>NC_060140.1:782447909-783697909 GCF_021461385.2 Schistocerca piceifrons | reverse complement strand
TGAATTTTCTTTTAAAATCTGGATCTACACCAGGTTGAGAGGTATTGCTGGAGGAGAGAGTATATTCCGTATGATTGATGGGTGTGGGCAGGAAAAGAGCGGTCTGTTAGATAGGAATACAATGGAGATGAAAGGTGGATGGTGGGAAACACAGTCGGTGGGAAAGACAGAGGGCGAGGAGGGCGTCGCGCTGATGGGGCGGTGGTTGCAAGAGGAAAAGAATTAGAATGGATGGAGAGGGAAAGGAGAGAGGAGCCCTAACGTGGAGTGGGATAGGTGGGTAAGAGTTAAAGTTTGTAGGAGGAATAAATACCGGGCTGGATGTCCCTCTCTGGGAGAAGGAGATGGTTGACAATGCGCTGGGATATGATGTGGAGTGTGTGTGTAGGTGCACGGACGGAGAGACGTGTTTGTCAAAAAGCGGAAGCATAACACGGGGGCGATCAGAGGGGAGACTCGGAGGTTAGTGTAACCAGTTTGTGAACAATATAGAAGCTGTGTGGGTGTTCGATGTGGATGAGGAGGAGAGAGGATGGATTCGAAGACCTTGCTAATGAGGTGAGGCAGATGGTGTAGTAGGAGGTTTGCGTGGTTTGAGCAAAAGTAGGATATCGATTTTTTTTAATTTCATTGTTGAGGATAGTAACCTACGGAGAAGATAGTAGGTGCAAATAAGTAATGCTGTAGTGACCGGGAAGAAATGTCGCTTTTTGTGGTTGTACACAATAATGTTGCTGAATTTCCACACACACTTTTACTGTGGCGTACCCGAACTGATTAGGCCGTGGCCGTTTGCATTCTCAAGCATACGCCCGATTGACTTCTTTCTCTATCCTTTCCTTTGGTGTGTTTGTAATTCTCCTTTAATGTCGTTTACCGTACACAGCTGTACCTAAAGAGAGCACCAGACGTCAGGCAGTCTCCAAGCGTAGCAGCACGTAAGTATGGTCAGTCGCCGAATCATTCCGCGACGGAATCATTCAGTGACGTTACAGAGCGTCGACGTTAGAGACTTGACGCGCATGCCATTAGGCTACCACTTCAGCAGCAAACGTCCCTCGTCTCTCGATACTGTTTGTTATTCAATGATCGCGACCGATTGCGACAATCGCCAGTGGAGAAGATAGAGCCAGCTGTTACGTGAATACGCATTGTCGCCTGTGAGCACTATGCTCTGTCGTTTTGACGGGTGGAGGTTTCGGACACAGGTTTCCATCTCCAATTTACATTTCTCCTGTATACCGAAATACGTTGGAGATGTTAGAGGAATCCAGGAGAAAAACAAACTGCGGATGGAAAAGAGCATCACATTCGTAGCATACAAGGCATTTCTACACAGCAGCAGTCTGAATCTTCTCCACTGCCGATCGTGGCCGTCGGCCACGATCATTGTATAAGAGACAACTTTGCCAGACCTTCCACGTACAGTCCATCAGCGTACAAAGTCACTTTAGCTGCCGAAGCGGTGGCCTAGTTGCAGGTTCTGGCACCTAAAAGTTGGACGCTCAACAGCTTCGTTTGTTGACGTTTCCAGAACGGGTTCCAATCCTCGACTTTTTTCTCAGGACGCCTGCTACAACCTCTCGGAGTTACTTGAAATAGACCATGTGTACATCTATATTACTAGACGGTTAATCCTGGGCATTGTTCCAGCAACAGGATGCCCATCTAACTGTTTCCAGCGGCAACCAAAACTTGCTTGTCAATATTTCCTACAATTATAGACCGAACGTAAGATTTTAAAATGTTGTCATAATGTACTCATTAAGATCTATAATCCGGTAATAAAGGTTTAACGCAATAATTCAAGTATTAGAGTTAGGAACTTTATACACATCTCGAGGCAGCTGTGATCACAGCTCGCAAATTACTATCTCTGTATTCATCCAGTATTTTGAGGATGAGAGCACTTAGCGAATTCCAACACCTGGACACACATGGTCAGTTCAGATAACTACCAACAAACTGATGACCAGCATTAAAGAACTAACTTTTGTACAACTACGACGGCTGACAGTAAAATGTTGACAGTAAACAATATATACAAAGAATTCCAACAATCTTGAAGTATGACTATCTCCTTAAAAGAAATAATTACAGCTCCCAATATAACATATGGCTGGCCTGAGAAATCACTCGAGACAATCAAACATCAGAGACAATCCTTGCGAACCCAATGGCAACCAAGGGATAAATAACGGTAGTTAACTTTTGCAGGTGCCTTTATGTGCCACAATATTGGTATTGATTTTACAAATGCTACATCCTTCATTGCGCTTGATGGCCTTCATTTTTAAATAGTCGGTCGCTTGGCCCTTCTGCTTAGAATAACTTATGATACCTGTAACATGAACCTATTAGCTCAAGGCGTAGACAATGAGTCACAGCGCTTAATCAAACTTACGTAACGCGCCGCCCCCTACTCCGCCCCCCCCCCCCCCCCCTCCACACACACAGAAAATTTGCAATGGTAAGAAACTACAAGTATTAGATTAAACGTTGGCATTAAATGAAATGAATACATTTAATTTTAACCAATAATTTAGCCATCAGTCAACTAAGCCTATATGATTGCTGTCTCTCATATCAACTTAAGAATTAATTACTTCCAGACACTTCAAGTAAGAAGTAACTATTGGACCAATGCAGACAAGAGCATCTGACTTTATGAATCAATTCCTGACCAACAGCAGTGCAAACAGTTTAAAATTTTAGAAAACATTCTGTAGTTGAGGCAAAGCAGCGATCGGTATAAAACGCTAAAAATCAAATAAAAACACTCTGCATCGCGTTTTCAGATTTTTATTCGTCGGCAGCCGTTTCCGGCCTTAGTAACTTTCTTGCTTCTGCGGATCTCACTCCGTCTGCCGCCAACAGCAGCCATAATGGTGGGGAAAAGCCTGAAGATGGTCGGAGAAAAGAGCCGAAACCAATTGCTAACGAATAAAGATCTGAAAACGCGATAGACACTGTTTTTATTTGATTTTTTAGCAACAGTTCAAGCCAGCTACACGTATTCAACTCAGTAAGTCATCAGCTAGCTCGTAAGCATCACATGGGTTTATTAGAAGCAAAAGCGTCAGCCAACTTAATCGTACTAGAATTATAAAGAGTTCGGTGATCATCCAACCAGGTAATGCTTACGGAATGACTGAGTAAAAGGAACTCAATCTGAAGCACAAAATATCTAACGTACGATAAAACAACAACACAAGATAGTTTTTAAATATGAAAACTATACTAAATTATAGTTACAACGTTTCTTAACGGGCGAACGAAACTTTTGGTAATTTATCAGGTCACTTAGACCAAACACCTGCTTTGTAACATATACGCTCATTAGTGCAATCAAGCAACCAAATACTGTATAATAGCATAGCTGTAGGCTTATGTCTACTGTGATCAGGATGTGGGCTCACTATTGCTTTAAACAGCCGTTTAGCCACCAATACAATCAAACTATTCAAACGCTCACCGCTGTCTGTGAACACCAGTGCCAATCGGCGCCCTAGACTCGAGTACAGTACTCTCGTCGGACTCGTACTCAGCGACCCCAAACCTGCTCCGCACCATCACAGAGGACAACATGCCCCTCACTAAACCACCCGGACACTAGCTCTTCCAACAGCCGCGTGACCCGCCATCTCGCAGAATATGCTCGCACCACCGCGGAGCCAAAAGCAACCGAAACGCCGCACGCGCTGAAAAAGCCTTCCGGTCACAGACCCTCAGACCAGCGCCTCTGACCGGAAGATAAACAACGGAAGACCATCGATAAAGAGGGCCACTACTCTGGCCGCGAAGCCAGCACGAACAGCACACATTCTTAATGTCAAACATATAACATATTAACTCTTTTGTAAAATAATCAGACGTTTGAAGCTGTTTTATGTAAGGGGGTTCAAAAAAATGGTGCAAATGGCTCTGAGGACTATGGGACTTACCATCTGAGGTCATCAGTCCCCTAGAACTTAGAACTACTTAAACCTAACTAACCTAAAGACATCGCACACATCCACGCCCGAGACAGGATTCGAACCTGCGATCGTAGCGGTCACGCATTTCCAGACTGAAGCGCCCAGAACCGCTCGGGTACTACGGCCGGCATAATTTGAGAAACTGGCTTGAATTTGAAGATAGATTTTAATAGTCAAAGTGGACCTTCTTATGCAACAGGGAGTATTTTTACTGTTTGTGCCCTAAATTCAAAGTGTTAAGTTCTCTCCATTTCATGTACTCCTTGGCACCCTCACAGTTCCCCAGCCATTTCCACTCCACTGCCTCTATTGATGATAATCTTTCCGCCATATCAGTGGTAGCAGAGTGTGGATGTATGGTTTGAGGGCGGGAGTAGCTATACAAGAAAAACCTAAGGACATCATACACCTCCATGACAGAGGCAGGATTCGAACCTGCGACCATAGCGGTCGCGCGGTTCCAGACTGAAGCGCCTAGAGCGTGCTCGACCACACCGGCCGGCATGTAAGGGGGGGGGGGGTCTCAAAGCTTAAAGAATTGGTGGTTTGAGGAGGGTGGGAGGGAGGTCACTGGTATTGTAGGTGACGTTACTCCTAACAACAATGTGCAGTTACGTTGAGGTGCTAATCAGTTGGGTTCTGAAGTATCTAGTACTTTTTATGCCAACTGGAACGTTGTCGCATGCTGCCTTATGGTGCTCCAACTCTTGTTTCCAACAGTGTAATTTTCAGAATGACACAAGCATAGTATTGCTGTCAAAAAAGCTCTTCTATCTTTATTTTGTGTAACCATGTATGCCATGTTGCAACATGACAAGTAAGAAAAATTATATTTTATGTGACATTCTTCCGTTGGTGCTCTGTGTGGTTTACAAAGTGATAACAGTTTTTTAAAGTTATAGAAAAAGTTTGTGAAACTGTTAGTTAAATACTACTATCAGTGCAAGATACCTACTGTATATAACCACACTGGATACACACGAGGATAATCAACATTTGGATGATATTTTACTGGGAACAATCCCCACTCAGCTGTAAAAGATTGATTCATAACTATCGAGCTGTTAGCGAGATGGGGAGTAAAGATAGTCCCAATTAAGTATTACAGACGTTCTCAGCTAAGGCCGACTACTCGCATTTCAGTCAAGAACTTCCTGACATTTAATCCTTCCAGAAGTAGTTTGCCAGTTCGAGAATTCGAACTGTTTTTCGTGTTCAGACTTCACAGCGCCTGCTGCTACAACCATAGCAGGACTGGACGTCTATTGAACCACAGAATGAAAATGTTTCCTAAACTGGTAGTGTCTGTGTATTTCTGGAGTTTATTGGTCTCCTCTCGCAGCATTTCTAACACACTGGACTGGGAAACTAAAAACTCATTGTCTAATAAATTTAATGGGCCTTTTCAAATGCATTTCTCATTTTGAAGGAAACCTGAAAAGTTACTCATAACATTTTTAAATTTCTCCCTTACAACGATGTCTGATGAACTACTTTAAAAGTAAGAAAGAATCATTTCAATTAATATGATGGCAGTTTAATTTAATTCCTGTCACTAACTTCAAATTATTGATTAACGTTTTTATATTATATTTAATTCCTGTCACTAACTTCAAATTATTGATTAACGTTTTTATATTATCTTAATTTAAGTTCTTTCTTTGCAGCGTAGTGTCCTGTTTCAGCGTCACTACCTGGTTGTTCGTTCATTAACAATTTGTTAAAACTTTTTTGTGATCCGCACGGAGTAAATACAATAGAAAAAAATGTAAAAATAGATGCTTGACTAGTAGCTGCTGCTGCTATATTTAATAATTTTACCTAAATTCTGTGGGGTGACATCTCTTTGTTCATGCATAATGTGTTGCGGAACGTTTACCGAATCGACAATGATGATAGCCATTATAAGAAGTTTAAAATTGGTATAGTCTACTCTTCCGATGCGTGTTTTATTTTCGTGCGTGTGTTATAAAACGAATGGAAGCAGTGTGTCAGCAAGCCGAGACGACGGAAGAAATCTTACTATGTTAGCGGTACCTGCTGGTTGGTCGGTTTAATCCACGTCGACGTAGCCTGCCTTCGTGATACGGTTTGAGCTGTGGAAAAAGAGCGGCCGTGACAGTCCGGGTGGTGTGGCGAGGACAAGAGAAAACCTACTATCTGTATTTCCGATTGATATCTTTTAACTGAGACATACCATTCTGGACATAGTCCGTGTTAATGTGCTAGTGATGTTGCGAATAACGAATCAGTTTTGTTAACATGGTCATCATAAATGATATGCGACACGTTCTTTATTAGAAGATCGTATTTATGTCGAGAATTTGGATGTTGAATTGTACTCTTAACTTCCAGCAATAACTGCTGTACTTCGAGAAACGAAGTCAGATCGGAAGATGTTGGCGAGTGTGTAGAAAGAATGTGAGCAAAATTGGATAACGCATAATCACAGGTCTTGATGAGACCTTACCTCGCCAGTCAATATCACGACAGAGATGCAGCAGAAACTAGGATGTGGCTGTATACTGGAATGACGACAATTTCACTTCGCACAAGCGGTCACCTTAACTGCTTCTGCTGTCCGCTTATCGGGCCACACCCAAACATCCATTTGTCGTCGTTCTTGTCTCAACGTGCACTCTTACGTTACATATATTACCGACCACGGACATATTTATTGAGAGTAGAGAGCCTGGTAATGGCACATTACTTCGTACTTCTTAATAACGCAGGTACAGCTATTTCGTATTATCTCGCCAGTACCAGTCCCCAATTCCTTAGGTCCTGGATGCGTATCTGAAGGAATATTGCTTCCTACTTCTTAATAACACAGACGCTGCTGTTTCGCATTTAGTTAAAGCTTTGCTAGGTAGATTACAATTTCAGGTAAGGGAGGATATTTGGTATTGGGCACGGTAGACGGTTAATGACTTGACGTTTGTCGAAGGTTTGGATACGTTAAATAAATAATGTGCGATTATACACTAGAAGATAGTCGTCAGTCAGATAAAAACGAAGGAAATCTTTATCTACTCCTATTCCAACGAAATAACGGAAGAAAATAATGTAAAATAAGGAAACATATTATAGTTAGGCGAAGCAGTCCACGGAGTAATCCGTTACCAACATTCTCGCCAAGTAATATAAACTCTTACGTGTACTACTAACACTTCAGACCACCTGGTTTTAAACCTGTCATCGTCAAAACAAAATCATACTGGATCAGGGGCCAGGGTCCAGAATGGAATAATAGGCCCTCATGTGAAAAATTTAGTAGCCAGCTTTAGGCATATACGTGAGTGTAGGAGGAAGGAAATCAGGAGAAAGAGGAGCAGATAAAGCCTATTATACACAGAACATTTTTGAGAGGGATGTGGATATTCATTGAGAATCTGGGAGCTAGATTTCTTTGATGTAGCAAGTGTCAATGTTAAATATATGTCACAAACATAGCTGTCCAAATTTACCTGTAACCTGAGTTTATTTGGTTGTAATAACTGGGAGGAAAGGAAATGTTATTAAAAAAGAAACCAGCTTACCGTTAATAATTTTTCATTTCAACGCATTAGTTGCACAACATCTTAATTTAGAGCAGCTGTTTGGCTTTGATTGGCTTATCACTTGATTTTAATGCAAAGAGAGTGAAATGGCAGAAAGGTAAATTTACTTATCTTTTAAAAACGAATATGTAGAATTTAAGTAAGTATTGATGAAGTAAAGTGTGGTTACTTGGTGACTACTACCAATGCAGTAACAGCAGAGAATGGCAAACATCTTAGTTAAGTCACAGATATCCAACATATTAACGAAAGAACAGATAGCTGAACTATAGGAAATATTACTGAAGTATCAAGGAATATTTTCGTTTGAGCCTGGAGTAATTGGTGATTATACCTATATATTTAAGATAAAAGATGATAAACTATCACAGCATAATGGCACAAGGAGAAATACAGAAAATGATTGACAATGGTGTTATAGAACGTGTTCTGAGAGCATGTTATAACACCTTGCTATTAGTGTAAAGACTGAACAGGAGTATTCGTTTGGCGTTAGATACTCAGACTTCGGACAAATATACTGAAAAAAGAAAGGATTTATTAGTTATAATGTAAGAATTACTATCCAAGAAGAAACAAATCTTTTTAATTCGATGAACCTGACAGCTGAATATTGGTAGGTTTCCCCGCACAAAAATCCTAGACTTTGTCTAGCTCTGTCTGTGGGAATAAGGACAGGAGCTAAAACAGAAGGCCCTCGTGTTATTTTTCGAATAAATCCTTAGCTGTAATCAACACAAACCATGAGGTAAGAATGCTGGCCAGATAAAAATAAGATGATCTGAAAACTGAAGTGTGTTTTTCGGAAGTAATAGAACAGTGTACACAGGAGACCTTGCCAGGAGTGGATAGAAGCAATGGTTCTATATATTATTTTGGAGACAGCATGAAAAGCCATCTCACTGGAAGTTATATATACCTAAAATGCTAGTGAAGGATTTAATTCGGTTTCAACATGGGGAATGAGGGCATTTTGGTATATGAAAGAGCATGTAGCATATTACAAGGTTCGATTGTTCTAAAAATCTGGGTAAAGATATAAAAAGACTATTGAGAAGTCATGTTCTTCGTCAGAAGATTAAACGACACAACAAACAAATAAATTTTTCATTGTGTTCAGTAACTACTACAGCTTTACATGACTTAACAGCAGCACAGTCTTGGGCTCTTTCCCGAAGGGCCAATGTGATACTTCTCTTCGTACAAAGTTGGTTAAAATGTGTAAAATTATATCCAATAAATTAGGAAATACAAACTATAATCAAATGACTAAGAGATTATTTCGTGGATATTGGTAAACCAAATCATTTATTCGCTGATAATGTCAATCAGTTTGTAAGTAATACTTTTAAAGACATTTTCGAATGGCATTATGTGAAAATGCTTCTTAGTTCAAAATATCTGCCACAGTTCAAGTCATCTGAAAGAATAAAGGGAGAGATAGGAAGATCATGCTGTATGTATTGTTTTACAATGCATGCAACTTGAGTGCAGATGATCTTGAAATTTCAGGTTATCCTTGATGAATAGCTTCATTTGTCAAATGGATTTCTGCAGTATAAGTTTTGATCAAAAAGTTCATTAGGGAACCGTTGTTAAAGTTCTTTTGTTGACCAAATATAAAAGAGGTAACAAGTAGCGATTTACAAGGAACTGTAGAAACGAACTTAATGTAAGAAATACAATATGGAGTGCAAGAACATAATTTAAAAGTAATTGCCCCTAATTTTGAACTGCATGGTTGTAGTAAAGTTTTTCATCCCAATTCACTATAAAAGAAAGAAACGAACAAGTTTTTCCATCTTTATCAAGGTCCATTAAAATTAATGTGATTCTACATCCGAAACCTGTTTACTAAATAGATTCTTCGAGTGGTAAAGAAAACGGTCTGTATAATATAGACGTGCTCAACATATATGTTTCCTAAGAAACGTGACTAAGGTAAATACATTGCCTGCTTGAATTTAGCGCATTGACGCCAGCTAGGTATCGAACTTTCTGCTATATTTCTTCCGCTTTAGATTTCCGTGTAGTAGTTTCTTACCCTGTTCCCTAGCTTATTCAAAATTATAATTACTTTTAATTATCCTATGTTTTACAAGTAACACTATAGAATAACTAATACATGCACAGTGAGATAGTTATATTAACGAATGACACAGATAGACATTCGTATTTGGCAAACAACAGAACCTTTTCAAACATTGGCTAACAGATAAGCTGAAGAATTTATTGGAGTTGATTCTACTATGTAGTACTGATTCTTTGCTCCATCACATTTTACATCACTTTTTACAGGTGAATCAAGAGGCTATGGAGTGGAAATATAATGGGCTACAGCTGGGTATCAGTGCTGAAAAATATAAAGGAGTGTATTCAGAGTTACAGTAGAGTACACGTAAGTAATGGCTTATGTTCAGAGGAGTTCGTAATACTGCACAGGAGACAGATAAGAAACAATTTATGAATACAGGAAACAGTAGGAGTATGTTACCTCGATCTATACATGTACATTAAAAGGAGTTTGTACCCCAATCTGTATATATGTTTCATGTGTTGGAAAGGATAGGTGAACCTAAAGGAAAAGGATGAACTGCACCCAATGGAAAAAAAGGAGGATATATAAACAGGAACACTATCGTTGTGTAGAATTGAATGGTTCTGCTCCATAGGCTAATTTACGGATGGAATAATAAAAAGCAAGTGTCTGAGCTTTGTATGCTATTCTTCAAGACTGAAAAGATAGGTACGTGTGGAGTGCACATGTGGGTTTTTTAGATTAGAGAATTCCCTCCCTACGCCCGACAAGACGCCTCCTGAGACGCGACAAGGTAGCAGTAGGCAAAACGCAACAAGGAATGACAATATTAATGTGGTAATAGTGAACTGCAGGAGCGCCTATAGAAAGGACCCAGAACTGCTCTCATTAATAAACGGTCATATTGCCCACATAGTACTAGGGACGGAATGTTGGCTGAAACAAGATGTAAACAGTAATGAAATTCTAAACTCAGATTGGAATGTATACCGCAAAGACAAGTTGAACAGTGAAGGGGGAGTATCGAAGGAAATTGACGGAGATCCGAAACGTGAAATAATTTGAGTGAAGGTCACGGTTAAAGCAGGCTCAAACTTGGTAATTGGATGTCTCTATAGGCCCCCTGGCTCAGCAGCTGGTGCGGCAGAACACTTGAAGGAAAATTTGGAAAATACTACGAGTAGTTTTTCGGACCATGTCATAGTTTTGGATGGAGATTTTAATTTACCAGATATAGACTGGGAGACTCAAACGTTTATAGCGGGCGGCAGGGACAGAGAACCCAGTGAAATTTTTTTAACTGCACAATCTGAAAACTGCCTTGAGCAGTTAAAAAGAGAACCGACTCGTGGTGATAACATATTAAACATTCTAGTGACAAGCAGACTTGAACTATTTGAAACAGTTAACGCAGAACAGGGAATCAGCGATCATAAAGCGGTTACAGCATCGGTGATTTCAGCCGAAAATAGAAATATTAAAAAAGGTGGGAAGATTTTTCTGTTTAGCAAAAGGGACAAAAAGCGATTTTAGAGTACTTGACGGCTCAACAAAAAAGTTTTATCTCAAGTACAGATAGCGTTGAGGATCAGTGGTCAAAGTTCAAAACCATCGTACAATATGCATTAGATGACTATGTGCCAAGCAAGATCGTAAGAGATGGAAAAGAGCCACCGTGGTACAACAACCGAGGTAGAAAACCGCTGCGGAAGCAAAGGGAACTTCACAGCAAACATAAACATAGCCAAAGTCTTGCAGACAAATAAAAACTAGACGAAGCGAAATGTAGTGTGAGGAGGGCTATGCGAGAGGCGTTTAACGAATTTGAAAGTAAAGTTCTATGTTCTGACTTGGCAGAAAATCTTAAGAAATTTTGGTCTTATGTCAAAGCGGTAGGTGGATCAAAACCAAATGTCCAGACAGCCTCTGACCAAACTGGTACTGAAACAGAGGATGACAGACTAAAGGCCGAAATTCTAAATGTCTTTTTCCAAAGCTGCTTCACAGAGGAAGGCTGCACACTACATCCTTTTCTACATTGTAGCACAAATGAAAAAATGGTAGATATCGAAATAGATGACAGTAAAATCGCTCAAAAGAGGAAAGGCCGCTGGGCCTGATGGGATACCTGTTCGATTTTACGCAGAGTACGCGAAGGAACTTGCCCCCTTCTTGCAGCGGTGTACCGTAGGTCTCTAGAAGATCGTAGCGTTCCAAAAGATTGGAAAAGGGCACAGGTTATCCCCGTTAACAAGAAGGGACGTCGAACAGATGTGCATAACTATAGACCTATATCTCTAACGTCGATCAGTTGTAGAAATTTGGAACACGTGTTATGTTCGAGTATAATGACTTTTCAGGAGACTAGAAATCTACTCTGTAGGAATCAGCAAGGGTTTTGAAAAAGGCGATCGTGTAAAACCCAGCTCGCGCTATTCGTCCACGAGACTCAGAGGGCCATAGACACGGGTTCCCAGGTAGATTCCGTGTTTCTTGAGTTCCGCAAGTCGTTTGATACAGTTCCCACGGTCGTTTAATGAAGAAAGTAAGAGCATATGGACTATCAGACAAATTCTGTGATTAGATTGAAGAGTTCCTAGATAACAGAACGCAACATGTAATTATCAATGGAGAGATGTCTTCCGAAGTGAGAGTGATTTTAGGTGTGCCGCAGGGGAGTTTCGTAGGACCGTTGCTAATCACAATATACATAAATAACCTTGTGGATAACATCGGAAGTTCACTGAGGCTTTTTGAGGATGATGCTGTAGTACATTGAGAGGTTGTAACAATGGAAAATTGTACTGAAATGCAGGAGGATCTGCAACGAATTGACGCATGGTGCAGGGAATGGTAATTGAATCTCAATGTAGACAAGTGTAATGTGCTGCGAATACATAGAAAGATCCTTTATCATTTAGCTACAACGTAGCAGGTTAGCAACTGGAAGCAGTTAATTCCGTAAATTATCTGGGAGTAGGCAGTAGGAGTGATTTAAAATGAAATGACCACATAAAATTAATCGTCGGTAAAGCAGATGCCACACTGAGATTCATTGGAAGAATCCTAAGGAAATGTAGTCCGAAAACAAAGGAAGTAGGTTACACTACACTTGTTCGCCCACTGCTTGAATACTGCTCAGCAGTGTGGGATCCGTACCAGATAGGGTTGTTAGAAGAGAGAGAGAAGATCCAAGGGAGAGCAGCGTGCTTCGTAGCAGGACCATTTAGTAATCTCGAAAGCGTTACGAATATGATAAAATCCAGTGGGACACTCTGCAAGAGAGACGCTCAGTAGTTCGGTACGGGCTTTTGTTGAAGTTTCGAGAACATACTTTCACCGAAGAATCTAGCAGTACCTGCTCCCTCCTACGTATATATCGCGAAGAGGCCATGGGGATTAGATCAGGGAGATTAGTGTCCACACAGAGGCATACCGACAATCTTTCTTTCCACAAACAATACGACACTAGAATAGAAGGGAGAACTGATAGAGGTACTCAAGGTACCCTCCGCCACACACCGTCAGTTGGCTTGCGCAGTATGGATGTAGATGTAGATGTTGACAGAATACCCGACTATGAAGGGTTGTTAATTGTTCAAAACGGGTGAGCCCTGTTTGTGTTTAGCGGCTCTGTCATAAATGCTGAAAGTGTTTGATCAGGAAACTGGCCTCATAGCAGTGCATATTGTGTCTCCTGTAACAACTTACGCAAGTCACTATCCTATTATAGCTTGGTAAGTGTAGTATAACGGTCCCCGTGGTTTATGGGTACTTCCTCTTCGCCCGCCAGGCAATTGGGTTCTGGCTGCTCGTGTTTCTATCGTAGCATTGTGAGAGCTTCCTTGTTTATCCTCCATGCCGTGTAAGTCGTCGTGTGCGTTACATCGTAGCTTGTCTCTCAGCATCTCGTGTTTGTCACTTAATTCTGACACAGCGTTGTCTTGGACCTTGATGTCGTCCAAAGCTCCCAGGAATATTTCACACACAAGTACCATCAGTATTAGTTTTGGCAAGTCCACGCAGTATGTGCAGCCAAGTTCGCTAGATTCATGATTGGCTTGTGGATACGATCAGAGTCACTTTAGAACAGGATCAATTGGCTTACTTCAATTCGGAATCGTATGTGCTTTATGTCATGTTTATAACTCACTTCAGGTTGACAGGCTCCTTTTGCGGCACGGGCAACAACTATCTTTCACTCATCGCTTTGGCTGTCCGCAGCTCGTGCTAATGCCTAGCGTTGCTGCCTCTGGATCACGGGGTCCCGGGTTCGATTCCCGGCGGGGTTTGGGATTTTCTCTGCCCGGGGTCTGGGTGTTTGTGTTGTCATCATTTCATCCTCATCATCGTTTGCGACAGTGGCTAAATTGGACTGCACAAAATTTGGATTATGTAAAAATTGGGATTTTGTACAGGTGCCGATGACCAAGCAGTTGAGCGCCCCACAAACCTAACATCATCATCAGCATCATCATCATTGCGATAGCTCTCATAGTATGATTATACTGACAAAAATGGAGGATTAATTACAATGTTAAGATGTTTAGCCTTCAGCCCTAAGTTGATGACAGTTTCCTCAAGACCGGGCTGCTTCCGTTTGGGTACATACGGAACGGTGGTCAGCCCAACATCTTTTAAAAGTTTATGATGGAGTTCCATCTGTGCACATGGTGGTCAAACGGAAAATCCCCTTTCATTTGCAGGTACAAGTATATCTCTTTGCATTGAGATTGTCTCTTGTCTCTACCATGGACAAGAAGAGACCTGTTTTATATGTAATGATAGTGGACAACTCCGCACAAACTATCCGCCTCCCGTCACGATCTTCAAATCCACGTATGAACTACCTGAAAGGCTAACTTCAGCGGACCGGGATTCCACAGTTACAGCTATTGTGACTAACCAAGCTTTGAGGGGTAACGCACAATTCCACCTTTAACCTCGAGTAAGGACTGCGCCACTGTAGCTTCCGCGCCGCCACCAGCTCCGTTTCAAAACAAACCTAGACAGACGAAAAATGGTGAGGAACCAGACCATTCCTCTTCCCTTCTCTGTTCTAATGGAAAGATTTCGTTTGAGGAGGCCTCTCCCCTTACCGAGTTCAGACCGCAGTTGCTGTTCAGGATTAAAAAGCGTTCAGCACCCCCTCCGATGTGGCTCCCGAGACTGAGATCGCCCCTTCGGTATCCCAAGAGGACAGACTTGTTCCGGAGCTCCGTACTGTATCGACGGGTTTCCCAGACATCCCTAAGTCTGCGTAGTACTCCCACCTTTCTTATACATCCACGGATGGGGAATGTATGCCAGAGGCCGCTGGCGATCAGAGCCAGATCGGCACAAGTGTGTCAGTGGAACACGTGGTGGCGGTAAGGGATTTAACGTCAGTTTTCGTTTCACTTCATTCCCAGCAGCAGAACCGCCCACCTGTAGAAGAGTGAGGTGTATCAACCGCAATAAACAGTGTTTTCATCCAGAGGGTGCAGCATCGCGAAAAAAGAAAGAAAAGAAACAGGAAGAGGGTGGAGGAGAGGCATCCCCCTCTTTGCATTCAGATTCACCCGTTGACTCTACCATGGACTGTCATATACGATTTTAAAGGTCCCTTGCAAGTAATCAACTGCATAGTTTTCGTAATGAATGGATACAGACCTACACTTTTCTTACGTTGAATGAGAACAGAATTGGTTCCCAATTTACACTTGCGGCGCTGCGACAGTTTACTTACGATGGAAGAGCAGACGTGACATTTTTGCAAGAAATATTATTTGAGCATTTTTGTGTTTTCTTTGATGTGGCTCCTGAACTGTCTACTGCTGCTACGTTATTTTACAGGGAGGGAATGCCACTTACAGATCTAGTTCTTAATAACGGCCGAGGAATAGGCTGCACTTCTTGTGATCTTATTTTAATTCATCTTTTTAGTCCTCCATGATCTGACCGTTCGACGGATCATAGGCGTTTCTATGAAAAGGATTTAGCACATTATTTCGTACAACTCGGCAGAAATTCCTGTTAGGCGGAGATTTTAATTGTGTTTTGCATCCTGTGGACCAGACCCCTAATTTTAATTTCAGGAAGGAGCTACACAATTTGGTGTGCTCTTCGCAGCCACGCGACGCGTCGATCTGTCACTATCACACTCATTTTACAGCTACTTCCAGCAGAAGATTCGATCGCTTTTATCTTTCTGGTTCTTTATGTGAGCATCTGTTAGTGATAGACGTGATACTTATTTTACCGACCACCGTGAGGGAGCTGTATCATTAAATCATGTGCTGCAACCAGTAAAACAGTATAGCCTCCCCTGGATGTTGAAAACATACGTTTTAAAGGATCCTTTCCTCGAGATTATTGTTCAAGAGGTTGGGCCAGTAGCTTGCATACGCAGGACCGTTATCCTCCTTTTATCAGATGGTGGCCAGGGCATCACAAACCTTTGCTGCGGAAGTCGTTAATGCGGTACGGCCACTGAAAGGGCGAGGGATCTCCGTCGGATCTAGGAATTTTATTGTTCTGTCTTGCTACAACTGTATGACGGTACCAGACAAGGTTACTTGCGGATTATGGACGTCCACCATGTTAAGGTGAAGTTCTTCAGTTAATAAATGGAAGGACTCATGTTGCGATCAAAGTCCTGCTCCTTCCTACAGGATGAACAGATCTTATATTTCCTTATCCGAGTGCGGACGCGTCAAAAAAGAACATGCAACACATACTACTCACACCGATGATCGTATACCGACGTCCAAAAGTGAAATTTCCAGAGCAAACTATAATTACTTTACCGACCTTTATGATGTCACTGCTAATGCTGCGATTGTCCATAATGCTCTGACTCCTCTCCTGGAGTGCATGGTTACTCCCGCATTAAATGATGACATATATAGCCATACTGTTGATTCTCTGTTGCAAAAATCGCCGTGATTGCTAAGGATTTTTATGCATGTTTCTGGTCAGTTATAGGTGATACCATAACTTCACTGGTAAATGAGGTGATACAAGGAAGTTTGTTTCCTAACTCCTCAAGATTGGTAAAATTGTTCTGATTCCGAAGAATACCGAACGTCTTGACATTGATAAATTTTGCCCGATTACACTACTTAACTTCCATTACAAAACTGTTGCCCTGGTGATTATCAGCCGTTTGTCAATACTGAGAGGAAAAATTCTTGCTGTGCACCAAAGCTGTGTGCCTGGGCTCAAGACTCTGACTTCTGTTGTTGAAGGCCGGGGCGTTGTCTCGGTGGCTGCAACGACTTCTGTCTCTGCAGCCTTGCTTTTTATTGATTTTAATAAGCATTTGACCAGGTAAGTCACAGTTTTTTGATGCAGGTGCTCAAGGTGATCGAACTCAATCATACCGCGTGTCAGGTATTGTCCAATCTTCTTACTGGTATTCAAGCATCTGTCGTAGTGAATGAACAACTTATTGCACAGATCACCTTTCCGAAGAGACTTACCGCAGGCGAACCACCTCTCGACGTCGGTTTTTGTCTTTTCCTTAGAACCTCTGATTCACACTATTGTTGATCAATTACATGGCTGGAATATATTAGGGAAAACCTTCTAGGTACGAGCGTACGCGGATGATATTATGGTATTGCTCCATTATATCGGTGACATATCCTTGTTCAAGGACTTATTGGATTCCTTTTGTTCTCTCTCTGTGGCCGCATTAATGAATGGAAATGTACCCTGTTACTACTGCAGAGTTTTCACTAAGTTGTCATTCCGTGGGCAACGGTGGTTGCTCGCCACAAATCGTTGGGGATTACCGTGGATAGCTGTCCGATAAAAATGGCTTCTGTCAGTTGGTCGGAGGTGACGAATCGAATTCAAGGGGTAATTTGTTAACACAAACGCCGTTCCCTTAGTTTTCTTCACGAAATGCTGATCTTATAGGTCGTTTCCTTTGGGAAAGTCGTATCTTTCTACTTCGTTATGAAGGGGTTGCGAGGCCCTGTCTCCTTGGATGGTAGAGACTTCCCAATATCGATCAACTGTAAGTTGCGGCACATATGTGAGTTTTATATTGTAATAAGTTTTCTAGACGCTGATATTTCATTAGTGACACACCTTATTGCCAGATCTTTACCTCTCGTTGGGGAGTACAATCATTCCTCCCCCAGTGGAAATGGCCACACCATTGATATCCTGGAAAACAGTGAGGTTTCACGTTAGTCTTCCTATCCTCCTGATGGAAGTCGCCTCATCGTGGTATAGGGTCATTCACAATCTGATCCCGACCAACTAACACCTCCATCGAATTGTTCTTAGTCCGACTGGTCTTTAGGACACATGTCATCAAGCTGACACGTTACCACACAGGCTTGTCTCTTGCGGACGAAGAACTGGCTCTGGATTCGTCTGTGACCTTTCCTTAACCCGATCAGCTGCTTTCTCAGTTGAACTTCTTCTGTGACCAGACTTTTCCGTTTTTCCTTGGACGAAGGCTAATTCGATCGTGTGGCTCCTCGGACACTACGTCCAGTATGTAGTCGGATGTGGCAACGATCCCACCCCTGTTTTTCGCCAAACTGTGATGACCGTTCATTGGGAATGGTAGAGGTTATGGTGCTTTATTTGCAAATATGTTGCACCTTGTCTTTAACCGCCAAGCAGCTGGATACGTTTACCTCCTTTTTTCCTCCTTTCCCCTGTTGTAGAGCTTTCTCTCATTTTGTTCTTCCATATTGGTTTTGTTTTCAGTTCCGGAATGGTGGAATTTCTGTCTGTCAGGTTTTATTTTCATAAAGAAAAACAAAGTTCAAGAAAAAATTAAAAAAGTATAAAAAATGTAATAAAATTAAATAAACAAACCAACGTAGTTCCATGTCGATGTGAGGGAGCAGCACAGTGGCAGGCGGGAGGGTGGGGGGTTGAGTGGGCGGGGGTGTTATTTATTGTGGCCACCACATCGGGTTTCGACACCTACCTTCTACGAGTCGGGGTGTGGAATAACAGAAGTTTGAACATGGTGGGGAAGCTAGAAAATATGAAAAGGCAAACGGTAAGGCTCGCTCTAAGTATAGGCGGAATCTGCAAAGTGAAATGGAACGAAGGCAAGGATTTGCGGTCAGATGAGTATAGGGTAATATTAACAGCACCAGAAAATGGTACAGCGGGAGAATGAATCGTTATGAATAGGAGAGTAGGGGAGAGAATGTGTTACTGTGAACAGTTCACTGACTGCGTTGTTCTCGTCAGAATCGACAGCAAAACAACAACGACAATGGTAGTTCAGGTAGATCTGCTGACGTCGCTAGCGGAAGATGAAAAGATAAGGCAAGTACATGAGGATACTGAGCTGGTAATTCAGAACGTAAATGGAGATGAAAATCTAATAGCCATAGAGGATTGGAATGCCGCTGTAGGGCAAGAAGAAGAAAGAAGGATTACTGGAGAATATCGGTTTCGTACTAGGAGTGAGATAGGAGAAACGTTAATTGAGTTCTGTAATAAAATGTCCGGGAGACATTACATCGTGGACAGACAGAGATTCAAAATCAATTACTGTATTGTAAGAAATACCCAGTAGCAGATATAGACTCAAAACACAATTTAGCAGTGATGAAAAGTATGCTGAAGTTTAATAGATTAGTAGGAAGAATCAATACGCAGAGAAGTGGGATGCGGACTCACTAGATAATGGTGAGATAGAAGTTCTCTAAGGCTATAGGTACTGGAATAATGAATAGCTCACTAGGCAATACAGTTGGAGAGGAACAGGCATCTCTAGAAAAAGCAATCACAGAAGTTGTAAAGGAAAACGCTGGTACAAAGACGGTAACTGCGAAGAAACCAAGGGTAACACAAGAAATACTTCAGTCGATCGAAGAAGGAAGTACTAAAATATTCAGGAACATCCAGAAAAACAGAAATAGAAGTGACTTAGAAATGAAATAAATAGGGAGTTCAGGGAAGCTATTCAAAATGGATGAGAAAAAATTTGAAGAAATATTATAAGAAATGATTGTCGGAAAGACTGTCTCAGCATATAGAAAAGTCAGAACAACCATCGGTGAAATTAAAAGCTAGGGCGGTAACATTAAGAGTGCAATGGGAATTCCACTGTTAAATGGTTCAAATGGCTCTGAGCACTATGGGACTCAACATCTGTGGTCATCAGTCCCCTAGAACTTAGAACTACTTAAACCTAACTAACCTAAGGACATCACACACATCCATGCCCGAGGCAGGATTCGAACCTGCGACCGTAGCGGTCACACGGTTCCAGACTGAAGCGCCTAGAACCGCACGGCTGCACCGGCCGGCTCACTGTTAAATACAGAGGAGAGACAGAACAGGCGAAGAGAGCGCCTTGGAGACGTCAATGAGGGGGAAGACTTGTTTGATGACGTGATAGAAAAGAAATCAGGAGTCATTACAGAAGAGATAGGGGAACAGCATTAGAATCAGAATTTAAAAGAGCTTTGGAAAGCTTTCTACCGAATAAGGCAGAAGGGATACACAATATTCCATCAGAATTTCTAAAATAATTGGTGGAAGTGGCAATAAAACGACTATTCACGTAGGTGCGTTGAATGTCTGAGTCTGGTGATATATCACCTGACATTCGGAAAAATATCATCCACACAATTCCGAATATATCAAGAACCGACAAGTTCGAGAACTATTGCACGGTCATCTACACAGCTCACGAATCCACGTTTCTGACAAGAATAATACACAGAAGACTGGAGAAGAAAATTGAGGGTGTGTTAGACTACGGTCAGGCAGCAAAATAATCAATGACGGACGGAGCAAAGAGGACATAAAAAGCAAACTAGCATTGGCAAAAAGGGCATTACTGTCAAAGACAAAAATTACTAGTATCAGACATTGGCCTCATTTAGAGAAAGAAATAACTGAGAATGTGCGTTTTGAGCACAGCATTCTATGACAGTGAAACATCGATTGTGGGGAAACCAGAACAGAAGAGAATCAAAGCATTTGAGATGTTGTGTTACAGACGAATGTTGAAAATTAGGTGGACTGATAAGGTAAGAAATGAAGAGGTTCTGCGCATAATCGGAGAGGAAAGAAATGTGTGGAAAACACTGACTAGGAGAAGGGGCAGGATCATAGGACCTCTATGAAGACGTCAGGGAGTGACTTCCATTGTAGTAGAGGGTGCTGTAGAGAGCAAAAACTGTAGAGGAAGACAGAGATTGGAATACATCAGGCAAATAATAGAGGCCGTAGGTTGCTAGTAGTGCTGCTCAGGGGTGAAGAGGTTGGCACAGGGCACAGGAGAGGAATTCGTGGCGGACGGCATCAAACCAGACAGAAGACTAAAAAAAAAAAAAAAAAAAAAAAACTGTAAAGCAGGAGCGTATGAGCTACTGACTGAGACGTACATGTGATATACTTCTAAGTGAACACAGTTAAAGGATAATCCGTAGAAAAAATCATGAATACTGAAAATAACTTCAAGAATGGTTAGTTGTTTAAAGGAAGAGGGATGACACGTAGATACACACGGGACAGCAAATTTTGTACATAAATAAGTATTATGATGCAATTAGAAAGCCTGTTGCAATGATTTTAAAGGAAAATTTTCCCACGAAGTGGCGGCCAAGAGAAAACGGCAGGTATTACGGATACTATCTCTGAAGCCTACACGTTGCTATCTTTTCTACAAGAATTTCTGCTAGTGTCTCGAACAATATTGTTTCACGGCAGATGGTCGGTCATTTGGGCCTCCTGTGTGAAGGTGGAACGAACAGAATTCTGGTTCAACTACCTGCTCTCAAGGACTGCATTAAACTCTGAAGGAATTTATGAGTCAGCCTGGTCCTTGTAAGTAACATCCCACTTTGCAAGACAGCTAGAAATAGCTCTCCAAGGCTGCAGAAAATGATAGGTCCCTCACTGTAGTAAAAGGAAGGGCAAAGAAGACGTAAGCTGACTGCAGAGCTACTGGAAGTATTGAATGTTGTTTGGGGTTATTATGCAGCATGAATCGGTCGACTACGTTGACCACGAGGGTGTAAATGTAGCATTACGAAAAATATTGCTTGAAAGTTTTTGGATTACCTGCCACGTGACAACTGCCAGCGTTGTTGTAAGGAAGTGAATCATGGGTATTGAAAAAAGGGCAAGATAAACAAATATAAGAAGGAGAAATGAGATTTCGTAGAGCAGTAAAGAGGTGTAAAAGGATACAGACAAAATAAGATGTGAAGGTATTCAAAAAGAGTTGGCAATTTGGCGTGTGAGTAAAAAACTTGAAGAAAACAAAAACAAATGGAATGATCATCAACAAAAGATGGATCCAGAAAGATTATCACATCAGGTAGAGAATTTTAATCCGAAGGGGGAAAAGAGATCCTGGTAGATCGAGAAAAAGATGGGAACAATAACACGTCACAATTCGTATAATATGGAGACTGCTGAATAACAATAATAATAAGATACTAGGTTAATCGCAAAAGTAAGGTCTCAAATTTTTTATAAGTACAGAACTCTGTTTGTGTGGCAGTTGGTCACACTGTTATGAAGAGTGCTTCACGCGCTGTGTAAACATGTGCACGCTGCACTGAGGCGCTCAGTCTAGTCCTGGCAGCCGTTGAGAACGGGGCTCCAATTGGATGTTACCGCCAAGTGCGAACCGCGCACAGTTATTCGGTTTTTGAACGCAAAGGGCACTGCGCCGATTGAAATCCATTACCAATTCAAGGAAGTGTATAGTGAGTCGTGCATGGATGTCAAAAATGTTAGTAAGTGGTGTAGAGAGTTTGCAGCTGGTCGGACCGAAATTCACAACGAACAAAGGAGCGGGAGACCGTCAGTCTCTGAGGAGACAGTGTTGAAGGTTGAGCAAAGCATGCGTGAAGACCGGCGGATCACCCTGGATGATCTCTGCACGTTGGTTCCTGAGGTTCCCGAAGCACCGCTCACAGAATTTTTATGGAAACATTGAACTACCGGAAGGTGTGCGCAAGGTGGCTGCCTCGCATGCTGACTGAGGACCACATGCGGCAACGTGTTGATACTTCCCACGTATTTCTTCACGGCCTTGCAGCCGAACAGGACAACTTTCTCGACTCAATTGCCACGGGTGACGAAAGCTGGTCATACCACTTTACACCTGAGACCTAGCTACAATCACTCCAGTTCATAACTTTCTCAACAGCATGTCGGGGAGCTGGTATGACATGGGCATACAAAAACTGACACAGCGTCTACAAAAATGTATCTACAGAAATGATGATTATGTCGAAATAAAGCTAAATGTTCAAGCTGTAAATTGATGACCGGCCGTGGTGACCGAACGGTTCTAGGCGCTACAGTATGGAACCGCGCGACCGCTATGGTCGCAGGTTTGAATCCTGCCTCGGGCATGGATGTGTGTGTTGCCCTTAGTTTAGTTAGGTTTAAATAGTTCTAAGTGCTAGGAGACTGATGACCTCAGAAGTTAAAGTCCCATAGTGCTCAGAGGCATTTGTAATCTGATGTAAACCATAGCAGAAATAAACAGGTCTAAGTACTTATAAAAAATGGGAGACCTTACTTTTGGGGTTACCCTCGCATTTATTCGAACTCAGTGTACGATCATTACTAGGTTTTCTCGTCATTAAGACACAGTCCAGTCCTCTGTGAAATATGTTCGTCTTGAATCATGGTAGCCGGACAGAGTGGCCCAGCGGTTCTAGGCGCTTCAGTCTGGAACCACACGACTGCTACGGTGGCAGGTTCAAATCCTGCCTCGGGCATGGATGTGTGTGATATCCTTAGGCTTTTAAGTAGTTCTAAGTTCTAGGGGACTGATGACCTGAGAAGTTAAGTCCCATAGTGCTCAGAGCCATTTGAATCATAGTAAATACTTCTTTCTGGACACCAAATTCGACTTCTGATAAAAGTCGTTTAAGGCTCGGTGGGTAAGAGGACATTCCAAAAGATTTGTTTCGAGTATGATGTTGATATGTGTAGAAAGACACGAACGTTTTTTTGTGACCAATAGATGGTATGCCTGTATGTCTTTGGAACTTGGTCTAGGCTGATCATTCCTTTTATTCACACACCATTTCTAAGAAAGATGTTGCTCTCAGGGGTGGTATATGCGAGCGACAGCGTTGTGTTAACGCTCGCTGCGTGGACCACAACCATAGTCCTGAACTACACGTTGATGCCCCTCAGAGGGTGAACAGTGCCGTGAACGGCGGCCATTGTAGGGCTTTAGAAGGAGCACAGTCGTGACCGCCGGACGGCGCGAGGTAGACGGGAGGCGGGAGAAGGTGGCTGGCCGGCAGACGTTGGGTTGGGACGCAGTGATCGATGGCGGCAAGCGCCCGGCGCCGTCACACGGAGCTACCGGCGCCCTCGCTTGTCTACGCGGTTCCACACCCCAGGGACATCCCCCGTGGCGTACATCGCATCGCCCTCTAGCTACATGATCAGACACTAGTGAGAATAGAGAACAACTGTACAATATCCTCAACTTTGATGACAACCCAGTACTTACGAGAAGATACGGAAACTGCCATAACGTGATTTCCCAGAAACTTCTCTCATGTCAGAGGAATCAAAATAAGCCGTGTCTCAGCTTATTCAAAGATTCTCGACAGTTTCTGAAAAAAAAGACGGTTAAAACTTATCGAGATAGCTTATGTATCTTTTACCTAAAACATAATTGAACCACATATTAGTACAGTGCCTAGCGTTGTGGCTTACCACTTTTGCAACAGGTGTACGAAACCCGATTACTATATTTATTTTTGTTTTTCATCTGTCTACCCATCTCCGCAGAGGACTAATAAATAACGTTGTTTTTATTCGTCTCCTAATTGCACGCCTGGTGAATGGTTTAAAAAAAAATATACATACATGAATGAGAAAACTATTTGAAATTATTCTCGGTGACATTCCTGTACTGTATCTTCATTTACTAGACATTTCTAGCGCTATTTATCTTTGAAGTGATCCATCGTGTGTGATTTGTCGTTGTCCGCAGCTCTTGGTCGTGTGGTAGCGTTCTCGCTTCCCGCGCCCGGGTTCGATTCCCGGCTGGGTCAGAGATTTTCTCTGCCTCGTGATGGCTGGGTGTTATGTGATGTCCTTAGGTTAGTTAGGTTTAAGTAGTTCTAAGTTCTAGGGGACTGATGACCATAGATGTTAAGTCCCATAGTGCTCAGAGCCATTTTTGATTTGTCGTCAAATAATTGGCAATGCGTAGAATCTTGTTCAAAAATTGTTGAAATGTGTGTTAAATCTTATGGGACTTAACTGCTAAGGTCATCACTCCATAAGCTTACACATTACTTAACCTAAAGTATCCTAAGGACGAACACACACACCCATGCCCGAGGGAGGACTCGAACCTCCGCCGGGACCAGCCGCACAGTTCATGACTGCAGCGCCTTAGACCGGTCGGCTAATCCCGCGCGGCGTATAATCTTCATCAGTGTTAACGACGTTTGTTTCCCGAGTGAGATGCATACGAAGAAATGTCATTGCGCACACGTACCTTTGCGCAATGCCAGTGGTGCTCGGAATTGCTATGTTTGGAATGTTGCTATGATCGGTATCATCCAGTGGAATACAACAAATCTTCCTGAAGACTGATGATAAGAATTAAATTTAGAATTATTGTAATAACTGATATGACAATGAAACGTAAGAACATGACAAAAAATTAAAAGACTGTAACCCTAGAAAATACCATACACACATATAATGTTTGAAACTTATTGTGAAATCCAGATGAATTTTACAGTGCCCTTGTGTCTCCTAACATGATGAGAAACATTCATATAGCAAACTTCTGCGGATGCAGGTAGGTAAATTTAAAAAAAAAAACAATAGGGCTTAGAACATGGAGCGCAAATGTTAAATGCTGCACTGGTAGCCACTGTGTGACAACTTCGGCTGAACCGATTGTGCCTTAAACTGCATTTCAGTTATGTCGAAAACTCTGATGGTCGTTTTCTCAGAAACGGTCAAATATCTACGGATAAGCCAAGAAATGTGTTCGCTTATTTTGACTTCTCTTTCACTGAGCAAAGATTCAGGGAAATCGACTTGTGGCACTTGCCGTGTTCTTCTCGCTAGCAAAGGAGGGAAAGCTGAAGAATGTGAAGGACGGATACGGCCATACAAAATAAATCAATCTGTAGGTAGTTGTGGAAAAAGAGAGGAAGAATTAGCTGAAAATGAGATGGGAGATGTGACACTATGTGAAGAACTTGACAGAACAATGATAGACGTAAGTCGAAGCAAGGTCTTTGAGTAGACGGCATTCGTTCAGAATTCTTAAGATCTTTAAAATTATAGAGCACAGCAATCAGTTGTCCTATTGTTGCAGGTTTTATTCAGCAAATCTAGATTTCGGCTTGTGCCTAGCCATTATCAATGCACCACTTCATACTATTAGTTCATGTTTTAGTACGTGACCTCCTTGTTCGGGGTTCTACCACAGTTCGTATAAGAGTAGTCTTCAACGAACTCACAATTCCTTCAAGAGCAGTCTTGAACGAACTGTGTCAGAAACCCGAACAACAGGGGTTGACGTACTAGAACATGGATTAATATTATGAAATGGTGCATTGATAATGGCTAGGCACTAGCCGAAATCTAGATTTGCCGAAACCTGTAAGAAAAGGACGACTGGTGGCTGTGCTCTATCATTTGAAAGTCATATCACAGTCTTTGAGTGCACCCACGTTCTGATGGAAGGTAGCATGGTTACAAAGATGCTTGGGAGAAACCGCCAGGATGTAACTGTTCTACACTGTGTGCAGAAAATGTAAGATGGATGAGATACTATCAAACTTCAAGAAGAACTCATTAATTCCAAACAGGCGCTGACAGCTGTAGCTATTAACACTTTAATAAGACATGGTTGCTACATACTGACTGTAATGACGTACATAAGAATTCTACTCATGTTAAAGAATCTCATATATAACAAAATTTAAATTCAAGTTCTGGTCTCATTGATTTGCGAGATTAATACAGAGTTAAAGTTGTTGTGAAGCCACATCTGGTATGAATTATACTATTTGGTTAATTGCCTGTCATCTGATGACAGTTAAGGTTAAATTTGTTGAACTGTAATGGACTTGTACAGGAGATACATAGTAGTTCAACCAATGTTTAAATGATTTTGGTAGAAGTAATGTCATAATGTGAATATTTAGAACCCAACGATGAAATTCGACG
The DNA here is from genome assembly GCF_021461385.2 of Schistocerca piceifrons. Taxonomy (NCBI): domain Eukaryota; kingdom Metazoa; phylum Arthropoda; class Insecta; order Orthoptera; family Acrididae; genus Schistocerca; species Schistocerca piceifrons. Next base: position 783,671,168 of record NC_060140.1, on the reverse strand, counting down.
CACGATTCACGGACAATAAGTCAAACTTGTCATTGCCTCGAATTCTTCTTATCAGTTCCTTTATTTTATTATGCATGACATTTGTGTGAATTAATTATGTTCAGTCACAGCTCAACTCAGCCTTACCACTTGTCTGTTCCACTTGTCTGTTCCAATATAGTTCTGAAGATAAATTTGTGCAGAGTTTATCCTGTTCAGCTCGACTCTCGAACAGAGATAACGACGCGTGGACGCCTGCTGCAGCTTGATTAAAATGGAAAATGCAAACATTTGTTCTAGGAAAAAAACCATAAAACGTGAAGAGACTTGGCATTGTCAGTACGAACATATCACAAAATGACGGAGCGCAGATATTCCCATGAATGGTCAACGGTCTGACAACATAATCAATACTCAAGCTAACGTGATGCACGAGTTGAACAGAATCCAAATGGAGGCCTTTACTGACAGTTTCACATGGTTGTATGGACGTTGTCTGTGTTGTACTCAGGTGGAGGGAGACTATATAAACACCTGAAGCACTAGAACTCCCATATTACATTCCTTCTGTTTTTATTAATCCAGTCTCAAATCTGACTGACTGTGTAAAATTATAGAATTTCCCTCTGAGGTATAGCTTTAGTGTTGCAACACTGGAAATGTAGTATGAAATATTATCTGATTACGTTGTCGTCTTTATTTGTAAGTTCAACGTTGACAGACAAAGTGGGAAGTTTGCAATGGATACCAAAAACAGTTCCACAGCCCTGCAAAACTTTTTCTCATAAACCGGATAGAGTGCCATTTGATCTCCTGTTTCATATAAGAGATCGTCATGTTACTTGAGTAGCTGGACCTGCTTCTTCTCCTTAAAATTTTTTGCCGTTTCATACTATTGCCTCTCATATGTTTCTGCTTTTGGTATCTGTATGTAACAGACAGATCGACGTGCCAGGTGATGCGGCTCACGTGTCTCAACGATATAGACGGACTCACCGCAGCCGCTAACCCGTAGTTCCTAAAGAGGGCAACAGCCTTTTCAGTAGCTGCATGGGCAATGTCTGAATGACTGGCTGATGTCACATTGGAACACCAGCCAAGAGGACCTCGCTATACTGGTTCCGTCGCCGGCTGAAAGCAAGAAGAGAACACAACCGTTATTTTTCATGGGGCTTGCAGCTCCACTGCATGGGTTAACGATGATGACATCATCTCTGTAAGATATTCCGGATGTAAAACACTGCCCCATTGGAATCTGCATGTCGCAGTAGTCACTCCGTGATAAAGATGGCTGCACAGAATGTTATCGGGAAAATTCGATGTCTCATTTCTTCTCATAAGACTTGGCTTTCTTTATTGCTTGCTCAATATACCGATTGAATAACACCAGGGACACAGATCTGTCTCACTTTCCGTCTCACATCTTTCGGCTCTCATAACTACAATGTGCTTTCTGTGCAAGTTGTGTACATGGTGCAACTAAATTGCCCTAACAGCCCTTGAGGACTCGTAGTGGACACCAAAACGGTTAAGTTTAGCATTGCAGCTCATGCCTGGGAAAGCACCTTTTTACCGCTATACTCAGAATACCCCAATACCCCAACACGCGTTGCTCTCTCGCGCCTGCTGCTTGTGGTCTGGGTCCACTTAAAAATAGGATTCGATGTGACGACCGCCGGGGTCAAAACACATACGGTATATTCGTACCATTTTCAGGTACACGCGATCACAAATACCTGGTCGCCCACGGCTGAAGCAGTGGTCTTGTAAGTCAAAGATTTCATGTCACACCGCAGGTTGCAGTCTAGCGGGTTAAAGTCAGGAGAACATACAGTGAAGGCAATCGGGCGCCACGATCTGCTGCTCACTGTTGCCCAAATCGTTAGTGCAGATGATCTCAGATCACACGTCAAAAATGAGTTGGTGTGGCATAGTGCTAGAACCACTTGTTTACACCTGCATCCAATGGGACATATTTCAAGAGACCAAGTAGTCCGCCGTCAAGTAATCTTAACTACGCAGCACTTGTGGTCCAGTCACATGTCCATCCAGAAACCATTCCTGTTTAGACCGTATCGTTCCTGAATTACGTGAGAGCGTGCAGCAAACGAGTTTTCTTTAGCCCACATGTTACTGTTGTGGGCTTTGAGGACACCTTCCCTGGGAACTTCACATATCCTTGAAAAGGACCCGCCACGAAAAGGGGGGTTTGTCCAAGCTATGGTGGAAACACCACCTGTATAACTGGGCTCATGGCGCAAATTCCTGTGACTGGATTGCCTGAACCTTCTGGGGGTGATACGGTTGTAGGTGCTGCTCATACATAACAGGCCAAACACTCTACTGATAAACATTCAGTATTTCCTCTTGAGTCATCAGACTTCTAAAAGGTGGGATGCGGCCCTCCACCATTTCCTATGCCATGCTAACCTCTTCATCTCAAGTACCACTTGCAACCTACACCCATAATTATTTGCCGGATGTATTCCAATATCTGTCTTCCTCTACAGTTTTTCCCTCTACAGCTCCCTCTAGTACAATGGAGGTCATTCTGTGATGTATTAACAGATGTTCTGTCATCTTGTCCCATCTCCATGTCAGTGTTTTCCACATATTCCTTTCGTCTCCAATTATGCGAAGAACCTCCACATTTCTTATCTTATCAGTCCACCTAATTTTTAACATTCGTCTGTAGCACCACACCTCAAATGCTTACCCCTATTTTTCTCAGAATTTCGAACATCTTGCACAGTTTTACATTGACGAAAGCTTTTTCCGGGTCGACAAATTCTAAGAACGTGTCTTGATTTTTCTTTAAGTCTTGCTTCCTTTATTAACCACAACGTCAGAATGCCTCTATGTTGTCTTTACCTTTTCTAGAACCAAACTGATCGTCATATAGCACATCCTCAATTTTCTTTTGCTTTCTTCTGTATATTATTCTTGTCAGCAAATTGGATGCATGAGCTGTTAAGCTGATTGTGCGGTAGCTCTCCCACTTGTCCGCTCTTGCAGTCTTCGGAATTGTGTGGACGATATTTTTCCGGAAGTCAGACGCTCCTACGCCATACTTAGACATTCTAGACACCAACGAGAATAGTCATTTTGTTGCCAATTCCCTCAATGATTTTAGAACTTCAGATAGAATGTTATCTATCCATTCCGTTTTAATTGATCCAAAGCACTCTTAAATTCTGATTCTAATACTAAATCCCCTATCTTTTCTAAATCGGCTCCTGTTACTTCTTCTATAAGACCAGACATATCTTCCCCCTCGCAGAGATCTTGCATGCACTGTTTCCACCTATCCGTTCTCTCTTCAGCACGTAACAGTGGAATTACCATTGCACTCTTAACGTTGCCACTCTTGCTTTTAATCTGACCGCAGGGTGCTTTGGCTTTTCTATTTCCTGAGATAGATAATCATTCTTTCTCGATTTCTTCACATTTTTCATGCAATCATTTCGCCTTAGAATCTCAGCGGTTCCTATTTATTTCATTCCTCAATTCCTCATTTCCTCAATTCCTCAATTCTTCATTTCTGTACTCCTGAATTTCCCTGAAGTTATTTGTACTTCCATCTTTCGTTGATCAACTGAAGTATTTCTTCCGTTACGCAAGGTTTCTTCGTAGTTACCTTCGTTGTACCTATGTTTCTCTTCCCAACTTCTGTGATTGCCTTTTTTAGAGATGTCCATGCTTGTTTAGCTGTACTGACTACTGTGCTATTGCTCATTGCTGTATATATAGCCTTAGAGAACCTCCAGCGTATCTCGTCATTCTTGACTATTTCCACATCCCACTTCTTTTTCGTATTGATTCTTCCTGAATAATCTCTTAAACCTCAGTCTACTCTTCATCACTACTACTTTTTGATCTGAGTATATGTCTGCTCCTAAAATCATTGGGATAAGTGGCAACAAAATGACCATTCACGCTGATGTGTAGAATGTTTAAGTATGGCGTGATAGCATCTGACTTTCGGAAAAAATATCATTCACACAATACCGAAGAGTGCAAGAGCTGAAAAGTGCGAGATTTACCGCACAATCAGTTTAACAGCTCACGCATCCATGTAGCTAATAAGAATAATATACAGAAGAAAGGAAAAGGAAATTGAGGATGCGCTAGGTGACGATCAGTTTGCCTTTAGAAAAGGTCTTTCACCAGAGAAGCAATTCTGACGTTGCGGTTGATAATGAAAGCAAGGCTAAAGAAAAATCAAACCACGTTCATAGATTTTGTCGACCTGCAAAAAGCGTTCGTCAGTGTAAAATGATGCAAGATGTTCGACATTCTGAGAAAAATAGGGGTGAACTACACGGAGAGACGAGTAATATACGATATGTACAATAGACAAGAGGGAATAATAAAAGTGGACGAACAAGAACGAAGCGCTCGTATTGAAAAGGTTGTAAGAAAAGGATGTTGCGTCTCGTGTCCACTGTTCAATCTGTACATCGAGGAAGCGATGATGGAAATAAAAGGAAGGTTCAGGAGTGGAGTTAAAATTCAATGTTAAGGGATATCAATGATACGATTCGATGATAACATTGCTATCCTGAGTGAAAGTGTAGAAGAATTACATGATCCGCTAAACGAAATGAACAATCTAATGAGTACAGAATATAAATTGAGAGTAAATCGAAGAAGGACGAAATTAATGAGAAGTAGCAGAAATGAGAACAACGAGAATGTAAGTGAATTTAAGGAATTGTGGTACCAAGGCAGCATAATAACCAATGACGGACGAAGTGAGAGGGACATCAAAAATAGACTAGCACTGGCGAAAAGGGCATTTCTGCGTAAAAGAAGTCTACTAGTATGAAACGTAGGTCTTAATTTGAGGAAGAAATTTCTGAGAATGTACGTCTGCAGCACAGCATTGTATGGTAGTGAAACATGGACTATGGCGAAACCGAAACAGAAGAGAATCGAAGCATTTGAGATATGATGCTATAGGAGAATCTTGATAATTAGGTGGACTGATAAGGTAAGGAATGAGGAGATTCTGCGCAGAACCGGAAAGGAGTTTAATGAATGGCAAGGAGAAGTGACAGGATGATAGGATACTTGTTGAGACATCAGGGAATGACTTCCATGGTACTAGAGGGAGACGAAGAGGCTTATGCAGCATAAGACAACCTTGGTGACAGCGATGTTCGCCGGCCGGAGTGGCCGAGCAGTGCTAGGGGCTTCAGTATGGAACCGCGCGACCGCAATGGTCACAGGTTCGAATCCTGCTTCGGGCATGGATGTGTGTGATGTCCTTAGGTTAGTTAGGTTTAGGTAGTTCTAAGTTCTAGGGGACTGATGGCCTCCGCTGTTAAGTCCCATAGTGCTCAGAGCCATCTGAAACATTTGAACAGCGATGTTCCGATCAGGAGCGATGCTGCAGCGGACTTCAATCCGCGTTGACATCACTAATTATCAGGTAGGCTGTAAGTCGACCTACGTCATTAGTAAACCTGTATGTTAGGACTGGATGAAAAACCGCTCATTAACTTGTTATTGTGGTGGCGATAACGTCCTTTTACACATATGAACAATACTCATCTGCCACTTGGCTTGAACTGTTACGTGGTTACACATTTAAACTATGTGACAAGTGATACAGATGTATTCCTATTGAAGCTGAAGACGACATCATACTTCGTCGTTAGTTCTGTTTGAGAATGAACATTATAATGTCACTCTTCGCAGCATCAAAAAATGGTTCAAATGGCTCTGAGCACTATGGGACTTAACATCTGTGGTCATCAGTCCCCTAGAACTTAGAACTACTTAAACCTAACTAACCTAAGGACATCACACACATCCATGCCCGAGGCAGGATTCGAACCTGCGACCGTCGCAGTCGCGCGGTTCCGGACTGAGCGCCTAGAACCGCTAGACCACCGCGGCTGGCCTTCGCAGCATCGATTTAATTGTGAGTAAAAGACATAAACTTTTAGTGCTGCTCGTTATAACTATTAGTAGCCTAACTAACTATTAGAGGCGAGTTCAGACATTAGAGCAGGAACTTGTGACCTTAATAATGGTAGACAATATATGCAATCTGAGAAGGATTCAATTGGTTTCATGAGCAGGCTATGGACATGGTATGTTATGCTAGCCAACCCACTAATTACGATCGAAGTGTTCCACCATTAACTCGAACGAGATCCTAACTCGAACTTACAAGTCGTGCCCCACTTCCGTGAGAGTTCTACAAAATCCATAACAGCAACTCTTTCGTTTTCGTGTCATTAGGTATGTCCAACTTTTCACCAAAACAATACGTGTGTGGACAGTGTGTTTGCCAAAGAAGACTGAAGTTAATTAATGTTCCATTTTTTATTTCTACTATGAAACTTCCCCTTTTAAACAATTATACAGGACTGTGCTTAAACTGACACACTATATTTTTAGCGCAACGCAATCTGACTTTCAAAAAATCCCTACGAAAGAATGGCCCTGACTAACATTAACCTATACCTTTCACAAATCACTTACCTCACAAAAATCTTCGTTACTGGAACTACTGCAATACAGCGAGCGCCACTACTGCCAGCTAAATAAAAGATTCAAACCACGGAAGTCACTAACTACTGATAGGCATAGTTAGCAAATGAAAGATTTTATTAGAGAACAAACAATGTATTTACCTTAATAGTCATAATATATATATAGCAGTTCATGACAAGTTACAAAACTCCGCCATCTCTCTCCCCACATCCACCACTGCTGGCGGCTCACCTCCAACTGCGCAACGCTACGCACTGTTCACATCCAGCTGCCGCTGCCCAACACTACAATGGCAGACAACAATGCAAACTAGCCACAGACTGCACACAGCACAGCCAGTGATTTTCATACAAAGGTGGCGTTACCAATAAAAAAACCTAAACAGCCTACTTACACTACTTTTTCTAGGACTATGTTGTTATTTTCATTTTTGTCAAAGACTGGCATGTAGGCCTGATCAGCAAGAACTCGTTAACCCAATAATTTGAATGTGAATCATCAGCGATGATACATTACGTTTGCCCTTGAAACTTTATGTGTGTTTATTGATTGAGTGAATAGTTACGAACTAATGTTCACACGGACCATCAACTGCGTGGCAGTTTCCACATATTTGTGATCTTATAGTATTTTATTATAACAATGTGCTACATTAATCTCATCATTTAGCGTAAGTCTGTCCGTGTTTAATGTCACAATTTCGACACTTAATTACCAATATGTAACTCAACCCGTTTCTTCAGTGACACATGTACTCTTGTATAAGAGTTAATGCTTTAAATATTTAGCTAATTTTCTTTGTAAGAGGGCGTTCTGTAAGTAATGTAACAAATATTTTTTCGACCAATTGTTGTTGAAAAAAATTAGAATTTGTTGTGAGACACCGTGGAATATTCCTGCTTCAGCTGCTGTAGTTTCATGAAGTTCCGCCAGGCGGCGTCGGTATATGTGCCATTCAAAATGGCCTCTACAATTGTGGTGCGTTCCAAACAGAGAGCTGTTATTGAGTTTCTCTTGGCGGAGAGTAGAGCATCGCAGAGATTCATAGGCGGTTACAGAATGTCTACGGAGATGCGGCACTGAAGAAAAGCACGGTGAGTCGTTGGGCGACACGCCTGTCATCATCTCAACAAGGTATCGCATACCTGTCCTATCTCCGGCATGCCGGAACGGCCGCACACAGCTGTGATTCCTGCGAGGTTGGAATGTACGACAGTCTCATTCGAGTTTTTGTATGTCCATCCTTTTTATTGCAGGTGATGGAGACCACAGACGCTCACTATTGTAAGAAAATGAAACACCTTCTTTCTTCCTTATGATCTTATTTTTTGTGTAGCTATCAGTTTCGACGCATCAATGTGTCGTCTTGAGGCCTTCGCTTAAGCTGAAGATGTTATCACCATCCATATATATATATATATATATATATATATATATATATATATATGTGCTGCATGAGTGGCCAACACAACTGGTATACGCAGACTATTTGTAACCATGATGTCAGCACTCCAACCATCAACTGCCAACTGACTGGAGAAACATTTCAAATACAAAATCCAAAGATATGTCACATGTTGGCCACTGATGCAGCGTATATATTGATCGTGATAACTTCTTCAGCATCAACTAAGGCCTGAAGATGGTGCACTGAAGCGCTGAAACTGGTAGCTAGAGAATAAATAAGATCATAAGGACGGCTGCAGGTGTTTCATTTTATTACAACAGTCTCATTCGAAGTGATCGACGGATCACAATCGAACATCTCGCTACACAACTAAACGTCTCTGTTGGTAGTGCTGACACACGCGTCCACCACCAGGGGTACTCAAAGCTGTGTACCCACTGGCTTCCTAGCCACCTAACGAACGACCGACCACAAGGAGCAACGAAGGATCAACGCAGTGGAGTTCCTTGCGCATTACGAGGCAGACAGTGACAATTTTTTGTTGAAATTCGTCACAGGCGATGAACCATAGTTTCATCACCTCGAGCGGAAAATAATAACGGCTGTCTGTGGAGTGGCGCCATACTATCTCACCTGAGAAGAAAAAGTTAAAAGCGGTACCCTCCGCTGTTAAAGTTATGACGACGGTTTCTGGGACTCCGTAAGGATCATTCTCTTTGATGTCTTCCCTCATGGTGCAACGATCAACTCTGAGGTGTACTGTGGTACCTTCAGAAAACTGAAGAAATGGCTTCAGCATGTTAGTCGCCATAAAACGAACTGTTCCTTTTCCACGACAAAGCATGGCTCCATACAACTATGCGCACCAGAGAGGGGTTCAAGAACCCTCGCTGGTCTGTTCTTTGTCACCCACACTGTACTCTGGATCTTGCAGCTTCCAACTTCCTTCTATTTGGTCCGATGAGTGATGCACTCAACAGCAAGCAGTCGTGGATGATGGGAAGTTACTGATGCAGCCAGACGTTACATCTGACGACGACCATTGGAGCGGTACCTTACGGGCATAGTGAATCTGCCTGTGAGGTGGCGTCAGGCTGTCACACTTAACGGAATATAAAAGTATGCTTTTATAGCCAAAAGATTTCGGAATGATTTTAGAATTTTGAGCAAAACGAACCTGCTTTCAGAAAAAAATTGTGTTGCGTTACTTTTTGAATGCCCCTCCTATATAGCATGACACAGTACGACAATGTACCGTTTTGCGATACTAATTAGATTTCGTAGTTGTACTTTCGTAACTTTGCTGTAGGGAAATACATAGCTAGTTCGTACAACCGCTTGCCCATAGGATTCTCTGTTTTCTTTGTCATCTCCTCCTCAAAGGCCTTTAATATTCGAGCATAGCAAACGCCAGTCCTGTGATTTTATCCCTAATGGTCTCCTGAGTATTACTGCAATGCTGAATCTGCCCATCCTGTAGGCTGATAACACACGAAATCGAACTGGGCTGTTTATAAGGGGAGAAAATTTCTAAATTCGACATTCCACACTGTCAGCCAGTGCTGTTGGTCATCAGTATCGGTGCTGTGACGCGAATGTGTGAGCCAATGAGTCCTGACACAGAAAATACAGTGCACAACCTCTGGTTAGTTAATTGACAAACAGTAAGCGACGGTGGAGAAGTTTTCGCATGTTTCCCCTGCCTTTTGGCGTATTCAGCAAAATTCTTGCTCGTCACTGTGGTGAGACTCGTGAATCCTTCTCTCAGGTCGTCGGCTTTTGTGAGTAGAGGGAATCGTAGAGGAGCCAAGGAGTCGGAGTGAACGTCTGTGGCCGAAAAGCCATAGAGAAACAGAGGAGCACTCTGTCGCAGCCTGGAGTACTTCGCTATGTCTTGGGTAAATGTCAGTTTCAGCGTTAGCGCTGCCTTGCTCTGAGCAGCATACAATTTGCGAGATCTCTTTCACAAACAGTGTTGCTTCTTTAGTGGTTTCACTAATTGGAACGTGTCATCCGTTTTTCACTTTGCATTAGTAAGGTGCACAGATTTTGGAAAGCCAGTCACGGTTCCATTGCAATCTTCGCTGTAGTTTGAGCTACCTACCAGCCTTTAACAGTACGTTCTGCACAAATTGAGCTTCACTCAAGCAGTCTTTTGCGTTGTTTTTGGGTACCTCAAAGTGTATTCCATTGAGTAACTGACTTTGTTAATCAGTCGACTCCGATTCGTATAAAATCTGTGGCGCAGTAAACTCATTTTGAGGTCTGTTGTATTTTTGAACTTCAAGTAAGCCATCATAATTTCATACGTTAAGCTTTAGGAGCGTTTTTGGCTTTGTAACTTACCTTACATCTGTCCTTAAGGTGACCGTAATTTAAAAATAAAATATGACTGGTTTTTTTGTTTAGCTGAACTGAGCTCTCACTGTGATGGTGTTCCACTGTAAAATAGGCTTCCCTACTTGCAACAATTAACTTGTTCTGTAGGAAATTTGATTCATTTATGTAACTAGTGATTAATGGGAAATGCTCTCATTTGTATTTACCTCGTTATTGAGAGATTCATTTGCTCTAACTAGCGCATTTTGTTGCTTAAATGTTGTACAAGATGTGCACTCGCTAGTATAACGTTCGTGTTTTGAGCTCGTAAATGTGGTAAGCAGTTGGCACACTCCATTGTCGAGCCCCAGAATGTCTGCAGAAAACTGCACACACAAAATGAGAACATGGGAATAATTCTTGTCGACCCTTATCCAGGATCCTTGCCACTGAAATTGTCTGATAAACGCAGGTAGAAATGCGTGAAGAGACGCTATTTATTGTGCAGAATATTGTTGTAGCCATCCTTTTGCGGTCACCGCTTCACTTCCTTGCATTTTTTTTTTCACCAGTGGCACTTGTATGACAGGGGCATTTTCTTGATTTTTTTATTATGTTAGGTGTGAAGATTAATTCAATTGTGTGTGAAACTATTTTCTGTGTTTGTGGTGTATATTTGTTTATTGCACTTTTTGTTAAGTCTGTTCGTTGAATAGTAAATTAGATTTGTGCTCTTTACGCCATGTAAAGGAAAAATCGAGCTACGTCGAGAGAGGCTACGAAAATTACGAGAGACGAAAATCCTGTGGATACAGAAGAAATTTTTCGTGGGGGAGGCAGTAGCAGCAGTTACAATGCCTGAAATTTATGGAAGGGAACAGGTAAATGACCAGAGTGGAAGCAGTCTGGTTGATAAATGTGAAAAAAAAATCATAACTGCAGTTCAATTTTTGGAGCTATGAGGGACGTGTCACTATGGATTGAACAATGCTAGAGGCAAAGGAGGCTGATAGACGAAAACCTGAGACTTAAAGACAAAAAGCTGAATCAGACAGACATAAAACTGAGGCAGAGAGACATAAAGTTGAGGCAGATGGATAAAAATCCTGAGCAGACAGAGAAGAAACGTAGAAGAAAGAAAGCAGTTCGGGAGAAGGTGACCGAGCTAGAAAGGAAAATAGTTTAAAATTTCAACATTACCGACGAGCAAATCGACGAAGTCCTGGGAACAGTGAAATGGTTTTAGCTGGGCTATGGCAGGCCGAAACTAGAATGGAGAAAGTAGAGAAAATTAATACATCTCTTTGTAAAAGAGTGAAAACGAGCGAAGGCACGAATGAAGAACTTTAACAAAGCATGCAAAATCTAAAGGAACGGTCAGGTTCAGAAGTGGCAGAGCCGACACAGCTAGTTGAAACTGAATGTAGCGATTCTGGACAGAGGAACTGAGCGACTCCACTTGGTGGGATCGCTTTTAACAGTGCTGTAGAGTAGAAAAATGAAGAAAAATGTGCGCTTTGGGTGCAAAAATTGATAGTGTATTGGGGGAGCACTAACCGGACGAAGAGAGACAAACTAGAGCGTCTTCGGGGTCCATGTGCTCGTTCGAGAGTTCGTCTAGTTTCATGAAAAACACTTGCTTAGGAAATTTTTAACACACTGTGTTGGCGGGGAGCTACGAATCAAAATTTGGATGGCCCGACTCAAAAACAGCCTACCAAGCTATCCCAAGGACACTCCAATTAATTAGTAGGCACTTGAGTGGTGAAGCCATTACTGGTTGCCAGTAAACCAAAACCGCGGCGGAACAGAACCGATTGCGCTTCAACATCATGAGAGCCCCGCCCCTTGCAGCGACGAGTTTCCATTCGTATGTCATATATTTCTGCAAGATCCTTAAGCGGAATTAACATTAGGATCATCTGTTTTAGTGAGCTGATCCAGTTATCCACAAACTCGATGCCAACCCAGCACTGACGATCGCCCACTACAGTGGAGGAAAACGACTTAGAGGCGTTCACCTTAATTCTGTTTGACCTGACTGAATTTCAGCCTCAGGAGGAGTGGGCGTGTTTTGCATACGACAGGCGTCAATACGGAATTGGTTGTAGTATCGGGCGAGCAAATACCAATGCAGATTAGAATAGCACTAGACAACGGAAGTCGTGTTTGAAAAGCCAAATTGGCAGATTTAAGTTAAAATGAACAGTCGAGATCACAGTAATGTCTGTTTATTTACCGGTTTCGGATCATCTTCAGAATTTTTTGTCCCCCTACGGCTGGTGCTGGCAGCCCTTCGGTTTTCTTATGGTACCGCGATTGTCGATAAATAAACAAATATTGTCGCGATCTCGATTGTTCATTTTAACTAAAATATACCATCAGCTTCCTATTCTCCACGGACTATGTTGTCTAAATTTACAAACTTGCGGAACCAAAGGCCTCGAAAGTTTAAGACAAAGGTGCCTTAGAATAACGGAATGTCGGCGTCCCCAAGGAAGTGAGGAAACAAAACCATTGAAATAATAGGGAATCCCGTTCTAATCAGCAGGGCTTACATATTTAGGGAAATGATCCTTACCCATAGGTATCAGATAGTACTGGCTATAATACTGTTGTTGTTGTTGTGGTCTTCAGTCCTGAGACTGGTTTGATGCAGCTCTCCATGCTACTCTATCCTGTGCAAGCTTTTTCATCTCCCAGTACCTACTGCAACGTACATCCTTCTGAATCTGCTTAGTGTATTCATCTCTTGGTCTCCCTCTACGATTTTTACCCTCCACGCTGCCCTCCAATACTAAATTGGTGATCCCTTGATGCCTCAGAACATGTCCTACCAACCGATCCCTTCTTCTGGTCAAGTTGTGCCACAAACTTCTCTTCTCCCCAATCCTATTCAATACGTCCTCATTAGTTATGTGATCTACCCATCTAATCTTCAGCATTCTTCTGTAGCACCACATTTCGAAAGCTTCTATTCTCTTCTTGTCCAAACTATTTATCGTCCATGTTTCACTTCCATACATGGCTACACTCCATACGAATACTTTCAGAAATGACTTCCTGACACTTAAATCTATAATCGATGTTAACAAATTTCTCTTCTTCAGAAACGCTTTCCTTGCCATTGCCAGCCTACATTTTATATCCTCTCTACTTCGACCATCATCAGTTATTTTGCTCCCCAAATAGCAAAACTCCTTTACTACTTTAAGTGCCTCATTTCCTAATCTAATTCCCTCAGCATCACCCGACTTGATTAGACTACATTCCATTATCCTTGTTTTGCTTTTGTTGATGTTCATCTTTCAAGACACTGCTCTTCCAAGTCCTCTGCTGTCTCTGACAGAATTACAATGTCATCGGCGAACCTCAAAGTTTTTATTTCTTCTCCATGAATTTTAATACCTACTCCGAATTTTTCTTTTGTTTCCTTTACTGCTTGCTCAATATACAGATTGAACAACATCGGGGAGAGGCTACAACCCTGTCTTACTCCCTTCCCAACCACTGCTTCCCTTTCATGTCCCTCGACTCTTATAACTGCCATATGGTTTCTGTACAAATTGTAAATAGCCTTTCGCTCCCTGTATTTTACCCCTGCCACCTTTAGAATTTGAAAGAGAGTATTCCAGTCAACATTGTCAAAAGCTTTCTCTAAGTCTACAAATGCTAGAAACGTAGGTTTGCCTTTCCTTAATCTCTCTTCTAAGATAAGTCGTAAGGTCAGTATTGCCTCACGTGTTCCAGTGTTTCTACGGAATCCAAACTGATCTTCCCCGAGGTTGGCTTCTACTAGTTTTTCCATTCGTCTGTAAAGAATTCGTGTTAGTATTTTGCAGCTGTGACTTATTAAGCTGAGAGTTCGGTAATTTTCACATCTGTCAACACCTGCTTTCTTTGGGATTGGAATTATTATATTCTTCTTGAAGTCTGAGGGTATTTCGCCTGTTTCATACATCTTGCTCACCAGATTGTAGAGTTTTGTCAGGACTGGCTCTCCCACGGCCGTCAGTAGTTCCAATGGAATATTGTCTACTCCGGGGGCCTTGTTTCGACTGAGGTCTTTCAGTGCTCTGTCAAACTCTTCACGCAGTATCATATCTCCCATTTCATCTTCATCTACATCCTCTTCCATTTCCATAATATTGCCCTCAAGTACATCGCCCTTGTATAGACCCTCTATATACTCCTTCCACCTTTCTGCTTTCCCTTCTTTGCTTAGAACTGGGTTTCCATCTGAGCTCTTGATATTCATACAAGTCGTTCTCTTATCTCCAAAGGTCTCTTTAATTTTCCTGTAGGCGGTACCTATCTTACCCCTAGTGAGATAGGCCTCTACATCCTTACATTTGTCCTCTAGCCATCCCTGCTTAGCCATTTTGCACTTCCTGTCGATCTCATTTTTGAGACGTTTGTATTCCTTTTTGCCTGTTTCACTTACTGCATTTTTATATTTTCTCCTTTCATCAATTAAATTCAATATTTCTTCTGTTACCCAAGGATTTCTACTAGCCCTAGTCTTTTTACCTACTTGATCCTCTGCTGCCTTTACTACTTCATCCCTCAAAGCTACCCATTCTTCTTCTACTGTATTTATTTCCCCCATTCCTGTCAATTGCTCCCTTATGCTCTCCCTCAATCTCTGTACAACCTCTGGTTCTTTTAGTTTATCCAGGTCCCATCTCCTTAAATTCGCACCTTTTTGCAGTTTCTTCAGTTTTAATCTACAGGTCATAACCAATAGATTGTGGTCAGAGTCCACATCTGCCCCTGGAAATGTCTTACAATTTAAAACCTGGTTCCTAAATCTCTGTCTTACCATTATATAATCTATCTGATACCTTTTAGTATCTCCAGGGTTCTTCCATGTATACAACCTTCTTTCATGATTCTTAAACCAAGTGTTAGTTATGATTATGTTGTGCTCTGTGCAAAATTCGACCAGGCGGCTTCCTCTTTCATTTCTGTCCCCCAATCCATATTCACCTACTACGTTTCCTTCTCTCCCTTTACCTACACTCGAATTCCAGTCACCCATGACTATTAAATTTTCGTCTCCCTTCACAATCTGAATAATTTCTTTTATTTCATCATACATTTCTTCAATTTCTTCGTTATCTGCAGAGCTAGTTGGCATATAAACTTGTACTACTGTAGTAGGCGTGGGCTTCGTATCTATCTTGGCCACAATAATGCGTTCACTATGCTGTTTGTAGTAGCTTACCCGCATTCCTATTTTCCTATTCATTATTAAACCTACTCCTGCATTACCCCTATTTGATTTTGTGTTTATAACCCTGTAGTCACCTGACCAGAAGTCTTGTTCCTCCTGCCACCGAACTTCACTAATTCCCACTATATCTAACTTACCTATCCATTTCCCTTTTTAAATTTTCTAACCTACCTGCCCGATTAAGGGATCTGACATTCCACGCTCCGATCCGTAGAACGCCAGTTTTCTTTCTCCTGATAACGACATCCTCTTGAGTAGTCCCCGCCCGGAGATCCGAATGGGGGACTATTTTACCTCCGGAATATTTTACCCAAGAGGACGCCATCATCATGTAATCATACAGTAAAGCTGCATGCCCTCGGGAAAAATTACGGCTGTAGTTTCCCCTTGCTTTCAGCCGTTCGCAGTACCAGCACAGCAAGGCCGTTTTGGTTATTGTTACAAGGCAAGATCAGTCAATCATCCAGACTGTTGCCCTTGGAACTACTGAAAAGGCTGCTGCCCCTGTCCAGGAACCACACGTTTGTCTGGCCTCTCAACAGATACCCCTCCGTTGTGGTTGCACCTACGGTACGGCTATCTGTATCGCTGAGGCACGCAAGCCTCCCCACCAACGGCAAGGTCCATGGTTCATGGGGAGGGCTATAATACTATAGACGACATATTCATCTGTTGATAGTCAGAAACTTATTGATATTTATCACAGTTTTTTTTATTGTTCAGTTACAGCTGCACATTTTTTAAATAGATAAAGCGTTCGATCACTCAGGATCATGTTCAGATCGCCGCGCGGGATTAGCCGAGCGGTCTAAGGCGCTGCAGTCATAGACTGAGCTGCTGGTCCTGGCGGAGGTTCGAGTCCTCCCTAGGGGCATGGGTGTGTGTGTTTGTCCTTAGGATTATGTAGGTTAAGTAGTGTGTAAGCTTAGGGACTGATGACCTTAGCAGTTAAGTCCCATGAGATTTCACACACATGTTCAGATCTAAGTAGTATTCTGATTTGTTGTTCCGAATGGAAAGACGGGTTGCTAACGCAGCTTTTTAAATTTGAGGATGATCCTGAGTTAACGAAATACGTAACATAATGTAAAGCGTGCAACTGAGACTGAAAAACAAATAACAATTATCTTTCATTAGCTGTAAGTTTCTTGTTCTCGTGTATGTCTATTTTCCTTTGTATGTGAAATATGTAGCGTTCACGGTTTTGTTAGGTTAAGTGATGCATGAAGTTGTTTTGGTTGCAGGAACGTTTTTGCACGTTCGTGTGTATTTTTGAGAATGTGTGTGTGTGCTGATGTACACACTCTTAGTTGTTTTCATCCTTACATCCATTTGGTGGAGGTCTTTTCATTGTCAGAATGCTAAGTCTTGTTTTCTACAGTTACACTGAATGTGATGCAACGGTGAACTACAAGAACCATTAGCATCGTTTCCTCGAGGGTGTCCTCCAAGTTTTGATTGTGAAGCATCGAAAGAACTGCACAAGATAATAAAGTATCTATATCATTCTGTTCGAGATTTACCTTCTCTTTGTTATCTCTTGTACGGCGCCTCATCCTTGCTTTCAAAAATTGGCATTTCCAAGAATGAATGGCTTTGTTTACTACTAAGAGATTTCGGAATTATCCTACTTGAGGGGGACTGCTGATCTCTGCTACAAGTAAACAGATTTTGGAAGGGTATAACCTTACGCATTTGTTGAAGAGAGAGCACTTTTTAATGTGTGTCATGATGATATTGTACTTGGACTTTCCATCGGCTGCGACCATGCGCACCGGGGAAATTACCGTCTGGCAAATATTACGAGGGATATTCGGAAAGTAAGTTTCGATCGGTCAAGAAATGGAAACCACTCTGAAAATTGAATAAATCTTTGCAGGTATGTGTTTTACAGTG
Organism: Schistocerca piceifrons; assembly: GCF_021461385.2. Lineage (NCBI taxonomy): Eukaryota > Metazoa > Arthropoda > Insecta > Orthoptera > Acrididae > Schistocerca > Schistocerca piceifrons. The sequence goes on along the minus strand of NC_060140.1, from coordinate 783,653,823 downwards.
TCTCTAGTATGCCTGTCTGTTGCATCATTTCCCTCATTTTAGTTCTGAGAGCATGGTGAGCCCATAAAGATGCGTAGAAAATAGTGTCTCCCGCTAAGTATGAGGCCCAGGTGAGAGATTTCGCCTGATGTTCTGCAGCCCACATTACAGAACTGTCATACGAATCCTACTTCGTGACAATTCTTTGTCACAATCTGCAGGGGCAATGAAAATGCTCCTGCAGCGTTTTCGATGGGAAGTGTTTGATCACCCGCACTACAGCCGGTAATTGGCTCTCTCTGTGTTTCATCTCTGCTCACTTTAATTACTGGCTATGAAGAAACATTTTCGCACAGACAATGAGCTATAGATGAGCGTACAGAATTGGCGGGAAATACAGGAGCCTGCGCTCTATAACGAGGGTACCGGAAAGTTAGTACAAAGCTACCACAAATGTCGGAGTGGTGACTATGTAGAGAAATGGCTGGGACCTGTAGCTAACTGTTGCAGATAAAACGTTTCTGATTATCACAGTGGTTTACATTTGCCTTAGTATTTTTAATTATTACCGTGAGCCACCATTCGAAGTCATAAGAGCACTGAGCAAGCTCGATGAGATATTTATGTAGCGTTCTGTGAACACGTCACCCTAACGAATTGTTTCGTGAATGCAGTGTGTAGATTTCATCACCCTTGACAGTCACGTAACAATTCCAAATCATGACTGTCTGTCACAAGGACTGACTTGTGAACGAGTGCACTAAATGTGTGTTTGGAAGTGTGTTTTATTGGATGGGGGGGGGGGGGGGGTAGTAAATAGATATTTATTCTTCTTGCTTGTTGAACAAGACTACAGCCGTTCTTTCTTTGCACTTAGACTCTGTGGTGGAAACAGTGCCCATTTTTGAATAAAAAGTCAATTTAGATACAAAAGACACTACGATGATCGACTATAATATTACGATCGACACAGGGGCGCAAAAGTGCCGGAAAGATGAGAGACTATGCTCATTTGAGCCTTCGAATGTCTCGGACTCAGCGGTATTGCCTTCAGCAGCGGAAGGGATTTGGCAGCAGCTGTCCGAGGCGAATGACCACTAGAGGAGAGTTGCCGAGTGGAGCCCGTACCCGCGGCATATCTCTCAAGAGACGGGAAGGCGCGTGCCCCGTGTATAACAGAGTCTTGCCCAGCTGTGAACACAGTTTGTTGGCACAGCCTGTCAGCAACCTGCTCACCCTGTCCGTCAACTGTTTAACCACATTAAGCTAGCTCAGTTTTGCATGTTACTGTCCCCCACAAACACTTATGCATAAACACATATTTGGCTTGCTTTTCTAACCACTGGACATGCACGACGGTACGCGCGTGAGTACCACACCAAATGAATTTTGGCATCAGCCCATTATTTTTTTGAAGCCAATTGCGCTCGTGTTTAATTTAGTGAGTTTTTTTTTAATTTGGGTCAGTGGCTAGCCAAATGAGCCAAATAACACTAAGTACTGTGTTTTCATTTACTAAAGCAAAGAGCTTCATTACCTTCTCATGGCGTTCACATGATCATGTAATTTGAAACACATTTTTGGAACATTTCGAGCCTTCCACGTAAAATCCAGGCTAAAGATACTGTGGTATTCGTTTTTAATTGGTTCCGGGACGAGGTTCCTCAAATTTATTGTTTTCATCTTTTCTCATCGTTGAATAGAAATTTGTTATGAGTTTCGTGTCCTTCCTGTTTCTGATGTTTAAGTATAATTCTTTCTCTAGTCATACCATTAATCAGCTACAGTCCAGCATCACCATCAAGGGAACTTTGCTCTTTCATAAAGAAGCGAAATGGGTGATGTGATTATACAGTCAGTATGACTTTGCGATACAAATTAATTTTTGCAGTAGTGTTACCTTAACTTTGCGGCAAGGTAATAGATAGCTAGTAGCTTCTGGAGTAATACTCTTACATTCCATTGCCCTGGAACGTCCAGAGTGGATGCGTGGCGTAAAGCCTCGATCATCTTGGCGCTTTGAAACGGAGTGGTTTCCAACACGCTTGGCACCTATGGGTTCTCAGGACTACTCGGTCGAAGATGGAATTGTTTCCCTTGTCAGCACGACAGCGTGAGCCTTCCATATTCTAACATAGCCACCGCAGGTCCCCTGTTACTGATGGCGTGACGAATGTGTGCATAACGTAAGGTAACGCAAATACACGAAACCCACCTTTTTCCATTTCGAATGTGAGAAAATTACTGGATTCTACAGAGCAGATGTTGTCAGCCCATCCAATTGGCCACCAGCATTTGTGGTGTGGCACCAATGTCACAGCCAGTATGTGATGACAAAGCAGATACCTTGTACCAACGTCTGGTTGATAAACTGACATACAGTGATGGTGGAGAAGTTTTGGCATGCTTCCTCTGATTTTTCGTCGGCCCATTGGTGTAAGTCGCGAATCCTCCCCTCCAAATAGTCGGATTTTGGGAACACAGAGGAATCTAGAGGAGTTGCGTAGTCAGTGTGATAGCACGCGGGCCAGAAGTGATATATATAGAGAGAAGCGCACAGTCGCAGCCTGTCGAACACTGCTGAGTGTTGGGTAAGTGTCGATGTTAGCGTCAGCGCTGCCTTTGCTCTGAACAGCCCAAAATTTGTGAGATTTATTCCACAAATTCCGTTGCTTCTTCAGTGGTTTCAGTTACTTGGATCTTCGATCCGTTTTTTACCTAGCACTTGCCAGTTGTACAGATTTGGAAAGCCAGTCGCGATTCAGTAGCAGTCTCCCATATAGTTTCAGGTACCTACCAGCTACACTCTATACAAATTGAGCTTCAATCAAGCTCTCATGTGTTGTACATTTTCGCACATCAACGAGTATTCTGTTGTAGCACTGACTTTCTTAGACGGTCACCTCTGATTCACATAAATCTGGAATGTACTTCAAATGGCTCCGAGCACTATGGGACTTAACATCTGAGGTCATCAGTCCCCTAACTTAAACCTAAGTAACCTAAGGACATCACAAACATCCATGCCTGAGGCAGGATTCGAACCTGCGGTTGCAGACTGAAGCGCCTAGAACCGCTCGGCCACAGCGGCCAGCACTGGAATGTAGTGAACTCATTTTTAGATCCATTACGTTTTTGACCCTCAAGTAAGCAATCATTTTTAATGTAATTACTTGAATTTACACTCCTGGAAATTGAAATAAGAACACCGTGAATTCATTGTCCCAGGAAGGGGAAACTTTATTGACACATTCCTGGGGTCAGATACATCACATAATCACACTGACAGAACCACAGGCACATAGACACAGGTAACAGAGCATGCACAATGTCGGCACTAGTACAGTGTATATCCACCTTTCGCAGCAATGCAGGCTGCTATTCTCCCATGGAGACGATCGTAGAGATGCTGGATGTAGTCCTGTGGAACGGCTTGCCATGCCATTTCCACCTGGCGCCTCAGTTGGACCAGCGTTCGTGCTGGACGTGCAGACCGCGTGAGACGACGCTTCATCCAGTCCCAAACATGCTCAATGGGGGACAGATCCGGAGATCTTGCTGGCCAGGGTAGTTGACTTACACCTTCTAGAGCACGTTGGGTGGCACGGGATACATGCGGACGTGCATTGTCCTGTTGGAACAGCAAGTTCCCTTGCCGGTCTAGGAATGGTAGAACGATGGGTTCGATGACGGTTTGGATGTACCGTGCACTATTCAGTGTCCCCTCGACGATCACCAGTGGTGTACGGCCAGTGTAGGAGATCGCTCCCCACACCATGATGCCGGGTGTTGGCCCTGTGTGCCCCGGCCGTATGCAGTCCTGATTGTGGCGCTCACCTGCACGGCGCCAAACACGCATACGACCATCATTGGCACCAAGGCAGAAGCGACTCTCATCGCTGAAGACGACACGTCTTCATTCGTCCCTCCATTCACCCTGTGGCGACACCACTGGAGGCGGGCTGCACGATGTTGGGGCGTGAGCGGAAGACGGCCCAACGGTGTGCGGGACCGTAGCCCAGCTTCATGGAGACGGTTGCGAATGGTCCCCGCCGATACCCCAGGAGCAACAGTGTCCCTAATTTGCTGGGAAGTGGCGGTGCGGTCCCCTACGGCACTGCGTTGGATCCTACGGTCTTGGCGAGCATCCGTGCGTCGCTGCGGTCCGGTCCCAGGTCGACGGGCACGTGCACCTTCCGCCGACCACTGGCGACAACATCGATGTACTGTGGAGACCTCACGCGCCACGTGTTGAGCAATTCGGCGGTACGTCCACCCGGCCTCCCGCATGCCCACTATACGCCCTCGCTCAAAGTCCGTCAACTGCACATACGGTTCACGTCCACGCTGTCGCGGCATGCTACCAGTGTTAAAGACTGCGATGGAGCTCCGTATGCCACGGCAAACTGGCTGACACTGACGGCGGCGGTGCACAAATGCTGCGCAGCTAGCGCCATTCGACGGCCAACACCGCGCTTCCTGGTGTGTCCGCTATGCAGTGCGTGTGATCATTGCTTGTACAGCCCTCTCGCAGTGTCCGGAGAAAGTATGGTGGGTCTGACACACCGGTGTCAATGTGTTCTTTTTTCCATTTCCAGGAGTGTATATTCAGTTTTGTACAGAAAATTAACTGTAAATTATTTAATTGTGGTACAGACATGGGAAAAATAAAATCATACAGTAAAGCTAAGGAGAGTATTTTGGCTTTTTTAATCTTTGTTACAACTGTCCGGGTTAGGCAACCTTCATTCCTTTTTTAAAAAAGGAAAAGTTACCAACTTTTCTCGCACCCCTACGTACTGCTCTCACTCCGTGGAACGCGCTCCACGTACAGTGAATGGCACGCGTTCCACTGCAAAACCGGTGCCCCTACTTGGACTATTGAATTTGTGCTGTGGAAAATTTTATTAATTTATGTAACAAATGGCTAAGGAGAATTTTTATTTGTATTTACCTCAGTGGCCGGCCGGAGTGGCCGTGCGGTTCTAGGCGCTACAGTCTGCAGCCGAGCGACCGCTGCGGTCGCAGGTTAGAAATCCTGCCTCGGGCATGGATGTGTGTGATGTCCTTAGGTTAGTTAGGTTTAATTAGTTCTAAGTTCTAGGCGACTGATGACCTCAGAAGTTAAGTCGCATAGTGCTCAGAGCCATTTGAACCATTTACCTCAGTGCTACGAGTATAAAGAAAATTAGTTGATGTAAATTGCGCAATCTGTTGGTATAATTTTGTGCTAGGCGTGAATTTGCTTGTACAGGGTGAAAAGTATTTAAACCGACACACTCTTGGAGGTTGTAGGGGACATCAAAACAAATATTTTTCCCTAATGTCATTTTTTTCCTATGAGGAGTATTTAAAGCGGTAGAGGAATATTTCTCTGGTGGAAAATTAATTAAACCGACAAACACTTTTCCATTTTTTTATGATCAAGAGACAACACAGTAACACAACCCAATTCCAATTGCAGTAGATTTACAAAAATTTCTCCACTGACACCTAAACAAAGGTTACACCGTCGGATCATGTTCTGTCTGACACGGGCAAAAACCCCAGGAGTATCCTGAATTGTTCCTGCTGCTGCTACTATCCGGGCAACCAGATCCTCTTCTGATGCAACAGGAGTTGCGTAAACAAGGTTGCGCATTTCTCCCCACACAAAAACGTCCAGAGGGGACATATCTGGGGATCGAGCAGGCCATGGTACAGGACCACCTCTGCCAACCCACGTTGTAAGTGAAATGGACTAACAATTGCTGTTTGAAGGATCCCGCTCCACATGCTGCAAGACTGCTTCCTGAAATTGCAGCGTTCATACCGTGCGACGGCGTCCCTGTCCAGGTTATCTGATAACTGACCCGGTCTCACGCGGACGTTGGTACACAGCGACAAACGTCGTATGATGCAGGATACGGCGATTAGAATATTACTTTTGAATGCATTATGGGAACAGCAGTGATCAATAAAATTGTAAATAATTACTATTAAAAACAGTCTTGATCACAATTTATTTTATAAGGTGACCGGTTTCGACCACTGCTGTGGTCATCTTCAGACCATTGAGTGGAAACCCCTTCCACTCAATGGTCTGAAGATGACCACAGCAGTGGTCGAAACCGGTCACCTTATAAAATAAATTGTGATCAAGACTGTTTTTAATAGTAATGATTAGAATATTGTTGTTGATAAACCCGCTGAGTAGCTCATCCGTTGTGGTGCGCTACGTAGTACGCACCAACCATATCAGTATACTCACTCCAGATGTATCGCTCCATTAGTAAACAGAGACAATGCACAACTACACTGGCGGACAGCAGTTGCCTACAACTGAAGAGCGTAATACGCCCTCTAACAACTGAAGAGCGTAATACGGCCTCCACCGGTTTAAATAATCCTCATCGGAAAAAATGATATTAGGGAAAAATAATTGGTTTAATGTCCCCTACAACCTCCCAGAGTTTGTATGTTTAAATACTTTTCACCCTGTATAACGTTTCTATGTTGAGGACGTAAGTATGTTATGCTCTTTCCACACTCCACTCTGAGCCCCAGCACGTCTGCATCACACAACACACAAAAAACCAAGAACACGAAAATATTTCACACATTTCGTATGAAGCAATGAGTATATCCTTTGATACTTTCAAATGGCTCTGAGCACTATGGGACTTAACTTCTGAGGTCATCAGTCCCCTAGAACTTAGAACTAGTTAAGCCTAACTAACCTAATGACATCACACACATCCATGCCCGAGGCAGGATTCGAACCTGCGACCGTAGCGGTCACGCGGTTCCAGACTGTAGCGCCTAGAACCGCTCGGCCACCCCGGCCGGCTTTGATACTTTATAAATTTGTACTCCTACCTGATCATACAACACAAGTGTGGTATAATTTACTTTTATTATAGTTTTTTTGTAATGTACAAATGCTTCCATATGTCAGTGTATTTTAATGGGAATTTTTTCAGTGTGATGAATCATGTAGGAGGATATGTTTCTAATGGAATGACTGCTTTGGTATTGTGATGCAGTAAGTGCGGATGTAGTAACCAACTGCTCAATTGATTTAGAGTATGTGTGTATTTTGAACACAGTTCATCCTTGTATGTGTGAGATCATCTAGGCATTGCCTTCAGACATATTCATTATACACAAATTACTCTGTGGGTATACTATTGCTTCAGTTCGTATATCCTTCTTTTTACAAGTATTCCAAATAAATTTACCCGTTACACCAGTGAATATGAGTGAGTGTGTGGAAGCATCTCAATAAGTGTACTTGTGGATTTTGATATTGTAGTCTTGGAATCAGGTCAGCTTTCTCCACCCATGATTTAATACATAAAAAGCATCGGTCGGCGATCATGCAAAACAAAAATTTAAATACTAACCATCTGATGGGCATACAGTTAAAAAAGCAAAGGCTTATCTTGCCTTGAAATTCACCGAAACTTGTAAAAATACGACTGGAAACGTGAAGGACAAATTTTTACTTACAAGTCTCACTCCAGACCAAGTCAAAACGTATGTCGCGCCGTTCCTTCCATTCAGAGATATAGTTACACGTCACTGAAATTCCTCGTAGCACTCTCCAGTTTAAAATACAGCACAGTCCCGTTGTGTCTCCCACCCCGGTCCGTCCCGAGTTCCCCTGTGCTAAACAGTCCATCCCACACCAAACAGCACTAATATCGATGGTTGCATTACTTTTCTGGCGTGGAGGCTATGAGTAATAAAAGACAGTCCAGTGAATACGAGAAATGTGAAAAAAGGTAAGGACGTTCCCATCGAATCTTTTGCAGTGTAGTCGAAACAACCTTGAGAATATGTGGACCCGACAAGGAACAATCTGGCGAAGGGCCGACACATTTCATCTAAACTCATACCGGTGCCTGCAGTCACCACAGTCCCACAAAGCTGATTATAATAAATGTACACGTTGTTATTAGAACATACTACAAATCGAACATGCAGCAGATCTCATGGTTCATGTAGTCAACCCCTTAGACCATTGAAAATAAAGTTGAAGGAAAGCGTTCTTCAGCAGTGGATGAGAAATATTAGAGACTTTCCTGTCGAATGACTTGCCACAGGAAACAGAAAGTCCTCCTTCCACCGAAGGTCGAAAACGGTACAATTTTCCGAGAATTAATACGTTGCAAAAATAAGTAGGTAGATGATAATGATGACAAAATTGTTCAAATTCGTTAATGTCCATTAGTTAAATTTTTGGCACTATGGCTATCTAATGAAGGGACACTAATTTTGTTATGAATTTGCCAGCCATTATGATTATCTCCTTGCTAACACTGACTCTAGCAAATTAATAAGACAGATAAAGGATTAATTTTTCAGCACTCTGACGAAAGGGGCAATGTTTCAAGCACTAGACAATCCTATGTTCTTTCCTTCAGTGTTAATATACTTCTGTTCCTGTTATTCAAGGATAAATCACGCAAGACCTAAACTAGATTCATCAAATCCATTCTTTCGGTGTCTTATTATTTCATTATCAAAATCCAACATTAACTTCTAAACAAATAGAAATGGTTTTAGGAAGCTTCTAACATCCACGAGATAAATTTTAGCTACAGTGCGACGAGAGGAAATTATGCCTCTAACAGTTATAAACATTATCTATTCGACATATGAAAAAACAGTGAAAACGATGATAAATATTAATTATTTATATAATATTTTATGATGTCATTGGATATATCGATGTGTATCATACGAAGACAATGATAATTGTAATTTCCTTTTATGATCTGTGTTTGTCGTCCTTTGTTTTTACCTTTTGTTGGTTGGCTTTTGTAGGTTCAGGACGCAAGACGCATATCAAATTGAGGTCTGTTAAGAAATTGTAATTATTTGTTAATTATTACTTGAGAATAGAGTTCATTATTATTATAAATATGAGTGAATAATTATTTGTAACTTTAATTGCTCTCTCAGTAAGCACTATCTGTGTTAATTATTTCTTTCCACTGCAAGGAGCGCAGTCATTGATGATAGCAATTTGTATCGCGTTTTTTTGTCTGTGTTTTTATTAGAAAAAATCAAATGTTTGCTTGATGAAATCCAAATAGTGCACAATACGAAAGTAAAGTTTAATAAGCATTTCAAATACTTATCCTATTTGCTCTAACAATAGAAAGTCTCTGTCAATTGTCTGCCGCCATCTTAACAATTATCTCAGCGGCAAATTCAAATTACGCAACTCTGCAGACATAAATGTCGAAGGTAATACAAATGTGTAAAAATAAATGTGCACCGGTGGTCCCGAAATCATTTTAATGAAAATAATTAGAATCAGATTGGTTCTTTAAAAGCAGTGCTCACAACACGATCCTTATAACAAACGTTTCTGGTTGATGTATGGAGCCGAAATTAATTAAGCACGAGTTGCGAAGAATATTGTTTCTTCCAAACAAATAGAAATGGTTTTAGGAAGCTTTAGGAAAACTGGTAAACAGACTGACGGAGTAAATCGTTATGTGTTTTTCGTTCAGTGACGTACTTGAAGTAAATATTACTGTCTCAGGAGATCACCTTTCAAAACAATAGCTGAGGCTTTCGTGATTGCACCGTAAGAAGGCACTGAACGACGTTGTAATCAAGCCTGCAGCGGGTAAGGAGAAACAAATTCTCAGGGAGCACGGAGCCTCAGAAATGTGGCCCAAGCTGTGGCAATAGAAGCCCAGTGGGCGGATGTCTTTCGCAGCAAATGGACGCCCATCAGCCAACTAATAGAGGTCGGTTCCCAAGAAACCTCCTGCAATCGATTAGGGTCGCCGTGCGGGCCACGCCCCGGAACAGGCGCTGTCAGTCTCGGCAGATCCGAGCCGCAGATTTCGTGCGGCGCACGCTTTATGGAGCGTCCAAGCATGCATTCTTTGCACTGAGGAGTATTCGGAGTAAATGCTCGCCCGATAACTCGTAAAAAAGCAAAGTAAGTTTATATACATGAATGGTGTGTCGATTTTATCATTAAGAACACATACTTAACATTACTGCGTCTCCTGTACAGCAGCTGCACGGAAGTAATTTTGTTTGAAATATTCACCTCCAGTGCTTGTCGAGAATGTAGCCCATATCGGCATTCAACGGCGAAATCTCTGGAACGCAGTTAAGATGCTGGGCGAACATTTTCAGGAACGGGGATGAGGAAATACCATATTGCTTGATTATACGAACTTCGGAGTTACAAAATACACGCTGTCTTCCCCACCGTTTATATGTTGCTCTCTGTTTACGTTATGAGGTGACCACAATGTCTGTATGGAGAATTTACGAGGGTAAGTCAAAAAGTACCAGCACAACATCTTTATAAATTATTGCATCAGTAAAATTAGATGACATCATACCAACAACGTCACTGTTTTTCAATGCACTTTCTGCATTGTTGCACAATATCACCAATTCCCTCAGAAGAAAATCAGTATAGCAGCATGCCATCGCTTCCTCCACCTCTTGACCAGAGGTGTATCAACTCCCTCCTGAGTCACCTTGAAGTGAACCGTATCAGTCCTAACTCGTCGGGACGAAATCAAACTGTCTACAAGAAGCTCCAGCGTCTCAAAATCCATATTCTAAATAGTTTGAACGGAGCACCGTAACGCTGACTGTTTACTGTTGACCGTTTCTCCAGGTAATGTTTCGGAATTGTTTCTCGTGCGTCGCAATAATCTGTGATCATCACTTCTCCTGCACTGAGTTGACTATTGAAATTTTTCGATTGAGAATCCTAGGTATTTCCATTCTGGCGCTTGTTTAGTTGTTCAAAGTGAAGATTAGCTTCAAAATGTTTCGTCCTCTTTATGACAGACCTAAAAGTGTTGACGATTCTCAGACAGTAGCGCTTGTAGCCTTTGTTTCGTTGTTTTGTGATCCATCTTCAATAGACTATAAGGAAAGCTTGCCTGTTATGGAAGATATGTTAATGAGAAATGTGGCTCATGTTTTGCTAATCATTTAACCAACTGCAAGTACGCCACAGAGTTGCCCAATGTTGGGATCGGTGATAGGTCGTCCCCTTCTTTCCTTGTTCTTCACACTTGTCCGGCCGCTTCTTAATTGTTCAGTCCACGGGTAAAAACTTGAGTGAAACATTGTTCTCGTTTTTTTCTGAAAGTCTCCTACGGCGTTCACTGGTGACACAGACAAAAAAAAGGAATTAGAGATCGCTGCTCTTCTTTGATGCAGTAGACAGTGGAGCAACTTTGTTTCCCTCGTCATAAGAGCCACTTAAACTATATATGTAAGACTGCGTTTTATCTGAACGCAGCTCATCACAGTTTCCTCATTGCATATGCTAAGGATCTCCCCTGTTAAGAAAAACATCACGATTCTTTTGCGGAGCCCGATATTTTGTCTTGAATAAGTTGTCAGAACTTCTGACGGGCGTTCATCTCGTTTGCTTTTCGGCGTTATTTTACTTTTGACAGCTCTCGCGTGACGGTGGTTTTAGCTTTTACCATTGCCTTGTCCCCTGCAGACTCCGCTGAAGAACGTTGCTTATCTCCGTCACATGGTACCATAACGTACTTTTCTGTTTGTTTTTACTCTTCTGTCTCCAGCAGCGTTTCAGTCAGACTCGGATTGCTGTGTTTGCTTTGCATGCTTGTTGTTCTTTCGTCTTACCTTTATGACGTCGTATACAAATAAATTGCATATTTTTAATTTATCAGCATGCTTCTTTTTCTCAGGGATGTTGTCTTTTCTTATCACTTTTACTTACGTGGATAAGTAAATATGAAACGGATTCTTGAAGGGCCTCAGTTGTTCATGTACCAACTTTAGATTTTGAACGTGATGACTAAAATATAGTTGCCGTTAACCGAATTGAATGTAATTTTGTTAATTTCTATTTATTGATTGCAAAGCAAAGCTTGACAGAATTTCGATTGTTGCCATGGAGCGGCCAGGATCAAACTTAGCGAACTCATGGAATCTGTATAGTTTAAAAACTTGAACTTTAACGTAAATTAATTATGTGTTGCAATTTAAAAAGGTTCTTATAACGAAATCTCTCGCATTTACAGTTACTGTTAACACTGAAAGATAAATTAATACTTCGGCGCGTAATGGCCGACCAGAGACTGTATCGGAAGATGAACTCGCAGCGCGAATTTCTGAAAAAATGCTTATTAAAAATAATTAGCCACTGGGAGCATTTGAGGTGACAACTATTACAAAGAAATTCGTTTTGTAATAATAATAACTTTATTTTAGCAATAAATAGGAATAAGTTACATAAAATATATGTAGCCGCTCAATGGCTGCCCTCCGTATAGCGAAACAAAACAGTGTGTGTACCACAAAATACGTCCTTCCTCCTCGGCCGTACAACCGCGTCTCTTTCGATCCTTTTTTATTTTCATAGACATTAAATAAAGATGCTATCACTGCATATCAGTTGTTTCAAGAACACTATCTATATCTTTTACAGTAATTATATTCATAAAATACCTAAACTACGATTTACAACCGCTAAAAATGTCAGTATTTATGTGACGTATCGTCACACCTTCTTGACTTAACTATTTCAGTACTAATCGCTGTCGATATCTCAGTCTATAACAATGATCATAGAGTGAAGCCTTTCAAATCAAGGTTCCACATTTTGATCTTACGCACCGTGAAAACCTCGTTCGTATGCATCTCCATCGTACATGGTGAAAGTTTCCTTTGGTGACCATAGTGTGAAACCTTTCAAAGCAAGATTCCAGATTATGATCTTATACACTGCGAAAACATCATTCGTATTCATCTCCATCGTACATGATGAAAATTTCCTTTGGTGATTTTTTTAGTTTTCATATCGATATCGAACCTCATTCGTATTCATCTCCATGGCACATGGTGAAAGTTTCCTTTGGTGATTATTTTTACTTTCATTTCGAACTCGTACTGGCTTGCGTCGTTGGTTCAACTCCACTGTTTTTTAGCTTTGGGTTACTTTGTGCATTTCTAACTGCGACAGAAACCAAAGATGCCTGCTTGCAAAAATATAACATGAATTTGACCCTGCTTCATAATCTTTGTAAAACGTGCAAGCTGATTAAAGCCGGAAGTTTACGGCTAATGTCTTTAATTAACAAAGAGGATACTATGTGTTAATGATCATCCTAATAAAGCTGTTCTTGAAATGGCGCCTGTGCGTTGATAATGTTCGTAGCAAACAGATACTGAAATGAAAATATCTTACCTCGTAAGGTAATTTCTTGGTGCTTGCTGCTCTCCGAGCACCAGCTGCAAATTTCTAGCTGCAGTTGCTCAGAGCTTACTGCAATGCAGGAGAAAACAAGTAAACTATTTTATACACATCACAGAGTGAGACACGCATGTAAATAAAATTTACTTGGCTCGAAGATGTGGACAATGTTCTTAGGTGGAATATTTCTTTAACAAACTGTTATTAAATTATCTGATATATTATTACTTGTACGAAACTCATGTTACGACACTCATCAACGCTGACAAAGGCTAAAATTGATATTAAACTCTTACTTTCTCAAACTATAGACAAATAATTAATAAACAAGAAAAACACATGGCAGTGAAGATTACTCAATCTATAATGAAATATCTATAGTTCCCTGATATAGATATCTCATTCAACAATGGTTCCAAGACTACTCGCGTAGATAAAAAATATGACCTTCATTCCTCTTCATATTCTCTCCTAATCTCATTACATCTCATTTCATTCTAAATAATTGGTCGAATCTTTCTCGGTTCATTCAAAATATTCAGACACAAATCATTTTACTTAAACTCAGATGCACTGAACTTTACGTCTACATTGCCACGAACCCTCTGCTCGACATCTGTCTCACTACTTCCTTAACGACAGAACTTCCCCGCCCCTAGCTGCCAAGCAGCAATGACAAAACAAGCACGTCTGCCAGCGACATCACTACTCTGACCAAAGACTGCGCTAATAGTAAGCAATTCTAAATTGTCGCTTAGTGCTTGAGACATCCAAAGTATGTACAAATTGCCGAAACGCAAATAAAAAAATTCCAATAGATCTGTTTCAGTAGCAGAGGAAGAACTTGCAGTTGTCCTGTGCAATGATACACAAAGCGAGCACCAACGAAAAAACTATTTATTTATGCACTGATCTTAAGTTGAAAGTCTTCTTCTCCATCACCCTTAGAGATTCAACACTGCGATGTCGTAATACAACATATATGCATAAAATGGCACTACTACTATAGCTGCTACTAAAGTAAACTCTGTCCACATGCCCTGGCGGGTCCATCGGTACCGACCCATCACCGTGTCATCATCTGCCCATTACGTCATGGGATGTGGTATGGAGAAGTGTGGATTCAGCATACCATTTTTCCGGAGTTGTCCCTTCTCGTGACGTGGAGCTGTTATTAATCGCTCAAGCAGCTTGTCAACTGGCATCACGAGGCTGTTCTAATCCTTCCATCAAAGAAATGTACTTTGCAGCACTGGAAATCGAAACCGGGACATGTTCATTTTAGTTTGTCACACTTATCACACAGCTACAGAGGCAGACAATTACCACTATTACAACTGCTACTTCTATCACCACTAATAATAATAATAATAATAATAATAATAATAATAATAATGATAGTAATAGTAACGAAAATAGGAATTACAGTAAGTCCACATTTATTAATATTGTTTTCAGTAATACTGTCTTAAATGTAATGTCCCTTAGGAATGGAAATTATGACACACAAAAATGCTTTGGAGTAGTGCAGATGTGATTATATTTGGAGAAGTTGACTAGTTTCTTGGAAGAGCGAGTAGAAGCCACCGAAGTTCGCAACCGATTGTGATAAGAACTGAAGCAGATATATCTGCACACGTTTGGGATGGTGTTGGCAATACGACAGAACTACAGAATCGCATGGATGAAACCGAGAACCAGATGTTTAGTTTTACTCAAGGGTAAGTGAACTATCTTCTTGGAAAAGATGAAAATGTTTTATACTGCAAACATACTTACAATCTTGAAGAGTAAAGGCACAGTATTTAAAACAGAGGTGCTGGTGGAAGACCCCTTGTCTCTCAGAACACAAGAACTCATTAACTCCCTCACAGTCTGAACCCAGTTATGCGTCTGCATCTGTTCGGTTCATTGTTCGATGAAGGCCATGTAGTAAGGTGTGTGTTAATTATTAGCTTACCGTGAATAAGTGACGCATTCTACCTTTCCTTCAGTCTTTCGTGAGTGAAGCATAAGCTACATACCAATTAAAGTGAGGTATAAATCCGAAAAGGAATTTGTGGAGATACTACAAGAAATGGCAGAACAGATGCTCAGAGTAACATCTGTGTCAAATTTATGAACGTGGCAAACCAGCCACAGACTGCAGACAGCACAGTCAGTGATTTTCATACAGAGTGCAACATGGTGTGACCCAGATAAAAACCCAGACAGCCTACTTATGGTTCAAATGGCTCTGAGCACTCTGGGACTTAACTTCTGAGGTCATCAGTCCCACAGAACTTAGAACTACTTAAACCTAACTAACCTAAGGACATCACACATACCCATGCCTGAGGCAGGATTCGAACCTGCGATCGTAGCAATCACGCGGTTCCAGACTGTAGCGCCTAGAACCGCTCGGCCACCCTGGCCGGCAGCCTACTTAGGTAAGAGCGCTACATGACGTTACCAACACAAAAACCTAAACAGCCTACTTACATAGCAGCCTACTTACATAGCAGCCTACTTACATAGCCCCCATGCACCCCACAAAAAAATTTTACAAATTGTTTTGGCCAGTTCCCAATACAGATCTGAAAAAAAATTTTCATAATTACAATAACAAAGACATCAAATGCACACACTTATTGATACACGGGTGGCCAAAAGCAAAAATTGTTCCCATTCCACAAAGTCTTATCATTAAAGGAAAATGCACACAGAAGTAGTGGATTTCCATGCAGTCCTGAAGAAGTAGTGTTGTCCTTCCAATGGAAAGGCAATGCTGACTTTTGACATGCAGACAGGTAAAGGGCCACAACAGATCAAACCCACAGTAGAGTCAGTCGAAGTTTTGAAGAATATTGGTAGGTAGGTCAGCATAGAGCAGACCTACTGTAGTCCTTGTAGAGATAATGGTATTGGTGGGCCATCAAAGGTGCAAACCCACTGTAGTCCTTGTAGAGAGTATGGTAGTTGACGGAGAGGTGATCTTTCCTTGTAATAATTACTACTCTGCCAACGGTTGTCATACGGGTGGAGTCTGTTTTGGTCACGATTTGCGTTGTAAGAATAGCCTTGTCGTATCCAGTTATTATTTCTTTCATCGCGGAATTGTGACGGATGTGACCTGTAATTATTGTGGTCATGTTTTCGAGTCCCGCGATCGTCATTGTCAATTTCCAGTTGTTGTAACAGTCCCTTAAAAGCTTCAATGTCGTCTTTGCAACGTCCTGCCAAAATAATACGTCGTAAATGTTCAGGCAATTTGATTAAGCAAATGCGGATGTGTTCTGAGGGGCTGTATGGGTTTGAAAGATACTGATTCCTATGCAACGTGTCTTCAAAATATTTCACAAGACTGGAAGATTCAGATTGTTCGAAATGTTTCATTATTATGGTGCTATGTTTTACTCGGTCTTGCGTAGCTTGAGACCAATATGCTGAGAGGAAGGCATGATAAAATTCCCCCTCACTGTGACAATCGTGAACGACCGATCGCATTCTTACAGCTGGTTCATTCTCTAAGTAGCCACACATAAATTATAATCTGTGCTCTAATGACCAGTTGGGAGGGAAACACTGAGAGAATTGATGAAGCCACGCTTGTGGATGAATGTCGTTGCCAGAGTTCTAAAATGTTTTGAATTTACGTGTAGTAATGAACAGCTAATAGTCAAAGTCATCGTGTCGACGAGTCGCACATCGGTCATTGTTACGTCGTGTCGGCGGTTCCATCTCAAAATTAGGTACACCTTGCCAATTTCTTTCACAATTCCCGAAAAGCCCTGTGGTTTTTCCGTATTTCTATGTCCCTCTTCCTGAGTTGGAGCGCGAGTGTCCTCTGAAATATGTAATTTTTGTATTGCTTGTACCAACTGATCTTGTACTTCCTGGATTTATCTTTTGTATTGCGTATTAATTTGATTTTGATTTGGTTTAAATATCTTAATTTGTTCACTCTTGTGTGTCAGTGAAGGCTACAGGTCTTGTGTCATTCAGATCATCATCTACCTTTACAGATAAGTTAGTGAACTGATCCGAAAGTTCGGCTACTTTCTCCGACAATGGACTGATTTCCTGAGTGTGTTTTTCTGAACCAAGTTTCAGAGTATCCATTTGTGTTGAAAACGTATCTACTGTGTCCTTTAAGTTTTCTTTAGTTTTGCAAGTTGCGTAACTGAAACGGTAGATGCAACTGAGTCAATTTTAGCTTGCAAGGTGTCGTGATTTTCATGAACAATAGTTTGCAGTTACTTTATGGCTGCTTCGTGATTCTGTAATGCATTTTCATGACGCGAAACAATAGTTGGAACTGCTCACAAGTTTGTGTTTTTACGTCATTACAGACTTTTTGACATTTCGATTCGATTTTAAGTAACTCAGCAGTTAAACCTTCACGTGTTTGTTCAAGCGTGGTGTCTAACTTTTGAAGCCTTTGTCCCATTAACTGTAATAACAATGCACTGGTGTCTGAAACATGTTCCTTAGCGCTATTCGGTAGTGCATTTAAATCGGCAATATTCGCATTTTGAAAAGCAGAAAATGTGTCTTGACTTATATGAGAAAATGGTGAGGACGCAAAACCTGAATCTACAGTCTTTGCAAGATTGTGTCCTGTCATTTCGGATTCATGAGGCGAGCTGTTGCCGACCGATCGATCGATAATGCTTCCCTGTTCACTAACTGTTTCACTGTCTACACCATTATTTGCCGTCCGCTCCACTTCCCTATGTACAGTTACCAAATTACTACTTTTAATGTCTGTTAATTCATTGCACGGTTGTGCTGATAAGCTACACTCGTCGTCACTATCATTTCTCAATTTACTTTGGAGCCTAGTGTTACGTTTTTCACACGCCATAATTATCACGTATTTCACACGATAACAAGAAAAGCACAATTTGAAGAGCAAAAATAAGAAAACACATTAACATAGCACTGTAAATAATATCTAGTTAATTGCAAGCGCAGCTGCGAAATACTTGGTGCAAATCTCCATGCATGCCACAACTGTTTTACTGTAAAACAATGAAAAACTACAACTACAAAGGAAATTCTCTCTACAATTACGCTCTAGCAATAAACAATAACTACATTAATTGCACAAACTACAAGAAAAATCAGAAGATTCCAGTGAGGTATCCTCGGGTAAGGGTCGACATATGACACAATCCCTTAGAAAAATTTATGAATTACTGTGCTGATAAACCTCTTACGTTATTTGATTTTCAAACAGCTGAGCAGAACTGAACGTACTCAGACATTTCGCTCTTTACGTATTCTGATCAACACTAAACTGACACACAATACTTTTAGCGCAACGTAATCTGACTTTCAATTTTCCCTACGAAAGAATGGCCGTGACTGACAATAACCTATACCTTTCATGAACCACTTACCTCACAAAACTCTTCATTACTCGAACTAGTGCAATACAGCGAGCGCCAATACTGCCAGCTAAATAAAAGGTTCTAACTACTAAGGCACTAACTACTGATCGGCATAGTTACCAAATGAAAGATTTTGATAGAGAACAAACAATGTATTTGCCTTAATAATATTCAAAATTCATCATATAGATATATCAGTTCATGATATACGGTATTATAAATTTACTCTCTCTGGTGGACACATGTCCAGATCGTCCGCTCTCAAAATTCTGCCATCTCTCTCCCCACATCCACCACCGCTGCCGGCTCACCAACTGCACAACGCTACACGCTATTCACATCCAACTGCCCAACACTACAATAGCAATTATTCCAACAATGCAAACCAGCCACAGACTGCACACAGCACAGTCAGTGATTTTCATACAGAACGCTACGTGGCGTTACCAACTACAGGGCAGGTGCTCGAATGTCTCCGACTTCATCTGGAGTAACATCTGTGTTACGACATTTGTGTCGAACTGCGACGACCACGGAATTTGACGCACCATTCCACGATGGTGGCTTTGGGAAGACATGCTGCCTCACACACATTTTTCATTCTTCAGTGGATGTCTACAGGTGTTTGTCCCTCAGCAGCCAAGAAAAGAAGAACAGCACGTTCGTCCAATTTGGACGCATTTTGTAATTGCATTGCCATACTTTACATTGCCACATTTACTGTAGCAGCTCGGACAGACATGAATGCCACACTAATCCCTAGCCTACATTTCGATGTTTATATACTGACACAGGAGTCGTGCTGTGTTGCGTATACATTACAGCAATGCCCTCACGAAACGTTTTCGATCGTCCCTTATAACACATTATCCTGGTCTGCTACATTCTCAGTAGAGAAAACCTAATGAACGAACTAGTCTCAGCCTAACGTTGCCTGTAGTTACGGCATGCTGCCCCACAGAAGTTAACTGCACTGGTACTTCCAGTAAATGGCGAAGGTGATTGATCAGCTCGGGCACCACGGCTGACGAGGTCTGCCGACGGGTCATGACCTCATAACTTGATTCGTTCTTCAAATATTACCCCATCCCAGAAACACCTCTTAAACTTACAACAGCACACGAGTGGAAGGATGCATATTACCACTTTCTCTCTCTTTTTTTCTTTCTTTTTTTCTTGTATAGCTACTCCCGCCGTCACATCATACATCCACACTCTGCTAGCACTGATATGGTGGAACGATTATCATCAATACAGGCAGTGGAGTGGAAATGGCTGGGGAACTGTAAGAAGTACATGAAATGGAAAGAACTTAACACTTTGTATTTAGGGCATCAACAGTCTAAATACTCCCCATTGCATAAGAAGGACCACTTTGACTATTAAGAGATCTCTCTTCAAATTCAAGCTAGTTTCTCAAATTATTCCGGCCGCTGTGGCCGAGCGGTTCTAGGCGCTTCAGTCTGGAACTGAGGGACCGCTACTATCGCAGGTTCGAATCCTACCTAGGGCATGCGTGTGTGTGTTGTCCTGAGGTTAGTTAGGTTTAAGTAGTTATAAGTTATAGGGGGCTGATGATCTCAGGTGTTAAGTGGCGTAGTGTTCAGAGCCATTTGAACCACTTGAACCTTCTCAAATTATATTTGCTTCATCAGGTGTTTAGCTTCATACTAATGCATAAAACACCTCATCAGTATGTTGGCAGTAACAAATACTGGAAAACACAAGCGATTAGGTTTGTGTCTATTTGTAGTCAATTATCTGTTTTAAGGGCTGAAAAAGTAGCCCAGATATACATGACACCTTCAAAAGCATAAAATGAAGAGACATTAGGATATTCAGCATATAACAGTACATAAAGAGATATGAGAATCTACTAATTAAGGATGACTGGAACACTGTAATAGAGACAGGAATAGGAGACAAAGTAGCGGGAAGACGTGGTCTTGGTATTAACCCACGAGCACTTGTCAATGAGCATTTGGCTCACACAAATTTTAAAACAATCGGCATTTTGTCGAAGCGTTCTCGTTCGCTCGGTAACTGGGTTTTTTACGTCCCCCGATCCGTGCAGACTGTTGTCATTGCGCCAGTACGTGAGTGTCGCTCGCAGATGTCATTTGGTTGGGCCAATCATCGCCGAGTGGCATTTTACTCATCGTGCGAGTGTCGACGCAAGTATATATTTTGTTATTCATATTTCTTAAAATATCATTTTATGTGTATTTGTCTAAGTTTAATGTGTTTTTTTGCGATAGCTAAGTGTCTATGTAATGAATGAACTAACATCATTTAGGCCTCTTCCCGAGCACGAAGACGTGCCGGTCCCCGGCACGAATCCGCATGGCGGACTAGTGTCGAGGTCCGGTGTGCCTACCGGCTTGAGGGTGGTTTGCAAGGCGGTTTGTCATCTAGCCCCCAATGCGGGCTGGTTCCCCTTATTCTGACTCAGTTACACTGTGTCGTCGATTGATGCGCAAACACCGTTTCCACCCACACGTACACCGTAATTATTCCACCACGCAAACATTTAGGGCTACACTCGTCTGGTGGCGTCCACAGGGG
Source organism: Schistocerca piceifrons (assembly GCF_021461385.2). Classification (NCBI taxonomy): domain Eukaryota; kingdom Metazoa; phylum Arthropoda; class Insecta; order Orthoptera; family Acrididae; genus Schistocerca; species Schistocerca piceifrons. The sequence continues at coordinate 783,632,694 of NC_060140.1, read as the reverse complement.
CCGAACCGAAAAATAACCCTGGGTTCGGTGTTGGGCGGTGGTGGGGTGGGTGGACTGCTGTGGACTGTTGTGGGGTTGTGAACCACTGAGGGCTACGCCGGGACGAAGCCTGTCCGTCGTTTATAGATTACCAATTTAACACATACCTGCAAAATTATTTAGAATTTTTATAGATTGATGGACTAGAAGAAAGAATATTTCCTTGGCTGAAAAAGACGACCTAGAAAATGCTGCAGTAGCATGTGTTAGAGCCGATAATACTGAAAGTGACCTAGACACTGTACACAGCAATCACTGTACCGAAACAGAACAGTCATCAGATTAATATGAAGTGGAAATGTCTTCCATCCAAGTATGAGGTCAGTTATTTTACTTAGACAAAGACAAACAAACGAATTAAAGTCCATGATGTTCCAATGTGAGGAGAAGATCTCATAATATTGTTATTGGTAAACAAGAGATAAAAGTTGTGGCAAAAGATTCCTGAGATATTGTAGACTGTTTTATTCTTTTTGTAAGTAAAGAAATCCTAACACAGTGACGTTTACGAATATTCATATTAGAAAAATCAAGGCTCGATTGTCAAGAGAGATGGAATGTAAAGAGACTCATATTATACAACTGAAAGTGTTTATTAGCATTTTATACATGTCTAGTACCAAAAACTGTGTCATCTGAAGGTGCAGGAAATGAACAAACACTACTGAGCTCCTGATATTTTTCGAGCCGTTATGAGAAGTACTAGATTTCTTTTTATGATAACAACTGTAAGGCTTGACGATATTCAACCCACTCAGAGAGGTCTAAGTAACACAGTCTCGCCCAAATTCGTGAACTATTTGATTCGTTTGCAGCGAAGTGTCGACAGAATTATCAGGTAGGAGAAAATGTAACACTTGATGAAATGTTAGAAACATTTCTAGGCCGCTGTATATTCCGTTTGTACATAGCAGATATACTGGGCAAGTACGGAATCAAGATGTATGCTTTATGTGAGTCAAATTCTTTTTATACGAGTAATGTAAAAATATACCCAGGCAAGCAACCAAATGGCCCATACAAATTCGATAACATTACATCTGGTGCCGTGAATCATTTATCACAAGATATGTTATACACTTTGAGGTTCGCCGATGACACTGTAATTCTGTCAGAGACAGCAAAGGACTTGGAAGAGCAGTTGTACGGAATGGACAGTGTCTTGAAAGGAGGGTATTCGATGAACATCAACAAAAGCAAAACGAGGATAATGGAATGTAGTCGAATTAAGTCGGGTAATGCTGAGGGAATTAGATTAGGAAATGAGACACCTAAAGTAGCAAAGGAATTTTGCTATTTGGGGAGCAAAATAACTGATGATGGTCGAAGTAGAGAGGATATAAAATGTAGACTTTCCATGGCAAGGAAAGTGTTTCTGAAGAAGAGAAATTTGTTAACATCGAGCATTGATTTAAGTGTCAGGAAGTCGTTTCTGAAAGTATTTGTATGGAGTGTAGCTATGTGTGGAAGTGAAACGTGGACGTTAAATAGTTTATACAAGAAGAGAATAGAAGCTTTCGAAATGTGGTGCTACAGAAGAACGCTGAAGATTAGATGGGTAGAACACATAACTAACGAGGAGGTATTGAACAGAATAGGGGAGAAGAGGAGTTTGTGGCACAACTCGACTAGAAGAAGGGATCAGTTGGTAGGACATGTTCTGAGGCATCAAGGGATCACCAATTTAGTACTGGAGGGCAGCGTGGAGGGTGAAAATCGAAGAAGGAGACAAAGAGATGAATACACTAAACAGATTCAGAAGGATGTAGGTTGCAGTAGGTACTGGGAGATGAAGAAGCTTGCACAGGATAGAGTAGCGTGGAGAGCTGCATCAAACCAGTCTCTGGCCTGAAGACCACAACAACAACAACATGTTATACACTGGTAGAAATAAAACGACTGATAATTATTTCACCTCGATTCCATTATCTGACGAACTGGTGAACAAAAGAAGCACTTTAGTTGGTAGGCTATTCTCAAGAAGAATGAAATAGAAATTCCTCCTTTGTTCCTAGATACTAAAATAAGAACAACACTGAGCAGTATCTTTGGTTTTCAAGAGAACAAGGTTCTGGCTTCCTATGTACAAAAGAAAAAAAAGTTATGCTTATGATAAGTACACTCCATGAAAATTATCAGATTGATCCAACAACAGGGCAACACGCAAAACTCAAATCATCATGCAGTATAATCGGACCAAAGGACCGACTGAAATAACAATATTCCGTGGCTCGAATTGCATGTAGGTGGCCACTGAGACTATTTTTTTGATTTTAAATATTAATGACATAAATAGCCAAATCTTTATATATATAGTTCTACTGTACGTGTGTATGCCACTGAACTCCTCCTAAACGGCTGGACCGATTTGAATGAATTTTTTGTATGCCTGTGGGTGGCGCCCTGGGTGGTTTAGATTCACAAATCAGCCCGGCAGATGGCGCTGCAGTCGATATCTAGGTTATTTATCTATACTGCAACTAAACGGCTTGATCGACTTGAAAGAATTTTTGTGAATGCATTCAAGTGGGGGCATGGAAAATTTACATTCTTAAATCAGCAAGGTAGGTGGCGTTGCATTTTTGTGTGCAACATTGAGCGTGTTATACTCAGATATAAGTTACGTGCTTAGGATTTCGTTTATTTTTCGACATTTTAATTTGAGTGTACTATATTATGTGTGTTTCGTTATTCTGACATTTTAATTTTTTTGTACGGTGTCTTTTGATATTTCAGGTGTCTCATTTTAGTCAATATTAAGTGTATTATATTCACATGTAAGTTACGTACATAAAACAATGCCACATCTTCTTGGACGAGGAGGAAATATTGGTCGACGTACTCGGAATCAACAATTAGTCCAGAACCGTTGTTTAAATAGATCAACAGAAGATTAATTGACGGACAATGAAAATTTGGGTTTTCCGATACACGAAAGAGACCCTTCCATTATACATTTGGCCGTGCACCTTAAAAATGGACAGCGTGTTTAGGTCACTGAAGAGACTGCTCTACAGCGTGCATAAATTGTTCCAAAAACCACATTAACTGAGTTTTTCGAACTATGCAACCGACCAGGTATTCCCTGTCAATTCCCAAAGACATTAATGTATACTGATGTGCCACTATATTTCACATGGAACAAACAGTCAAAAAAGTGGGTACCACGAAAGTGAGGTGTTGCGGTTGAAGGATACAACGGCATAGTTATGGGAAATACATTAGGCCGATTATACACAGTCCATCCAAAGCACTGCTAATGTTTCTTCCTGCCTTTATTGTTGGTTAATGTTCCTGGACCGACGTCCTTCCAATACGTGCGAACAGTCAATGGGCATTTTGTACGACACATATCAAGATGCGTGCCGCGAATTACATTTACTGGAAGATGACAAACATTGGTATATTACATATGCAGATGCAACACAGAGTTCCTCTCCTCATCAAATTCGCCAATTATTCGCCATATTATTGACGACATGTTTTCCATCTCAAACTTCTGTCCTCTGGGACAAATATAAGGATTCCATGAGCGACGACATTCTGCATCGCATTCGCATCGCTGATCAAGATCCCAATATCGATTTTTTGCCGGAAACATATAACGAGGTGCTAATAAAGATTGAAGATAATTGCACTTTGATTTCGAATATGCCACTCATTCATTTTGGTATGCCTCACCTAACTGCCCAGCAACAGACATTATTAACAACGAGATTCAGAGCGAACAACAGTTCAAAAAGGTCTCTTTAACTACTTTCGTTGAAAATAATGAGTATCTACTCCGAGATGAACAAAATAATGTATACGATCGAAAAAAGGTCTCTTTAACTACTTTCGTTGAAAATAATGAGTATCTACTCCGTGATGAACAAAATAATGTATACGATCGAATTAACTTGTCAATTGCAGCAGAACAAGGTGGATTTTTTGTTTTGTTTTTTTTTTGGACGCACCACTGGAAAAACGTTTCTCACCTCACTAATACTTCACGCACTCGATCACAAAATAGTATTGCGTTAGCAATTGCGTCATCAGGTGTTTCAGCCAGTTTGCTTGATGGTGGACGGACTGCACATTCAGCACTTAAGTTGCTGTTGGACATTCACACATATCCAAATGCAGTGTGCAACATAAAAAAAGCATTCCAGTACGGCTTCAGTTTTGCAAAAATGCAAAATTATTATCTGGGACGAATGCACTAAGGCCCACAAGCATTCACTTGAAGCTCTCGATAGAATGATGAAAGATCTAAATAATAACACCAGGCTTTTCGGTGGTGCTCTACTGCTGCTGTCTTGTGATTTTAGACAGACATTGCCGGTCATTCCACGCGCTACATATGCGGATGAAATTAACGCATCTATAAAACGATCTTATCTATGGCGAAATGTCAGTACATTACGTCTTAACACAAATATACGTGTTCAACTGCAAAACGATCCATTGGCACTATCATTCTCCGAGCAATTGCTCAGCATTGGAAATGGAACAGTACAACTGCATGGAGGCACACAATGCATCAAATTGCCAGACAATTTCTGCAACATGGTAAATACGAAAGATGCTTTGTTGCAAGCATATTTCCAAGTTTACAAGCTAATTATATTAATCATGCGTGGCTTCCTGAACGAGCTATTTTAGTCACAAAAAATATCTATGTTGACGCTATTAACTTCAAAATACAACAGTCATTGCCCGGCAATGAGATGTTGTTCAAATCGATCGACACTGTTACCGATCCTGACGAAGCAGTCAATTGCCCTGTTGAATTTTTGAATTCGCTGGATTTACCAGGAATGCCTCCACATAACTTGCGATTGATAATTGGCTCACCTATCATTTTGCTTCGGAATTTAAATGTACCTAAGCTATACAACGGTACAAGATTAGTCATTAAAAATTATGGGCAATGCTACGATTTTGAATGGCAAATTTGAAGGTGAAGTTGTTCTCCTGCCACGAATCCCAATGATCCCTTCAGACTCACCCATTCCATTAAGACGTCTGCAATTTCCAATCCGCTTGGCATTTGCCATTACTATTAGTAAGTCACAAGGTCAAACAATGTCGATTTGTGGGGTTGGATCTGGGAAATCCGGTCATTTCACATGGCCAATTATATGTGGCGTGTTCTGGCAGTGGAAAACCGTCAAGTTTATTCATTTATACTTCCTCAGGAATTGACTAAAAGTATTCTTCATCAACTTGCATTAAGATAAAATTAAACAAACATTATTGATTATAACGAATTGTTTTGGGAAAAATTGATGTCATTTCAAAATAAAGTATAATGAAATTATTATATTATTTGTCTCTCATTTCATACTTTGTTTAATATCATAATCGCTTGAAATATCATGCAGGACAACGTTTGTCGGGTCTGCTAGTAATATATAAAGAGAATGTAAATGTGATTATTAGTAGGAGACAGTGCTTGAAACCACTGGCTCTAGAGCTAAAAAGACCGAAAATGTTAAGTAGGAGTACAATGCAAAACCTATCTCATCATCTACAGCAAGTTTTGAAACGATCTACTAATGAAACTAAAGTTTCAGACGTTGAAAAACCCAGTGGTATATGTCAAGTCTGTCCAAGACTCTAAAATCGGAAGATAAAATGCTTCTATCCATTGTCAAAAATTTTTGTATAATGAACATGCTGTAGTATTATGTGATACGTGCAAAGCCTAGATATATGACGAAGATTAAGTCACAAAAGGTAAAAAATAAGAAATAATTGTTTTCTTTGGTTTTTCAGTTTTTTTGTGACTCGGAAGACTGGAGATTGTAATTGTCCTAAGATTATTACCAACAATATAGATAAACTCATTGTTGTGTACTGCAAATAAATGTATTAAATATTAAAATATGTGTGTTTTATTATAAAAGTAACAAAAAACCTACTAATTTATACATTTCAGGTTCATTTCAGACTGCTTGCTGAGTGTGAGCAAAATGTTCGACACGCAAGCAATCTCGAAACTTTTAAAGGCGCGAGTTCTCGCTTGTTAAGAAAGAGAGAGGAGAAGTGGTAAATATTTACATAATCAAATTACCTTCCTTTAGGAATGTGGAATGCTTTGATATGACTTTCAACACGAAGAGCAGCAATCATTCGTCGTTTTACCTTTCCAGTTTTATTAAAGTAAAACTAGACTTCGGCTTGTAACTAGCCATTGTCAATGCAAAAAAATACATGAAGTACATAGGCGACAGTGCAAAAATCACAACTCGTTGCATAAGCCATATCGCTTGTACATTAGATTGCGTACCAGTACATCAGAGTGTTGCATTTGAAATGATCGTGTGGCATTTATTGGCCGGGATATCCCTTTCGGGGTTCGGCCGCCGTATTGCAAGTATTTTTAATTGACGCCACTTTGGCTACTTGCGTGTCAATGATGATGAAAATGGTTATGAAGGATACACAACACCCAATTTCCTGCCGGGAATCGAAGCCGAGCCCCCTTGCGTAGTAGTCGGTAGCGCTACCGCTGCACTACGGAGGCGAACTTCCGAGTGTTAATACTTGCCATAGTACGTCAATCCCTGCAGTTCATTCGAGACTACTGCACAATGGAGGTAGACGGAGAACCCATCAGTTGGCTGTATAAACTGTGTAATACGTAAAATTCATAGTAAAGCCGTTATGGTCTCTAACAAAACATAAAAAATTGCATAGGAATAAAATAAATTGAAATACAAGTAAAATTATTGACGTTGCTGTCTTACTTACTGTTACATTTAACAGTTAGTCTTGAAGGTGTAAAAAATGCCAGATTTGCTCCTTATGACTCAATAGTTTTGTTATTCTTTATAACGAACAGGTAACGCCATATACGTAAAAAAAAATTTAAAATATTTACAAAACACTAGGAGGCATATGATGCATGGTGCGACTATTAGAATTGATTTGATTTAAATATTTTTTCTTCTGTACTACTTTTCTCTTTATTTCATCATCGTGACGAGGTATGTGGTTCCTCTTGCTTAGTGAATCGTTCATAGATGGCGCCAAGTATCATTAAGATATTTCGTTGGTGTGAAGTATAGGTCCCAATGGGTACGAAATAGGTGCTGCCTTCTTCCCAGTATGTAGTAGCCATTAACGTACGATGTTCATAATGTTGAATATACAGAATTTTTTCCATGTCACATTGGTTTAGATCCATGTACATCGTTAATAACAGCAATTCAGTGTATGTTTTTATTGAATTGCTTTGAAGTTGCAAAGAGGTCAATACCCTCTACATCTGTTACGGAATGGTAAATCACACCATTTCAAATCAACTCTAATATTCGCAGCATGGTCGATGCAGCAATGACAACATGAAAAGCACGCTAACACTTACTAATAACTTGAATACAAAGTATTAATATTCCACATCAATTTTTATGTAATAGTTCGTTAGGAACCACCTTTTTCCTTCTTAGATCATCGTCAGGTACGTTATCTGATGATGGACTAAGAAGACGAAGCCAGTTCAAAACGAACTGTTAATTAAATATTAAAGTGGAACATTAATACTATGTATTCACTTTATTAATATGTCTGTGTTCCTCCAAGAACCGGTGGAATATTTCGCAGATACAGACTAGCACCGTCATTGTGGCACTCCTGGCTAAAGGAAGTCTACTACTATCAAGCATTGTCCTTGATCTGAGAAAGAAAGCTCTGAGAATATATCTGTGGAGCACAGGATTGTATGGGAGTGAATCTTGGAATGCGGGGAAAGAAAACAAAACAGAATCGAATCTTTTGAGGCGTGATGCTATAGCAAGTTGCTGAAAATTAGGTGAATTCAGAAGAAACGGGGAGGTTCTGCACAGAACAGCCAAGGAGCGAAGCATGTGACACACACATGCGTTTTTCTAAGACTTTTCCTCAAGTTTTTCTTGGTGCATGAGGGAACTGTAAGGGAAAAACCATAGATAATACGAAATTGGAATATGTATTTTCAGAGTTATCATTCTTCTGACAGGTTTGATGTTGCCTACCATGAATTCCTCTCCTGCACTAGCCTCTTAACCTAAGAGTACCATTTGCATCGTATTTGTTGAATGTATTCCATCTTCTCTCTTCACTTGCGGTTGGTACTCTCCATAGCTCGTACAAGTATCCTGGATGTTGTACCGTAATGTCTTATCTTATCTCATATGATCCAGTTCTTTATTCTTGAAAGTTTCTACACATTCCGTTTCTGGCCGAGCTTGCGGAGAACCTCCTCACGTCTTAGTTTAACAATCCATCTAAATTTCAGCATACATATATACCACCACATCTCTAACCCCTCGATTCTCTTTTTTTACAATTTTTTCACAGTGTATGATTCACTACCGTATAATACTGGATATGAAACGTACGTTTCCGGATAATTTCTTCCTCAGATTAAGGCCGATATTTGACATTACTCTAACTTTGCCTACTTTTAGTGTCGTCTTTGCTTCATCCGTGATCGTCATTTTGTTAACTTCATCTACTTCATAATCACCCGCCGTGATGTAAAGTTTTTCGCTAATTTCGTTTCTGAGAATCCTCAGTACTTTCGTCTTCCTCTGTTTGTGCTCAGCCCATTTTTCGTACTCATTAGACTAAACATTCCATTGAACCACTCCTGCAGTTCTTTCTCACTTTCGCTGAGGATATATCAGTGTCATCATCGAATCTTGTCACTAATTTTCTTTTTTCCTGAAATTTAAGCACACTCTTGAATTATTATTTCCGCCACTCCTTCTTCGATGTATTGATTGAACAGCAGCGTCTAGAGACTGTATCGCCTGTTTACATACTTCAACTGCGCAATTCCTTGGCAGGTCTTTTACTCTTAGTGCTCCCTCCTGGTCCCTGCAAATCTTGTATATTATCCGTCTTTCCCTATAGCTTACTCCTAATTTTCTGAGAATTTCAAGTATCTTGCATGTTTTGAGATTGTCCTGCAAATCATGTATATTATCGATCTTTCCCTATAGCTTACTCCTAATTTTCTGAGAATTTCAAACATCTTGTACGTTTGAGATTGTCGAATGCTTTTTCCAGGTGGACCTCAGTGAAACAGATTTACTAGTGCTGGATAAGTTCTGTGTAATCTGTCTTCGCTACCTAACCCTACTACCATCTGTAAAATGCTCAAAATAATACGAAAATATTAAACTTCGAAATTTAGTTTCTGCAGAAGCATATAAGAACTGAGCTGTGATTCTAAATGTGTGGAATGCTATGAAAGTACTCTAGAAATTTTTGGTATTCACACGGTCTCTGTACGTTATCTTGTTTCAGCTGGGTCACATACAAAACGCTTAGGAATATTGGGCCAAAACAGAAGTTATATTGAGTGAATGACAGGTCACATACAAAACGTTTAGGAATACTGGCCCAAAACTGATGTTAGAAGTTATATTGAGTGAATGACACAGGTACATGGTCTGGTGAACAGCTGTGAGGTTGTATCAGTTTTAGCAGTCACCTCCATTCTGCACTCATTGTATCGTACCGACGTCAGCTGGATTTCGCAGTACGTGTAACAGAATGGGCTGTGAAGTGAATAGGGCTGGGTCTGTGAAGATGTAATGATAATTTAGCAGTGACACAATTTGTTAAGACTACTGATGATCACAATCGCTAAACTATTAAGTAAAATTATTCTAAAACGATAATTTCAGAAAGCATAATAACATAAGAAATATCTTACTGGTTCGAAATTAATAATAATAATTCCCTGAAACAACAATACGAACTTTCCAGTGAAAGAAATAGCATTACATGTTGATCACTAACAGTGGAATTGGATCACTGCGTATGAGGGGTACTCAATTTAGTAATGAAACACGTTTCTTCGTAATTTTCGGTTGAAAAATACATTGTGCGGCTGGTCCTGGCGGAGGTTCGAGTCCTCCCTCGGGCATGGGTGTGTGTGTGTTTGTCCTTAGGATAATTTAGGTTAAATAGTGTGTAAGCTTAGGGACTGATGACCTTAGCAGTTAAGTCCCATAATATTTCACACACATTTGAACATTTTTTGAAAAATACCGTATCTGTTGTGGGATATTGTGGAATATTCCCGCTTCAGCTCCTATAATTTCATGATGTTCCGATGGATAGCGGCGCTATGCGAAGGCTATTACATAGTGTCGGTAAAGGAGTTGCATTTCAATCAGAGAGCTGTCATTGAGCTCCTTTTGACGGAAAATCAGAGCGACGTAGATATTCATAGGCTCTTGCAGAAAGTATGTGGAGACCTGGCAGTGAATAAAAGCACGGAGAGTCGTTGGGCGGGGCACCTGTCTGGTCCGAGCACGGGACTCACAAGCCGAACCACACGCCACTGTTAAGCACTAATGAAGGACTGGGTCCCTTACTTGGAGTGCACATAATTCATTAAGGTCAATCCAACACATTTATTTCAAATAACATAAATGAAATTACATTTGAATCTGTCTGACATTAAACAGGAATTAAAAAAAAAACAATTTCAATTTCAGCTGATTTAGTGCGTGAAGCGCGAGTTAAGCCAATAACCAGGTAAACTAAACAACTGACCGTGATTCAAAAGAAAGAGGAAAAGAGAAAAACAAAATTGAATCAAAACACCCCCCTGACAAATATCCAAAAATCATTACAATACTACTCAAAAGAATACACTGAAGTGGGGAGCAGTCATTCACCCGACAGAACACTTCAAAATGAGTTCACTAACACAGCTGCTTGCCCCAGAAAACAGCAAGACATTAAATACACTTCATTTGACGATTAACAAGTACTTATTAACATTATGCCACTCCTGTTTGAACTGCAGTGTCCCAAAGAAACAGGCGCTTATTACGAAAGAACGATTTTTTTTTGTATGTTTCAATTACAGCATTAAGGAATTCCAAATCTTTCCCCTTTCTAGGCGGAGGCTGAGCCAGAAACACAGAATGCCACAAAAACACAGCTTTGCTGTGAAATCTTACAGGACACCCGGAAGCAGTAACAGACAAGGGGTCGGCACCCACAAATAACACAGGCTACGAGTCAGGCTGGGAGCACATCCTACGAGAACTTGTTCACACTATGCTCACCCCAAACTGTAGACATTCCGGCCGAACATCCACTTGCGGTGGCTGCCAGAAGGGCGAAGCAACCAACAGGCCCACGCCGTGCTTCTCACACAGGCACCTCAATTTGTCCTAACATCTAGATCAACACCAACTCCGGACTCCCCTCTCTCTGCGAGGCTTGGCACAGTTTATATGAAATGCCTTCCAGGCAACCAGTAACCGCCGCAGGAGTTTCACGATTAGGTAACAGCCCCAGCGTAACAAATATCACACATGTGCTTACGCCCGAGCTACAACTCCTCCAGTGTCACCGGCAGCCCCCAAATCGACTGCCTCTCGCCGTCCCGCGCGCCCCAGCCGAAAACGCAAAGATGCTCATGCCCAGGGAGGCGCCAAAGATAACAAGCCGATCGCTGATGATCGACCAGCGATCTGGCCCACTGTCATCGCGACAAAGTCGCATAAACCTGCCCGGAGGGCCGCACACAGCTTTGATTCTGGAGTGCTGCAACGTGCAGACAGTCTTATTCGAGGTGATCGTCGGATCACAGTCAAACACCGAATGAAGGATCCTTCCCGCGGGAAGCAGTACGTCGATGGTTGGGAGGTTGCTGACAAAGCAATACATTGGCTCCGCCGTCCATCAGTGGAGTGGTAAAACGCGAGCATAGAGGCTCTCCCAGTACGGTAGTGTAAGACTGTCGCACTGAACGGACGTTATATTGAAAACTAGGTATTTGTACGCAAAAGAGTGGGAAATAATATGGTATTGGAATCCTGAATTAAACCAACCTATTTTTACAAAAAAAAAAAAATGTTGCATTACTTATTAAGCGCCACTAGTGTTTAACAAGTCTCACAATCCATATTGAGTTATAAGTCAATAATACTCGAAATCGTCAATGAGAGATTAGTCAAGAAATTAACACTAAAACCATAATCCAAGAGGTATAATATGATATTATAATTCAGACATACATATTGCACAGTACATCATAATCGAGCAGGTAAACCGTAATTCTACCTTAAGGGGGGTAGGACGTCAAACGGGCTGTCTTGGAGCAGGAGAGTCACCACAGGACCCTTTTAATTTCTACTGTCTATACTTTTTGAAACAAATGCATAAAACTTTGTCGCCATGACCAGGAAGGATTGAGGACTCACTGTCATCGCAGTGAAAGTTAAAAAAAGGAGCAAAATACCTCTTTTTACATGTGAAATTTCATCATTTTTTTCTCTTATTACTGGCTGCATTTGTTGCTATTGGTACACTTTTCTTCCTAAGTAAGAGAGATTCCTCGATGAATTTTTCATAGCATACAAACAGTAGTTACAGGTGAAACTTCCTGCAGATTAAAACTGTGTGCCGGACCGAGACTCGAACTCGGGACCTTTGCCTTTCGCGGGCAAGTACTCTACCGAGTGAGCTACCCAAGCACGACTCACGCCCCCTCCTCCCAGCTTTAATTCCGCCAGTAGTAGTTACAAGTGTATAAAACTCTAGAATTTTCCAAATCTATTAAAAAACTGTGGAAATAATTGAGATAATTAACTACAAAACTTGAATATTTTCTAAACATGATGTTTAAAATGTAACAGGTTACTCATTTCTTCATAAATTAAATAACCTCTAGAGTTTCATACACATGTAACTATGGTTCGTATGATGGGCAAAAGTCATCGAAGAATCTCTCTTACTTAGGAAGAAATGTGTACCTATAGCAACAAATGCAGCCAGTAGTAAGTGAAAAAATCATTGCACATGTAAAAAAAGGTGTATTTTTATGTTTTTGAGCTTCCATTGCTATGAGTATGAATCCTGAATCCTTCCTGGTCATGCTGTTAAGATTTTATGAATTTATTTGTAAAATTATAGACAGTGGAAATTAAAATGTCCTGTGGTGCCTCTCCTGTTCCAAGTCGGCCCGTTCGACGTCCTACCGCCCCCCCCCCCCCCCCTTAAGCCAAAATATTACAACAATTGAAAACCTTGCTCACAAACAGACGTCATCCGACTACACGAGTAACATCATCTGGTGAGAGTATTACAAGCTCCGGCTTTACTTTGAGCTTCCATTAACGAATAGAATAATCCGTAATGGCACACAGATGCGAAAGAGGTAACCAGTGGATGATATATACAGACTCGACTAATGGGCACCTGATCGGTACCACGATCCCATTTATGTTCGAGTGGTACGTGATTTTCGCGACATCCCTCTACAAAGTAAGTTATTTTCGTTTATTTTCGTGCTCTTTCTCCCTCTGACAGGCCTTCCTTTTGTCCCGGCACGAGCAGTCGCCTGGCGTGGCGCTGGGACGGTGAGCCAGTCGGCTACGCCCCACCCGCGCCGTCACACGGCAGCCAGTGGGCCCTCTCATTAGCGCCGTCATTAAATCAGGCTGGGATGCCGGCTGCTGCTAATGTATCCATCCGCCGCGCGCCCACAGAATGCAGTGCGGTGCTGTGCAGCGCCCTGGCGACGCACGCGCCACATCGATCAGACGCTCCAGAGTCCCGCCGCTACAGCCGCGGGGCCTCACCACTCACTCAAACCCCTCCTCCAGCGCACTGTGCCGCTACCTCCCACGGCGTCACCGTTCACAGATGCCACCCGAGCGTGACACTGCACTACGGATGGGAAAAACTGACACCGGTATTTTATTTCTCAATAACTGATATTTTTCAATATTTCTTCGGTCTCGGTTATACACTACTGGCCATTAAAATTGCTACACCAAGAAGAAATGGAGATGATAAACGGGTATTCATTGGACAAATATATTAAACTAGAACTGATATGTGATTACATTTTCACGCAATTTGGGTGCATAGATCCTGAGAAATCAGTACCCAGAACAACCACCTCTGGCCGTAATAACGGCCTTGATACGCCTGATCATTGAGTCAAACAGAACTTGGATGGCGTGTACAGGTACAGCTGCCCATGCAGCTTCAACACGATACCACAGTTCATCAACAGTAGTGACTGGCGTATTGTGACGAGCCAGTTGTTCGGACACCCTTGACCAGACGTCTTCAATTGGTGAGAGATCTGGTTAATGTGCTGGCCAGGGCAGCAGTCGAACATTTTCTGTATCCAGAGAGGCCCGTACAGGACCTGCAACATGCAGTCGTGCATTATCCTGCTGAAATGTAGGGTTTCGCAGTGATCGAATGAAGGGTAGAGCCACGGGTCGTAACACATCTGAAATGTAACGCCCAGTGTTCAAAGTGCCGTCAATGTGAACAAGAGGTGACCGAGACTTGTAAGCAATGGCGCTCCATACTTTCACGCCGGGTGATTCGCCAGTATGGCGATGACGAATACACGCTTCCTATGTGCGTTCACCGCGATGTCGCCTAACATGGATGCGACCATCATGATGCTGTAAACAGAACCTGGATTCATCCGAAAAATTGACATTTTGCCATTCGTGCACCCAGGTTCGTCATAGAGTACACCATCGCAGGCGCTCCTGTCTGTGATGCAGCGTCAAGGGTAACCGAAGCCATGGTCTCCGAGCAGATAGTCCTTGCTGCTGCAAACGTCGTCGAACTGTTCGTGCAGATGGTGGTTGTCTTGCAAACGTCCTCATCTGATCACTCAGGAATCGAGACGTGGCTGCACGATCCGTTACAGCCAAGCGGATAAGATGCCGGTCATCTCGACTGCTACTCATACGAGGACGTTGGGATCCAGCACGGCGTTCCGTATTACCCTCCTGAACCCTACGATTACATATTCTGCTAATAGTCATTGGATCTCGACCAACGCGAGCAGCAATGTCGCGATACGATAAACTGCAATCGCGATAGGCTACAATCCGACCTTTACCAAAGTCGGAAACGTGATGGTACGCGTTTCTCCTTCTTACACGAAGCATCACAACAACGTTTACCAGGCAACGCCGGTCCACTGCTGTTTGTGTATGAGAAATCGGTTGGAAACTTTCCTCGTGTCAGCACGTTGTAGGTGTCGCCACCGGCGCCAACCTTGTGTGAATGCTCTTAAAAGCTAGTCATTTCCATATCATAGCATCTTCTTCCTGTCGGTTAAATTTCGCGTCTGTAGCATGTCAACTTCGTGGTGTAGCAATTTTAATGGCCAGTAGTGTAAATCTTTTTTACTAATAAGTGTCTAAAAACCGAAACATCAATTAGCCAGAGTACTGAATACAATGTTTTAAAATAAACAGTTTTTGAAAAAATAATAAGTCTTATTAGTTATGTAATAGTTTTGAAACAGTTAAAAACAGAAAAGCGGTAAGTGCTATTTTAGTAACAATGTTGACAGAAATGATCAACAAACACACGGCTTTCGAATTAGTACAGGGCTGCTGACACAATAACGTGTCTTTTGTCGTGTGTATTTGCATACGTTAAGCGTGTACGTGCAGTGTGTATGACTTGCACCACCCTCCCCCTAATGCCGGACGTTGTGACCGAGCGGTTCTAGGCGCTTCAGTCTGGAACCGCGCGACCAGCTACGGTCGCAGGTTCGAATCCTGCCTTGGACATGAATGTGTGTGATGTCTTTAGGTTAGTTGGGTTTAATTAGTTCTAAGTTCTAGGAGACTGATGACCTCAGATGTTAAGTCCCATAGCACTCAGAGCCGTTTGAACCATTTGAACCTCCCCCTAATCACATGGTCTCTGCGGTGGTTTCTTGCTCTCATCGCCGGACAGCCGTTGCATTGCAAAGTGGCACCAGCCCTGGTCTGGAAATATTTTTTAAGGAGTAACATAACAGTGAATTTTAATGATTAATTGCTTAAAGGATTAAAGATTTGTCTCTCTTTTCAATGAAATAATAAAAGAGGCAGGAAATTATGATATCAGTACGAAACAACAAACTTAACAATGTGTTCATAGTCTACAACAAAAATAGAATGTATCTGACCTTTTGCCGCTGTCTACATGATATGCCTTTTATCTGCTTGTAACCCTCGAAAACGAACATATTAACGTGTAAAACAGAGTTCTCTAACTTCAGTTTTCTCCCTTTAGCATCATGACTATTCGTAAAGCCTAAATAATTATATTAACAGCGATTACATCACGATTCCTGAGTAGAGTTTAAAAACAGATTGAATCAATAGAGGAATACTGGTGTTTTTCTCCTTTTGTAGTAGCAACCACTTATCACTTTAAAAGAAAAGCAAAGGACGATGGCCGCACTGAGTTTTCTTTTATTTGTCTAATTAATGTAATATTGTGATTCTATATATCTTCATACTCAGAGAATTACTTTTTTTTCCAATCTGTGCTCGGTGTCTACGTTTATTACACGAAATACTGGGATTCAAAATCCTAAAATCGGTTTTTTCATAAGCAGGTTACTTTGAAGTGTTTCATCACTCAGGTTAAATTCAACGTCCTAATCATTGTTGCAACAGTCCATTGTGAGACTTGGCCTTCTGCATAATATTATTCCATACTTCCCTGTTTAGTGCCGAACTCCTCCAGTTTTAAATGCCAGTTTTCCTTATGTCCTCTCTGACACTCTACTCCCTCCTTAGTTTTGGCCTTTCTATTCTTCTGGTTCCTTCAGAAACTGCGCTGAATATCTTCTTAATCATTCTGTCGTTCACTCCTAGCACATGTCCTGCCCATTCCAGCCTTTTAATCTTAATGTAGCTGACAATATCTGGCTCAGTATATTAATTATACAAAGCGTATTTCAACCTGCTCCTCTACATACCATGTTCTTCCACTAGTCGCCGGCCGCTGTGACCTAGCGTTTCTAGGCGATTCAGTTTGGAACTGCGCTGCTGCTACGGTCGCAGTTTCGATTCCTGCCTCTGCCATGGATGTGTGTGATATCCTTAGGTTAGTTAGGTTTGAGTATTTCTAAGTCTAGGGGACTATTGACCTCAGGTGTTAAGTGCCAAAGTGATTAGAGCCATTTGAACCATTTTCTTCCACTAGTCCAAGAATATGTCTCAAGATCTTTCTTTCAAATTTTGTTAATGTTCATGTTAGAGCAACTTACTTAAGGACCGGCTTTTCCTGAGCAGCAACTTAGATTTCAGATATTTTCTGAGGCCATTGTACCATTTGTTGGCAGATAACATACGTTTTTGGATTTCAGAGCGACAGTGTTCTTACTGCTTACTTCTGATCCGAGGTAAGTGACGCTACGCATGACATCAATCTTACATGAACCAATTTCTACGGATGGGGAATCATCTGGATAATCTTTCATAGTCACAGGCATGTACTTAGTTTTCTCTTCATTTATTTGTAGGTTCATAGCATCTCTTTCTAGGCTTGTGAAGGCTTGTTTCATTGTTCTTCCAATTATATCAATATCATCTGCATATGCCAGCACCTGAACTGATTTACATAGGGTTGTACCTCTTGTATTGATTCCTGCATCTCTTATAACCTTTCCCAAGGCGATATGAAACATAACGCAGCATAATGTGTCTTCGTGTCTTACCCCATTTTTGGTGATAACAGCACCTGATAACATATTCTTACACTCAGACTACGGCTGTTTCCCATAGCAGAATCCTAATTTATTAGGAACGTGTAACTCTTCTACTGCTGTGCATAGTTCCATTATGTCAATTTTGTCATAGGCTGATATGAAGTCTACAAAGGGGCGATGTGTATAAATTCCAAATTGTTTGTATTTTTCTAATATTTTCCATATTGTCAAGAATTGATCAACAGTAGATCTTTTCTGGCGGAACTCACATTGATAGTCACCAACAGCATTTTCATCGTAGGGCGTAAGCCTATTAAGAAGGAATTTCGAAAATATTTTACATGCTGTAGGTAATAATCAGATTCCCCTGTAGTTGGAGCACACCATAGTATCGCCTATCTTGTAAATTCGGAAATTTGTGGTAAGGTCTTATGGGACCAAACTGCTGAGGACATCTGTCCCTAAACTTACACACTACTTAATCTAACTTAAACTAACTTACACTAAGGACGACACACACACACACACCCATTCCCGAGGGAGGACTCGAACCTCTGACAGGGAGACCCTTGCGGACCGTGACAAGACGCCTGAGACCGCGCAGCTACTCCGAGTGGCACGCCTATCTTGTGTATTTGGCATATCACAGCTCTGTTAAAATCATAAGGGATACTTTCATCTATTCAAATTGGCTGTATCGTGGAGTTTTCTCCGCCAGGGACTCTCTATCACCCTCATCGACTGCAGGTCGTCGAAGTGGCGTCAAATTAAAAAACCGGCACCCAGCGAACGGCCTGCCCGGCGGGGGGCCCTAGCCATACGATTAAAAAAAATCTATCCGAATGTTAACTACAAGTTGTGAAATTGTTTGACAACTCCCTTTCCTACAATTTTAATCAGTTCCGCTTGTATTAAAACCATTCTTGGGGACTGATCCTTCAGCTTCTTGATGGCTGCCTTCACTTCCTCAGCAGTTAGTACTGGTTTTTCCGTTTCTGCTTTACTTGTAATTACAGATGGTAAGATTCCTCAGTTCTCAGCTGTACGATTATTCAACGCTTCATCAAAGTGCTGAGCCCATCTTCTACACGTTGGTTCGTCACCATTCAAAATTGGATCCGTGTTTCTATGTCAACTCGGGTTAAGCGACCGTGCAAAAACCGATACAACAGAAAATTAGTTGTTTCAGCAACAACCGCCGTTCCTACGACTACACACCTCACTTTCACAGACTATGGTGAACGACTCCCCACCGGTACATGTCAACAGGCCTGTTTCAACGGCGCAAGCAACTCCATGCCTTCGGCTGCATCTTTCGTGCTCTTCCTGCTATTAACAAAATCATCCCACCTGGTGTGCCAGGCTTGTTAGATAGGTAAATAAGCTGAGACTTCAAGAAGAATATAATAATGTGGTGTCACCGCCAGAAACCACACTTGCTAGGTGGTAGCTTTAAATCGGCCGCGGCCATTAGTACATGTCGGACCCGCGTGTCGCCACTTTCAGTAATAGCAGACCGAGCGCCACCACACGGCAGGTCTAGAGAGACGTACTAGCACTCGCCCCAGTTGTACGGACGACGTAGCTAGCGATGCACACTGACGAAGCCTCGCTCATTTGCAGAGCAGATAGTTAGAATAGCCTTCAGCTCAGTCAATGGCTACGACCTAGCAAGGCGCCATTAGCAGTATATTATCTGAAATTACAGAGTCTCACTTGTATCATCAAGAACGCTGTATACAATGATGGATTAAAGTTAAGTATTCCAGAAGCTACGTACTTTTCTTTATAGCATTCATTACGTATCCTGTTTCAGACCTCACGCCATCCTGCGTAAGCTTATAGCGCGTGCCTTTCGGCTTCCTCTCATTGTGTCTAGGCTGTCTTGTCTAGACACAACAAATAATCCCCATTTCAAAGAACGAAGGCGCAAAGGGTATGAATATTAAAGAACTGCGAGGTTAACAAATAATTTACAGAAGACTGGAAAAACTGGCAGAAGCCGATCTCAAGCGAAACCAGGTTGGGTCCCGGACAAATGTTGCCACACGCGAGGCATTATTGACCATGTGATTTCTCTTAGCAGATACATTAAGGAAAAGCAAACCTACGTTCATTTGTAGATTTGGAGAGGAGGAGGTATACTAGAAAAAGGCCGGAATGTAAGGGAAGAGATTTCATCATGGTCGGGTAGAGATTCAAAAAATGGTTCAAATGGCTCTGAGCACTACGGGACGTAATATCTGAGGTCATCAGTCCCCTAGAACTTAAAACTACTTAAACCTAACCAACCTAAGGATATCACACAAATCCATGCCCGAGGCAGGATTCGAACCCGCGACCGTAGCAGTCGCGCGGTTCCGGACTGAAGCGCCTAGAACCGCTCGGCCACCGCGGCCGGAGTAGAGATTCCAAAATCAGATATTGGATTGTAAGGCATGCCCATGACTAGATATAGACCAAGATCACAATGTAGTAGTGATGAAGAGTAGGACAGTCAAAATAAGTTAAAAGTAAGGGTGGTAACTTTTAAGAGTGCAACGGGAATTCCACCGTTAAATGCAGAGGAGAGAGCTGGTAGGTCGAAAGAGTACGTTGAAGGCCTCTATCAGTGGGAAGATTTTTCTGACGTAATGGAAGAAGGAAAAGTACCCGATTTACAAGAGGAAGGGGTTCCAGTATTAGAATCAGAATGTAAGAGCCCTTTGGAAGACTTAATATCAACTAAGGCAGAAGGGTTTGATAACATTCCATCAGAACTTCAAAAATCGTTGTGGGAAGTGGCTACAAAACGACTATTCTCGTTGGTTTGTAGAGTGTATGAGTCGGGCGACACACCATCTGACCTTGGGAAAATATCATCCACACAGTTCCGAAGACGGTAAGAGCTGACAAGTGCGAGAATAACCGTACAATCAGCTTAACAGCACATGCATCCAAATTGCTTACCAGAATAATATACAGATGAATGGAACAGAAAATTGAGGATGCGCTAGATGACGATCAGTTTGGTTTTAGGAAAGGTAAAGGCACAAGAGAAGAAATTCTGACGTTGCGGTTGATAATGGAAACAAGACGAAAGGCAACCAACACGTTCATTGTTTTTGTCGACCTGGAAAAAGCACTCGACAATGTAAAATTATGCGAGGTGTTCAAAATCCTGAGAAAAATAGCGGTAAGCTGTAAGGAGAGACAGGTAATATACAACATGTACAGAGAGAAGAAGCAATAATAAGAGTGGACGACTAAGAACGAAGTGCTCTGATTGAAAAGAGTGTAACACAGGGATGTAGTTCTTCCCCCCAACTGTTCAATGTACACATCTAAAAAGGGATGCTGGAATTAAAAAAAAAGTTCAGGACTTTAATTAAAATTCACGGAGAAATGATATGTATGATACGATTCTCTGAGGACATTGCTATCTTGAGTCAAAGTGAAGAAGAATTATAGAATCTGCTGAATGGAATGAGCAGTCTAACGAGTTCAGAATGTGGACTGAGAATAGGTCGAAGAAAGACAAAAGTAATGAGAAGCAGCAGAGATGTGAACAGCGAGAAACTTGACATCGGGGTTGATGGTTACGAAGGTCATGAAGTTAAGGAATTCTGCTACATCGGCAGCAAAGTAATCAATGGTTACGAAGGTCATGAAGTTAAGGAATTCTGCTACATCGGCAGCAAACTAACCAATGTCGGACGGAGCAAGATAGTCATCAAAAGCAGATTACCACTGGCAGAAAGAGCATTCCTGGCTTAGAGAAGTATACTAGTATTAAACACAGGCCTCAGTTTGAGGAGGAAATTGTTAAATATGCACATTTGGAGCAGAGCATTGTATGGAAGTGAAACATGGACTGTGGGAAACTCAGAAGAGATCGAAGCATTTGAGAGGTGGTGCTAGAGACTAATGTTGAAAATTAGGTAGACTCATAAGGTAAGGAATGACGAGGTTCTGCGCAGAAACTGAGAGGAAAGGAATATATCGAAAACACTGAGAAGGAGGAGGGACAGAATGATAGAACATATGTTAAGACATCAGGGAATGGTGTCCATAACTTCCATGACATCCATGGTACTACAGGGAGCCTTCAAGGGCAAGAACTGTAGAGGAAGGCAGAGATTGGAATAACTGAGGACGTAGGTAGGAAGTGCCACTCCGAGATGAAGAGGTTGGCAAAGGAGAGGAACTCATGCCGGGCCGTATCAAATCACTCGAAGATGGATAACTCAGAAAAAGAAACAATAAAAAAGAATAAATGATTCAATTGCTACTCTGAGATGAAGAGGTAGGAGTAAGATATGAATCCGGTCAGAAGACTGATGGCTAAAAATAATAGGGGGAACAGAACGTTATTTACAACTTTTACAGAAATTGGACAGCATTTACGAAAGTCGAAGAGAATGAAGCAGTGGTATAAGGGCGGAAGCTCATGAAATGGAAGCAGTGGTTAAGAAGGGAGAGAGGCTGGTTTGTAGCCCATTTCCATTAGTACACTGAGCAAGCAGTAAAGGAAACCTAAGAACAATTTGGAAACGAAATTTACGTTGAGGAAGAAGAAATTAAAACTTTGAGGATTGACGATGACATTGAATTTTCTGTCAGTGGCAGTGGATAACTTGGAAGGGCAGTTGAATTGAATGGGTAGTGTCTTGAAACAAATATGTAAGATGAAGACCAATAAAGGCAAAATAAGTGTAATGGGATGTGGTCGATATAAATGAGGCGATGCTCTGAGAATGACTCGTGTAATAGAAATGCATTCACCAGCGCCAAATGGTCTCACATCTGCACGATGCCTGTTGCATGGGTTCTGAGACCATTCCCAGCTCCTTTAGGCGTTTGGCTGAGCTTCTGAACACACCTAGAATCGTTAGCAACTTGATAACTTGACCCTCCATTTGAAGCAGCGTTCCAAGAAACGATCGCGAACCTTTATTTTGCAGCCTAGAGGAACGAAACCAGAGGCTGTGTCGATCTCAGCTGCAAACATTTTACTTCCGCAGTCTGGAAAAGAATTGTGGGGCCCTGCCTCAATAGGTCACTTGTGCACTATGCAAAGGAATCCAGAGACGGCTGAGTACCTATGGCGCGCATAAGGGAGGTCTCTTTGGAACAATGATGAATTTCCTGGTGACAATGAAGAGAGATCAACCTTGCACATCAGAAACAGAAAATTCTGAATATGATGACAAACTATTACTGCATGGGTATTCAAGGTATTAAGAACAGAAAGCTGGCTGAAACTAGAAGTGAAAAACAACAAAATTCTAAACTCAGAGTGGAATTTAAGTCTCGAGGAGAAGCTAGACGCCAGTGGTGGCTACATATGTGGGTTGAAAGACCTCGTTAATGTCTAGCAGTTTCTAACAAGCTGAATGAGACGTGATCTGTGTAACGTTAAGCTACGAAGGTGGGTCAAACATGGTAATCGGATGCTTTTATAGACCACCTGCTGCAGAAGCCTTAGTAGCACAGCGCTTCAGATACCAGTTGTAGAATATCCCGTGTAAGTTTCCCGCCCACACCATTGTGACACCGTGCCATTGTAATAGGGGAGATTTCGGTTTGCTTTACAGGATGTTTCAAAATTAAATCGACAAACTACGTAGGGTATATAGAATGTATCTTGAGGAACAAAATGGGTATAGGAACCAGCGCCCGGAGACATCAGCTAACGAGGCTGTAGAGCGTCGAAGTTAAATGCATGCACCGGCGCATGCCGCTAGGTCTCCACTCGGGCAGCAGGCATCTGTTTGTACGAGAACAGACCGCGGGAAAAAGTCTCGCAATGAAACTGACAGCAGTCTGGACGTTAGATGGCACTGAAAGTGGCCACGTCTGTCAATAGCGGTAGAAGCAGAGAGGAACAGCAAAAATATAGCGTTATGAATCGTCGACACGACAGAGTTGGCCCTCTAAGCGTACGTTCACCATGACTTGCAGAGGACACATACCTACCTGCTAGAACCTGCGCTGTGGCACACGCAGTACAAAGATCCCACTCAGTGGTTTGGCGGGTGCTGCATGTTCAGAAGACACAGGCGCTGTTGACCAACGATTTTGATGTGTATGGAATCCTGAAACTTGGCACCAGGTATCCGTATTACCTTGCGTATGTGTTGCTCACGGATGAGACATCCTTCAACCGTGAGGGTTTCCTCTACGCCCACGATTGTCGTGTGTGAGCGGAGGCAAAACTCGACATCATCCAAGAACGCAGGAGTAGCTGACCATCAATGTGTGGGCTGGAGTAATCCACGACTACTTGATTGGCCCATATGTGCTTCCCTCTCGACAGCTACACAGCATTCACCTTGAAAGCGCCACTGGGATTACTGCTGGAGGTGTCTTCTGCAGTCTGTCGACGTACGTTGTTCCAGCAGGATGGAGAACGTACACCAATCGAGCTGCCATAACACCGGACGGATTTTTGGGTCTCTCTGGACTCGTCGAGGTGGCCCTGTAATGTGACCGCCTCGGTCGCCTGACCTCAACCTGTGGGACTTCATCCTTTGGCGCCAGCTGAAGTATGTGGTGTACGAAAGCCCGTTTGGAGTCAGCGAAAGACCTTGTGGCTTGGCTACATGTAACGTGTGAGTCAGTTCGCATCTTGCCCTGTATCTATGAGCAACTGTGGCAGTCATTGTTAAGCAGATGTCGGCATACGGCGACGCTAGGGGCAGATATTTTGAGCACTTACTGTAATTGTATTTCATTCGTGAGAGTTGAAAGCATTGTTACGGGGAGTACCAGCGATCCGATTACCTAATTTAAACAAGTGAAGAAAACAGTCTCGACCGCTATGGAACATTTAGTTTTTAACGTTTGTTGGTCGTATTTACTTTGTAGAATGTAATTTCATTTCCTGTACCACCAGAATAAATGGTAATGTACATTCATTGGATCCTGTTGTCTGATGCCTACCACAGCCTCTATACGTATGATTCCTCCCCGTTTCCTTGCATTCGTGGTCTCTGTCCTTAAATTCAATGAAGGCGCTGACGTCTCGGAATAGCTGTCGTTGTTCATGCAATGCGGCCGATATCGGCCACTCCAGCAAAGTAGACGCCGATGGCTGCTGCGTAGTCTACACCCGTAGCATCAGTGTTGTCGTTCCTCTATATTAGACCGGGAAACATCGAAGATTGTATAGAGGGATCGCCGGCCGCTGTCGCCGAGCGGTTCTAGGCGCTTCAGTCTGGAACCGCGTGACCGCTACAGTCTCAGGTTCGAATCCTGCCTCGGGCATGGATGTGTGTGATGTCCTTAGGTTAGTTAGGTTTAAGTAGTTCTAAGTTCTAGGGGACTGATGACCCTGATGTTAAGTCCCACAGTGCTCAGACCCATTTGAACCATTTGTGTAGAGATTTCCGGAAAACAACATACTGTGGATAGAATGCCGTGTCAGACACCGTCATCCAGAAAGTATAGCATCACATTCATATGAGAGAAGACCTGTCTATGCAGCACCTAGCACCATCTGCCTCCTATCGTTCGTGGCAACCAGTAGCGATCACAGAAGATCAAAAGCCACAGCGCACGACCTACCCGTGGTCTGTTCGCGTACGACAGGCGTTCAATGAGTAACGCAAGACATTTGTTTCTCGAGAAGTTTTGGTTTAAAAAAATTCGGACTTTGTTTAGGACATTGTGGATGAAGTCCGTATAGTCTCATTAGGTTCCGATATGTAGTGGAGCTTTACGTAACCTTAAAAATGGCGTCTGTAACAGGCAGTGAGCTGCAATTTTCTTTTGAAGGAAAAAGACAGCACCGCTGATATTCATAAGCGCTTGCAGAATGACTACAAAAACCTGGCAGTGAACAAAAGTACGATGAGTAGTTGGGCGAGGCGTCTGCCATCATCGCAACAAGGTCGCGCAAGCCCATCCGAACTCCCCTGTGCTGGCCAGCTGCGCACAGCTGTGGCTCCTGCGTTGTTGAAACGTGCAGACAGTCTCATTCGAGGTGACAAACATATCGCTTTCAAACATCTCACAGCTCAACTCGACTTCTCTGTTGGTAGTGCTGACTCACTCGTCCGCCAGTTTTTTTTTTGTTTTTTTTTTTTTTGTCATCAGTCTACTGACTGGTTTGATGCGGCCCGCCACGAATACCTTTCCTGTGCTAACCTCTTCATCTCAGAGTAGCACTTGCAACCTACGTCCTCAATTATTTGCTTGACGTATTCCAATCTCTGTCTTCCTCTACAGTTTTTGCCCTCTACAGCTCCCTCTATTACCATGGAAGTCATTCCCTCATGTCTTAGCAGATGTCCTATCATCCTGTCTCTTCTCCTTATCAGTGTTTTCCACATATTCCTTTCCTCTCCGATTCTGCGTAGAACCTCCTCATTCCTTACCTATCTGTCCACCTAATTTTCAACATTCGTCTATAGTACCACATCTCAAATGCTTCGATTCTCTTCTGTTCCGGTTTTCCCACAGTCCATGTTCCACTACCATACAATGGTTGTACTCCAGACGTACATCCTCAGAAATTTCTTCCACAAATTAAGGCCGGTCTTTGATATTAGTAGACTTCTCTTGGCCAGAAATGCCTTTTTTGCCATAGCGAGTCTGCTTTTGATGTCCTCCTTCCTCCGTCCGTCATTGGTTATTTTACTGCCTAGGTAGCAGAATTCCTTAACTTCATTGACTTCGTGACCATCAATACTGATGTTAAGTTTCTCGCTGTTCTCATTTCTACTACTTCTCATTACCTTCGTCTTTCTCCGATTTACTCTCAGACAATACTGTGTACTCATTAGACTGTTCATTCCGTTCAGCAGATCATTTAATTCTTCTTCACTTTCACTCAGGATAGCAATGTCATCAGCGAATCGTATGATTGATTTCCTTTCACCTTTTAATTCCACTCCTGAACCTTTCTTTTATTTTCAGCATTGCTTCCTCGATGTACAGATTGAAGAGTAGAGGCGAAAGGCTACAGCCTTGTCTTACACCCTTCTTAATACGAGCACTTCATTCTTGATCGTCCACTCTTATTATTCCCTCTTGGTTGTTGTACATATTGTATATGACCCGTCTCTCCCTATAGCTTACCCCTACTTTTTGCAGAATCTCGAACAGCTTGCACCATTTTATATTGTCGAACGCTTTTTCCAGGTCGACAAATCCTATGAAAGTGTCTTGATTTTTCTTTAGCCTTGCTTCCATTATTAGCCGTAACGTCAGAATCGCCTCTCTCGTCCCTTTATTTTTCCTAAAGCCAAACTGATCGTCACCTAGCGCATTCTCAATTTTCTTCTCCATTCTTCTGTATATTATTCTTGTAAGCAGCTTCGATGCATGAGCTGTTAAGCTGATTGTGCGATATTTCTCGCACTTGTCAGCTCTTGCCATCTTCGGAACTGTGTGGATGATGCTTTTCCGAAAGTCAGATGGTATATCGCCAAACTCATATATTCTACACACCAACGTGAATAGTCGTTTTGATACCACTTCCCCCAATGATTTTAGAAATTCTGATGGAATGTTATCTATCCCTTCTGCCCCCAAAGCTCTTTTAAATTCCGATTCTAATACTGGATCCCCTATCTCTTCTAAATCGACTCCTATTTCTTCTTCTATCACATCAGGCAAATCTTCACCCTCACAGAGGCTTTCAATGTATTCATTCCACCTATCTGCTCTCTCCTCTGCATTTAACAGTGGAATTCCCGTTGCACTCTTAATGTTACCACCGTAACGGTACTCAAAGGAGTGTGTCCGCTGGGTTGAACGAACATCCGTGCGGAATTACTTGCGAGTTAAGGGGCTCATCACTACAGTTTTTCTCGAACAACTTCACACTCAGTCTGAAATAGGTTCAACACTTCGAATGGGGACCAAAACGGCAGTAACTGGAGTGGCACCACACCGGATAAAAACGTTCAAAGCTTCATCCTCCGCCGGTAAAGTCAAGGCTATCGTCTTCTAGGACTCTGAAGGGATTTTTCTGTTTGACGTCCTTCCTGAGAGAGCAACGACCAACTCTGAAGTGCCACGTGCTACCCTCAGAAAATTGAAGAAACGACTTTAGCGTCTTCGTCGCCCCAAAAATGCAAACAAACATCTCCTTCTCCAAGAAAACGCAAGGCGTCTCACAAGTCTGCGTACCCGAGAGGAGCTCACAAAACTGCATCGGACTGTTCTTCCTCTTCTACCCTACAATCCGGATCTCGCAATTTCCGAATTCCACCTGTTTGGCCAAATGAAAGATTCATTCTTTGGGAAGCAGTACGTCGATTTTAGGGAGGTTATTGAGGGAGCAGCACGTTGGCGTCTACGTCACCCAGTAGATTGGTACCGTGCGGGCACACGGGGCCTTATACTAAGGTGGCGTAAGGATGACTTATTGAACGGAGATTATGTTGAAAAATAGGGTTTTGTAGCCAAAAGAGTGGGGAATAATATCGTGTATTGGAATTCTGAATGAAACCAACCAGATTTCATAAACAAATGTGGTGTCTTATTTACAGAGCTCCTCTTGCAGAATGTCACGCCTGCTGCCGAAGGAGAGACCTGGCGGTAGGGGCCAGCCCCTTAGCTCAGACGTTCTGTAGCGTCGTTTGATGACGTTTCCTATCCTCATATTTTTTCCTCAACACTCCTCGATGTCTATCGGTGTAATTTAGACTGTAAAATGGGAGCGTTATCTCATCAAATCTGGTATCATGGACAGGCATTCGTGACAGATTATTTTGAATTTCTCGTCCGAAAATAACTTCAAGCTCATAGAGAATCGACTCGCGACGATAAGAGCTTCGAACTTCTAGTTTATAATTGGCTGGAACTTTTAGAAACAGTAAATGTAGAGGAGGTTATTAGCGATAATAAGGCTGTTAAAGCATCATTGAGTATATGTATTAGAAGTAATGTTAACAAACGTACGAAAGTGTAATTGATTAGCAAGAGTGATAAAAATAAATTGCAAATTATCTGAGCAGTCTACTTCAAATAATGAACTCTGAGGACGAAGGTGTGGAGCAAAAATAGACAAAATTCAGAAGCATTATGCAGTACGCCTTCGAACAGTACCTGCCGAGCAAAGATGTGTGGGATGGTAAAGACCAACCGTGGCACAACAACAGGGTTAGACCTTTACTAAGAAAGCAAAGAGAACTTCATATCTGATTTAAGTGAAATAGAACCTAGTTGACAACTTCAAACAAATTTTTCACGTCATCGTGGGGTCAAGTAAAGAAACTGTTTCGAGGGCACCTGAATACCCGGCCTAGAGCTTCGGCGTCTACTGTGAATTCGCTAAAGTCGTTGCCCATGAGTGTAAGATATGCTCATCAGAAAGTCAATACAAGAGGGTATAAAACCCAATGTGGCTTCTATCTTCCGCCCACCACCTACATGTTTTGTCACCTTGCTAAACACACCATGAACCTCACATAGAGACTGATAATGAAATGCACTGTAACAGTCGCGTAAAAGTCAGTACTTTAATTTCAATTCTCAAGCTAATGCACGTAATTGTATCAAATTTTCAAATGAAATTAATGTTAATTACTTTTTCAGTGTGGAGAGAACACCCATCACATGTTGAAAGCGGCCTAAAAATTGCCTACTAATGCATTTTATTGTACGCCTCTATGGCGTTTACAGGCACCCATTGTAGCGTGCAAATTTCATATTAGACCGACTTCTCAATCTAAGGGAATAAAATTAACATACATTAAATTTCTGACAAACCGGTCCCATTTATTTTTTACTCGAGCACTAATAGTTTGCGAGATGTGGAGGATAGAAAAAATGCTGATTGCTAAAAATAGCGTAACGGAGTTTAGGGGAAGGTGGTTGACGGTATAAGCGTGATCTGACCTAGTTCGCCGGATTGTGGTCATCCACACCCCTCCATCTTAGCCTGGAAACTAAAGAGTGAACTGGCGAGTTCCCGTTCTCTGTACCTCACTGTGCCATAAGATACAACTAAATGCTGTTTCACAAAGCTACATCCACCCTTCCGCAGTGCGCAGACACGCTTGAGGAGTCTTAATCCTCCACAGGATGCGTTAACATCACATGAAATACAGATATGTGTTACTAACAATACTAAATCAAGAAACACTTACGTGCAAAGTCTAACTAAGGCTCTGCACATTGTTGTACACTCCCAGAGGAGAAACTGCTTTTTAGTAATAACTGGAAGTAACTCCATTACATAAACGCCAGGTCAGTGATGTCATTCATCCCACTCAATTTTAATAAAATATCGTGTGGCAAGACACTGACTTTTATAATCCAACCTGATGCAAAGGTCATCAGTTTCCTCATGAAGTTCAAACGGCCTCATTTCGCGAAATGGAGTTTTTTGGTCTCGAGGTTCCAAAAAAACATTTTTATCATATTTGACTCCTCATAATTTTAATAATATGGGATCAAAGGGATTTTTCAGCTATTCATTATTTAACCTAAAAATCACGTTCCAATGGAAGCATGCATACGTCTGTTCTAACCACTCTCGGTGCTTGGGCCGTTTGCGATTCCGATCAATATCTCCTTCTCTGTAAAATAACTGCAACATTCTAGGTCGAAGTATATATCGATATAGACGTTATAGTTGCCCACCAGATGTCTCAAGTGTATGCTTTTCGCAAAAATGTGGTGAAATAAACTGTTATGGCGACACCTCATCACAGGAGTTCAACGAATGACAATGCACAGCGCGATTACTTTTCTAAAAGTTGGTGTAAATAGAAGCAAGCTGAGATGAACAGGACGTCTGATACTTCTAATCATAAGACACCACTCAAGAATGAAGTGACTGAAGCTATTGCAGATATGTACAAACGTAAGACTGACGAAACTTTAATGGAGATATGTCTTGGAGCATGTACGCAGACCATGAATGAAGCACTTAATTGATCAGTTTGGACTTAACGCTGCATAACACATGTTTTAGAGTGTAAAAGTGGTCCAAATTGCTAACAATCGGACGTGTGCGTCATTTTTAACGATGTATGTAAGGGTGTCCTGCATAACATGAAAGTCATGGAAGTCGTTATCGGCACCACGACTTGCTTACTCCCACTGAAAAGGGACGAGACAGAGAGGAATTGTCCATTATGAAGAGGTGTACCATTGAAATTTCAACCGAGTACTTTCGGGGAAGGGTCGGACAACGTATTAATTCCCTCACACAAACGTCTCACGAAATGGTTACGATGAAAAAATTCGAGAAATTGGAGCTAATACAGAGTATTACCGACAATCGTTCTTTCCACGCGCCATTCGAGAGTGGAACAGGAAAGGAGGATCAGTTAGGTAACAGAAGTACCCTCTACTGCACACCGTCCGGTGACGTGAGGACGGGCGCTCCTTCCACTGCAAGATTGAAGCTAGAATTGCGGAGAGAGGGGTTCGCGCCTCAGAAAATGAGATCTGCGAAGAGAGGAAGGTTTGCTTTAAGGCCCAGAAATAGCAGTTTAGGGGCAAGGTGAAAACTTTTAAAGTTATACTCGTACACATAAAATCTGAACTCATACCTTTAAATGGGTCTTTCACGAGACATCGTTTGTTAAACTGGTTCGCATGATTTAAAAAATGAAAGTAAAAAATACGGCTTGATAGTATTCGATACTGTGTTGAATGTAATGAAATAGGCACTTTTAATTTAGGAGTGAACCTCACAAATAAATAAGTTTTCCAGAATATGTGTTTTTTATTTACATTTAAAAGCAGCAAAATCCGTCGATTTTCACTATCTATGTCTTCAGGTGGCAACCATTTTGAAATTCACTTCAGGAAGTATGCGTTTCGAGGCTCACGCCACAGAAAATTAATTTTGATAATGTACGTGTGCTTAACTTTGATTACAGACTGTTATTTTACCCTCAGTCGGTCGAATCATTTAGTTGCACAATCCGCACCGAAGTATTCTGAGCGCCATTGTGTGCTACAGAGGCTCATCAATTTACTAGCCAAAAATTATCTACATAGTATTTAAAATACGTACTTTTGTTTGTTAATAAATATTTGTATAAAAATACACAAAATAATGTGGAACGTGAGCATAAAACAAGTATCCGATACCAGAAAACCGTCTTAATAAATCAACACGCATTCCCACTCAATTGCTTGGCTGAGAGATTTATTATTTATAGTTTTGTAGGGAGCATCACAAAATACTCTCTGATATACGTCCGAATTTCGGTATTTGGCGTCCGGGTGTCCGTCCTCTGTGCAGAGTTTGCTGTGGCCCAGGTGACCATAAATCCATTTCCTCATCCGGAAATTTGACCTAGTGACTAACCATCTTATTAGTCATGTCTTGTCGTCAACATAATTTATTTTCGCAGTGGTTACTACTAGCAGACCGAAGGAGTCCATTTTCACGATTCATTGCCAACATGTATATGGAACATTTGCAGGAGGAAACCCTAGAATCATCCAAATAAAAGTATTATTCTTTTCGCCCCCGTCTTTTTCTGTCTTTACTTTCCTCAAATTTCATATTACCTGCTTCCACAGCCTCCTCCACTTCATTTTGCCACTTGTATTGTGGGAAACCCCATTTCTTCTGTGGTATCCTATCTGGAATACTTTCTTTATCCATCCTACTCATATGGCCAAATCATATCGATTGTTTTTATTGGGTGTTGTCACAGACATCCCTACCCATTTTCATCCTTTGCTGAATTACGTCCTTTCTCACCCTACTGATCTTTTTTATGCTAACGTCCCAGGCTTCTGTTCATACAAAACTACGCTCTTGACTATCATCTTATAAGTCTCATCTTCGTTGTTGTTCTTATTTTTTGTTTCAAAGAACAGAGTTTATTTCCCTTGTTCCAGCTCACCATTTATTAATCCTGCCAGTGATTTCATCATTACTTGTGCCTAGAAGAAAGAGAGACTTTTGTAAATAGAATTATTCATCCAGAAAAAGTTCTCTATGAGTAGATAGAAGTTCTTAAACAATTTCATTGATAATTGTAAATTTTTAGAGGACCTCTTTAAGCCTCTTTAATGTAACTTTTCTCAACTGTGCACCCCTCTTTTATTGCATCTCTTTCCCCCACCATCCACGAGCAGTTCCCAATGAGCTGATGGAACAGAAAAAAGAAAATTACTTAAACAATTTTGTTGAGAATTTTAAATACTTGTGTGCATCTCTTTAAGCTATTTTTAATATAACTTCCCTCAATTATGCCAGCCATTTTTATTTCATCTGTACTCTATCCCATCACCCCTCCCCCCTTACAAATCCTTTTGTTTTTTAGCCTACAGGGCTGTTTTACATATATGTTTTACTTTGATCTGTTGGTCATCCAGAAGGGATACCCTCCTGAATATTATTTTTATTTTTTACTTTTATTAAATTTTTATAATACATGGCAGGATGAATAATGTGTGAATCACTTACATGTAATTCATGCATCCACTTTCATTTATTACATTTCTATTACATGTTTCAACACTATCAACCAAAAATTATGGTTGATTAATTCACAGTTTTGATGCCCATATACTGCGTTTTCCTTTTAACTTTTAGCTATCTTTCTTCACCTTCCCCGTTCTCCCCCTCTCCCTTAATTATATTTTCAAATCCTTACAACTTAGTCTTCTTAACCCAATTTCAGAACTGGTGTAACATGAATATTGTCCTCTCTATAATAGACATTTCTTAATCACACCCTCATTTTTGGACAGTATCATGATTAACATTAAATATGATCCTAAATAATTTTGGGTTCTCTGGTCAGTAACCCTGATCAAAATCTGTATATTGTTATCTGTGTTCCATTTTTTAAAATTTTTCTGTTAAGAAACAACATGTATGTTAGGGTGGCTATAATTATTATGGTTTCTCTGTTTAACATTTCTGTATGTTCTATAGCTTTGTAGGGTCAATGCTCCTTAGTTACATACTCTTGTAACATTTTATGACTATCAATTTTTGAAACCATGTGTTTGATACTTTTATCACATATTTCATTCCTTTCCCTTGCCCTTCTTCCTATACACATCTACAACCCCATAATATTTCATTATTTTGACAGTTTAATTACTTTCATTATATGTTTAAGGTCAGGGTTAAAAGGCCAGTCTTATTTTTCCCATTTTAGCTTCTTTTGTCTCTATGTAATTGTTGTATAACATGATCATTTCTCTGTATTTTGATTTTCTAACTGAGTATTGTCTTCCTTTACTAATTTTTAGTCATAAGTTAAATGGTCTTTTACGATTTTGTCTTGTGATTAAGTAATAATTTTGATGAAGTTTATTTTTTAACCAATATGGCAAAGTGTATTTATTAATTTTTATCTCCATGACAAATAGAATCTTAATCGTTAACTCACTGAGATGAAATATTTTTATAATCAATATGTTAAAGTTTAGATTCATATCGTACTTCTTCATAAAAATTATTCATTAGATTTCGCCATATGTCTAAAATTCTATAGATTTTGCATCTACGTATTTTGCACTCATTTTATATTTTCCTTCACTCCTAAAAATTGTATTTCCTTCTTATAATTTATATTTAATATGTATTTTCATCTGGTGTGCCTTCATTGATTTAAATTTCATGGATTGTACTTCATGTGTTTACAGTTTTTGAATGGATTGTTAAATAGTTTATATATTTTTACTTTCATCAGTCCTATTTATCTGTTACTTTCTATTTTATGTTATTCCCGTTTTCATGTAATCCCAGCCAAGTGTTAAACTGTTAATACTTCAATTTTATAATCTGATTGTCATATAACTAGTTAATGACAACTTCTTTGGATTCAGTCTACACTGTGTTTGACCTTGAAGTTCTTTGATTTGTTCTGCAGTACATCACTTGTTATTGTTGTGTCAATGTGCAATCGTATTTTTTTCTTGTTACAATTTTCGAGTATAAATTACCTTGGCAATTATGCTTTACTGTGATAACTTATCTTAAAGCATATATTACATCTGATACATCTGTGATAATTTTCGTGAGTATTTTGATCGATTTTACACTTTTTCTGTTTTTCTTATTTTGTTTAGCATTGTGTGATTGTCCACTTTTGTATGTTGTACAGCTGCTGTTGATGATAGAATCTAAACCAGTAGGAAAATACAATAATGTTATGGTAGACAGCACAATGTTACACATTATTCACAAGTTGGGAATGTGGTTGCATGCTGAAATATTGTGTCTGTTATAACGGTACTTTGCGGGCAGGTGTGTCAATTAGAATCATATTAATTAAAATTGGGGATAAATAAACTCTATTTTGGAAGAATTAAAAAGGGGAAAGTAATACGAAACTATAATAACTGTACAGTATTACTAAGAAGCAATATAATGAAAAGTAATAAAAAGCAAAGTAGCAAGACCAAGCGGGACAGAAAGATATAGGGGCGTGTTTGTTTTTTAATACATATAAAAGATCATGTAAAACATTATTGAGCTCTCTACCTTCAGTTATCGCGATCGGGCTAGTGGATGAAACAGTGGTACGCGACTGCGAAATTTGTTAAGGAGATTATTTAAAGACTCTTCAAGCACGTTTAAAATACATTACGTGTGACGAAGTGATCAGAGACGTTAACTGTTGGGTGAAGTGAAAATGATTCCGACAACATAAATCGAACCTTGTATTAGCTGGGAAAAATACTCTTGGGAAACTATTACGGTTGTGGAACCCACGAAAGTTGTACGCAACGGAAAGCTATAGTTTACGTAATTCTGCATTTTTTTTAAATTGTAAAAGGCGTGTGCGTGGAACATTAAGAGAATCTTATTCTTGGACGGTTGCGGGGGTAACTGATACAAACAACGCGCCAGCATATAAATAATTCGCTTATGTACTACTAGATATTAATTAACGGGGACCTAAAATACTAAAAACAGTGCGTACACCGTTAAATTGAATCCTGCGTGTGAAGGACAATCACATAGAACATTTAGAGAGCGAAAAATAGACATTGAAGTGCCGAATTGAGAGCCTGGGCCGTGTCGATATTTGGACATTATATGACACGTGTTATTCAGAGCACGATATCGACCATCCTAATACTGAACAGAAGGATAGGATCATCACCTCCAATCCCGATTCATATTCCATATTTAGTTAGTGAAAAGAAAAGTGTTAACAAACAAACTACCGTACAATTTTATCCACGATTTTGGCTTCATTACGTAGTCTTGACTACATGATAAGCAATATCTGAGGAAGTTGTATACAACGTATCGTCATAATATCTAGCCAACCAATATTGTGGGACACCATAAATGTAAATGCATGAAATTGTTCTTGCAGCGGATGTATAATGTGTGATTGCGACGAACTATATTGAGAAACGGAACATCCATTACGTACTTGCATGTTTATCTGCGAAAATGGTCCTTGTCGGGACATCAGCATAAAGTTCAAATAGAATCGCTGTAACATTGCAAACCATTCAGATCAATCGAACATCTAAATACGCATAATGCTGGTATCACCAGGATGTGTTTTTTCTCCTCACCCCCGTGGCAGTAATTGAATTAAGAGTCAGCCGGGAATAACATTTAAATCAGTTGACGACCATTGAGCTAGCACCACGAATTTTCAAACGTCCACTTCCATGTATGAAGGCGAGTGACATTACGAGTGCTAGCGTCGTAGGGGTGTCGTAGTGATCGCATTGAATGACATTGAGCGGTCACACAGTGGAACACTGATATCAGGCTTTTAACCCATGAACTATTTTATCACGAATTATGCCAGAAGAAGTGGAAAAATCACGATACCAATGAAAGGAGATCAGCCGTTTGAAGGCTTTGCGGTTGAAGATCTGGGCCAACATGGCCTGAACACCTTCCGTTATACAAATTAATTTCAAATTAACAGTGAAAATGAGCAATATTAGTATAAATTGGAGAGAATAAATTTACGCACTGATGCCTCCACCTACTCGTTGAAGTTTGAGAAGTTTGTTACTCAGCTTAATTGAGTGACCGAGGGATGTGGCTGTCTCAGTTTTTGGCTACGATTTTCGTCATAGGGTGCCAGCTCACACCTGTTGTAAACTCAGTTTTTAGGCTGAAATAAAATACAGAACAACAATGCAGGCAGGTATTGCGGTGAAATTTAAAATATGACCACAGGTGTTGCGTCCCATAGTGCTTAGAGCCATTTTTTAATCTCTTTTTTTGTTTCTTCTCTCATACTTTCTTATTTAAGGTCCTTTCTGATATCTACGTTCCTTGCTCTGTCCATTCTTGGTTTTCACTCAACTGCTCTGAGAAATTTCATTTCCCCTGCTTGCAGTCTGCTCCAGTCCCTTTCTGTCATTGTCCATGTTTCTCCTCCACAGGTGATATACATCACTGAAAAATGTAGGTTGGTTTTCAATAAACGGAGGTTTTTGCCATTAAACTGACACGAGTCTTCAATCCTTCCGTCTAACTAATGATGTCAAAGTGAAAGGAGTAGCTAACAAAAGATGTCTTTAATTTAGTTCTGAGTTTCTAAAGAGTCTCAATTTATTGTCTCTAGTTAATCCTTTTAAAAACAACTTCAGGAACCACAGTCTACGAACTACAGAAAAAACATGAAAGTAAGATTAGAAAATGGCAGTTTGTGAACCTTATCCACAATACCGTATCACATCAACTAGCTTGGGTTCCGATATCCCGGAAGCCATGGAAGAGATAGTTACTTAGTGCAGTGCTTGATGATTTCTGAAATGCATCTGACTCAGTACACACCTACATTCCATATTTAACTTACGATTGTATAGGGTATGAAGCGAAATTGGTGACTGGATTGAAAATTTCTTGGTACGGAAGTTACAGTAAGTTAGCTTGGATGGTTAGTAATCGACAGATGTAGAAGTAACCTCAGGTGCGCGCTACAGAAATCTCTTAGGAGCATTGCTGTTAAAGATAGTACATAGATTGTCCATTTGCTTTAAATATTCAGAAATGTGAAACTGTACATTTCACAAGACTAAAATATTTTTGCCGTATCATTACATTATCATTAACGTAAAAACGTACTCGTATTATTCATACCAATATCTTGATGATACCATTTGTCGAGAGATAAAAGAGAAAAGTAACATAGGCTCAGTTGAAGACACAGCAGGTGGCCGACGTCGGTTCATTGCTAGGTTACTGGGAAACATACAACTTGTCTGCTAAAGAGGTAGCTTACAAGACACTTGCGATCAAGTGTTTGAAATTCTTACACAACAGGACTAACAGATGACATCGTACACACACAAAAAAAGAGCAGAACGAGTGGTCAGAAGTTTGTTTGACCCTTGGAAGAGTGTGAAGGACATGCCGAAAAAACTGAACTGGCAGACGCTCGAAGATAGACGAATACGATCCCATGAAATAAGCTGCTTTGAGGAATCTATGAATATACTACAACCATTTACGTAGCGCTCTCGTAAGTTTGCGTTCCTAAGCTCCATAATAATTCGAGTGTCAAGAAGTCCCAGGAACTGGCGCTTTGGGAAGTAATCTGCCACGCACTTTAAAGTGGTTGCAGATATAAATGTAAACATAGAAGTATCATGTTAGGTGTCTCATAACACTGGGGAACTCAATGCGGTGATTGTCTGCTAAGTTGCTCGAAGTACTGACTCGCAGTATCCTTGTAGCGTTCAATACGTATGAAGCGTGGCTCTGGGAAACGTTACATTTTCCTATTCAGTGCGCCTCAACTTTTGGTGCTCATGCAGTCTGAAGACATGTGCTACGACGTAGTTCATTCCTGGACATGTACAACTTTTTCGCTATTACTCATTAACAATCTGACGGCTTCTTATTTGATGACGACGAAGTAAACAGACACTTGTTATTAAATAGTCACTTCGTTTAACGGATCATAACAGACTGAGATGCGCGCAGCAGTGAAGTTTACAGTGACCCTGAGGCACCTACAGGCAGGCTACACCAGAAATGGCAAAAAAAGTGTTCCCCACATTTAAAGGCTATGTAATGTGATACGCAACGAGAGCATTATTTATGTGAAATAAGTTATAAAACCACAAACAGTGTTCAAATGAAGGAAAGTCTACGAGAAATTCGATCAAAATGTCAACGCTTGTTAAATGTGCAAGTGGTAATTATTAGCAAAAAAGGACCTTGTGTTAGGTGATCGCTAGTGTGAAAGCCGGAAGCAGTGTCGGGGGACAAGGGTTGTTCTGGCTCCTGGAGATAATGGCCCGGTCTTCCCATAATCCAGGAAAATGGGTGGTGGTCTGATACGATCAGGCTGTTTGCATAGGGCTGGCCGTAAGTAGCAAGTTGTAGCTAGTGTGCCATGAGTCGACACTCCTTTGACGTGAAGTAACCTGTGCTGGGCCCTAGTGTCACCCCGAGGTGGTGGCAGGAAGTGTGTTTGGCAGCTGCTGCGGCATTCACATTACAGAGCAGTGTGAGACGGATGGAAGGGACTTATAGCAAAGAAGATGTCCAAACAAATTTCGTACTTGTAGCCGGTCGTCATTTAATTCACCCCACGATATTTCGACTGGGCGCCTGCCGGCCTTCTTCAGGTGAACCATTGAGGACTGACGAAGACTTTTCTTTTCCTTTATTGAATTTCGATTCCGCCGCCCCCCCCTCCCGCACCCCCACCCAGGGGGGCGGGCTGCCAGCAGTTCAGTCCGCCGCTCTTCAGCCTGCAGAATTTTTAAGCCATAATAAGAAGATAATAAACAATAAATTGTAAAATGGCGGAAAATTGTGGAAGTTAAAACATAAAACAAAGGGTTGGTGATGCTAATAAAATACACAGGAAGCAGACAGGTAAAATAGTAGACAGACAATTAAAAAACACGGCGACATTCTGGTTTCCGTTCGCAAGAGATATAAAAATCATACCCAGCCACAGTATGATTTCTGTTCACAACAATTCAGAAAAGACGCACAACACTTAACACTCACTTGAAACACTGCACTAAAAAGTTGGCACGAAGATGACACATCATAGACAAGGGCAGGTGTGGGGGGGGGGGGCAGGACAGATGAGGGGTAAAAAGGCGGCAGGAGGGGGAAAGCGAAGTTGAAGGGGGGGAACCGACGGAGGGAGAGGAGTCATAAAGGGGAGGAAGCAGGGCAGACGTGAGAGTGGGTGGAGAAAGGCAGAGGAGGGGAATCAAAAAGTACTCGGGGGAGAGAAGGGAGGCAGAGAGAGAGGGTACGCGGGGGAAAAAAAAACAGGATGGAAGGGGGAGGAGAGGGAGCACGGGAAAAGGGCAGAGGAAGGGAGGGGGAGGTGAGGATCAGAGTTGATTGGAGGGATAAATGGAGGGAGACGAAGACTTTATCCTTTTCCATATACATAGAGCGCTGCGAGTGTTCTGCGCGTGCGTCAAAATTCAAGTTCACAGACGGACGAGAAATCCCGGCTGCAGCGCCCTCGCTAGTGGAACTACAGAACTCAGCTGTCCTCTGCATTACCGGTCGCCGTGGCTGTTGGTGCACTCTGTCGTCTTTGATGACAACAAATCGTGGAGATGATGGCGTTCCATGTACTGTTTAGTCGGTATTCGCTATCTTGGTTCATCAGGTTTTTCCGCCAGACTTATTTCCACGGATTCTTTAAAAATGCTTTTGTGGGCACTTTTAAAACAGTAGGAATCCTTTGCAAGTTTCAGATGAAAATGGTTTTAAGTCCACCATCTTAGATTGCAGACCTTTTGGTATCAGTGATGACTTCCTATTTCGGAAGGCTGGAATTTGCCAAATACTTTGTCGACATGTTACATTTTACATACGACTGTCCACTGATACTGTGAAAGAACGCAGCACTGATCATTAACGTTGTACTCGCCTTCTGCAGCCAAGCAATTCCACTATTGCTGAACACTGTATTTCTACGGGACGTTCAGTGAAGTATGAAAGAACTAAGAATCTGACCACAGCAACATCTTTTTGGGACTCCTTTATTAAAGAATCCATGGAAATACGCCTGGCTCAAAAGCTAATCATCCGTGATAGTGGTTACCAGTGGGACAATGCATGGAACCCCGTTATCTCTACGATTTGTTCTGATAGGAGACGACAGAGTATGCCAGCAACCGTGGCGAGCGGGAATGCAAAGAACAGGTGAATTCTGCGGTTCCACCAGCGATATTGCTGCCGCCGCGAAGACGCATATTGCGGAACGGAGCAAGTAGTCGGCAGTCTTCGATGGCTCACCTGAGGGTGGTTGGTAGTTCTCCAGTCGAGATATCGCGGAATGAATTAAACGACAACCAGCTACAAGCCCGAAATTTGTTTGAACAATTAATTCGCCAGGAAAATTTTAGTATTCGTGGAGGTGATGTCAATTGTCTGTGGGACCGGCCTGAGTACGCCAGCGCAGTGAAGTGGTTTAGTCCTGCTGGATAAGACTGGTTTCTGTAGATTGGAAGGAAAAGGTTTCCAGCTTGGGCTCCATGACGACGTTACCGATGATATATTTGTGGCACTGCATGAAGAACTGAGTCTACTCAACAGAACAATGCAGTCGGACACTGTATGGGAACGGTACGTGAACTTTGCTGAATATACCACGGTATGAGAATGTAGCTTCCATTACCTTTCTCTTTTATGCAAAGTGGAAATCCACCCTGTGTTTACGTGCGGTATGCGGATGGGTGACTAACTAATGGAGTTTGAATTAATATGTGCTAAGCTAAATTGCTGTGGCAAGAGGGCGTTACGATATTGGTGACTGGGACCGGGCAACTGTTGTCCTTTGTAGGCGCGGGAGCCCTGTGCACTCTTACGTACGTTGCATGACTCTTGCAGTTGCATCAAGTTGCATTGAGAACTCGTTTGACATTTCAGTTTGTACTATGATTGAGATTGTCTGTCACTGCCGCATGTAAATTCAAGCAAATACATGAGCTAAACTGCGGTAATTTGTGGGTCCTTGAGTTACCACTTGCTATAATGCTCAGTTAAAATCTGCCTTGTTTGGAAGTGATAAATTTAAGCTAAATTAGCAAAAGCATGTCTTGATCTGGTTGAGGAAACCAAATAAAGAACACCATTGGTGGCTCCGCCTCTGTCGGGTTGCTTCAATCGGCAGGCGCGGATACCTGATTGGGTAATTTCAGCGCTAAATAACTGGGAAACGGCGCGACGTATCGGATATTTTCTTAACAATTATTTCTCAGCACAGCCTCCCCTGCAAGGCCCTTACAAGGTTTTCAGATTGATTCTGACCACGCTGTATGTATCAAAGTCAACCTGTTTGAAGCGATATAACGTGGGGCGACTACGTAAAAAAAGACACTTGAAGGGGGATTACCAAAATCCCGTAATAGATGTTGCTTACGAAAGTACCGTTCGACCGATTCATGACTGTCGCTCGTTACTCTAGGACTCCAAGCAGGCGGAATTCCAATAAGAGAAGGAGGGGATTAGTGTTTAACGTCCCGTCGACAACTAGGTCATTAGAGACGGAGCACAAACTCAGATTAGGGAAGGACGGAGATGGAAAGTGGACATGCCCTTCCTTGGAACCATCCAGGCATTTGCCTGAAGCGATATAGGGAAGTCACGGAAAACATAACTCAGGATCTCCGGACGCCGGTTTCAACCATCTTGCTCCCAAATATGAGTCTAGTGTGCTGGACGCTGCGCTACCCTCTCGGTGAAATAAGAGAAGCGCGTTTCGTCACAGATTCGCTTAGTACGAACAAGAGTTAACGGAGGTGTTCATCTGCAGTGGTGGCAGAGATGCAAGGAGCACGGTGCAGCAGGAATGGTTTAGGATAAAATTCTGTGAGCGCTCGTGTCTAGAAGAGTCAGGCGATATATTTCTTCTCGCCACACACCTTGGAAAGTTTCCAGAATGAGATTTCCACTCTGCAGCGGAGTGTGCGCTGATATGAAACTTCCTGGCAGATTAAAACTGTGTGCCGGGCCGAGACTCGAACTCCGGACCTTGCACTTGCCCGCGAAAGGCAAAGGTCCCGAGTTCGAGTCTGGGCGCGGCACACGGTTTTAATCTGCCAGGAAGTTTCACCTTGGAAAGTGGTTGTGGTGGTCAGATGAGAGAATTCGTATGGAGGCTCACCGTCTGCAAAGAGGGAAAACGAGAGAGGTATCCAAAGCACCTTCCGCCGTACACAAATGGTGTCGATAGAAACCGAGGAATTCACTCAAACGTGTGCATTCCAGCGGTGAAGACGTTCACAGCTTTGGGGCTCGCAAGTCCAGCGGCGTAGCAAGAAAGTAATTTCGAGAAAAAGAAGACAGGGTATAGCGCTAGATTGTTTTAATTGAAGTATAAGATGGTGTGGTAGGTCCGCTGTTGTTTTCTGTCTACAAAATGGTTCAAATGGCTCTGAGCACTATGGGACTTAACATCTATGGTCTTCAGTCCCCTAGAACTTAGAACTACTTAAACCTAACTAACCTAAGGACATCACACAACACCCAGTCATCACGAGGCAGAGAAAATCCCTGACATTTCTGTCAACATAAATGATCTTTTGGATAGGGTGGATAGCAATGTGCGGCTGATGATGCTGTGGTGTACGGGAAGGTGTCGTCGATGAGTGACTGTAGGAGGATACAAGATGACTTAGACAGGATTTGTGATTGGTGTAAAGAATGGCAGCTAACTCTAAATATAGATAAATGTAAATTAATGCAGATGAATAGGAAAAAGAATCCTGTAATGTTTGTATACTCCATTAGTAGTGTAGCGTCCATTAAATATTTGGGCGTAACATTGCAGAGAGATATGAAGTGGGACAAGCTTGTAATGGCAGTTGTGGGGAAGGCGGATAGTCGTCTTCGGTTAATTGGTAGAATTTCGGGAAGATGTGGTTCATCTGTAAAGGAGACCGATTATAAAACACTGATACGACCTATTCTTGAGTACTGCTCGAGCGTTTGGGATCCCTACCACGTCGGATTGAGGGAGGACATGCAAGCAGTTTGTTACTGGTAGGTTTGATCATCACGCGAGTGTTACGGAAATGCTTCAGGAACTCGGGGAGGAGTCTCTGGAGGAAAGGAGGCGTTCTTTTCGTGAATCGCTACTGAGGAAATTTAGAGAACGAGCATTTGTGGCTGACTGCAGTACAATTTTACTGCCGCCAACTTACATTTCGTGGAAAGACCACAAAGATAAGATGA
Source organism: Schistocerca piceifrons (assembly GCF_021461385.2). Classification (NCBI taxonomy): domain Eukaryota; kingdom Metazoa; phylum Arthropoda; class Insecta; order Orthoptera; family Acrididae; genus Schistocerca; species Schistocerca piceifrons. The sequence continues at coordinate 783,589,102 of NC_060140.1, read as the reverse complement.
GAGAGATTAGGGCTCGTACAGAGGCATATAGGCAGTCATTTTCCCTCGTTCTGTTTGGGAGTGGAACAGGGAGAGAAGATGCTGGTTGTGGTACGAGGTACCCTCCGCCAAGCACCGTATGGTGAACATGTCTGTGATATGGTCGGTCGGCAACTTGTTCCTTCAGACCCTCCTGCAGCACAGTCGATTCATTGATGTAGAAGATGTAGAAGAACCACAGCCGTGTATTTTTGACATCATAACTAAAACTTACCACAACGAAAGCCAGTGTGGCACAACATTAGACGAACGCACTGTGCGTTAAAACGATTTCGGCTGCAGGCAGTAGTGGAGAAAGGAAGAAAGTAAAATCTCGGTGCTCACAGTAATACCGAAAAATATTTGTCATTTACACACCTAGGAGTAGTGGTAGTGAAGATGTTTGCATATAAAAACTAAGATTTCTATTCACCAGAGCCATGGAATCTGAAGGCAGCCGATAATTTCTCGAAAGTAGTTGCTTTTCTTATCGGTATCTTGCTTCGTCTTTTCCTATTGAACAAGGTCTAATAGGAATCGATAATTATCATGGCTCATTCGCAGTTAATTTATTCATCCTCAATAAGCATGTTTTGAAAAAAAACGGTCTTGTGCCCTCTCCTCCCTTCAGCTTACCGGTATTTTTTACTCACGAAGGTTGTTTTCGTCTTTTTATGGTGTTTCCTGCTAGGACGCACAATACAATGGCCGTACGATGGGCGCAGAGAAAGAGACGTGTAACCAAGCACCACTGTGCCTCACCGACATCACAGGATAGGATATTGCCATGTGAGTGCTTTCGAATGGGGCTTGATTGGTCTGTCCTTCCGTGGTTCCGTGAAACTGCGGCTCGTACAAGGGCACGCTGCTTCAGCAGTGAGGCGTACGTGGAACCACTGGGGAAATGAGGGCAGTACACGGCGCCGACAGGGTATTGGACTACACAATGAGAACACAGCACGAGTGGCCGCCATCTTGTCCGCTTGGCCGTAACGGACGGAACAGTTTTGTCCAATTTGTTTGGAGCACTGCAGCAGATGTAGTAAGTCTGTGTCGACGTTTCAGCGTATTAGTGACACGCCTGCCATTGCGTCGGCTTCCATTGACTAACGCTGCGGACTGCAATGGTCACGTGAACGCCGACAGTGGCGTGCTGATTGGCAAAATGTAGCATTTTCGAACGAGTCCCGTTTCAACTTGTCCTACAGTGATGACCCCATAAGCGTACGACGCCGCCGTCGTGGACGCAATCGGGTACACCAAAACTACAGTAGCAAACAAAAACTACGTGTGGTAATTTGAAGCGCTATTGGCTGTAACAAGCGATTTCGCCTCCTACGTCTGGAGAGCAACGTGAACACGTACCGCTACATCACGGGGGTTTTACAGCCCGAGGCACTGCGCATCCTGCAGGCCGTTCCACATGCAGCATTTCAGCTGGATAACGGCCGGCCGTATGTAGAAAGGAATGAATGTGCAAGACCTGTTCGAAGAACGACGAGTATTACTGCTTCCCTGACATGCCCGTTCGCCTGACATGTCGCCCATTGAACATGTCTGTGATATGGTTGGTCGGCAACTTGCTCCTTCAGACCCTCTTGCAGCACAGTCGATTCATTGTGAACACGTCTTCAAACCACGTATTCCACAGCAGCATGTTCAAGCGCTCTTTGATTCCACGCCACGATATCTCGGATTGCGGCACGTGGTGGCGCTACTCCGCACTGAATTTCCACAACCACAGTACACATACTGATCTGTAATACTAATCATTCGTGTGGTGTCATTACCCTAATCGGCGAAATACATTTCGTTGTGATCACATGTCCCGGTCTTACTGTCTCAATTTTTCCTAACAGTAATGTTGATGAAAGGAGAAAATATAAAAATGCAGTAAATGAAGCAGCCAAAAAGGAATACAAACGTCTCAAAAATGAGATCGACAGGAAGTGCAAAATAGCTAAGCAGGGAAGTCTAGAGGACAAATTTAATGATGTAGGGGCTTATCTCACTCGGGGTAAGATAGATGCTGCCTACAGGAAATTTAAAGAGACCTTTGGAGAAAAGAGAACCACTCGTGCGAATATCAAGAGCTCAGATGGAAACCCAGTTCTAAGCAAAGAAGGGAAAACAGAAAGGTGGAAGGAGTTTATAGAGGGTCTATACAAGGGCGATATACTTGAGGTCAAAATTATGGAGATGGAAGAGGATGTAGATGAAGATGAAATGGGAGATACTATACTGCGTGAAGAGTTTGACAGAGCACTGAAAGACCTGAGTCGAAACAAGGTCCCGGGAGTAGACAACATTCCATTAGAACTACTGACGGCCATGGGAGAGCCATTACTGAGGAAACTCTAGCATTTGGTGAGCAAGATGTATGAGACAGGCGAAATATGGTTCAAATGGCTCTGAACACTATAGGACTTAAAATCTGAGTTCATCAGTCCCCTGGAACTTAGAACTACTTAAACCTAACTAACCTAAGGACATCACACACATCTATGCCCGAGGCAGTATTCGAACCTGCGACCATAGCAGTCGCGCGGTTCCAGACTGAAGCGCCTAGAACCGCTCGGCTACATCTGCCGGCACAGGAGAAACACCCTCAGACTTCAAGAAGAATATAATAATTCCAGTCCCAAAGAAGGCAGGTGTTGACGGATGGGAAATTACCAAACTATCAGTTTAATAAGTCACAGCTGTAAATTACTAACGCGAATTCTTTGCAGACGAATGGAAAAACTGGTAGATGATCAGTTTGGATTCTGTAGAAATATAGGAACACGTGAGGCAATACTGACCTTACGACTTATCTTAGAAGAAAGATTAAGGAAAGGCAAACCTACTTTTCTAGCATTTGTAGACTTAGAGAAAGCTTTTGACAATGTTAACTGGAATACTCTCTTTCAAATTCTGAAGGTGGCAGGGGTAAAATACAGGGAGCGAAAGGCTATTTACAATTTGTACAGAAACCATATGGCAGTTATAAGAGTCGAGGGACATAAAAGGGAAGCAGTGGTTGGGAAGGGAGTGAGACAGGGTTGTAGCCTATCCCCGATATTATTAAACCTGTATATTGAGCAAGCAGTGAAGGAAACAAAAGAAAAATTCGGAGTAGGTATTCAGATCCATGGAGAAGAAATAAAAACTTTGAGGTTCGCCAATGACATTGTAATTCTGTCAGAGACAGCAAAGGACTTGGAAGGGCAGGCGAACGGAATGGATAGTATCTTGAAAGTAGGCTATAAGATGAACATCAACAAAAGCAAAACGAGGATAATGGAATATAGTCGAATTAAGTCGGGTGATGCTGAGGGAATTAGATTAGGAAATGAGACACTTAAAGTAGTAGAGGAGTTTTGCTATTTAGGGAGCAAAATAACTGATGATGGTCGAACTAAAGAGGATATAAAATGTAGACTGGCAATGGCAAGGGAAACGTTTCTGAAGATGATAAATTTGTTAACATCGAGTATAGATTAAAGTGTCAGGAAGTCGTTTCTGAAAGTATTTGTATGGAGTGTAACCATGTATGGAAGTGAAACATGGGCGATAAATAGTTTGGACAAGAAGAGAATAGAAGCTTTCGAAATGTAGTGCTACAGAATAATGCTGAAGATTAGATGGGTAGATCACATAACTAATGAGAAGGTATTGAATAGAATTGGGGAGAAGTGGAATTTGTGGCACAACTTGACAAGAAGAAGGGACCGGTTGGTAGGACATGTTCTGAGGCATCAAGGGATCACAAATTTAGCATTGGAGGACAGTGTGGAGGGTAAAATTCGTAAAGGGAGACCAAGAGATGAATACACTAAGCAAATTCAGAAGGATGTAGGTTGCAGTAAGTACTGGGAGATGAAGAAGCTTGCACAGGATAGGGTAACATGGAGAGCTGCATCGAACCAGTCTCAGGACTGAAGACCTCAACAACAACAACAATGTTTCGTTTTCCTATGCGTGCTCCAGGAAACGTGGGAACTGGCAGTAACGTCTCTTGTTGGATTTAGATGCTCAAATGGCTATAAGCACTATGGGCCTTAACATCTGAGGTCATCAGTGCCCTAGGCTTGGAACTACTTAAACCTAACTAACCTAAGGACATCACTCACATCCGTGCCCGAGGCATGATTCGAACCTTCAACCGTAGCATCAGCGCGGTTCCGGACTGAAGGGACTAGAACCGCTCGGCCACTGCGGCCGACGATTTAGAGGCCGGTGCCCTTGAAGAATCGATGGCGTCGAAAGAAAGGTGCATCGCAATTTCGAAATACACTCTTCGCCAAAATGATTTAGTGGTTTAGCTTGCACGTTTCATAGCAGGTGGCACGTCGAGAGGTACCACTTGCCGCACTGGACGGGGCTTGTTTCCGCGCACGTCGCCGCCGCCGCCGACCGCGGCCGCGGAGCACGGTGAGCGCTGGTGACGCGGCGCCGCCCCGTGACGTCAGAGTGGCGCGACCCACGGCGGCCGAGTCGTGGGCGGAGCGCGCACTGCGGACCCGGCGTGTCACCGTGCCGCTGTTTCGTTGTCCACGCGAGACAAGCTGTCCTCATTACGGCGCGTAACCTGCGCGCTGTGCGCTGGCTCGCAGCAGCTGCGAGTGGCTGCTGCGCTCGAATAAATCCACGTTTCCACAGGCAACGAAAACTCACGGGTGCATTGCCCCACCGTCGCCCTTACTAGCCAATGGTCCCACGAGCGTGTTCTGGTTCCGTAACACCATCGTATTGTGTACTTCGTCAGTCGAAATAAAGAGTGCACGCATAAATGTCATTGTGTAACAAGACACAAAGACATTACCTGCCAATGAGCATTGATTTAAATCAATGGGAAAAGTCGAAAACTTGTGCGAGACTGGGATTACAAAGTAGGTCTCCTGCTTACTAGGCAGATGTGCTGACCACTGCACTATACGGACTGAGTGGGCAGCATAACTGCATAAGACTACCCCTGCACACCTCCAGTCAGACCCAAACTCTCACCTTGTCCACACAAGTATTGGGACAACCTGCGTACGGGGACAAAGTACCGTTATCCATGATGGCGGCCGTGACGTCACAGACACACCCCCAGTGAAGTCATCCAAGATGGCGACTGTGACGTCACAGACACAGCACCAGTGACTTCAATCAAGATGGCGGATTTTGGCGAGAAGTTTGAATTTTGGCAGGAAAGTGCACGCCCCTATTCCCCAGAAAAAAGGCGAGAAATTCAGATTCCAACATGATAATGCGTCACACCTAGGAAAATGGCGGGAAAAATGGACTTGTCTTTATTATTTAATCAATTTCAAGCACATGTGCCCACCACGAGCTCTAGAGCCCAACTGCCTTAGTTCATATCGTCGCTACCAGAGAACGCCACTGCGACATCATCCGAGATGGTGGATTTTGGCGGGAAGTTCAGTTAGGCGAGTATTGATAGTTCTTTTGGTGGTTCCAATGTAAACCTTCCCACAACTACAGGGAATCTTATAGACACCAGGAGTAGCTAAAGGGTGTCGTGCATCTTTCGCCGATCTTAAGCATTCACTAATTTTCTTGGTGGGTCTGAAGATTGTATCAACTCTGAACTTGGCCAGCACTTTCCCGATACGGTCCGTAATATTGTGGATGAATGGAAGAAAAACCTTCCCCACCGATGGTTGTTGTTGTTGCACGTTTTCGGACATTTTTCTTCTGGGATGGAGTGCTCTATCTATCTCCTTGTCAGTGTACCCATTTTTCTGGAAAGCGGTTCGCAAGTGGTTTAGTTCCTCTTGCAAATAAGCTGGCTCACAGATTTTATTAGCACTCCATCCCAGAAGAAAAATGTCCGAAAACGTGCAACAACAACAACCATCGGTGGGGAAAGTTTTTCTTCCATTCATCCACAATATTACGGACCGTATCGGGAAAGTGCTGGCCAAGTTCAGAGTTGATACAATCTTCAGACCCACCAAGAAAATTAGTGAATGCTTAAGATCGGCGAAAGATGCACGACACCCTTTAGCTACTCCAGGTGTCTATAAGATTCCCTGTAGTTGTGGGAAGGTTTACATTGGAACCACGGAAAGAACTATCAACACTCGCCTAACTGAACATAAAAGGAACTGTCGACTGGGACACACGGACAAATCGGCTGTAGCGGAACATGTTTTTGAAACGGGTGACCATGAAATTAAAGTTAGTGAGACGAGCGTGCTAGCTAAGACATCGCATTATTATGCACGTATGTATAGAGAGGCTGTAGAGATTTTTAAACACCACAATAATTTTAACAGGAAAGAAGAAGGCTTGAAGCTAGATAAGATATGGCGATCGACTCTGTACCAAAGATGTGACAATCGATTACCTTCGATCGAGAGTAATTACGCCAGCCAGAGATAGTTTTACTGTTGACAACACGTGACGAGTGGTGGCGCCCTCTACGCGCTCTATATAAACAGGACCTCCACGGCCTAGCAGCCAGTCGTAGACTCACCTCAGATGATGTTGCCCGCAGCTGGCAACGAAACGTCAGGGAGAAGTATTTCTACTATTGGACCACGGCCTCTTAGCCCGGAAGTTTTAATTACTGAAGACGCCGGCCGTGAAAGCCTACACGCTATGAATAGTCTGCTCTCTTTCTCGCGCGCGCTTTACAACCGGACATGCGCCGTGCCACCGGTCCGCGGGTGTCCGACCGCTTACGTCACGTACCCTCGGCCACCACCTCCATACACGCGCCGGACACAGTCTTCTGTAAATATGCTAACTAAACTAACGCCTACATTGCGCATCTAACCTAGTAATTACTTAACTACTTAACTCCATTTCAATTTTAATCATATTCAATAATTGAATTTACAATTTGAATATTCAATGATCAAATGAGAAGTTCCACATTTTCCCACTATCAGCGTGGTGTTCATTCATGACCTAGTACCCTCCACCCCTAGAATTGTGCATACCTATTGGCCACGTGATTCGATTTCACATAGGTATGAAAAGGTGTTCACTATACTTTCAACTGTCTAGTTTCAAATACTTTTCATGGTCCAGACCGCCACCTCATCCTTCCAGCGCCGAGTTTGTATTCTGCCAGTAAACAAAGCTCACTTGCGTTTTCGCTACCAACGTAAGAAAATTTGCTGCAAACGAAGCTCACCACCACCACTAACCTAAATCGCCAACCGCCACCGCTTCCTAGGGGAGGGTGGTAAAAGGACTCAGCCTGCACGAGAGGCAGGAGTGTACTTTATTTATTTGTGAGCAATTGATTAAGAATGGAGTTATGTATCACAGGACATACGCTCTGACATGCCCCACAGCATACAGACCTGCAAACTACTCCTACATAACTCATGTATAAGGCTCTACACATACTTTAGCTAAGTGTAAACTGTTAAAAATAACACATTGCACAACCTACAAAGATGCAAACCACTCATAATAATGCAATGCATTTACGCGCAGACAGCAAAAAAATTCCTAAATTGTCAAAATAATAATCCATCTAAAAGACTCTGCTTGGTATTCGTCAACTGCCGAAATCAAACACCAGAATTTATTTAAACAATTAGAGGCAGCACCACTACCAAGTGTATTCGCCACTGAGTCCATAGCCCAACTGTCTTAGTTCACATCGATGCCACTAGATGACGCTGTAGTGGCGTCATGTGATGAAGCAAGTACCGTAATCTTAGATGGCGCCACCTAGTGGGTTCATCATGAGCTCCAGACCCCGACTTGCTTAGTACATTTCCTCGCCATCAGAGGACGCCACAGTGACACCAAATGATGACTAAGTACAGTTATCCATGATGCCTGCAAACAGTGTTTTTTCCACGAGGTCTAAGACTCAGTACCACCAGCAGAGGGCGATGTCGTCCTTTTCGTAACGTAAACTAAGATGGTGAGGGAAAATGGTGGGAAAACGACTCAGCCTGCTCTGGGCTGCTGGGGAGAGTAAGGATGGAGTGCACTCTATTTATTTTCAAACTACTAATTTAACGTTAGGTTATATCTATCACACTGATACAAAAGATCCACCCTGATGTGCCTGGAGTCATGTTGCACAGCCCACAGACACGCAACCAACTCGCAGTTTCAGTACACAATAGCAAACTGCTCCTAAATAGTTCTTCATACTGATGTGTAGACACGCTCAGTACTCGTAAACTGTCCAAATAGGGCATAGCAGGGTGTACTGAGCTGCTAACGAAATAATGCTATCAACAAGAGCACTGTCCACTGCCACTGTCTAGTAGAGTACACAGGAGGTAGCGATAAGTGACGCATCAGTGGAATGTCAAACTGTGCACAGCCCCTGCTCAGCTTCCGCAAGCATGAGATGGCAGCACCCCCATTCATACGTACCACCTGAGAAATTCCTATCCGCTAGACACAGATGATCACGCAATCACACGTACGGTCGACGCGGCCGTCAGCTGTCAAAGTACTCACAGACCACCATTTAGGGCCGCGCGCCGCAATACTCACAATGTGAGGCAGCCTTAGCTCGGGTCCCACGCGTTCCGCCACTGTCCCCGAGCCGGCATCGTCAAACATCAGTGAAAGTTGCATACCACTATACAGTCACCGTTATACTGTCATAGCATTCCAAAGTGCGTTCACATCAGTCACATATTCCATTCATCTCCAGGCGCCACTTGTCTGTACAATTGAAGGCAGAATAGCACAGAGCATGTTCACACATGCGTTCAACCGCACGTACCCTCACACATCGCCATCTAAAACCTTTTCACTCTTATTCTTACATCACATGGCTTTGTCAAAAAAATATCGGCCAAGTCCAGCTCTACATGATTTAATAGTGCCCCAGACATAGTTAACGCCCGCTTACTTGCTGTCTCAGTTTGTATGCTCCAAAATTCCTGCCCTAACAGAACCTGTTTACCAAAATATCGCCAAATCCAGTCTTCCTCATGGACATAATGGGATAGATAGCCTTCCTGCTCTCAACATACGAAAATGTTCTCATCGCTCCTATATCCCACCACAATCTATGGAGCATTTTCTTTCTGGGGCTTTCTGTCGTTATTTTGCAAGGATGGCTAAACTGCATCGACAGTTCCCTCAATCTATACACCCCCCTACAGTCGCAACACTCAGTAGTTATAAACTATTTTACACTGATCACCATTTCGCACTGAAAACTAAACATATCAAAGTTGTCTCCAGGTCATCAAATTCATACGATACTTGCAAGAATATTGGAGCATCAAGCCGATCTCCTAACATGCAATTCATATCCCCCACCATACCGAATCATCCCCTTTACATCAGCAAACCAAAGTCACTCTCCCAGAACAGGTTCGTTTCACCCCGTCACAAACGCGTTACTGTTTCCGCTTTCTTGCTCGCATTTCTACAGACATCTCCATACTCCTCGATTAAAAGAACAAATATATTTTCGCCATAATATTATAAAATTACAGTCCTACTTGTCGATATCAAGCACACAGCAGTAGCCACCCGATCGCTAACACGACATAATGCACTACATATAGACTGCAAAATTATTTTGCCACAAACACCAAACTTTAACGAGGTGTAGCGTGCTGTAAACCATTGACTAACTAGAAACAAATAGTGTAAACTTATATTTGCACCCTCGAATACCGAAGTCGGTGATGTAACAGATTCCAGATGATCAGTATTGTTTACAAACCAACTACAGTCTTTTCCACGTCTAGAGAACAAGTAAACGTGTGTCCAACACACCACAATCGATATTCCCTCAACTAAATAAAGACACCAAATGTACAGAAGCAGTCGACTGAACAATTTACATGGGAGGGAATAACGCTCCACCGCAAATGCATCATCTTCTCAAAGTTACACCTGATCACGAAAGCCGCCCAACACATGCTAAGTATTAGTTGGCTATTCGGTCATCTAGAAGATGGTAAAGTTAACTATGACACATTCCTACACTCCAACAGGCCTCTGCATTCAGAAGACTGCTACCATTAACATGCGAACGCCAATCAATACCACCACAGACTTTCCATACACGAACACATTCTAGAAAACCCCTCACATATATCTCCTATCATTATAATTACAATTAAATCTTACGATCGCGGTCTCAACTGAATGGTATTCGGCAATGAGCGAAGTATTGGACATACGCTGTGTTGAATGCTGTGGCTCTGGAAATACCTGTACCTTCCATACCACTAGACATACTCTTCCCTTCGCTATCACAGTATTCCAAGTCAAATCCATACCCTCCATACAACAGCACGTAGACATTTCCTTTACACAAACAGATATACTTTATAAACCTGATGCTCAAATCGAACATATCACACACCCAGCACTAATACTAAGTATAATATTACCTCCTCAATAACTGATTACATACGGCACCAAATAATACTAACCGAAAATCAACGATGCCTGTGCATGTCTCTTAGGTTCTTCCTGCGAGTCACACCACCGTGTCACTGACCTAACCGAGCACATGTTAAAGAAAAAAATGGCGATCCCAACAACTACTGCATGTTATTATCACAAGCGCCGATCGTTCTACAGGTGCACCCAACTATCCATGTTGAAACCTTTAACTGCTTTACGAATCGATGTACTACATTACCTCTGAATGAGGTGGTGTTTTCCGGACAAATACCGTGACGGTGATCGTAGAAATGTGTGTATTAAGAGCCAACGATACAACCTCGCGATAAACTCAATGAACTTGGAAAGTCATTCGGCTAAGGATCTGCTGTTTGTGACTCCATCTCACCGCAAGCAACTGGATAAATCAGTAGTTTTTGCAACGCATTCTGTCTAGAGACCATATCAGATATTCCACGAAATATCCTCTGGCTTAGAGGCGATGACAGACAGTAGTAGTACATGATGTGCTGATTGAGGTTCTAAGAAGAAAAATATACAATAACTTCTCAGATCTCTAGCCTTACGCTATATATTAGAAATTACGTCCATTCAAACACATATTAGTATAGGCTCACATCCACAAGTCAATCATACTTCACGCACTCCCATATCTCTAAACGAGTCACCTTCATCGACTCTGTCTGCTACAGTAAAATTACAACCTCCTTTTAATCACACCCTACACATCCTCCAATCGCACCCATTTCTACAGCGTTCCACAAGTGCTAGTTCCAATTTCAGTCGGAGAAAGACATATCCAACACATTCTGCAGCTCTTGTAGAAACATATCGAGCTGAGTTACTGCAACAGTACCGTGTTTTGAGCATTCGGTGAAAATGCGCGCAATTTGGTGCGTACCCAAACTAGATACAAGTACTACAGATCCCCAACATGCTGTCTTCGTTATTCTGTACCCACCGCAACATAGAAAAATGACGAACTATAAAAGCTCATCCTATTTACAAGTCATCCAGGTGTCGATGCAGGCGCTATGACGTATAGCTACGATGGGCCTTCAGTACGAAGAAAGACATTTCACAATACTCCCCCAGAATAGCGTAGCGTACAGCCAGCCCGGCATTCCTAATGGTTCACCAAGTCCGACACATCAAACCGCAGCTACCTGTGTGGAGGCGATCATATTAAACATACAAACACCGCATAGACCACTTTAAACTTTCATCACCTATACTCGAAGCGAATTATCGCATGAGACGCTCCCTCTGCTCCTGTTTCAAACACTGTTTTCTAACACGCTTTTGTATATTGCCACGACTTCGAGGTCTGTGTCAGATTCTAAACTGACATTAAGACGTTCTGATGCACGACCTCTCACAGAAAACTAGACATCACGCATTGTAAATCATATTCTTACGACGGATATCATAACACTGAATCATTTTTAAATAAAACACACTTATAACATAGGGAAACTAGAAGAGTTTGGCAGCGTTGTGGAGAGTTTCCAAACTACCGTCCGAAAGTGATTCATGACCTCTACATTTAAATTCATATGTCATCGTGACGGCATGTTTCCCCAATTTCAGTATCATAGCTAAACCATACCCTCTCCGCGGTACGAGTATCATTGCGAACATCGATAGATGACTGAGCAGTACGTCCATTAACTTTTAATTCTCGGACACATAAGTGATCAAAGTATACGAGACAGCGCTCTACGTATTTCTGTCACCTCGAGCATAGTGTTTACTTTACGATCTATCTCTCAGCGTATGGGAGTCACAGAGCATTCCCCCCGTCTTAGGGTAAAAGACCAATCTCACACAGTCATTGACCAACCCACCCTGCCGTCGCGTTCGCTGTCACATCCGAATGCTCCGCAAACGTGCATACCGCACAATTCCATCACCGGCCAATGGGGCCCCTTTCAAATTCCATCAAGTGCTGACACTACGGTCTCACACAAGTACATGGCGTCTCCATGCTCTTGCCAATTATTGCCCCTTATATACTCTAACAGGATCTGTATCTATGCTAAACACGTACAGTTCTAATGCATTCTTGTGGCTGTTTCACGTGTCATAGAGAAGTTATAGAGGGTGAGTCACTATCTATTGCCACCAACAATAACTCCAAAAGTGTGATAGGAGCTAAGATGTTTGTGGGACAAAAGTTGCATGGGACAACAGGGGCGATATTATGACGTTGATTCTTTGTTGCTAGGTGGGGTCGCTTCAGAGATATGAAGGTCAACTTTGCTTTTTATTGAATCAGATGCTATAGTTTGGTACTTATTTTCTGATAGCGGTTATTGAGACGAATCCAATGATGTGTAACAGTAAGGTCTTTGAAGGTCAATGAAGGTCAAAAAGTTGGTATGAAGGTCCATTTACAGAACGTGTTCGAAGTGATGACCATTGGTATCAATGCAATGCGGCATTCTTCTTATCACGGACAGAGTGGTAGTCCTTATCACATCGGCACTTATCGAAGCACATGCTCTGACAATTTTTTCTCGCATTTCTTCAGGTGTTGTTGGAACGTCTTTATAAACAATGTCTTTTACGAATCCCCACAAGAAAAAATTAGAGGCTTCAAGTCTGGCAAACTAGCCGGCCACGACATATCTCCTCCGCGTCCAATCTCATCAAAGAGTGCTGCAGTGCGCAACCCGCCCCATCTGCTCCTTTTTAGAGGGCTGCGTCCGCGCTGTCGGTATCGTAGTGTGTTCCTCGCTGTGTCGTTTGGAGGATTCATGACTCCGCTCGTCTCGGTACGCGGCTACACGACGAACCGTTGCAGCACGCCGCACTGTTGAAACAAGTACTGTTGGAGGAGACGCACTCAGTGAACTCCATCTGACGAGACCACGGCTGTGCGTGCAATGTTCTAAGGGGGGAGGACTAGTGACATAGTGACAGACTGACTACCGCTACTGCTAATTTTTTCGCTGTTACAGGCGTTCTCTGCATTCCGTGCTGAGGGAGGCTTTTATTATTGCTGTACGGCTCGCCAAATCCTGGTGCCTGTGCTGAGGCACGGCATTTTAGTCAATATGAACCATTCTAATTTTTGAATACTTTTAAATGAAAAAAATTCATTTTTGCACGCAATGTATCAAATGAAGTAAAAGTTTGCACGAAATTTTAAAGATTTTTCAGAGCTAAAAACGAATTGAGTAAGCATTGTGTACGGTTGATTTTAGCCCATACGTTGCAGTGAATGAAATACAGAAAGATATCGAAATTTTATGTAAAATTGTGAGCGGAATTACATCTCATTTCGGTCTCGAGTTATTGGATTTTATACCGATGGATGGTCGAGCGGGACGCGCCCGTTCACGTCCTTGCGCATCGCTAGTCATGTGGTCACAACAAGCGCCATATCTCATTAACTGGTGAAGATAACGAAACGAGGTTTCTGTAAATGATTCCACGCAATGAGGCACATATATTTTGTATAATAAATACGAGACAGCCTTTTTTCACCGAGATGTGCAAACAACTCGTCCGTAGCAGTGACAGGTTGGCAGCTGAAAACGCATGCAGACGTCCATAGCACTGTACGAAAATCCAAGCAGCGCGCTTATAAACGTCCAGAACACCTGGGAACGGCGTAGCAGGTCATGTATACACGTCCACAGCAGCGAAACGACTAATAAGGTAGCAGGTATCTACTTCGTCCGCATCACCGCCGAAAATTAACCTGGTCAGAAGCCTGATAGAACACACGCTTTCTGTTTGCCTGTGAAATGAAATGATTGTGTGGCATTCCTATTGGGGGAAGTTAGCCCGCCGAGTTGCAAGTCTTATTTCAGGCCACGCCCCATTGGGCGACTTGTGTGTCGCTGATGATGATGAACACAACACCACATCCAGTCAACGAGCGTAGAAAATCTCCAACCCCATCGGAGATCGAACCTGGGCCTACTGCATGGTAGGCAACCACGTTGCCACTCACCTAGGTAGACGGACTGTTTGCCTGTACACCACAGCGAGCGACATGGATGCATGTGTGATTACAAGGCAAACTTTAACTAATCCGTACTTCTGTTCAGCTTTATTTGCTTCATGAGTGTCATAGCAGTGTGATCTGGCTATTGTCTGAATCGCAGACGCCTCCTAAAATGATACAAGCAACAATCCCTTCACCAATTACCAAATCAGAGAGACGGCCAAATCTCAGTCCTGCCACTTGAGTCTTACACATTATTTCACGACTGGTAAAATGTCACCAAATGTAAAGCACTGTGCAGTGGAAACTTATCGCAACCCAGCGACCCGACGGCCGAGCGGTTCTAGGCGCTTCAGTCCGGAACCGCGCTACTGCTACGGTTGCAGGTTCGCATCCTGCCTCGGACATGGATGTGTGTGTTGTCCTTAGGTTAGTTAGGTTTAATTAGTTCTAAGTTCTAGGGGACTGATGACCTCAGATGTTAAGTCGCATAGTGCTCAGAGCCATTTGAACCATTTTGAACCCAGCGACCCTCAGCGATTTCATTTAGTGTCTAGAAGGCGCTAACATGACGCACTAGTTCGCAAAGGATTCGAGATGCGTAGCCATCTGATACTAAGAGACAGCCTTATTGTAGCTGCTGGGATGATTCGTTGATGCTGAAGCTGCTCACAGCGTAATATGGCGCGATGGAGCGCAGAAAATTCTGATTGCTGCTCTGTAGCTCTTGTCGTGGTTAACTTCACAATATCTCACGCACCTACGTCTTTTTCTCATAGCCGACTCACACAGGTTTTCGTCCTGTACCCTTGTATCCGATCACTAATCCCTCTCGCCGGGAAACCAGAACCCGTTCGTACTTAAACACTTGTTTCAGTGAGGCGCAGTTACTGTATCGACTAGACCTTTTTCAGTTGTTAGGGAGCTTAATAAGGTTAATTCATGTACTTTCCTTCACCTTCAGCTTTTCAGCTTTAAAAAGAGCGCTTCCAAGACCTGAAAAACTTCGCATTACTTCATATCTTTCTCCAGCTAAGGCAAAAGGGACGGTGACATTCCTGCAGGGAAGTGGCGTCCTCGCCGAAAATCAGCGTCTTGACTTGAAGAACCAGCAGCAGTATTACTCTTCCAACTCCTCTGGAAGCTTCCCGACGCCCACGTATTCCTATCTGAGGAGAACTCGCCGTAATGTCAGTCACGTTCGCACTCAATGCTTTCGTGCATAGATCCTCCTCCGGTGCGCACTTCGACCCCACTATTAGCTCATTAACATCAGTTACGTGCAATCGGAATATTCGATAAGGATTTCCCAATGCAACACCTTTTATTAATTTGAATAATTGTACCCACAGCAGCTCCTGAAATAAATTATTCACTAATGCTGGTGGAATGTGGCTGAATAGAGCGTGAACGCTACGAACTGGGAAGGCCTAACCATTAGAGCGCACATGAACAAGAACACGTTGTGTGAGCATGACCCTTGAAACGCTTTATTTCCGTTATAAAACCTGTCTGCTACTGCGCTTTGCAGTACAGCAATCATGAGAAACACATAGGAACAGAATGTACTAGCATACCGAATGCAACGCTTACATGAAGTGTTCAAAATGCCCCGTGTTTAACTATGATACGCGCTTCAACACTCAGTAACACTGAACCCCGACGCAGGGATGATTTCTCGAGTATTGGACATATTACCGCAACGTTCCTCCTGATCTTTGAAGCTGTCCGACTCTGTTTGTTGCAAAGGAGGTGATACGACTTTTCAAATGCTCCAACAAATAAAAGCCTAGTGTATTTGGTCTGCACAATATGAACGCTACGGATCTGATACACCACTTTATGTCCATATGGCACGGAGTTTATTTACATGCTGACAAGAAATAACAGAGGAATGCGGTTCAATTTTGTTGCGAATGATGTTTCGTCGCACCGATAAAAGAATATCTCCCAGCACATGAGATAGAGTGATCTCTAAGACAGTATCGTAAGTTCGTCCATTAAGTATAGGTAGGAGAAACTAAGGCCGAAACATCACCAGCGACGCAGGCCCAAATATTAATCGAAAGATTTATACTGACGTTGGGACTTAAAGGTTCTGTGGGAATTTACGTCAGCCTATACATGATGACTGCGAAAAGTTACAGCCTGATAATGTCTCATACGTGAACAGCTCTGTTGAACTACAAGACAAGCTGTCAGTAAGAAGACTGAATTTTCTGAATAGTTTGTCGTCATTCGCTGGTGTTTCCTCTTGCTCTATGTTCCCCTTGACTATTGTGTTATCAAGAGCTGCAGAAAACAGAATATGGAAGTAAAACTTAGCCTCACACAATTCACATCAGTTATTTTCTTCTTGCAAGTGTAGGCACGTGTCCTAGAAGACTGGTCTTACCTTTTTGCTACACGCTGTATAAGTACAGCAGAGAAAAAGAGTCTGCGGCATTCTAGTCAGTCAGTATCACACGGGGGCAAATAGTTACAGGTTCAGAGGTTGGCACTGGAGGTTTCGCTGTTGTCCGACAGCGGCAGCGACAATGATCGGCAACAACAAAACGCTGGCCGCCCGAGTGCCACGCCCCCTGTGCTGAGGCGCCACAGGCGCCAAGTATCACGGGGATAAAGGAGATACAGTTCTGGCAGTTTCTGCTGAGTTCTTGCGCAGTTGGGGCTAGCACCGATGGCAGCAGTTAGATTCATCATAGTGCAGTCGCAACTTTGTCTATGAAAGCTGTACATAGGAAACGGTCCTAAGGCTTATGTTAGTTAAAGTGTTTAACTTATCCAGGTCTCACCAAGGAGTCGTAAAAGGATTTCGTCAAGGAGTTGTTGTGCTAAAGTAAAGCACAACAAAATATTTCTCTCAGACCGTGTGTCCTCTCATTCTTTTGATTTCTCCCACAGGACCTATACGCCGTGTGACGGAACTTTTGGCAACGAGATATTGCCTGCTCACTTCAGAATGAAGCGCAGTTGTTGGGAAAGTTTCCAGTGCTCCATCCTCCTTCTCACATGTGCCTTAAGCGGAAAGTGGCAGGCTATCGATCGTCAATCATTTACCTGTACACTGCTGGGGCACTCAAGTAGTTCTTCACCTATAAGAACAATACCGGTCGACGAATGTGTCTTCGGCCCTTCTTCCGATCTCTGTTTGGCCCCTACGACCATTACAAAGCTTGTCGACCTCGATCGTTGCCTAGATAAAGGATTTGTGCGCAGGTATTCCGTCACGATGCAGTCTGCCGCGATTTTTAGAAAACCGGTCTATACCGAAACGTTCTGCGTCGTACAACACATCTGTTGCTGCTTCACTTTCAACACTCGCATCACACGACGTTGACGTAAATCTACATCTACATCTACATCCATACTTCGCAAGGCCGTGGGTACTTTGAGTACCTCTATCGGTTCACCGTTCTATTCCAGTCTCGTATTGTTCGGGGAAAGAAAGATTGTCGGTATGCCTCTGTGTGGGCTCTAATCTAACTGATTTTATCCTCATGGTCTCTTCGCGAGATATATATAGGAGGGAGCAATATTCCGCTTGACTCCTCGGTGATGGTATGTTGTCGAAACTTCAACGAAAGCTCGTACCGAGCTACCGAGCGTCCCTCCTGCAGAGACCTCCACTGGAGTTTATCTATCATCTCCGAAACGCTCTCGCCATTACTAAATGATCCTGTAACGAAGCGCGCTGCTCTCCGTTGGATCTTCTCTATCTCTTCTATCAATCCTATCTGGTACGGATCCCACACTGGTGAGCAATATTCAAGCATTGGGCGAACAAGTGTACTGTAACCTACTTCCTTCGTTTCCGGATTGCATTTTCTTAGGATTCTTCCAATGAATCGCAGTCTGGCATCTGCTTCACCGACGATTAATTTTATGTGGTCATTCCATTTTAAATCACTCCTAATGCCTACTCCCAGATAATTTACGGAATTAAGTGCTTCCAGTTGCTGACCTGCTATGTTGTAGCTAAATGATAAAGGATCTTTCTTTCTGTGTATTCGCAGCACATTACACTTGTCTACATTGAGATTCAATGGCCATTCCCTGCACCATGCGTCAATTCGTTGCAGATCCTCCTGTATTTCAGTACAATTTTTCATTGTTAGAAACTCTCGATATACTACAGCATCATCCGCAAAAAGCCTCAGTGAACTTCCGATGGTATCCACAAGGTCATTTGTGTATATCGTGAATACCAACGGTCCTACGACACTCCCCTGCGGCACACCTGAAATCACTCTTATTACTTCGGAAGACTTCCCTCCATTGAGAATAACATGCTGCGTTCTGTAATCTAGGAACTCTTCAATCCAATCACACAATTGGTCTCACAGTCCACATGCTCTTACTTTGTTCATTAAACGACTGTGGGGAACTGTATCGAACGCCTTGCGGAAGTCAAGAAACACGGCATTTATCTGGAAACCTGTGTCCATGGCCCTCTGAGTCTCGTGGACGAATAGCGCTAGCTGGGTTTCACACGATCGTCATTTTCGAAACCCATGCTGATTCCTACAGAGTAGATTTCTAGTCTCCAGAAAAGTCATTATACTCGAACATAATACGTCTTCCAAAATTCTGCAACTTATCGACGTTAGAGATATAGGTCTATAGCTCTGCACACCTGTTCGACGTCCCTTCTTGAAAACGGGGATGACCTGTGCTCTTGTACAATCCTTTGGAACGCTACCTACTACTAGAGACCTACGGTACACCGGTGCTAGAATGGGGGCAAGTTTCTTCGGGTACTCTGTGTAAAATCGAACTGGTATTATATCGGGTCGAGCGGCCTTTACTCTTTTGAGCGATTTTAGTTGTTTTTCTGTCCCTCTGTCATCTATTTTGATATCTACCGTTTTGTCATCTGTGCGACAATCTAGAAAAGGAACTACAGTGCAGTCTTCCTCTGTGAAACAGCTTTGGAAAATGACATTTAATATCTCGGCCTAACGTCTGTCATCCTCTGTTTCAGTACCATTTTGGTCACAGAGTGTCTGAACATTTTGTTTTGATCCACCTACCGCTTTGATATAAGACCAAGATTTCTTACGATTTTCTGTCAAGTCAGTACATAGAACTTTACTTTCGAATTCACTGAACGCCTCTCGCATAGCCGTCCTCACACTAAATTTCGCTTCGCGTAACAAGTGTTAACTGGCATGGAATAAAGTTGCAGCTCAGGAAAAGGACATTAATACTACTCAGCGAGTCTGCGAGGCGTGCCACATGCCGGAGGAGGTGAGGTGTAGCACTGTTTCTCGTCTCGCCAATCGTTGACATTGTTTTGAGATACCGATGCGATACAAATGCATCGACCAACTGATCAGAGTGGTGAGGAATGAGATGGAGGGGCTTGGTAAGACTAGCGATCTATATCACATCCGTGCTATGTAAACCTCTGTGAAATGTCTTGTTGAACAGTCGGGTTTCTGCCGGCTATTAGTGTCTTTCTTGCACGATATTACAACTGCGTGACTTGCAGTCTTCTTCACATTGTGTCTGATACTGATTCCAGTGTGAAACGAGTCCAGCATTAATGCCTATGTTGTGATAGGCACTCCGTTGGCGGTCTCCACCGCGTCAGGCTCTGTGTCCGTGGTATGCTCCGACCAATAGCAGCGACTTCAGCGTTTTCTTCTAACCGTGGCTGTTCTGAACGCTGTGCGCGTATCACAAAGTACGCAGAAACCCAATTGTTCAACTTGACGACGCCTCGCCGCGAAAGCTCGAAGGATTACAACTGTTGTGCCGGGTATTAGAGTTTCTTCGCGTTTCATTTTCATATGGAGTGCGAGAATACTGACTGCTTAAAAGGCTGTGTGAATGCTGTAGTTAGTGTAATCTGTCTTCCTGATCTTTGTGGGAGCCATACGTAAAGGCCAGTAGTATAATCCAGACACTTCGCAAATTGCTGGTCCTGGAAAAATTGTCAGTAAGGTTTCGTCGAATTGTTGGAATCTAGATACAACTGTCTGTCAATTCAGAGTTTCAGCATTTCTTAGACGACTTCCCATAGATCATATAAATCTGTGGCCATTCGTGCTGCCCTTTCACGTACGTTACATATTCGATACCATATTTGGTAAATATCCCACCCACTTGAATAGCACTCTAGAATGCATCGCACGAATGTTTTGTAAGTTATTTGCATTGTAAAATGACTGTAATCTGGCAGTATCCTATTAATCAACAGAGCCACATTTCGATTGAACTTATTATCATTCCATTTCAGATCTCACAAATTGTTTATATGGTTTGACAGATTACAATTGAAACTTTTAGTCACTTGAAACGTCCCCTTTAAACAATTACAAATGACTGTGCTTATACTGACACACAATATTTTTCTAGCGCAACGCAATCTGACTTTCAAAAATCCCTACAAAAGAATGGCCCTGACTGACATTAACCTATACCTTTCACAAATCACTTACCTCACAAAAATCTTCGTTACTCGAACTACAGCAGTACAGTGAGCGCCACTACTGCCAGCTAAATAAAAGATTTAAACTACTGAAGGCACTAACTACCGATAGGCATAGTTAACAAAATTAAAGATTTTAATAGAGAACAAACAATGTATTTACCTTAATAATCATAACATATATAGCAGTTCATGACAAATTACAAAACTCCGCCATCTCTCTCCCCACATCCACCACTGCTGGCGGCTCACCTCCAACTGCGCAACGCTACGCGCTGTTCACATCCAGCTGCCGCTGCCCAACACTACAATGGCAGACAACAATGCAAACTAGCCACAGACTGCACACAGCACAGCCAGAGCGCTACGTAACGTTGCCAATAAGAAAACCTAAACAGCCTACTTACACACTGTAGTTGCAGGATATTTTTTTGATACGGGGTAATATCTCCCTGCGTTTTCTTAGGTGTACAGTTTTATAGTTCTGAATCTGTAAAGCATCTCATCGGGCTTAATGCCCATTTAAAAAAAAGAAAAAACGATTTGCCCAATGTTTGTGAAGCACATTCTGCAAAAATGAGACGTTATTATTGACATTGCCATGTCATAAGTATTAAATACCAATAGCTAGTGTCTCAAAAAACTTCTCTAGAGGAACCCTAGACTTACTTCTGCATTTTTTGATGACTCTCCAACCAAGATAATAATATGTTTCTGCCTAGATATCGCTAGTCCAGACCAATATTTCGTTTGATATTCCATATGACAGTGCTTTCGCTGATAAACTTTGGAATGGTGTCGAGACAAATGTTTTTCGGAAGTCAAAAAATAAAGCAGCCACGGGATCATTAGACTTCGGGACCGCAATGTTTATTCGGTCAACCGCACTACAAGTGTGACATGGAATCCAACAAATCTTACTGTTTTTAGGGATCGCAATCTCCTATAGTATTCTGATCACGGGAAAAAATAATAATAAATGAAACCGTCAAAAAAGACTATTTTATGATACTTTCAAGCTTCTGCTATAAACCTGACTCGTTTCACGACTCCAAACTTCGGCAACTATGAGGTGAACTACTTCACCTCTACCATGCGGCTGATCTTGGCTTCCGTATTTCAAATAGTTATTGTGACACCTATTGCAACTGAAGAAAAGAGTGTCAGGACAACAAAACTGGCATCAGGGAGAGAACTTTGCCGTATAGAAGCTGGCTCCTGGTGTAAGTGTGTGCACAATATTGCCTTTGTCTCACTGAAAACTGGTGCTAAAGCTAGCACTGAAAAATGACGCGCTTCTGGCGATCCACTTTCATCTTAATTGGGACACTGCTCCAATGCACGGTTTTTGTATACTAGCGCTCAAAAGCATCTCTATGACACGTTTGGCTTGGTACGCGGTACTGTATAGCCTTTGGGTTTGAATGACGCTCTCGACAATACAAGCAGGCGCGCGCCTCTACTACCTGCATTGCCGCGAGGGACTTCCTCGTATATCACGTATGAATGAAACAACTACCACTGCAGAATACCTAACTAAAGTGAAACCTGACTAACATGATACTTTCTAGCAGCCTGCAATCTAATCGCTTTTGTGGTCTTTCGACGGAAAGACCACTAGTCACAGCACAAATTTCGGTAAACGCTAATTTCAAAGCAAAAAAAAATCATTTTTGTTATATCAGTGAATGTCTATGTTTCATGTCCTCACAGAACATTTCCTTATATATCTAGAACTGTTTCAATGGAAAGAAATCTTTGTCTCTAGTAACACATATTTCTACAAGCTGAGCATGTAAGTTGTGAATTTTATATATTGAGTGGTACTTCTTATAAATGAACACTCCTTATGATAGGCATGATTCTGTCATAAAGACTGTTCATTTATAAGAAATACCATTCAACACATAAATGTCACAGCCACCAAGTTCAGCTTCTTTTAAAGGGCGAATTGAGGTTATTGTTAATAATAATAATTTCTCATTTTACTAATAACTATTAGTTAGTATAATATGTAGGTTATGCACCATGTTTATTATACAAATTCATGTGCTTTTAACAGAAAATCACATGTCAATATATATAGAATATGTTTGTTAGACGAAAACTCGTAATTCTAATGTGTAAACAATTCTTCAAAGTCTTAACGCTAATGTAAAATGAAGAACATTTTACCTATTAGCCTTAAAACTGGTAATGGCTTTACAATAAAGAAATGTTGAATACCACTTGCTGAAAGACCATTCTGAGGAAGTCGATCAAAGTCTTGTATATTTGCAAAGTTTTCTCTACTTGCGTTTTATCTATAAAAATTCCATCTTTTCGTTTGGTTATATTTGATGAAAAGAGCATTTTTTAAAGTTAAATGATCCATGGTTTTTGTTCTGTTGAAAGAATATTGAAACAAGCTTACAAACATGAGCAGATTGAATTAGAAGGTTCTGACTCACTTCTGTTTCAGTAACTCACTCATGTGGTTACTCCACTTTCGAGCCACAACTTACTCAGAACCTACCAATGCAATCTACTATTATCTAGTTTTCAGGTGTAAATCAATTTTTTCTCACAAAAAAAGATGAAAGAAAGAAAAAGAATTTTAATAATTTTTTTATAAAAGGTGCATGTAAGAAAAAATAAATGAATTGTTTAACGAAGGTAAAAAGATTATTCGCTTTTGCCTAAAATTTTCCTAATACTTCCTTCTACAGCAGCGATAAGATTTTTATTAACTTCTAGATTTTATGTATTTTGAGTGATATGTTGGGAATATATAGTTCTACCACCTTCACATATAGGTTTATTTTTCTGGTATCCGTTTTTACATTCTTTACAAATCCAACATTATCCATCTCTTCAATAGTTATATTTCTAAAATTCATTATTTTTCTCTAGAAAGTCACCACAAGGCTTTAGCTGTTTGATATTGTCCAATTAAAGATTATAAAATTTTATAGGAAAAATTTAATTTTCAAAAAATTTTAGTTTTTTATATTCTCTGTTTCTGAAAACACTTTTGAATGAAATACAAACAAACTGTAAAGATTTATTTAAGTTTTTCTAATGTTTTATTCACTTATATAATCAAAAATTTTCAGTAAGTATTCTGTGCTGTGCACCAAGGTTAAAATTGATACATACATTAAAGTATCTTTGTCTATGAGACATGTTTATCACATAGATAGGATAGTTCGTTATGAAATTATCTGGAGATGAGTAAGCGTTTGGTTTAGGTAGTGTAACCCATTTAAAATCGAGAAAAGCATCGTGTATTTTGAGTAAATTATTTGGAGGATTAATATTCCACATTTCCTGTGGGAAAATTGTTTTTTTCCATTTTTCATGTATATATTCAGTACACTGATGTGGTCGAATAATGTTGAAGAGTCATGTGCCTGATTATTTTTTACAATTTGTCTGAAATGTAACAAATACAAAATATGGCATATAAATTTCCACTGAGCTATAGCAGTTCATCATATCTTTTCCCAAATTATTACCACTCAGTCCTGCAACTTCTACAGATGGTAGTTCATAAAATAACATTAGGACTTTGATTTTTCAGAATATTTTCTCATTGTTCTAACTCTTAAGTGGGTTCATATGTAACAAATGGTACACGAATTTCTATCAATTCTATTATAGTTTTTCCATCCTTTGGAATTTTTGGAACATCTTCTGCAACAGATTTTTTATTACCTTCAATAATTTGATTAATAAATCCTTGCTCACTTGCTCTATTATTTTCTTTTATATCCATGTTTAATTTTACATAACTTTCAGTAAGAACTCTAATTAAAATATGAGTATAAATATTTGGATTTTTCGAAGCAATAATTTTTTTCTAAATGTTTAAAACTATATTGACCAATAGGAATTTCCATTGTTTCGCCACTGCAGTAAAGTTTATTATTATTCGATATTTGTTGTGAAAAAAGGTGAATAAAAACCAACTAGTGAAACATTTTAATAATTATCTCTTCTGGGAGTGGTTAATCTTTTTTCAAAATAGATGAATTATTACTTAACTGAAATAATCTACTCATTTGCCATTAAAAAAATTATTAAATAAATGACAGATTGGGAACTAAATGTTAAAACTCCAGAAAAGAAACATGGAAAGCTTTACCAAATTCAGTTTGATTTACAGTCATAGGACCATGTGGTTCTGGAAAAACATTATTGATAAAAATTATACTCTAGCTTCAGACTAGTTGAATTTTAATAAAATTAATCATTTGTATGTTTATTTAAAAGTATCAAAATTTGTAAAAAATTGGACAAAAAACTGAAGATAGAAACAATGAAAAATAAGTAAGGTTTTTGTACATATAAATTTTTTGGTAAATTACCTATAAAATATAATAGAGATAAATTAACTAATGATGGTAGTACATATGAAGGTACAAATAATTTAATGAACCTTTAAAACAAAAAACAGGTAACTTTGGAAGATGTGAATACACCATTTAGTGGTTCAGATTTATCAAATTAAACAGATGTAAAGTATCGTTCAGGAGCGTTATATTCTGATAATTATCCTAATAAAATTAAATCTGCTTAGAGGAAATAAATTTAAATATTCGATAAAAGAAATTGTTAGTGGCTTTTTCCTCTATTGATCTGAAAAAAATTAGAAGATTCATTACAATGTGAGGCAGGAGAAATTGGTGAAGTAGAAAACTATTAAAAATGTTGAATAGATTTGGGTGAATGATGTTACAGATTTAATAGATAGCTTAACAGTAATTCACGGTGAAATGTAGATATCAAACTGTAAAGAACTTCAGTCAGCTGCAAAGGAAAGAAAAACCGATCACATATTAGTCTGAAAGAGAAAATAGCAACTATTGCAGTTTGAGGAATAACATAGGGAAAATGGAAATTAGTATTGGGCTCAGAATGGGACAAAAATGGTTGAGGATTGTTTAAATATTAAGTCTTATGAATTTTATCGATATAAATGAATAATTTTTGAATGATTATTTTTCACTATGAAGTGGCAGGACTAAACCAGTATCAACTAAATTGAAAGTCAATAACGAACAAATAAATAGAACTGAACCATTTTTAAGTGGTGTTGGAAAACATTTTATGTCTGTAATAAATTTACTTACTATATTACGTATTCCTGATGTGAAAGAGATTGTATTTCAAAGAAAAAGTAAAGAAGGTGCATTTCTTCCATCACTATCAGCTGCTACCAATATTGTTGCACTTCCTGGTGGTTCTGCAGGAGTCTCAAATTCATTAATAAACTAGAAAAGAGCTAATGCACAATTGGTAGAACAGTGAAGACAGAATTCGAATATGGAAAAGGAAGCTAAAGGTTCGTATGAAATTTCGAAAAACAATGAGGAACTGTGATAATCCTTTATCCAGATTTGACATTAAAGATTAGGTATTCAATTAAAAATTAAAAGTTTCCGTGCAGTTCTTATGATTGATGATTTACCTAATGAGCCAAAAAAATTTGGAGTGTGGAATAGTTAATTCACATACATCTTATAAACCTGGTACTTACTGGATGTGTTATTATAAGAATAAAATTAAAAGATGTGCAGACTGATTCATTTGCTGAAATTATTCCAAAATAATTCGTTAAATATCGCAGTTCAATTGAGTTATATTATAATGGACAAGGAATTCATAGTTTTGATGAAGTAATATGTGGGCATTTGTGTATTTGTTCTTATACTATTATGCATTAATTACAAATTTAATGATATTTTGACTTTAGTAAATGGACATTTTTTGAAATATGGTACAGTCTAAATGTCACACAATTAATGATCATAAAAATTTAGTAGACATATAAATTGAACATCAAGCAAAAGTACCAACTTTAATTAAATGAATCCTTTTTTAGAGTTACGTTTTTAAAATCACGAAAGTATACATTGAAACTAAACGTAGCAGAACTGTGAATGTAAATGATCTATCAAATGGCTATGATGCTTTTTCTAAACAGTACTTAGAAAAATAAATTGTTCCACATTCTGCATATATGAGTATTATAATGTTGTTGAAAAATTATGTTACTGAAACACCTTTTACCGAAAAACAGTCACAGCAGACTCATCAAGATAATTTTAACAATGTAACAAGTCTTGATGAAAAAATGAAAAGCTTGCACACAGATCTTACATTTGCTTTAGGTATGTGTCATAGACTATAAAATATGGTAAACAATAGACAAACAATTGGTTTTATTTTTATGATTGGAGGTGGGAATTTAAGGACATGAGACCTGGATAAACTGATAGAACCAGAGGTTGTACAGAGTTTCAGGGAGAGCATAAGTGAACAATTCTCAGGAAGAAATACACTAGAAGAAGAATGGGTAGCTTTGAGGGATGAAGTAGTGAAGGCAGCAGAGGATGAAGTAGGTAAAAAGCTGAGGGCTAGTAGATATCCTTGGGTGACAGAAGAAATACTGAATTTAATTGATGAAAGGAGAAAATATAAAAATGCAGTAAATGAAGCAGGCAAAGGAATACAAACATCTCAAAAATGAGATCAACAGGAAGTGCAAATTGGCTAAGCAGGAATGGTTAGAGGACAAACGTAGGGATGTAGAGGCTTATCTCACTAGTGGTAAGATAGATACTGCCTACAGGAAAATTAAAGAGACCTGTGCCAAAAAGAGAACCACTGGTATGAATATCAAGAGCTCAGATGGAAACCCAGTTCTAAGCAAAGAAGGGAAAGCAGAAAGGTGGAAGGAGTATATAGAGCATCTATACAAGGGCGATGTACTTGAGGACAATATAATGGAAATGGAAGAGGATGTAGATCAAGATGAAATGGGAGATACGAAACTGTGTGAAGAGTTTGGCAGAGCACTGAAAGACCTGAGTCGAAACAATCATATCTTAGAAGCTAGATTAAGAAAAGGCAAAGAGCTGCATCAAACCAGTCTCAGGACTGAAGACCACAATAACTACAATAACAACTACAAGATTGAGATAGGTCTGCAGAAGTAGAATATTGTTTACTTATAAAAGTTTTTCTACCTAAATACAAAAAGCAGTAAGAATGAGAATATTAACACTTTAATTTTTTCTCACTGTGTGTTATCAATAATAGATATTGTCCCTAAATTCAGAGATCAATTAACTGATTATAATGATAATTATTTTAATACAGAAATCTGTATCTTTTATGAATAGTTTCAATGACAGAGCTACAACAATGTTTCATTTTTATTTCTACATTTATATTAGATTTTATTTTTCTCAAACCTAGTAGATTTTTGTGCCAAAATTGAAGCAATCAGTACCAATTCGTGTAAATATAGTCATTCTGAGACTTCAACCGATAAATTTACTTCACAGATAAGTACAAAAGATGAATATAAAACGACGTGTAGCCAATGTGTAAATGAATAGTACATAAAAATTATAATAATAATCGAATTCCTAGTGTAAGTGGGAGAAATGTTTCTATATATTGTCATAAAAATAATTTTCAACGATATTCGAGTGAAGAATATTCAAACATACTGTATCCAATTGAAAATGAAGAAAAACGTGAAACTGATCGAGCAATAAGCTTGTCAAGAGAAAAAAAGATATAGATTATTTCAGAAAAATCCTTCACATAAAGATAACCATAATTCTAAATGTATAAAAATGTGTATTAGAAAAATGTGGATAATAAGAAACGACAATCAACTTATTTTAATTTTAAATATATATTAAATAAGACTTCTCACTGATCAGCTTTGTAAAATAACATTTTACAAATTTTGTGAATTTTATTTTCTAAGAATGGAAGACCAAATGGTGCGATTCACACTTGTTCAACTTTGTTATTATTGTAAAAGAAATAATTTAACAGGGTGTAGTAATTTAAATGAAGTCAATCTAATTAGATTTATTAAAAGATATATAACTAATTTAAATCTAGAATGAGTAAACTTTGGAAGCAACTCACTGATCATAAAGTTAAAAATGATGATAATGTTTTGGAACTAACGAAAATAAAGTATTAAAAAATATTTCCGTTTTTTACTGGTCCTGTTAGCAGGAGAAAAAACTGAAACTAATGATGATAAGCCATTGAAGAAATTTCCATTTTCTAACAACATCTTCAAGAAACAAACCTCAAGACATAATGAAGACAAAGCACTAAAATTTTGCCATTTTCTACAAATGGTTTTACGAATCAAATATTAGAACCCATAAATAAATGTTATTTCCATTTTTACCCATTTATTTGGGAAATCAAGAGACAGAATAGCAGTTACCAATCATTTAGTTTGTACTGCATTTAAAAACAGATTACAAACTACAAATTTGGAAAACTCAGTTGAACCTAATCATTTCTTAACTGCAATAAATCCGAAAATCATGAAAATTGTAAAAGATAATCCAAGCATACATGGTGGATTGAAAATAACTCTAAGCCTTTTTTGAGAGTACCAAATGCCGGCAAATATAAATATTATGGAATTTTAGTTCCAAATTGAAAAATATGGTATCACAAATGAAAGAGAGATAATTAAACAATTTTAGACTGGTAAACAAAACATTTTATCAAAAATGGGTGATGGACATAAAATAGAACATCGGATTACAACTAGGAATTAACAGATATGTTCCAATGAGATGATCATTTTACACTTAATTACAGGATATAATAGAAAATCATATATTAATGTAAAAAGAAATGCCAAAAATGTTTTCCATAGGCTATAAAAGCTGCCTTATATCCTGCAGATAAAAATACTGAAAGAGTTATGAAATATAAAAACGTTGGTCTTAATCTTGATCAGAAACTAGGAAATTTTTAATTTGCTACACTGGTTGATCATAGTCCAAAAATTGAAAATACAATTAATTCACCTATCAAAATTAATTCATTTGATAGAACTATCAAATGTATCCACTAAAAATTACGAAAAGTAAGAAAGACTAACATGTAAATTTAAATATGTAAATGGACACTATAAAAATCCTGCTGTTTGTAGAGGAGAAAACTGTCATTAAAAAATTTATTGAATCTAAAGGTTGAAGAAATTGGAAATAATTATTCTGAAGCTGATGAAATGAAACTCTTACTTCACTAACAAATATAGTGGTTCATCATCATGACAATTTAGCCAGAAATTTCATAAAACCAATATGAAATAAATGTTATCTACAGTTAAAACATCCTAGTTTATTACCAGTTTATTTACATTATTTACCAGGATATGATCCACATCTGCTTATGAAAGATAGGTGTCATGATAAGAAAGAAATAGATTTAGTACCAAACAACAACGCCAGAAAAGTTTAAAAATAAGATTTATTGGCACATTTAAATTAATGGGTTCTTCACTCTCATCCTTTTTGAAGAGAGATGAAATGAAAAACCTTAGAAAATTTTTCCCAGAGGAGTTATTCGATTTAGTGATCAGATAAGATGTATATCCATATGACTACATGGACTCTTGGAAAATACTGGAATGACACAACTACCAGCAAAAGAATTTCATTAAAGTAAATTAAATGACTGAATTGATGAAGATGCAAAAATAATTTGGAAAATATTTATTATTGAAGTTCTAGGTGAATATCATCATCTATTTCTTAAGACTCATGTCCTGTTACTTTCTGACACATTCGAAAATTTTAGAAAAACTGTGTTGTAGCATATGATTTAGACCCATCTTGGTATTTATTGCACCAGTATTGTCTTGGGATGCAATGTTCAAAATCACTAAACACCCACTGGATTATTACATGATCATGCTATGGTTCTAATGGTTAGAAAAGGGACTAGAGGAGGAATATCACAGTTTTGTAAATGATATGTTAAAGCAAACAATAAACATATGAAGGATTTTGATAGTAAAAGGTTATCAAATTATCTAATGAATATAGATGCAAATAATTTATGTGGATATACTATGATTCATTATTTACCATATGATGAATTAATATGGGATAATCTAGATTCTTTTCAAAGTACAAAAGTAAGTGAAATTTCGCATACTGATAAAATATGATGTTAGTTGAAGTAGATTTAGAGTATCCAAATAATTTCGTTATTTACATAAGGATTTACCACTAGCTCCTGAAAATTAAATAGTGCCTGTAACTAACGAAAGTAAGTTCTTAACAATTTTGAATAATAAAAAAAAATATGTAGTTCATTCTAGAACTCTTAAGCAGTACTTATCCTCAGGAATGAAAGGAAGAAAAATGCACACAGTTTAAAAATTTATACGATCAGATTGGTCGGGGAACTATATAGATTTAAATACTGAAATGAGAATTAAAGCCAAAATTTATTTTGGAAATGATTTCCAATAATGTGAATAATTCGATCTTTCCAAGATATTGGAAAATATTAGAAATAGAGTCGATATAAAATTAGGGCCAGTTGGTCAAAAATGTGATAAATTAATAGCATAGCCGAACATTAAAACAAGAACTATATTTAGTGAAACTCTTGCTGCTATTTATGTAAATTAGACAAAAATCATATTTAATAAACCATTCCTTGTTGGAATAAGTGTACTTGATTTATATAAAGAACTAAGAATGATTTTCACTGTAGACTAATGAAACCAAAATATGGAGAAAATACTGAATATTGTTGTCAAGGTACAGACAGTTATATCTGTTATATACAGACTGAAGGTTTTTATGAAGTTATGAAATAGATGATTCATAAATTTTAAACTAGTGATTATCCTCAAAATAATATTTAAAGTATTCCACAAATTAACAAGAAAGTGTGGGAATAATGAAAGATTAATGGAATGGAAAATAATGGATGAATATTGTGGTCTGATGGCAAAAATGTATACTTATAAAGTTGGTGATTAAATAGGAAAAAAATCTAAAGGAGTTAAGAAATGTGCTGTCAAGAACAGAATAATCTTTGAAGACTATGAAGATTTTTTGTTCAACAATGGAAAACAGTGTAGATGAATCAATATGATATGAGGCAAAAAACACAAAATATGCACACTTGTAATAAACAAGAAAGCATTGAGTCCTCATGAACATAAAAAATATGTCTTGAAAAGTAAAATAGAGGTATTACTGTACTGACATTACAAATGATAAAAAAATTTAAAAATTTCATCCATTAACCATAGTTCATTTACTTAGTTTCTTACATTCACCTTTAATAAGGAAATATTAAATTTTATTTTATTACATTCACCTTTTGTGAAAAAAGTGAGTAAGACCTGAAAAGTGAATTATGGTACATTGCATTGGTAGGTTTTGGGTAGGTCTTTGCTCAAAGAAACTATTTGAGTCAACTAGTGAGCCAGTAGTAGCCAGAACCTACCAATGCATTCTACTAACATTACGAAAAATGTTCCTCCAACGAGGTGCAATGACCTTTTAGCATTAAACACTAATATACACAAGCAGAAAACTTTAAATAGTTACGTTTATTGCCCCATTTGTGTAAGGACCTCATATCTTCAGTACACAGATATCGAGTCAACTTTGCTATGTGGAAACCAATGAATTTTTTTGCAAGTGGGAAACAAGAATATTGATATATAGGATGCAACTTAAATTTAATGTGTTTTCTTTGTTTCTAACATGGAGTCTACCTTCCATCAGTCCCAAATACGTCGCTTACTTTTCCACAGATGGAGCAGAGGAGTGACCTACAAATATCCTGACATTATCTATTATAAATAATCTCCCACATGACATAAATGCGATTCTGCAAAAACTCAACCTACTGACGACTCCCTGTCTTGCAACATCAATGTACAGAGCTGTTCAATTATATTCAAGTCTATATCCATTGTATCGTTCCTGATTAATTTCATAGTGTTAAGATGGGTTGAAGCACCTCTTGCACTGGTGTGATATGTTAGAACTATTATTATTTGATATTTTACCACATTTCTTGTACTGATACATGAAGCATTGTGAATCTTAGGTCGCATTTGTATATTCACTAATGTTCAACCACACCATTACACTGTTTACTATATCATTTAACATTAGATAGTAAGTAGACTGTAACTGTTCACTGTATACACATCAATAGGTCATACCCAAAAGTGTTAAAAACATGGATAGCAAAGCGAGTTCGGGATGACATGCCACAAACTCGAAAATATCTCAAGCACAGATATATTCTGAATCTCTTTGAACGAAAATAAAATTACCAATTGCTTTTCACTTCTGATAACTTGTGTGGCCAGAAGTGACTGTTGATTGTTCTTTAGTATATGAGTAGTTCCAGAATTTTTTCTTTGTGACCTAGTTTTTAACTACTGGCGTCGAGTTGTAGGTAATCACGTAATGTTACTTAAGTTTTTCAGCGATAATGTGGGAAAAATCTTGACAGTAATGAATGCTGACATGTCACAAACACTGCGAGCAACAACACTTTTTATTTGTTAGCGAATGCATATATTGTATATATGTTGTTTCACAGGATTCTGTATAATATTCAAACCTCACTGAAACAGGGAATTAGTAGAAACAATAGCAAGTGCGCCTAAAGCGATTTATATTAAGATAAGGTACTCACTAGCTGTTTTGGCTGTACCTGATAGATGCTGACTGTCTCATGACTGTACTGGTGACACTACTAGCTCTGGCGACAGTGCTTCAAGTAAAATTGCAAGCACCGATGAGCAATGTAAATGTCCAGATATTGTGGAATCTCAGTAAACTCAGATTCAGGCGCAAACCGTTGTCCACAGTTTCTATGACATTTAGAAAATGTAATAAAACGCCCCACAGTCTATATAAAAAACAAAAGGTATGATACTAAATCACATTACTAAACAATTACCTGTATAGTTGCTGAAAAGTGAAGGAAATAGATAAAAGTGACAAATTATTACAATAAACAGGAGAGTGTATGGTCATGAGAGTGAGATAGAATATCCTACAGAAACTGCTTAAGCTAAATGCAGCTGGTCTTCTACCTAGACATTAAACTGAAAAACCTTTCAGATAAACACTGGAAACCACAACAAAGACTCGTGTCACACCGCACAACTCATATTTTCTGTCTTTGACTCCCATAAACGAAACTAAATGGATAAAAGGACAATAGAGAAAGAAAAACCTAAAAGCACTATATTGTGGGGCGGTGGGTGGAGTGAATAGCTTATTATATAAATGTTTGTATGTTGAATCACTGCAGTTTCCCGGCCGATTCACCATAAATGGGATGGCTGGTGGAATTATTATTTGTTTATATAAAATGTTGAATGTTTTTCCCGGCCGATGCACCATATGTGGGGTGGCGGGTGGAATTATTATTATGCTGTTATATTATGTTTAATGTTTTTCCTGGCCGATTCACCATATGTGGGGCGGCAGGTGGTAATATTTTTGCTGTTGTATAATGGTTGGTTTGTAATGTAATGTAGATGCAGAAAAGATGCATTTCCCGGCCGTTTAACCATACTTGGGGCGGTGGGTGGAATTAATTATTATATAAATGTTCCTATTATTTATACTGTCTTTTGCCGTTCTGAACACTGGCTCTCTAACTACAATATTGGCAACCAGAAAGTGATTAGCTAAACGTGAAGCCAGTAATTAGAATCCCTAGTGCCCACTTCATCTGAGAAATACACTTATAGCTACAGCTTATAGCTCTGAGGAATTAGGAGATTGTCTGGGATTCATAATCAAAAACGATTGTGGAAAAACGTTCACTATATTCTGAAAGTCACAGATGAAAAAAAAGAATCCACACAATTCAACTACCAGTGCAGTTCAGAGTCTAATGCGCTGATGCAACTATAACTGTCCAAATTAAATGTTTAAGTGAATGCTCGCCATAATTTGATGATAATGTTCATCAAACACCACGCTAAATAATGGTAGAATGTTTGTCCCGCGACGGCACGTGAAAATACGACATACGCAAACTGAAGATAGATCATTAAAGTCATCCCAGAATTAACACTTCACTTGAAAATGATTTCATGGTTATGCGTAACCCGAGTAACTTAATACGGCATCCGAGGCTGTTTATAGCAATGATACCGACGCGACGCAACTCCCGACACAGATGGTGTGCTATTCGGTGTCTGGAGAGAACTGGGGCCTTTCTTCCTCGCGCAGCGTTCTTATATATAAAGCCGCGGTGCGGACGGCTAAGAGAACGCCTGATCAAATCGGCTCTCCCGACTAGCCGCTGGGCTAGTAATGCACCACATTAAGTTATTGAATAAATCATCGCTTCCATTGCTGATGGCCGATGAAGCTCTCAATTTAAATGTGCAATCAGCACACAGGTAAGTAATCGTAATAAAAGTCTGACGTGGCTAAGTCAAATATTTTGAGCGAGAGAATTAATTTAATTACACTACACGCAGTAGACGAGCTCTGAACTTGCCCTTTGGAGATAAGCTATCGCTATTGTTTTATAGTTATTCAATTGAAACTTCTCACATCCTTATGATTATAGCGGATTTCCCTTCTACGTAAATTTAAACATCCAAGCCTTATTTATTCGCCTACTTAATCTATCTAGCTTCCTTATGATTATAGCGGATTTCCCTTCTACGTAAATTTAAACATCCAAGCCTTATTTATTCGCCCACTTAATCTATCTAGCTTCCTTAATTTCTAAGACCAAAATCAGAAAATCAAGAATTTCCACAAAAATTTTAATTTCTGAGATCCAAAGTACTGTTTCTATTAAATTATTATGGAAAAGGAATCTAAATATGAATTCTTAAGTCTCTAGCTCTTTTCTGTTGCGCCAATGATTTTTACAGAAAAACATCCAAATTTCGAAAATGGTTAAAGTTATTGAACTGACATTCAACACATGTTGATTTAGTATTAGTCCTGCCATGCTAGAAACGTTTCAGGTTATTTACTTGATTTTTAAAGTATTGTGCAACATTTATGACGTCAGAGCTAGTTACAGCGGACACACAATGGAAAGACTGATGTGAATTTTATACAGTGTGAGTAGGCTGCTTCCCTACAATATGTAACACTTTCGACACTACACACTTACACTTCAGGCATACACACGCATTTAGGGTTTCCATACCTAGACGGGACCTTGTCAAGACACTCTGAGATGAGGGTGTAAAAATGAAGTAAAAAGTTTATTTAATGTAATTATTTTTTATTTAGAACTCAATTGCAACGAACTTGTTGCGACAGAAAGATTTTATTGAACCTTTTTTTTGGAAGATTTCTCCTGTTTCAGAAAGTTTTCTCACTTTTATGTATTTATAAAACGCAATGCAAGTCTGCTTGTAGTTAAACTAGCACTGTAAGCTTGATTCCACAGTTCCTGGCAGCAGTCAATTTCTTTCGTCGATCCACTGGGCCGACATCAGCGAAAATAAGCTTTCCACGGAAGGGTTGAGTGCGGGAATAGAAAACAAATACCCTCGTAATTTTAGCAATTGACATTGTGTTTCGGTTTCCTTGAGAAAGTAAATCCAGCTTTTTTCCATGGAGTGGTTACGCTTCCATTCCTCCAAGTCACACTTAATTCCGAAAAAGCTCTTCAGATGCATATATCCCTGAAAACAATTGTCACCTGAAATCTTCACAGCATTTTTACTCAGGTACATAGTAGTGTTTTCAATTATCACCCAATCTGGGGTTTCAGATAGCAGCATCAAATCAAATACTTGATATCTATTAAAAGAAGTACCCCATTTCTCTATGTATTCAAATGCTGTCGTTTAGAAAGTCATTGCCTTTTCCCCATATTTCGAAATAAATTAATTACTTGGTTAGGGTTCTAGTTCTTTAATTTGTTCAAAATCATCACCCTTTCTCTCATACATCTTTGATTGTCAATTAACGTATTTCTTATTTCTATTACCGAGACTTCATTCTTCTTGCGCCTTTCGAATTTTTTTTTCCAAACAGAACCATGTTGACTGCTAAAACATGGAAGTATGTATCACAAACCGGACTACTAAAAAAAATCTGAAATTATGTTAAGTGGTGAGTCTTCAGCCTCAAAAAATTGTTTTAGTGGAATCTGAAGCTTAATAATTCTCTCAACTGTGTGCATTAAGGACAACCATCTTGTTTTTGAGTGAGACAGAAGATTGTGATAATTGGCATCAACGCATAAACAGAACTCTTTCAGCTTGTCTATCTTTAATGTGCTTATTCTAAAACATTTTTCATGAGGATTATTTGAATGTCGACAGTTAAGACTCCGGCAGCGCTTGATATAGTGTTGTGGAGAATAGTGGCAGGGTGTCCAAATCCTTCTACATTTCTTTCTAGTTCTTGTTTAATTTGGTGAACACATTCCGCTGGCCGCTTCGGTAAAGCCCTTCGTAATTTGTAGTGATATTGTCTCTACAAAAACCGATTAATTTATCTAATAGAATTTGCAGTTGTATTAAAGTGTCTAGACAAAACTTGGAAGCGGTCTCTGATGTTTTGTTATTCAGCGAATAAAACTTCTATAGCTTCTGTTGGATTTCGTCAGTTTCAGTAAAGCATTGAACAACTAAAGGAAACATCTGTTCAGCCTTGTGGTTCGATGCGTCAGTGAATATGGAATAAAATGAAATTTCTTGCAATTGTTTTACGCATTCGGACGTGGAGAGTGGTGCGAAAATATTTTTAACAATCACTGCCGCTTTCGCCTTGGCTACTGACTGCCTTGCCGTGACTCTGAAGTCAGGATACATTGCGGAATTCAGTTTTACTGTACAGGCCAGGGAACTGAAGGATTCTTGATGGTTGACAAATTTATATGGTGTTGGTACTTCTGCAGCAGCAACGATCAATCTGTTTTTACGACTCTTCGTAGAAGAGTGATGCCTGACATCTGCTTTCCGTCTGTGAGTTATTGAGATGAAACAGCTACAAACCCCACACCACGCTTCCTGATCCATACATTCTTTTTTTGACACAAGACCAATGTTTTGTGAAATAATCTGAAAAGTGATACTTTCTGTTTCGATGCTTAGATATTTTCGTTAGCTCTGATAAGTTTATTGGAGAGCGGTGTGCTGACCACATGCCCTTCCACATCCGCATCAAGTGACCCCTATGGTCTGAGGATGACACGGCGGCCGGTCGGAGCTATTGGGCCCTCATGGCCTGTTCGGGAGGAGTTTAGTTTTTTTGTGATAAGTTTATTAGACGGTAAGCAGTCGACAATAACGCTTCAGTTATCGAAATACACGCCACCATACACTTCATGCCCTATATACCAGCAGTAAACACTGCAAATATTACTAACTTGCCCTCGTCGATCGTATTATGTTTAGAAAGAATCGTCTTATCAGATAGCTATTTAAATGGAAACGGCATGATTCTACATAAATAATTCCAGCCCCGTTCTGTGGGAGAAGCCTGGTATTTTCTGGAATGATGGCGCTAAATCTAGATGATGGATACGCAACATGCAACGCCATCTGCTAGAGGACCATGTCAACATAAAATTGTTCACATAAATAAAGCTACGTGCGCTAACAGGTCACGTTACTACAGTGCTTGAGGTGAGCTCGTAACAATATTTTGCAGAATCGTGTCAATGCTTGTTGTCGGGATGTCGGGACAAGAAGGTTCTTAGCGGTGAAGGTCCCGATACATCGGAGTTGATGGCAACTCTACACGCGCTACACTGTGAAAGTGGTATGGTCATTTTACGAAAAGAACAGCTGTGCAGTCTCGAAATGCAGCCTCACAGCTCGTCGGATTATGTTCGCTCATGCCGTACATGGAAAGAAACAGAAAACACGAATATCTACGTCTGTATTCTTTACCAGTCTTACTGTATACCAAACATATGAAAGGCCTGAAGTGGCTGCCTAACAATATGCTGGAGTACTTAAAACAGAATCTAGTTATCAATTAAGTCACGTAATGCTACAGTTGTCTAATAGAGAAGTTCAGCGGAATAAAAGTAAATGACGTCTAGAAGTATATGAGAATTCTGAAATCAATAAGAATTCTGTGCTCCAGATTTCGGGAGGGGGGCGGGGGAAGGGGGGAGCGTACTATCAATTGCCGACCATTCCCCACCCCTCCGCCTACTGAAGCCTAAGTCCGTGATGCGCATTACGGTACGGTACAGTCTAGGTAGCCGCTTCTGTGGATCCTGGCACGTGCTGGCTGCTTCGTGTCCGTACTGGCATCAGTGACCATCTCTGGCGACTATATCTTAAACCAAAACACAAGCGCCAATGGATAAATACTTAGTAAGTTGGAATGACAGGTCGCTACAGGCTGTTATAGTGCGCAAAGTGCATGATGGTAATTTATTGAGCTGAATAGAATTTCTAGTAGTTGGCAGCAAATATTCGTTTGAAAGGGGTACGTTCTTGCGAGTCAATTCTGGATGAAGCTTCTACCGGTTCTCGCACTCCAGCTACAGTCATCAAACACTAAATAGCACCCCTTTCTTATGCGTCCAGAAATAAAACTTGCAATCCTCATCGTTGTTTTGCATGTTGGGAGGTTCTGGACAAGAGGACGCTGTTATGGTATTGTTGGCTGAGATACTCGAGATAGAGACAGAACACTATGCTTTGCTTTTAAGTTTTTACATTTACGAATACCATAAGCACTGAAATTCCTACATGTTTCCAAGCCCATTGCGTCCAAACATTGTAAAAAAAAAACATTTGCAAGGCTTACTTACGTAGGCAGTATTATTACCCTAAAGCTGTGGCCAAGAAAAGAACTGCAAAGCAGTCGTGTTACGTGACATGGTCAATAGTAAGTACATTTATTGGTTGTTCTAAGGAATACTGCATAGCAGAGCAGTAGAAGGGATGTTAACAAATAGACAAGCTCTATTTGTCGGTGTTCACGTAGGAAAGTATCAGCGACCATGAGTCGGTTTGATCAACGTACAAAGGGCAATTACAACAAGTAGAAAGGTTTATACGTTCAGTAAACAAGGCCAAGAATCAACAGAGTCTCGTCTCAAGGACGAAAGGAAGGGAGTTTGCAAAGGACCAACGCTCGAGTTTAGAGGAATAGATGTTCAAAGACTATTTACATGTCTACGTACTACAACAGGTCGTGCTGGGAGCTTGTTAGGAGTACAGTCTCTATAAAGAAACTTGTAGGAAACAGCGACTACTGCACGTTGAGTATAAAACAGAGCTTTGTATTATACAATATACCTACTACACAAAGGAAATGTATGAAAAGGGCAGTGCATCAAGACGTCCCTAAATACTATACTAAAAAATTTGAAAAATGTGTCTCAAAACGCAAAGATATTCTGTTCATACGTAACCGCTCCCAGTATTACTGCAGTTAATGTCAAGACACGTATGACATGGCAACTGAAATTAAAACCAGCGAAGTAAGATTAGAAAGCCTATACTCCACTTTTAAATGTTGGTACACAAAGGAATGTCTGCCATTGTTACTGCTGCATTTTAATTCTCACAACTTTGCAATGTTGAGTGTCATAGATATTAGTGTCAGCAGTGTTTTTTTACCGCTTACATTACTAAAAACTGGACCAGATGCGAGACTCCACTGGAAACCCTATTAGATTATACTCTGCATTTGTTACTGAGTTAGCTAATCATTTAACCATGATCTACCACAGGCACTCCTAGCGAAAAACTTAGTAAAGCAGTTGCAACATAGAACAAGTCATACGCATATACAAGAAGGGTAACAGTTGTTCCCACAAAATAACGGTCCAATATCCGTGACCCATATTCTGATCCAAAACATAACAAGACCTCTCCATGCAACGAGAATGGATTCGCCAAACATCGACCATGCAAATCCTGCTCTAGGGTTACTCACATGACGTCCTGAAAGTCACGGATCGAGGTACTCAGATGGATGTGGTACCGAATGAAATTCGAAAATAATTAGATTCAGTACAAAGCCACATTTATTAATGGAAGGACGATCATGTATGGAACCAAGCAAAATTTGTGACTGAATTCAGGATGAGAGAACTCAGCAAGTTATTTTGGATCGAGAGCCATCGACGAATCTAGAAAAAGTAACTTCACACGTGCCACAGGGAAGTGTCCTGGGACCCTTGCTGTTCATATTATTGTTTAGTGACCTGGCAGACATTATTGTCAGCAGCTTCAAACGTTTTTACAGATGGTAAAGTCGTTCATGAGAAAAAGCTATATCATTATTCAGACAGATAGTGATATCAGAGTGGTGTAAAGATTTGTAAATTCCTTTAAATGATCGGAAATGTAAAATTATGCACTTCACAAAGCGTCCTATTCCATGACTACAATATCAATGAGTCAATATTTGATGCACTATTAAAACAGAAAATGATGTAAATGAGTCGCCGATCACTGTAGATTTGTTTTATGAGTTTCGTGTTGGAAGAAACAACGCTAACTGCTAAGTAATTACTGTTCTTGCAGTTTCGATCCTCTAGGCTTACATCAGACCTCAGAACCATATCTTACCATGTGAGTAGGTAATCAATAAAAATTACCTTTATGATAATTCCTTGTCGATTTTCAAATAAGCGCGGTCAAATCTGCATTGAAGTATCAGAGATGAACAAAATTACCAACTGAGGATATTCTGTGGCTCCCAGTACAGTAAATAGTGTCATTTGGAAAATGAACACCTCTCTTCAAATGATCTGCTTAATGTCATCCATTACAATCTATCAACATATAGTATTCTTCACATGTGACATTTCAAAGACAAAAATCTTGGAACATACTTGACATTATAGATTTAAAACTTGTGACGCTATCGTTGTTGTCGAAAACTCGTGTTGTTTGTACATAACGTGCAAGATAAAAGCGGTTCCGCTTCGTAAACAAAACACAAAGATTTTAGTGTTTGCATCCCCTCTTGATCTTCGGATCACTTGACAGGTGTTGTTAAGTGTCGCTCTTCAGTTGTTGCTTGTTGCTTGAGAGTGCTGTGACCGTTTTTGTCGTTATCTGATTTTTCGAGTACAATATACGGTATTCTCCTTATAGCATAAGCTTATATCTGCACTGAGTCATTTACGAGCCCCCCCCCCCCCCCCCCCATGAACCATGGACCTTGCCGTTGGTGGGGAGGCTTGCGTGCCTCAGCGATACAGATAGCCATACTGTAGGTACAACCACAACGGAGGGGTATCTGTTGAGAGACCAGACAAACGTGTGGTTCCTGAAGAGGGGCAGCAGCCTTTTCAGTAGTTGCAAGGGCAACAGTCTGGATGATTGACTGATCTGGCCTTGTAACAATAACCAAAACGGCCTTGCTGTGCTGGTACGGCGAACGGCTGAAAGCAAGGGGAAACTACGGCTGTAATTTTTCCCGAGGGCATGCAGTTTTACTGTATGGATAAATGATGATGGCGTCCTCTTGGGTAAAATATTCCGGAGGTAAAATAGTCCCCCATTCGGATCTCCGGGTGGGGACTACTGAAGAGGATGTCGTTATCAGGAGAAAGAAAACTGGCGTTCTACGGATCGGAGCGTGGAATGTCAGATCCCTTAATCGGGCAGGTAGGTTAGAAAATTTAAAAAGGGAAATGGATAGGTTAAAGTTAGATATTGTGGGAATTAGTGAAGTTCGGTGGCAGGAGGAACAAGACTTCTGGTCAGGTGACTACAGGGTTATAAACACAAAGTCAAATAGGGGTAATTCAGGAGTAGGTTTAATAATGAATGGGAAAATAGGAATGCGGGTAAGCTACTACAAACAGCATAGTGAACGCATTATTGTGGCCAAGATAGATACGAAGCCCACACCTACTACAGTAGTAGAAGTTTATATGCCAACTAGCTCTGCAGATGACGAAGAAATTGAAGAAATGTATGATGAAATAAAAGAAATTATTCAGATAGTGGAGGGAGACGAAAATTTAATAGTCATGGGTGACTGGAATTCGAGTGTAGGAAAAGGGAGAGAAGGAAACATAGTAGGTGAATATGGATTGGGACTAAGAAATGAAATAGGAAGCCGCCTGATAGAATTTTGCACAGAGCACAACTTAATCAAGCTAACACTTGGTTTAAGAATCATGATAGAAGGTTGTATACGTGGAAGAACCCTGGAGATACTAAAAGGTATCAGAAAGATTATATAATGGTAAGACAGAGATTTAGGAACCAGGTTTTAAATTGTAAGACATTTCCAGGGGCAGATGTAGACTCTGACCACAATCTATTGGTTATGACCTGTAGATTAAAACTGAAGAAACTGCAAAAAGGTGGGAATTTAAGGAGATGGGACCTGGATAAACTGAAAGAACCAGAGGTTGTACAGAGTTTCAGGGAGAGCATAAGGGAACAATTGAAAGGAATGGGGGAAAGAAATACAGTAGAAGAAGAATGGGTAGCTTTGAGGGATGAAGTAGTAAAGGCAGCAGAGGATCAAGTAGGTAAAAAGACTAGGGCTAGTAGAAATCCTTGGGTAACAGAAGAAATATTGAATTTAATTGATGAAAGGAGAAAATATAAAAATGCAGTAAGTGAAACAGGCAAAAAGGAATACAAACGTCTCAAAAATGAGATCGACAGGAAGTGCAAAATGGCTAAGCAGGGATGGCTAGAGGACAAATGTAAGGATGTAGAGGCCTATCTCACTAGGGGTAAGATAGGTACCGCCTACAGGAAAATTAAAGAGACCTTTGGAGATAAGAGAACGACTTGTATGAATATCAAGAGCTCAGATGGAAACCCAGTTCTAAGCAAAGAAGGGAAAGCAGAAAGGTGGAAGGAGTATATAGAGGGTCTATACAAGGGCGATGCGCTTGAGGACAATAGTATGGAAATGGAAGAGGATGTAGATGAAGATGAAATGGGAGATACGATACTGCGTGAAGAGTTTGACAGAGCACTGAAGGACCTGAGTCGAAACCAGGCCCCCGGAGTAGACAACATTCCATTGGAACTACTGACGGCCTTGGGAGAGCCAGTCCTGACAAAACTCTACCATCTGGTGAGCAAGATGTATGAAACAGGCGAAATACCCTCAGACTTCAAGAAGAATATAATAATTCCAATCCCAAAGAAAGCAGGTGTTGACAGATGTGAAAATTACCGAACTATCAGTTTAATAAGCCACAGCTGCAAAGTGCTAACACGAATTCTTTACAGACGAATGGAAAAACTAGTAGAAACCGACCTCGGGGAAGATCACTTTGGATTCCGTAGAAATACTGGAACACGTGAGGCAATACTGACCTTACGACTTATCTTAAAAGAATAATTAGGGAAAGGCAAACCTACGTTTCTAGCATTTGTAGACTTAGAGAAAGCTTTTGACAATGTTGACTGGAATACTCTCTTTCAAATTCTAAAGGTGGCAGGGGTAAAATACAGGGAGCGAAAGGCTATTTACAACTTGTACAGAAACCAGATGGCAGTTATAAGAGTTGAGGGACATGAAAGGAAGCAGTGGTTGGGAAGGGAGTAAGACAGGGTTGTAGCCTCTCCCCGATGTTATTCAATCTGTATATTGAGCAAGCAGTAAAGGAAACAAAAGAAAAATTTGGAGTAGGTATTAAAATCCATGGAGAAGAAATAAAAACTTTGAGGTTCGCCGATGACATTGTAATTCTGTCAGAGACAGCAAAGGACTTGGAAGAGCAGTTGAACGGAATGGATGGTGTCTTTAAGGGAGGATATAAGATGAACATCAACAAAAGCAAAACGTGGATAATGGAATGTAGTCGAGTTAAGTCGGGTGATGCTGAGGGTATTAGATTAGGAAATGAGACACTTAAAGTAGTAAAGGAGTTTTGCTAATTGGGGAGCAAAATAACTGATGATGGACAAAGTAGAGAGGATATAAAATGTAGACTGGCAATGGCAAGGAAAGCGTTTCTGAAGAAGAGAAATTTGTTAACATCGAGTATAGATTTAAGTGTCAGGAAGTTATTACTGAAAGTATTTGTATGGAGTGTAGCCATGTATGGAAGTGAAACATGGACGGTAAATAGTTTGGACAAGAAGAGAATAGAAGCTTTTGAAATGTGGTGCTACAGAAGAATGCTGAAGATTAGATGGGTAGATCACATAACTAATGAGGAAGTATTGAATAGGATTGGGGAGAAGAGAAGTTTGTGGCACAACTTGACCAGAAGAAGGGATCGGTTGGTAGGACATGTTCTGAGGCATCAAGGGGT
The DNA here is from genome assembly GCF_021461385.2 of Schistocerca piceifrons. Lineage (NCBI taxonomy): Eukaryota > Metazoa > Arthropoda > Insecta > Orthoptera > Acrididae > Schistocerca > Schistocerca piceifrons. Next base: position 783,544,307 of record NC_060140.1, on the reverse strand, counting down.
CACTAATTTAGTATTGGAGGGCAGAGTGGAGGGTAAAAATCATAGGGGGAGACCAAGAGATGAATACACTAAGCAGATTCAGAAGGATGTAGGTTGCAGTAGGTACTGGGAGATGAAGAAGCTTGCAGAGGATAGAGTAGCATGGAGAGCTGCATCAAACCAGTCTCAGGGCTGACGACCACAACAACAACAACATTGACGTTTTATTGTGACCAAATCCCGGACTTCACGATTTTTGCAAAAAGTGTGTTCTGAATTTTATGACAAAAAGACATACCAGAGGTTATGTCTCTCATTCTAAGCCTAATGATAAGCCATCAGTTCGAACTATCGAAGGGGTCTTAAACATTATGCAAAACATTTGCATTACCCCCCAAAAAAATTTCAGGTGTCTTTCTCAACAGATACGTTTTGAAGTTCTGTATATCTTTTTACCTTATTTGCTTCAGTTCTTACTCTTGAATTCTCACCGTATTTCATGCGCTAAACCTACACTTTCAGCTGATAAGAGAAAGAGGCATAAGGCCGACGGACTACTATTCCCGTAACGGAGATACTTAGCGCCAATTTCTGCTCCGATTTTGCTACAGCATGGAGCTATCCCCCGAGCAAGACAATCACAGTTATGATTTTGCAGCAAACGCGGGAATTTGCCGGCCAAGACTGCCTGCGAACACAAATTCGAATTACTCAGAGTAAGATATAAATATGAGAGGGGGCTCATGCCACCTCTCATAACGCACCGTTCAAAGTATTGGACGTAAGTTGAGAAAAAGGGAAAGGACATGGGAGCAAAATCAAGCTAGCCTGCAGCCTGTATCAAAGCAACCTTCTCCTCTGTCAAAAGAAACATTAGATGACCTGAAATCTTTGATGCCATTCATAAGTAGCAGTGGCAGGATGTACTACGCCACTTTCGTCAATACTTTGGCATGCACCTCCGATGGGGATGATTACACTATTGTGAGTTCGAAGATGGGGAGAACTAGTGTTTGTTTTAAATGACGTAGCATCATTCTTTATCTCATAAAGTTCTAATTTCTACTTTGTTTATAACTTCTAATGCATGTGTACAAACAAGTTGTAATCAATTACACAATCACTTAAAACTAGTAATAACTAAACCGTTTTTACATGTTGTATCTGCATTGTTTCTTGAACAGTTTGAAAGTATCATCTGCATGTTGTACATGAAATATTACTACAAAATAAAAGAAACCTAGACATACAGTATTCTAATTGTGTGTTCATTCCTCTTACTTAATGTTCTAATACTATCTAAAATGAGTATATATGGGCCACAATCTACATAAAATAATAAAATGAAAGAAAAAAATGTTAGTACTGCAATTTGTTGCAGTTTAATTCTATTGAGAATTGCGCAGCAAAACTTCAATCAGCCGTAGCTGAAAATGGAGATTTTGGACATTGGCCTTTTTAGCACCAAGCCACAGATATATCTATCAATTAATGACATCCATCTCTCCCTCCACATCCACCACTGCTGGCGGCTCATGTCCAACTGCCCAGTGCTATGCGCTGTTCACATCCAACTGCCCGACACTACAATAGCGAATATTCCAACAATGAGTCCAACCAGCCACATACTGCACACAGCGCAATAAGCGATTTTCTTACAGAGCACTACGTGGCGTCACCGACATAAAAATCTGAACAGCCTACTTACACAGTAATAAGACTTCGTAATACGAACTTTAGATTGCAAGATTCTACGTCTAAAACGCAAATGTGTATGTAATTGCACGCTGATGGCGCTCAGTCTTCGTCCGCAAACCAATCGCTTTGTATTGCAGTGAAATAACTGAAAGACTAACTCTATATGCATCAATACCAAAAAAATATTGATCATTTCCAGCTACACAGAAACAGCAATCAGCTTACATAGTTATTATTACTCAATTATTTTTAACAATATGGAACATGAAATTACGGAAGCGACACTATCATTTTCAAAGATATACGCTACATTTTGATCTCTGATACGTCGAGATACATGTTAATTTGTTGCAATGCTGTATGTTTTGTAGGTATTGCTTCCCACATCCTTGTTCCATTCGTGAATGGCGTGTGGGACGAATAAAAATCGGTATCCCTCCCTAGTAGCTCTAGTTTCTCCGGTATTTTCGCTGTTCTGATTTCGCAGCTCGTAGTTACAAAGACGGAAGTCTTGTTACCCTACTCTTCCCGGAACGCACACTCTCCGAATTTCAAAAGTAAATGATGGGCCATTTTTATCTGTCTGTCTGTCTCTCTCTCTCTCTTCTATTAAATTAACGTCGTTAGGTTCTCAGAAAGTGAGCAATACACAACCGCTTGTTGAAGAAATGTTCGGTAAGCCACTTCTTTCTCAGGTACTGTAAATTACGTTTCCTCAAGATTCTTCAAGTGACTCTGCTTTTGCAGAGAGTACGTGTCATATGTTCAATACACAATCAGTCACTATGGATGGTTACTTCTTGATATTTTACGACACTTAGTGTTTTCAGTGGATTGTCGCTAACAGTGTAATATAACAGTAGTGTAATTAGCCTCTTTCAGCCGAATATGTTAGATTCCCAGAATGAAATTTTCACTCAAGAGCGGAGTGTGCGCTGATATGAAACTCCATGGCAGATTAAAACTGTGTGCAGGATCGAGCCTTCAATATGGAACCTTTGCTTTTCGAGCACTTTCCCGCGGGTCTTGGTCTGACACTCAGTTTTAATCTGCCAGGAAGTTTCATGTCAGATTTACTTACGTTCCAGCTATTAGGCTCTGCACAAGTCATGGACAAACTGCAGGTCCTTCTGCAAACCGGATACAGTCTTCCAGCGTTAGTGGACACTTGTATTTTTCGATTACCCTGTAAGCTTATTTCGTTGTCAATTGCTATTGCACATAAGTCGGATACTCCTAAGAACAACATATTGACTTCTGGCAGCAATGAAATACTGAATCCAGTCATAATCTGCTCTCCTACTTAGTAAGCACATTTTTTGTTCTCTTGAACCTGAACCTTTCCAAAACAAAAGTAATGTCCAGCTGGAGATGTGAAAGTCAAGGACAGTCTACTAGAAGAGGTCAGTGAATATGTCTACCTTGGCCAGATTATAAATATGAAGGGAGACATAAGGACAGAAATCTATCGACGCATCAAGCTTGGCTGGCAAGCATTTCGGACGAATTCAAAAGTATTCAGATCAAAAATGCCAGTAAATCTGAAGAAAACAGTATTTGATCAATGCATTCTTCTTGTGATGACGTATGGCTGCGAGACATGGACACTGAACTCATTTACAAAAGGGAAACTTAGGACAGCATCAATGCTGGGCTATACAAGAAAGGACAGGAAAAGGGCAGATGACATCCGGTCTGTGACGAAGGTTAATGACATCTTAGAGAGAGTACGTTCCTTGAAATGGCAGTGGGCTGGCCACGTCGCAAGTAGAAAAGACAACAGATGGACGAAGCTAGTACTGGAGTGGAGTCCGAGAAAGCACCGGAGGCCTAGAGGAAGACCACCAGACAGATGGGACAAAGACATCAAGAAGATCGCTGGTAACACCTGGCAGAGAACTGCCCAAGACCGTCCAACTAGGAGAAGACTTCTGAAAGCCTAGCTGAATCCACGACTCGAAGAGCCCACATCATCTAACGATTGAATTGGCTGATGATGATGGTGAAACCACTCTGAGGAACTGTATGAAATTCCTTCCCGAAGTGAAGGAGCACGGCATCGGCGAGGATAGTGTTGCCTACGGCGCTTTTATAACAGGACGAGCAGAGAGCGCTCAGTTCTGTAGGACCCATCCTGGATGAATCTCTGTTGATTTTTCATTTTACAACAATGTCATATTACCTAAGCAGAAATCTAGTTCCATAATTCTGCAACAGACTGACTTCAGGAAAAAAGGCATATAATTACAGTATGTCCATCTGTCTTACTATCTTTCCTAACAACGGAAGTGACCTGTGCTTTACTTCTGTCACTAGGTACCGGGTTGTAATAATTAAAGTGTAATTACTCACGGAAGTCGATGTGGGTTGTGATAATCACACGGTAGCGAACTTTTATAGATATGCTTATGCGTTAATGTGGGAAAATCTACGCTGCTAAGAAACTTGTTCCAGTTTCGGCCAGCAGGTACAAATCTGACGATGTACCTCATCGAAGTCTCCGGTGATAGTATTGAACCAATTTGTAAGCAGTATTTATTAAAATAGTCAAAATTATGCCTTTCTCACTTGTTTGAGCTTTCCGCCCACGTTCCGTTGTTAATCGAATAAAAATGGGCACATTTATATATGTCGTTTTTTTGCATTAACGGCGCCATATTTGCACCTGGTGGCCATAGACTGAACTAATTTTTTCAGCGTAAATCGTTTCCCCATTGATGCACTGGAATATCCCAAATTTCGCCACCATATGATAAATACAGCCCACACTTGAGCTCTGCACTTTATAATCGCCCACTGTGGATCCAGAGAGGTAAAATGAATTAGTGGTGATCTCGTGAATCGAAACTGGTTGCAAAACAAAGGGGTCCATTAGCAACTGTCGGTGTATGTTTCTAACACGACTACCTTAAATTACACTACTGGCCATTAAAACTGCTACACCAAGAAGAAATACAGATGATAAACGGGTATTCATTGGACAAATATATTATACTAGAACTGACATGTGATTACATTTTCACGCAGTTTGGGTGCATAGATCCTTAGAAATCAGTACCCAGAACAACCACCTCTGGCCGTAATAACGGCCTTCATACGCCTGGGTATTGAGCTTGAATGACGAGTATAGGTACAGCTGCCCATGCAGCTTCAACATGATGCCACAGTTCATCAAGAGTAGTGACTGGCGTATTGTGACGAGCCAGTTGCTCGGCCACCATTGACCAGACGTTTTCAATCGATGAGAGATCTGGAGAATGTGCTGGCCAGGGCATCAGTGGAACATTTTCTGTATCCAGAAAGGACCGTACAGGACCTGTAATATGCAGTCGTGCATTATCCTGCTGAAATGTAGGGTTTGACAGGGATCGAATGAAGGGCAGAACCATGGGTCGTAACACATCTGAAATGTAACGTCCACTGTTCAAAGTGCCGTCAATGCGTACAAGAGGTGACCGAGACGAGTAACCAATGACACCCCATACCCTCACGCTGGGTGATACGCCAGCATGGCGGTGACGAATACACGCTTCCAATGTGCGTTCACCGCGATGTTGCCAAACACGGATGCGACCATCATGATGCTGTAAACAGAACCTGGAATCATCCGAAAAAAATGACGTTTTGCCATTCGTGCACCCAGGTTCGTCGTTGAGTACACCATCGCAGGAGCTCCTGTCTGCGATGCAGCGACAAGGGCAACCGCAGTCATGGTCTCCGAGCTGATGGTCCATGCTGCTGCAAACGTCATCGAACTGTTCGTGCAGATGGTTGTTGTCTTGCAGACGTCCGCATCTGTTGACTCAGGGATCGAGACGTGACTGCGCGATCCGTTACAGCCAGGCGGATAAGATGCCTGTCACCTCGACTGCTAGTGATACGAGGTCGTTGGGATCCAGCACGGCGTTCCGTATTACCCTCCTGAGCCCACCGATTCCAAATTCTGCTAACAGTCATTGGATCTCGACCAACGCGAGCAGCAATGTCGCGATACTGTTAACCGCAATCGCGATAGTCTACAATCCGACCTTTATCAAAGTTGGAAACGTGATGGTACGCATTTCTTCTCCTTACACGAGGCATCACAACAACGTTTCACCAGGCAACGTCGGTCAACTGCTGTTAGTGCTTGAGAAATCGGTCGGAAACATTCCTCATGCCAGCACGTTGTAGGTGTCGCCACCGGCGCTAACCTTGTGTGAATGCTCTGAAACGGTAATCATTTGCATATCACAGCATCTTCTCCCTGTTGGTTAATTTCCGCGTCTGTAACACGTCATCATCGTGGTGCAGCAACTTTAATGTCCAGTAGTGTATGTTAGCAACAGGCTTGCAAGACGGCTAACAGTGGAACAACGCAGTGCAGTGGTTGCCCGTAGGAACCTCCTGTCACTGCGGACGCCCTGGAGGCGGACCACGTACAGCGAAGCGCGTTCAGCCGTCAGTGCTGCCAATGCCGCCGGCTGCGCCTGTGGCAGCGCTAATTGGGCGAACGTGGGGGCACAGATTTACCGCAGTCTGCCGACGGCCAGTCACGAGTGACGGCGGCATAACAAACGGTCCGCCCACGCGTCCGAGCGCTCTCTCACAGCACCGAGGTCAGTACATCAGTAACGCCAACAGCGCGCGAATTCACAGGAGCCGAATCTCGAACCAATCTCAGCCAGAACGTCAGTTATCGAGACCTTCCCTTCAAATAATAGCACATAAATAATAGAAATTAAAGGATTGTACATATACAATTTAAATTTTTGTACGTTAATTTTGGTAAGTCAGTTAGTCAGGATTCATTGTAAGTTTAGGGATTAAGTTTACATGTTTAATCATACAAGAGGACTGTCAGTAACGTCCCCGTATAGAGGAGTCACTTATGTGAAGGAACGGGTATTTATTTTAATTTTTTACTTATAACCGATTAAAAAGCAGAAATATCAATTAGCCATAGAAGCAGAGCTAAACTTTTTCGTTTTTAAACAACCTTTTTTTTTAAAAAAAGTAAGAGCAATTTTTATTCGTAAAAATTTCATTGGTTTTAAGTAGTGTTTTATTATAGAAAACGGGAGAAGCGATCAGTGCTTCTTTAAGAACAATACCGACAGAAACGAGCAACAGACACGTGACATCAGGCAGTAATGTCCCTGTCGGCGTGTGTCGAGGCTTCAGGCAGGTACATGTAGTCTCCAAGAGTTGCCCCCACCTGATCTGTACGGTAGTCTCTCGCTGTCCTCGCCAGACATCCGTTGTGTTGCAGAATGACACTAACTGTAGTGCGGAAATATTTTTACGAAGCAGCGTAGCAATGAGGTACGATGCGTCGTTTGCTTAAAAACTTAAGGATATTTGTCTACCATTTCTGTGAAATAATAACAGAGGAAGGAAATTATGGTAAAACAAATAAATTAAAAATTTAACAACAGTTCATTCAAAGTGTGCAGTAAAAAATAGAAAATCTGATCTCCTGCCTATGCTTAAGTAATATTCCTGTATTTGCCCGTAGACCTTGAAAACAGATATGTTAACACGAATAACAGAGTCTTTCAATTCCAGTTTTTACTCTTTAGCAGTGACTATTCGTAATGCCGAAATAAAGGTATGATACCCGATTACAACATGATTTTTAAGCAGTGTTTCAGAAAATTAGAATCAATGAGTTAACACTTCCGATTTTTTGCAGGGTTAACCACCTACCACGTTTCTAGAAAAGCATCGAACTGCGGACGCACTAAGCTTTTTTTTTCATTTGCCTATTTAATAAAATATTTTGATTTTATGTAGCCAGAAATTGAGTGAGACAAATTGTTCAGTCTTTGTTCTACTTCTACGTTTATAATTTGAAAAAATACGGATAAAAAATCGGAAATCTGGTGTTTTAGAAACCGACTTTTTTAAACGGTTTTAACACTGGCGTGAAAGAAAGCGATATAACCAAAAATCGGTTATTTCAGTTATAACGGCCACCCCTGACCGAAAATTCCGGTTTCATGGCATTACTTCTTAGTTCATTAATCCAAATTCTCAAAATGGAGGCTGATAAGAAGCAACAGCTGTACGTTTCAATGGGTCTAGGCTTCTATGATAAAGCAGCCCTCCCCTAAGATGTTAGAATGTAGGAAGGCGCCCTTACGCCGGTAAAATGAAGTCTGTCTCCGTCATGTAGGTGTGTCTTGCTGAAGTTGTTCTTATCGCAGAGTTGCTCTATGGTCTTATTTAAAACAGAAATAAAACGTCCTGCTGTTTTCCTGCGACGCACACAATGTTTAACGAGTGAGAAGTGGCAGTAAAAATTGAGTTTTCCACTCTCTGATGAATATTCTTCATCGATAATATATTGATTCAAATTTCGTACTGAGAACAGATTGTCAATTCAACGCCTTCATTTAAAAGCTTAGTTGTAACATTGGTCTTTAACGGACAAACAGTCTTCCAAGACTGCCCAAGAAGGCGGACAACTTTCAAGTGACGCTTGTGCTCTGCATTCATAACGCAGCCTATCCTTGTCCCCCCCCCCCCCCCCTTACACAGAAGTTGGCAACAAGATGTAGTTACAAATAGTTCCTTCTTCCATAGTGGTTGGTTACAGGCACCGCTGCCATAAAATCTAGACTGTAGCAGCAGAAGAAAGCCATTTGGTCAACTTCTGGCTAAATTTACCTTCTACGAGTGAAAACACCGGGGGGTTCGGTGATGATTGGGCAGCCATATCGTTGTATCCCAATAGCCCCGTGATTTCTGTACAAGGCCGCATTACGATCAAGGTTTATGTAACCACTTTGGCTTAACAAGTCCATCACTGGGTACAATGTTTGTTCCGCAGGCATGGGGTACTGTTCCGAAATGCCACGCGGGTGGCCGTGCGGTCTTGGGCGCCTTGCCACGGTTCTCGCGGCTTCCCCCGTCGGAGGTTCGAGTCCTCTCTTGGGCATGGGTGTGTGTGTTGTTCTTAGAGTAAGTTAGTTTAAGTTAGACTAAGTAGTGATTGAGCCTAGGGACCGATGACCTCAGCAGTTAGGTCCCATTGATCTTTCCACAAATTTACATTTCCTTTTTCCAAAATGGCAGGGCCCTTGTTCACAGATACGCATCATTTAGGACTGGTTTTGTGAGCAGAAGGATGAACTATTGCATCTTCTCTAATTACAACAGGCACCAGATTTCAACAGTATTTAGTATACTTTGGAACCATGTCTGAAGGGACTTGTCGTGCTTAGGGTCGTCGTAGATTTCCGCTCATTACAGCATGAAAGAAATAGAAAAAAACACACATTAACACACACATATAAGCTAGTCCTGTCAATAGTCGGCCGCGGTGGCCTTGCGGTTCTAGGCGCTCCAGTCCGGAACCGCGCTGTTGCTACGGTCGCAGGTTCGAATCCTGCTTCGGGCATGGGTGTATGTGATGTCCTTAGGTTAGTTCGGCTTAAGTAGTTCTAAGTTCTAGGGGACTGATGACCACAGCAGTTGAGTCCCATAGTGCTCAGAGCCATTTGAACCATTTGTAGTCCTGTCAATAGATTGCCACTGAATTGCCCTCTCTGTTTATTGATTGAATAGCCACTGAATTGCTATTTATTTATTTAATGGGATAATAATAATTATTAAAAGGTGGCAATTTTATTTAAGCATTGATTTTACTCTTTCGATTGTTGCGAGTCAGCGATAGTGCAATGCTGCTCGCTTTGGAGAATACACATTTTATACGAATTATTTGGTCCAGAAAACACTTTTGCGATCACGGTTGCGATTTAGACGGTATTCGCGTAATTGTACCGATTAAAAGTTATCGTTTCCGAAAGACGCAGGTTCGATTAAAGCTGTGTGCACTTTTGCGCGTATAACGAAAATATTCATAACACGTCGCGTAACAAAAAGAAACATGCGAATCACAACCGTGATCAAACGAAGGAAATATATGATAACATAAATGTTCTTCGCTGTTATTCAGGACAGGCTCAGATTAGACCTTGCAATTTTTAGGTATAGGAAATCACAAGACGTTACACTTTAGAGATATTTGTTTTGAATAACTTGTATTTACCTTCTCTCTCTCTCCTTTTTACAGCCTTTATACCTTCACATCGATTAAGGAACTTTTCCTTCTCTACCGGCCAGTACGAGAACAAACTTCAGACTCGACAAAATGTCTTACATCGAATTATAACATGCTTAACCCTTAACAATCATATATAGTTTCGTAGTACAAACAATGCTAATTTATTCCATGCACTAGAAAGTCTTTGATACACTGAGCACAAAAATGAAAATAATAAAATTATAATTACATTTTTAATATCATAAATACTTCTTTAAATCATGAAAATAAGGTTTGACATCGTCGTAATATTAATTTTCATCGATGTAGCACTACAAACTTTGCACTGTTTTTCGCAAAACACAGGTACTGCGATATCCTACTTAGTTTCCCATACCAGGCAGTGACTTTCAATTAAAAATGTTCTCCCCTGTAATGGGAATTACCATAATGTGTGTACTAATACAGGTTCTGACGTTGTAACGACGACATATGGAAGTTAGGGACTAGCCGCGAACCGTGCACCTATAGCCGAAGTGGTTAAGGCGACTGCTCACGTAAAGCTGTAAATCCACATTCTAGTCCCGATCCCGGTCCGAAACAAATTTTCATTACCGTCTTTCCTCTATACAAACAGCTGATAGTTATTTGTATTCACACTGTGAACACATTTTATGTCTTACTTAACGGGTATAGTCACCGCTGCACCTGTTCTTTTGGACATGCATGCGTGTCCAAAAAACACTGCATCGTTCTTCTTAACAACACAGACACTACTACATCGTATTCATCCACGGATACTGGGCAGTGAATTTCAATTTAAAACGTCCTTCCCTAGGGGAACCACATAATATGTGCACGAGTACAGGCTGCGATGCAGGAACAATAACACATGTAAGTTTCGGTCTGGGCATGATTAATGAGCAGATAGCCAAGGTGGTTAAGGTGACCGGGAGCATAGACATTGTGTACATGTTGTAATTCACATCAAAATTTTTGCATCATTTCCAGAATACAGGCATGAACCGCCCACCACGAGAGACCCGCCACTTTTCGATGTCATCCCCAATGGCATGCAAATTAAGGAGATCCCAACCGCTTCCGAGCAATATTTACAGTGCTCGGGTATTTGTTATAACAACAAATTAATTTGTTGCTAACCAAAAGTTTTCAGCCGATCTGAAGACAACAGACATGCGTTATGACTAACGTAGCCCTCACACACCCACGCGCATTCATACGTATACACACACACACACACACTCACACACACACACACACACACACACACACACACACACACACACACACAGCAGCAGCAGCAGCAGCAGCAGCAGGAGCATAACATCAATAATTGCTCAGTGCACTCAAGAACAAATAAAGCAAATTACAATTGCCCCAAATGATCAGAAGATGTCACACAACAGCATAACATCTGTAAGAAATACAGTTTTCAAAAGTACCTGCAATCTGTATCAACCACTCCAGGCGTCTGCTTTCCGTTGATCATCGAAATAAGATACTTTGACAGTATGGAAAAATCATGCTAGAGCGTAGTCTGCAGAAGACATTGTTGGTCGAGTGGCACACACATCTGGAAATTGGTATAAAGTCACGCTGGTAAAATGGTTGCACCACATTTATGTCTGCGCTTTACGCCGCATGTGTAGCACTCATCTGATGTGTGTGTCCTTGCAGTTGTGGTAGGGTCATTCCAGGAACATCCATTGACATGGAAATAATGCTCGTGAAGAAAAAAAATAGTAAACAGGCTGTGAATGATTACATAGCTTTTACGTCTGCTGTGTGTACTTCGAGCAGTATATTCCCCATTATATCTCAGTGCACGAGTATTTGTTATAACAAGAAATTAATTTGTTATCATCCCAAAAGTAATCGAACAATCTGACAGTGTGAAAAAGTCTGTAAGTACTTTAATGCATGAAGTGTTTGTAGTACTTATCGCCATGCTTTGTTGCTTAACACTCGGAGAGTGAGAAGCAGAGTAAGACCATCTGACATAAAAATGACGTCACGTAGGGATAGAGCGAGACAGAGGGTCAGAGACACTTATGCCTGTATTGCGGTATCTGTTGCCTGTGTATCACTAGCCTTTTGGAAGGAAGTCCGTTGTTGACATGGATATGTCTTCCCTTTATTATGTTACAAATTAGTGGGCACCTAAATCACTTAACATCCTTATTCCATCACTTAACCTTTTGTACATGACTGAAACGAGTTAGTGTGAGTTTTCGGGAGAGCAGTCAGTAGTACTTAGCTGATGCAGTTTTGTCTGCTCCTGTAGTTGTACCAATAGCGTTAGGGTAAGTAAAAAGGTAGTGAGGTCTAACTTGCTCATCAGAGCACACAAAAGAGTTAGGTTGGCAGTAGCTAAGACGTCCACGTCTTTGGTGTGCCCCTCCACCACCACCCACCCACACTCTCCCCAATCAGAGGGGTAGCGGAAGCGGCACACTCTGGTTGAATGGGTTACTGATTGGCACATAAAGTAACTTTACCAAAACTCATGACTGAATCAAAATGCACACTCTTGGTTCTTATAATTTCATTTAACAAGTTTAACCTACATTTTTAGAATGAACACTAATATACCGGCCTGGGAAACCAAGTCCCCTTTGGTTCTACCACAGACAAGGATTTCAGCTGATCCATGCCCACGTTGTTGTTAAAAAAACTCAAAAAATGTTATTGAAGCTTCACACGAAATATAATCCCACTCTAACTAATGTGATTTCCTATGGTTCCAAAAGAAATTGCAATGAAATGACTAAAATTCTGCACTTCAAATGTTTCAAATTCCATCATGCTTGGGCTACCTATAAATCAGTCCGTAATTCATGCAGTCCCAACCCAAACACTAGCACTTTCAGCCCTAGTGTGTTGCTATCCCTGGGAAGGGGCGGGGGTATTAGGGGGGGAGGGGGGTTTAGCGGTGGGGGGGGGGGGGCATGCAGCACCAAAGATGTTGACATCTTAGCTGACAACCTAACACTTTCGTGTGTTATTGTACTGCCCTGATGACAAAACTAGACCTCTCCACCTTACTATCACCTAATGCTTTTGGCGAAACTCGAAGAGTAGACGAAATTGCATCAGTTAAAAGCTACTGGCTACTCTTACGAGCAGTCATATTCACTCGATTCAGTCATGCAAACAGTTTAAACGATGAAACAAGAATCAAGAATATGGGAGTGATTCAGTAGCACATTTATTTTTAACATAATAAAGGAAAGAAAAGGCATATCCATCCTCCTTCCAGGAGTTTGTGCGTGTAAGACGGATCTGATGGAGCCCTCTCATCCTGTCAGAAAATTCCTAAACAAATCTCCTGTGGTCTAAGTAGTTGAATGAGTAGTCTTACCTATGAGTCTAGTTTAATGAGTAGTCTTAGCTATATGAAGTTATTATTTGTGTCAAAGCATCTTACTCTGCTTCTCACTCCTCGAATGGGGAGGAAATGACACATGATTGATAAATACTACAGGCACTTTAAGTACTACAGTACTTACCGACGTTGTCTTTTCCTGACGTCATCAAACCGTTCGCATACTTTAGGGGTTGTTAATAAATTGTGTACAATAAATGCACTTGCCCTGAGTTACAATAGGGAACACATTGTTCTAAGTACATACTTCAAACATAATCAGTGTGTAACAGTTTACATCCTGTTTACTAGTTTTTCTTGAAGAGCATTATTTGCAAGTCAGGTGACTGTTGCTGAAACGACCTCACCTCACGTGCAAGGAAATACACGGCAGATGAGTGCTATACATGTGGTGAGAAGCGCGAACACATTACTGTGCTTCATGAGAAACAGCGTGTGACAACATGCATGCAGATTATATGCTAAAAAAGTACATGCAGAAGAGATCAGACTATGTTACTCCACTATTCAGTACAGAGCAGTGGCCTTGAAAGGGTAATATATACTGCAGGTACCTTTGAGCGCTGTACTGCTTAATGACGCTGCAGTGGTGAATTCAGTCGTCCGATCGTTTGGGGCAACAACAAATAAACGAACATTGAGCAACTACGGACATTATACTGGTGTCTCTCTGCATTTGCATGGTGCTGGGGTTGTGGGTCAGACGTCTACATTACCAAGAAGTGACGCATGTGCGACATAGTCAGATCATTCGAGTACTTTTGTGTTGTTACAACCCTCCGAGCTCAGGGGTTGTAATATGTTAAAACGACAAAGAAGTATGGTTTGGGAGAGAGGCGTAACTCATGTTCCAGGGTACAGAGAAACACCGGTAAAATGCGCCATTTACGTTATTGCATCGAAAGTACACAGTAACCTTCCGCTGATCCCAACGATGATGTGTGTGCATGATTGGGTCAGCATCAATGTCCATGCAGGCATGTGCTGCGTCGGCGTCCGACTGCCCAGACTTGCGTTTCTTCTCACGCCACGGCTAAATAGCTACAGCGCGTGTTGGTTGCGCCGGTTGCCGGGGACACGGCTGGCTTCTCCTTCAAGCGCAACTCGTGGATCCCATGTGCAGCCCCAAGGGGAAACAGCCGTCCGCCGTCATTGTAATTACACTTAGCAGCTCCGGCTGTCGGCCCAGGGCAGCTCGGTCAGTGACCGCAAACAGCTCTGCACCCAGGAGGCCACGGCTTCACACCCTGGCCCCGCCTCTGCGGACGGCAGCTCGCATTCCGCCGGGCAGAGAGCGGGGGCTAGCAGCCCTCTCATTCCTTGCGTCGGTGCAGCCCCGAGGTGCAGCTATGGCGCATCAATGCAGTAGAGGTTGGTAGTACTTTCTTCATTCTCTCCTGATCTAGAAGCAGACAGAATGGCGACATGACACCAGATTTGAGCCTGCGGGATCACTCATTTATGTCTTTGCCCTTCGCCTCTGATGTAGTTTTTCTGGAGGGGACAATAGTCTATAATAATTACAACGTAAGCTGTCCTCAGCCCGCTTCGGCCCCAAGACACAGGTCACTAGCCGCTGTTGCAACTGCAATGATGGGTTGTTCACAGCATGTCTGTGACCTGCGATACCCTGATTACTTTACACCTATATGCAGTGACTGCCGGGCCATGCCTTCGCGCCTGTGATCGGTGTCTTAAACCTGCCTCGCTAAATCGTTTACTAAATGTAAACATTGCTAGCACCTACCATCCGATTGGTCCCTTAACTACCACCTTCCAGCCACATCTGCTTGAAATTTACAAGTATTCCCCGCATCCTCGACTGTACTTGTTTTCGGCCCAGGGTACTTCCTCGCTTGTGCCCCCCCCCCCCCTCAACTCCCGTAATTATAATAATTTACGTAGTGAGGAAAATCTGAATTCACCATACAGGACACACTTTGCTACCACAACATACTCGTTATCGTAACATCATTCACTAACTAAGACTTGAAAGTAATTGCTTACCTGACGAATGCTGGTCAAACATCCTACTGACAACGGGTGTGCTGGAATGTCCGCAGGCTGTACCCTCTTGCGTCTTACCCAGAAATACAGTACGCAAAAGCCTACTAGAGACACTGCATGGGGGCTTAATTATAATGCAATAATTTTAGTAGCTTTTTGTCCGGTTACGAAGTCTCGTAACCGGTTGGCCCTGACTAGTATTAGTACGCAATCTGACTGCATAAAATAACAATAAAGAATGAAAGGAAATTTCCGTTTACACAACTGATTAATTAAGTCCCCTGCAACTATAAAAGCTATGAAACAACAAAGCACAAGTGTAACTGTTCTGTGTGTGGAAGTGTGATTCAACGTACATGTATCTGGCACGATTCTTCCTCAATACGACAAGATATTTTAAACACCATTTACAATGAACTAATTGAAAAACCAGAAATATTATAATTGCACATAGAAACCAGAATTACAAGCCTAATACATGAACACGAGCCAGATGCTTTGTTGACTGAACCTGTGACCAAGAGGCATTGTCGTTGAGGAAATGTGAAATTTTTTTTTTTTTACCTCCATATATACTGACGAAAAATACACTGTGATCATTGCAACCTCTTCCTTCTATACATTACACCAACTGAACAGCATCTACTGTCTCGCCCAACAGAACAACAACTGCACACGACATCCTCTGTACTAGTTCTGCTCTCGACATCCTCTCAACATGAACTGCCCACGGCAACCTCTGAACTACTACTGCCCCAGTGGAGGCGGCGGAATAATAATCTTTGGCGCAATCTCTGGCGCTGTGACTCAGTGTAGCCACCTTTCATATGCCCCTCCTCCATGGGCTAGAATTTGATGGTATTTTTGCCAGCATTGGTGGTGAAAATACCACCAAATTCGTCCAAAAAAAAATACAGACAAAAATAAAGTATGATATTAATAAGTAAATCTCACATAACTAAAAATATTTTGGCTTTGCAACCTCTTTGTGACCCACCTGACCCAAATCTTCTACTAATTATGAATTATAAAATACATTTTGGTTACTTTGACCATCATTATATAAAAGAAATGCATACATGACCTCTAACAGCTTTTAGTTTGAATAACTTACAGTAAGTAGGTACGAGTACGGAGTGTGAATGATCACATAAGACTTTGAATGAATAAATCGTAATATTTCACAGTGTGTACACCACTTCAAGATTCATGGTAAAACAGAAGCAAACATTTGGAGTATTTTTTTGTGTGTGTGTGTGTGTGTGTCAAGTGTCACCTACTATATCAATTGCTCACGAAGAATGCAGTGTAATAACTGTCAATGGTCTAAACCTAGTGTTGGTATTTCATGTCGTTAGCTTCCTTCCCATTAGCTTAAATTTATACAGCTCCCATAAAACCTCCGGCTCATGAGTCTTCAATGAAGTTTCTTATACCAATGTCGTTTGTAGAATTATAGCAGTTCATTTTCTTATCTTAAAATATAAGGCACTGAGCGTAAGCAAAACATACAATAGCGAGTAAATATACCAGTAGAGAACACAATGCCAACAAGTGGATGTAGCACAAACCCTACAACGAGGCTCTGTCATGCGAACAATTTATAATTAATACCATAGTGTAACCTAAACTCCATGTTCGTACACAATATATCAGCATTTCTATATACCAAATTAAAGAATAGTTATGACAACAAAATAGAAATGTGTAAATATGCAATCCATACGCAAAGCAGCAAGTACATATCTTACATAATAAACAGGTCATTAGCATCATATCAGCATAAGCAAATAAATGTTCATATGTAATCTTAATAAGTAAACATGAAGGCACATGCAGATAAATCGCAAAGTATAACATACATACATAACCATATCAGCACAACTAATCAGGTGACAATTATAATTTAAATAAATAAGCACAGCTGGCACGTAATTAAAAAAAATATGACGTCAGTGAAAAAGCAGAGCAGCCAAGCGATGCATAATATACATAAGTAACAACCCTGTTCATTAATCAGTCATTGTCAAAATCAGTTAACACAAAGTATAAATCACGTAATCGCAAGCAGTAAATTACGTTGAAAGTACATACCTAAGTTGAAATATGTTACCTGAAAAATAAACTCAATTAATGGTTCAAATGGCTCTGAGCACTATGGTCATCAGTCCCCTAGAACTTAGAACTACTTAAACCTAACTAACCTAAGGACATCACACAACACCCAGTCATCACGAGGCAGGGAAATTCCTTGAACCCGGGCCTGGGAAGCGAGAACGCTACCGCACGACTACGAGCTGCGGACAAACTCAATTAATAGTTACCTTTTTAGTTTATTACTTTCTTCTTCGAAATTACATTCTTCCTGAAATTTTCTCGATAGCAAGTCCTCTTAACGACGGACACACACAGAATTTACCTGAAGTTCTTAAATATTTTATACAACTGTATCCTGAAAAAAAACTGAACGTTAATGACATAATTTACCAAGTCACTATAGCTTTATACCGAATTTAATCGGAGAAATTAGACTGTGTATTTGTTTACGGCTGTCAGTGCATTCGCACTGAGCGCTCGATCAGCTGTAGGCACGCGTGACGTAGGAAGTAATTGTTTGCGGTCAACGACTGCCTTGTGTGGCGCGCAGACTTGACTGTTGCTTTGAGCATGTGCCGCCGCCATAACACGGCGCGGTATCCTTGTATTCTCTGCGTGTTACGTGTACCTGTTAATTTCTCAAAAGTATGTCATTCCACAAAAATTTTAACGTTCGATATATGATGTATTCCCTTACAGCGCCGTGATTTAAGAGTTTCTACTTCGACAGCGTTATCATGAATAATTTTGCGAACACTATATGGACCGTCATAAAGCAGAAAAAATTTGCGACACAAGCCTTTTCCTTTGTGAGACAAACGATGAGACTTAACACCTTTTGACCAACTGACAAGGTTTTTAAACGACCAGGACGTTAACCCCATACCTAATATAATTTGTGTACTGAGTAATGGAACAATAATAAAATTAGCAGATAATTCATGTCCTTGACAAATGAAATATAAGTTGGTCTGTTGTTTGCCTTCCACAGTTTTTCCTGAAATAGCTCCTCGAATTGTAGTTTTAGAAACAGGTAACACAGGACAAGCAATAGTTGTTACACATATAAGAAAAACTGATTCACTAATAACATTCAATCGACTCCCAGAATCTAAAACCGCCGTGTACTTATTCTTACCCACACATAATTCAATAACAGGATGTAAAAATGCGTCTACATTATTTTCCTTTTCGTCTAACAAATTGTCTCTCATGTCTTCCATGCGTACGTAGTGTAAAGTCGTAGTGTCATGACTTTCTGAACCGTCTATATTGCTGACAGAAGCCGAAGCTACAAGTCATTGTCGATTGTTTGCGCCACGTCTTTTGATTATTCGCATCATTTCGCGGATAAATTTCTACGATTTGCACTAGTCTCTCTGAAGTTCTGTCACGTGGAGGATGCCAATTAGGTCCCACCTGTCTGTTACATGTAAATTCTTGGTTGTGTCTGTTATTAAAATTTCTATTTTCCTGGCTATCTGCATGACAACTTCTTGTGAAATTTCGACTGTCACTTCTGAAATTATTGTTATATCTTCTACCCAGGTTATTTCTGTAGTAAGAATTTCTATTATTGTATGAATAATTTCTGTCTCGATGATACCGATTACTGTTTCCGTATGATTGATCATACGGTAGGAATTCCCGTTATTATAATTATCTGTGTAATTTCTGTTAGAACGTCTGGTATTGTCATAAGGCTGGTATCTATTGTCCTATCTGTTTTGTCTGTCATTTTCAAAATTACCGTTATAACGTCCGTTCCGATCATAATCCTTTTTCTCTGAAAATCTATTGTGGTTACCGTTACTGAAAAAATTACAAGAAGTTACGTCGTCGTTGTCATACTCAAAGTTCTTGTAGCACAAGTCTTAAAAGTTTCTACGACGTCTTTACATCTTCCGGCTAAAGAAATGTGTCTTATCGATTGTGGCAGCTTAGTTAAACAAATGCGAATTAATTCAGTCGGGCTGTAAGGATTGGAAAGGAATTCATTCTTTCGAATCATGTCTTCAAAGTATTCTGCCGGCGTGCGGAACTCAGACTGTTTAACATTACGCTGCATAATAAGACTATGTTTGACTCTGTCTTGCGTGTTTTCGGACCAATATGCCGATAGAAATGCATGATAAAAATAATTTAAATTATTACAATCTCTAATAAGTGCGCACATCCGCGTCGCCGGTTCGTTTTCTAAATATCCACACATAAATTCCAGTTTGTGACTTAGTGGCCAATTTGGTGGAAGTGCGTACATAAATTGATCTAACCACGAACATGGATGTATGTCATTCTTAGAATTGCGAAAGATCTGAAATTTCCGAGCAGTAAATAAGTGTTTCTAGTCAAAAATTTCGCCTCGTGGCGACAAAGACCTACCGCGTCTGTCCCAGTCCGAATGTCGATTATTGTCAAGTTCGCGCTTCTGGCGCTCTCTTGTTGCATCTCGTAAATGAAATAAATTATTTTCTTCAAAACCCGCTGCTATCTGTGATTCTAAATTTCTTCTACTGTTTTTTCCTACGATTTCGCTGTCAATGTGTTTGACTTGCTTTCGTAACGCCTCAAATTCTCTTTTAACGCGGTCATTAAATTTTCCATGATTTTCAACATGTTTATTTAAATTCTGGTACTCTTCTGTTTCTGCAAATGGCAATGGAGCTGTATCATCTGGACCTCTGTCCTCATTTAAACTAAGATTTGTCAATTTATCTGAAATATCTTTCCGATAAGTCACCTGTTTGTTCTTTCTGTTTATTTACGTCTTTCGTAAGTGTCGCGACTCGGGTTTCAGTATTGACACATTTGGTAGTTAACTGTTCATATTGTTGTGTTAGGTTATTTATTCTGTCATTTGGTACGGATTCCTCGATTCTTTGAAATATTTCTTCCTTATCGTCTGCATGTTGAAGATTTAACTCTGAAAATTTTTGTCCTACCACGCGATCTCTTTCTTCCTGTACTCTATCCTGTTCCTTTTGTCTAATTTCTATTGAAATTAATCTATTATTGTGATCATTCAAAATCGGTTGTACTTCTTCTCTAATTTATTTCTTTAATTCATCTTTCATGTTTTTAAAACGTGTCCCTATTCGTGATTCTAACCGTGTTTCCATTGTTCCCTTCTCTGTTTTTAATTGAGATCCTAACGGTGATCCCAAATTTAATATTGCTCTCATCAACTGCTCCATATTAACTGGTTCGAAATTCTTCTCGCCCCTAACATTTCCCGTAAAACTAACTTCCTTCGTAGTAGCAGTAAAGCTATTTGGGTTCGATACTATTCCAGAATTTTCTGTTGTTAATCTCGTATTCTGTGAATTTTTTGATTGTGAAAAATTTTGAACTGGTTACGGACTATTTTCCCGGCTTATTAAATTGTTTTCTACTTCATTATTCATCATACTGTTCTCCTGTGTTGGCGAGTTCGCCATATTAACAATTTCGTTATTCTGACTATCCATCGTTTTTGCCTTTTTCATCGATCGCGTAACCATTTACAAAACATACAAAACTCGTTACTATACGAAAATTACACACGATGTAACACTTTTATCACCAACCATACCATTCACACGAAATGCTTCCCGACAAACACGATTAACGAACAACTGAAGTCTTCATAATTGCACAAAATTGTCAACCGCATATACGAGACATCAAAAATTAAATTCTGCAAATATACCATTAGAAGAATGAAGGGACAACTACAAATGTTCAATTACCAAATCTACACATCAATATAGACCACAATTATTAAACCACAAATTACTACAGCAATACTACGGTCTGCTATTTTTACTGTCAAAGGAATTCCAAGGGACGATCCGAAGCAGCGGTCGCCACGTGCATGGGGGCTTAATTATAATGCAATAATTTTAGTAGCTGTTTGTCTGGTTACGAAGTCTCGTAACCGGTTGGCCCTGACTAGTATTAGTACGCAATCTGACTGCATAAAATAACAATAAAGAATGAAAGTAAAGTTTCGTTAACACAATTGATTAATTAAGTACCCTGAAACTATAAAAGCTATGAAACAACAAAGCACAAGTGTAACTGTTCTGTGTGTGGAAGTGTGATTCAACGTACATGTATCTGGCACGATTCTTCCTCAATACGACAAGATATTTTAAACACCATTTACAATGAACCAATTGAAAAACCAGAAATATAATTGCACATAGATACCAGAATTACAAGTCTAATACATGAACATGAGCCAGATGCTTTGTTGACTGAACCTGTGACCAAGAGGCATTGTCATTGAGGAAATGTGTTTTTTTTTTACCTCCATATATATTCACGAAAAATACACTGTGATAATTGGAACATCTTCCATCTATACATCACACCAACCGAACAGCATCTACTGTCTCGCCCAACAGAGCAACAACTGCACACGACATCCTCTGAACTAGTACTGCCCTCGACAGCCTCTCAACAACAACTGCCCACGGCAACCTCTGAACTACTACTGCCCCAGTGGAGGCGACGGAATGATAATCTTTGGCGCAATCTCTGGCGCTGTGACTCCATGGAGCCACCTTTCAACACGCAACAACTGGTGACCGACACGCTCAATAAAACTTTGTGGTCCTATTCATCCCGGATATGGTGTAGATGCTGCCACATATGTTCCATCGAAATTCCCCCTTGCTATGACTTTGCCAATCTGTCCAAGGATTGCAAATGCACTGGACTGAGTGTGTCATTTAGATAAGTTAAATTTTGAATGAGTAATACCTTTAGAGATCCTTCTGGCCAATACAACGTACTCCGCGACAGTGTCATAACAGTTGAGTCAGGAAACGTAGCCGGAAAGGGAGATTCCGTTCCGACAACCTCACAAATCGTGCCATCAGTGATCATTCCGTTTTCACGAAGCTCGAGTTTTTCAACCGTACCGTTCGGCTTTCTTGGCAGCAATTCAACACACAGTTTCCGGCGTGAATGTGGAGTGTAGACAAAGTGCACCCTTCCTCTGCAAATACGTTCTTCCCACAAATCATCCCATGTACTTCCCCCAGAAACAAACTCGCTTCACACGTCCGCTATCAGTCCGTACTCGGCCACCCGAACAGATCACAACCTTCCCTTGTACGCACCATTCCAAATCTACCCGTGACATTACCAAGTGAGCCTGTCTGTCCTTTGACACTAGCAGTACTTGCCACGTTCTCACCTTCATCCACTTCCCCAGTATCCCCCATTTCACTGGAGAAGGCTGAATGCTATAGCAGTGAAATTCAGGAGTTTCTTCCTGCAACAGGTACATGGGCAGCTACATGTACCCTGTTCCATCCGTTTTCACGTACACCCTAACTATGTAGAAGAACAGTGCGAGATTCTCCAGCGACACTACCTTTCTGCGTCCCTAAATCCCATTATGAATTCCCTCGATGTAGCCAATACTGGACTAAGTTGCCCATTCACCACATGAAGCATCGCCTCATGTACGAGGGTTATTCCAAAAGTAAGGTCCGATCGGTCGCGAAATGGAAACGACTATGAAAATCCGATAAAGCTTTGCACAGATGTGTTGGGTAGTGTCTCTAGTATAACCCTAGTTAGCATCACGTCGCTCTTCTCGTTTCTGAGCTCGCAGTGAGTGCGTAAAGATGTCTAGAAAATAGTGTCTGCCGCCAAGTACGAGGGCCTGGTGAGAAATTTCGCCTGAAGCTATGCAGCCAACATTACATAACTGTCGTGCTGTTTCGTCGTCACGACAATTCTCAGCCGCATTCTGCAGGGGCAATGAAGATGCTCCTGCATCGTTTTCAAATGGAAATGTTAGATTACCCACAATACAGTCCGCAATTGTCTCCCCCTGAGTTTCATCTCTGGTCACATGAACCGCTGTCTTTGAAGACAACATTTTGACACAGACAACGAGGTGTAGGCCAGCGTGGAGAATTGGCGGAAAGCACTGGCGGCTGCCTTCTATGATGAGGCTATTGAAAAGTTGTCACAACGCTATGACAAAAGTCTAAGTCAGAACGGCGACTACGTAGAGAAGTAGCTGAAAGGTGTAGCTAATTGTTACAAGTAAAACATTTCTGATGTTCACTGTGGTTTCAATTTGGCAATCAATCGGACCTTACTTTTGGAATAACTCTCGTAATATCGCCACATCACGCCTGGCATGCGCAGATTGGTCCACTTGCCCACGCAGCAATTTCGCCAAGCTAAGTTCGTTGTGCAGTGCACTCAAATGCTTACGTATTTTCTCCAGCACGTTCCTGGTTTCGTTTCCACGCTGGGTGAGCCCTGCTACTAATCTCCACACTAGTCTCGTATTATTCAACAACCCTTGTTCTAAGTTTGAAAACCGCATTTTTTGCCACACCACAGCTGCCTTCACAGAACTTGCCGTCTGCTGAACCTGAAGAACTGTAACTTCCTGGCAGATTAAAAATTGTGTGCCGGACCGAGACGCGAACTCGGGACCTTTGCCTTTCGCGGGCAAGTGCTCTACCATCTGAGCTATCCAAGCACGACTCCCGTCCCGTCCTCACCGCTTTATTTCTGCCACTACCTCGTCTCCTACCTTCCAGACTTCACAGATACTCTCCTGCGAACCTCTCATTCTGAAGAACTGTGTTGTCTACCTGCTATTTAACTCCTGCATTTCTTCTTTGTCTGCTGTCCGGAATGATGTCATTAACACTTTTCTTCCAGCATTTACCCATCCCTCTTCTGCCAACTTATAGCGTGGGGAACCACATCCATCAATTGTGTGGCAACTGACCCATTAATTTACTGTAAGTGAAGTGCTACTCCTGGTCCTCTCCTTTAACTCCCTAAATAAATTATCCACCTGTGCCCACTTACACAATTCCGAAAAGGCATCTTGCAACCTATGTACCTCATTCCAAATGTCCCATAGCTCCACTGCCATTTTTAGTGCCTATTTATGATTAGTAAACCATACATTCGATTTTCTCGAAGACGTCACACTCGATTCCAGAGGCTGAACAACAGTTACCGGCTCTGCTTCGTCATGGAGACGTACAACAACAGCAGGACCAACCTCGTTCCTCAGGAAATATCCTTTTATCAATAAAAATACATACTCCCTGGTATACTAAACCAAAAAAAAAACAAAAAACAAAAATTAGAACTATGAAACGTAATTACGTGACCTTAACCTATACATCTCATCACGTACCTTACGCTCATAAATTCCAGGTTCCTTCTTTTTGTTCTTTGTAGCTTTCACCTTCCTGGTTGGTTGCCGGTATTTGGTGCTGATAACTTTGGTATCCCCACTACCATTCATTCAAACTGTTTCATGCAACTAACATAGTATACAGGGTGGTCCATTGATAGTGACCGGACCAAATATCTCACGAAATAAGCATCAAACGAAAAAAACTACAAAGAACGAAATTCGTCTACCTTGAAGGGGGAAACCAAATGGCGCTATGGTCGGCCCGCTAGATGGCGCTGCCATAGGTCAAACGGATATCAACTACATTTTTAAAAGTAGGAACCCCCATTTTTATTACATATTCGTGTAGTACGTAAAGAAAATGAATGTTTTAGTTGGACCACTTTTTTCGCTTTGTATTAGGTGGCGCTGTAATAGTCACAAACGTATAAGTACCTGGTATCACGTAACATTCCACCAGTGCGGACAGTATTTGCTTCGTGATACATTACCCGTGTTAAAATGGACCGTTTACCAACTGCGGAAAAAGTTGATATCGTGTTGATGTAAGGCTATTGTGATCAAAACCCTGGACGACATCCTCCAAGTGTCCGGACCGTTCGCCGGATAGTTACGTTATTTAAGGAAACAGGAAGTGTTCAGCCACAAGTGAAACGTCAAACACGACCTGCAACAAATGATGATAATGCCCAAGTAGGTGTTTTAGCTGCTGTCGCGGCTAATCCGCACATCAGTAGCAGAAAAATTGCGCGAGAATCGGGAATCTCAAAAACGTCGGTGTGGAGAATGCTACATCAACATCAATTGCATCCGTACCGTATTTCTGTGCACCGGGAATTGCATGGCGACGACTTTGAACGTCGTGTACAGCTCTGCCCCTGGGCACAAGAGATATTACGGGTCGGTGACAAATTTTTTGCACCCGTTCTACTTAGCGACGAGGCCTCATTCACCAACAGCAGTAATGCAAACCGGCATAATATGCACTATTGGGCAACGGAAAATCCACGATGGCTGCGACAAGTGGAACATCAGCGACCTTGGCGAGTTAATGTATGGTGCGGCATTATGGCAGGAAGGACAATTGGACCCCATTTTATCGATGGCAATATAAATGGTGCAATGTATGCTGATTTCCTACGCAATGTTCTACCGATGTTACTACAAGATGTTTCACTACATGACAGAATGGCGATGTACTTCCAACATGATGGATGTCCGACACATAGTTCGCGTGCGGTTGAAGCGGTATTGAATCGCATATTTCATGACAGGTGCATTGGTCGTCAAAGCACCATACCATGGCCCGCACGTTCACCGGATCTGACGTCCCTGGATTTCTTTCTTTGGGGAAAGTTGAAGGATATTTGCTATCGTGATCCACCGACAACATGCGTCAGCGCATTGTCAATGCATGTGCGAACATTACGGAAGGCGAACTACTCGCTGTTGAGAGGAATGTCGTTATACGTGTTGTCAAATGCTTTGAGGTTGACGGACATCATTTTGAGCATTTATTGCATTAATGTGGTATTTACAGGCAATCACGCTGTAACAGCATGCGTTCTGAGATATTATAAGTTCACAATGGTACATGTATCACATTGGAACAACCAAAATGAAATGTTCAAATGTACCTACGTTCTGTATTTTAATTTAAAAATCCTACCTGTTACAAACTGTTTATCTAAAATTGTGAGCCATATGTTTGTGACTATTACAGCGCCATCTATCACAAAGCGAAAAAAGTGGTCTAGGTAAAACATTCATATTTCTTTACGCAATACACGAATATGTAATAAAAATGGGGGTTCCTATTTAAAAAACGCAGTTGATATCCGTTTGACCTATGCTCCTGGCGTTCTAGCGTCTTTGTGCTTACCTTTTGCATATTTGTCCTAACATCCCTAGTTCTTCTGGCAACCTTTCTCGCCGACACACCAACGGGTCCTAATTTAGGAATCAAAACGTCAACGGGAGACGGCATTTTCCTGCCGTACACCACCTCAAAAAGCAACAAGCCCGTTGCGCATAAACCTACGAATTACAGTCACACTTTACATAAGTAAATAATGTCCCAATCGTCGTGCCTGGAACCTGTGTAATATCTCAACATCTTTGCAATTGTCATCCTCACTCGTTCGATTTTACCACTGGTCTGCGGATGAAACGGACACATCCGTTATTTCCTTAAACGCCATACGCGGCATAGATGTTTCATTAAATACGAGACGAAGTTCGTACCCTGATCAATAATTATGGTTTCAACCACGCCAAATTTTAATATCCAGTTGTTAAGTAACGCTTGCTTTACAGTACTAGCCAGCTGGTCCGGTATTGGCATTGCCAAAGATCGAGAGAAATGATCGATAATCGTGAAAACGTACCTATTTCCTGCAGGTGTTTTATTAAGTGGCCTGAGTACATCCAACCCTTAAACATGGAAAATGGACTGGACGCCCTTGGTAAATTTTGCAACGGCACTTTCTAATTCGTAATACCGCCCCTCCGGGCGCTTCACACACAGTCCTGACATATTGCTCCACGTCACGCTTCCTGCTTCTCCACCAAAACTGCTGTGTTACACGTCTGTCTGTCGCACGTCGACCCCCCCCCTCCCCCTCCCTTGATCCTAGGACGGGCCACACATGGTCCATCCGTCGGAGTTCTACACAAAAAAATACCTCGTGCATAACGAAATAATGCTGTGACTAAAATGCTTAAATGCCTATCACTCCTTATCCCTTGCAGGTGCCCGCTCCCACTCTTCAACGCTCTTCCCTAGTGTACTTAACGTCACTACACTGCAGCTTAATGAATCTTCATTTATGTGAGGTCTTCTTGGTTAAGTGCCCACCAAGTGAATCTACAATATGGATTTTTCAAATCGAGCAACCATTTCAATGAGGCACGGTCTGTCACGACCTTAAACTTCCCACTATACAGATAACTTCGAAAATACGCAATACCGTATATGACCGCCAACATCTCTTTCTCCGTTGTGGTAGTTACGCTCCACCTTGGAGCGTAAGCTACCGGATGTTCCTGACCATTTACCATATGTCCCAAAACACCACGGACTGCCTCATTTGAAGTACCACACGAAAGGATAAATTCTTTCACGAAATCTGAAAACAACCAATATTGGATCTGAAACTAATGTTGCTTTCAGTTGTTCAAATGCATCCTGACATGCCAGCGAACAATGGAATTTCGTTCCGTTCTTCAGTAGCTTGTTCAAGGGTGTGGCTATTTTCGCAATGTCTTTTACGAATCGTCTATAATAATTTCAGAGGCCAATGAACGACTGTTCATGCTTAGTTCTTTATGGTATTGAATAATTCCGTAAGATGACGATCGATGTGTGCACCACGCTCACTAATCACCTGCTTCAGATAGTCTACTTGAGTTTGCGCAAAATAGCACCTTCCACTCTTAAAGTAAAAGGTGCCGATCTTAGTTTACTAAAGTCATCCTCCAAACGTTTCACATACGCCGGTAAATCTTTTGAAAAGACAATTATGTCATTCAGACAGACCAATCAAGGTTTTGGGCCTTAATCCACTCAGTACCACATTTAACAACCGCTGAAAAGTTGCCGGTACGTTCTTTAGTCCAAGTGGCATGCGTTTGTAATGAAAACGTCCTGCTGGGTCTGTAAACGGTGTTTTCGGCCTGTCCTGAGGTGCCGCATCCAATTGAAGGTATCCGCTCCTGAGGTCCATAGTTGCAAAGAACCCATGCGACCCAGATTATCGAAAATTTACTTGATGGTTGAAATTGGATAACCATCCGAAATGGTTCGCGCGTTTGGTTATCTGTAATCACAGTAAAATCTGTGTCTCCGTGTCCCGTTCTCCGATTTCTTCGGAACAACGACAATATTTGTGCTCCAGGGATTACCACTCTGTTCTTAGATCCTATACCATAGTTGTTGTTCAATAAATTCTTCTACTAATGATTGAAGCTGCTTTGCTGTACGCTATCTCTCGTCAGTATGTAATGTTGCGTCAGCGGCGTTGCCGGTAACCCTCCATTCGCAAAAAATAAATCACTAAACCTCAACTACAAGTTTGCCATAAACATTCGATCATTGCCCTTCAAATGATGTTTCTTGTAACACTTCCGTATCGACGGTCTGCTTCTGGCTCGAACTATCGAAGTCCTCATTTTGCAAGCCTTCCAGAGTGGCTACTATTGCAACCTTTGACAGTGTCATCTCCCCTCCGCCAAAGTTATAAACACTAACCGTTTCCCATTGATGTTATTCGCATGGCCCAAACTCCTGCGGGTAAAACAATTCGAACTATCCAACTCTTCATTGCTTAAGAGCGTTTCAGCCATACATAATGTTTCCCTCTCCAAATCGGTATCCTCTGAAACCCACACTATCTTTCCCATACCTGCTGGTAATTTATCATGATAACCCATCTTTACTGAAAATGTAAGCAGTTGAGTTGGTCTCACCCCGATGATACGTGATCCTTAAGTGTCTCAGTTGCTACTGTTTCTTCCAGTTGCAACAAAGGCCCACTGAGTTCCAGCGTGCATTGCAAAAGATCAGTCTTAGCGTGATGCTTGTCGAGAAAGTCTAGCCCGAGAATCACTGAATAACCTGTGCCTACACTTGTCAACACCTCTGTGCATTCGTTGAACTTAGTTTCGCGAGTGAAAACTTCAGCAATGATTGCACCCTACTATTGCCAGCCCCACGTCACTTATACCGTCTCCTCTTTCCCCACGAGGTCCTGACTGATAACTGGCACATTCGCACCTGTATCCACCAAAAATTTCACTTTCCTGCCGTCCAATACGCTGCATTCCGTCTGCGCACTAACTTGTGCCGTGTAAGGGTCTATCGGGTTGTCTTACGACGGTCAAAGCAATCCGGTCTGTGTTTAATGGCGGCTTCCCTTGCAGGTGCTTTCGACCCTTCCTATCTCTACTCTAAAATGCCCGTTGGCCCACTGTGCCACACGCGCAGCACTCTGGTCGTTTACACCGCTTCTGTACATGCCTCTCCTGACCACATCAATTACACTTGATTTCCAGAAGCCAACATGTGGTGGTCCACTCTCTGTTTTGTGACCATATCCACTTCTTCTATAAGTGTTGCGATCCTAAGAGCTGTCTCTAAGTCCTGTGAGGTCTCCATCCGTACCCTCAGTGATATTTCAGAGGGTACAGCACGTAAAATAAAAAAAAAATATAAAATATAAAATCCACAGCTCTGTTTTCTGCCTCCATTAACAGAACCCTATCAGATTTTGCATTTTGCTTCTGTACGTATGTCTTTACGTTTAGCTTAGGGATTCTATTCGAGAATACTCCCAAAAACTCGTTGCACTACATCCTAAACGTACTTACTTTCTCCCGAAAATATGGCACTCCGTTCTGCTTTTGGTACCGCTGGCAGAATCCAGTGGCCCCTCTTGGAACTTAGGTGTTTTACTGAGTGTCTCGTGGTAGACAACATATCCTCTGGCGTCTTCCATCAAACGCATATTAGAAACGTACAGGGTTACTTAACCTGAGCACTCATGTGCTTCCACAGCGTCCCTGACATTCTTACCGATAAGTGTCACGTCTTCCATTGCATTGCCCGAGGAGAGTTAATCAATATGGCCACTACAGGGCCATACGCAACTGAAGGCACTCTTATTCCGGACTTACTTCCCTGTGACTCTGATTATGACTGATCGTGATTCTTTCACAAGCCTCTAATTAACGATTAAGTTCGAAATTTCTCTGTTTCATGCCTTCAAACTGCTCTGTTAACGCTTGCACTTGCTGAGTTAAAGCGTCAAGTGCATCTTAGGTAGTAGCATGTGTTTGCACCATCGTGTGTACTCTACTTCCACCTTAATTAAACTGATTCTTTTAAAAAACATACTCCCATTTAACCCTACACAAAAAATAATCACAAATTAAATCCTCTCTCTAATTATCGCCCATTTACACTCAGTGCAACCATTAGACGTATGACCAGTATGCCTACATACAGAATAAAGGGCTGCTACAGCTCTGGCGCGCAGAAACTAGTGCCGGGACAAACTTCAAAATGGATACCTCACCTACGCTAAGTTGTCATGTCCACCATTACTTCTAAACTGATTTTAAGTCAATGGGCTCATGTGACTTCACAAAGGCAACTCTAAGTATCACGTACCCTAGCTCACACAACAGTCTCTGACAAAGTAACACACATCAAAAATTATATGAATAAAATTTCAAATCATCGCATACCATTGTGCTGAGGTAGACGACAAAACCCAAGTGCCACTACCTCAATCACCATTCAGCAAAACCACCTCTCTCACAAAACCTAGTGTTTAACATGGACAAACGCTTCTTTACGCAGCGTATTGTGATGGAATGCGAAACGACTACTTCCTGGCATCAAATGGTTACAGCCCACCAAGCTCAAGGGTTGCAGTACGGCCGAAGGACTGAGAGGTCTGGTTTGAGACAGAATGATGACTCACGCTGATGCACGCAGAGAAACACCGGCAAGTGTCTCGCTGACTTTATTGCATCGGAGGTACACAGTGCCATTCCGCTGATCCCGGTGATGATGCTGCACAGTATGCACGAGTGCGTGTGTCGGCGCCAATGACCATGCCAGAATCTGCTGCGTCAGCATCTGGCCGCTCAGCCTTGCATACATGGAGCTCCTATTCGCGCAACTGCCAAGTGGCCACCACATGTGTTGGTTGCGACGGTAGCCCGGTACACAGCTGGCTGCTCCCTCAAGAGCCTGTGTCGAGCGCTGACGCCATCATTACAGTGAACTTCAGCAGCTCTGGTCATCCACCCAGGGCAGCTCGGTCCGCAGACAGCTCTGCAGCCAGGAGGCCACGAGTTTGCACTCATGCACCGCCCTTATGGACGGCAGCTTGAAATTCGCCCGACATTGTCACCCAGAGAGCGGAGGCTAGCAGTCCTCTTGCTCCTCGTGCCGACGCAGCTCCTAAGTGCACCTATGGCGCATCCATGTAGCAGAGGCTAGTGCCACTTGGCCACGGATATCTATTACCAGAAGGTCGTAGTGGTTGGCCTGCAACATAAACAGTCATCATTCTATCAAGGTATAGAAATGGACATAATTGCGACGTGACTCCTGATATGAGCCTCCAGGCATCTTCTATCAACTCCTCAGACGCAGTTCCTCTGGAGGGGACAAGTGGTGTGCCCATTAATAATTACAACGACTGCTTTCCTAGGTCCGTTTCGGCTCCTTCACAGAGATCACTAGGCACTGTTGCATGGGGGCTTAATTATTTAGAATGCAAATATTTTTAATTTTAGTCGCTGTTTGTCCGGTTACGCAGTCTCGTAACCAGTTGGCCCTGACTAGTATTAGTACGCAATCTGACTGCATAGAATAACAACAAGGAATGAAAGGAAATTTCCGTTAACACAATTAATTAATTAATTAAGTCCCCAGCAACTGTAAAAGCTACGAAACAACAAAGCACAAGTGTAACTGTTCTGTGTGTGGAAGTGTGATTAAACGTACACATCTGGCACGGTTCTTCCTCAATACGACAAGATGCATTAAACGCCATTTACAATGAAGTAATTTAAAAAAACCAGAAATACTATGATTGCACATAGAATTTAGAATGACACTCTAATACATGAACACAAGCCAGATGCTTTGTTGACTGAACCTGTGACCAAGAGACATTGTTAGTTAAGAAATTAAAAAAAAATAAAAAAATGTTTTTTTACCTTCATATATATTGACTAAAAATACACTCTGATCATTAGAAAATCTCCATTCGAACAACATCTGCTGTCTAGCCCATCAAAACAACTGCACACGACATGGCCTCAAATAATACAGCTATCAACATCCTCTCAGTAAAAGCACTAACCACCACAACTTCTGAACAAGCACTGCCAGTGGAGGCGGCGGAATAAAACTCTTTGGCGCAATCTCTGGCGCTGTGACTCAGTGTAGCCACCTTTCGTATGCCCCTCCTCCACAGGTTAGAATTTTATGGTATTTTTGCCAGCATTGGTAGTGAAAATACCACCAAATTCGTCAAATAAAATACAGACAAAAATAAAGGATAATATTAATAAATAAATATCACATAACTAAATAAATGTTGGCTTTGCACTGACCCTTCAATAACCTAATATATAAAATACAGTATGGAATACAAATGCTTGCATAGATGTGATTTTACATAATAGTTTACACAAGTATCATTCAATCAATGGCACCAGCAATGACGAATAGGTGTAGGTAAGAGTCTCATAACATTTCACAAACAGTAAATATACAAATAATCAGTTTATACAATTATTCACATAAAATCCTTTCAATAGTTCAATAAACAAGTAGCACTCCTCAGAGTAGTTGACAGTTCCAACAGTAGCACCCAGCAATGGGTAACAGGTGCAAATAGCAGTCTCATAACATTTCATCAGTAGTATTTAAACAGCTCCAACAGTGGCACCAAGCAATGTTGAACAGGTGCAGACAGCAACAAGTGACATTATTTCAGTAGAAGCAGTTCCAACAGTGGCTCCCATCAATGTTGAACTGGTGCAGACACCAACAAGTGATATTTCGTCGGTAGAAGCAGTTCCATCAGTGGCACCCAGCAATGTTGAACAGGTGCAGACGCCAGCAAGTGACATGATGTCAGTAGAAGCAGTTCCATCAGTGGCACCCAGCAATGTTGAACAGGTGCAGACACCAACAAGTGACATCATTTCAGTAGAAGCGGTTCCATCAGTGGCACCCAGCAATGTTGAGCAGGTGCAGACACCAACAAGTGACATTATGTGAGTAGAAACAGTTCCATCAGTGGCACCCAGCAATGTTGAACAGGTGCAGACACCAACAAGTGACATCATTTCAGTAGAAGCAGTTCCATCAGTGGCACCCAGTAATGTTGAACAGGTCCAAGTAACAGTCCATAATATTCACTATCACTAATCAGACAGTTCATCAGAGTTCATTAGCAGAAATTAAACATATCCAAGTGGCACCCATCATGTTGAATAAGTGCACGTAACAGTCCATAATATTCACTATGACTAATTAGACAGTTCATCAGAGTTTATCAGCAGAAATTAAACATCTCCTAGTGGCACCCATCATGTTGAACAAGTGCAGGTAACAGTCCATAATATTCACTATCACTAATTAGACAGTTCATCAGAGTTCATTAGCATAAATTAAACATTTCTAAGTGGCACCCAGCAATGTTGAACAGGTGCAAGCACGAACAAAAGTTTGAAGGCACACACAATTGCTTTTACAAAATTGTCATCAATGCTCTTACACTAAACATACAAATTATAATAAACACACAAATCATATCAGATAATTGTCATATTAAATATTACAAATACACAAATATCAGTAAACCTATAATATTTATTGGTGTCAGTGCAAGCCACAACAAACAAGTAAAATAATATTTAGGAGATAGGTCGGTACCAATTATTTGGGATTAGGAAAGGAAAACACACAAAACACACTCACTCACCTTTCATCCACATTACGTGCTACTGTGTAATTGAATAGTGTTAACTGTGTAAATGCAATTATGTCAAAGATTTGATGTTCGACATGTGTATCAAGTAGTAGTGGCAGCAATGTATAATAGTCAATAATAGTTAGTCAAAGTCATAGTCATCATGTAGAGACCAATGTTTGCCAAGCCAAATCAAATGTACGGTGGCTGAACAACTGTCAGTGTGCCAAGATATTCAAATACTTCCTCTCTCCAAAAAAAGTATATACTGCTTACTGATTTAACGAAGTGTGTGTGTAGACAATCTTCGTTCTACTTGAGTGTTCTAGTCTGACATCTTCATCCTCCTTGTTCCATATAAACCAACAAAAAAATATGCTCCTCACTTACTTTACCTCTTATCCACCAAAACTCCAATAATCATCAGCATCACATAATCTTAATATTTCAATAACACCTCTTATGTCGATACATATAAACCTTATCATCAATATCATTTACCTTACCTCTTGTCCACCAAAACTCCAATAATCATCAACTTGACACAATCTCAATACCTCAATAATACCTCCTCAATACGTCGACACATATAAACCTTATCGCCAATATCATTTCACTTCCATAACAACTCTTTCCTCTAGTTAGTCTCCTCGAACCAGTACAGATAAAATCCTAGTGCAAACTTCAATTCATTATCCCATACAATCCGAAGACACAATGTCCACACACAACCTCTGTGTAATCCATCTGACCCAAATCTTCAACTCATTATGAATCATAAACTACATTATGGTTACCTTGTCAATGATTAAATAAGAGAAATGCATACATGACCTCTTACGGCCTTTAGTTTGAATAACTTCCACTAAGTAAGTACGAGTACGGAGTGTGAATGATCATAATACACTCCTGGAAATTGAAATAAGAACACCGTGAATTCATTGTCCCAGGAAGGGGAAACTTTATTGACACATTCCTGGGGTCAGATACATCACATGATCACACTGACAGAACCACAGGCACATAGACACAGGCAACAGAGCATGCACAATGTCGGCACTAGTACAGTGTATACCCACCTTTCGCAGCAATGCAGGCTGCTATTCTCCCATGGAGACGATCGTAGAGATGCTGGATGTAGTCCTGTGGAACGGCTTGCCATGCCATTTCCACCTGGCGCCTCAGTTGGACCAGCGTTCGTGCTGGACGTGCAGACCGCGTGAGACGACGCTTCATCCAGTCCCAAACATGCTCAATGGGGGACAGATCCGGAGATCTTGCTGGCCAGGGTAGTTGACTTACACCTTCTAGAGCACGTTGGGTGGCACGGGATACATGCGGACGTGCATTGTCCTGTTGGAACAGCAAGTTCTCTTGCCGGTCTAGAAATGGTAGAACGATGGGTTCGATGACGGTTTGGATGTACCGTGCACTATTCAGTGTCCCCTCGACGATCACCAGTGGTGTACGGCCAGTGTAGGAGATCGCTCCCCACACCATGATGCCGGGTGTTGGCCCTGTGTGCCTCGGTCGTATGCAGTCCTGATTGTGGCGCTCACCTGCACAGCGCCAAACACGCATACGACCATCATTGGCACCAAGGCAGAAGTGACTCTCATCGCTGAAGACGACACGTCTCCATTCGTCCCTCCATTCACGCCTGTCGCGACACCACTGGAGGCGGGCTGCACGATGTTGGGGCGTGAGCGGAAGACGGCCTAACGGTGTGCGGGACCGTAGCCCAGCTTCATGGAGACGGTTGCGAATGGTCCTCGCCGATACCCCAGGAGCAACAGTGTCCCTAATTTGCTGGGAAGTGGCGGTGCGGTCCCCTACGGCACTGCGTAGGATCCTACGGTCTTGGCGTGCATCCGTGCGTCGCTGCGGTCCGGTCCCAGGTCGACGGGCACGTGCACCTTCCGCCGACCACTGGCGACAACATCGATGTACTGTGAAGACCTCACGCCCCACGTGTTGAGCAATTCGGCGGTACGTCCACCCGGCTTCCCGCATGCCCACTATACGCCCTCGCTCAAAGTCCGTCAACTGCACATACGGTTCACGTCCACGCTGTCGCGGCATGCTACCAGTGTTAAAGACTGCGATGGAGCTCCGTATGCCACGGCAAACTGGCTGACACGGCGGCGGTGCACAAATGCTGCGCAGCTAGCGCCATTCGACGGCCAACACCGCGGTTCCTGGTGTGTCCGCTGTGCCGTGCGTGTGATCATTGCTTGTACAGCCCTCTCGCAGTGTCCGGAGCAAGTATGGTGGGTGTGACACACCGGTGTCAATGTGTTCTTTTTTCCATTTCCAGGAGTGTATTTCACAGTATGTACACAACTTCAAGAATCATAGCAAAACAGAAGCAAACATGTGGAGTATTTCTTGTGTCAAGTGTCACTTCCTGTTTCAATTGCTCACGAAGAATGCAGTGTAATAACTGTCAATGGTCTAAACCTAGTGATGGTATGTCATGTCGTTAGCTTCCTTCCTATTAGCATTTATTTATACAGCTTCCATAATACCTCCAGCCCATGTGACTTCAATGAAGTTTCTTGTACTAATGTCGTTCGTAGCATTATAGTAGTTCATTTTCTTATCTTAAAATTTAAAGCACTGAGCGTAAGCAAAACATGCAATAGCGAGTAAATATACCAGTAGAGAACAGAAGGTCAACAAATGGATGTAGCACAATCCCTACAACGAGGCTCTGCCAAGCAAATAATCTATTATTAATACCATAGTGTGACCTAAACTATATGTTTGTACACAGTATATCAGCATTTCTATGTACCTAATTAAAGAGTAGTTATGACAACAAAACAGAAATGTGTAAATATGCAATCCATACGCAAAGCAGCAAATATATATCTTACATAATAAACAGGTCATTAGCATCATATCACCATAAGCAAATAAATGTTCATATGTCATCTTAATAAGTAAACATGGAGGCGCAAGCATTTACATCACAAAGTATAACCTACATACGTAACCATATCAGCACAATGAATCATGTGACAATTATAATTTAAATAAATAAGCACAGCAGGCACATAATAAAAAAATATGACATCAGTGAAAAAGCAGTGCAGCCAAGCGATGCATAATATACACAAGTAACAACCCTGTTGATTAATCAAACATTGTCAACATCAGATAACACAAAGTATAAATCATGTAATCGCGAGCAGGAAATTACGTATAAAGTACGTACCAAAGTGGAAATACGTAACCTGAAAAATAAACGCAATTAATAATTACCTTTTTAGTTTATTAGTTTCTTCTTCGAAATTACATTCTACCTGAAATTTTCTGGATAGCCAGTACTCTTAACGTCGGACACACACAGAATTTACCTGAGGTTCTTAAATATTTTATACAACCGTACCCTGAAAAATACTGAACGTTAATAACATAATTTATCAAGTCACTATAGCTTTATACTGAATTTAATCAGAGAAATTAGACTGTGTATTTGTTTACGGCTGTCAGTGCATTCGCAGTGAGCGCTCGATCAGCTGTAGGTACGCGTGACGTAGGAAGTAAGTGTTTGCGGTCAACGACTGCTTTGTGCGGCGCGCAAACTTGACTGTTGCTTTAAGTTTGTGCCGCCGCCAGAACAATGCGCGGTATCCTTGTACTCTCCGTGTGTTTACGTATAACTGTTAGTTTCTCAACAGTATGTCATTCCACAAAAATTTTAACGTTCGATATATGATGTATTCCCTTAGAGCGCCGAGATTTAAGAGTTTCTACTTCGACAGTGTTATCATGAATAATTTTGCGAACTCTATATGGACCGTTATAAAGCAGAAAAAATTTGCGACACAAGCCTTTTCCTTTGTGAGACAAACGATGAGACTTAAATAACACCTTTTGACCAACTGACATGTTTTTTAAACGACCAGGACGTTTAGCTGATTTCTCTCTTCTAGCAGCCGCAGATGTAATATTTTGTAGAGCCAGGTTGACAATTTCAGAATGTCACAGTTTCCGTGAAGGCGGAAAAGGAACGATTTCAGAAATGTGATTTGTCGGTGCTTTATTTTTTAATATCAATGTAGCCGGTAAAGAAGTTGAATCATTAGGAAGTTCATTCAGAATGTTCTGAAAAATATGAAGCTACTGATCCCAAGTTCTGTGATTCTGATGACAAAAAAGACGACACAATTTATTGATTTCCTTCATTCATCTCTCTGAAGCGTTAGATTGAGGGTGAAAAAGTGAAATGAAAATTGGTTTAATCTTACGACGCCGTAGAGTATGAAGCCAAATTTTAGAGCGAGACTGTGATCCATTATCTGATATAACCTTATCAACATGACCCACTTCTTTAAGAAAATGTTTGATGAAAGCGTTAGATACTGAACGAGCTGTTGCTTTGCGTAAAGGTTAAAAGACACATATTCTGATGTCAATTCCACTGCTACCAAAATGTACGCAAAACCATTAGTAGAACGAACCACTGGACCGAACAAATCGACTGCAGCCATCTCCTTTAATTTCGCTGGAATGATAGGAAACAACGGTGCTCTGTGAGAAATAGTTGGCGGCTTAGCTTTTGACATAATTTGCATTTGGCAAGAACAAATCGAATACGTTTTTCCATATTACTGAAGTAGCGATTTTCTCGTAATTTATGATTGCATTTTCTGGGACCAAAATGTGCATAAATGAAATGAGTATACCAAATCAATATATTAAGCCACTCATCAGGAATACAAACCAACCAAACAGAGTTGTCGACCGATTTTCGTGTGAAAAGAATAACATTGCGAACTAAATAATACTGTCTACTCGCTACGTTTTCCTTTCTCCTCCACTTCTCCTTAATGTCCTTCCCGATTGGATCCTCATTTTGCTCCTTAGCGATGTCCTGGAGCGAAGACGAAATGAAATTTTCAAATGCAACACCTTGAATATACATCAAACAATAATAATATTCTTTGCAGTCCTCCTCAGCCCTTTGTTTGAAACCCATAGGTGCACGTGATAAAGCATCAGCAATAATATTTGAAGAAACCTGTACGTAAACAATACTAAAATCAAATTCCTGTAGGTACAGCGCCCATCGTGACAATCTTCCATGTGTTAATTTGGTTGACATAAGATATTTCAGAGCTCAATGATCGGTGTAAACCTTAGTATGTCTGCCAAACAAAAATGTCCGAAATTTTGTGAAAGCCCAAACAACGGCCAAGGCTTCAAGTTCCGTAATCGAATAATTCTTTTCTGATGTAGAGAGAACACAACTTCCAAATGCAATAGTTTTCTGTACTACAACGCCGTTTTCTTCTATCTCTTGATATAAAGGTGCACCTAGGCCTTTGTATGATGAGTCCGTCACCAAACAAAAATCTTTAGATAAATCCGGATGTGAAAGAAGTGGAGCAGCAACTAAAGCATCATGAAGTTGTTCAAATTCTGATTGAGCTTCCTCATCCCAACACCAATTAGAATTCTTTCCAGATAGTTCACATAAACGAGGTGTGGCCAAATCGTCCAATTTAACAAAGCGTCTAAGAAAATTACGGACACCAAGGAGACTACAAACATCACGATTTGTAGTAGGAACAGTATAATTACGAATAGCGTCTAGTTTCTCTGAATCAGGAAGAATACCTTCTGTAGAAATAATATGACCAAGAAATTTCATCTGAGAACGACCAAATTCAGATTTTTCCAAGTTCACTGTAATTCCAACTCTTGCAAAAATACATAATAATGAATCCTAAATTTAGTTGTGCTCACTCCAATAATGTTAGCAATCAGAATATCGTCAACATATGAAGTAATATTATCACGAAGATAAACAGGTAAAATTTCGTTTAAATTACGAATGAATGCTGCAGAGGGTATAGTAAGTCCAAACGGTAATTTCCGAAATCACTTTTGGGTAAAAGTCATATCCGGTTATTCTTTATCGACGCTCTAGATAGATTGATAGCTGAAGAGTTGTTTTGATAGATACAACGAATAGTAAAAGAGAAGGCAGCAGTGCAGAAAACTAAAAGGGAAATAGCACCACTACAGCTCGGGGCCCTGTGCACGATACGGCACATATTCACTTAGTGTAGTGAATCCCCTGAGGACTTTTACATCTTCTGGCTAAAGCAATTTGTCTTATGGATTGTGGCAGCTTAATTAAACAAATGCGAATTAATTCAGTCGGACTATAAGGGTTGGAATGGAACTGATTCTTTCGAATCATGTCTTCAAAGTATTCTGCCGGCGTGCGGAACTCAGACTGTTTAATATTACGCTGCATAATAAGACCGTGTTTGAATCTGTCTTGCGTGTTTTCGGACCAATATGCCGATAGAAATGCATGATAAAAATCATTTAAATTTTTACAATCTCTAATAAGTGCGCGCATGCACGTCGTCGGTTCGTTTTCTAAATATCCAAACATAAATTCCAGTTTGTGACTTAGTGGCCAATTTGGTGGAAGTGCGTACATAAATTGATCTAACCATGAAGATGGATGTATGTCATTCTTAGAATTGCGAAAGATCTTAAATTTCTGAACAGTTAAAAAGTGTTTATAGTCAAAGATTTCGCCTTGTGGCGACAAAGACCTACCGCGTCTGTCCCAGTCCGAATGCCGATTAATGTCAAGTTCGGGCGCCTGGCGCTCTCTTGTTGCATCTCGTAAATGAAATAAGTTCTTTTCTTCAAAGCCCTCTGCTATCTGCGAGTCTAAATTTCTTCTCCTGTCTCTTCCTTTCAATTTGTTTGACTTGCTTTCGTAACGCCTCAAATTCCCTTTTAACGCGTTCATTAAATTTTCCCTGATTTTCAACATGTTTATTTATGTTCTGGTACTCTTCGGTTTCTGCGAATTGCAATGGAGCTGTATCATCTGAATCTCCGTCCCCATTTAAACTAAGACTTGCCAATTTATCTGAAATATCTTTCCGATAAGTCACCTATTTGTTCTTTCTGTTTATTTACGCCTTCCGTAAGTGTCGCGACTCGAGTTTCAGTATTAACACATTTAGTAGTTAACTGTTCATATTGTTGTGTTAGGTTATTTATTCTGTCATTTGGTACGGATTCCTCGATTCTTTGAAATAATTCTTCCTTATCGTATGCACGTTGTAAATTTAACTCTGAAAATTTTTGTACTATCACGCGATCTCTTTCGTCCTTTTCTCTATCCTGTTCCATTTGTCTAATTTCTATTGCAATTAATCTGTTATTGTGAGAATTCAAAATCGGTTGTACTTCTCTTATTTCTTTCTTTAATTCATCTGTCATCTTTTTGAAACATGTCCCTATTCGTGATTCTAACCGTGTTTCCATTGTTTCCATCTCTGTTTTAATGGTTCCTATTTGTGAGTCTATCCGTGTTGCCACTGTTTTTAATTCCGATCCTAACTGTGATCCCTGAGAGTCTAACCGTGTTTCCACTGTTCCCTTATCAGTTTCTAACCGTGTTGCCAAAGTTCCCATCTGTGATCCCAAATTTTATATAGCACCCATCAACTGCTCCATATTGACTGGTTCAAAATTCTTTTCGCCCCTAACATTTCCCGTAAAACTAACTTCCTTCGTCATAGCCGTAAAGCTATCTGTGTTCGATACTATTTCAGAATCTTCTATCGTTAATCTCGTTTCTGTGAATTTTTTGATTGAGAAAAATTTTGAACTGGTTCCGGACTATTTTCCCGACTTACTAAATTGTTTTCTACTTCATTATTCATCATACTGTTCTCCTGTGTTGGCGAGTTCGCCATGTTAACATTTTCGTCATTCTCCCTGACCAACATTTTTGCCTCTTTCATCGATCGAGTAATCATTTACAATACATACAAAACTCGTCAAAATACGAAAATAACACACAATATGACACTTTATCACCAACAATACCATTCACACGAAATGGTTCCCTCAAACACGATTAACGAACAATTTAAATCTTCATAACTGCACAAAATTGTCAAACGCGTATACAAGACATCAAAATTTAAATTCTGCAAAAATACCTTTAGAAGAAAAACAAAACAACTACAAATGTTCATTACCAAGTCTACACATGCAATATAGACTACAATTACTAAACTACAAATTACTTCAGCAATACTACTGACTGCTATTTTACTATCAGAAGATTTCCGAAGGAGGATCCGAAGCAGCGGTCGCCACGTGAATGGGGACTTGATTATTAACAATGCAAATAATTTTAATTTTTTGATTTAGTAGCTGTCTGTTCGGTTACGCTGTCTCGTAACCGGTTGGCCCTGACTAGTATTAGTACGCAATCTGACTGCATAGAAGAACAACAAGGAATGAAAGGAAATTTCCGTTAACACAATTAATTAATTAATTAAGTCCCCAGCAACTATAAAAGCTACGAAACAACGAAACACAAGTGTAACTGTTCTGTGTGTG
Source organism: Schistocerca piceifrons (assembly GCF_021461385.2). Classification (NCBI taxonomy): domain Eukaryota; kingdom Metazoa; phylum Arthropoda; class Insecta; order Orthoptera; family Acrididae; genus Schistocerca; species Schistocerca piceifrons. The sequence goes on along the minus strand of NC_060140.1, from coordinate 783,502,017 downwards.
GAAGTGTCATTCAACGTACACATCTAGCACGGTTCTTCCTCAATACGACAAGATGCTTTAAACGCCGTTTACAATGAAGTAATTTAAAAAAACCAGAAATACTATGATTGCACATAGAAACCAGAATTACACTCTAATACATAAACACAAACCAGATGCTTTGTTGACTGAACCTGTGACCAAGAGACATTGTTAGTTAAGAAATTTAAAAAAAATAGAAAAATGTTTTTTACCTTCATATATATTGACTAAAAATACACTCCGATCATTACTACATCTCCATTCGAACAACATCTGCTGTCTAGCCCATCAAACCAACTGCACACAACATGGCCTCAAATAATACAGCTATCAACATCCTCTCAGCAAAAGCAATAACCACCACAACTTCTGAACAAGCACTGCCAGTGGAGGCGGCGGAATAAAACTCTTTGGCGCAATCTCTAGCGCTGTGACTCAGTGTAGCCACCTTTCATTGATTCAGCTGCGGTGTATTGGTTCCTCACAGCATGTCAGTGCCCTGTGCAGCCCTGATTATTTCACACTTCTATACAGTGCCCGCGGGGCTGTGCCTTCTCGCCTGTGATTGGTGTCGTAGACGTGCCTCGACAGGTACCTGCGGTCTAGGGGTAGCGTCTTTGATTCATAATCAAAACGTCTTCGGTCCCGGTTCGATCCCCGTCACTGCCTAAATATTGATAAATAATTAGCATTGACGACCGACGACTTCCGGCATAAGAAGTCAGCCTCATTCTGCAAAAGGCCTTGTCAAAGAGGGCGGAGGAGTGGATAGAGGTTCAGGGCACTCTCTTGTCCTAGGGGTGGGAAATTGCCCCTAAAGGCGGAAGAATCAGCAATGATCAACGACATGAGGATGCAGAATGCAATGGAAACCACTGCATTAAAGACACGTAAAGTGTATCCACGGGACATGTGGCCTGTAATTGAAGAAGTGTCATGATGCTCTCCATTGGCAAAAGCTTCCGGAATAGTCCCCCATTCGGACCTCCGGGAGGGGACTGCTAAGGGGGAGGTTACCATGAGGAAAAGGACTGAATAATTTACGAAAGGATAACGTTCTACGAGTCGGGGCGTGGAATGTCAGAAGCTTGAACGTGGTAGGGAAACTAGAAAATCTGAAAAGGGAAATGCAAAGGCTCAATCTAGATATAGTAGGGGTCAGTGAAGTGAACTGGAAGGAAGACAAGGATTTCTGGTCAGATGAGTATCGGGTAATATCAACAGCAGCAGAAAATGGTATAACAGTTGTAGGATTCGTTATGAATAGGAGGGTAGGGCAGAGGGTGTGTTACTGTGAATAGCTCAGTGACCGGGTTGTTCTAATCAGAATTGACAGCAGAACAACACCGACAACGATATAGTTCAGGTATACATGCCGACGTCGCAAGCTGAAGATGAATAGATAGAGAAAGTGTATGAAGATATTGAAAGGGTAATTCAGTATGTAAAGGGGGACGAAAATCTAATAGTCATGGGCGACTGGAATGCAGTTGTATTGGAAGGAGTAGAAGAAAAGGTTACAGGAGAATATGGACTTGGGACAAGGAATGAAAGAGGAGAAAGACTAATTGAGTTCTGTAACAAGTTTCAACTAGTAATAGCGAATACCCTGTTCAACAATCACAAGAGGAGGTGGTATACTTGGAAAAGGCCGGGAGATACGGGGAGATTTCTATTACATTACATCATGGTCAGACAGAGATTCCGAAATCAGATACTGGATTGTAAGGTGTACCCAGGAGCAGATATAGACTTAGATCACAATACAGTAGTGATGAAGAGTAAGCTGAAGTTCAAGACATTAGTCAGGAAGAATCAATACGCAAAGAAGTGGGATACGGAAGTACTAAGGAATGACGAGATACGTTTGAAGTTCTCTAACGCTATAGATACAGAAATAAGGAATAGCGCTGTAGGCAGTAAAGTTGAAGAGGAATGGATTTCCTTAAAAAGGGCCATCACAGAACTTGGGAAGGAAAACATAGGTACAAAGAAGGTAGCTGCGAAGATACCATGGGTAACAGAAAAAATACTTCACTTGGTTGATGAAAGGAGAAAGAACAAACATGTTCCGGGAAAATCACGAATACAGAAATACAAGTCGCTGAGGAATGAAATAAATAGGAAGTGCAGGGAAGCTAATACGAAATGGCTGCAGGAAAAATGTGAAGACATCGAAAAGGATATCATTGTCGGAAGGACAGACTCAGCATATAGGAAAGTCAAAACAACCTTTGGTGACATTAAAAGATACGGTGGTAACATTAAGAGTGCAACGGGAGTTCCACTGTTAAATACAGAGGAGAGAGCAGATAGTTGGAAAGAATACATTGAAAACCTCTATGAGGGTGAAGATTTGTCTGATGTGATAGAAGAAGAAACACGAGTCGTTTTAGAAGGGATAGGGGATCCAGTATTAGAATCGGAATTTAAAAGAGGTTTGGAGGACTTACGGTCAAATATGGCAGAAGGGATAGATAACATTTCATCAGAGTTTCTAAAATCATTGGGGGAAGTGGCAACAAAACGACTATTCACGTTGGTGTGTAGAATATATGAGTCTGGCGATATACCATCTGACTTTCGGAAAATCATCATCCACAAAATTCCGAAGACGGCAAGAGCTGACAAGTGCGAAAATTATCGCACAATCAGCTTAACAGCTCATGCATCGAAGCTGCTTACAAGAATAATATACAGAAGAATGGAAATGAAAATTGAGAATGCGCTAGGTGACGATCAATTTGGCTTTAGGAAAAGTAAAGGGACGAGAGAGGCAATTCTGACGTTACGGCTAATAATGGAAGCAAGGCTAAAGAAAAATCAAGACACTTTCATAGGATTTGTCGACCTGGAAAAAGCGTTCGACAATATAAAATGGTGCAAGCTGTTCGAGATTCTGAAAAATGTAGGGGTAAGCTATAGGGAGAGACGGGTCATATACAATATGTACAACAACAAAGAGGGAATAATGAGAGTGGACGATCAAGAACGAAGTGCTCGAATTAAGAAGGGTGTAAGACAAGGCTGTAGCCTTTCGCCCTTACTCTTCATCTGTACATCGAGAAAGCAATGATGGAAATAAAAGAAAGGTTCAAGAGTGGAATTAAAATACAAGGTGAAAGGATATCAATGATACGATTCGCGGATGGCATTGCTATCCTGAGTGAAGCTGAAGAATTAAATGATCTGCTGAACGGAATGAACAGTCTAATGAGTACACAGTATGGTTTGAGAGTAAATCGGAGAAAGACGAAGGTAATGAGAAGTAGTAGAAATGAGAACACCGAGAAACTTAACATCTGGATTGATGGTCACGAAGTCAGTGACGTTAAGGAATTCTGCTACCTAGGCAGTAAAATAACCAATGACGGACGGAGCAAGGAGGACATCAAAAGCAGACTCGCTATGGCAAAAAAGGCATTTCTGGCCAAGAGAAGTCTACTAATATCAAATACCGGCCTTAATTTGAGGAAGAAAATTCTGAGGAAATACGTCTGGAGTACAGCATTGTATGGTAGTGAAACATGGACTGTGAGAAAATCGGAACAGAAGAGAATCGAAGCATTTGAGATGTGGTGCTATAGACGAATGTTGAAAATTAGGTGGACTGATACGGTAAGGAATGAAGAGGTTTTACACAGAATCGTAGAGGAAAGGAATATGTGGAAAACACTGATAAGGAGAAGGGACAGGATGATAGGACATCTGCTAAGACATGAGGGAATGACTTCCATGGTACTAGAGGGAGCTGTAGAGGGCAAAAAATGTAGAGGAAGACAGAGACTGGAATACGTCAAGTAAATAATTGAGGACGTAGGTTGCAAGTGCTACGCTGAGATGAAGAGGTTAGCACAGGGAAGGAATTCGTGGCGGGCCGCATCAAACCAGTCAGTAGACTGATGACAAAAAAAAAAAGACCTGCCTCGCAGAATCGTTTGCTAAATATCAGCATAGTCCACACCTTCGATCCGATGTGGCAGTTGGTCCCTTAACTACAACTACTGCCCAGCCATAGCTGCTCCAAATTTGCAACAATTCCCCAGATTGCTGCTTTTTCTTATTTGTGGCGCAGAAGTGTAATAATAAATTAACTTTTTATTATAACAAACACCTGGGCACTGAACATATTGCTCGAAAGTAGTCGGGTGTTCCTTAACTTACATGCAACTGATAACAGTTTCAGGAATGATGATATGATTTATCTGTCTGGAAACCAGAACCAAACGAATTGATCCATCCTTTTTAAGAACGACATGTAATGGGCTGGTATAAGGACTGACTGCAGGCTCAATAAAGCCTTGATCTAAGATGCATTTAAGTTCACTCTTACCCTTGTCTCTATAAGCAAAAGGAATAGCGTACGTTTTTCCACGAACTGGGGTGTGTTCTTTTACTTTAAATAAAAATTGTAAGCCTTGTATAGTTCCTGTGTGATGACAAAATACTGTATCATGTGAAGTCAAAATTTGGTGCAATTCTTCTCTTGCAACGTCATCTGTCACTTCAGCTTCGTTAACCTTTTCATTAATTATTTCTTCACTATTAATTATATCATCCATCGCGTCTCTGCATCTATTGTCGTTGTCATGAATGAACCCATTGTCGTCATAATGCTCAGTGAAAACATCAGAAGTAAGAAACCTTAAACAATTTGCGTCTGATTCAGATTTCGATACACACTCGAAAAATTTCAAACCTCTCGGCATTCCGGCAACAGTTAAGTTCACACTTCCTTCCTTAAAGTTTAAAATTGCCTTATGTGTATTAAGAAACTCCATGCCTAATATAATTTGTGTTCTGTGTAATGGAACAATAATAAAATTAGCAGAAAATTCATATCCTTTACAAATGAAATTTAAGTTGGTCTGTTGTTTGACCTCCCCAGTTTTTCCAGAAATAGCTCCTCGAATTGTAGTTTTAGAAACAGGTAACACAGGACAAGCAATAGTTCTTACACATATACGAAAAACTGATTCACTAATAACATTCAATGGGCTCCCAGAATCTAAACCCGCAGTGAACTTACTCTTACTCACACATAATTCAATAACAGGATTTAAAAATGCGTCTACATTATTTTCCTTTTCGTCTAGTAAAATATCTCTCATGTCTTCCATGCGTACGTAGTGTAAAGTCGTAGTGTCATGACTTTCTGAACCGTCTATATTGCTGACAGAAGCCGAAGCTACAAGTCATTGTCGATTGTTTGCGTCACGTCTTTGATTATTTGAGTCATTTCGCGGATCAATTTCTACGATTTGCACTTGTCTCTCTGAATTTCTGTCACGCGGAGGATGCCAATTAGGTCCCTCCTGTCTGTTACATGTAAATTCTTGGTTGTGTCTGTTATTAAAATTTCTATTTTCCTGTCTATCTGCATGACTACTTCTTGTGTAATTTCGACTGTCAGTTCTGAAATTATTGTTATATCTAGTACCCTGGTTATTTCTGTAGTAAGAATTTCTATTATTGTATGAATAATTTCTGCCTTCTTGTCCGATTACTGTTTCAGTATGATTGATCATTCCGGTAGGAGTTTCCGTTATTATAATTGTTTGCGTAATTTTTGTTAGAACGTCTGTTACTGTCATAAGGCTGGTATCTATTGTACTGTCTGTTTCGTCTGTCAATTTCAAAATTACCGCTATAAGGTGCGTTCCGATCATTTTATCCCTTTTCTCTGAAAATCTATTGTGATTACCGTTACTGAAAAAATTACAAGAAGTCCCGACGTCGTTGTCATACTCAAGTTCTTGTAGCAAAGTCTTAAAAGCCTCAATTTCGTCTTTACATCCTCCGGCTAAAGCAATTTGTCTTACCGATTGTGGCTGCTTAGTTAAAAAAATGCCAATTACTTCAGTCGGGCTATAAGGGTTGGAAAGGAATTGATTCTTTCGAATCATGTCTTCAAAGTATTTTGCCGGCGTGCGGAACTCAGACTTTTTAAAATTTCGCTGCATAATAAGACTATGTTTGACTGTGTCTTGCGTGTTTTCGGACCAATATGCCGATAGAAATGCATGATAAAAATAATTTAAATTATTACAATCTCTAATAAGTGCGCGCATCCGCGTCGCCGGTTCGTTTTCTAAATATCCACACATAAATTTCAGTTTGTGAATTAGTGGCCCATTTGGTGGAAGTGCGTACATAAATTGATCTAACCATGAACATGGATGTATGTCATTCTTAGAATTGCGAAAATCTTAAATTTCCGAGCAGTTAAAAAGTGTTTATAGTCAAAGTTTTCGCCTCGTGGCGACAAAGACCTACCGCGTCTGTCCCAGTCCGAATGTCGATTATTGTCAAGTTCGCGCTTCTGGCGCTCTCTTGTTGCATCTCGTAAATGAAAGAAATTCTTTTCTTCAAAACCCGCTGCTGTGATTCTAAATTTCTTCTACTATCTTTTCCCACGATTTCGCTTTCAATTTGTTTCACTTTCTTTCTTAACGCCTCAAATTCCCTTTTAACGCGATCATTAAATTTTCCTTGACTTTCAGCATGTTTATTTATATTCAGGTACTTTTCTGATTCTGCAAATGGCAATGGAGCTGTATCATCTGAATCTATGTCCCCATTTAAACTAAGACTTGCCAATTTATCTGAAATCTCCTCAACTCTTTCCGATAAGTCACCTATTTGTTCTTTCTGTTTATTTACGTCTTCCGTAAGTGTCGCCACTCGGGTTTGATAGTTAACTGTTCATATTGTTGTGTTAGGTTATTTATTTTGTCATTTGGTACGATTCCTCGATTCTTTCAAATATTACTTCCTTATCGTGTGCACGTTGTAAATTTAACTCTGAAAATTATTGTACTATCACGCGATCTCTTTCTTCCTGTTCTCTATCCGGCTCCTTTTGTCTGATTTCTATTGAAATTAATCTATTATTGTGAGCATTCAGAATCGGCTGTACTTCTTGTCTAATTTCTTTCTTTAATTCATCTTTCATGTTTTTTAAACATGTCCCTATTCGTGGGTCTAACCGTGTTTCCATTGTTCCCATATCAGTTTTAATTGTTCCTATTTGTGATCCCAAATTTAATATTGCGCTCAACAACTGCTCCATATTAACTGGTTCGAAATTCTTTTCGCCCCTAACATTTCCTGTAAAACTAACTTCTTTCGTCATAGCTGTAAAGCTATCTGTGTCGAAACTATTCCAGAATCTTCTGTCGTTAATCTCGTATTCTGAAAATCTTTTGATTGTGAAAAATTTTGAACTGGTTCCGGACTATTTTCCCGGCTTATTAACTTATTTTCTACTTCATTATTCATCATACTGTTCTCCTGTGTTGGCGAGTTCGCCATGTTAACAATTTCGTCATTCTGACTATCCATCATTTTTGCCTTTTTCATCGATCGCGTAATCATTTACAAAACAAACTGGTCACTATACGAAAATTACACACAATATAACACTTTATCACCAACAATACCATTCACACGAAATGCTTCCCGACAAACACGATTAACGAACAATTGAAATTTTCATAATTGCACAAAATTGTCAAACCCGTATACGAGACATCAAAATTTAAATTCTGCCCAAATACCATTAGAAGAATGGACAACTACAGATGTTCAATTACCAAATCTACACATGCAATATAGACTACAATTATTAAATTACAAATTACTACAACAATACTACTGCCTGTTATTTTTACTATCAAAAGAATTTCAAGGTACGATCCGAAGCAGCGGTCGCCACGTGCATGGTGGCTTAATTATAAAATGAATGCAATAATTTCAATTTTAGTAGCTGTGTGTCCGGTTACGAAGTCTCGTAACCGGTTGGCCCTGACTAGTATTAGTACGCAATCTGACTGCATAAATTAACTGTAAAGAATGAAGGGAAATTTCCGTTAACACAATTGATTAAATAAGACCCCTGCAACTATAAAAGCTACGAAACCATAAGGCACAAGTGTAACTGTTCTGCGTGTGGTAGTGTGACTCAACGTACATGTATCTGGCACGGTTCTTCCTCAATACGACAAGAAATTTTAAACACCATTCACAATGAACTAATTGAAAAACCAGAAATACTATGATTGCACATAGAAACCAGAATTACAAGTCTAATACAGGAACACGAGCCAGATGCTTTGTTGACTGAACCTGTGACCAAGAGGCATTATTATTAAGGAGATTTCTTACCTCCATATATATTGATGAAAACTACACTGTGATCATTGCAACATTACACCAACCGAACAGCATCTACTCTCTCGCCCAGCAGAATAATAACTGCACACGACATGCTCTCAACTAGTACTGCTCTCGACATCCTCTCAACAACCACTGCCCATGGCAACCTCTGAACCACAACTGCGCCAGTGGAGGCGGCGGAATAATTCTCTTTGGCGCAATCTCTGCCGCTGTGACTCAGTGTAGCCACCTTTCACACGTCATGCAAATGTAACAGTTTCAGGCGTAAGAGTTAAACAAGTTATCCTCATTGTGGTTTGAACGCTCTACCTTCCCCCCCAAGCGAGACGTGCAATGAAATCACTGACAGATACGCTTTTTCTAAGCTCCATAGCCCTGGTGATACTTTTAATGGCAGTTTACGCCTGTTCTAGAGGACCACAGCATGCAGCACGAAGTAAATCGGTTTTTGGTTGATACTCTATCGACGTACAACGTTCGGTACCGATATGAGGCTGACAACAGGAGAAAACTGGAAGCACGAATCCGAAAAGTTCTTCTACATACGCAGCACACTCTTCCTCAGCATGAAAATTCCAGACCACACACGAGCGCTGCGATATCTGCAAGAATCCGCAGTCTTGGGTACACTGTCGTCGATTATCCCCCACAAGTCCCTACTTGGCCCCATCCGATTTTCATCTGTCTGCAAAACTTAAAGGACACCTTCGAGGATTTCACTCTGATAGTGATGAAGCGATGTGAAGTCAAAGAATCTACAGTTACGGTGTAACAAACTGGTACCTTGTTGGTGACGATGATGCTGATATTTGGTTGGTGGGGCGCTCAACTGCGCGGTCATCAGCACCCGTACAAAGTCACAATTTGCTCACAGTGCAATTTTTTACACAGACCAAATGTACCTTGTTGGGAGAAATGTGCTTGTCGCCAGGGTGTCTACCTTGAAAAATAAAAATTAGACGTGAAGAATAAAGCTGTAGAACGTCAATAACGATTGATACGTTTAAAAAGCTAAAAAGAGTTCTCATATAAGATATTCTGAGGTTTTACTTTTCAGCACGGCCTCATAATTTTAACGAGAAAGAAGATAGCCTCGAGGTAAACGGATTATGGATTCCCCTGCAGAAAATCATCGCTACAGGACACTACAGGAGAAACACAGGGCTAATGACCAAGAAAGTGCTTCAGATCTTTGCACGACAGTTAAAAAAAATCTTCGGTCTCGGTCAGACTTCAGTCTAGGTTCATTCATGGGGGGTGAATCTTTGAGATATCCAGTAACTCGTGCTGGCGAGACGTTAGAAAAACCATTAATGTTATGTTGACGATACCCACGACATCAGAGAGTACCGCACCACAATCGATAAATCGCGGTCGAAACACTCGTAGCGTAGTAGCTGTATGGTTAATGAGGTCCGCCAGAGGCTACAGCTGCCAGCCCATGGGCATCACGTGTGTGGTTAGCGATTGGTTGATGATCCCTTAAATACCGGAGCACTGAACTACGGTGGACAGTTCCCCTCACTGCGCCGAGTCGTGTACGGTCTACAGTTACCGCCGGGTCTGCAAGCTGCAGTGTTCGTCCGTCTTCTTCGATACTTAGGCTCCTTAGGCATCGGAAGCCACCTCTTGACCCTACATAGACATTACTCAGGGACGCACTGACAGGATTTTAACAGTTTAAAGAACTTCTAGTAATTTCAAACGTGTAATTGTGCTGGACATTTCGCAAGAAGAAGCAGCATTTAACTTGAGTCTTTCTTCATATTTAATAAAGATCATTTTAGTACTAACTGTTGTGAATCTTGTAGACTGAAGATTAACTATGCCGTCCTCCCGCAAAGATGTCGAGGTAAAAGCCAACAAGCAGTAGGGGTAATATCGACTGTGTGTGTGTGTGTGTGTGTGTGTGTGTGTGTGTGTGTGTGTGTGTGTGTAAGCGCGCGCTAAACGTAGCATAATTATGAACCCCTAGAGACTACTTGATTAAACGTGGTACGTATATGACTTAATAATCAATGGTAATTATCGTGAGAGTATGACATACGCAGCAGTGATATTTATGGAAATGCCGTTTGGACGGAAGTGACATCTGAAAGTTACTCTCTACCGACTTGCAGAATTCCAAACAAATCAGGGATATACATATGGCGAGCTATCTGGAGCCGTGCGGTTAAAGGCGCTGCAGTCTGAAACCGCAAGACCGCTACGGTCGCAGGTTTGAATCCTGCCTCGGGCATGGCTGTTTGTGATGTCCTTAGGTTAGTTAGGTTTAGCTAGTTCTAAGTTCTAGGGGACTAATGACCTCAGCAGTTGAGTCCCATAGTGCTCAGAGCCATTTGAACCATTTTTTTGCTATCTGGACAATAATACTGCTGGTTTCACAGTTGTGGCATTCTGAAAGTTGGCGTGTGACAAATAATGTGTGCTACTAACAAACGATTGGAAACTCATCTACATTAGGGTCGAAACCAAAGTATTATAAGTTGCTGTGCTGTTTGGCGACACTGATGACAAATAAATGGGCGAAACAGTAAGAACGAGTGATATGTAAAACTCTAACCTGGAGGAATTTCAACCGTACTTAATAGATGAGTATATGCTTACCTTATATGAAATAATAGTTTGGAGGTGATAGATCTCTGCCGCACTTATTTGTTGTGGAGGATGGAAAAGTGGCCACCTGAAAGCATAACACTGTAAGGCCAAGATCAGTTTCAATGAGACTTGGTATACGTGTTACTTACAACAGGAAAAGTACAGTTTTCAGATTATGTGTTGGAATGGCGATGGCAAAGAAAGCGTTTCTGAAGAAGAGAAACTTGTTAACATCGAGTATAGATTTAAGTGTCAGGAAGAATTTGTGTGGCGTGTAGCCATGTATGGTAGTGAAACATGGATGATAAATAGTTTGGACAAGGAAAGAATAGAAGCTTTCGAAATGTGGTGCTACAGAAGTATGCTGAAGATTAGGTGGGTAGATCACATAACTAATGAGGAGGTATTGAATAGAATTGGGGAGAGGAGGAGTTTGTGGCACAACTTGACAAGAAGAAGGGACCGGTTGGTAGGACATGTTCTGAGACGTCGAGGGATCACCAATTTAGCGCTGGAGGGCAGCGTGGAGGGTAAAAATCTTAGAGGGAGACCAAAAGATGAATACACTAAGCAGATTCAGAAGGATATAGGTTGCAGTAAGTACTGGAAGATGAAGAAGCTAGCACAGGATAGAGTAGCATGGAGAGCTGCATCAAACGAGTCTCAGAACTGAAGACAACAACAAAAACAATGGCGATAAATGTTGACAAGTAAACTATAAGTTGCATACCGTCATACTTTTCGATACCTGCAACCAAACAACAGGGAGATTTCGTTCTTCTTCCCCTATCTCATAAATATATTTTGCATAATTAAGTTACTGTGCTGTTCTGGATTATCAGCAAGTGTTCTAAAAATATTTATTGACTGGTGACTCTATAGAGTGCTGTGTGCACAACGACCACATACGTGAAATTATAAGGAATGTAAGCGATGGCCGTAATATTGATGGTTTATTGACCGCAAAATCGATTTTAAATCATATAGTGATCACCTTCAGAGCAGCAGTGTGATTGAAAATCGATTTTGCTGTCAATAAACCATCAATATTACGGCCAACGCTGACCTTCCTTATAAAAATATTTATTCACATTACAATAAATCTGCATCAGCATAGAAAAAGATAGCATTCTATGCTCTGAGCTACTGTCAAATTTTTCCCCTCGTTCTTTAATACAAATTGGAAACAAACTCGCTGGTTAATTTTAGGAGCCCCTGGCGAGAAGCAAGCAGGAGCTGGCAACCGCAAGCGCCGCCACTGCCTCGTTCCTCACCCCCCACCTCTGCCCACAGTGTCGACCGTAATTCGCACCGGCTTCCCTCCGTGCGCTGCTTCATTCCAAGTTGGAAGAAATTATCCTTCCCGTAATCTGCAAAGTAAACCAGACCCGCTTTGCGGCCATTGTTTGCGGATTTTCCTGCCAGGAGGTGCTCCCAGCGGCGCCGGCAGGCAGACAAAGGACTGTCGCATGACGTCAGCCTACCGTCGAGTCAACAGACTGCCTCCAATGCGCGCCATTCGTGTCGGACATCCGCAATAGCACAGCTATTGCAAATATAATTTAGGCGTAAATTTTCTCCAGCACCTCGTATATTTGCAACAAAATAAACTCCTTTGTAGTCATACTGTCAATAGCTGATGTTTACTGTAGTGACGTAACAAGACTGTTACGCCACACGGTAGTAGCCAAAAGAAAGGCACGCTAACGCTGTGGCCGATAGTGCACGAACGGCAATAAGCAGACGGGCGTGAAGTCTGGAACATGAGAACTTATGAATGAATACGAAGAAAAGTATGTAGATGCTTTTTACTTATCTTTTCTTTATTCCTTGGAATACATCTCTCTTGAATACTCGAAGCTATAGGCACTGATACAAATGGCTCCTTGTTAGTTCGTAGTCATTAACTTCTGATGGCTATTCTGTCTCTCGGCTAATGAGAGAGAAAGGCTTCGTACAACTGGGCGATAGCTAGGTTCGCGTACAACTGGGCGGTAGCTTGGTTCTCGTACAACTGGGCGATAGCTAGGTTCGCGTACAACTGGGCGGTAGCTTGGTTCTCGTACAACTGGGGTCGAGTCCACTCTCGTATCACGAGACCTGCCTTGGTGGTGGCGCTAGGTCTGCGATCACAGTGGCGACACGCGGGTCCGACATGTACTACATGGACCGCGGCCGATTTAAACTACCACCTAGCAAGTGTGGTGTCTGGCGGTGACACCACATTCCTCCCCCGCAAATCGGCGAACGGTCGTGTAATAAGGCTTCCGCCCGCCGTGGGGAGGACCACATGTTGACGTATGCGATGAGGTGGGGAGCCTAACAACAGGCGAGGCTGTGCCACCCGCACCCGGCCATCCGGTCCGAGGGGAGCTAGGAAACGCCTGCAAAACTAGTCCAGGGTGCACGTCAACATGTGGTGTATGCGCCCGAGAGAAGACATGAGGGACCGAAGGGTCTATTTCCATGGCGTCGGGGTAGCCGACGCGCGATGACGTCATGTGGTCCGGAGCGGGCTGGAGTTCCATGGCGGAGGACAGCTGGTCACGGGAAGCGATCGGCGGCGCGTGACCCTGGGAGGCGCCTGGCGGCTGCAACGAAGCGTCGAATGCGGTCGGCGGCGGCTGCTGCTGCTGCTGCGGCGGCGGCGGCGCGTCGCCATGGGGCAAAATGGAAGGCATCGTCGGTAACACCTGGGGATGAGGCGAGCCAGTAGATGGGTCCCCAGGGCGCTGACCGGACGGCACCGTCGCTGAAAGCAGACGGGGAGCGGCAGAACCCGAGCGACGACAGAGGCGCAGCTGATTGAGATGCCGACGCACCTCACCAGAGGCCCCCAAAACCAAATACATCGCGCGGCCGAGGCAGCGAAGAATGCGCCCTGCGAGCCAACGCCGTGAACCTCGATAGTTGCGATAACATACAACGTCGCCTGGAGCAAAAGCAGGAGTGGGCCGCTGCGCAGGAACCTGATGCGGCGGATGCAGCAAAGACATCAAGGTGCGATGAGGACGACCGTGGAGCAACTCAGCCGGCGAGCGACCATCTCGGGGCTGAGAGCGATACGAAGACAAAAAGAGCAACAATGCGTCCTCCCGAGAATGCGACTCTTTCAATTTCAACATCTGTGACTTGAAAGTCCGGACCAAACGTTCAGCGGCACCGTTGGACTGAGGCGAAAACGGCGCGGATGTCAGATGTTGAATACCATTGGCCTGGCAGAAAGACTGGAATTCGGCGGACATGAATTGTGGGCCATTGTCGGAAACAATAGTCTGCGGAAGACCTTCAATGCAAAAGATAGCAGACAACGCTTGGATGGTGGCGGAGGACGTCGTGGAAGACATCCGGACAACAAAAGGAAAATTACTGAAGGCGTCGACCAGAACCAACCATCGAGCATTCCAGAATGGACCAGCAAAATCAATGTGCAAGCGTTGCCAAGGGGAAGTGGCTTTGGGCCACGCAAAGACTTTCCGCGGCGGTGCGGACTGTTGTTCGGCACACGCCGGGCACGAAGAACACATATTCGTAATCGCAGCATCGATTCCGAACCAAGTACAGTGCTGACGAGCAAGTTGTTTCGTTCGCACTATACCCCAATGTCCTTGATGAAGAAGCCGTAAAACAGAGGACTGTAACGAACGTGGGACCACGACTCTGGACTGATCATTATCAGAACGCAACAACAAAACACCACGTCGAACAAAAAGTCTCTCCTTGTGAGCAAAAAATCGGCGAACCAACGGATCCTCGATCCGAGACTTTGACAAAGGCCATTGCGTAGCAACAAAACGCAAAACAGTAGCAAGGACAGGGTCAGCAGCTGTGGCTGTAGCGACACGACGAAAATCAATCGGAAACGATTCGACCACTGCATCGGTTTCCGAATCAATGAACATGCAAGCAAGTTCGGAAGAATCGAATGCTTTATCCTCAGCAACAGGCAAACGGGACAACGCATCGGCGTTTCCGTGCTTAGCAGTGGACCGATACAAAATATCGTAGCGGTACTGCGAGAGGAAAATAGACCAGCGAATGAATTTCTGCGCTGTACGTGGAGGTACAGGCTTGGTCGGATGAAAAAGCGATGTCAAAGGTCTGTGGTCTGTGATGATGGTAAAGTGACGACCATACAAGAAATCATGGAACTGAGTAACACCAAACACGAGAGCCAAAGCTTCTTTCTCGATCTGTGAATAATTTCTTTGCGCAGACGAGAGCAATTTGGACGCAAAGGCAATAGGGCGATCATGGGAGCCAACTTTGTGCGCAAGCACAGCACCGATCCCGAAATCTGATGCATCTACCATCAACAAAAGGGGTTTCTGGGGATCGAATGGCGTAAGGCAAGTATTAGAAAGCAACGCCGATTTCAACTGGCGAAAGGCGCGTTCACATTCCGTCGTCCAGACGAACGGAACACCTTTACGGCGTAAGCGATGAAGCGGAGCTGAAATGGAAGAGGCATTGCGCACATATTTATGGTAATAATTAATTTTACCCAACACACTCTGTAGCTGTTTCACATTTTGAGGGGAAGGCAATTCTTGTATGGCACGGAGGTGCTCTGGACTCGGATGTATGCCTTGGGCATTAATGACATGTCCCAGGTATGGTAAGTCACGAGCAAAAAACACACATTTGTCCTTCCTCAAGCGAAGACCATTTTGCCGCAAGACCTGAAATAATGTTCGTAAATTCGCAAGATGATCTTCTTCTGTCTGTCCGGAGATCACTATATCGTCCAGATAGTTTGCTGCAGTAGGGACCGACGCACAAATAGTTTGTAAATATTGCTGAAACAAGGCAGGGGCGGATGCACACCCGAATGGCAGTCTTTTGAAGCGGTACAATCCAAGATGCGTGTTAACCACCAATACGCGCTGGGATTCGTCGTCCACCGGTATTTGCAAGTACGCATCGGCTAGGTCCAACTTTGAAAAAGTTCGGTTGCGCGTTTACCTTCAGTTCTAAATGTGCTTCATAGTTTTTAGCGCAACCTAAGCCCGGTGCAAAAATGTCTGCAAATTCGTCACACAGCCGGGAAACACTGTCTGTAGGCACAGTCTGATTCACTGAGAGGACCTGATTTACAATAGACATGTTAAACAACTTAAATAAATCTAGACCAAACAAATTCACTGCAGACGAAGAACGAAGAACGTAAAATGACACAAGTTTTGTTTGTCCCTTGAATGCTGCAAGAAGGCTGCACTGTCCTAACACAGGAATTGTCTGTCCGGAATATGTAGTTAGCTTAACATTTGCGGAACGCAACGGAGGTGCGCCCAGTTGTTTGTATGTGTCGTGATTGAGCAATGAAACTGCAGCTCCGGTATCGAGCTGGAATGGTATCACTTTGCCTTCAAAGTCTAAGTCCACAAAAAGTTTATTGTCCTGCTGACGACAAGAGCGACTGTTTTGCGCAATTGGAACAGACACTGGTACAGAATCACTTGCTAATTGACGTGATTTCCGGCGACGTCGACGCACAGTTTTTGTGGGACGATCACAGTTACTGTTAGAGAAAGTGTCACGGGACGAAGCGGAATTAACGACAGGAATGTCCATAGGCGAAGGTCCACGAGCCTGAGTGTCCTTGGTTCGATTCCGGCGCGAAGCAAAGGGCCTGGAATGATTGTGATTGTCTGATCTGAGCTTTTTCTGGCAAACACTTTGAACATGTCCTTTCTTATTGCAGAAAAAGCAAATAGCTTGGCGTGACGGGCAATGTTCACGCGAATGTCTAGTAGCACACCGCGGGCATGATTGCACTGCATTTGTGGGCTGGCGCGGCACCTCTGGGTTAGCACGCGGCGGTCGCTGGGTCGCCGTGCGCGAGGCCCGGTTACCGGGTCGCACAGCGCGTCCAGCGGGCCGGTTAATGTGACACACGGCTGGCGAAGTTTCAAAAGATTCCTGAGCACAGTCCAGTGTGTCCTGTCTATCCAATATGTCTATCACTTGTTGAAGGGAGGGATTAACTAGTTTCAAAATTTGCTCCCGTATGCGAACATCAGAAACGTTCTGTGCAATTGCATCACGCACCATTGTATCTGAATAAGAAAGACCACAGTCACATTCAAAGGCACAGTCCCTAGTAAGTCCTTGCAATGTAGCTACCCACTCCCTATTAGTTTGACCGGCCGTACGTTTTGTACGAAAGAACGTATACCTTTTTGCAACCACATTAACTGTTTCTTTGAAATAGGCATCTAATGCAGACAAAATTTCCTCGTATGACAAAGTTGCTACGTCGCGCCGGGGAAACAATTTCACTATCACACGGTATGTGGACACACCGACACAAGAAAGCAAAAACGGCTGCCGCTCATTACCTTGAATTCTGTAGGCAGCCATGTGGAATGCGAACTGACGAGACCACTCTTGCCAGGTCTCATCGGCTGCCACGTATGGTCGAAAGGGAGGTGCAACAGCTGGTTGTGGCTGCGGTAGCGGTGAAGCGGCTGCGGCCGCATCGGTTTGAATGGTACGTTGACCCTGGACGAGCTGTCCAAGGGCATCCAGTAACGCCTGCGTCTGCTGAGTCTGCAAGCGATAAAATTCGGACAGTACATCTGGAGCATGTGGCGAAGCCATGACACAATGAAATGTAAGCAATCAGAACAAAGTTTTTACTCGTCGCCAATCTGTAGTGACGTAACAAGACTGTTACGCCACACGGTAGTAGCCAAAAGAAAGGCACGCTAACGCTGTGGCCGATAGTGCACGAACGGCAATAAGCAGACGGGCGTGAAGTCTGGAACATGAGAACTTATGAATGAATACGAAGAAAAGTATGTAGATGCTTTTTACTTATCTTTTCTTTATTCCTTGGAATACATCTCTCTTGAATACTCGAAGCTATAGGCACTGATACAAATGGCTCCTTGTTAGTTCGTAGTCATTAACTTCTGATGGCTATTCTGTCTCTCGGCTAATGAGAGAGAAAGGCTTCGTACAACTGGGCGATAGCTAGGTTCGCGTACAACTGGGCGGTAGCTTGGTTCTCGTACAACTGGGCGATAGCTAGGTTCGCGTACAACTGGGCGGTAGCTTGGTTCTCGTACAACTGGGGTCGAGTCCACTCTCGTATCACGAGACCTGCCTTGGTGGTGGCGCTAGGTCTGCGATCACAGTGGCGACACGCGGGTCCGACATGTACTACATGGACCGCGGCCGATTTAAACTACCACCTAGCAAGTGTGGTGTCTGGCGGTGACACCACATTTACAACAGGATTTGCTGATGTTTTGTTTGGAATTTTACATGACTTCCCGAGAAATCATTTCTCTCCTTTCACACATTTATCACAGTTCTTACCATAAGAAACATGTCAGTACAGTCAAATCAAAAATCAGTATCTGGAATTAGGACCTAAATGTGAGATTTTTCTTCAAAAGAATTTTTATCAGCGCAATGAAGTTCAGATTACTGCATTTTAAAGATAGATATAAATTTCAGAACTACAATTTGTTTTTGCAGTACTGTATCCTATTACTACAAGAGAATGTAATTCCGAGCATGCGAATCCATCCATTGAGTATATCGCTTTACACTTTGTAATATTGCTATCGATAGCTTCCTTAAAGTGATACAAAATCCTCTTATATCGCAGCATTGCGCGATTAGCAGTAAATTATAATTTCATTATAAATTATTACAAAGTAGTTTTTATTGCATTCATAATTATTTACACAATACATTTCCCCTATTACTTTTTAGATCGTGTGTGCGTATTACTCTTTTGCGTGCGATTATGGGAAATTAATATCGTAAATGCGAGAGAAAACTATTGGCTGAATGGCTACGTTTACACACGACACATCTTCCGAAAGAGGATAACAAAATTTCGGAAACAGTTTTTCGCCGTTGTGTTTACAGGAGTGAAGGGGATTTACTAACCCACTTAGGCTAAATATGGCGCCTGGAAAACAGCTGTTCCAGTTTGTGATTCAATCAGCATAATCACTGTTGCTCTTCGCTTAAGTATTAGAGGTCGGTAGCTTCATTCTTAGTCTAATTTTCTGTTTCTCCTTCACTGCACTATAATTCACGCCGTCCACATTAGTCGAATATTTTTAAAACTAGACGTATCCTGACAACAGAACATTTGAAAAATGGTTGTTCGGTTAGGAGGGAGTGAAAATCGATTGTGAAAGTGAAATAGTACGCTGCTATGAAACCGAGAGGAGGAGGAGTATAGTGTTTACAACATTCTATCGACAATGGCCATGATGCCGATGCCATTGCCATCTAGCAGTGAAAGGCAGAACTCGTTGCAATCATGATGGCCCACGAGGTGCTCTACAACAATGTTAGGTGGCAGAGGGTTAAAATGTTTTTCACTGTATTGTATATTTTTAGCTGTATATGAATTTAATGTAATGTTCTGATCACACACAGACTAATTTCGTCGTGTCGTATATTTACTGATTTAGCGTTATCTGAAAAGACTGACCGAAGTTATACCATCTCCGTTGTTACAGTTAAGTAGAATTTTTATTAACGTTGTAACTGGAACCTTCTCATAGGTATTCATGATGAACATAAATAACGATTTTTAGTTGACCCTCTCAAATAAATGTTCTTCGGCAGAAACCATTGATTTTTCTTTGATGAGAGTTGTACTTTCGTAGCAATACAATAATGATGAAAACATACTTTATTCAGTTAATAGCAAATCCAGCCATTTGTCATGTATCATGGCCAAGTTCGGAACAGGTGAGGTCCTAATGATCTTACTACGTACAGAAATAATACAGACATCGTGTTCTCTCGGAGATAATATTTAACGATTGTCCACTACTGCGTGCGCATTCACTGAATAATGTTTTTGCTTTCCACTCTCGCTACACAGTTCTTACACAGAAACACACGGTACAGAAATCAAAAATTATATGTGCCTCCCCAAGAATACATTGTAACAGGGCCACAAACTGATGTTGAGCTCCTGCATTTACAGTCTTACATTCATGAAAATTTAGAAACAGTTTTTTTCTTGTTTTACACCAACATCACTAGAAAATGTCACGAAGTCTGGTGTCACTTTTTTAGTTCTTTTGGTTGTCAAAAAAGTATTCCTCAGTAACAGGTCAGCTGCTTTTTACGATTTAAATAAACGATCTGGTTGATGGTATTGACAGCGGCCTGAGACTGTTTGCCGATGACGCTGTAGCCTACAGGAAAGTAGTATCACACGAAATCTGTGAACAAATCAATGAGGATTTACAGAAAATAAATGCATGGTGTAATGAATGGCAGCTATCTCTCAATATTAGTAAGTGTAGCCTACTGCGTATAACAAGGCGAAATTAACGATTAATGTACGAGTACAAAATAAATGCCCAGTCATTGGAAGCGGTAACGTCCATCAAGTATCTGGGTGTAACTATTCGAAATGATCTCAAATGGAATGATCAGATTACACAAGTAACGGGTAAGGCAAACTCTAGATTGCGGTTTATTGGTAGAATCCTGAAGCGATGCAGTCCTTCAACAAAGGAAATAGCTTACAATTCGTTAGTTCGTCCAGTCTTGGAGTATTGTTCGTCTGTATGGGACCCTTATCAGTTGGGTCTGATTCAAGAGATTGATAAGGTCCAAACAAGAGCGGCAAGATTCGTGACTGGCACATTTAGCCATCGCGAGAGCGTTACAAATCTCATAGAAAGTTTGATGTGGGACACACTTGCAGATAGACGGCGCGCTAAACAGAAGGGGCTGCTCACTAAATTCCGAAATCCGATCTTCACAGAGGATGTAGAGCATGTATTATTACTACCAACTTTAAGATCGCGCAATGATCACCATTCACAGAAAACGCGACTGCTGTTCGAATCCTGCCTCGGGTATGGATGTGTGTGATGTCCTTAGGTTAGTTAGGTTTAAGTAGTTCTAAGTTCTAGGGGACTGATGACCACAGCTGTTAAGTCCCATAGTGCTCAGAGCCATTTGAACCATTTGAACCATTCAAAGATAAGGGAAATAAGAGCTCGTACTGAGGCGTTCAGACAGTCGTTATTCCCTCGCGCGAACTGCGAGTGGAACAAAGGGGGGAAAATACGAATTTGGCGCGAATTGTGCTCTCCGCCACACACCGCTTGGTGGCTAGCGGAGTATATATGTAGATGTAGATGTAGAACCACGTACATTCACATTAATCGTTGACACGAGTATAATTTTGATTTGACAAAAAGTACAATGAGCAGTGGTATCTACATTTATGCTTTTGCTAAGGAAGTGTATGTTTTTGCAGTGTTGTATTGTACAACTACTACGCTACACCACAGTATTCAGTACCAGAAATAGCTATTCTGGATTACAACTTGCCTCCTCATTTGAGCAAGGATAAAGGGAGTTACCAGAAAAAAACCGCATCGAGTCCTTCGGCAATGAGTATTGCAATGTTGTGAATGTGTTTTAACGTGCGTCTTTGACTATTTGTGACATTAATACAGATATTTTTATATGGTTCGAGAAAATTAATCTCTTTCTGTTAACGAAAATTAGCAAAAGTTTTGACAGTCTTTCTCGAATTAGCAATTTTTTAAATACACTATATTTTTCTGTAATCACGCTGATAAGTAGATACAACATGTAGTTCTTGCTCGACGGACGAAAACCGGCGGCGAAGTTGGTATGAAAGTGATGGCCGGAGTCTGCACTGGGTTGGGATCTGCAGGAATGGCGCTGGCATTTCGGAGTCACTCTGCCCCGAGGTTGACACGTGAAATTGGGAACTCTTGACGTCCGGATAGCTCGAAGTTGGGTCATGGTACACTCCTAACAGGATATTAGAAATTGGGAAAAGACAATTTGGACTAGTTTTTTTTAAATCTATATTCCGTTCTTACTCGACGAATCTATTTATTTAAAAAAATCTGATTTAGTATTTGTTCCTGATCTTGAGTACAGCCAAAATAAATCGATGTGTTGGATTTGGTTTACACAAGTTAGGGAAAGCTTTAGAACACGACATCCTTTTAACAGCTCGATGTCGCAAATTATTGGTCAGAATTAATGGTCTAAGGCACGGGTCTTTAAACTAAGTCCCGCGGGCGAATATCTGCCCGCGAACACAATCAATGCAACCCGCGGTAACGGTCAGACATGCATGGTATCCGGCCTGCTTTAATTTTATTTTTTGTTTCGGTTGAACCTTACTTATGGAACACCTTCTACGACGTGTGATTCGGGTGAGCAGAAGAAAATATAAGAAACTGACCGGGATCTGGCTCTTCGGTCACTACAAATGTACACTTAGTAACACGTTCTCCTATAAACTTCCGCTCTGTAAAGTAGACGCTCCGACAATGTTGTAGTTAGTCAGCTGTAGGACTGTCCGCTGCACGCGTTGCCCCGATGTTGCAAATTCTCTGCAGTGATGTTGTCAGCAGATATTTTCCTCGCCGCTGAATAGTAACCCTTTCCCTTGCAGTATCTATGAATTCCAGTTCTGGTTCGTCGGTGTTAACTAACACGAATTCAGTGAAGATGCGCATAAGGTGGTAGCTGTGCACATTAGTACTTTAATTAACAATAACGCGGCGTATCTTTTTTGACTAATTTTGAAGCAGAGGCATAAACAAATATTTTTAGACAACTCTCTTCTAGGATATACTGTACTATAAACAAAAAATTACAATACTGCATTATAAAACTGTTTGAGTACCTAATTTTTCGGAATGGAAAATAACGACCAATTCTACATGTATTCGTACGGAAAAAAGAGTTTTATTTGGCGAGTGTTAATGACGAGAAAGATTCAGGAACGAATCATGTTCATGAAGTGAAGTAATACTGTACAGAGTAAAATTTGCAATGCAAATTAATCATATAAAATACGTACTATTATCAGTTTTAGTTTTATGACCAATTAAGATACATATTAACTGCCATATATGTATAATGTAACCGATGTAAATGTATAACTAATTGTAATTAGTTATATGAGATTTCCAACAAATTACCATACCTAATGGACATACACAGGCAATTCGCGTAATGCAATTAAGCATTGTAATAATGATTAATGAGATTTATGTATCTATAACATCCCACTTACAACCGTTCTGTTACTAGCGAAAATTATCAGCAGCAGCTTCGAATGTTCATCAGTTCTCTTTTTTTTTTTTTTTTTTTTCAGAGATAAGGAGTGCAGAAAGGGGAAAAAGCCAACAACAAACTTACGCAACTCATAAAACTGTGTAAGTGCAAGACTATTATAATATTCCAGCAATGATAAATTCAAATATTTACGGTTAATCGTGTTTTCATCTTTATCTCTTAATCGCTACATGACAATTTCCGTTTGAAGTTCCGTACAAGATCTTCTGTATCGGCATTAAATGAATTATGAAAAATCTTGATATTTTTTGCAGTTGCATCAAAACCTTAAAAACGAGACTCGTAATTTATTTTTAAAATACTCACAACTTCCGGCTGCGAAATATACCGTAAATGGAATTTCTGATTGCTGATTGAATGTGTGGTATGTATTAAAATGCGTGAATCATGTTTTGTTCATTTTAGATCGAAACAAAACAATTTTTTGTCGAAATAATTTGAGTGTGCAAATAAGGCAGCAGCTGATGTTCTCCTTTTCGATTCCTGGTCGGAGCTCAAAAAATCGCGGCAGAGCATTTCTATTTCTAAGCGAGAGTACTTCTGTACAATATGATAAGTCATTTACTTCAATCTGTTCTCTGAACTCGCGGAACTGGGATTATGAGGGCGTGTAATCTTGTAAAATTAACAGCTGACATAAGTAGCTTTAAATCTTCTGACGTAGCCAAGCATTTTCTGCACAAAGACTGTTGCTGTATGATGCAATGCGCGAGTAATGGTTTTTGACCCACCGTCATTTTCTACCGCCTTTGTCACGAGAGCAACACCTTTATTTTTTTCCATACAGGTTATTGTCACCATCAATTGTGGTACACCTTAAGCTTTTCCACTCTAGATTGTTTTTCTGAACAGTATTTTCAACTGCTTTGAAAATTTCTTATCCCGTAGGCCGTCGTGGAGAGTATGAACTTCAAGAAGCTCTTCATACACATCATACTTTTTGTTTACCCCTCGAATAAAAATTATTGTATGTGCAGTACCTGAACTCTGTGCTGACTCATTCAGGCCAAAAGAGAACCATTAAGTGTCGAGTTTTCCAGACAACCTAGTTCATATATTTTCAGCAAAATCATTTACTATTGAAGCCACAGTGAATGCTCACAAACTGATGTTTTTTGATAAATTAGCTTTTGCTTGACACATTTACTTAACTGCTGCAATCATTTAATCCTGTGTTAAGTCGCCGTCAGTGAACGGTTTTTCTATGTTTTTCCTATTGAGTGAACCGCACGGAAACCAGCACGAGGTGCTGCTTGTTGTTCAGTACTTACTTTGTTAAAGAACGTTTGCTGACATTTCAATTCGCGTTTCAAAGACTCTGTATTAACCGTTGGCTCCCGGTCTCATAACGACCTTTTATGTTGTATTTTTGGAGAATTAATATCATTTCACTACAAGTTATACTCATTACATTATCACGCGAATCAGTCACGGAATATTTATACCTCCACTACTCGTCCCCAGCTCGTGGTCGTGCGGTAGCGTTCCCGCTTCCCACGCACGGTTTCCCGGGTTCGATTCTCGGCAGGGTCAGGGATTTTGTCTGCCTCGTGATGACTGGGTGTTGTGTGATGTCCTTGTTTTAGTTAGGTTTGAGTAGTTCTAAGTTCTAGGGGACTGATGACCATAGATGTTAAGTCCCATAGTGCTCAGAGCCATTTTTGAACCTCCACTGCTCTTTAAAAGTTCTGCGTTCGCTATATATCTTCTGCTTATTTTCCATATTTGCACAAAATCACATAAAATGGATGTAACTTCAGTTCAAAGTGATGACAATTAGCAGCATTAAGAGCAAGCGTTCTGAGTAAAGAACACTGAATTTATCTTGAAGGCAGTTTTAATTAAATTAAATACTCACTCTTACTCGCACTGTATATTCACTAAGAAGCTTTAGTTACAAAACACACTGATAACACTATGTTTTGTTTTTCAGGTCGCACACGTTGCCACTACCTGGAAGATGGTGCTGTACTACTGCACTTAACTCTCTACTCTACGGAAGATGTCACAACTATTCGTTTAGCATCGTCCGAAGTAGTCGTAACAGTACATAAAATGCAGGCAGCTCATCGGCTATAATCGCGGCAACCAAACAGAAATTGCGGAATGGAATCCAACGCCACTCGCTTTGCCACAGATATCATAATGGGTCTCTCATTCTGAAACGAAAATTTGCGCGTAATTCAACACTGCACCATGTTGGTATGCTGAACTGAAATCTGCCCAATGCCAGGGGTGACCACAGGAAACGAAGAGATAATTACCATTTCTGCGTCGTGGCGAGGAATGTTGTGGTGAGATATTCCGCCCTGCTGACAGCAGATGCAGCTCGCGCTACGTTCTGACCACTTGCTGCGCTGTTTACACTTTGCCGTCCGCACGTCTCGTACAAATTTATTCGCTTGGCGCCGGCAGCGCTAATTCGGATTACTTGGCTTGTCGCCGGCCGCTTGTCATCTTTCCGTTGACGCCAAGTTTCAAACACATTCACTTTTGCGCATTTTAATTTTCCGGAAATCCTCTATTTTGCCTTATCATTCCACAAACTCGAATTTTCCTTTCAAGTAACTTCTCTGCAAGTTCTACACTGTTACAGTAATTATCCATGCAGAGATAATGCCACTTTCCATCAGAAGGTGTCAGTAGTTCCATCAATGTTTCTGCTAAAGGTTGTCCAGCACCGGAATATATCTTCAATGAAGAACTGTATCTCGTACTCGAATCACACAGCATCCGAATGAGTATGTCGCATTTCGTAATTTTCTACGGATTGTAGACTCTAAAATTTAACCGTCCACGCCACGTTATCATTCCTTCATCAGTTGAGATGTTTTGACTTCGATTAAACGTTTCTTTAAACTTTTTGGAAAAATAATCAGTTACGAATCGCACTTGGACAAGCCGGTCGACATTATCCGGTTTATTGTTACTGTCGGAAAAATGTAGAAATGATAATATTTGTCTGTTGTCGGTTGCGTGATATCGTTTTGCGAAATGTCGGTGTGTCTATCAACGGATTCGTTGACCAATAATCGTCGATCCTTGCTTTTTGACAATTCCCTTAGGGATAGCAAGCCCAAACAATTTTCTAATTTCGGGTCCCGTAAAGTCGACAAATTTGGCATTTTTTAAACGCAGTTTCCTTCTATTGCATTTTTTATTGTAGTACTTGTTGGTTTCGTTGCTAATATACTCAAATAGATCGTTCCCAACATATAATTTTATACTACGATATCCTCGACGCTCTATGTATCTTTGGGAAATACGTTTGGACCCGGAGATCCTTCAAATTTATTATTGGTCCTCGGTAAATCAAAGTCTGACCACTGTGCACTGTCTTCTTCGTCTAATTCAGCCGAATCAGTTGGCAATCATAGCGTTCGCCGAATTCCTCCTGGACGTATTACACTACCTTCCTACGATTCTGCTTCTTTTTAATTTTTTTGATATCCAATGTCTTCTTCCCAATCGCCCAAGTCGTCCGGAACGTCAGACAAGACGTCCGCGCATTCATTGTAAATAATTCTATTGTCTCTTTCGTCCGCCATGATGAAAGGGAACAAGTACTTATAAAAACAAAAAACTTTTTGACGTGTGTAACGTATTGTTACTTAAACAAAACACCAACAGAATTCAGAAGATACTGTAGGGCTGTCGCCGGCCACTGCGCGATACTATGCTCACGACACCACTGTGGTGTCGCCGGACGGCATAGTGTTAATGACGCATGGAGTAGTAGTAGTAGTAGTAGTAGAGGGGTTTTTGGGCGCACGACAGCAGGGTCTTCAGCGCCCTGACGCATGGAAGTAACAAGATTTCGTGAAAGCGCGTTTTAACAACCATCTCGACTGGTATACATTTGTAGCAATGCATATGATATGCAATTAAGGCCACGGCTCAAGGTCAAGGAATAAGCAGTGCAATGTATGAGTACAGCACTGCGACTAACACATCCCCCAACAGATTTAGTGACAGAATGGCCCAGAGAACAGCCCGTCGGAAACAATACAGATCAAGAAAGTAAACAGAAAGAAGATATACTGAATTGCGAAATGAGAAGCAAAATTGGACAAATGGATAGTGCAACCTGTAGTTCTAACGGCGACTGGTGGGACGAATTGATATTGAGATGAACGGCACATACGGACTGCGAGAACCGGACGTTCCGTGCTACGAACGCATAGCTCTGTGTATTACCGGACCAAACATTTTGTTTTGTGGACTCTTTGTGAAGGAAATGAAGAGATAGGACGTGTGAGAGGAGAGGAGAGATTGTATTTTTGTGAGACGCCACTACGGTATGTAGTAAATGTTCAAATAGTTTTTAGCACAAAATAACATCCAATAACTGACCTCAAGTATTCAAGGTGTGTATATCTCCACAGCGAAATTAATTAATTGTCGCGTTACAGATATTACGAGACATAGATCGCTCAGAGGTGAAGTTTGGAATGATACTGCGAACCCACATTTTCCACGGTCATAATTCGGCGGGAGATTAACTCCGAATTAATAAACTTTAACTTGCTACATTGTTGGACCTATCGTCCAGACTCATCAAACAAGACAGCACTCAGTTGTGCCGAACGATCTGCATAGCGAGTAAATGTTTTAGAGATCCAGGTGGAACTGCGAATACATAGAAACTGCGAATATATAGAAAGAAAGATCCCTTATCATTTAGCTACGCCGGCCAGAGTAGCCGAGCGGTTCTAGGCCCTACTGTCTGGAGCCTCGCTACCGCTACGGTCGCAGGTTCGAATCCTGCATCGGACATGGATGTGTGTGATGTCCTTAGGTTAGTTAGGTATAAATAGTTGTAAGTTCTAGGGGACTGATGACCTCAGAAGTCCCATAGTGCTCAGAGCCATTTGAACCATTTAGCTACAATATAGCATGTCAGCAACTGGAAGCAGTTAATTCCGTAACTTATGTGGGAGTAAGCATTAGGAGTGATTTAAAATGGAGTGACCATATAAAATTAATCGTTGGTAAAGCAGATGCCAGACTGGGATTCGTAGGAAGAATCCTAAGGAAATGCAGTACGAAAACAAAGGAAATAGGTTACAGAACACTTGTTCGCCCACTGCTTGAATACTGCTCACCGGTGTGGGGTCCGTACCAGATAGGGTTGATAGAAGAGATAGAGAAGATCCAACGGAGAGCAGCGCGCTTCGTTACAGGATCATTTAGTAATCGCGAAAGCATTACGGAGATGATAGATCAACTCCAGCGGAAGACTCTGCAAAAGAGACGCTCAGTATCTCGGTACGGGCTTTTGTTGAAGTTTCGAGAACATACCTTCACCGAGGAGTCAAGCAATATATTGCTCCCTCCTAAGTATATCTCGCAAAGAGACCATGAGGATAAAATCAGAGAGATTAGAGCCCACACAGAGGAATACCGACAATCTTTCTTACCACGAACAATACGAGACTGGAATAGAAGGGAGAACCGATAGAGGTACTCAAGGTACCCTCTGCCACACACCGTCAGGTGGCTTGCGGAGTATGGACGTAGATGTAGATGTAAATGTAGAACACATAACGACGAGGAATTTCCGCGAGATCGCCGCTGTGGAATACACCTCTTGCTCTCATACGGTATTTAAAATGGATTATTTATATTTTCCATGTTTTCAGGAGAGTAAAAGACAAAAGGTAGTAAGGAACTAAGCTAAAACAACTAAAACAAATAACTATACTGATAATTAAAATAAAAGCACCCATAAAGAATAATTTTTTATTATAATAAATAAAGATTATTTTTAGATAACTAACCAATAATAATATATTAAAATGTGCAACATCAACCAAAGGTAAGTGGTCGCGGTGTCGTGGTTCTATGATTACACTGTTGCACTGCGAAGGGAGATACGTGTTCAAATCTATCGCGTGCCGAAACTTATTTTTTTTTCATAAAATTGTGAACTCTCAGTCCAGTCATCAACGTGACTGTGTCGTTAAGTCCGTTTACAACAGCGAAGGGTGACGAAGGGATCTCCAGACGTACGTGTCTCCTATTTGTTCTACAAATGTATCACATGTTATGACTCTTGCGTTCCGTTTTGGAAGTTTTGACTCTTGAACTCGTTTGTTGTGACACAGTTCACACCTGTTTATTTGTTGTGTTTACTTCTGTGAAAGGTCTATGCGGCATCTCGCCTGCTCTCACTTCATCACATTTACACACGACGGTAATATATTCTTACCACATGACTCCTGTTCTATAACCAGTGTATAGTATTACAATTGCCAAGATCACGGAAGTTCATAAATTTGTGGAAAAAAAGTTAATAAAATGGGGCAGAAGGGAGATTTCAACTTGGATCTTCCGCATGGCAGTGTACACCGTGGCTACAGAACCATGACACATTCCTTCTTGGAGTTTATCCAATGTTGCCCATGCGAAGCTTGTACCGTTTAGTTTCGATTTTGCTACTTTATTTATAGTTCAGTACAATTTCTTCCTGTTTCCATGCTTAATCTGTGTTCAGTTTTGATGGACTATTCACTGGTCCATCTTACACTAAGTCTGAGGGGTGTGCGATGAGGAATTTCCCTTATCAGTGTCAGCTCGTAAAGACTGGCAGCAGTGGTAAGCGCCACGGAAACTTGTGAACAGCACCGAGGAGTTCCGAGTAGTACTACAGTATCAGACCTCAAGAGAACTTGGGCAGGCTATAGCTAGGTCTTGGCCCTTGGGACTTAGTGGAAGTGGTAGTGTGGTTCTTAATCTAAAATGTTTGGAGACCCCTGGTCTAAGGCATCACAGCGGCACATTGCGGTTCGTGCGAACAGACTTGGTCATATAGCGTGACAATTATTTAACGTTAATGATGGATCACATTAGATCACATGGTCTTATAATTACCGCAAAATTAAAATGACTAACTCTTAAATTGTTACACTAACATTTACACGAAGGTTCTAATGTTACTGAACAATGTTCGCTCACAGGATAATGTGTATCTGAACGCCACTGAACGCACGCAGTTTGTACCATAATATTGTTCAGTGATAAAACACTGAGTTCAAATGTGCTTAGATTACAGATTGTCCCTCATTCATTTTGTACTCACACTTTTGCTATTATTCATGTATTTCAAATTAACTGTAATTCATTTGCCACAGATACTTGCTTTGGTTGGGCTATACTTCATGTTTACATTCACATGTCTTCATCCGCTGACTCACCCTACAGGAATGTGTTTTTCTGATCATGAAGGATCTTTACTAAGACAGTGTATAGCCAAAGGAAGTTGGAAAACCGTCTCCCCAAGGTTTCTATTCATTTTAGTAGTAAATTGACATACCGACTAAAATTGACATATTTCATTATCTGGTGAATTGTGTAAGTCATGTGTGAGTGTGTCCTGCTGAGTAGGAGCAGATGTGTTATTGCCTTGAGTGAGAAAATTCTAAGGCTACTACCGGTATACTTAAACTTCAAACAGAACAAATTTATCACTTATTGAATCACTCGCTGGGCTAAAAAGGTTTTAACTCCTGGTGTGGGTACATTCCCTTCAACTTCGCATTGTGGGATAACACAGTACATAAGCACCATGAGTTGGTAAAGCCGTTACCTGAAAAGGTCCCTAGTACATAAGTTGTCATTTCTTATTCATTCACTTGATGAGTGATCATTTAAGGCGGCGTTTTAATAGCACTTTTGACCTGACAGGCAACACTTGTAGCCTCCTCAATTGTCGGTCATAATATTTTTTCCTTTGCTGGGCTTTGGACACAATCGCAGCCAATGTTAGTCTAATCTTGGCCTCCCTAGACTCGTTGGTAGTTAATATCTTTGGTAGACAGTTTATCCATTCATTGTTCTTCATCTTTTATGCAGCAGTTCACCTGCCATACCTTTTGTTGGAGTGTGACATAATTGCTGCAGACTTCTTTGAATGACTTCAGGCTCAGGTTCTCCACCCTTAATGTCTGCTTGTGGAGGCAGTATGTTAGAATTAATTTGATTAATTCTCAAAACAATCTTCCAGTGAGGTTTGCTTTGAGACGATATCTAAAAATCTGCCCTATTCTGTTATATCGCAGAAGCTTCCTCAATTGATAACCTGTAAATTTGGCAGAATTATCCGATATCAATGCACACAGCTTGCTAGTGCATGAAATTTAGTCGCCTGTGACTTTTTTGATCAATGTGCGGAAATCGTTCTTATCGGATACAGTTTTTCATACGTGATGAATAAATCGCAGAATCCCACAATGTGTTTTACGTTTCCTCTGGCATGGGATAAGGGTTCCATTACATCAACACTTACCAAGTTAATTGTTTATTTAGTAATGATAGGATGTAAAACTCCTCTGGCATTATGGTTTCAAGGTTTCTCTGTTTGCCAAATATGAAATCTTTTGAGAATTTACAGTACACATCTTTGGAGAGAGTGTGCATGACAGAACTTTCCTATGTTTTCTTGACATTTATGTACTCCGCAGTGACCCCACACTATGTGTGTATGCCACATTAGTTTTTCTATACATTCATGCTGAACGCAAACACACCAATTATTTGACCTGTGATGTCTCTGGTGCAATACATCATTGTATGACTGATGAACCTTTTTTATTCTTGTTTTTTTCCGCTTGAATCAGTTATATAACACAATTCAAACGAGTGTCTTCACGCTGCAATTGTTCCATGTTTCTGCACATCTTGGGTATACTCATTGATTTTCAACATCATTCATAAGTAAGACTTTAAACTCTGCTGTTTGTTCTTCGATGTCATTGTGTCTGTTAGCTCGTACGGTAGTCTAGACAAGGCATCTGCGATATTATTTTCCTTGCTGTGCACGTAAGTAAATTGAAAATGATATTCTTGTTGAATCAATGACCACCTGGCTGATCGTGGATGTGACAACTTACAGTTATTAAGAAAGCTGAGTGCTTCACGATCGCAGTGCACCTATGTGTATGCACCTGCCAGATAACGGCTGAATTTGCAGAATGACCACACCAATGCCAGTTCTTCCAACTCTGTGGAAGTACATGTACATTCACAGTGTTCTGATCAAAGCGGCTATTAGACAAGATTTAGATGATCCGTAACTATCTCAACTTGAAACAGTGCGTATGACGATGCATCAGTCATTACACCGAAATCTAATGTCATGCCTGGATCGTGTAATATGCCCGCGGCTCGTGGTCTTGCGGTAGCGTTCTCGCTTCCCGCGCACGGGGTCCCGGGTTCGATTCCCGACAGGGTCGTGGATTTTCTCTGCCTCGAGATGACTAGGTGTTATGTGTCTTTCATCATCATTTCATTCTCAAGTCGTCGTAGTGGCGTTAAAGAACTTGTGGAGCGGCGGCCGAACCGCCCCGCGAGGGGTCTCCCAGCCACCAATGCCATACGATCATTATTATCGTGTAATATCAGTGCATCGGTAAGAGTGGAGCTGATGATGTCAAATACTATTTGACAATCCTGAGTCAATAGCCAAAATGTGTTCTTTTTAAAAGAGTTAGCAATACCCCCAAGTTTAAAACCTGATTTGGCACAAATCTTTGGGAGATTGAACGCCATCCTAAAAATCCTGTTAATTGTGTCAAATTATGTGGCGGTGGTGCATTTTCTGTGTGGGAAAATTTTGACTTCTTCAAGTCTTAGGTGACACCTGCATGTTGAAATTGCTGTAGTACACACCTCAAAAGTCCATATGTTGCTGCCCTCTTTTCCTCATAATCAACGTGTCATTTATGAATGGTGGAACAGCATCACTTATTTCAGACCCCAACACAATGTCTAATTCTGAAATGAAAATGCGAGAGCTTACTTTAAGACCAGATGTCCTAAGTAAAGAAATGCAATAATACATCTTATGGCACTTGCTAAAACAATTGTGGTAAAATTCTTGATACCAGGGAACTTTTCAACAAACTCTTCTGTGTTTGGAGGTCATGTCCTAATAGGAACAATAATTTTGCTGATTTCTCTGGCATCGAGAACCTGATGAACAATTTCATCCGATTTTAGTACCATCAGCATTGGGCTACAATACTGACTGTTTGGCAGTTCAATAATGCCCCAGGTAAGCAGCCACCTTATTTCTAGGTCAGTGGCACATTTTAGTGTGCAGGAAATGGAGTAATATTTTTGACAGCATGTCCTACTAATGTGGCAAAGGTATCATCTGATAATACCTGGGTTCCATTGAATACTTTGGCATAATGTTGAAGTAACTCATGTAATTCTGCAGTTTGTTGAGGCATTAGGGCACTTGCTTCATTTACCTTTTGTTTGATATGCTGAGATACACTGTGTCTCAACAGTAACTATTTATATTGATAGGTTGGCAACACCATCCATTTAACTCTTGCTTCTGCACTAATTTAGCTGTTATTGGAGCTCCCTGTTTGCTTAATACAAGTCTACCGGAAGTCTGTTATAACAATCATCTTTCTCAGTAGCTCATACCCAATAATCAAATCTACAACAACAGAGGGAACCATTAGGCACGTGCATTCTATTGCTTCATTACTAAGATTCATAATTATTCTTGTTTTCAGCTTTGTAGAAAGAGGACATTCTTCTACAGCACCTAATATATTTTAATTCACCATGGAGATCAGCAATTCCTCTACTTCCTGTAATCTCCTTAAAAGAGCTTTGGAGATCGCGATGGTGGCAAAAGTGTCCAGAATAGAAAGAACATTGATTCCTGCAGTCTTAACATTAATGGCTGTTTGTAGAATACTTCTATGTGAAAACCTACGAAGTTGGTCACTGTGCATCAGTTTGGTCCTAATGTCAATGCTTTCAATAAATTGTATCATCTTAATGTTGTCATCAAAGCCCCATTCACTTCTACTGACCGGCCTTTCGGCGTTAAAGCTGGTCGTATCAAGTTTTCCTGTTCTTAGTTGAGAGGTGAGTGTTGCTTATCAGCAACATCTGTAAATATTGGTGAATGATTCCTTCAGTCATTACTACTGTCGTTCGGATTTGGTGGTTTTTGGTTTCCTAGCCAACAAGAAGGTCTGTGATTTTGCTGACACCCAGGGTTAGATAATCTATATTGCTTCTGTAATTATGGTTGTTGTTGTTACTCCAGCTTCCACTACCCAGTCCATCGTTATTATTAAGTATGTTACTAGAACCCGCTTGTTCGTTTGTGTTATTACTCGACTGCTGCAGATGATTTTGTGCATCTTTTCTTGTATAGTTTTGCTTGGTATTACTTTTACGTCCCTTTAAGTTGGTACCTCTCGCTTTTGCGTCCTATACGAACATAATCACAGCAGTCGACTGCACTTAATAACTCCTCAAAACTGACGTCACTGACATGAAAAAGCTTTTCGTGTATGTCTAGTGACAGTTCCACTTTTAATGTCTGTACAAGATCGTTTGCGGATTTGGGTCAGTTAAATACACTGTCTTGTAGTGGTAGCGCTCGAAATAGCTTCACGGTGTATATAGTCGTGGATTATATGGTTCTGGATTATAAACATGCTTGAACAGTCTCTCTTGTATGGCAACAGGCTAGTATTTCAGTACGATCGCGGGTAAGTGTCACACGATTCGGCTGTATCCACTGCCTACAAAGCTCCTTTTCCTAAAATATGTCCACTTACGTACGCTGTTTTCTGGCCTCCGTAGCAGAGTGCCTTTAAATGCTTGTTTCAAAATAAATGGGTGATCTCCTTTTCCGTATTAAACGGCCTACATCTGATCAACTTCTCTTCCATGAGCAATGTCGCACAATCATTCATAGTATGACGCATTGCAGTCGAATACGGTGATGCTGCTGGTTGTGCATGGACGTTCTGTTTCAAACATTGTTGTGCAGGATACTGTCTTCATATACTGTCACACATTCGTTATCTGCCACGAGCGAGTGAGTGTCATGAAGATATCATAGATATTTGTGATATACTGCCTTACATCGACTACTTCTTGGTTGGCAGGTTGACGTTCAGTACTGAATTGGTATGCTGTGTAATGGGACACCCTACTCTAACACTACCTTTTTTATATAGAAATAGCCGATACCATGTATACTGTCGATTCTTGTATAGGTGAACATTTTCCCAGTTGCTTAACTAAAAGAATATCATATGATTCTGTACACGACATATTATAGTTCAGGCTAAAAGGTATAAAAAGAATGAATGTGCTACGATTGATATGTATTAACAGTTTAAATTATGCTCCTTTTAAAAATATTTGAAATAGCGAAATTTCTGGTACACTTAATAATAATTCATATTATTAATAGCACAATCTAGCGCCAATTATCGAATTATCTTATGAATTCACTTATAAATTAATGTTATATCTTGGTAGGGATACTTTTTTTGTCAAGAAAATTTGTAAACACTTTTGTTTTGTAAACTCTTTGGGATATTGTAAGTACCTCATAATGTAAAGAGTAGTGCGCATTCCTTAATGTGGAGGATGTAAAGACGGTGTGATATTTAATAATGTGACAAAGAATGAAATCCAAGAAATATACAGGCAAGTCTTCAACAGTTATTTAGTCATCAGGAACCCACAGCGTTGAATCAAATTTTCAGCTTCAATAATGTACCCCTAGACACAAAAAGTGGAGCCAACAACAAGAAGAGAAAATGAAGTTAAGTAAAAAGTGTTTCTTTTGTATATATTGCATGGGGACTTAATTAGAAAGCAATAATGCAATAACTTTAGTAGCTGTGTGTCCGGTTACGACATCTCGTAACAGGTTGGCCCTGAGTAACTTTAGCACGCAATCTGACTGCATAAAATAAAAATAAAGAATGACAAGAAATTTCCATTAACACAATTGATTAATTAAGTCCCCTGCAACTATAAACGCTACGAAACAACAAAGCACAAGTATGACTGTTCTGTGGGTGGTAGTGTGACTCAACGTACATGCATCTGGCACGGTTCTTCCTCAATAGGACAAGATATTTTAAACACCATTTACAATGGACTAATTGAAAAACCAGAAATACTATAACTGCACATAGAAGCCAGAATTACAAGTCTAATACATGAACACGAGCCAGACGCTTTTTTGACTGAACCTGTGACCAAGAGGCATTGTCATTAAAGAAATGTGAAATATATATTTTTTTTTACTTCAGTATATATTGACGAAAAATACACTGTGATCATTGCCACATCTTCCATCAATACATGACACCAACCGAACAGCATCTACTCTCTGGCCCAACAGAACAACAACTGCACTCGACATCCTCACAACTAGTACTGCTTTCGACATCCTCTAAACAAGTACTGCCCTCGGAAACTTCTGAACTACTACTGCGCCAGTGGAGGCGGCGGAATAATAATCTTTGGCGCAATCTCTGGCGCTGTGATTCAGTGTAGCCACCTTTCAATATTACTCCTCTCGAAGCTTTTGAAAACAATGAACATAGTAAGACAGAGAACTTTAATTGTTATTACAACTGCCACTTGTACCTTTTGTTCAATAGTATCATTTGGTTGGGTATCTTCCTCGTACAACCACTGCTGAAATACATCGGTGTGTAGTTCCACCTGCTGCGCGACTTGCATATGTAAAATGTCACGCTGTTTGCGTGTGATATTCTTTATAGTTTTCGACAGCTCGGTAACAGTGTTACGTCACTTGTCCCTGTCCTGCTTTTCGGTAATAAATAGTGATTTGAAAGTTTCAAAAGCAATCTTTGTAACAGGTTTTCAGTAAGAGCCAATATTAAAGCACTAGAATCAAAAGCCTCCAGTACATTCGCTGGTCGCTGAACATTTTGTTCCACCTGTTGCGGCATTTTGCACTGACTTCTATCTGATGCCATAAAAATGTAAATTACAGTTAAAGATTGTTTTATTCACTAAAATAATTACATTAACTGATTCTGATTGGTTTTGAATGAATAACGTGCTAGTACTCTAATCTACAATAATACGAAATGAAAAACAATTTAGCGTCAACTCTGGATAGACGATATTGCACACGTATTTAACACAAAATATTCTCTTTAGTAACTACATTTTTCCGCAGAGCATAACTTAATCATAGCTAACACTTGGTTTAAGGATCATGAAAGAAGGTTGTATACATGGAAGAATCCTGGAGATACTTAAGGGTATCAGATAGAATATATAATGGTAGGACAGAGATTTAGGAACCAGGTTTTAAGTTGTAAGACACTTCCAGGGGCAGATGTGGACTCTGACCACAATCTATTGGTTATGAACTGTAGATTAAAACTGAAGGAACTGCAAAAAGGTGTGAATTTAAGGAGATCGGACCTGGATAAACTGACTAAACCAGGGGTTGTACAGAGTTTCAGGAAGAGCATAAGGGAACAATTGACCGGAATGGGGGAAAGAAATACAGCAGAAGAAGAGTGGATAGCTTTGAGGGATGAAATAGTGAAGGCAGCAGAGGATCAGATAGGTAAAAAGACGAGGGCTAGTAGAAACCCTTGGGTAACAGAAGAGATACTGAATGTAATTGATGAAAGGAGAAAATATAAAAATGCAGTAAATGAAGCAGGCAAAAAGGAATACAAACGTCTCAAAAATGATATCGACAGGAAGTGCAAAATGGCTGAGCAGGGATGGCTAGAGGACAAATGTAAGGATGTAGAGGCTTATCTCACTTGGGGTAAGATAGATACTGCCTACTGGAAAATTACAAACACCTTTGGAGAAAGGAGAACCACTTGCATGAATTTCAAGAGCTTTGATGGAAACCCAGTTCTAAGCTAAGAAGGGAAAGCAGAGAGATGGAAGGTGTATATAGAGGGTCTATACAAGGGCGATGTACTTGAGGACAATATTATAGAAAGGGAAGAGGATGTAGATGAAGATGAGATGGGAGATATGATATTGCGTGAAGAGTTTGACAGAGCACTGAAAGACCTGAGTCGAAACAAGGCCCCGGGAGTAGACAACATTCCATTAGAACTACTGACAGCCTTGGGAGAGCCAGTCCTGACAAAACTCTGCTATCTGGTGGGCAAGATGTATGAGACAGGCGAAATACACTCACAGTTCCAGAAGAATAAAATAATCCCAATCCCAAAGAAAGCAGGTGTTGTCAGATGTGAAAATTACCGAACTATCAGTTTAATAAGTCACAGCTGCAAAATACTAACGCGAATTGCTTACAGACGAATGGAAAAACTGATAGAAGCCGACCTCGGGGAAGATCAGTTTGGATTCCGTAGAAACGTTGGAACTTGTGAAGCAATACTGACCCTACGACTTATCTCAGATGAAAGATTAAGGAAAGGCAAACCTACCTTTCTAGCATTTGTAGACTTAGAGAAAGCTTTTGATAATGTTGATCGTAATACTCTCTTTCAAATTCTGAAGGTGGGAAGGTGGCAGTGGTAAAATACAGAGAGCGAAAGGCTATTTACAATTTGTACAGAAAGCAGATGGCAGTTACAAGAGTCGATGGGTATGAAAGGGAAGCAATGGTTGGGAAGGGAGTGAGACAGGGTTGTAGCCTATCCCCGATGTTATTCAATCTGTATATTGAGCAAGCAATGGAGGAAACAAAATAAAATTCCGGAGTAGGTATTAAAATCAATGGAGATGAAATAAAAACTTTGAGGTTCGCCGATGACATTGTAATTCTGTCAGAGACAGCAAAGGACTAGGAAGAGCACTTGAACGGAATGGACAGTGTCTTGAAAGGAGGGTATAAGATGAACATCAACAAAAGCAAAACGAAGATAATAGAATGTGGTCGAATTCAGTCGGGTGATGCTGAGGGAATTAGATTAGGAAATGAGACACTTAAAGTAGTAAAGGAGTTTAGCTATTTGGGGAGCAATATAACTGATGATGGTCGAAGTAGAGGGGATATAAAATGTAGACTGGCAATGGCAAGGAAAGCGTTTTTGAAGAAGAAAAATTTGTTAACATCGAGTATACATTTTTATGTCAGGAAGTCGTTTCTGAAAGTATTTGTATGGAGTGTAGCCATGTATGGAAGTGAAACGTGGACGATAAATAGCTTAGACAAGGAGAGAATAGAAGCTTTCGAAATGTGGTACTACAGAAGAATGCTGAAGATTAGATGGGCGAATCACACAACTAAAGAGGAGGTATTGAATAGATTTGGGGAGAAGAGGAGCTTGTGCCACAACCTCACTAGAAGTAGGGATCGGTTGGTAGGACATGTTCTGAGACGTCGAGGGATAACCAATTTAGTATTGGAGGGCAGCGTGGAGGGTAAAAATTGTAGGCGGAGACCAAGAGATGAATACACTAAGCAGATTCAGAAGGATATAGGTTGCAGTAGGTACTGGGAGATGAAGGAGCTTGCACACGATAGAGTAACATGGAGAGCTGCATCAAACGAGTCTCAGGACTGAAGACCACAACAACAACAACAGCAACAACAACTGCAACTAATCTAAGAGAAAACAAAATTCTTGTCTACTAGTAACAATAATCATCTACAATATTTTGAAGTCCAAGCAGAGATAAATCTGGAAACCTACCTACTTCTTGAAGACAGCCGCTTGTTGACGTGAATCGGTTTCTCTTTCCTCTGAATGAATTTCGTCACGTTGTATACTTCCTTGTTGAGTGTGATCAGAAGAGAATTTCTTTTTAACTTGTTGACCGGGTTTGTGGAATTGTCCTCAGCGTGACGCTGACCTTACTCACGTAAAGTGTGATCCTTTCTCATAGGTATTGATAACGAGCAGAAATAATGACTTTTAGTTGATCCTTACCTAATAAACGTTCTCTGGCTAAAACAAATTTCTTTTTCTTTGATGAGAATAATACTATCGCAGTAATACAATGATGATGAATATCTACTTTATTTAATTAATAGCCCGTTCAGCCATTTGTTTTCTATCATGGCTAACACCAGTACGAAAGAAGCCCTGATTCTCTTAGTCTGAAATACTACGTACAGAGATAATGCTCTCTCAGAGATGATATTTAACAGTTCTCCGCTAGTGTGGGCGCAGTGAGTGAGAAATATCTTCGCTTCCCACTCTCGCTACACAGTTTTTTTACACCCAAACACACGGTATAGAAACGATATATTACGTGGTGCGTCGTACTAACGATACGTGACGAAAGATGCCTCGTATCGATATTGTGTGCCAGAGGGTGTTCCGTACCATTTTTGAGTGGCAGAGGGCGCTTCGTACCAATGTTGCATGTTAGAAGATACTTTGTACTGACGTTACTTGGTAGAAAGAGCTTCATATCTATGTTACAAGCCATAGTATGCATTCTACCAGAGTTGTATGGTAGAGAGTGCTTCAGACTAACGTTGCATGGCAGAGGGTGCTACATAACAGTGTCGCTTGACAGAGGGTGCTTTGTAGCTATGCTACATTGTAGAGGGTTCTATAGATGATGCTGTAACATATGTTTCGTAGCACGGTCGCGTGGCGTGTTGCAAGATGGAGGGTGGTCCTTACTGGCTGTGCATGGCAGTGGGTGCCTGATACCAATATTGTAATGTTATAGGATGTTTCCTATAAATGTTATGTGGTACAAAGAGTTTCGTACCAAAGTGGTAGTGGATACATATTACCGATGTAGCGTGGCGAGGCATCTTCGTAGCGATCTTACTTTGGGAAATGCATGTGAAGATCTCATAGATAATGTAACTTGCGCCGGACTGGGTTGGAGGTAGGTGGCTGGCCAGCGTTGGTTGTTCGCACTTAACTCTGTGGCTGCCGAGCGGATTGTGCCATACTGGCAATGCACTCAGGCAGCTGCAAGAGGCTGTATCTCAAGTCAAAGTAGCGCAGCAGTCGTGTAGAACATGTAGTGCGGTAACTTGCAGCCCCCTTCATTGCCACGAGACGTAACTACAGACACCAGTTAAATTTGGAATTGATATCATTCGTCCTTCTTGAGAATTTTCCTAGTGTTTGCTCCTGAAATAATTTACAATGTTTGAAAGTAATGATATTCAGTTATTTAACGTTGTTCAATGAATATGTATCATAACTCTATACAGTGCCTCATCAAGCAATCTACCGCTACGCCAGATAAGTTACCAGGCCGTAAATATATTGTGCTACCCGGTCGAAGCTGGGCTATTCTGCTATAAAGGAGTTAAAATGTTACAATGTTACTGTGTCTAAAATATCTACATCTACATCTACATACATACTCCGCCACCCACCTTACGGTGCGTGGCATCTTCTCTCCCTGTTCGACTCCCAAACAGAACGATGGAAAAATGACTGCCTATATGCCTCTGTACTAGCCCTAATCTCTCTTATTTTATCTGTGTAGTCTTTCCGTGAAATATATGTTGGCGGCAGTAAAATTGTACTGCAGTCAGCCTCAAATGATGATTCTCTAAATTTCTTCAGTAGCGATTCACGAAAAGAGCACCTCCTTTCCTCCAGAGACTCCCACCCGAGTTCCTGAAGCATTTCCGTTACACTCGCGTGATCATCCAACCTTCCACTAACAAATCTAGCAGCCCGCCTCTGAATTGCTTCTATGCCCTCCCTCAATCCGACCTGATAGGGATACCAAACGCTCGAGCAGTACTCAAGAATAGGTCGTGTTAGTGTTTTATAAGCGGTCTCCTTTACAGATGAACCACATCTTCCCAAAATTCTACCAATGAACCGAAGACAACCATCCGCCCTCCCCACAACTGCCATTACATGCTTGTCCCACTTCATATCGCTCTGCAATGTTACGCCCAAATATTTAATCGACGTGACTGTGTCAAGCGCTACGCTACTAATGGAGTATTCAAACAGTACGGGATATGTAGAAGTGCAATGAGTTATTAATCCAACCAAAAAAAAAAAAAAGTTACTTTGCTCAAAGTTATACATTTTATTTTGTTATCGCTCACTAATGATGTACAATTTAATGAAAGCCTTAACTTGTAACAGTAACTTGAATTCATTCATTAGACATTAAACCACAGCTTGATTAGTATTCTAGCAAAACTGAAAGTGTTTGGAGGTCACTATTCACTGAGAACGTGATTAGTAAATGTAAGATTTTTTTCTTCTGATTAGTTTTACACAACACTCGTAAATGACAGTGCACAGGCAATATCCAGCTGACGACCCAATATTTTCACCTTATACCGAAATATTTTATCTCTAAATCTATATTTAGATCTATATTCTCCAAGTCACCTTTCAGTGGTGTTAAGAGAATACTTAGAAATCGACTGTTCCGTAGACTGATCATAATAGTTAATAGAAGATTGCTGGTCTAGTTCATCCAAAATACCGAAAACCCTTGTTTTCAGGAGTAATGTGTTGTGCATCATTTTATGCTTCATTCATTAATAAACAGAAGTTCCTTAAACATCACCAGCGTTGACGTTCGCCATCAATACGCCGTGTTATTATCCACCTACGAAGTTATCTAGTAAAAATTCGGGCATTTACTTAAATATTCCATTCCGCAGACCGCTTGTATCCTGCTGAGCAGCGCGCCAGTAACCTATGGTTTTGAATTAATAACACTGCTTAATGGGATGTGCGCGTGGTCTCACCGAGTTCACACAGGTGTTTCTCGCCACACTGTAACACTGGGGTGAGCTTCAAAACCCAGCCAATCTGTACAGAGTTCATGGCACACACAATAGGAAATTTTATATCTGAGTGTTCGTTTACAGTGTTTTTCAAGATTCATAAATGTTAAACCTACAAACCCAGTAAATTTACTCAAAGAGTAAAAGAACACTATAGCGTGTAGTAATGTGTCTGTAGTTCGGAGAAATCGTATTTTCCCAAATCATTTGTTAGCGCCCACGCAAATTTCATGCAGTTTCTTATATTACTGTTGGTAGATACCATAGGAGACCTGAAAATTTGTGAAAGCTTCAAAAATTGCTCTGAGCACTATGGGACTTAACATCTGAGGTCATCAGTTCCCTAGAACTTAGAACTACTTGAACCTAACTAACCTAAGGACATCACACAAATTCGTGCCCGAAGCAGGATTCGAAAGTGCGACCGTAGCGGACGCGCGGTTCCAAACTGAAGCGCCTAGAACCGCTCGGCCACCCCAGCCGGCTGTGAAAGCTTACTTATAGACTGTGCCCTTTCGTGACACCCTGGTAGACATCGTTCGTACAGTTCGGTGAATATAGGTTGTGTACACTCTTTGACATAAAACTCGACCGGCGCCCGGCCGCTACAGAGGCTACGCCCGCGCCGAGCGCGACATAGGACAAATAAACTGGCCAACTCGCTAA
Organism: Schistocerca piceifrons; assembly: GCF_021461385.2. Classification (NCBI taxonomy): domain Eukaryota; kingdom Metazoa; phylum Arthropoda; class Insecta; order Orthoptera; family Acrididae; genus Schistocerca; species Schistocerca piceifrons. The sequence continues at coordinate 783,458,918 of NC_060140.1, read as the reverse complement.
TTCTCTAAGTCCGGCTATCTGCACAATCTGGCAACACTGTAGACTGCGGCACTTCCTGGAGGACGTCTTGTCCTATATAAGTGAAACGATACACTGTTTACTCCCGTGACATAGCGGTGTCAGCAAACGCCTACGGTTAAATGCTGTTACACAATTTAGAAGAGAGGAACTATATTTATCAACATGTTCACCTCATAAACAACTTCCTGACATGTGAGACACATATGACGAACAAAGCTCAAATTCAAATAGTTGACAATAGGTTTGAATCTTTTCAGAAACTATTTTACAGTGAAGCACCTTGGCATTCGCAAAGCAGACATCCATGATATTAACATAATTTACTAAGTCGAAATTGCAAGAAGATTTATGCGTAAAGGCATTCTTCAGATTTACCAGTTTGCAACTCCATTAGTTAAAATGTAAAATAAAACGTTGTGTTCAGCTGCCTTTACCGAGATTGGAACTGCCGTTTCATATAGCACCAGCATCGCGACGCATAACGAAATCGCTGAGCTAACGACAGACTGGCGGCAACAGGCGGACTACAGTCATTGCGATATTGCCTGAACCTCAAAACGCAACATTAAACACACAAATAGGTGTTACTTATGTGAAGAATGCCGTTCCTGGAGTTCAGAAATTAAATATACTTTCTATGTGTCTCATCTTACAGTGGATTATATCGTATGAGTCTTCGATGTGAAAAAACGAATTCCAAGTGAATTTAGGGACGTAATGCCGGGCTACACCCGGAAGTAAATGCACTCTCACAGTGTTGACAAATACATGCTACGACGCCGCCAATTCTCAGCTCTCTTACGAGACAGCTCTTTAGCGAAATGCTTGCCGTGATTCTCCGATACGGTCCTTCAGAGTGGCGGCGCGCGCGCACGTTTGGTTTTTATGCGGCGTTCTCCCCTGATAGTTTCTGACGTCGCCCTGTGGGCTATGTATACATCTGAGGCATGCAATTATCATTAATCCAGAATGAATTAAGTTTCAGCTTGCGGCGTGCATGAAGGCTGTTGACGCCGAAATTATATCAATCCAACGCAGGGAAAGCAAAACTGATGATTCAGTGTTTCTCATTCAGCATAAAGCATGTGAAATTATTTTCCGCAACGTTCATAATCATCTCAAAATACAAACGAAGTAAAAATACATCGAAAGCTTATTTTAATTGAATATAATGTATGATATCAAACACTTTGCACCTAGATTTCGAATGTGTCCACGTGCAATCTTTTGCAGCATACGTATAGAATGTCATAATAACCACGAGAATGAAGAAATACGTTAGTATGGATGGAAGCAAGAAGAGAAGCAATCAACAAATATTGGATCCACATGGCATTCATTTCATTTGAGTTTAAGAAGAGGTAAAGCGGGATATTACTTTCGTTAACACGAAAGATATGCCGCACATATGGACAACGAGGAAGTCTGTGTCTTAAAAAATGGCTCTGGGCACTATGGGACTCAACTGCTGTGGTCATAAGTCCCCTAGAACTTAGAACTACTTAAACCTAACTAACCTAAGGACATCACACACATCCATGCCCGAGGCAGGATTCCAACCTGCGACCGTAGCGGTCGTGCGGTTCCAGACTGTAGCGCCTTTAACCGCTCGGCCACTACGGTCCGCTGTGTGTCCTCATAACTTTCCTCCTTGAAGTGTGTATGCTCTATTATATACTAAGTAGCCTGATCATTGTTTCCGTGATGTTATGCTCTTGTTTGGCCCCTAAACGATGAACAGATTCCAAATGCATGTCACTGGGAAAGTAGTTGTTCGAACCCTTCCTCCTGAGTTATTTTTTTTTTTGTGTATTTGCTTGGAATTCGTGATACAGACCGCTGTGCCTCCTCACCCCCCCCCCCCTCCTCGAGGGTTAGGTCTCCAAACTAAACCGTTTTTTATCCACTGGCATAATTTATTCAGACAGCATCAGCACAAAACTATCAAACAAAGACTTCGTTTAATATCTTGCTTAATGACTGTCGTTTATTTCTTAATAATGATCCTTGACAAAGCGTTTTAACGAAGTTTGTATTTTTGTGTGACAGATAACTGAAAAAAGATATTCTTTTATTTTGTCAGTCTTCGTGTCTCCACTGAGGTGTAAATGATACTCTTTATAAAACGCGTATTAGCGTCACAAGGGCAACTGTCGCAATGCAGTCGCAGTGGAATGAGAGACTAGGGTGCGTGTGGTTGCAGTGATTGAGCATGGCAGCTACTCGGCGTCAGAACCTGGAGAAAAGTGTGGAGTACCGGCAAGAACGGCTAGACGCTGGTGGAAAGGATACAAGGAAAGGGGCTATAGAGGGCGGAAAATAGGAAGTGGACGGCTCCGTGTGTCTACCGCAGCAGGTGATCAACGTGTTTTGGCAAATATACGTGCTAATCCACTCCTCAGTAGCCGTGTCCTGAAAGAGCTATCTCAGTTTCCCGGCAGCGGAAAGACTGTTACCGAGGAGACTGAAAGATGCAGGATTATATTGTCGGAGAGCTGCTATAAAGCAGCAATTAACCGATTATCAGAAGGCTGACCGCATGGCTTTTTCAGCAGAATATATCGACTTTGACTGGAGTAGAGTAATCTTTGCGGATGATAAAATATTTTCCTCCTGTAGCGACGCCCCTGTTCAAGTGAGACACGAAATTTTCTCCATAAAGTTATCAGTTTATGCCATTACTGACTTTATATTTGTAGTAGGCACAAAATAATAAATATAAAATAAATGTTACCCTTGAATTTGTGAATATTTGCATTAACACGCAAATGTTTTTAGCGTTTGGTATACCGCCCTCGACACAATGCTTCCAGCCATTACTTTTCTCTTCTTAGGCTTCTCTCCACAGTTAATTCTTATACGACTCTGCGATTCGTTTCTATCTCCTTCTACCCCGTTTTGGTCATTTTCCGCTACATTCAGTATCCTGTGACCTGCAGGTGAACCATACATTATTTTTTCAGATCCCATCTTTCACTTCCAAAGAAAAGAGTACTCCACATCATCCATTTTGCAGTGTGTTTCTATATTTCTATCACTTGTATGTTTACTTCAAAGAATATTATTCGTAAACATAAATGGTTTGCTATCGCTGTTCTTCGCTTTACTTTTGTTAAGCATCTATTTCTCTCTCATTCTGGTCCCGAAGTGCTGCACTTTTAGTTCCACCAGTTTTTATTGCTGTCTTCATATGTTTATTACTTTTTCTCATTGCCATTACCATTTGTTGTTGTTCTTACATTCCAGTGTTATTCTTTTCTCGATTTTCGGATAATACCTGCAAAATGTTATTCATTCTGTATCTAAATCTGGAACTATTAGGAAAATGTTAACAAATGTCATGCAGCGTATATTTTCAGAATTGAATTTAACTGTTAATGTTTCCTGTTCCGTTGCTTGTATTGCTTCTGTAAAATAAATGTACATACGGTGTTAAGGAAAGTGGTATTCCATACTTTGCGAGTCGGTAGTACGTACTAAAAGAAGACAACCTGCAAACTGTAAGAGCTACACGCAGTTCTTCAGTACAAGGGAAGTGTTTTAAGTAGAACAACAGATGAGTTTCACAGTAGTAAAGGTGAAGAAGTGCTCAATGCTCCTGAGATATTGATTTCAGACTCATTTCTCTTGTTTAGTGGATATGTTTGTCTTGTTTCTGTCCATCCTATCAGCTCTCGAAAAGTGGATTACTTTGTCTTTAATACCTTGTATCAGAAGCAGATATGTAGACAAAGGACGTCCATACTCATTTCCAGACGCTATATTCCTATTTTATTCCATTTGTATTTCTTATTGGGGTCTAATGTATTCACAAATTAGAACCAATCAACTCAATCGCGGCCAGTATTTTATAATAGTAAAATTACACCTTCCATTTCGAACCATTCCTATATCAACGAAGGAATTATTTATTTATCGGTTCATTTGTTCTCTTTTAACTAGCAGCACATACAAACCGGTAACCGATTTAGTTATTCTTATTTTGTTCCCGAATAGGCCTGCCCCAATAATCCGATCTATATTTCCTTTTATTAAAATTGTACGATATTCATATGTTCCTTGGAGGCATGCTGTACTTTTCACTGTTGAATGCCTTGGCTAACTTTTCTTTTAAAGTTAAGCATACGATAAAATATACAATACAGTACTTTACTAACATTACAGTCATGATCTATAACATATCCTCCAAGGTATACACTCTTCTTCTCCAGGTCACTTCTCGTAACTTAGAATATAATTGCGCAGTAATGTCCACATGTAAAATAAAAATGTGTTCAACGTTTCGTAAGTGTATTTCCTCACCTCCTGGCATGGGTGAATGATAACAAATCTGTCAAACAGGAGAGGAGAGATCTGTATCACCTAATCCCAGGTCGTTCGCGCTTGTTTATGCCAGCCACTTTGACATGGGAAGTGCCGCATGACGGGGCTAGGAATCGGAGAGTGAACGTACTGATTCAGATGGCTTTGATAACTATGGGACTTAACTACTGAGGTCATCAGTCCGCTAGAACTGAGAACTACTTAAACCTAACTAACCTAAGGACATCACACACATCCATGCCCGAGGCAGAATTCGAACCTGCGACCGTAGCGGTCTCGCGGTTTCAGACTGTAGCGCCTAGAACGTACTGGTGACGTAGTTAGTGGTTCCTGGTGTCTCAACCTAAAGCCGTTCACCTTAGTGTGCTTTCTGTCAGGAAATATCGCCCTTGGAAAGTGGACAGGATGCTTTTCTCTTCCTTTGAAATAGTGAGATAGTCGCATCAGCACGTTTTCAAGATAGTACACAGTTGTTCACGAGATTTGTTTCTCGTAAATCTTTTTCTTTATTCCTCCTTGACATTCAATTTAGATATCAGCTGACAACTGCCTGCATTGCCTTGATTAAAACTTATATGAGAAAGAAACAAATTGTTTTCATGTTTAATATTCCGTAGGCGCATGCAAATATATGAATTGGCTTACGATTTACAGATTTCATGGTCTTAGTCATAACAGCAACGCTGCATACTGGGATTGTTCTTGAGCAATGAGCATTACATAAAGATATGTACTCTTAATGGTATTTAATTCCCACTAATATGAAGGGATGAATTATTTCACTAACGTTCATGAAATCAGCTGTTTATCTCAACTGTAGGCGATTACTCCGAGATCGGGCCGCGTTGACACGAGATGTGAACAGGCGACGTCAGCAGTAACGGTCTCCTTCAGTAAATGCAACACATTGAGCGAACGAGCACATGTAAAGTCCGTAGAGAATATCTCGTTATAAAACAAATTTCTTTCTTCGATACACCTTTGTCGGTGGAAAGATAGAAAAAAGTATTGTATAGTGAAGGCTAGCAATCGTTTTGAATAAGCGAAGCAGATTAGCTTTACAACCATGCAACAGAGTCCAACAGTTCAACAGACTGCTGCACTGTATTGAACAACTTACACCCCTCCTCATTATTACCAAAGCATAGGAGGACGGCATATTCTGAAAGAAGTCCTACCTGCATCTTATAACTGACGCCTTAAACTATATTCTGATCCCCGTCCCAGCACCCTCCACTTGCCAATGTAGGTTTTTGTCAACAGCTATCAACAAAGGATTTTTCAATGTGGAATCGTCCGAATAATTTATAAACCTGTAGCTTAGACTACACAGCCAATGCAGTTGTCGAATTTTTTCACAGTATGGAAATTCATAGTATTAGTCAGAAGTATTTAATTTCTAAGTTAATGGATGATCATTTCTTTACAGGACCATACCCCGATTCATAATAGCAGAGCCGTCCAGAACTAGTTCCAAGGTCAGCAGAGAGTAAAACTTCTTCCTTTCGTGCCAAAATCAGCAGACCTCAACCCCACTGAAAATATGTGGTTCAAACATGACTCTGAGCACTATGGGGCTTAACATCTGAGGTCATCAATCTCCTAGAACTTAGAACTACTTAAGTCTAACTAACCTAAGGACATCACAAACATCAATGCCCGAGGCAGGATTTGAACCTACGACCGTATCACAAGACATCAAACAAAGCCTTCCATTTGCAGATGCAACACTCTAACCAGCAGCTGACCCAAGGGTAATTCACGGTCATGGTCAGATATTAGCAGCTCTCTGCTACTGTCGCATAGTCTGTATTACATTTTTGATTTCGCAGCACCAGTTTATCTCGTAACACTGTTAAATCAACAGGAGTAGTTGCAGGGTTGTGCCAGCGTATCTGGCCTCCTATTGACATCTTCAGGTATCTCACTTCTCCTGAAGCATTGATCGCGAGATGCCGAAGTAAATGAGCGTATCCTGCATGACGAAACATTCATTATTCCCTTCTTTCATAGGCACTCTCAACGTGCATCTATACTAAATAGGGATGTGAAAACACTTGCGAGTGAGAGAATGACAATAATAATCGTAACAAGAACAACCAAGTAATGAAGGAAGTTTATTGCAATGCAGAACGAGAAGAGCTGTAGAATAAAAATCTATAAAAATCGGTTGATAGTTTAGCTGGAACAATGAAAATATCTTCTTAGCATTTTGTTACTGAATTTAGTTCTGGATGTTTGCAGAAAAAAAGGAAAATTCGGTACTTCTCTCTAGTGTAACATAATGTGAACCAGCAACTACCCTTTTCTTAGAACACCACTCAAGCAGGTCCCCAAGTAGCTACCAAGGTATTGCCGCTTTCTGGTCCATGACATTGTTCTGATGTCGGTTACTGTAGATTGTTCTGATTATTAAAGACAAAACATATTGCAGATTAGTTTCTAGGATCGTAATATTAAATTTGCGTTGTAGATGGCACTTGAACGTGACGACTAACTAGATGACTCATCAATATAAAAAGACAATATTATGACAATTTAAAAGGATTACTCAACATGAATTCTCAAATTGGGTGACTGACCGAAAAGGTGCTAAACGTCGTCAAGAATATACGAAGTCCCAATCACACTAATAATATGAAGATCGTCTTCGACAGCTCGCCACTTTGACATTGCTATCTCCACCCCACTCCAGACAGCCCTCGGTGGAGCTGCACTAAGTTGCCGATGTAACTGAAGTTCTTCAAACCGACAACAGACCACACATTGAAAAATACAAGAGATTACTCTTACTGCGTAGGCTTATTTTAACTAAACCTCAAATGATTGTCCTAATCAAAAGAAGTAAAATGTTACACGCTGTTGACGTCAAACGGACATTATCTACATTCTGTCCTACTCATCTATATTATCAGGTGTACTACCAAATGATTAGATATCATGGATGCTAATGTAGAGCGCTGATACCAGATGGTGGGTTCACAACAATATTGATGCAAAAATAAAACGCAAGTTCGCAAAAGTGCAGTTGTGCATTTTCGTACGTTTTCAGCTCCAGATCTACCGTAGATAATACATACTAACAAACTTGTTCATTGTCCCTGTAATTTTTGCCCTCTTATTTCAGACCGAGTTGATGAACAAAGTAAAATTCGTGACTCTCATAGATGCTTCGAATCTGTTGAGTAATTTTATCAGTAATTCTGATGTGACTTAAGATTAGTGAGGTCTACGAGCACGGCAACTCCTGCCAGTTTGCTAGGACACACTTACATGTGACAGGTAGCATCTGATTTAAAACTTACCGAAAGGAATTGATAAGACACATCTTTTGCAGCCAACCTGGAATTGCTTTCGGAGGCAACTACCTTTTTATAAAGTCACTACTTTACAACTATGATGCCAAGGAATTCCTGCATAAACCCTCTCATTGCCATAATCGCGGCTGCAGTAGATAACTGATAACTCACAACGTGAAGAATGAGACAAGGGATAGATTCTGCATGAAATGACCTTGTACTCACAAAATATTACTAACTCAATAAGATATCATCAGAGGGAATATTCACAGTATTTCATACAGACGACAAGAAAATGTCAGGCGAATTTAGCAGGATAAATCAGTCCCACAGCTGCAAATCATTGTTATGCCAACAGGGTTGCCAAAGGATTCCTACAACATTGCAGTCTGAACCAGGCTGACAGCAAGAAGAACGTAACCTAAATATTTCATGATAGGATCCAGACGTCCAATCTATCGCGAGAGAATCTGCTCTCCAAATTTTAGATATGTGGTGTGGCCATGTGCCTACAATTTAGTAATAACCCTCTGACTTTTATTCCCATTTATGTGATTCGGATGACGAGAAAGCTCTACCATGGGTTATCTATATGTCTACTGAAAGCAAGCGACATAACATAACAGCAGGAAGCCTGTCATATACTTTCAGATAAGGTTTCCTGAGCGTCAGATATATATGATATTAGCATCCTTACACCATCAAAAAGGATTTCTTGTTATTGAATTTTAGCTGGCCGAAGTGGCCGTGCGGTTAAAGGCGCTGCAGTCTGGAACCGCAAGACCGCTACGGTCACAGGTTCGAATCCTGCCTCGGGCATGGATGTTTGTGATGTCCTTAGGTTAGTTAGGTTTAACTAGTTCTAAGTTCTAGGGGACTAATGACCTCAGCAGTTGAGTCCCATAGTGCTCAGAGCCATTTGAATCATTTATTGAATTTTACATACATTTTACTACTGAAGGCCTCAGGTTTCTTCCTTCCCAAATAGCAAACAATGGCTACCACTCTTGCTGTCGCATGTCATAACCTAATTCCTTCAGTATCATCTGGTTTAACTTCGACTACTGTTCGTTATCCTTAAACATATGCCCTTGCTTCAAAAACTACAAGTAACATCTCTAGGTAATGTTCACTGCGGGACTACTCAAGAAGCTTTTCGAACAAAAGCGAAAATCATTTAGTGGATGAGAACTTTATTTCGTGGTACACCTCAGAACGAAAGAAACAAAATAACAGTAAGAGCAGAAGGCTCATCACATCGAGCGTGGGCACCGTCAACGCTGCGCCCTGAATTTGGCCATATTCCTCCTAATTTACTTCCTGATAGCCCAAAGGAGCTGTACTTCAAATATATCAGCCTATCCGCACCGGATTTGCTATCCACATATAATTGCTAGAATATCTTGCTACATCAGGTATCAGGTATCTGTTATCAGATGCTCGATCTGAGCTGCTGATTTTTATTGAACCAACCTGCTTTGTTTAGGAAATTGATCAGAGCAATTGGATGAGTTTATTATTTTGGTATAATGTATGAAAATCTACTTTTCCCACTTATCTTATCCTAAATAGTCCACGATTGGGTTGAGAGTAAGGTAAATAGTGTGCATTGTGGATAGAATGGGAGTGAATATTGAAACGAAATTATTAGAATCATGGGAAGGCAATGATGCGTCGATATGCAGTGACATGAGAGTTTTCTGAGGTAAAGGTCTGTCTCTGACATTGGAGAGAAGTGGGCTAGGTTTATCAGTATTCTTACGTTAAGCTCATTGAGTAGCGGTAAGAGAAAGGCACTTGCCTGGGGACGACTTAAGCAGCCGGATGGACTGAGGAAGTGGCGGAGCAAAATTCTCTAGGCAAAGGGAAAGGAAATGAGTTATTTAAGGCTCTAATGTTCCACATTACGTGTTAACATTCTCTTTCAGAGTATATTTAATTCAATATAATATTTTAGAGGAAACCAAATTGTTTGTAGACAGGTAAAAGGTAGGCAAATGTGAGAATACTATGTCGCGACCGCGAAGAATAACTGGAAAGTTAATGGAATTTGATATTTCGATTGAGTAATTCGGTGAACAGTAAAGTATTAGAATTCAATTGTAAAGCAGGTACGACACAAATAGGATACATGTGACGAGCTATTATAGTCTAAAGACCTGGCACTCACCACATGGGGCTGATGAAGAAAATGATGAAGAGTGGATGACTGAGTGCTAGGAACCATTAGTTTATAAGTAGGAATGTGTTGATTTACCATAATTCTTTTTAGTAATGGTCATTTTAAATTGATGATTCTGATTAGTCTGTTTCAAAATCTGATCTGGAAGTGTAGTAAAATATTATCTCGTGGCTTTAACTAATCAAGCTGCTAACAGAAATTCGTGGTAGAAAGTAATGGTCTTAATTTTGATCTGAAAAAATTAGTTTTCAAAGAAGCCATTTGTAGCTTGTGTGTGTTTTAATTTGTAATTTGACGAGTTTCTGAAACTCATGGATAAAGGCAAGGTTGCTAATTTAGTATGAAAGAATAAGAAGTCACCTTTTGTGGATTGAGTCAGTAGAAATTCATGTGTGAAGCTGATTTTTAGAACAACGGTATTTGAAAGATACGTGGGAATCACTGAGATAGCTTTCCTGAATAAAAAAAAGGGGAAACAGCATAATAGTAATTCGTGTTGCCATGCTATCCACGCTATACACGAACTGTAAGTACTGTGAAAAGTTCTGTGGGTGTTTTTATGTATCTTTTGGAGGGGAGGCTTTGGATGGTATATTATTTAATGGTGCTGACACATAATTAGGAAATCAGTCTGGGTAACTTGTGGAGGGCATTTTTTTCAGTTGAAATAACGTGCCGCGCACGTATATGAGGGGAACGTAAATTTCGGAATCGCGACCGCGTGAACTTTCCAGCCACGCGAGACTTAGTTAAGATCGAGGCACGTCAATAAATGAGAGGTGTGATTGAAGAAGTTAGAATTTTTCTAGTACTGGTCCGCGTGGAGATACGATCATTGCTTTGCCCAATAATAACGATAGTGTGTTGCTGTGACGTTATGAATGAAGCATTGTGGGCTGTCCTCCATTCCTTCCCGTAGGTGAGAAACCATAGCAAGTTACATATCTTTATATGTGCCGTTACAAGATCAGCTGTTAGGAAATTTTATCCTGTATGTTACTGGTAATACCGTTATTATGTTTTGAGAGATGAAAGTAAGACAGAATGAAAAGAAATAGCTTACAGAACGGAGGAGGAGTTATTATGCAGGCCCAGTTACGATTCCTGTTACCTACGTATTTTCTTTAAACACAGTCGGGTGATTAACAGTGTACCAAATTTGGGGTTAATACTACAAAATTAAACATTTATCCGTTGCGCGTACATTTGTTTATTCACTTATTTGAGTAAAGAATTTAATTAGTAGTTCTTATATGTAAGAATCACGCAGTGACACATTTAGCATTAGTAGGTTTCCGGAACACTTTAGGACCTCGCAACTGGTTTGGCTTTTATTTTTCTTTCAGTACTCTACCCATCCTCCCTTGATGTCTATGATTGTTCGAAGGCGTCGGGGAAATGATACGGCTAAATTCATCGAATCGAGAGATTGTGATGATCGTTTATCTCCCACGATGTATTCTATATATTTTCCCGCAAAGTTTCTGAATTCCTTGACCCAGGTGGTAACAACCTCGTAACCTCCGCCCACATAATTCCGCCGGCCGTTGTGGCCGAGCGGTAGCAGTCGGCCTTTGGCTGTGCTGCGGTGAGGACGCGCTGTTTGTGTTCCTGCCGACGAGCGAGCGCTCGTGTTGTTTACATAGTACTCGGCCGTTTCGCGCGTGCCGTACTCAGCATATAGATCACTATGACGCACCAATACAGAAAATCGACGCTCAAATTTACGTTCCGCAACGAATTTGCACAGCCCAAAGCACTCGAAGTCGAACGATTTCTACGAGAAGAAGTTAAAATCCCGGCGACCGACATTCTCGGCATTCACTTGTCCATTGTGAGTAGTATCGTATATGTCAAGATCATCAACGACGCAACATGTGAACGGATCCTTCGGGACACGAAACAGGGCCTCCGTTTCTGCCATGCTGATGGCAGTGTGGGGACTGTGCACGTCGATTATTCTGGCATGGGACTTCGCACGATCAGAATTTTCGAACTTCCTTTCGAACTACCGGCGGAGGACGTCGTGACAGCGCTGCGCCCCTACGGCACGGTCCATGATCATATTGCGGAAAAATGGACGCAATTCCAGACATATTCTGTGCTGAACGGTGTCCGCCAGGTTCGAATAGAACTTAAAAGACATGTACCTTCATATCTGAATATCGGTGGCTGCCGTGCCATCGTCATCTACGATGGGCAACCGAAGACCTGCTCTGGTTGTGGGACGGAGGGACACCTCAGATCAGAATGTATGCAACGTCGCATCACTCAACTGCCGCCGGCTGAAGCGGACCCGCCATCGCAGCCGACGCTGCTTCCTGTGACTTATGCAGCAGCCCTCACGACAGCTACCACTTCACTACGACAGCCGACTTCCACTGTTGGGTCGCGGCTCCATGCTCCAATACAGGGCGATGATGACACACCCGTTCCACAAGATACGGATTCAACTCCGATGCCGCCGCCCCCGTCGACTGATAACAACTTACGTGACGATAGCACGGCCGTAGACTCGCTTATTGTGCCTACGGCTGCCTTTGTGCCGGAACGTCGTGACTCTTTGCCATCGTCTGACACAGAAGGACACACCAGGAAGCAACGCTCTCCGAAGCGACGGAAGCGGAGGCGTAGAGCAACTTCTGAACGGGATGCGACACAGCCTCCAGAGGATGACGATTCCACCTTCAATGACGACGCTACCACAGAGGCAGCCGTCATTTGCTGCAGTGTGGCACCATCGAACGAAACTGAGGACAAACCACATGTATTAACAGTGGCAAAATCGGATGCCGAGCTGCAGGACAGATGCTGCCCACCACCTTCTGGAATGCAAGCACCCATGCCGTGTCCTGAGGAAGCTAGGGAGGCCGATCTTACTTTCAGTTCCCCGACGTGGGCGGATGACCACGACGACAACGGAACCATGCAAGTTACGCCAACAGGGCCCACGCCATTGGCGCCAGCTCTGTAGCAAGGACTGCCGGTGAGGTTTGGGGGGATGCGGAGGTGTCAATACAGTCAGAAGCGTCATAGGTAATTCCAGTCTTAATGGATAACTTAACACCTGCGGTTCGGCAACAAGCTTATCGTATCGCAAAGCTTAACCTCAACACGATACGAACGGCAGTGAAGATCCAGTTGCTGCGTGAGATGCTTCGTTCTTCGGATGTTGACATTGCCCTGTTGCAAGAAGTATATATAGCGGCCCTCCACGTTTTCTACGGTTATGTGACATATGTGTCACCGGCGGATCGGAATGGCAGCGGTACGGCAATACTAGTGCGCGGCGGAATTGCCATCGACGAAGTGACTTACCTTCCGTCAGGAAGGGGGCTGGCGATCACAGCACTGGGCACGCGCATCATTAACATTTACGCTCCATCAGGAACTGACCAACGCCGCGAACGATTGCTGTTCTACTCGGAGGATATCGCCCCCCTCTTTATCAGCCGCTTCGAGCAATATATCTTCGGGGGCTCCACCCCAAAGACCAAGTCCCACATTTCTCGACTTGTCAAGAACTTCGGCTCCTGGTTCGCGATCTGCTTCTCACCGACACGTGGGACACAGTGCACGGTGAACGTCCCGGGCCGACATACCTTACTAGTCACTCCGCCAGTCGCCTAGACCGCATTTATGTATCACGAGCTTTAGCGCCGGGAGTATTGGACGTCGAACGTTGGCCGCTTGCCTTCTCCGATCATAGCGCTTTCATATGTACACTCACTCTACAACAGCAGCGTATATGGCGCAGCCGAGGACCCTGGAAGCTGAATGTGGCACATCTTCAAGCCCCGGAATGCCGTCAGATTATTGCCAACAAATGGCTGGATTGCGAACGTCGTCTTCCCCGATACCCATCGACTCTAGCATGGTGGGTGGACTGTGCAAAACCAGCTTTTCGGCGTGTGCTAACACAATTCGGAAAAGATATCGCAGCTTGGCATCGTCACACATTGGACTTTTATTACAAGATGCTTCGCGAACTCGATAGCCAACCACCATCTCCAAACCGACAAATGGAAAGCCGCCGAATTAAAGGTAAAATATTGTCTCTTACGAGGAAACGTTTGGAGGGGGTCGTAGTGCGATCGCGACGTCAAGACCGAGTGGAAGGAGAAAACCCGTCTATGCACCACATCGTGCTCGACAGCCGCCGACGCCGACAGCAGCTGATCACGAACCTCGTATTGCCAGGTGGTAGGGTCGTCATGACTCAGGCGGCAGTTACAGAGGCCTTCGCAGATCACTATCGCCGGTTTTACGACGAGGTGAATACAGAGGACGAGGGAGCGGACGATCACGACATACTGCAGCACGTGTCGCACACCCTCGACAATGCAGCAGCGGCGACGCTGTTAGGTGGGATTACACGAGACGACATCGAGGACGCGCTTAACAAGGGAGCACTCAATAAATCTCCCGGGCCAGACGGACTGCCGCTCGAGTTTTATCGTACTTTCCGCGATCTCATGATGCCCCGATGGATCATCATGTACCAAGAACTGATGACCCCTGGTTCTCACGTGCCACCTGCATTCGTGGAAGGTCTCCTAATACCGATACACAAGCCTTCCAGAGGTCGGACGGTCGAGGACTACAGGCCCATTACAATGCTCAACTCGGACTATAAAATCTTCGCCCGATTACTCGCCAGCCACATGAAGACGGTTCTGCCCCTACTCCTCTCAATGGAGCAAACGACACAGGGCGGAGTGACCAACATGCAAACGGCAACCAGTGAATGCAGGGATTTAATAGCCATCGCCACATCCTGTCGCCTTCGAGCTGCTCTGATCTCCATTGATTTCGACCACGCCTTCGACAGAGTTCACCACAAGTTCCTTCTGTCCGTTATGGCCCGCATGGGCTTCCCGCCTGACTTTCTCGACATCTTTCAGCGCCTTTTCCGTGGAGCTACATCCCGTGTATTGGTGAATGGACGGATTGCGGGTCCCTTTCCGATCGACGGTCAGTTCGCCAAGGATGCCCTCTCTCCATGATCCTTTACGCGATCGCACTCGAACCACTTGTCGGAGGGTTGGAAAACAGGCTCTCGGGCATGTCATTGAGGGATCACACCTTTCACTGCAGGATATATGCTGATGACCTTCTATTACTTGTCCGATCTGGTGACGAGGTACGCTCGGTGATACAATGGATCAATCGCTATGGTTTGGCAGCGGGCAGCCTCATGAATGTGGCCAAGTTGGCAGCGATGCCCATTGGGAGAGGTCTACAGGAGGACGCTTTAGCCCCACTCCCACTAGTTAACAAGATCCGGTTCTTGGGCATAACATTTACACAGGATGTGCGCCGCACGGCTGCCATGAACTATGCACGATTACTACAGGCTATACGCACAGAAGTTCGCCGGAACTTACTTCGACGGATGGACCTCCTACAGCGTGTGGAATACCTCAACCTTCACGTGGCAACTAAGATGATCCACATGGCCCAGGTCCTACCGATACCGACAGCGATGGCACACAGACTGCAAGCAGCGTTTGGGTATTACCTTACCGCCGGACACCTATTCAAAGTCCGGTACGAAACACTCACCCTCCCTCCGCTTGATGGCGAGGGCTACAGCATTATACTAGTGCACAATGATGAAATTGTGGACCCACAAAGATGCTTCCCTTACGGGTCGTCTGTTAGAGGAATCGCTGCCGGCGTCTCTTCTGCCACCTGTCACGGTTGCGCACATTACACCCTCACTCTCGCACCTCTCGGCATTTATTCTTGAGTATAGTTACGTGCACCCAGACCTTCCCAACACTCGCCCTCCCAAGGCGAGAGACTTTTACAGACTGCTGCTAAGGTCCATCCCCCGCAATGTGATTGAGAGGAAGAGCCCTACGACCCTATGGCCTGCAGTGTGGAGAGCGGTCCAGAAGTCGTTCCTCCCCACGCGGGTACGAGCCGCGTGGTACCAGGTGGTGAACGGGAAGGTTGTAACACGACAAAGGCTGCACGCTATTGGGATGGCGGATTCCCCCCTTTGTCCACATTGCCACCTCGTGGATACTGACGACCACCGTTTAAAATGTGGATCGGCGTTAGAGGTATGGCTGCTAGTGCAGCAGATCCTCGCCTGCTACCGACGTATCGCGCCTCGCACAATTGAGCCACGGCTCCTCCTTTGTCCAGAGGATACTTATTTCCCACCTGCGAAGACTCACGCTCTCACATGGTTTAAAGGCATGTCCATATACTACCTCTTTCGAGATGATGAGAAGATGGTACTTGATTACTGGCAATTTTCCAGGACAGTCATAGCACACTTGAGTGTACACCCCGATACCGACAACTATTTGCCAACTATTTACGCAGTGTCTTCGATAACCCCCCTCACAGTTGGGGAGTACCGAGCAGAAGATGACCGCCGTCATGGAGCTCCAAACGCTGCGAAATGTTGTACCAATTTGGAACATGGAATCTGTACGCAGATGGGCCATGCACATGGAATGGCGTGCGGGATTTGGTAACGTTTTTCTTTCTTTATTATCTATCACCACACTATTGGTTTCAAATTCTCTTTCATAGTGTAGAAGAAACTCTTGCTCTGTTGTTGCTACGGATGTACATTCTAAGTTTGTTTGTCGTAACTGAAAGACGCCTTTTTCCATCTATATATAAAAAAAAGGTTAGCAGAGGAAAAAAAAAACAAAAAAAAAGGTAGCCTTCAAGCTTCCCGCGCACGGGTCCCGGGTTCGATTCCCCGCGGGGTCAGGGATTTTGCCTCCAAAAAAAAAAAAAAAAAAAAAAAAAAAAAAAAAAAAAAAAAAAAAAAAAAAAAAAAAAGCGGTTCAAGGCGCTTCAGTGTGGAACCGCGCGACCGCTACGGTCGCAGGTTCTAATCCTGCATGGATTTTTGTGATTTCCTTAGGTTACTTGCATCTAAGTAGTTCTAAGTTCAAGGGGATTGATGACCTCAGATGTTAAGCCCAATAGTGCTCAGAGCCATTTTTGAACCACATATTTTCAGTTGGGTTGAGGTCTGGTGATTTTGGCACGAAATGAAGACGTTTTATTCTCTGCTGACCTTGGAAACAGTTCTGGACGGCTCTGCTGTTATGAATCGGGCTATGGTCCTGTAAAGAAATGATCATCCATTAACTTAGAAATTAAATACTTCTGACTAATACTATGAATTTCCATACTGTGAAAAAATTCGACAACTGCACTGGCTGTGTAGTCTAAGCTACAGGTTCATAAATTATTCGGAGGATTCCACATCAAAATATCCTTTGCTAATAGCTGTTGACAAAAACCTACATTGACAAGGGGAGGATGCTGGGACGGGGATCAGAATTTAGTTTAAGGCGTCAGTTATAAGACGCAGGTTGTAAAGCTAATCTGCTTCGCTTATTCAAAACGATTGCTAGCCTTCACTATACAATTCTTTTTTCTATCTTTCCACAGACAAAGATATATAGAAGAGAGAAATATGTTTTATAGCGAGATATTCTCTACGGACTTAAAACGTGCTCGTTCGCTCAATGTGTTGCATTTACTGAAGGAGACCGTTACTGCTGACGTCGCCTGTTCATATCTCGCGTCAACGCGGCCTGCGCTCGGAGTAAACGCTTACAGTTGAGATAAACAGCTGATTTCATGAACGTTAGTGAAATAAGTCATCCCTTCACATTAGTAGGAATTAAATACCACTACGAGTACATATCTTTATGTAATGCTCATTGCTCAAGAACAATTCGCGTATGCAGCGTTGCTCTGAAGAACCGTATCGGACAATCACGACAAGCATTTCGCTAAAGAGCTGTCTCGTAAGAGAGCTGAGAATTGGCGGCGTCGTAGCAAGTGTTTTTCAACACTGTGAGAGTGCATTTACTTCCGGGTGTAGCCCGGCATTACGTCCCTAAATTCACTTGGAATTCGTTTTCACATCGAAGACTCATACGATATAATCCACTGTAAGATGAGACACATAGAAAGTATATTTAATATCTGGACTCCAGGAACGGCATTCTTCACATAAGTAACACCTGTTGGTGTATTTAATGTTGCGTTTTGAGGTTCAGGCAATATCGTAATGACTGTAGTCCGCCTGTTGCCGCCAGTCTGTCGTTAGCTCAGCGATTCCGTTATGCGTCGCGATGCTGGTGCTATATGAAACGGCAGTTCCAATCTCGGTAAAGGCAGCTGAACACAGCGTTTTACTTTCCATTTTAACTAATGGAGTTGCAAACTGGTAAATCTGAAGAATGCCTTTACACATAAATCTTCTTGCAATTTCGACTTAGTAAATTATGTTAATATCATGGATGTCTGCTTTGCAAATGTCAAGGTGCTTCACTGTAAAATAGTTTCTGAAAAGATTCAAACCTACTGTCTACGATTTGAATTTGAGCTTTGTTCGTCATATGTGTTTCACATGTCAAGAGGTTGTTTATGAAATGAACATGTTGATAAATATAGTTCCTCTCTTCTAAATTTTGCAATAGCATTTAACTGTAGACGTTTGCTGATACCGGCGTTAGCAATTTCTTTCCATTCTATGAAACCTCAAAATCGATAACTTTTTCTGGTTTAAATCTGATGACCTTAACTATCACTACCGATCAACGTTAAATACTTCACGAATCCATAGATGGAACTCCAAATGTGCAGTGTTCCTGCACTGCTACAGAGCATGCATTGGAAGGCATTTACACAGTTTATCGCATAGACTTACCATAAGGAAAGAAACAAAAACTATAAGACACTTTACACCACAGACGCTCACTCTGGCTTGACGAAAACATCCGAATATTGGCCAAACGTTGCACATATAATTGACTTTGAAAGGAAAAGAAAGAGGTATGAAGCATTTATAAATTCATCAAATGTAGCGAGGTGGTTTAATTTCGTCTAAGTCTATAAAATTAATTTCGGACCATACGCAGCTCTTGCCGATTAATGTAATACAATACCCATCTACTAATCAGGGCGTCAGTCTCTGTTGGTTTCGAGGGAGAATGGAAATCGTAGAAATCTTCTATGGAGCAACATTTAGTAATAATAAAGCGTTTTAAATTATCAAAAGCGATGAGCGGTAGCAGGCGCTTTCGATAAAGAACGGGGGAGTGCAGCGCCTTTGCTGTCGCCTCGGCCGCTGCCAGTAGCCAGCAAGTGGATCCCGGAGCTTTGCCGCATGCGGCGTCCAGAGGAGGACAATCCGCGAGATATCTGCCGCAAAATGGCTAGTGGATAAAAGTTTGTAATCGGTGTGATTGAAAGTGAAATAGATTGAATCTGCATTACCATTACATTCACGTCTTCAGCATTCAGTTGGAAGAGGCTCTAAAATATTTTTGCGCCAGCTAGTTTCGATCCACAGACATTGTAGACAGAAACAACGCACAGTCCCGCTGTACCACGGGAGTAAACAGTGTATCGTTTCTCTTATATGGGACAAGACATCCTCCAGGAAGTGCCGCAGTCTACAGTGTTGCCAGATTGTGCAGATAGCCGGACTTAGAGAATTAGCGAGTTGGCCAGTTTATTTGTCCCATGTCGCGCTCGGCGCGGACTTAGCCTCTGCAGCGGCCGGCCGCCGGTCTAGTTTTATGTCAAAGAGTGTACATACCATGAAGTCAAATCCTAGTTCCTGGAAGCAAAATTATTTTATGGAAAACTTTTAAATATGCACATGTGCATCATCAACACTTCTTGTGAGAACCATACTAGTTGTAAGTGGATCTAAAATGTAATAGGCTTATTTATGTATACTACACAACGTTTATATCTGCTTCGACTCCTTATCAGTTCTGCAAAAGCAGTCTCTTACAGCTGAAACCTGTTTAATCATTCACCGATTCACACAAAAAAATTACTTTCACAATAGTCGGACTTGGCAGGTTACGAGATAAACGCCGAAAGCACTTTAGAGTCTTAGTAGGTGATATTCTTTGTCCAAGTTTACGTGTAATGAAATTAATACTCCCCTCTATACGATTTATGTTGCTCTATAGACGTGACAGAAGTTATAAATGCATAGTCAAAAACTGTCGAGATGCAGTCATCGAAAAAAAGCGGAATGATTCTAAATAAATCTACTACTTGGAAGAAAATTACTATACTGTCTGTCTAGCTGATTAAAGTTCATAGAAATTCTTGTTTCTGGTAGGATGATGCATAATTGAAAGCAACGCAAAGGGAAGATATGCCCCACGAAATTACTTACATTATAAAAGAAACGAAATTAATTGAACTCATTTCCCGGTAATATCAGATCGCTTTGGTTCGAACACATTTGCGTCATGCTTTATTTGCCAGTGTCACGGTGTTTGAGCTAGAAACACACGGATTACCTGTATGATGCACATGTGAAGCTTACTGCGTGCTGTGTTCTGTCGTGGCTCCTATACAGTGAATAGCGGAGAAGTGCCAGCTAGTGTCTACTTTTTAACTCCGAGACCTAGATTCCTGTGACGTGACGGCGCACGAGTAAAGCTCTGGCGGAGATCAGCACATACTACGAGGTTTACAAGGTTATCTAAGCACGCTGCGACGGTTGATGTTAACAGGCAGAAGGAGAGCAAAGATGTCTATGTGTAGTAAGTCAGGGAAAAAGACTATGGAACTTCTACATCTACATCTACATACATATTCGGCAGTCCACCATACGTTGCGTGGCGGAAGGTACCTCGTACCACAACTAGCATCTTCTGTCCCTGTTCCACTCCCAAACAGAACGAGGGAAAAATGACTGCCTCTATGCCTCTGTACGATCCCTAATCTCTCTTATCATATCTTTGTGATCTTTCCGCGAAATGTAAGTTGGCGGCAGTACAATTGTACTGTAGTCAGCCTCAAATGCTGGTCCTCTAAATTTCCTCAGTAGCGATTCACGAAAAGAACGCCTCCTTTCCTCTAGAGACTACCAACCGAGTTCCTGAAGCATTTCCGTAACACTCGTGTGATGATCAAACCTACCAGTAAAAAATCTAACAGCCCACCTCTGAATTGCTTGCATGTCCTCCC
This sequence comes from Schistocerca piceifrons, assembly GCF_021461385.2. Classification (NCBI taxonomy): domain Eukaryota; kingdom Metazoa; phylum Arthropoda; class Insecta; order Orthoptera; family Acrididae; genus Schistocerca; species Schistocerca piceifrons. The sequence goes on along the minus strand of NC_060140.1, from coordinate 783,438,101 downwards.
TCAACCCGACTTGATAGGGATCCCAAACGCTCGAGCAGTACTCAGGAATAGGTCGTATTAGTGTTTTATAAGCGGTCTCCTTTACAGATGAACCACATCTTCCCAAAATTCTACCAATGAACCGAAGACGACAGGAGTCTGCAGTGGGGCACCGAGTCAAACGCTTTCCGGAAGTCAAGGAATATGGCATCCGTCTGATACCTTTCATCCATGGTTCGCAAGATATCATGTGACAAAAGGGCGAGTTGTGTTTCGCAGGAGCGATGCTTTCTAAAGCCGTGCTAATGCATTGACAGCAACTTCTCTGTCTCAAGGAAATTCATTATATTCGAACTGAGAATATGTTCGAGAATCCTGCAACAAATCGAGGTTAAGGATATTGGTCTGTAATTTTGAGGAACCGTCCGTCTACCCTTCTTATATAAAGGCGTCACCTGCGCTTTTTTCCAGTCGCTCGGGACTTTACGTTGGGCAAGAGATTCGCGACAAATGCAAGCTAAGTAAGGAGCCAATGCAGTAGAGTGCTCTCTGTAAATCCAAATTGGAATCCCATCAGGACCTGGCGATTTATTTATTTTCAACCTATTCAGCAGCTTCACAACCCAAGGAATGTCTATCACTATGTCCTCCATACGGGAATCTGTACGTGACTCAAACGGCGGTATGTTTGTACGATCATCCTGCGTGAAAGATTTCTCAAATGCTAAATTTAAAATTTCAGCTTTCGTTTTGCTGTCTTTCGTTGCCAGGCCAGACTGATCAGTGAGTGACTGGATGGAAGCCTTCGACCAGCTTACCGATTTTACGTGTAGACCAGAATTTCCTTGGGTTTTCAGCAAGATCTTTTGGTAGTGGTTGAATGCTTCGCGCATCGCTCTTTTTACAGCAGCACGACTCTCTACTAACTTTTGCCTATCCTCATTCCTCCGATCTTTCTTGTACCGCGAGTGCAACTGCTTAAGCTTCCTGAGCATTCTCCGAATTGCGCTGTTAAACCACGTTGGGTCTTTTCCGTCCGTAACCCACCTTTTCAGCACATACTTTTCCAATGCGGGGTTTACGCTGTGTTTAAAATTTTCCCATAATTCTTCCACGTCCATCGTACCGGAAGTAAATGAAGTCGATCCATTTACTAAGTGGGATGCTAACAACTGCATACCTGCTCTTTCTAGTAAGAATACTCTCCTAGCCGTCTTGACCGACTTTTTAACTTTCGTAACCATAGTCGTAATGACAACATCATGATCACTACTCTCTCTCTCAACACAGACACCGTCGATGAGGTCTGGTCTGTTCGTGGCTACCAGATCTAAAATATTTCCATTACACGTTGGCTGTCGATATAGCTGCTCAAGACAGTTTTCAGATAATGTTTTCAAAATTAATTCACACGAAGGCTTGTCTTTACCACCTGTAATGAATCCATAGACACCCCAGTCTATACTAGGTAGGCTCAAGTCGCCTCCGACTAATATAGCCTGATCAGGGTACTTCTGCGATACAGAATGTATACTACCTTTGAATGATTCTAGAACTGTCACGGTGGAACGTGGGTATAGTGACGAGTGAGTTGGTCGGCCACCATTGACCAGACGTTTTCAGTTGGTGAGAGATCTGGAGAATGTGCTGGCTGGGGCAGCAGTGGAACATTTTCTGTATCCAGAAAGGCCCGTACAGGACCTGCAACACGCGGTCGTCCACTATCCTGCTGAAATGTAGGGTTTCGCAGGGATCGAATGAAGGGTAGAGCCACAAGTCGTGACACATCTGAAATGTAACGCCCACTGTTCAAAGTGCCGTCAATGCGAACAAGAGGTGACCGAGACGTGTAACCAATGGCATCCCATACCATCACGCCAGGTGATACGCCAGTATGGCGATGACGAATACACGCTTCCAATGAGGTTTCAGCGCGATGTCGCCAAACACGGATGTGACCATCATCATGCTGTAAACAGAACCTGGATTCATCCGAAATATGACGTTCTGCCATTCGTGCACCCAGGTTCGTTGTTGAGTACACCGTCGCAGGCGCTCCTGTCTGTGATCCAGCGTCAAGGGTAACCGCAGACTTGGTCTCCGAGATGATGGTCCATGCTGCTGCAAACGTCTTCGAACTATTCGTGGAGATGGTTGTTGCCTTCAAACGTCCCCATCTGTTGACTCAGGGATAGAGACGTGGCTGCACGATCCGTTACAGCCATGCGGATAAGATGCTTGTCATCTCGACTGCTAGTGATACGAGGCTGTTGGGATCCAGCAAGGCGTTCTGTATTACCCTCCTGAACCCACCGATTCCATATTCTGCTAACAGTCATTGGATATCGACCAACGAGAGCAGCAATGTCGCGATCCTATAAACCGCAATCGCGATAGGCTACAATCCGACCATTATCGAAGTCGGAAAAGTGATGGTACACATTTCTCCTCCTTACACGAGGCATCACAGCAACGTTTTACCAGGCAACGCCGTGAAACTGCTGTTTGTGTATGAGAAATCGGTTGGAAACCTTCCTGGTGTCAGCACGTTGTTGGTGTCGCCACCTGCGCCAACCTTGTGTGAATGCTCTGAAAAGCTAATCATTTGCATATCACAGCATCTTCTTCCTGTCGGTTAAATTTCGCGTCTGTAGCACGTCATCTTCGTGGTGTAGCAATTTTAATGACTAGTAGTGTAGCTGTTACATGTATAAATCAACATTTTGTGTATCGTTGTTTTGGGGTGACAATATCACTATACGTCGTTGGATAGTGGATACATAGAATAGTTTGACGAAAGACTGGAGATCCCCGTTACTTCCTCATATCTGACGTCTCCTGGGATAGACGAAGCCATGAACGATCTTTGGGTGATGAACTATTCTTGATGAGCAAATCCTAAAGCTGTATTACTCCTTCCTGGCTTTATTTCGTGTCTACACAGGATCGGCGTGTTAATCTCGATATGAAACTCTTAGTTGTAGAGGGTGGTCATTTGTCCATCCTGTCGCCATCACTCTCCCCTGGCCCCGACCCCGTTACGGAATGTGTGTATCCTATCCGTTTGCGTCTAGTGTTGTCCCTGTCAAAGTGTGGGAACGTTTTCAGAAATGTTTGCGAATCGTGTAATTGAGGTTGGATGTGGGTACCAGCCCGGTTTTCACTTAATCGGATGTGAGAAAGCGCCTAAAAACCATATCGTATAGGGAAGGAAAGAAGATTAGTGATTAACGTCTTATTGAGCGCGGGGTCATTACAGAGGGAGCACAAGCTTGGATGACGAAAGAATGGAGAAGGGAAATGGCTGTGCTCTTTCAATTGGACCATCTGGCATTTGTCTGGGGTGATATAGGGTAATGACAGAAAACATAAACCTGGTTGGGCAGACGGATATTTGAAGTATCGTACTCTGGAATGCTAACCACTGTGCCACCCCGATCAGTAAAATCCAACCAGGCTGGCCAACACAGTGGCCCGCGTCGTTAATCCGCTGTGCGGATTTGATCCGGAGCCGGCGCTCCTCCCCGAATCCCGGAGGCGGCTCTTTAACGCGTGTGGCTATCTGGGACGGTTAGCTAATGCTTACATCATAACGACCATTAGTAAGGTCAAATTATATTTTGTTGTTTCTTTTTTCTACAGTGGCAAGACTTCATTCACAAAATTTGAAAAACATTTGTTGTCACTGAATGAGGATTTGTGTTTAGACGAAATCTTCAGTGTAGCCCAATAGTTTCCTCCGTGATGTACCAGTAAAGTCGCTCAATATTCGTGGGCTACCTGGTCAAATTTCTGCTGAATAAAACCAAAAATATAGAATACGCTGTTGTTATGAAGATGGCATGTGCCTAGCAACTTCCTCACGAAAAACATCCATTCTCTAATGCAACAACAACTGCAATGCAGGAACTGGTTTTTCATCTCGTCAGTTCTGACGCCTGGGAAACATGTATTCTCCTCCCATGTTGCTTTGAAGATATGTCATGGATACTCCGGAGCAATCTCAGCAGTTATCATTTCATAACATGCAGATAGATCTTTACATGCACACAAAGGAAATGTTTCACAGCGTGTGGCCAAGACTTCGTCTGCTAACATGGCCAATATTCCATAACCTGATAGATCATATAACTTTTGCTTGTTCACTGACATTGCAGCTAGTAGCTGTTATAAATGCACATTGTGAGGCACCGATTAAATATTTATTATTGGTACGCAAAAGTAGCGGCGAAAGACAAATAACTTATTAACTGAATAAGTAAAACTGCCATATATCTCTTCCTAAGTGAATTAAACTGAAATACTTTTTTCACAGCGAATAACAGTGTTCCGTGCATTGTCTGTGGGTATTCATGCGTGCTCCATAATCAGTGATGAAATAACGGTCATAAGACATTGTGATAATACTAAGCGACGTCTGTCAGATTGCTCTCATATGTTTTTGCCTCACTAAACCCTTCATTTGATTTAGTCCCTTGCATATTGTTTGCACATATAAAAGCTTCTCCGACAAAAGTGCGTCATTGTATTCCTTAGCTACGTGTGTCTGATAAATGAAAATCCGTGTCCGCACTCTTGACTCCTTTACCAGTCCAGCTATTAGGAAAATCAAGCCTGATCACAAACGACGCTGAGGTAAATTAATAAGGGAAACCTAAGAACATAGTGGTGTATGTCTCACTACTTGTACTTTTGGGAGAGACATCCACCAGCTACAATTAAAAGTCGGTTAAGTTTAACTTCCACCAGTTATTTCAATTCGAGCATGCGTAGAGCAGAAATAACTCCAATTAGTCTGCCAAGTGACAAGCTCTCTTCAATAGAATCTAGATAAAAGAATGATTTGGGAAAATCAGCCAACCAGCTGCAGGTGTAAAGGTTCAACAACAGTAAATTGGTCTTCTTCAGAAGTACATGGAACTAATGAGGGAATTTTTTTACGTCATATTTAACAATAATTCTCAAGATATAAAGAATGAAAAAAAGCGCTGGATGAAAATAGTGAACAAAGAATCACTTACATTTGAATTCACGTATTGGCAACGACGAATTTCAAAGCAAAGAAGTTCCTGTTAAATAACATGGTTTACGTGACAATCGGTAAAACTGAATAAAATCGATTCAAAATCATTCCTATTTGAGCTGGGCTCAGCATAATAGTCTTCACATAAGAATGTACGTGGCAGTGTAACGGCTATATATGACCGACAAAGTTGTCGCAGTGCACGAAATTGAAAACACTGGTAGGTTGCGTAGCTGCGGGAAAATATGTGCTCACAGCATACAGATGAAGTGTAAACTAACAATCGCCACGTTGTATCGAAAAGGAGCTGGGAAAATTTTTAAGCTGAAAGCGGGGTGAAGATAGGAGGCAGGAAGGAGGTGGGGAGGAACCTTAAAACGAATTATAACACCAAAATTTAGAATAAATAAAAATAAGGTATTAATCAAAAAAAGATACTTGATACGGGTAAATGACGAGTGGAGGCCACCAACGACGTGTGACTACATTGACGGGTCTGAAGTATCGGCTTAAAACTTTCAGGAGACTGTCAACTCAAAAGTTGCAGCTCATCATCATTTCATCATCCCCATTGAGTGTGCGTTGAAAAATTTCTAGTTGCTCACAATTTACTAATTTCCGTCCTTTCACATCTTTACACACAATTACTGTTTCTCCTCGATCTTTAGGGGAATTATTAGTAATGACTAAATGTTCGGAAGATTTGGAGTGGTGGAGATTACCACCCTTCTTTTCTAATAAATGTTCTTTAGCCTTACCTTGATCGCTCTGCAGTTTGACCTATGTAGTGACAGAGTCAATAATTACATAACATTTCACAAACACCTCAATTACAATTTGTATTTACTCGCTAATACGCATGTTGTCCTAAAGGATACATTTCCTACGAAAGGAATAGAAATTCATTTAATAATTACTGCTACATTGGCGTAAGATGTCATTCTCTGTAACATTGAATATATTTGGAGGTTTCCTTTCTGATGATGCAATCAACAAAATTTTGATCATATGAACTGTTAATACCAATAGATTTTATAACAGCAATATCATTCTGTAAACGAGCGTTGTTAACAAAGCGGTCAGTAGCGTAATCAAAGAATGCAATCTTGTGTTCATGTGGATGGGTAGAATCAATTGGAATAATATTATGCGAATAGTTAAGTCCACGGAAAATATTAAAGCTGAAATTGTGAGATCAAGAAAATAAAGCTCGCCGCTTCCGTTTTCTACTTCTTCTATGACAGAAATTTTATCATGAAACATGTTGAAGTGCTGCACAACAAATATAGTTCTTGGAAGCTGCCATCGAAGACAAAAAATATGTCGTCAGCATAGCGGGCAATAAGTTTTACTTTAGTTAGCACACCTGAATTGGAGACGAAGAAAGATCTTTCAAGAGAATTATCTGTAATAAACTAATTAGTTCGACAATTTGCGTTTTAGATTATTATCTAAGTTGCTGTAAGTTTTTCTCATTAATATTTATGTCTCATCTGCGGAAACACTCGTGTAAAGACATTACCAGGTCGACCAAAATCAACCTTGCGGAGGGAGTACACTTAACTGTTTTCATTTTATCAATAATGTCAGCGTGGCTTCTGACAAAAATATTATTTTCAGAAACAAAGGAATCTTTGATCTTGTAATGCTGACGCTTTGATAATACGTGATGCGCAAATCTTTTAAATAATGGATAGCTTTGATCAGCCTACAGACCAAAGAGTATATTCGGTCGTTTCGTACTAATCATTGATGCTCAAGCATCTGGCGACCCATGCCTTGAATTATTAGTGGAATCAGGCAGCAGCTTACATAGTTTCCCCATAATAGACGTCTTTCATTTAGGTCACAGGGCCAGAATATTTATTCAGCTAGTAACAGACATCTTTCAATATGTCATTCAGAGTGTTAAAAGTACTGATTATGACTACAATATTAAGATAAAGCGGTACCCATCCTAAGAATATAACACAAATGGGAACTTCAGTACCTAGGAACAATAGTGTGTTCGCTTCGGATACGAGAGTATCCAGTAACACTTCATGAAAACGAGGCCGTTTTCCGCAGGAGAAACTCGGAAAATGAGCGATTATAAACCATTGATATCAGTTTATAAACTTATAATATTTGTACCCAATTTAAAAAAGAAGTGGATTTTTAGAAAAACGAAAAATTTCGAAAAGGGGTCTACAGCGAATTACAAGCTCCAAAACTAACTGTAGGTATATTAACTTCAGTGACATATTTTCACAATACCACTATCTTGAAGCAAATACGTACGTTCCTAGGTTCAAAAAAGCGTTTGGCTTCACTACTTTCTTTGGAGGATTATACTTCTCCCAATAAAAGTTAAACACCGTTCAAGATAATAACAGTTACTGGTCTCTTGGTGAACATTAATCTTGGAACTCATCCACAGCGAGCACAGAACTATTATTAATGAACATTACTAATATCTTAGGTCTCTTCTCTATTCCTGCGTCACACGAAATTCATTCAGCTCTCTGTAGTTACCACCCCACAAGCAGCCCCTAAAGCAGCAGTGAAATGGTGAAGTTAAAATATTGAAAGATACATCCCCTACCTCACTAGCTATATTTATGATCTTGATTACCGGCGCTGAACTGATTAACGGACCATCTCAAGCTATAAAACTGGGAAAAAGGAGAAAAAGGATACGATAAAATAAAATATGTAGAAAACTAACATTAAACGACTTACAAGCAGCGACAGTAGGAAAAATAAATGGTAATGTACGTAGACACAACTAGTGTTGTAAGCTTTCTGGAAAAATTTACGTATAAATGAAAATACTGAATATTCTTCCTCCAAAACCTTAGCACTCGTGTAACGTGTGCTTTTGATTTCGCATTTGACTGATGAGCAATATTGACTATGGGTTGATCCTCAGTGGCGCATGTGAAGGGTATCATGAAAGAAAACTTTAAACTCACTGCAATAATGAACTTGAAACAGTGAAAACCAAACTATAAGCAAACGCCAAAAGTAACGAATTGTGTACTCGGTAATAACTGTTTAACTGAAACACAATACGGTGTTACTTTATGAAAATTTCGTGACACCAAGTGCAATTCCTGAGTTGAAATGTTCATAGAAATAAAATACTGCTCTATTCAGAAGACTAACGGTTAGGGTTATTTACACTGTTCACTTTAAACGAATCTGCTTCTTAGCACACCTGATAATTCTGAATACGAGCCATTTCTTCATAAGATTTCAAAGTGGAATATGCCCTGAAATAAAAGTAACTTACCCCATGCTTGGCATGCTGTTTCATGTCTTGGGTGCTAACTTTCACGAAAGCAAATAGAAATCAACAAATGCAGCAGCTAAGGAATAATAATCTACTCCCTACAAAACTTGTTAATGTTTGTCAGAACTGTACTGTAGCTTCGTGTGACGTGAAGTGGAAAGCACGTACGACAAAATATTCAAAACTTTACTATGAATGATGGAGGAGGGTTTAACTTTAAGAAAAACTGATCTTGAAAAATTTAACTCTGACTGTTGTCATAAAAGACTTAAAATTACGAAGTTCTCTCATTACAAAAATTACAGATATTAAAATTGCTGAGGTTGTTAAATAATGAAAACAAAGAGATGACATTGACACTAATCATGAGTTTTACTAGTTATCTGAGAGACAAGGATTTCCTTCAATTAAGAGTTCTGACAAACGTATCTTTCTTGAGCTTACATTGAGTTCCTTGAAAAATTACTCCAAACAAATTTCTTCATGAAAACAATCAAAAACATACGTTTAGAAACACGTTTGTGTTTCCATAATACAGTAATTTAGATAATTTCTCCCAGAATCACAAATACATCACCTTTTCTGAAAACTCAACTGCTCGCTGCTACGTCTTAAATAAGAATGCAACAACACTGCGCAACTGACAGGTGAGCAAGCGAAGCACAGATAAACTTACACATAGAGTCAAGGATCCTATTGACTACTCGTGCAGAGCGTTCATTTACCTTTGTCCCAATACGGTAAAAAGGAATTATTTATAAAGGCAAACACATGCGAAAACATTACAGTGTTACGATACGCAATTTGTCGACAAGGGTGAGGATGCAACATAAAACTACAGAAACAATGAAATAACGAAAGTCACATAGTCAATCATGGAGAAACATGTGCATATGTCAGCCTCCTAACCTAAACAGAAAATGCAGTCACAATATTTAAAAAAAAATTAACATTATCAACTGAAAATGAAAATATAATGAAATACATAATCTTGAGATCTAAAATAAACATATATAAAACTTTACAAGATAAGAGGAAATATCTACAGATCTGAATACATATCTGCAAGGGACGAATGTGCTAAATTAACGAAGTCAACGCGTTCTGTACTTTCTCCATAGTTCACCAATGCATCCAAACTCTTCTCGACAAATAGCGCTTAGCGAAAGCAGAAAAGATTCATTTTATGATGTTTTAATTTCTTCACCACATTGGCTATATCTCTCTAAATTATTGACATCCGCATTTTTATATATTGTATCACTTTCCTCTTTCGTCTGAGACCCCAATTCTTCAGCTGTTAGTCAGTAGTCAGAATCCATATCTGTATTTGTTATAAGAATGTACTTGCGTAAATGTGTGTATCAACGCGTTCTGTACTTTCTCCATAGTTCACCAATGCATCCAAACTCTTCTCGACAAATAGCGCTTAGCGAAAGCAGAAAAGATTCATTTTATGATGTTTTAATTTCTTCACCACATTGGCTATATCTCTCTAAATTATTGACATCTGCATTTTTATATATTGTATCACTTTCCTCTTTCGTCTGAGACCCCAATTCTTCAGCTGTTAATCAGTAGTCAGAATCCATATCTGTATTTGTTATAAGAATGTACTTGCGTAAATGTGTGTATGTATGTGTGTGTGTGTATGTGCGGACTGGACTTATCTCAACCTTAATGCTAGGCAACAAACGCTGTGGGGTTAAAAATCACCTACTCTATGTGATCAAAAATGTCCAGACACCCCCAAAAACATACCTTCTTCATATTAGGTGCATTGTGATGCCACTTACTGCCAGGTACTCCATATCAGCGACCTCAGTAGTCATTAGACATCGCGAGAGTGCACATTGGGAGGATCCGTGGAACTCACGGACTTTGAACATGGTCAAGTGATTGGGTGTCACTGTGTCATACGCCTGTGCGCGAGTTTCCACACTTTAAACGTCCATACACTCACTGCATCTGAAGTGATAGTGAAGTGGAAACGTGAAGGGACACGCACAGCACAAAAGCGTACAGGCCGATCTCGTCTGTTGACTGACAGAGACCACCGACAGTTGAAGAGGGTCCTAATGTGTAAGAGGAAGACATCTATCCAGACCATCACACAGGAATTCCAAACTGCATCAGGATCCACTCCAGGTACTATGACAGTTAAGCGGGAGGTGAGACAACTTAGATTTCATGGTGCACTGGGTGCTCATATGCCACTCATCATGCCGGTAAATGCCAAACGACGCCGCGCTTGGTGTAAGGAGCGTAGACATTGGACGATTGAACGTTGGAAAAACGTTACGCAATGTGGCGATAAGATGGCAGGATATGGGTATGGCGCATGCAAGGTGAATGTCATCTGTCAGCGTGTATGGTGCCAACAGTAAAATTCGGAGGCGATGGTGTTATGGTGTGATCGTGTATTTTTTATAGAGGGGGCTTCCATCCGTTATTGTTTTGCGCGGCACTATCACGGCACAGGTCTATATTGATGTTTTAAGCACCATCTTCCCCCCCCCCCCCCCCCCACTGTTGAAGAGCAATTTGTGGATGGCGACTGCATCTTTCAACACGATCGAGGACCTGTTCATAATGCACGGCCTGTGGCGGAGTGGCTACACGACAATAACATCCCTGTAATGGACTAGCCTGCACAGAGTCCTGACCTGAACCCTACAGAACATTTGGAATGTTTTGGAACGCCAACTTCGTTCCAGGCCTCACTGACCGACATCGATACCTGTCCTAAGTGCAGCACTGTGAAGAATGGGCTGCCATTCCCCAAGAAACCTAGCAAGAACTGATTGAACGTATGCCTGCGAGAGTGGAAGCTGTCATCAAGGCTAAGGGTGGGCCAAGACCATAACGAATTCCAGCATTACTGATGAAGGGCGCCGCGAACTTGTAGTCATTTTGAGCCAGGTGCCCGGATACTGTACCTGCCGTAGTTCAGATGATATGACGTAATAATGATATGAGTGAAAAACTGACGCATCGTGCATGATGTTTAAATTTATTACTTCTGTGCTACTACCTAATATATTATTGTAAGACACATAGTTAGAAGATACGACGTCGTAAACATTGAGCCACGTGAAAGTCAAACGGCTGTAATTCGCAGGAGATACAGGTGAAATATGTCTACAAATAAGTGGTGGAATATGTTAAATATATGTGAAATATATTTGACATTTGCAGATGTGGGCAAACCTATGATAAAAATCCCGTCCTAAACCATACCAGAGATTTCAACCGTATTTGGTGCACAAATTAGTTGGTATGCAGGAAGAAATCGTGTAGGAGGAATAGAGAGAGGGAGGAGGAGGAGATGGAGACAGAAAGAGTGGTGAGGAGAAGATTGTGAACGACAGGGGGAAGGAGGAGGTGGGCAGAAGTGAAAGAAGCGGATGGACAGATGTGGGAGGAGTGGATGGACAGTGAGAAGTGGTAGGTGGATGGAGAAAGGGATGGGAGAAGACGGATAGAAAGAGTGGCTCTGAATTTGTTAGAGGAGCTTGAAATTTATAAAGCTATGTGTAGAGTACCAACTAAACTGGTTAACAGGCAAAATGACTTTGTGACCAATACGTACTTTGCTTTAACTCTAATCACTGCACGCCTCTGTTGTATGTAGTGTGTTGATAAGTTCACCTAGTACTGACTGCATCACATTTTTACTTCGTTTTCATACGTTTTACGCATGACTCTAGTATGTTCTTGTTCCTTCTCTATTCATTTCATAGACTACGTTAATCAGATAATGTGGATCATCCATAGTTACGGAATTTTATCATTCTTTCCTTGCAACGGAGTGCCGCAGGGTACGAGGGGCCCTCCGCCGGTCATGTTCCTCCAACCACTTCCCGCCTGTGCGGAATTCTAGAGTTAGCGCTAACAGAGGGCGCTGATTATGTGCAGCACTATATTTCCTTTCATTTGTGGCTCCTTTAGCGATTTGTTTTATGGTTGTTCAGTATCACCCGGTACACTTTCAACGGTGTTTAATATTTGTGTCATTATCTAGAATATTGGCACTAGAGCACTTGTGAACCACTGTTTTTTAACTCTTCCTCTTTTTAGCAATTTTACTATTGTCGTGTTCTTCTTTTTATTGGTTTTTATTATTGTAATCTCTTTTATACGTTATAAGCTCATTACAAACTTAAACTTTTGTATCCCCACTTTATTGTCGCTGTTTCAATTAATTATTGAAAACTAGTGTATGCCGACATTAGCGACATCTGGTGAACTTACAACACAAACCTCTTGTGGCTACTGTACGACAGCTTGTTTTATAACAGTAGTACTACTGACAACCTGACTCGTGCATGTGATGTTATTTATATTTATTTGACGAAGCTGGTGCTGATTCCGCATTTAACATTTGACGATGCCGCTATGGCTGCAGTACATTAGGACTTTGTTTTTATGAAACAAGTATCATATTTAAAGCGCACAAATATAAATTTCGTCAGTACTACTTTTCATTATGGTCTATGTATTGTTCTTAAGCCGTATACAGTATGCGAGTGTATTTATGTTTTTCGCATTTTTGCAGCAGATCTGATGATGGTTATTAAAGACCGAAACCGGTAATCTGTTAACAAAAAGTTTGTGACCATAGACGTATATTAAAGGAAACTTATTACATATACGGGTCACTGTTTTTTCGTGACGATGTCGCAGCTTGTGGCATTACATTCTTAGTTCCAAGTTTATGCAATGATTTCCGAAGATAGCAAAGGTACTGCAACCAGCCAGGGATTGTTCGGTAAGTCTGACGAAGCAAGTATCAGGAATTTTACGATGTAAAAATCATAAGGAATGACAGGAGAAATATTACGAGGTAACAGAACGCTGGTTCTGTTCTGTTTCTCTCTCCTGTCTAGCTGTCTCAGGGTGATACTTCGTGCTTCATCAACATACAGTGTTCAGTATTTTTACTTCCTCGTGTGTTAACAAAAGGCGCTTGTAGCAAACGACTTCTCTGCATCAAGTTTACGATTTTCTTCGCTCTTCTTTTCCAGCTTCTCCTTAAGGTGCACAGGGAAAGGCCCTGTAAGAAAGCTGCCACGGCGCACACTTGTTGGTTACGGACGTTGAGCGTTCCTCAAAAGTGTTCTAATTTAAAGATTCTTACGCAAGACGAAACACTCGATATAAAGGAAACCTTAAAAGGACGCTACCTATAAAAGGGAGATAGAATTCTGTAGGTTCATAAAAATGGTAAAACGTGTTTACTGTTAGAGTAAACAAACTACATCTCACAAAGTGGCAGAAAATATTAATATCGTACGGGGTGAGTGAAATGCATAACAATAATCTTGCCTCGTTGCAGCTATTGGGTGTAGAGATTCACGAAAGTAAAATATTCCGAGACATATAACAATGAAAACAGCCTGTTAACGTAGGTTGCCTCCAAGACTACCTTTCTTGGAAATTATTGATGTTACCATACGCTTCCTCTCCTTTCCAAAACTGGCCGACAGGTCGTTTTCTTTACTCTGCCCGTAATACCACGACGTTTGAGGCGACCAAAGAAATACCCGAACTATACTATTAAGATGTCATGTGTATTAAAACAAAAACAGTGTACAAATTTCGGTACATATGAACAGATCCTCAAGTACAGTATTACATTTCTTATGTACTGTTATACAGTGATTAGCGTTAGAATGGCACTCGATGAAGTTACTTTCGTTGATATGAAGAAGACTTTCTGACTTCTGCGACCTGCATATATTATTTCAGCGGCCACAGTTCCTAAAAATTATGTACTCATCTGTAAAGTATGCTCAGATTCGTATAGATCACTTTTCACACATTTCTAGATTTCAAGAATACACTGTTACGGTCCGTCTGTTTTGGTGTTATTCTGGTGTCCTTTACTAAAATCTTCATAGGTGATAATACTGTGTGTGGGTGCTCTACATAGCTTGCGTGCAACCTTATAGATTCTCATTGAGTGTTTATACTACTTTGCCGTTCTTTCTCAAGTCCGATGTAACACTTCGATAAATACTATTTTGTTATTTCTTACAATTTCTATTCCCCACACATTACGATACTGTAGGAGCGGAACAATCGCAGTCTGTTTTTTGTTTCATGTTTACTTTCGTTGCAAATTAATGTAATTGAATGTAAAAGTTCGTACTTGCACTTCATATCTATTTCCAAAAATTATGAAATGGTCATTGACAGAGTGGACTCTACAACCAAGTCTCAGCTGTTGTTTCCAGTAATATGTACCTAGATCAGAGACATTCATGACCATCAGTGGAAACACTAAATAAACCAGTTACACTAGAAAATTATCACAGTGCGCGAACAGTCTGTCCCTGCTTGCAGCTAGAGACTGCGTAACAACACATTTAGAAAATCATAATAATTAACATACACAAACTGTAGCTTTTACTGTTTAGATACATATGAAAGTACCTGATCCTGAGTTTGGCGGTGATTAACAGAATAGTTGTGTAAAAATTGACGTGGAACAACAAATCTCAGTTATCATTTCCAGTGGCAATTCTGCTTCCATATAATTGTTTTCTATGTCAGAAAACTGTATCTAGAATATGCAGTGGAAATCTGGAGTATATATTAAATTATGTACGTCTTCTATAAACTTTAGGTCCATGGTATATTAAGGCAACACAATCGTAATTTGATAAGAGATATATTGAATCATAAAACTATCACTCTGAAGTGTCTGTTGCGATGTTTTTAGTATTTCTTGCTTTTTATGATAATGTATATTTTGGCGATTAATAAACAGATGTGTTGTAGGTTATGTATCGTTCAAAGCCAAGTTAAAAAGTAGAAATTCCAGCATCATATTCCTATTGTGAATTAATGAAGCTGCACCAATATAATGGATAATGAGTGAAATGTTGTTCCATCAGATGAAACAAATCTACAAGAACGGAAAAGAAGGGCTACGAATAATTGCATTGAAAAGATATAGAGAACACCCTTCCTCCTGCCTCCCTCCTCCGATGATTACTGGCTACAAGGAACTTTAGAAAACTGACAATTCACTATACACTCTCTGTAAGTTCTTTGTAAAATCTCTGAACCTATCGTCAAATGCCTGTGACAAAGTAGAACTATATCGCTAGTAGTAAGCTTTCTACGAAATAGATTTTGTAAGTCGATTTATCGTGTTTGAACTTCGTCAGTAAGCTCAGACATTTTCTTTTTGTATGAAATTTAATAATTTATTTTTGCCACCAGCAAACGACGGCGAATAAGTATAAATAACAAGTGAGAGTGTATACTACTCGTTGTACTCTATTCTCAACATTTGTTATTTCTCATGCCACTACTATAGTGACACTATTTCAATCACGTATCTTTCATTTTTAGAAATTGATGTTCGTTATCTCGCTAATAATAATAGTAACTTATAAATTAACGGTTTCGCCTAAGTTTTTCAATTGGACGCCTTTTCGGCAACACGCGTGTCCCTGTACCAACGACACGGAGCGCTCCGAGGCGATCACTTATTCAAATATTCACCAGGAACAACGTTATAACTAGAGACAGGATTGCATATTTCGCTCATTTTCTCCGGTTATCGCATATTTTAACTAAAAAGTAGTGACGATGCATATTTTCGCTTTATGTTTAAAATGTTTTAAAAATGTAGACGAGCGGTCTTTAGCTCGATCTAGTTTTGATGTCTCGCAGATTGACCGCGACCTAAAACTGCCTGGAAACGCTAACCCAGAGGCCGCTGCCTAGAGAAATCATTTCAGAAGGGGAACAGGAACAGGCAGACAGAATCAATGCTCCTGCACCCGCGCTCCCGGTTAATCCCCTCCGCCGTCATACCTTACGCGTCGGCAAAAATTAAACTACGCAAGCTTTTAGCCACACGTCCATTGTTTCCATTTACCTTTCTGTTTACTTGTACACAGTCGAACGTGTTTACGACATGTAGTGTGTAACGTGTCCGCCATACCGCCCGAAAAAAGGAACGTCGTTTCGTGGATAGATCACCATCCTGGAACATTTAGATATGACGGACGTGTTTTATGTTGTGGAGTTGCGAGAAAAATGTTAAGTGAAAAAAAAAAAACACTTTGAAATAGACCAGCATGTCAGGACAAGTATTCATATCGCAGGAATTCAGAAGAAATGACCATGACAACAACTTCTGACAACAGAATGTTGCAGTAGCAAGGATTTGTCCAAAGGTAACCAAATGTGTACAAATTGCAAATAACCTTTCGCTCTCTGTATTTTACCCCTGCCACTTTTAGAATTTGAAAGAGATAAAACCAGTCAACATTGTCAAAGGCTTTCTCTAAGTCTACAAATGCTGGAAACGTAGTTTTCCCTTTCCTTAATCTTTCTTCTAAGATAAGTCGTAAGGTGAGTATTGCCTTACGTGTTCCAACACTTGTACGGAATCCAAACTGATCTTCCCCGAGGTCGGCTTCTAACAGTTTTTCCAGTTTCTCTGAAGAATTCGCGTTAGTATTTTGCAGCAGTGACTTATTAAACTGATTGTTCGGTAATTTTCACATCTGTCAACACCTGCTTTCTTTGGGATTCGAATTATTATATTCTTCTTGAAGTCTGAGGGTATTTCCCCTGTCTCATACATCTTGCTCATCATATGGTAAAGTTTAGTCATGACTAACTCTCCCAAAGCCGTCAGTAGCTCTAATGGAATGTTGTCTACTCCCGGGGTCTTGTTTCGACTCAGATCTTTCAGTGCTCTGTCAAACTCTTCACGCAATATCATATCTCCCATCTCATCTTCATCTACATCATCTTCCCTTTCTATAATATTGTCCTCAAGTACATCGCCCTTGTATAGACCGTCTATATACACCTTCCATCTCTCTGCTTTCCCTTCTTTGCTTAGAACTGGGTTTCCATCAAAGCTTCAGAAATTCATGCAAGTGGTTCTCCTTTCTCCAAAGGTGTTTTTAATTTTCCTGTAGGCAGTATCTATCTTACCCCAAGTGAGATAAGCCTCTACATCCTTACATTTGTCCTCTAGCCATCCCTGCTTAGCCATTTTGCACTTCCTGTCGATATCATTCTTGAGACGTTTGTATTCCTTTTTGCCTGCTTCATTTACTGCATTTTTATATTTTCTCCTTTCATCAATTAAATTCAATATTTCTTCTGTTACCCAAGGGTTTCTACTAGCCCTCGTCTTTTTACCTATCTGATCCTCTGCTGCCTTCACTATTTCATCCCTCTAAGCTATCCACTCTTCTTCTGCTGTATTTCTTTCCCCCATATCTGTCAATTGTTCCCTTATGCTCTTCCTGAACCTCTGTACAACCCCTGGTTTAGTCAGTTTATCCAGGTCCGATCTCCTTAAATTCACACCTTTTTGCAGTTTCTTCAGTTTTAATTCACAGTTCATAAGAAATAGATTGTGGGCAGAGTCCACATCTGCTCCTGGAAATGTCTTACAATTTAATACCCGTTTCCTAAATCTCTGTCTTACAAATATATAATCTATCTGATACCATCTAGTATCTCCAGGATTCTTCCATGTATACAACCTACTTTTATGATTCTTGAACCAAGTGTTCGCTATGATTAAGTTATGCTCTGTGCAAAATTCCACCAGACGGCTACCTCTTTCGTTTCTTAGCCCCAATTAATATTCACCTACTATGTTTCCTTCTCTCCCTTTTCCTACTCTCGAATTCCAGTCACCCATGACTATTAAATTTTCGTCTCGCTTCACTACCTGAATAATTTCTTTTATCTCATCATATATATCTCCAATTTCTTCATCATCTGCAGAGCTAGTTGGCATATAAACTTGTAATACTGTAGTAGGCGTGGGCTTCGTGTCTATCTTGGTCACAATAATGGGTTCACTATGCTGTTTGTAGTAGCTTACCCGCAATCCTATTTTTTTATTCATTATTAAATCTACTCCTGCATTACCCCTTTTTGATTTTGTATTTATAACCCTGTATTCACCTGACCAAAAGTCTTGTTCCTTCTGCCACCGAACTTCACTAATTCCCGCTATAGTTAACTTTATCCTATCCATTTCCCTTTTTAAATTTCCTACCCTACCTGCCTGATTAAGGGATCTGACATTCCACGCTCCGATCCATAGAACGCCAGTTTTCTTTCTCCTGATAACGACGTCCTCTTGAGTAGTCCCCGCCCGGAGATCGGAATGGGGGACTATTTTACCTCCGAAATATTTTACCCAAGACGACGCCATTATCATTTAACCATACAGTAAAGCTGCATGCCCTCGGGAAAAATTACGGCTGTAGTTTCCCATTGCTTTCAGCCGTTCGCAGTGCCAGCACAGCAAGGCCGTTTTGGTTAGTGTTACAAAGCCAGATGAGTCGATCATCCAGACTGTTGCCCTTGCAACTACTGAAAAGGCTGCTGCCCCTCTTCAGGAACCACACGTTTGTCTGGCCTCTCAACAGATACCCCTCCATTGCGGTTGCACCTACGGTACAACCATCTGTATCGATGAGGCACGCAAGCCTCCCCACCAACGACAAGGTCCATGGTTCATGGGGGATGGGGAGGGGGGGGACGTTGGTCTATAGATTATTCATATGATTTTGATACGCATCACTGGTTGTTTTTGAACATTTTTAACACATTTGTAACTTTTTCATAGGTATTGAGTCCCATAAACCAACTTCTTACAGCACAATAACGATTTATTCGGATAACGTTCACAGGTTAGCATCACAGTGCAAGAATAAACACTCTACTACTTTCAACCCTCTAAGCGAAGCCGACACAAAGATCCTAAATATAGCGAAGACATATACATAGGTATGCACAGAAGTACAGGTTATTACTGTACGATCGCTACAGAGCACCCCCCCCCCCCCTCCAGCACGGAGTGAGAGGAATGCAGGAGAGTGACATACAGAACAAAGAAGAGAAAAAAATACATGTACATTAAGAAAGCCATAGGTACACATCCGTACATTGTGAAATATTTCAAAATTAGTGCTAATCAATGGACGGTCACTGAGTGTCAAGTAATGCTGAAAAGGAAAGTACAAGAAATATACTCAAAAAACTGTCCAATTGGAGTCATAATCCTCTAGGTAGCGCGGGGGAACAAGGAGGCGGCCAGCCCACGATCGTCGTTCGGCGTCGTGCACTAGGGAGGGGGGGACGTCGTCACACGCAGTATGGCCTCCCGAATAATCGTCACACGCATCATGATTGTCACACGCAGTATCATCACCTGAATACTCGTCACACACATCATCGTAGGTCGTGTCAGTGTGAACAACAGGCAGAGTGGGCGCGGCGACGGCTAGGACAGGTTCATCCGATTGTTTGTAGAGCGTCCAGGCTGGTTTCATGCGATGAATCGAAACAGTAAATGTTTTTTGATTAATATCAATGTCCATGGTATTTACACCCCGTCGGACCACCCGGTGTGGGCCTGAATAAGGTGGTTGTAAAGCCCCGCGAATTGTGTCGTCGTGTAACATGACATGTTTGCAGTTTGCCAACTGTCTGCGGACGAAAACCCGTGGCGCCGAGTGCTTCTTGGGAGCTGGGACGCCGAGTTTCGAGATAACGGATCGTACTCGCTCCAATAAAGGGGGCAAGTCAACAGTTGGCAACGGAGATGGGTCGTCGACGTATTCGGCGGGGAGGACGAGGGGTTCCCCGTACAACACCTCTGCAAGTGAAGCATTCAGATCCTCCTTGACTGCGGTTCGCAAGCCCAGTAAAACCCACGGGAGGGCGTCTGTCCACAGGCCACCATGTGCCATGATCGCCGCTTTTAAGGTGTGGTGGAACCTCTCCACCAGGCCGTTGCTCCGAGGGTGGTAAGCTGTCGTACGGAATCTGTCTACACCGCACAGTTGACAGAGCCGTGCGAAGAGGTTCGCTCCAAACTGGCGCCCCTGGTCCGTTGTTATAGCGGAGGGACAGCCAAAACGTGAGATCCACGACTCGATAAAGGTGCGGACTATCGTTGTGGCGGAAGCGTCGGCGATGGGCGTGGCCTCGACCCAGCGGGTCGCTCTGTCTATCATTGTGAATAAGTAGTTAAATGGGCCCCCAGGGGTTGGGGGTTCCACGATGTCAATGTGGACGTGGCGAAAACGTCCGGTACGTACATCAAAGGGGGCGAGAGGAGGGTGGGTGTGACTGGAAACCTTGCTACGTAGGCACGCCACACACGCTTGTGCCCACCGTTTGGGGTCCTAACGTACGCCAGGACACACAAAACGTTCAGTCACAAGGCAGATCGTGGCCCGGACGCCCGGGTGTGCTAAATCGGTTGAGCTATCAAACTCAGCATGAGATTCATGTTCATCTGGCGGCGTGCCAGTTCGATGAGGGATATGTCAGCTGAGACCACAGCGATCCTCGACCAAAAATCACATAATCGGAACCGCGAACATGTCGTGTGTTGGTTGAAAACTGTGAAATGTATTCCAAATGGCGAAGTCTGCGAGGGGGTGCGTTGGCGCTCGGATTGCGGATCGCCTCTGCAAGGGGTTAGTGGTCGGTGTAAATGATAAAGGCACGTCCCTCGTGGTCATCCTGAAAGTGGCGAATGGCGGCGTCAACCGCGAAAAGTTCTTTATCAAAAGCTGACCATTTAGTCTGAGCTGGTGACAGTTTTAGCGAAAAAAAGTGTAGCGGTTCGACAGAACTACCTAAATGTTGGTGGAGCACGGCGCCGACTGCTGAGTCACTTGCATCTGTCGTAAGCGAATGCTGTGCGTCTGGCATAGGATGTGAAAGAGTCACTGCTGTCTGAACGGCCGCTTTGAGTTTGTCGAAAGCCGTCGTCATTTCATCTGCCCATGGAACTTCGCGCGTGCCTGAAGTATTATTCCCGCGAAGCGCATCGGTAAGCGGAAGTTGTAATGCCGCGGCATGGGGAATGTGTCTTCTATAAAAATTAACCATGCCGAGGAACCGTTGTAACCCTTGAAAGTCATTCGGTCGTAGGACGTTGGTAATTACCTCCACGCGAGGGTGTGGTGGAGCGATACCTGCAGCAGAAACCACGTGTCTGAGGAAAGTTACTTGTGAAAGCGCAAGTTGCGATTTGTCCTGGTTGATTTCAACACCTTGAAACGTCCCCTTAGCAAAATTAATGAATTACTGTGCTAATAAGCCTCTTACATTATTTGATTTTCAAACAGCTGAGCAGAACTGAACGTACTGAGACATTGCGCTCTTTCCCTATTCTGATCAACACTAAACTGACCCACAATATATTTAGCGCAATGCAATCTGACATTTAATAATCCCTACAAGCAGTGGCCCTGACTGACAATAACCTATACCTTTCAAAAATCACTTACCTCACAAAAATCTTCCTTACTCAAACTACTGCAATACAGCGAGCGCCAATACTGTCAGATAAATAAAAGATTCAAAAGATACTTCAGGCACGTGCGAAGTTCCATGGACAGATGAAATGACGACGGCTTTCGACAAATATTCAAAAGACTACTGATAGGCATAGTTAGCAGATGAAAGATTTTGATAGAGAACAAACAATGTATTTACCTTAATAGTGTTCAAAAGTCATAATACCTATATCAGTCCATGATATCCAATATTACAAATTTACTGTCTCTGCCCAGATCATCCACTCTGAAAACTCCACCATCTCACTCCCCACATCCACCACTGCTGGAGGCTCACCTCCAACTGCGCAACGCTACGCGCTGTTAACTGCCAACTGCCCAACACTACAATAGCACATACCTCAACAATGCAAACCAACCACAGCCTTCATGCAGCACAGTCAGTGATTTTCATATAGAGCGCTAGTTGGCGGTGGCGTTACCAATATGAGAACCTAAACAGCCTACTTACATAGCCCTGTGCTCCCCAGAAAAAATTTTTCAAATTGTTTTGGGCACTGGACAGTACTTATTTGTTAAACTTTTTCACAATTACAATAACAAAGAAATCAAATGCACACACTTATTGATACAATGTTGATCAAAAGCTAAAATTTTATCACAGTCCATGAAGACAGTCCTAATCGTTCATCACAGTAAAATTTCAGTGTTTTCCTCAATGTCTGAATAGTAAAAGAAAATGCACACAGAAGTAGTGGATTTTCATGTAGCCCTGAAAAAGTAGTGTTGTCCTTCAAACGGAAAGACAGTGCTGACTCTTGACATGCAGACAGGTAATGGGCCACAACAGAGCAAATCCACAGCAGAGTCAGTCGAAGTTTTTGAAGAATACTGGTAGGTAGGTCATCACAGAGCAGACCCACTGTAGTCCTGGTAGAGGTTATGGTATTGGTGGGCCACCAGAGGCGCAGACCCACTGCAGTCCATGTAGAAATAATGGTACTGGTGGGTCAGCAAAGGTGCAGAGCCACTGCAGACCTTGTAGAAATAGTGGTATTGGTGGGCCATCAAAGATTCAGACCCACTATAGTCCTTGTAGAGACAGCCAGCAGCCATCTGTTGCGACAGTGCAGGTGCACAATCACCATCGAAGAGTCTTGCAGAGAATATAGCAAGTCCATAACCACCACTTGCGCACTCACAAAGTTTTTGGAATTGTCCTTAGAACCAGCAATGCTGTTAACGAGTCGCTTGCTGAATTATTAACACACGTGCAAGCACTAACAGTCCCAACTTCTCACATATTGTGGATATTCTATGACCAACAGAAATGTGTGCAGTGAAATGAATGCTTACAAGTTATTTAATTTGATAAACTGGTGTCAATTACAATTTTAAATTTAAGACATGAGAATACAATTACAAAGGTACAAAATACATCATTAAAGAACATAACAATACAGACAACATTTTTGGTAATATGGGCTTTACAAAATAATCGAAATATCATTTACATCAGTGTTACAGGAATTATGACATAAGTAAATACATAATAGGTCAGAATAACTTTCGAGACATCAATATCACAAGTGAGCATTAAAACAAAACAATAAATAATGTCTAACATCTTTACAAAGTAATTAACATATTGTAAATGCAAATTATATTTGAGGATAACAGTATTCCTCATCATAGTGAATGTAGCTGAGTATTAGAAAATTCCACAACATAAGTCTTATCAGATAAACATATAAAGACAGGAAGAACACAAATACACAAGGTACACAGACACATAGCGGAATAACAGAAAAGGAAAGGACAGGGTTTGTTTTCCTGCAGTATCTTGCAAACAAAACTTTCTTTACTTCTTGGAGATCTCCCTTCGTTCTTCATTGTTTCAAAAAGTGCTATCTATACCTGCTTTCTGCACTTTTTTCGTAAAACTTCTCAATGCATTTCTTCCAATTCATCGCAACCCATTCCCTTATACAGTCTACCCCTTCTTAAACTAACTTAAATCTACTGAGCTCAGATGCATATACTAAGAGACGAGGCAATGCAGCAACACATAACAAATTAACACAAACAGCAATGACAACAACAAAATAAAAATTGGCAAAGCAATCAGCAGTATATCTAAATTAGCAAAGCAAATGCAACATTACAACTAATATGAACCAATATGCAGTAACAAGAGAAATAAATCAATAGTAAAACTGGCTTAACAGAGTAATACAAAGTGAAATTTAATAGCGCAATGCCTGGCAAACAGCAGCAGCGACTGCAATAATTAATATCTAAACATGACAAAGCTCAAGCAGAAAAAATGGTACACTAAAGACAACAATGCAGATAAGGGAAATGTCTATTTACACCTTAATGTCTATGTAATTAAATGGTGCACCACAACTTATTCTACAAAATAAATTACCAAGTACTTGAAAAGAAAATTATCTATGCAGTTCCTGTGAAGGGAAATGTCTTTTTGTTCTCCCTCATTTTTTTGGAAGTATATCATAAAATTATTATTTACTGGATCTGTAGACAGAAAATATTTATATTAGTACATCTATTCAATTTTATTTTAACCAATGCTGCAGTGCAGCTAGAAACAAGATATTAAACGAAATGAGCAACTATATATATATAAAGCAACATATGAAACGTCATTCACTAGGCAAATGGCGTCTCCAAAGGCAAAAAAAATCTCTCAGCTAGAAAGACAATAGATGTAAAACGTTTCTCATCATTGCATTAGGCATTTTAGTAAATATCATAAATTAAGTGCTCCACAGTGTAATCATATGTTTTCAAGTTTGAGCGTGTCGTATTTGCGGTGCTTTCTACAAAGAAATGTCAATAGCGAGGATAATGGCCTCCTTTTTTCTCCACCTGTGCCTCTGAAAGGCACACACTAATGTCTTTTTTTTCAGGTGACTGTCTCTCAGATGGGCCTCCACAGCACATTATGTCAAGGTCATCTACCTTCTTTACTGAAATATTTATGGCAGCAGTTTCCACTACAGTGACAGTCTCATAAAAAATTCAAAGGTTAGAAATTTACATTAGAAGTGTGTAGAAACAAAATCTCATATATAACAGCATCCAAAAAGTTTTGTCAGAATTGTGGTAACTAACATTCACGTATGTACACATACTTCATAACTCTTAAAGTACGATTCTTGGTTTCCAAAATCCTTTTCATAAATCGGAGTCCCTAACCACTACTCCTCATTCCTTACCTTATTACTTACTTTACTTTTACTTTACTTTACACGTGGCTAAGGCCTTATCGACCATACACCTGCTCTACGAGCCTCTTCCAATTATTTCTATCCAGGGAAATTGTTGTCCAATCAGAGTTGATGCCCATCCTAGCTGCATCTTCCCGGATATTCTCCATCCACCTAATTCGAGGTCTTCCTCTTCTTCTCTTTCCTTCTAATTTCTTAGTGGATGCTATTTTGGGTAGTCTGTTCTCCGGCATCCTTGCTACATGACCAGCCCAGTTCAGTCTTCTCTTCTTTAACCTTTCCACAATGGTACTATGTTTGTACAGCTCCCGTAGTTCTTCATTTTTCCTTATCCTCCACTCCATGACATTTTCATCGAAGATTGGTCCAAATATTTTTCTTAGTATTTTTCTTTCAAATATCAACAGTTTTTCTTCATCTTTTTTCCTGAATGTAATAGCTTCACATCCATATAATGCTACTGGTACAATAGTTGACTGATAAAAACGGATTTTGAATTCAGTACTAAGTGATCTCATCCCTAAAATTTTGATACAGCTGTAAAAAGTTCTATTAGCTGCTGCTAGATGGGCGTCTATTTCTATTTCTGCTCTATTGTCTCTGCTAAAAAGACTCCCTAAGTACTTGAAGTGGTCAACTGCCTTGAAAGTGAGACCATTTACGGTCAGTGGTGTATTCTTTTGGAGCTTTTACTTATGACTAGATATTCTGTCTTTTCTTCATTCACATGAAGTCCAGCTTTCTCAGCTATTTTGTAATAATTTTGCATCATCCTGATTAATTCAGCTTTTGAAGTGCTTATTAAGGCTACATCATCTGCATAAGCAAGTCTAGTAATGTTCTGTCCCTGCAGTTGGATCCCTTGTGGATTAGTTTTGGTGAATTCTCTATCAATCTTCTCTAAGATAATATTAAATAGAATAGGTGAGATGGCATCCCCTTGTCTCAGTCCAGTGTACCTTATTACACATGTACATATTCATATCATCAACATATCTTCAATATTTCATCATAATAAATACATAGCATAATCAGATTCCTCATATAGCATCATCTCATTGATCATAAACGTACCTCAATAGCATAATACACATTGTCGTCATAATAATAACACCATAAGACCTCAGCCAAATCTCAAAAACGTCGTAGCTTTCTGCAATTATTTCAAAACCTAAAAAAAATTCTCTGCTCATTTCAATAGTGTCATCTACCTCAAACATACTTTAAAAATCATGGCCCCATACCAAATGCGACATTCAAAGCTCTCATAGTATCACAATGGTTCAAAAAAAAATGAACAGTTCACACAGTACAGACAAAATACAATTTCTTAAGTGTGAAGTTATCCAACTGTGTAATTGCGTAAACATCTGTCACTGATGTAGTAAAATAAATGTTTGTCTCTCACAGTTAAATGATCAGATAGCTGTGTAATTTATGTGTTAGGGCAATATGGTACCGATGTGTAAAGTTGTATATGCAAATACCATATTAGCTAGGGTTCCTTGTGCTTGCCAAACACATGGTACACAAAGTAGGCATGTATCCCCCTGAGGATTAATGTAATTATACCCTCAGGTGTTACAGATTACAGCAATGGAATGAAATGTATCACGGAAAACTTTCTTTGTGGTTCAAAAATATTTAAAAATAAATGTTTTAAGTACAAAATTAATCACTTAAATGCGTGTCCTGTAGCGCTAAATGTGCATCTTGCTGTAAGATAATTCTGTGGAACTGTCGTAGTTATCGTCCTCTGTAAGCAAAGTTCTGCTAAAGTCAGTGTACTTACCACCTCATAAACAAAAGTGAAATGCTTTGCATATAGATATCTTAGTTATTACGCTTATTGCCGTGATGAAAGAAGTACTGTGCGGTAACGTATTGTTGTGCTACGGAAAAGGCTGTCTCATAGTAGCTATACCACAAAAGGTACTACTAAAACATGTTTTACTTTCCAGAAGAATTCAGAAAAACGGTGCAGATATAAAACAGATACAGCGCAAAAGCAATCATATAAATTGTGTCACTCATTAGTAGCGTCGTGATATAATCGTGTAGCTGTCAAATAAACTAACCACTGTGTCATCTGTTATCTCTCAGAAAGCACTTTAAATCAGGAATGTATTATCAAGTAAACCAAAATGTTGCATTAAAATCTCGTTAGTAGTACTGGTATATGTTCTAAGTATGTGAGCCTCATAGTCATGTTGTAATCGTACAACTAACAAGCAAGAATATACACACACAATAACACTGTGTCATCTGTTCACTATAACAATGCATTCGTGAGCCTCATAGTCATGTTGTAATCGTACAACTAACAAGCAAGAATATACACACACAATAACACTGTGTCATCTGTTCACTATAACAATGCATTCACAATTACTGTCTAAATATGTTCCCTATGTTCTAGACTGGATAGTTAACTTTAAAACATTGTTGCATGTTAACAGTTTCTCAGTGTGACAAATTGTACTAGTAGCGTGAAGTGAAAAATTTTATGGCAAAGACTAAGTAAAAGGCAGATTATCTTTCAAGAAACGGTTTTACATGTGAAATGTGGTGCAATCCTTTACCCTTTCTAGTGCACAGAGTTTCAACTTCAAAGTAAGTATCATGTTGTATACGTCGGTAAGGAATGTTAAAATTTTTCCCAAGGTTAGCGTCTATGTTATTTTTCGCTGAGCCAGCTGGCGCAGGAGGCTGCCTGCTGTGCGAGTCATTGTTTGTCTCTTTGTTGGCGCGCGTCTTTATTGGGATTAGGAGACCTAACTTCTACAAATTCACCTTGCCAAGAGGGCCCAGCCCTGTTCGAATTCCGCCAGTTCTGATGAAATTCAGGTCTGTCGTTACGATTATATCGTCTGTCGTCATATCGGTAGTTCCTGTAGTTTCTTTCTTGTCAGTCATGTGATGGAGAATTTCTCTCGGAACCGTAACAGCACGGTGGACCGTTGCGTCTGACGTTATTCTGTCTCCCTTCATTATAATTATTTTGGTTCCCATATTGCCTGTTTCTCTGATTGTCTCTGTGATAGTCATTACCGTGGTGAGGTGATCTTTCCCTGTAATTAATACTGCCAACGGTTGTCATACGGGTGGTGTCTGCTTTGGATACGATTTACGTTGTAAGAATAGCCTTATAGTGTCCAGTTATTATTTCTTTCATCGCGGAACTGTGACGGATGTGACCTGTAATTGTTGTGCTCCTGTTTTCGCGTTCCGCGATTGTAAGTGTCAATTTCCAATTCTTGTAACAGTCCCTGAAAAGCTTCAATGTCGTCTTTGCAACGTCCTGCTAAAATAATGAGTCGTAAATGTTCAGGCAATTTGATTAAGCAAATGTGGATGAATTCTGAGGGGCTGTATGGGTTTGACAGGTACTGATTCTTGTGCAACATGTCATCAAAATATTTCACAAGACTGGAAAATTCAGATTGTTCAAAATGTTTCATCATTATGATGCTATGTTTTACTCGGTCTTGTGTAGCTTGAGACCTATATGCTGAGAGGAAGGTACGATAAAATTCTCCTTCACTGTGACAATCGTGAATGACTGATCGCATTCCTACAGCTGATTCATTCTCTAAGTAGCCACACATAAATTATAATCTGTGCTCTAATGACCAGTTGGGAGCAAAACAATGAGAGAATTGATGAAGCCACGCTTGTGGATGAATGTCGTTGCCGGAATTCTTAAATGGTTTGAATTTACGTGTAGTAATAAACAGCTTATAGTCAAAATCATCATGTCGGCGAGTCCCATGTCGGCCATTGTTACGTAGTTTCGGCGGTTCCATCTCAAAATTCGGTGTACCTTGCCAATTTCTTTCATAATTTCCGACGTTCCCTGTGTTATTATTTTGTGGCTGTTCCGTATTTCTATGTCCCTCTTCCAGTATTGGAGCGCGAGTGTCCTCTAAAATATGTAATTCTTGTATTACCTGAGTCAACTGATCTTGTACTTCCCGGATTTCTCTTTGATGTTGCGTATTAATTTGATTCTGATTTTGTTTGAATTTCCTAATTTGTTCGTACTCTGCTGTGTCATTAAAGACTACTGGTCTTGTGTCATTCAATTATCAACTACCTTCGTATATGAATTATTTAGCTGATCCGAAAGTTCGACTTCTTTCTCTGATAGTGAACTGATTTCCTCTGTGTGTTTTTCTGAACCAAGTTTCAGAGTGTCCATTTGTGTTGAAATCGTATCTGCTGTGTCCTTTAAGTTTTCCTGAGATTTTGCAAGTTGCGTAACCGAATCGGTAGATGCAACTGAGTCAATTTTAGCTTGCAAGGTGTCGTGATTTTCATGAACAATAGTTTGCAGTTCTTTTATGGCTGCTTCGTGATTCTGTAATGTATTTTCATGCCGCGAAAAAATAGGTTGAAAATGCTCACAAATTTGTGTTTCTACGTCATTACAGAATTTTTGACATTTCGATTCAATGTTATGTAACTCAGTAGTTAAATCTTCACGTGTTTGTTCAAGCGTGGTGTCTAACTTCCGAAGATTTTGTTCCATTGTGTCTAACTTTTGAAGCTTTTGCTGTGTTTGTCTCTGATTTTGTTCCATTTGTTGCATTAATTGCAATAATAATGTATTAGTGTCTGGAATCTGTTTCTCTATGCTTTTTGGCAGTGCATTTTCTCCGGCAACATTCACATTTTGACAAGCAGAAAATGTGTCTTGACTCATTTGAGAAAACGGTGAGGACCTAAAACCTGAGTCTACAGTATTTTCAATATTGTGTTCTGTCATTTCGGATTCCTGAGGCGAGCTGTTGCCAACCGATCGATCGATAATGCTTCCCTGTTGACTACATGTTTCACTGTCTTCACCATTATTTGCCGCCAGCTCCATTTCCCTATGCACAATTACCAAATGACTACTTTGAATGTCTGTTAATTCATTACACAGTGGTGCTGATAAGCTACGCTCGTCGTCACTATTATTTCTCAGTTTACTTTGGAGCCTAGTGTTAAGTTTTTCACACGCCATTATTGTCACAATATTTCACACGATAAGACAGAAAAGTACAATTTGAGGAGCAAACATAAGAGGACACATTAACATAGCACTGAAAATAATATCTAGTTAATTGCAAGCGCAGCTGCGAAATACTTGTTGCAAATCTACATGCATGCCACAACTGTTTTACTGTACAACAATGAAAGACGGCAACTACAAAGGATATTCTCTCGACAATTACGCGCTAGCAATAAACAAAAGCTACACTAATTACACAAACTACAAGAAAAAATCAGAAGATTCCAGTGAGGTATCCTCAGCTAAGAGTCGACATATGAAACGTCCCCTTAGAGAAATTAATGAATTACTGTGCTGATAAACCTCTTACATTATTTGATTTTCAAACAGCTGAGCAGAACTGACCGTACTCAGACATTTCGCTCTTTCCCTATTCTGATCAACACTAAACTGACACACAATATTTTTAGCGCAACGCAATTTGACTTTAATAATCCCCACAAACAATGGCCCTGACTAACAATAACCTATACCTTTCACAAATCACTTGCCTCTCAAAAATCTTCGTTACTCAAACTACAGCAATACAGCGAGCGCCAGTACTGCCAGATAAATAAAAGATTCAAACTACTGAAGGCACTAACTACTGATAGGCATAGTTAGCAAATGAAAGATTTTGGTAGAGAACTAACAATGTATTTACCTTAACAGTGTTCCAAAGTCATAATATATACATATCAGTCCATGATATCCAATATTACATATTTACTGTCTCTGTCCAGATGATCCACTCTCAAAACTCCGCCATCTCACTCCCCACATCCACCACTGCTGGCGGCTCACCTCCAACTGCGCAACGCTACGCACTGTTAACAGCCAATTACCCAACACTACAATAGCATATACTTCAACAATGCAAACCAAACACAGCCTTCACATAGCACAGTCAGTGATTTTCATTTAGAGCGCTAGGTGACGGTGGCGTTACCAATATAAGAACCTAAACAGCCTACTTACAACCTGTGATTGACAAAGCGTAGATGAGCTTGATGATCCTCGCTAGAGGTGAGAAGATTAAAATGTCATCTAAATATGCATACGCAAAAGGGAAAGGTCGTAATACCTCATCAATAAATCTCTGCCTGGTTTGCGCGGCGTTTTTTAACCAGAAAGGCATGTATAAGTATTCTAAGAGCCCGATGGGTGTGATAATTGCTCTCTTTTCGATATCGTCTGGTGCCATCGGTATCTGATGGTACGCTTTTTTACAGTCTATCACTGGGAAAACCTGAGAGTCATGTAACCACTGTGTGAGTTCCTGAATATGTGGCACCGGGTAGTTATCCATGATTGTTCTGGAATTCAAAGTGCGGTATTCACCGCAAAGTCTGTACGTGCCATCGGGTTTATCTACTAAATGAATAGGAGACGACCAACTGCTACTAGAGCGTCTGATGATGTTAGCGTCTAAGAGTTCGCACATGATGGCACGTGCACTCGGTTTTTCGGCTGTCCCGGTGTCGTGAGAATATGATGCACAGTACCCGTTGTTACTCCGCGCACTGACGTTTGGAGTCGTCGACCTGACTGTCCTATCGGGGCGACACAGGGAGACGATGGACTGACCCGTATGTGGCGCCTCGAGGGCGTCGGTGTGGATGTGGTGGTGGCGGCGGCGGCATGTGTGGCGGCAGAGCTCGGAACGGGCGTCGTTACTGCAACCGGCGCCTCGTAGGTCACTGGTGGAGGCATCGTGGTGACAGCTACAGGCGACGAGGGCACGCGTAAGGCATGCCCGGTGTTGTGGCGGTGTTGTGGGGTCTGGGTGGCAACCGGGCACCGCTCGATAACCCTTGGGTCGGCGAGTTGTCAGCCACGGGCGGTGCGTCCGTGGCATCGGTAGCCCCGGCGTCGTGTTGAACACGGCGACCAGAAAAGGAGCTTTCCGCCGGCAAAACAACGTCGTGGGGCGGAGTAAGAGACGCAATTATGCGGTCGCAGGAGTCGATTTCAGCCTGTAGTTCAGAAAGACGGCGCAGAAGAGCGCTGTTGTCAACGATGAGGGCTGAGGATTCACGTTGGAGGCGGATGAGAGAAGACGGTGAGTGCCGCACAACGGCGACGTTCCTCGATGATAGAGGATGAGATGTCGGTGGTGCGTGTCGAGAATCGAATGCGAAAGCCTGATTTTGAGAGTAAAGAAGAATCGTCAATGTCCACCGATAGCTTGTACTGACGGAGGAAGTCAATGTCAATGGCGGGTTCATCAAACTGAAGCTGCGCAGAAGGAACATGGGAATGTAGTACCAGTATTGAAATCGAGCTGGACGAGAGCTGTGCCAGTGACAGGAATGCGTGTGCGGTTAGCCGCAAAAAGCTCAACAGGTGGAGCAGAGTCAGTGGCAGGGGTCATAGAGGCAGGTAATACATTCATTTTTGCGTCCGTGTCGATTAGGAATGAAGAATGTAACGTACGATCATATACGTATGGATGCGCAGATGGCGTCGGAAGGCTCGAAAAATTAGAGCACGATTGTAGGCGCAGAGGTTCATTAGGACAGAGTGGCGCGCCTTAACCGCTCCGTCCGCGGAGTTTAAAGCGTTGCAGGGCGCGCGGCACTTCGCGGCTTTATCACCGAATGTTGCATGGTACCAGAAAATTGATGACAGAGCCCTGTTGCTGTTGGTAGGAGCTGCGGAGTCATCTGTCCGCCGGGCGGATGACCCGGTACCGGGCGCGGTCGGTTTGGTGTGTGGTTTAATGCTGGCGCGCGTAGCCGGTTGTGTGGCTGCGCGTGCGGAGTTGCCAACCTCGGTTGGTGAAGAGTCCGTCTCGTCCTGCGTGGTCGCCGGGGGATGTAGGAAGGTGTAATGATTGTACGATGAAACTCTGTTGGAACCAGCAACTGGTTGATGGGGTTTGAATAGGGTATAAGCTTCGTCTACTAGGCGGAGCTTAGCATCTCGGGGAAGGTGTCTCTGTGGCAAGAGCGTTAACTGCAAGGTTAAAGGGAATTTATCCAACCAAATAGTCCAAAGGGACTCGTCTGGCAGGGCTTCCTTAGGAACCATAGCTCGTAAGTATCGCCAGTACTGGGACGGAGACTGTCTCCGGGTGGTTCGTGATAAATTACTTGGCGTAACAATCCATTTTCGGAGCGTGAAGCACGCTCGATAATAGCTTGTTTAAGTGCAACATATTTGTCATGTGCAGGTGGGTCAAGTATAGTATCAGAAAATAACTCCGTGAGATTATGGAGGTGACTGACGAGGAGAGCAAATTTTGTGTCATCCTCGTGAATTCGGAGAAAATGAAAAATACTGTCCACAATGGCGAACCAGATGCATGGGTTAGCCTGATTAAACGGCGGTAATTAGACTACATCATGGTCAGACAGAGATTCCGAAATCAGATACTGGATCGTAAGGTGTACCCAGGAGCAGATATAGACTCAGATCACAATGTAGTAGTGATGAAGAGTAGGCTGAAGTTCAAGACATTATTCAGGAAGAATCAATACGTAAAGAAGTGGGATACGGAAGTACTAAGGAATGACGAGATACGTTTGAAGTTCTCTAACGCTATAGATACAGCAATAAGGAATAGCGCAATAGGCAGTACAGTTGAAGAGGAATGGACATCTCTAAAAAGGGCTATCACAGAAGTTGGGAAGGAAAACATAGGTACAAAGAAGTTAGCTGCCAAGAAACCATGGGTAACAGAAGAAATACGTCAGTTGATTGATGAAAGGAGGAAGTACAAACATGTTTCGGGAAAATCTGGAATACAGAAATACAAGTCGCTGAGGAATGAAATAAATAGGAAGTGCAGGGAAGCTAAGACGAAATGGCTGCAGGAAAAATGTGAAGACATCGAAAAAGATTTGATTGTCGGAAGGACAGACTCAGCATACAGGAAAGTCAAAACAACGTTTGGTGACATTAAAAGCAACGGTGGTAACATTAAGACTGCAACGGGAATTCCACTGTTAAATGCAGAGGAGAGAGCAGATAGGTGGAAAGAATACATTGAAAGTCTCTATGAGGGTGAAGATTTGTCTGATGTGATGGAAGATGAAACAGGAGTCGATTTAGAAGAGATAGGGGATCCAGTATTAGAATCGGAATTTTAAAGAGCTTTGGAGGACTTACCGTCAAATAAGGTAGAAGGGATAGATAACATTCCATCAGAATTTCTAAAATCATTGGGGGAAGTGGCAACAAAACGACTATTCACGTTGGTGTGTAGAATATATGAGTCTGGCGATATACCATCTGACTTTCGGAAAAGCATCATCCATACAATTCCGAAGACGGCAAGAGCTGACAAGTGCGAGATTTATCGCACAATCAGCTTAACAGCTCATGCATCGAAGCTGCTTACAAGAATAATATACAGAAGAATGGAAAAGAAAATTGAGAATGCGCTAGGTGACGATCAATTTGGCTTTAGGAAGAGTAAAGGGACGAGAGAGGCAATTCTGACGTTACGGCTAATAATGGAAGCAAGGCTAAAGAATAATCAAGACACTTTCATTGGATTTGTCGACCTGGAAAAAGCGTTGGACAATATAAAATGGTGCAAGCTGTTCGAGATACTGAAAAAAGTAGGGGTAAGCTATGGGGAGAGACGGGTCATATACAATATGTACAACAACCAAGAGGGAATAATAAGAGTGGACGATCAAGAACGAAGTGCCCGTATTAAGAAGGCTTTCGCCTCTGCTCTTCAATCTGTACATCGAGGAAGCAATGATGGAAATAAAAGAAAGGTTCAGGAGTGGAATTTAAATACAAGGTGAAAGGATATCAGTGATACGATTCGCTGATGACATTGCTATCCTGGGTCAAGGTGAAGAAGAATTAAGTGATCTGCTGAACGGAATGAACAGTCTGATGAGTACACAGTATGGTTTCAGAGTAAATCGGAGAAAGACGAAGGTAATGAGAAGTAGTAGAAATGAGAACAGCGAGAAACTTAACATCAGGATTGATGGTCACGAAGTCAATGAAGTTAAGGAAGTCTGCTACCTAGGCAGTAAAATAACCAATGACGGACGGAGCAAGGTGGATATCAAAAGCAGACTCACTATGGCAAAAAAGGCATTTCTGGCCAAGAGGAGTCCACTAATATCAAATACCGGCATTAATTTGTGGAAGAAATTGTATGGTAGTGAAACATGGACTGTGGGAAAACCAGAACAGAAGAGAATCGAAGCATTTTAGACGTGGTGCTATAGACGAAAGTTGAAAATTAGGTGGACTGATAAGGTAAGGATTGAGGAGGTTCTACGCAGAATGGGAGAGGAAAGGAATATGTGGAAAACACTGATAAGGAGAAGGGACAGGATGCTAGGACATCTGCTAAGACATGAGGGAATGACTTCCATGGTACTAGAGGGAACTATAGAGGGCAAAAACTGTAGAGGAAGACAGAGATTGGAATACGTCAAGCAAATAATTGAGGACGTAGGTTGCAAGTGTTACTCTGAGATGAAGAGGTTAGCACAGGAAAGGAATTCGTGGCGGGCTGCATCAAACCAGTCAGTAGACCGATGACCAAAGAAAAAAAGAAGGAAGGCTTGTGAGCTGGTGGATAGTACAGTGCGGCAGCAGACGAGGGTTGGACACAGGAAGGGGGTACCATAAACTGGGCCGAGGAAACGGGGGCAGAACCCGCGTTAGCGGAGGGCAATGACTGACCTGTACTCAGCGGTGCGAAGATGTGCGACGCAGGTTGGTTGTAGAGCCACCTGAGACGTTGCTGCGGTGCAGGAAGAGCCAGGTTGGAGTCCGACACGGCAGCGGTGACCGATTGCACCGGAATTGCGGGCGGCGTTGGGGATGCATGAAAAGTACCCGAGTCAGGCACAAAATACATTGAAACGCCGCCGTCGAAGAGCGGCGCGGTTGCAACCGTCACGATTGTCATGTTAGCGTGCGGCAGGCACGGTAGATACTGTGGTTGGCGGTTGCGGCGGAAAAGTTTCGTTTCGAATAGCCTTCTGAGCCATACAGAACTGGTTTGGCGTTGAGTCCAGTGAAGGTAGTGCTCTGTCCACGATCGGCGGTACACACAAATTGGTCCGTTGAGCACGTTGTGCAACAGTTAGCGATATATCACAATTCGGTTCAAACGGCGAAAAATGTTGTGCCGTGGAGTCAGGAAAACCGCGGGACGGCGATTGTGACATGCCTGAGTCGAAAGCACTGTCTGTAGCACAGTTAACACTCTAACGGTTAACGGTCACACGAGGCGTCGAAGAATTCCGTGTGGGTAAACACACATTCGGAGCACTATTACGCGGAAGCACTGTGGAAAGGAAACCTGATTCTAAGTCAATAAAAACGTAGAAGGCGAAACGGATAATCCGGCGGTTGGCACGGTATCGTTGTTCGGATGCGCTGTCGGTAACGTAGTTTGTTCGAAAATTCCGTAACTGAGCGGCAAGAACTCGCGTTAAGTGGAATTACTTGTCTGAGGTCACCAATGTAGTATTTTGGTATGCATTGAGTCCCATAAACCAACTTCTTACAGCACAATAACGATTTATCCGGATAACGTTCACAGGTTAACATCACAGTGTAAGAGTAAACACTCGGCTACTTCCAACTCTCTAGGCGAAGCCGACCCAAAGATTCTAAATATAGCAAAGACTTATACATAGGTATGCACGGAAGTACAGGTTATTACTGTACGATCGCTACACATTCGAAGCTGATTTCTGGACGTATCATAAGTTGCTTTTTGGATGCGTGTGTAGTGTTCGTAATGTCTCTGCCAGGGGAATCGCTGTCGCATCAAGAAATGAAAAACTTTCCCCCAAACAGAAGTGAACTGGGCTATACGAGTTGCGCCGAATGAAACCGAACGGCTGAATACCAGTCGCTATTTGCTTATGTGACTTATTTGCTTATTTGACTAGATGTGCGAATGATCAGTGTTGTTATAATTACTAGCGAAATCCATAGATTCAGACCATCAGAGTGGAAATAAACGACTAACAGGAAGAACAGATAAGAGAGATTACATAATATCTTCTCAGTGTAGCCAAGAAAATGAAATGTTGACAGAAAACTTTTGCCAGTTTGCTACATTACTTAGGGGACATGGTACAAACTATGTGAAAGAATATGACGATTCCAAATTTATATAAAAATTTCGTACTACTACTACTTTTCGATCTCATGCTTGAAAAAGTGGAGCATCTACATCTACATCTACATGATTACTCTGAAATTCACATTTAAGTGCTTGGCAGAGGGTTCATCGAACCATATGAACCACATGAACGAAATCTGAAACTATTCCCTTACATAAAACCTTTTGTTTGTAATAGGCCTAATAGGCATTTGATGTTGGTACTTCGTAAATTGTATTCTGTCGTGTTATTTATATGTAAATGAGGTAAATAAAATTGACCATTAAAATCACTGTAGCTTATTTGGCGTGTGTTACAACTGCTGCAATATTAGAAAGGTCTATAACGTTTCATCTAATAGAGAGTAACAAAATACGTGTAATCAAATCGAGAAACCACGCCACTCTTCGGTACCATTCGTATTAACAATTTTTTCAGCAGTTAAGAACGGTATTTTGATTTTTCATATAGTAAAACGTTTGACGAACATTGCTGAGGTGATAGGTTCTTTACAGAACGGAAGGCACGCAGTGTAAAGCTGTAGCGAGACTTGAGAGAAAAAAATGCTGGTACCTAAAGATTGAAGAAATGTGTACTGTCTTGCTTTTCTCCTGTCTTTACTGGTTTTATGTTACCTATATCTAATTTTATGTCACCCAAAATAGAAACTTATTAGCTAACAAGCAATAAAGAGCGCACATTTTCTGATGAGTTATTCCCCTGGTCACAAGTAATCCCTCCTAGTGTCAAAATATGTTTTGGGTAGAATGTCAAACCGGCCGACTGGGAGTAGGAGGGGCACAACCGAACATTTCAATTTCCAGTGTCCCGAACATAGGTTTGATGGCTTCCATTGCAAAATATACACGTTTGAATTCCACACAGAGAAATACAGTGACGTGAGAGATGAATTCTGTGTGAAGAGGCTTTGCGCTGCACTTGGCACATTTAAACCATAATGACATGTCTAACATTTTCTTGAATATGTTTTACATATCAAACTCTTCAGAGAGTTGTGCGGTACGAAAAATATTAATATTTTTGACCTCCTGTCTTAAACGCTCGAGTAGAAGGGGATGGGGAAGGCGTTACTACCAAGTTTTTGCCTCGGTTAGGAAATACTGTAGATCCAGGGCTGATAATAGCGCACATTCGTCATTTTGCAACACAACCGTGCACTGCACTGACCCTCTGCAGTGGAAAGTACTAGCATGTTATCCCACTCCTTTGTACAGTATCTTACTTTTCATGGAGGGATACAAAAGGAAAGTTATAGTATACAAAACCACAATTAAGCATGGGCCTGTTTCAGATAACAGTGGGTTTCAGTGATTGATACTGAGAAATGAATAAGCAATACAGTCCCGACTGCGTCTTGTGTAACGTGTGCAGTGTGAAAGAATTAAACTACTTCCATGATCAGTGAACTGAAGGTCCCTGTAGCTTTAAGCTGTTTTAAATATGAGCGCCAGAATTAAATGGTGAATGCAGCCTGACGTGTAATGAGTAACGCACGTGCACTCACACACACACACACACACACACACACACACACACACACACACACACACACACACACACACACACAAAATTTATCAGTTAGTAAAGATTCGTCATTACACTGATCAATAATTAAACAAGTGTTTGCTTCCTGCTTGTAGCGTCGTGCTCATGAGTATGTCCCATCAAGCATGTAGTCGCTGATTGTCTGCAAGATATTTAAACCGAACCACTGAAAACCATCGCATGACTTGTAAATGAAATTTCCATGTAATATCTCACTAAGGTGCAAGGTCAATCCGTAGCACATTTAGTACAGAATGATCGCCACGACTGCAATCATCAACCTGCCTTTCTGCTAAGAGGAAATACCTATTTCTAAGGTTTGCAAAATTAATTGAGAAAGTGGTTTGTGTTGAACAAGAATATTCTCGGGGTATGATTATAATCAATAAATGAAAAGCAATAGGGCTGTATGGCAGCCTGTATCGCTGACGAGTTGCAAGAAAATGACATAGTGTAATGGGAACTAATTCAGAAAAATGTTATTGACAAATACATTGTTTTCTAAAGAATATAGTTGCTACCTAGGTAGCAAAATAATCTATTACTGACGGTGCAAGGACGCCATAAAAAGTCGACTAGCACTGACAAAAAGGGCATTCGTGACCAAAGGAAGTTCGTTCGTACCAAACATAGGCCTTAATGTGAGAAAGCACAGATACGTATAGCAGTCAA
Organism: Schistocerca piceifrons; assembly: GCF_021461385.2. Lineage (NCBI taxonomy): Eukaryota > Metazoa > Arthropoda > Insecta > Orthoptera > Acrididae > Schistocerca > Schistocerca piceifrons. The sequence continues at coordinate 783,398,876 of NC_060140.1, read as the reverse complement.
ACGTGCACTGTGGGAAAACCGGAGCAGAAAACAACCGACGCGTTTGAGATGTGGTGCTATAAAAGAATGTTCATAATTAGGTGGACTGATAAGGTAAGAAATGAGGTGATTTTGCACAGGATCGGCGACGAAAGCTATATATGTAGAGGGACAGGACGAAGGGCATCTGTCAAGATACCTGGGCGTAACACCATGGTACTCGAGGGAGCTATACGGGGGCAAAACTGTAGCGGGAGGGAGGGGGGGGGGCAGAGATTTGAATATATTCAGCAAATAACCGAGGACGTAGGTGCTACTCTGAGATGAAGAGGTTGTCACGGAAGAGGAATTCGTAACGAGCCTCATCGAACCAGTCAGAAGACCGACAGACCGATGACCAAAGAAAAAAAAAAAGTTGCTTTTCAAATATTCATGTGTTGTGAAGCCAATAAACCAAAACAAACATTTTATTTTATTTTATTTACACATCAAGTTCCGTAGGACCAAATTAAGCAGCAAATCTCCAATGTCATGGGAATGTCACTACATGAAATTACAACAAAAAATAATAACAGAAAAAAATTAAAGTTTACGAACCGGAAAAGTCAATCTGTAAGCTTAAGTAAAGGCAATCAACAATACTACAAGAATCAGCTTAATTTTTCAAGGAGCTCCTCGACAGAACAGAAGGAGTGACCCATGAGGAAACTCCTCAGTTTCGATTTGAAAGAGCGTGGATTACTGCTAAGATTTTTGAATTCGAGAGGTAGCTTTCTGAAAATGGAAGCAGCAGCATACTGCACACCTTTCTGCCCAACAGCTAAGCAAGTCCGATCCAAATGCAGGCTTGATTTCTGCAGAGTATTAACTGAGTGTAAGCTGCTTTCTCTTGGGAATAAACTGATACTGTTAACAAGAAATGACAGCAAGGAATATATACCGGGTGATCAAAAAGTCAGTATAAATTTGAAAACTCAATAAACCACGGAATAATGTAGAGAGAGAGGTAAAAATTGATACACATGCTTGGAAAGACCAGGGGTTTTATTAGAACACCCCCCTCCCCCCAATAAAGTATTGCTAGATGCGTGAAAGATCACTTGCGCGCGTCGTTTGGCGATGATCGTGTTCCCAGCCGCCATTCGCCATTTTCGTCGTACTTGGCCTCCCAGGTCCCCAGACCTCAGTCCGTGCGATTATTGGCTTTGGGGTTACCTGAAGTCGCAAGTGTATCGTGATCAACCGACATCTCTAGGGATGCTGAAAGACAACATCCGACGCCAATGCCTCACCATAACTCCGAAGGTGCTTTACAGTGCTGTTCACAACATTATTCCTCGACTACAGCTATTATTGAGGAATGATGGTGGACATATTGAGCATTTCCTGTACAGAACTTCATCTTTGCTTTGTCTTACTTTATTATGCTAATTATTGCTATTCTGATCAGATGAAGCGCAATCTGTCGGACATCTTTTGAACTTTGGTATTTTTTTTTTTTGTTCTAATAAAACCCCATGTCATTCCAAGCATGTGTGTCAATTTGTACCTCTCTATCTACATTTATTCAGTTTTCAAATTTATACTGACTGATCACCCAGTATATTGAGACGCCAGTGTCAATATATCCCGAATCGTGAACAGTGTTCGACAAGAGGTTCGAGAATTTACGCCACTTGTTGCCCGAACCGCCCGTTTCTGAGCCAAAAATATCCTTTTAGTGTCGGAAGAGTTACCCCAAAATATAATACTATACGACATAAGGCAATGAAAATAGTCAAAGTAGACTAATTTTCTTGTCGAACGAACACTCACTTCACATACCGTTCGAATACTAAATATAGCAGCATTACGTGTTTGAACAAGGTCCTGAACCTCGGCTTTCCTCGATAGTTTACTTTCTGGCTGAACACCTAGGAACTGGAACTGTTCAGCTTCACTAATCACATGTCTATTATATGAAATTAAACCATCAGGCTTTGTTGAATTGTGTGTTAGAAACTGTAAAACCTGGGTCTTACTGTGATTTATTTTCTACAAGTCATGAACTTAGGTCATGAACTGCACTATTTGAAACTGGGGCAATGTTGCACACAACATCCTTTACTACCAAGCTAGTTTCATCAGCAAACATAAATATTTCAGAGTTACCCATAATACTAGAGGGCATATCATTTATATAAATAAGGAACAGGAGTGGCGCCAACACTGATCCCTGGGGCACCCCCCATTTGACTATACCCACTCAGACCCCACATCATCGCCATTCTCAACATTGTGAATAATGAGCTTTTACTGTCTATTGCTAAAGTAAGAGGGGAACCAATTATGAGCTACTCCCCATATTCTGTAATGGTCTACCTTCTGGAGCAATATTTTGTGATCAACTCAATCAAACGCTTTAGTTAAATCAAAAAATATTCCTAGCGTTCGAAGCCTTTTGTGTAAACCATCCAGTACCTCATGGAGAAAAGAGAATATAGAATTTTCAGTTGTTAAACGACTTCAAAAACAGAACTGTACATTTGACAGCAAATCGTGTATTTAAAATGACCAATTATCCTTACATACACAAGCTTTTAGATAACTTTGGCAAACACTGATGGCATGGAAATAGGTCTAAAATTGTCTACATTATCCTTTTCTCCCTTTTTATAAAGCGGCTTTTCTACTGTGTACTTCAGTCGATCAGGAAACTTACCATTCCTAAAGGAAAAATCACAAATATGGCTAAATAAAGGGCTAAGATGTCCTGCACAGTACTTTAACATTCTTCTAGGCACTCCATCATATCCTTCAGAGTCCTTAGTCTTCAACGATTTAATTACTGACTTAATCTCACCCTTGCCTGTATAATAGAGGAGTATTTCAGACATAGTCATATGAGTCCCTGTAGAAATTACATTTTTATTTAATTCACCAGCAATGCTTACAAAATGATTGTTAAATACTGTACATAGATTTGATTTATCAATAATAGAAATATCTTTAATACGAACAGATTTTATATTGTTGACCTTGTGTTGCTGACCAGACACTTCCTTCACAACTAACCATATGGTTTTAATTTTATCCTGTGACTTAGCTATTCTATTTGCTTACCACATACTCTTTGTCTTCCTAATAACATTTTTAAGCTCCTTACAGTACTATATGTAATGGGCTACCGTAGCTTGATTGTGAGTACTTCTAACATTTGGATGTATTTCGCGCTTTGTTCTACCTGACGTCCTTATCCCACTAGTAAGCCTCCCAGTCTGCCTATTACTGCTAGTCCCCGTTTAGAAAGTTCTAGTGGAAAGGAGATCTGAAAGAGCATGAGAAATGTGTTAAGGAAAGAATTGCGTTTATCATCTATGCTATCGGCACTATAAACATCCTGCCACTCTTGTTCCTTGACAAGGTTTAAAAAACTCTCTACTGTTGTTGGATGAATTTACCTACTTAGTTATATGTGACATTAGTTTGAATAAAAAAGCCTTTTAGTGTTAAAAGTTGAGCATCATGAGGACAGGATCATAACTTCAGGATTATAGCTTTGAGTCTTCAGCACGACGGACTGAAAAGATATCATTCGTCTCTACATTCCATTTCGCCTTGTGGAAAAGCGCAGCTGCAAGTGTGAATAGTGAGGAGCCCTAGTGCTACACAGAAATTTAGTAAGCAGTTACGAAATTACTTAACCATTTCACCTAATCTCCACCGCAAGTAACTGAAATAATCTCACACTGTTTCCTCATCATTGTATAATCTCCGAACGAGCACATACCTCCACCAAACAATGACTTGTGCCTTCAAAACACTGGAAGCTTCCCAGTGGGTCACAGACAAATTGTCCTTCCAAAGGTGCAGACAGTGTACAGACAAAGAGGTTGCTCAAAGCGTTTATTTGAATGAATCAAGGCTGAGTATAGTAGAGATTACTGCGGAACAATAAAATCGGACACGCTATGTTGAGGATAATTAACTTTCGCAGAGGGATGGAAACAAGTGTCACTGTTCAGGGGAACTAGTGTCCTGAGTTTTCCGTCCTCTGTATTGGTACATATGACATGCGCCTCCTGTCAATGCCGGACACGCGAGGGGCCTACTTGCACTCTGCCACATCAAAGCGGATCACAAAACTTTTAAGTTTGTACACGCACCTTGCGGACTTACGTCCCTAGACAGAAAAAGCATAAATGTATCGTGGTTCCATGTTTCTTTGAAAGGCGACTCTAAGAAAATGTAGTAAGAGGGGTAAGGCTCTCAGGCCTACTAAATCATAAGTTTGTTTCCAAGAGAAGCAAACGAATTTATTTTACGAACGACGTAAACTGCTAACGAATGATATAATGAATGTTCGGCTACAATGTATCGCGTAACACTGTTCTAGTTCACAACAATTAGTCCATACACTGCGCAATAAAATTACTGGATTTCTTATTCGAAACATGTACTTGTCTCCCAGGGCACCCCTTATATTTTGAGTTTGGATCCAAAAAAATATCCCCACAGTTCTGCCCACCACCACTAAGGACATGGCTCACGATAGGAACGTCGTTACATCCTGCTCTTACCCACATTTTACCTCTTCTTTTGACGCCTCCGCCGTGGACACCGGAACGTGGCACCCAGCGTTGAAATACTCTGATTTTCATGGGTGGCCGACGAAAACATTTAAGACACACCACCGCTCAGAATCGACAAGAAAAGGCCCCAAAATGTGGCACAATGTGAATCAGTGAAACCATCCTTTTCCTGGCGTTTATTCCCTCACATTTCGGGGCTGAAAACGACTGTTTGCAATACAATGAACAACAGGAAGCTGTTCTCGTTGTGCACGTTACAAATGTGCGTGTCAGAATTTTCGACACGAATTCAGCCTGGCGCCTGAAGGTAGGCAAACCGCACCCAAGGGGCGTGTAAGGAGTTACCTAACCTTCAGGCGCTAGAGTAGATGCCATGTTGATGTGCTGTCGAAATTTATGAAGATACATGACCAAAAAAGGTACCATAGAGGACTTTGCCGAACTGGGGCCTTTTAGAAGGACCCTTTGTCGGTTTTTTTCACGCACAAGCTAATGTAGCAATCCCATGTGATCACACCAGGGGAGGGCGGGAAACAGGAGGGGCGAAAGTACATGAGTACCCTTTCCTGGTTCGGATCGCGTTTAAATTTCGTCGAAAGGTTTTGAACTGGCGTTAGTGGTTCCAATCTGTACAAGAAAGCAAAAACTGTTGTCGCATTGAACCGCAGTGTCCTTAGAGAAGGACTGAAACGTCCGAGGCTGTCAGTAGTGTCATAGGTTGTGAAGAACTTAAACTGAAAAGTCGAAAAAACTGGTACACCTGAAAGGTCTCTGTTGGATTCCTTTCATGTTAATTTCTTAAATCTGTTGTCTTTTACGGCATAAATACCTCTTCTAAATTTACTGTGGTGTTTCTAACTATCTGGGAGGAGACTGAGCAGTGAAACGTGTTACTTTTACACATAAACAAGAACGATCTATCACACTACTACACATTAAAACACAGTTTATATGTAATTCATGTCACACAGTCTCATACGGAGCCTACATCCACTTTCTTTTATATACTGTATATGATAAGATACTGTCATCCCCCTTCCATTCTGTGTGAGAGGATGAATGAGCAAATGTATATCTAGTTGCATACTTGAGGGTAGCAGACAAGCCTGTCTGCTAGAGAACAGTAGGACCAACGTCGGAACAGGTAGCTACACTTTCTAAAAGCAGAGAGGTTTCTATTCTTAGTCAGGTCCTGTCCGTCCCTTGTCATGTTGGTATAGGAAGCTGCCTCTCTGGCCACTTCCGTTTGTATTTGTGAGCCACCCTCAGGAAGGGACCAGGGCAGTCTGTCCGCGGTGAGCGTCTGAAGTGGTAAGATCTCCGGCTAAGTGCGTGTCCGTAGGCTTCCCAATATACGCTAATATGTTAATATTGATGATATATGTCTTTTTTGTTCTTTATAATTGAGTACGTAAAGTGCTGCCTGTGGATTTCGTAAGTAGATTGATTCCCTTCAAGGTGAAAGAAGAGTTGTGGTTTGTGTAATTTACGTGGCCCTGAAATAGTATTATGGCAGTCAAATGACGAGCAGTTTTCCAGCAAATGGAGAATGGAACGGAAATATGGATCCTTTTTGTAGTCTTGACTGATGTTGAGCCAGAGCCTGAAAAATTATTCTGCGTTAACACTTGTCCTAGAAAAGCGACGTTTATTTGTTTTGCTGGTGCTGTGAGCATTACAGCTTACTGTTTTCGCTGGTGTGGGATGCACTGCAGCCTATATGAGTTGAATTGAAGAAATGTCCCTCTTGAAGGTAGAGGAAGAGTAAATAATTTTTATTATGGGACCGAAGGAAAGCTTGGTTTAAGGTAGTAAGGATGAAGCAAAACATTTGTCATTTAAACTACAGGAGGATTCGGATCTTTTGTGTCTGTTGTAAGTTCAATATGTTAAGATGAAACTGTTTTACAGAATAGAGGTGACCACGATTTTGCCATTCATGAGAAATGAATCCAGAATGACCACCACAGGCGAAATAACTGATTTGGTAACTTAAAGAAGGAACGAAATGGGTAAGAAAATGTAGTATAACCTGTATGAGGAAAATATTTACCCTTCTCAGAGTCATCTGTGTGATTAATTCTTGTGATGAAGTAATTTTAGATGAAATTCTCTTACTTTTTTATGTGTGAATATATGAGTATGATAAATGTATCATTACGAGTCTCTTATTAGGTGTGTCAACTGGTATAAATGTTTTGGCGTGTAAATAACCATTGTTTTTTTTTACTGTGTATGTTTAAGCAAAGTTTCTCCATATTTATCATGTGACAAGAACCATGCGGCGAGCGTCAGGAAGATGACGAATTAGAACAATGTTGTAGTGGTGTAAACACTGCGTTGAAGTAGCATTGAAGTAGCTTGTTGGATTAACTAGTAGTGGATTGAAGTAGAATTTTGAGTGATACATGTTTATGGGTAGTTAGTTTGTAGTATAGACAACAGGTGTGCATGTGTGTGTCTGTAAATAACGTGTGAGCCCTATGCTGTCCTGACCTATACTTGCACAAGGCATAATCCTATTCATTTTAGTGAATTAATAAGTAGCATTTGATTTATTAAAACGCAAGTGAACCACATTGGTGATGTGGATTTAGGTATTATATTGTCAGTTCATGTAATTTTATTTTTATACTGTCAATTCATTTCACTCTTATTTTTTTATATTGTCAAGTCATTTAACTTTTTTTTATATTGTCGATTCATCTAACTTTTTTATATTAAAAAATTGAGTCTCACTTTTGTTCTTAAAAATTGTGAAAGACAGTACTAAGTGGTATTATGTATGACATTTTGTAATCACATAACTATGATGAACAATTTCTGTGAATGCAGTTGAGAACATGAAAGAGAACCGGCTAAACTCTTACGAGACAGCGGGAGCAGCGAGGAGGAGGACTAGTTGTAAACAGGCGGGTTTCCCAGCAGGACACACTGTCAACCGGGCCACTTCGGGAGCGCGGTCACAACAAAAGAAGGGTACGGGACAAACACTTTCCCTTGCGCCCGGAGCTAATGGCCGGCCGCACCAGTGCGACCCTTCGTAGAGGCGATGACCTGAGATGGCCGAGCGGTCCACCGCGCGGAAATCCAGCTGCTGGCAACGCACCACACGCACGCGACCGTGACGAGACGACCGCGGTGAAACGACAGAAGACAGGGGATAAAGGCGCGTGGAGCCTTTTGACAGGTACTATCCAGAGAAACTTGCAGGCGTCAACGGCGACTATCAACATTTCCTGGCGGATGCCCACTGTCAAACGACAGTAAATCATAGTTCGATGTTCTCTGGTTGCTAAGGGTGGCACAAAGAACAGCCACTATGTGTCATCCTTGCCCAGGAATATCGAACCGGCGAGCCAATTGAGAATAACTCAAGAATGTAACATCACAAGGGGCGTGGAGCCTTTCGACACGTACTGTCCAGAGAAATTGGCAGACGTCAACGACGCCTATCAACATTTCCTGACGGATGCCCACTTTCAAGCGACAGTAAATCATGGTTCGATGTTCTCTGGTCGCTAAGGGTGGCACAAAGAAGAGCCATTAAGTGTCATCCTTGCCCACGAATATCAAACCGGCGAGCCAATTGAGTATAACTCAAGAATGTGACAACACAAGGGGCGTGGAGCCTTTTGACACATACTGTCCAGAGAAACTGGCAGACTTCAACGACGCCTATCAACATTTCCTGGCGGATGCCCACTGTCAAGCGACAGTAAATCATAGTTCGATGTTCGCTGGTAGCTAAGGGTGGCACAAAGAAGTGCCATTAAGTGTCATCCTTGCCCATGAATATCAACCTGGCGTGTCAAACGAGGATACCGCACGAATTTGACAATACAAACATGGAATCAAATCGAGAACTACGTGACACGGGCCACCAAGAGAAACTTCATGAGAGGGCAGAGACGGCGGGATTGCACGCAACAGATGGACAATAATCCCTACTGACAGCTAAGCGACGAACCCCCCCCCCCCCCTCTCCCCTTATATTGTGCCTCGGAACAGTGGAACTACTGAGTGTGTCAGTGAACAGTGATTATACGGTTCTTAGTTCAATGCATATACGTGTGTTTCTGTCAGAGAAACTTTGACTCGTGTGTTTTGCAGGGGTTCGATTTATTGGTGTTTATTAGACTGACTCTTGTATTTTGCAGGTGTTTTCCTGTGATCAGTTGGCTCTTGCAATGAGCAAATAGTGGTGAACTCCATAAGGGTAACAACCAGAACTTGTTTTCATATTATTGTCACGGGAACCATTGTTTTTACTTGCTGACCGAATTAGGTCTACACTATCTTGTAAATAGGTGTCACAGATTGTTTTTTATTCTCTTTGAAATTGATAGATTCTAAAGATGTGTTGAAATTATTGTGTTTTAGCAAGTAGCTGGTCACCTTTTGCCTTTTCTTTACATTTTTGGTTTAAGTTGGGTGTGAGAAACCTGCTTGGGAATGTCCTAGCATGGCCAGAAAATTCCCTGCACAGTCTTGCCCGGAGCGTTGGGGTTATGAAAGGTCTCTGTTGGATTCCTTTCATGTTAATTTCTTAAATCTGTTGTCATTTACGGCATAAATTCCTCTTCTAAATTTACTGTGGTGTTTCTGACTATCTGGGAGGAGACTGAGCAGTGAAACATGTTACTTTTACACATAAACAAGAACGATCTGTCACACTACTACACTTTAAAACACAGTTTATATGTAATTCATCTCACACAGTCTCATACGGAACCTACATCCGCTTTCTTTTATATACTGTATATGGTAAGATACTGTCATCCCCCTTCCATTCTGTGTGAGAGGTTGAATGAGCAAATGTATATCTAGTTGCATGCTTGAGGGTAGCAGACAAGCCTGTCTGCTAGAGAACAGTAGGACCAACGTCGGAACAGGTAGCTACACTTTCTAAAAGCAGAGAGGTTTCTATTCTTAGTCAGGTCCTGTCCGTCCCTTGTCATGTTGGTATAGGAAGCTGCCTCTCTGGCCACTTCCGTTTGTATTTGTGAGCCACCCTCAGGAAGGGCCCATGTCAGTCTGTCCGCGGTGAGCGTCTGAAGTGGTAAGATCTCTGGCTAAGTGCGTGTCCGTAGGACAATGGATTTCTTAAGTTCAGCCTAACTGAAAATTTAATCACCTTTATTTCAGGTTTAGCTCTAAATTATCTAATGTTATCTTAAATTGCTACGCTGTTAATTCGAGTGTAAAGTTCAGAATATATTCCGGTAGTTGCTTTGTCACTGCTTTGTGAGTAAAGTGGAACCACGTGTTGATCAGTAACTCTAACTAGCATCATCAATCTTCAATGCGAATGTGCGTGAGATTATAATATCTCGTCTTGACAATATTTTTCAATATAGCAACTTTTCTTTATGTTCAACCCACGTGGGGTGTACTTTGTGAGACCAGTACCACGTGCTTATACAATTGTTTGACCCATCAGGTTAATAGTAAGACGATAGTAACCAGTTCGAGGTTTTTCTTTAGTAAAGTGCTTTTCGATCTAATTTATTTTAATTATCAAAATTATAGTGGAGTTACACGTTTTGAGTAAACCAAGTTGACCACGTGTAGCATGTGGTGTAATGATCAAAGTAGCCCTCAGCTATTCTTTTTGGGAATATTTCACAGAGAGTTAGTATGAATTTAGTATACCAGTGTGTGGTAATTACATGACGGACAGGATTGTGCTACGAACGTAACTTCTTTGGGTGAAAATTGAATCGGTTGGTTGTGGTTAATTTCCTCTTGCATATGTTTCAACGTTCTTCGTGTGTTATTTTATGAATGCTGTGTTGTATGCAGTCTCCAAATCTTGGCTCCATATTTGATGTGTTCCGTAAGATTACAAACTCACATTTTCACAATCCTAAATAAGGCAGCAGCTTTGTTACGATTCAAGTTTAATATGCTGAAATTTCTATGATCAATGTTAAAATAAATTTCCAAATGTAAACTGATTTATTTATTTTTATTTAAAATCTCTTATATATATATATATATATATATATATATATATATATATATATATATATATATAATGTAGTACAAGAAAATTGAATCTTGCAACCAACAAAAGTTATTGGTCCTTGTAGTAACTCCTGTTGACCAGTCTCATTTGGTGTGATTGTGAATGTATCCACTGTCTTGTACACTGGTAGTCTGCTCCTCCTGTAATATCTTCTGCGACGGTACGGCATGGCTGTGTGCTTCGTGCGGCTGCCTCGAGTCGAATGAGCATGCTGCTGCCTCTGTACAGCTTTTAACCCGCTTCAATTATCTTGAATATCAGCACCGCTTACACCTCAAATTAAGTAACAACGTTACCCACCTGCCTCATATCGTAGGCACGCAGAAATGTCGCAACATGACGTGGAATGGACTCGAGTAATGTCTGAAGCAGTGCTGGAGGGAACTGACACCATGAATCCAGCACGGCTGTCCATAAATCCGTAAGAGTACGAGGGGGTGGAGATCTCTTTTGAACAGCATGTTGCAAGGCATCCCAGATAAGCTCAATAATGTTCATGTCTGGGGAGTTTGGTGGCTGGCGGAATTGTTTAAACTCAAAAGAGTGTTCCTTGAGCCACTCTGTAGCAATTCTGGACGTGTCTGGTGTCGCATTGTCCTGCAGGATGTTTTCCCGCCCGCAGCGATGTCGGGGATTTGATGTTTTACCGGATTCCAGCTATTCACGGTACACTCGTGAATTGATCGTACGGAAAATCATCGATACCTCGGAGATGCTGTGTCCCATCGCTCGTGCGCCAACTATAACATCATGTTCAAACTACTTAAATCTTGGTAGCGTACCATAGTAGCAGTGGTACCTGATTTGACAACAGCACCAGACACTTGTAGTCTTATATAGGCGTTGCCGACCGTTGCGAACCGTTGCAAGAAGCCCTAGATCGCACGGCTACGCAGCGAGGCTGTTGTGTAGTTGGATACGCATGCCTGTACCAGTTTCTTTCTTCGGTGCTTCAGACTACATTTAGTGGCACCTACCTCAGTTGTTGACAACACACGAACAGGCGTTAAAAATGAATATCATTATTCACTAGTCTTTCCGTGTTCACATGCCAGGGCTTGAAATGAAGTTATTCTTCTACATCGGCTGCCGGATACAGTTCACATCTCTCTGCTGCCCCCCCCCCCCCCCTCACTCTCTCTCTCTCTCTCTTTCTCTTTCTCTCTCTCTCTCTCTCTCTCTGTCTCTCCCCACATCCCGTTATTCTGTGTTTCTGTGACATCCAGCATAAACTGCAGAGGACGGAGTTCTACAGCGATATATCTGGCAGAAGTATTAATTTATCTCACATCTCCTATGTATGTGCACCCAGACTGTAGCGCCTAGAACCGCTCCGCCACTCTGGCCGGCGCTCTCACCTTACTGATTTGTGTTCATAGGTTCTGTCAATCCTACTTGAAGAAGAACACACCTAGCAAATCATCATTCAAAATAGCAGCAGATTCTCGCGCTGTAGGTTCATAAGCAGTTTGGTCAGAATAAAACATTGTTTTTCACACAATCTACTCACATGTCGGGGGAAAACACTATATTCTCTGTTGGATCTTGCCTACTGATCGCTTATAGGGTACCTAAAGGATGCTGCGTTCTCGGAATGCTATACAACAATTCAAACAAATAACATTAGTACTTTTGTTTCTATAAAGCAACTGACCATACTTAACTAGTGAAACTTCCTGGCAGATTAATACCGTGTGCCGGACCGAGACTCGAATTCGGGACCTTTGCCTTTCGCGGGCAACTGCTCTACCAACTGAGCTACCCAAGCACGACTCACGCCCCGTCCTCACAACTTTACTTCTGCCAGTACCTCGTCTCCTACCTGGAAACTTCCCCCAGGCTGTAGCTAAGCCATGTCTCCGCAATATCCTTTCTTTCAGGAGTGCTAGTTTTGCAAGTTCCGCAGGAGAGCTTCTGTTAAGTTTGGAAGGTAGGAGACGAGGTACTGGCGGAAGTAAAGCTGTGAGGACGGGGCGTGAGCCGTGCTTGGGTAGCTCAGTTGGTAGAGCAATTGCCCGCGAAAGGCAAAGATCCCGAGTTCGAGTCTCGGTCCGGCACACAGTTTTAATCTGCCAGGAAATTTCATATGAGCGCACACTCCGCTGCAGAGTGAAAATCTCATTCTGGAATACTTAACTAGTATTTAAAAAGGTGTCGCAAATAACATGCAAACAGTAATATGTAGATCATGTAAGATTGACAGTTTTGGATAACCGATCTGCTAGTGATGTCTACCAAAGTCTGTATACGGAGCCGATCAGAGCGGCCGATGTGGGCAGGAGCGGCGCTTCTATTAACTTCTTGCACGGGGGGCCCCTGGCTCGATTCGGTCTTCGTCAGCGGGCTATTGGCTGACGTTTCCTTCCTGCCTTCTCGGTTCTCCTTTCTTTGTCTTCGTTCTGGCGCTTCTGGTTACGGCAGAACATTTCTTCTCCCCAAAGCGGCGGAATGTCGTCATATATGAAGTGCGACCACGGTGAGGGATGCAGGAGTGTGGGCGCAACGTCGGGCCGGAAGCCGCGGCTTCAGGAGACGTCAAGCTTCCGGCCGTACCCCGATATCCTGCCTGCGCTCTGTCGGAAATGTCTCCCCAGGAAACGACGAGAAGGTTATGCGTCCACCTCCGGCTGCCATGAAGCAGATGAAGAAGGCGGCGACTGCTGTGGTGTGGGTGGGTCCAGCTCCATCCGTAGGACGAGAGGAGGGGGAGGAGGCGAAAGCTCCTTCTCCATGGGGTAGTAACGTGGTGTCGTAATGACATCCTCTAGCGGATGCTGTGGCCGCGCTGTCCTCTGGACCCGTGAATCGGGGGTGGAAGAGAGACTGAAAGATCACCGTGCAAATGACAGAGGCAAAGTTGATTTTCATGGCGGCGCTGCAAGCCATTAGGACCTGAAACAAGATTCATGCAAGTGCCAAGTCAATAGACGATCGCCGGCCAGAGTGGCCGAGCGGTTCTAGGCTCTACAGTCTGGAACCGCGCGACCGCTACGGTCGCAGGTTCGAAGCCTGCCTCGGGCATGGACGTGTGTGATGCCCTTAGGTTAGTTAGGTTTATGTAGTTCAAGGTTCTAGGGGACTGATGACCTCAGCAGTTAAGTCCCATAGTGCTCAGAGCCATTTGAACCATTTTTGATGGACGATCTCGCCTCGCGTTCAGCGTCCGCTGCCGCTATAAACCCTGTAAAAGACAATATAATGCGGCACAAAGCGATACTTGCGGCGTTACTTCGCCACCGGATGCTGAGGAGGGTGGAGCAGGAGGAGCAGTGTCCGATGGCGGCGGTCGTGAAGCAGTTCCGCCGGCGATGGGCCCATCTCGTGGGTGTGTACGATATGAGGCGAGTGGAGCTAATTTTGTCCATTTGTTGATTGAAGGTTCTGACAAAACGTTCCGTTTCGCCATTTGACTGTGAATGGAACGGTGCATTAGTTAGATGCTGTATGCTATTTCTCCCACAGAATGTTTCAAATTCATTTCACTGGAACTGAGGGCCGTGACAACACCTGAACTGTGCTGCGTGACGTCGCCGAGTTCATTGGCACAGCAAAAGAAAACTTGCTATGCGAGTCAACCACAATAAACCAACGAGTGTTCCAAAAGGGATCCGCAAGGTTTATGTACACACGTTGCCATGGCGACTGCGACTTAGGTCCAGGAGAGAATTTTTGGGGCGGAACCGACTGATTTTCCGCGCATGCGTCACACTGTGACGTCCGTACTCTGCCAAGTACTGAGCCGACGATCTGTTTCGTACGAACAATCCCCCTGTGTCCTTGGTGAAGTAACTGCAACACTTCTTTCGGAATGCTTTAGGGATGAACACACGTGACTGTCCACTGTCATTTTCAACAAGGATTACGCCTTGCTGTATAGCGAGGCTATGCCGACGCGCAAAGTATCGGCGCACTACAGAATACATTATGCTATTCAAAGAACGATGCCAAGATGTGCGGATGTACTTGTGCAAAATGTTCAAATCTGGAACAGCGTCCGTAAATGTGTGTGAAATCTTGTGGGACTTAACTGCTAAGGTCATCAGTCCCTAAGCTTACGCACTACTTCACCTAAATTATCCTAAGGACAAACACACAGACCCACGCCCGAGGGAGAACTCGAACCTCCGCCAGGACCAGCCGTTCAGTCCATGACTGCAGCGCCCAAGACCGCTCGGCTGTTCCCGCGCAGTACAGCGTCCGTGGGGTGTGAAATTTTCTTATAGCGTTAAAGACTGAAGCAATGAAGAGTCCTGAGCTTCGGTGTGACAACAAGATGCAGCAAAAGCGTCAAAGTCTGTGTCAGGGTCAATCGGAAGACGTGAAAGAGTGTCCGCATTGCCACGGTGAGCTGTCAGACGATACAGAATCTCGTACTGGGATTGAGACAACAACAAAGCGCATCTTTGCAATTTTGTGCACTTCATGCAGGAACATACACTCCTGGAAATTGAAATAAGAACACCGTGAATTCATTGTCCCAGGAAGGGGAAACTTTACTGACACATTCCTGGGGTCAGATACATCACATGATCACACTGACAGAACCACAGGCACATAGACACAGGCAACAGAGCATGCACAATGTCGGCACTAGTACAGTGTATATCCACCTTTTGCAGCAATGCAGGCTGCTATTCTCCCATGGAAACGATCGTAGAGATGCTGGATGTAGTCCTGTGGAACGGCTTGCCATGCCATTTCCACCTGGCGCCTCAGTTGGACCAGCGTTCGTGCTGGACGTGCAGACCGCGTGAGACGACGCTTCATCCAGTCCCAAACATGCTCAATGGGGGACAGATCCGGAGATCTTGCTGGCCAGGGTAGTTGACTTGCACCTTCTAGAGCACGTTGGGTGGCACGGGATACATGCGGACGTGCATTGTCCTGTTGGAACAGCAAGTTCCCTTGCCGGTCTAGGAATGGTAGAACGATGGGTTCGATGACGGTTTGGATGTACCGTGCACTATTCAGTGTCCCCTCGACGATCACCAGTGGTGTACGGCCAGTGTAGGAGATCGCTCCCCACACCGTGATGCCGGGTGTTGGCCCTGTGTGCCTCGGTCGTACGCAGTCCTGATTGTGGCACTCATCTGCACGGCGCCAAACACGCATACGACCATCATTGGCACCAAGGCAGAAGCGACTCTCATCGCTGAAGACGACACGTCTTCATTCGTCCCTCCATTCGTGACTGTCGCGACACCACTGGAGTCGGGCTGCACGATGTTGGGGCGTGAGCGGAAGACGGCCTAACGGTGTGCGGGACCGTAGCCCAGCTTCATGGAGACGGTTGCGAATGGTCCTCGCCGATACCCCAGGAGCAACAGTGTCCCTGGGAAGTGGCGGTGCGGTCCCCTACGGCACTGCGTAGGATCCTACGGTCTTGGCGTGCATCCGTGCGTCGCTGCGGTCCGGTCCCAGGTCGACGGGCACGTGCACCTTCCGCCGACCACTGGCGACAACATCGATGTACTGTGGAGACCTCACGCCCCACGTGTTGAGAAATTCGGCGGTACGTCCACCCGGCCTCCCGCATGCCCACTATACGCCCTCGCTCAAAGTCCGTCAACTGCACACACGGTTCACGTCCACGCTGTCGCGGCATGCTACCAGTGTTAAAGACTGCGATGGAGCTCCGCATGCCACGGCAAACTGGCTGACACTGACGGCGGCGGTGCACAAATGCTGCGCAGCTAGCGCCATTCGACGGCCATCACCGCGGTTCCTGGTGTGTCCGCTGTGCCGTGCGTGTGATCATTGCTTGTACAGCCCTCTCGCAGTGTCCGGAGCAAGTATGGTGAGTCTGACACACCGGTGTCAATGTGTTCTTTTTTCCATTTCCAGGAGTGTATTTCATCAGATGAAATAAGGACTGCAAAGGCTTGTAATCCGTACCTAAGTAACATTTTCTGCCATAATAATACTGATGAAATCATACACAATAGCCAATGCCTCCTTCTCAATTTATGATTAGTTTCAATGAGCTTTGGACAACATTTTTCATGTGAAAGCAGTAGGCCTGCTTTATCACCAAAATCTGTGAGAAAGAACTGCACCGGTTCCGTAAGAGGAAGCGTCAACTTACAATACAACTGGCTTGTCAGGATTAAAGTGAACTAAGCATCGATCACTGAGCAATGCATCTTTAAGTTTTTGAAAAGCTACTTGGCACTCATCTGTCCAGACAAAGAGGCATTCTTGCGAGGCAAGCGATGCAACTGAGCTGCGATTTGTGCAGCATTTGGTATGAACCGAATATAATAGTTCATATTTCCTAAAACTGGCTGCAACTCTGTGAGGAGATGAAAAGTCTCGTAGGGCTAATAAATGCGACTGAGGAGGATGTACATCTTGACCGTTTATGACATGACCAAGATACTGCAAATCAGGTTTAAAAAATCACACTTGTTCAATCTACACTTCAGTCCTGGATCAGACAACACACGAAACAAAGCACGTAAATTTGCAGTATGTTCTTCAGGTATAAGACCTGCTACGTCAGTTTGAACAGTTTGGCACTTGTGCAATCAGCTGTTCCAAACACAGTTGGAAAATGGTGGGTGCGGAAGCTCTGCCGAAATGCAAACACAAGTATTTAAACAAACCCAAATGAGTATTTACGACATACACGTTTTGAGAGTCTTCAAGGAGTGCTGTTTGAAGATAAGCGTCGCGCTTATTAAATTTTAGAAAAACAGTGTCCAGCACCTAATCTGACCATGAGATCCTCTGGGCGTGGCAATGGATAAGTATCAATGACAGTTTTTGGGTTGACTGCAGGCAGTCAACACAGAGGCGAATGCGACCTGAAAGTGTGGGGAGCAATACCAGTGGACTTGCCCACTGACTAGCCGATATGGGCACAGTAACTCCGCTATCTTGCAATTCCTGAAGTTGAACAGCGACTTTGTCCCGTAATGCAATGTGGACAGTTTTGGCCCGGCAAATGTCAGCTGAGCGTTGCCTTTCAGCGTAATATGTGCAACAAAATTAGCTTTGCGTTAACCTTCAGAAATGAGATCCAGGAATTCTTTTAGCAAGCTAACTACACTGTCTTTTGCATTGAATGCAGACACTTACAACACATTGTCCCGAATATGAAAACCAAACAAATCAAAAGTATCAGGACCAAATATGTTCTCACCCTCGTGTGATTGAAGCACTGTAAAAGTCACTGTTCCCATATGCGAGCGGTACATGGGAGTTAAAGTACATGTCCTGGGAACGGGAATGTCTTGTTCATTTAAGCCGTCAGTTTGAGACAGGTGTGATGAGCTAATATTTAATATGTGTGACCATTTACCAATGTGACACAAGCACCCATGTCCAACTGAAATTTCACACGTTTCCCACAAATAGGTAAGTGAACAGAAAATTTGTCTGACTGATGAATCACTGACAAAGCTGCACGCTTGCTAGTTGCAAACTTGGAATATACTGCATTAATGACATGGACCTAGTGACTAGATTTTTGTGAGTGGGCCGAATTAGTATGTTTGTTCTGTTGCAAACATATGTATTGTACACGTACTTTCCTATCACAAGCGTAAAACTGAGTTTGTCAGGAGGAGCAGGCTTGGTGTTTGTGCTGTGTATAACAGCGAGGGTAAGACATAATTCTGTTCAGCAATATAGCCGCCTGTTTAGCGAACTGCGTATGCGGCGTGGCGAGGTGTTCACTAAGCGTGGATAGCGCACGCCACCGGTGCGGAATGGGGCGATGGAAACTGAAGGCCAACCCAACAAACAGCTGGCTGCTCAAATGTACGAGCCGACAAAGCACCGGAATCGTACTGATCTAGTATTAGCCTACTTGCTGAAATGATGGATTGGACTGTTTCAAAATTTGTTCTCTGATTTTGACATCAGGCACGTTGTACACGAACATCATTCAACATAACATCTGAATATCAAGCACTGCAAGCACAGTTGAATTTGCATTTCTTTGTCATAACCTGCAAATCTAGCATCCCCTCACCATAAATTTGTTCTGACCGTCTTTTGCAACTGAAGAACTGATACCTAGCTGCTACCTCATTCACTTGTTGGTCGTAACAGTTTTTTAGTGCCTTTACCACCTGTTCATAACTAAGTTCACACGGAGTGGCGTTAGAAAAGAGTTTTTGAATTTAGCTGAACACTGCACTTTCCACTACTATTAACAGATAGGAAAGTTTCACAGTAGCTGGCACATTGTGGGCGATGATGTGGGCTTTAGACTGAGACAACTACTTGAGCCACTTCTCGTCGTTTGCATGAAACTGTCGAAAAGGTGGTATAGCAGCTGTAGTAGGCAGTGCTTGTTACGGTGGGCGCGCAGCATTGGCCAGTAGCTGCTGAACTGTGTTCAGTAACGTGGAAATTTGTTGAGTCTGGAACTGAAACGTCTGCATTAGCTATGTGGCATCTAACGCTTTCAGGTGTGGTCCCTTGCTCCGTCCGTCATTGGTTATTTTACT
The DNA here is from genome assembly GCF_021461385.2 of Schistocerca piceifrons. Taxonomy (NCBI): domain Eukaryota; kingdom Metazoa; phylum Arthropoda; class Insecta; order Orthoptera; family Acrididae; genus Schistocerca; species Schistocerca piceifrons. Next base: position 783,379,836 of record NC_060140.1, on the reverse strand, counting down.
GCCTAGGTAGCAGAATTCCTTAACTTCATTGACTTGGGGGCTCATATTGGAGGACACAAGTGCAAAAAGTACGTAAGGCAAACAATGGAAATAACGACAAAATCAAAGAAGATTTCTGCAACGCCCACCTGAAAACATCGATTAGCAAAACTTATAAGAAACTGTTCAAGCAAAGCGAGCGCCCTTGCAAAGTAAAGACAAGGGAAAATTAAGGCACCTGCAAAAATATGTCCGTGGCCGTCGGCACGGAGGTCGTTTGTAACACCTCGTCGCCTGTTCGATCATTCCCACTCATCGCTTATCGGGTGCCTAAGGGGTACTGGGTTCTCGAGATGCTGTGCAGCAATTCAAGCAAATAACATTAGTAGTTTTATTTCCATGAAGTAATTGACAATACCTAACTTCTATTTAGAAAGGTGAACCGTGGTTCTACTTAATTCTTTAGAAAATCAAAAATTACAATCTCACCACAGTTATTTAAAGGAAACAGGAAGTCTGGGATCACTGGTGATGGAAAGGCTTTGATTGCTTTACAATTTTCATTTGACTCAAAACAGACTTTACTATAAACTTCAATTCGGACATATGCCTCTTACTGATGCAATATACAAATCTTCACTTTAATTGAATTACATAAACACGAATAAGAATCATATTTTGCTTCCGCAACAAAAAACATAGATAGTAGGAACAGTAAATAATCAATCATAAACAATCGTTCTTGTTTAAGCATATCTCAAAAGACTAGTAACACTATACACTTACAACTCAAAGTTACACAGCCACATAATACCACAACTTCATTAAAAAACAAAGATCTTCAAGCTTAATGCCAACGGCCTTGCCGCAGTGGATACACCGGTTTCCGTGAGATCACCGAAAATAAGCGCTGTCGGGCGTGGCCGACACTTGGATGGGTGACCATCCAGCCGCCATGCGCTGTTGCCATTTTTCGGGGTGCACTCAGCCTCGTGATGCCAATTGAGGAGCTACTCGACCGAACAGTAGTGGCTCCGGTCAAAGGATAGCATCATAGCATCATAACGACCGGGAGAGCGGTGTGCTGACCACACGTCCCTCCTATCCACATCCTCTATGAGGATGGCACGGCGGTCGGATGGTCCCGATGGGCCACTTGTGGCCTGAAGACGGAGTGCTTTGCTTTTTTAAGCTTAATAAAACTGAACTGCCCACATAAAGGTCCACAGCGGAAACATGCTTATACTAAAAATGCAAATTGGGCCAACCAAGGTCGCAAAGCTGGCACACAGGAAAAATAACAAGTTGCACAGTCATTAAAGATACACAAATGATTATCGTAAGTGTTATATAAGAATGGCTAGTAGTAACTCAAGCAGGAAAATAAATTACAGAAACGCTAATATTAACAAAGGGGCCTCTCTTAAATAACGGACATAATGATTTGGAATGATTCCGAAAGTGCACTTAACTTTAGAGAACAGCTTTAACGCCCACAGCAGTATTTGGAAGCAATAACGCTACGGCCGGCAGGCAGTACGAGCGTTCACTCCCCACGGCTTGTGCGCAGGATCACTAGCAGGCGGTTTTTTCTTTTTTTCTTTTTTTGGTCATCAGTCTACTGACTGGTTTGATGCGGCCCGCCACGAATTCCTTTCCTGTGCTAACCTCTCCATCTCAGAGTAGCACTTGCAACCTACGTCCTCAATTATTTGCTTAACGTATTCCAATCTCTGCCTTCTTCTACAGTTTTTGCCCTCTACAGCTCCCTCCAGTACCATGGAAGTCCTCGCATTCGGGAGGACGACGGTTCAATCCCGTCTCCGGCCATCCTGATTTAGGTTTTCCTTGATTTCCCTAAATCGTTTCAGGCGAATGCCGAGTTGATTTCTTTGAAAGGGCACGGCCGATTTCCTTCCCAATCCTTCCCTAACCCGAGCTTGCGCTATGTCTCTAATGACCCCGTTGTCGACGGGACGTTAAACACTAACCACCACCACCACCATGGAAGTCATTCCCTCATGTCGTAACAGATGTCCTGTCATCCTGTCCCTTCTCCTGATCAGTGTTTTCCACATATTCCTTTCCTCTCCGATTCTGCGTAGAACCTCCTCATTCCTTACCTTATCAGTCCATCTAACTTTCAACATTCGTCTATAGCACCACATCTCAAATGCTTCGATTCTCTTCTGTTCCGGTTTTCCCACAGTCCATGTTTCACTACCATACAATGATGTACTCCAGACGTACATCCTCAGAAATTTCTTCCACAAATTAAGGCCGGTATTTGATATTAGTAGACTTCTCTTGGCCAGAAATGCCTTTTTTGCCATACCGAGTCTGCTTTTGATGTCCTCCTTGCTCCGTCCGTCATTGGTTATTTTACTGCCTAGGTAGCAGAATTCCTTAACTTCATTGACTTCGTGACGATCAATCCTGATGTTAAGTTTCTCGCTGTTCTCATTTCTACTGCTTCTCATTACCTTCGTCTTTCTCAGATTTACTCTGAAACCATAATGTGTACTCATTAGACTGTTCATTCCGTTCAGCAGATCATTTACTTATTCTTCACTTTCATTCAGGATAGCAATGTCATCAGCGAATCGTATCATTGATATCCTTTGACCCTGTATTAAAATTCCACTCCTGAACCTTTCTTTTATTTCCATCATTGCTTCCTCGATGTACAGATTGAAGAGTAAAAGCGAAGGCTACAGCCTTGTCTTACACCCTTCTTAATACGGGCACTTCGTTCTTGATCGTCCACTCTTGTTATTCCCTCTTGGTTGCTGTACATATTGTATATGACCCGTCTCTCCCTATAGCTTACCCCTACATTTTTCAGAATCTCGAACAGCTTGCACCATTTTATATTGTCCAACGCTTTTTCCAGGTCGACAGATCCTATGAAAGTGTCTTGATTTTTCTTTAGCCTTGCTTCCATTAGTAGTCGTAACGTCAGAATTGCGTCTCTCGTCCCTTTACTTTTCGTAAAGCCAAATTGATCGTCACCTAGCGCATTCTCAATTTTCTTTTCCATTCTTCTGTATATTATTCTTGTAAGCAGCATCGATGCATGAGCTGTTAGGCTGATTGTGCGATAATTCTCGCACTTGTCAACTCTTCCCGTCTTCGGAATTGTATGGATGATGCCTTTCCGAAAGTCAGATGGTATATCGCCAGACTCATATATTCTACACACCAACGTGAATAGTCGTTTTGTTGCCACTTCCCCTAATGATTTTAGAAATTCTGATGGAATGTTATCTATCCCTTCTACCTTATTTGACCGTAAGTCCTCCAAAGCTCTTTAAAATTCCGATTCTAATACTGGATCCCCTATCTCTTCTAAATCGACTCCTGTTTCTTCTTCTATCACATCAGACAAATCTTCACCCTCATAGAGGCTTTCAATGTGTTCTTTCCACCTATCTGCTCTCTCCTCTGCATTTAACAGTGGAATTCCCGTTGCTCTCTTAATGTTACCACCGTTGCTTTTAATGTCACCAAAGGTTGTTTTGACTTTCCTATACGCTGAGTCTGTCCTTCCGACAATCATATCTTTTTCGATGTCTTCACATTTTTCCTGCAGCCATTTCGTCTTAGCTTCCCTGCACTTCCTATTCATTTCATTCCTCAGCGACTTGTATTAATGTATTCCTGATTTTCCCGGAACATGTTTGTTCTTCCTCCTTTCATCAAACAACTGAAGTATTTCTTCCGTTACCCATGGTTTCTTCGCAGCTACCTTCTTTGAACCTACGTTTTCCTTCCCAACTTCTGTGATGGCACTTTTTAGAGATGTCCATTCCTCTTCAATGGTATATATTTATATATGGTCCGATCTGCCTCACAATGAGCGGTCCTGATAAGAATCCATAACCCCACCGACGCCAGGAAACGAGCAGACTTAACAAATGACCTGCAGCACAGATGGATTGCAGTGAAAACAAGGTCAAATCACAGCCACACTGGAATATATAATAAGCATGAGCCCAAATTATTATGGAGCCAAACTCTAACATTTCCCGCCTCCCAGTAAATTAACAGGTACTCAGAGATCACATCCAATTGCCTTAAGGCACATACAACTTTAAATAAACATACCAAATGCTGCCGTGACAAATGATTAAACCATTAACTCTACGGCTGACGGCCGTGTACACCACGGCAACCAGTTCAAAAGCGGTCAATATGTCCTAAAACAAGTTAAAATTGGCATGAAAATCACTTAAAATACACACTCCACAAATGGTGAGAAACGAAATGAGGAACATCAGCCTCCTTCAAATAGCCACTGTGGAACCAAGATCAGAACCATCTCTGGCAGCTACCCACGCCACATTAAGTTTCAACAATCTTATCAGTTAAACACAGAATAAAAGTCATACGTAACTTGTAGCTTGCAAATTACGAGTTGGGAAGCTGTTCAGCGCGAGACGACGAACCCTCACGACAACTTTGCACGTGAAGGCGCCCAGTCATCGGCACCGTACTTCCGACGCGACAAAAGACAAGGGAGGCGGGCACGGCGAGGACCCATGCGCCACGGTTGGGGACGCGGGATTGTTTTCAACACAAGTTCAGCGCCGACCGGAGACTCCCCCGTCACACGTTCACCCGGATAACCACCGGGGGGGGGGGGGGGGGGGGGAGCAGTCAAAGGTAGCTCGACAGCCGAATATCGATATCAGTGATGCAAATAGAACACCCTAGCGCCAGCCGCCGTGGCTCAAAAGGTTTCGCAAGTAACATGCAGACATTAATATTCTTCGTTATAGACAAAGTTCAAGTAAGATAGACACACAGTTGTGGATAACTAATCTGCAAGTGCTGTCCACTAAGGTCTGTTACGGAGCCGATCTGAGCGGCCGAGGATGGCAGCAGCGGGGCTTATATTCTCTTCTTGCAGGGGCGCTCCTGGTGCTGCTCGGTCTTCGTCAGAGGGCTATCGGCTGACGTTTCCTCACTGCCTTCTCTAGTTTTTCCGTACTTTGTTTTCATATATGTTATCTCAAGTCGTGTGTGTCACACTTCATAACCTGTAACCATACAGTAGCCACCACTTGAATTATAGTTCATTCTAGAACCTACAAATAGTTCTGGCGTAACCACAAGCGCCAGAACGAAAACAAAGAACGGAAAAACCAGAGAAGGCAGTGAGGAAACTTCAGCCAATAGCCCTCTGACAAAGACCGAGCCGCACTAGGAGCGCCCCCTGCAAGAAAAGAATATAAGCCCCGCTCCTGCTATATATAAATTCTACATGCCCACATATGTTTCTTTAAGATCCTAATATCTGGTGTGATAGCCGCAGCAGGATGGCTTGGTTTATTGTTATTACTGGAGAATCTGGACTATCTTGATGTAATATGTTTGTCATATAACTTGCATCACAGGTGTTAGGCCCTTTAGCAGGAGGAATTTAAATGTGATTACACCCCCTATAGAACCGTTTTGGTAAGTGTATTTCGCATTTTGCAAGGCTGTAGGACTGTCATAAAGAATGTACAATTGATTGTGACCGAGACTTCGTGATTGGTGATATGCATGCAGAGTCTCTATATGTATATGTATAGAGCTGACAGTGGACGATGGCTGCAATTTTAATTGTCATCAGTCTTCCGACTGATTTGTTGCGGTCTCTCACGACTTTTGTGTCCTGTGCTAACCTCTTCATCTCAGAGTAGCACTTGCAACCTATGTTCTCAATAATCAGCTGGATGTATTCCAATCTCTGTATTCCTCTACAGTTTTTTCCCTCTACAGCTCCCACTAGTATGATGGAAGTCACTCCCTCATGTCTTAACATATGTCCTGTCATCTTGTCCCATCTCATTATCAGTGTTTCCCACATACTCCTAGCCTTTCCGATTCTGCGCATATCTTCCTCATTCTTTACGTTATCAGTCACCTAATTATTAACATTCGTTTGTAGCACCACATCTCAATTGCCTCGATTCTCTTCTGTCCCGGTTTTCCCACAGTCCATGTTTCACTATCATACAATATTGTACTCCAGACGTACACTCTGAGAAATTTCTTCCTCAAATTAAGGCTCATATTTGATATTATTAGACTTCTCTTGCCCTTCTTGCCATTGCTAGTCTGCTTTTTATGTCCTCCTTGCCCCGCCTGTCATTGGTTTTTTCACTGCCTAGGTCGCAGTATTCCTTAACTTCATCGAATTCGTGGCCATTAATGCTGATGTTAAGTTTCTCGCTGTTCTCATTTCTACTACTTCTCATTACCTTCATCTTTCTTCGAGTTACTCTCAATACATACTCTGCAGTCATTAGACTGTTCAATCCGTTTAACAGATCTTGTAAATCTTCTTCTTTTTCAATCGGGATAGCAATGTCATCAGCCAATCGTATCATTGATATCCTTTCACGTTGAATTTTAATTACACTACCGAACGTTTCTTGTATTTCAATCATTGCTTCCTCGAAGTACAGATCGAACAGTAGGAGTGAAAGGCTACATCTTTGTCTTGCACCCTTTTCAATATGAGCACTTCTTTCTTGGTCGTCCACTCATTATTCCCTCTTGGCTGTTGCACGTATTGTATATGACCTGACTCTCCTCGTAGCTTCCCCCAACTTTTCTCAGAATTTCGAACGTCTTGCACCATTTTACATTGTCGAACGCTTTTTCCAGGTCGACAAATCCTATGGCTTTATTCTTCTTTAGTCTTGCTTGCATTGTTAACCGCAACGTCTGACTTGCCTCTCTAGTGCCTTTACATTTCCTTAAGCCATAGTGTCAAACTGCGTCATGTAGCGCATTCTCAATTTTCCATTCTTCTGTTTGTTAATCTTGTCATCATCTTGGATGGATGAGCTGTTAAGCTGCATGTGCGGTAGTTCTCGTACTGGACAGCTTTTGCCGTCTTCGGAATCCTGTGGATGATGCTTTCCCAAAAGTCAGACAGTACGTCGCGAGACATTCTACACACCAACGTGAAAAGTCGTTTGGTTGCAACTTCTCCCAATGATTTTCTTCTCTGCATTTAACAGTGGAATTCCCGTTGCGCTCTTAATGTTATCACCACCGCTTTTGGTTTCACCAAAGATTGCTTTGACTTTCCTGTGTCCTGGCTCTGACCTCCTGACAATCATCTCTCTTTCCATGTCCTCACATTTTTCCTGTAGCCATTTCGTCTTAGCTTCCCTGCAATTCCTATTTATTTCATTCCTCAGCTATTTGTATTTCTCTATTCCTCAGTTTCCTGGAACATTTTTGTACTTCCTACTTTCATCGATGGATTGAAGTATTTCTTTTGTTACCCATTGGTTTCTTCGCAGTTACCTTCTCTGTACCTATGTTTTCCTCCCAAATTCTGTGATAGCCCTTTTTAGAGATATCCATTCCTCTTCAGCTGTACTGCCTAGTGATTTATAACTTCTTGCTATAACAATACCCTTACAGAACTTCAACCGTTTCTCGTCATTCATTAGTATTTCTGTATCCAAGAGCTAGGTGTATTGATCCTTCCTGATTAATGTTTTAAACTTCAGCCTATTCTTCATTCCTATTGTATTGTTATCTGAGTCAGTGTCTGCCCCTGGGCACACCCTACAATTCAGTATCTGATTTCGGAATCTCTGTCTTACCATGATGTGGTCTAACTGAAATCTTCACGTATCACCCGGTTTTTTCCAAGTATATCTCCCCCTCTTGCGATTATTGAACAGAGTATTCGCTGTTACTAGTTGAAACTTGTTACAGAACTCAATTAGTCTTTCTTCTTTCTCATTCCTTTTCCCAAGCTCATATTCTCCCGTAAGCTTTTCTTCTACTACTTGTCCTACAACTACATTCCAGTCACCCATGACTATCAGTTTCTAATATCCCTTTACCTACTGTATTTTCCTTTAAATATCCTCATACACTTTCTCTATCCCTTCATCTTGACCTTTCGACGTCGGCTTGTGTATCTGACTATCATTGTCGGTGTTGGTTTGCTGTCGATTCTGATAAGAACAACCCTACCGCTGAACTGTTCACAGTAAGACACTGTGTGCCCTATCTTCTTATTCATAACGAATCTATTCCCGTTATAACTTTTTCTGCTGCTGTTGATATTACCCAATACTCATCTGACCAGAAATCCTTCTCTTCTTAAATCCTTCTCTTCTTTCCATTTCACTTCACTGACCACTACTGTACCTAGATTGAGCCTTTGCAGTTCCATTTTCAGATGTTCTAGTTTCTCTACCACGTTCAAGCTTCTGACATTCCACGCCCCGACTCGTAGAGCGTTATCCTTCTGTTGACTGTTCAATCTTTTTTCTCATGTTAGCCTCCCTCATGGCAGTCCCCTCCCAGAGATCCGAATGGTCGACGATTCCGGAATCTTTTGCCAGTAGGGAGATCATCAAGACACTTCTTCAATTACAGGCCACATGTCTTGTGGATACACGTTACGTGTCTTTAATGCAGTGGTTTCCATTGCCTTCTGCATCCTCATGCCGTTGATCATAGCTGATTCTTCCGCCTTTAGGGGCAGTTTCCCACCCCAAGGACAAGAGAGTGCCCTGAAACTCTGTCCGCTCCTTCACCCTTTAAGACAAGGCCGTTGGCAGAATGAGGTGTGACTTCCTATGTCGGAAGTCTTCGGCCGCTAAAGCTGATAATTAATCAAAATTTATGCAGCGGCATAACTCGAACGCGGGGCGAAAACGTTTTGATTACGACTGCATAACTTACTAATGATTTGTCTATGAATTTCACTGCCTGGGAGTTCCAGGATGCTAAGTGCAGTCCACTTCATGTCAACTAACAAATAAATTCTTACTAGGGTAAAAAAGTACTTGAAATTACAGTTTGTAGGCCCCCTGACAGGGTTCTGAGAATGTATCGGAGCAGGAAGGTATAAACAGAAGTATGGAAGCTCATTTGGTAAACAATGAGAGCATATACTTATCGGAAAAATAACAGAGCAGCAATGAAATCAACTCCCTACACATGTCAACTCCATGTTTCAGATCCCTACATGATGCAGTGGAAGATGCATCCAAATTTAAACTAGTCGTACCACTCTTTGTAACAGAACGTCCTAACATCACCTTATAAGATTTTATGACATGTCTCTCTCCCGATATATCGAAAAACAAACAGCGTTTGCGTTTTGACATGTTCTATATTACATATGCATGAACTGATCCATTGGAACAGGTGGTCAATGATCAGTGTCACTTGCACTAATCTGTATTAAATTTTGTCACTTTTACTGGAGACTATCAATCACAAGTGAAGATTTGTGTGTTGTTCTTTCACAAGCATTTTGATACAATGTTTTTCTGGTGTAACACATCCAAGCAGCATATGCCTACAGCTTTGTACTCTGCCACACAGTTTGTTTTAACACCATCACTTCAAGGTCTGTGTCAGGTGCTATAGTGACATTAACACAATTCGATCCATTGGCTGCCACAGAAAGCTGGACATTGCATGGTGTAAACTATACTGCTCCCACAACACACATGATGGTAGAAATATAACACAAAGGCGATGTTTATCATTCATAAAAATGGGGAAGACATCACAACATTTGGAACCTGGAAGGGTTTGCAGCATTTTAGAGCATTTGCAAGTAGCTGTCTGAAGGTGATATACATTTAATCTCATCTTCCACAGTGACGTGGTATCAGATCTTTTGGTGTTCATTATCGAAGTGGGCAAAAGCTTTGTTTCCTTATATTGTAGCCATGTACATGACCACTGTTCCATTGTCGATCATCCCCAGCAGCTGCTGTTCACAACATGTGTGAGGTAGTAGAAATTAAAAGAGGTACTGTTATGTTATTGGTGAAAAACGTGAGGCAGGATGATGAAATTGGATGGGTCTGGAGTATTGAAGATTGTCTCCAAACAGCTGTCTGAAGGTGATGACTTGTACATTTAAAAGCATCTTCCACAGTAACAAGTATGAGATGCATAGTGTTCCGCTAAGTCTCCATCTCAAATTAATGGTGTCAGTCAATCATTATGTGGTAATCCACAGTGAACACATGGGATGGAATGGAAAATACACCACTGATATTGGACAATATACTGTTCCTCACTACTAAGGTATCACTGGCATATATCTGGCACTCCCACTGCTTATAACCCAAGTAGGACAAAATTGGGAGAAAAGTTGTTCTGTCTCTTAGGAAATTGACGGACTTTGTTTGTATTTTACGTCGGAAATATCTATACCTGCAGTCACACGTCCAATGTCAGTCTTGCGTATTACAATTAGTAGCAGTTTTGATGGACGCATCCATGCTTCACTAGGAAACAGAGCGAGGAAAAATGACATGAATATTTTCTAGTTGATACACTGAGTTACCGCCCACGCCCTACTGCACGAAAATGCATACAAGGAAACCACGACTTCCTATGGGGGAGTAAACTCCTCGATCAGTGGCCGAGGATGTAACAGTCTTATTGCTGTTTACAGAACCATCACCATGGCTCTAGTAGCATTTCTCTTGTACACAAACGTCCTGGTCTAATGCTAGAAAATGTTTTTGGAAATTTGTGATAAGGTCGTGTGGGACCAAACTGCTGTGGTCATCGGTCCCCAATCCTACACACTACTTAATCCAACTTGCGCTATAAACAACACACACAGCCATGCCCAAGGGAGGATTCGAACCTCCGACAGGGGGGACCCGCACGGACTGTGACAAGGTGCCTCAGACTGCACGGCTAACCCGTGCCGCTGATGTTAGGTGGTTTTGCTCAGGTGTAGGATAATATATCAGTTTCGTCCTAACATCACGTCTCTAGAGAACACTCCCTTCATACTATTAAGGCTGTTATACACCGTGTGATCAAAAGTATCCAAACACCCCCAAAAACATACGTTTTTCATATTAGGTGCATTGTGCTGCCACATACTGCCAGGTACTCCGTACCAGCGACATCGTGAGAGAGCAGAATGGAGCGTTCCATGGAACTCATGGACTCTGAATGTGGTCAAGTGATTGGATGCCACTTGTCTCATACGTCTGTACGCGAGATTTCCACGGATTCAAAACTGCATCAGGATCCACTGCAAGTAATATGACCGTTAGGCGGCAGGTGATAAAACTTGGATTTCATGATCGAGAGACTGCTCATAAGCCACATAACACGCCGATAAATGCCAAACGACGCCTCGCTTGGTGTAAGGAACGTACACACTGGACGATTGAACAGTGGAAAAACGTTCTGTAGAGCAACGAACCACGGTAGACAATGTGGTGATCCGATGGCATGGTATGGTGTGGGTATGGCGAATGCCCAGTAAACGTCATCTGCCAGCATGCGTGGTGCCAACAGTAAAATTCGGAGGCGGTCGTGTTATGGCGTGGTCGTGTTTTACATGGAGGAGGTTTGCGCCCCTGTTGTTTTGCGTGGGACTATCACAGCACAGGCCTTCATTGATGTTTTAAGCACAGTCTTACTGCCGACTGTTGAAGAGCAGTTTGGGGTTGGCGATTGCATCTTCCAGCACGATAGAGCACCTGTTCAAAACGCACGGCCTGTGGCGGAGTGGTTACACGACAGTAACATCCCTGTAATGGAATGGCCTGCACAGAGTCCTGACCTGAATCCTATACAACAGCTTTGGGATGTTTTATAACGCCGACTTCGTGCCAGGCCTCACTTACCGACATCGATACCTCTCCTCAGTGCAGCATTCCACGGAGAATGGGCTGTCATCACCCAAGAAACCTTCCAGCTCCTGATGGAACGTAAGGGTGAGAGAGTGGAAGCTGTCATCAAGGCTAAGTGTGGGCCAACACCATAGAGTATTCCGGCATTACCGGTGGAGGGCGCCATGAACTTGTAAGTCATTTTGAGCCATGTGTCCAGATACTTTTGATAACATAGTGTATGTGGCATCAGTCCAGTATTCTACAGAACAAGGTAGGGAATGGCTCAAATCTATAAACAGATTGATTCTTCTCCTTAATACTTCTGGAATAACATTCCTTGTGACATCCAACAGTAATTCTGTATTATCTATATTTGACTGAATGTGTTAGATCAGTCCTGGATTCTGATACATGTGTTATTCCTGCGTTAATATAGCACTTCTGTGTAATCCTTTTTCACCTTTGTTGATGTGTAACTAAAACCCACATAGTTTACAGAGGAGAGAGAGGGTTAAGACTGAATGCAGACAGCAGAATTTTTATCTTTTCTCGGTTTTCGGTGTCCAGATACCTCCACCCCAACTCATTTCCATACACTTCATGGTATTTTTGTCTAATTCTATGTATTCTTAGTCAATTGCAAGGTTTTAACGATTTTAAAAATAGTTCAAATGGCTATGAGCACTATGGGACTTAACATCTGAGGTCATCAGTCCCCTAGAACTTAGAAATACTAAAAACCTAAGGACATCACACACATCCAAGCCCCAGGCTGGATTCCAACCTGCGACCGTAGCGGTCGCACGGTTAGAGACTGAAGCGCCTAGAACCGCTCGGCCACACCTCCCGCTTTAACGAATTTACATATTTCTCATCAATTTGTCGTAATTATACCAAGTTTAGTTAGATTTTTACGGATTTTATCTATTTTTCTCATTGCCAAACCTGCTCCAATGGATCAGTTCGTGTAGATGTCATATAGACCATGTCAACATGCAAACGCTGTTTGTTTTTCGATATATCGGGAGAGAGAGATGTGATAAACTCTTATAAGGTGATGTTAGGATGTTCTGTTACAAAGAGTGGTACGACTGGTTTAAATTTGGATGCATCTTCCACTGCATCATGTAGGGATCTGAAACAGGGAGTTGACATGTGTAGGGAGTTGATTTCATTGTTGCTCTGTTTTTTTCCGATAAGTGTATGCTCTCATTGTTTACCAAATGAGCTTCGATACTTCTGTTTATACCTTCCTGCTCTGATACATTCTCAGAACCCTGACAGGGCGTCTACAAACTGTAATTTCAAGTACTTTTTTTACCCTAGTAAGAAGTTAGTTGTTAGTTGAGAAGGAGTCGACTGCTCTTAGCATCCTGGAACTCCCAGGCAGTGTAATTCATAGACAAAACATTAGTAAGTTATGCAGTCATAATCGAAACGATTTCGGCACCGCGTTCGAGTTATGCCGCTGCATAAATTTTGATTAATTATCAGCTTTAGCGGCCGAAGACTTCCGACATAAGAAGTCACACCTCATTCTGCCAACGGCCTTGTCTTAAAGGTTGAAGGAGCGGACAGAGGTTCAGGGCACTCTCTTGTCCTTGCGGTGGGAAAGTGCCCCTAAAGGCGGAAGAATCAGCAATGATCAACGGCATGAGGATGCAGAAGGCAATGGAAATCACTGCATTAAAGACACGTAACGTGTATCCACAAGACATGTGGCCTGTAATTGAAGAATTGTCTTGATGATCTCTCCACTGGCAAAACATTCCGGAATAGTCCCCCATTCGGATCTCTGGGAAGGGCCTGCCATGGGGGAGGCTAACATGAGATAAAATATTGAACAGTCAACGGAAGGATAACGCTCTACGAGTCGGGGCGTGGAATGCCAGAAGCTTGAACGTGGTAGGGAAACCAGAAAATCTGAAAGGGTTCAAACGGCTCTGAGCACTATGGGACTTAACATCGATGGACATCAGTCCCCTAGAACTTAGAACTACTTACACCTAACTAACCTAAGGACATCACACAACACCCAGTCATCACGAGGCAGAGAAAATCCCTGATCCCACCGGGAATCGAACCCGGGAACCCGGGCGCGAGAACGCTACCGCACGACCACGAGCTGCGGACAGTCTGAAAAGGGAACTGCAAAGGCTCAATCTAGGTATAGTTGTGGTCAGTGAAGTGAAGTGGAAAGAAGAGAAGGATATCTGGTCAGATGAGTGTAGGGTAATATCAACAGCAGCAGAAAAAGGTATAACGGGAATAGATTCGCTAAGAATAGGAAGATAGGGCACACAGTGTCTTACTGTGAACAGTTCTGCGGTAGGGTTGTTATTATCAGAATCGACAGCAAACCAACTCCAACAATGATAGTTCAGATACACAAGCCGACGTCAAAAGGTCTAGTAGAAGAGATAGAGAAAGTGTATGAGGATATTTAAAGGAAAATACAGTATGTAAAGGGATATTAATAACTGATAGTCATGGGTGACTGAAATGCAGTTGTGGGACAAGTAGTAGAAGAAAAGGTTACGGGAGAATATGAGCTAGGGAAAAGCAATGAGAGAGAGGAACGACTAATTGAGTTCTGTAACAAGTTTCAACTAGTAACAGTGAATACTTTGTTCAATAATCGCAAGAGGGGGAGATATACTTGGAAAAAACCGGGTGATACGTGAAGATTTCAGTTATATCACATCATGGTAAGACAGAGATTCCGAAATCAGATACTGGATTGTAGGGCGTACCCAGGAGCAGACATAGACCAAGATCACAATACAATAGTGATGAAGAATAGGCTAAAATCTAAATCATTGATCAGGAAGGATCAATACACGTAGCAGTGGGATACAGAAATACTAATGAATGACGAGAAACGGCTGAAGTTCTGTAAGGGTATTGTTACAGCAATAGGTAATAGTTCAGTAGGCAGTACAGTTGAAGAGGAATGGATATCTCTAAAAAAGGCTATCACAGAGTTTGGGAGGAAAACTTAAGTACAGAGAATGTAACTGCGAAGAAACAAATGGGTAACAGAAGAAATAATGCAATCCATTGATGAAAATAGGAAGTACAAAAATGTTCGAGGAAACTGAGGAACAGAGAAATACAAATGGATGAGGAATGAAAAAAATAGGAATTCCAGATAAGCTAAGACGAAATGGCTACAGGAAAAATGTGAGGACATGGAAAAAGAAATGATTGTCAGAAGGAGAGACTCAGGATACAGGAAAGTTAAAACAATCTTAGGTGAATTTACAAGCGAGGGTGATAACATTAAGAGTGAAACGGTAATTCCACTGTTAAATGCAGAGGAGAAAATCATTGGGAGAAGTTGCAACCAAACGACTTTTCACGTTGGTGTGTAGAATGTTCCGCGACGTACTGTCTGACTTTTGGGAAAGCATCGTCCACAGGATTCCGAAGACGGCAATAGCTGTCAAGTACGAGGACTACCGCACAATCAGCTTAACAGCTCAGGCATCCAAGTTGATAACAAGAATAACATACAGAAGAATGGAAAACTGAGAATGCGCTACATGACGATCAGTTTGGCTTTAGGAAATGTAAAGTCACGAGAGAGGCAAGTCTGACGTTGCTTTTAACAATACAAGCAAGACTAAAGAAGAATAAAGTCACGTTCATAGGATTTGTCGACCTGGAAAAAGCGTTCGACAATGTAAAATGGTGCAAGACGTTCGAAATTCTGAGAAAAGTTGCGGGAAGCTACAAGGAGAGACAGGTCATATACAATATGTGCAACAGCCAAGAGGTAATAATGAATGGACGACCAAGAAAGAAGTGCTCATATTGAAAAGGGTGTCAGACAAATATGTAGACTTTCACTCGTACTGTTCAATCTGTACTTCGAGGAAGCAATGATGGAAATAAAAGAAACGTTCGGTAGTGTAATTAAAATTCAATATGAAAGGATTTCAATGATACGATTGGCTGATGACATTGCTATCCTGATTGAAAAAGAAGAAGAATTACATGATCTGTTAAACGGATTAAACAGTGTAATGACTGCAGAGTACGGATTGAGAGTAACTCGAAGAATGATGAAGGTAATGAGATGTGGTAGAAATGGGAACAGCGAGAAACTTAACATCAGGATTGATGGCCACGAATTAGATGAAGTTAAGGAATACTGCGACCTAGGCAGTCAAATAACCAATGACAGACGGGGCAAGGAGGACATAAAAAGCGGACTAGGAATGGCAAAAAGGGCAAGAGAAGTCTAATAATATCAAATATGAACCTTAATTTGAGGAAGAAATTTCTGAGAGTGTGTGTCTGGAGAACTATATTGTATGATAGTGTAACATGGACTGTGGGAAAACCGGGACAGAAGCGAATCGAAGCAACTGAGATGTGGTGGTACAAACGAATGTTGAAAATTAGGTGACTGATAAGGTAAAGAATGAGGAGAGGAAAGGAGAATGTGGGAAACACTGATAATGAGATGGGACTAGATGACAGGACATCTGTTAAGACATGAGGGAGTGACTTGCATGGAATTAGAGGGAGCTGTAGTGTGTAAAAAATGTAGAGGAATACAGAGATTGGAATACATCCAGCTGATAATTGAGAACATAGGTTGCAGATGCTTCTCTGAGATGAAGAGGTTAGCATAGGACAGAAAGTCGTGAGAGGCCGCAACAAACCAGTCAGAAGACTGATGACAAAAATGCAACCATCGTCCACTGACAGCTCTATACATATACATAAAGAGACTCTGCATGCATATCACCAATCACGAAGTCTCGGTCACAATCACTTGTACATTCTTTATGACAGTCCTACAGCCTTGCAAATTGCGAAATACACTTACCAAAACAGTTCTATAGGGGGTGTAATCACATTTAAATTCCTCCTGCTAAAGAGCTTAACACCTGTGATGCAAGTTTTATGACAAACATATTACATCAAGATAGTCCAGATTCTCCAGTAATAACAATAAACCAAGCCATCCTGCTGCGGCTATCACATCTCATAATATGCTCTTAAAGAAACATTTGGGCATGCAGAATGCTCTCAGATTACACAACTTTTGCAGATTAAACTGATAGAAACCGACTGTATCTATTCTTGACGATAATGATTGTTTTATTTTTATCGTCAGGTTTGGTTGTTAATATATATATATATATATATATATATATATATATATATATATATATATATATATATATATATTTTCTTCCAAGTCGTGTGTGTCATACTTCATAACCTGCAACTATAGAGTAGCCGCCACTTGAATAATAGTTCGTTGTGGAACCTACAAATTGTTCTGGCATAACCACAAGCGCCAGAACGAAAACAAAGTACAGAAAAATTAGAGAAGGCAGTGAGGAAACGTCAGCGAATAGCCCTCTGACGAAGACCGAGCAGCACCAGGGGCGCCCCCTGCAAGAAGTTAATACAAGCGCCGCTCCTGCCTTCCTCGGCCGCTCAGATCGGCTCCGTACACAGACCTTAGTTGACAGCACTCGCAGATTAGTTATCCACAACTGTGTGTCTATCTTACTTGAAATTCGTCTATAAGGAAGAATATCAATATCTGCATGTTACTTGCGAAACCTTGGGCGCCTTGACGTGCAAAATTGTGGTGCGCTCGTCGTCTCACGCAGAACAGCTTCCCAGGCCGTAATTTGCAAGCTCCAAGTTACGTATGACCTTTATTCTGTGTTTAACTGAGAAGGTTGTTGAAACTTATTGTGGCGTGGGTAGCTGCCAGAGGTGGTTCTGATCTTGGTTCCACAGTGGCTATTTTAAGGGGGCTGATGTTCCTCATTTCGTTTCTCACCATCCGTGGAGTGTGTGTTTTAAGTGGTTTCCATGCAAACTTTAACTTGTTTTAGGACATATTGACCGATTTGGGACTGGTTGCGGTGGTGTACGCGCCCGGCAGCCCTAGAGTTAATGGTTTAATCATTTGTCACGGCAGGATTTGGTATGTTTATTTAAAGTTGAATGTGCCTTAAGGCAACTGGATGTGATCTCTGAGTTTCCTGTTAATTTACTGGGAGGCGGGTAATGTTAGAGTTTTGCTCCATAAGAATTTGGGGGCGTGCTTATTATATATTCCAGTGTGGCTGTGATTTGACCTTGTTTTCATTGCAATCCATTTGTGCTGCAGGCCATTTGTTAAGTCCACTCGTTTCCTGGCGTCGGTGGGGTTATGGATTCTTGTCTGGACCGCTCATTATGAGGCCGGTCGGACTAGATATAAATATATACCACCTGCTAGTGAGCCTGCGCACAAGCCGTGGGGAGTGAACGCTCGTATTGCCTGCCGGCCGTAGCGTTATTGCTTCCAAATACTGCTGTGGGCCTTAAAGCTGTTCTCTAAAGTTAAGTGCGTTAAGGGAATCATTCAAAATCATTATGTCCGTTAGTTAAGTGAAGCCACTTTGTTAATATTTGCATTTTTACTATAAGCATGTTTCACTGCGGTCCTTTATGTGGGCAGTTCAGTTTTATTAAGCTTTAAGATCTTTGTTTCGTTTTTTTTTTAATAAAGTTGTGGTATTATGTGGCTCTGTAACTTTGGGTTGGAAGTGTATAGTGTTATTAGTCTGTTGAGATATGGTTAAACAAGAACGATTTTTTATGATTGATTATTCACCGTACCTACTATCTATGATATTTAGTTGCGGACGCAGCCAAAGCCAAAGCGAAGATTTGTATATTGCATCAGTAAGAGGACAAATGTCCGAAATGAAGTTTATGATAAAGTCTGTTTTGAGTCAAATTAAAATTGTAAAACAATCACAAGCCTGTCCATCACCAGTGATCCGGGGCTTCCAATTTCCTTTAAATAACTATGGTGAGATTGTAATTTTTGATTTTCTAAGTAATTGAGTAGTACCACGGTTCACCTTTATAAATAGAAGTTAAGTATTTTCAATTGCTTCACAGAAACAAAACTACCAATTTTATTTGCTTGAATTGTTGTACAGCTGTGGGACGGGAGGAAGACAGGGTTGTAGCCTCTCCCCAATGTTGTTCAATCTGTATATTGAGCAAGCAGTAAAGGAAACAAAAGAAAAATTCGGAGTAGGTATTAAAATCCTTGGAGAAGAAATAAAAACGTTGAGGTTCGCCGATGACATTGTAATTCTGTCAGAGATAGCAAAGGACTTGGAAGAGCAGTTGAATGGAATGGACAGTGTCTTGAAAGGAAGATATAAGATGAACATCAACAAAAGCAAAACGAGGATAATGGAATGTAGTCTAATTAAGTCGGGTGATGATGAGGGAATTAGATTAGGAAGTGTGACACATAAAGTAGTAAAGGAGTTTTGCAATTTGGGGAGCAAAATAACTGATGATGGTCGAAGTAGAGAGGGCATAAAATGTAGACTGGCAATAGCAAGGAAAGCGTTTCTGAAGAAGAGAAATTTGTTAACATCGAGTATAGATTTAAGTGTCAGGAAGTCATTTCTGAAAGTATTTGTATGGAGTGTAGCCATGTATGGAAGTGAAACATCGACGATAAATAGTTTGTACAAGAAGAGAATAGAAGCATTCGAAATGTGGTGCTATAGAAGAATGCTGAAGATTAGATGGGTGGATCACTTAACTAATGAGGAGGTATTGAACAGGATTATGTAGAAGAGAAGTTTGTGGCACAACTTGACCAGAAGACGAGATCGGTTGGTAGTACATGTTCTGAGACATCAAGGGATCAGTACTGGAGGGCAGCGTGGAGGGTAAAAATCGTAGAGGGAGACCAAGAGATGAATACACTAAGCAGATTCAGAAGGATGTAGATTGCAGTAGGTACTGGGTGATGAAGAAGCTTGCACAGGATAGAGTAGCATGGAGAGCTGCATCAAACCAGTCTCAGGACTGAAGACCACAACAACAACAACGAATTTTTGCACCTGTGTCTTCTAATATGACCCCCTACCTGTCCCACCCCATTCAAAGGTGCCACGCCTGCAATCGTTAGATGCCACACAGCTAATGCAGATGTTTCAGTTCCAGACTCAAGAAATTTCCACATTACTCAACAGAGTGCAGCAGCTACTGGCCAATGCTACGCGCCCGCCGTAACAAGCACTGCCTACTACAGCTGCTATACCACCTTTTCGACAGTTTGATGCACCCGACGAGAAGTGGCTCTAGTGGTTGTCTCAGTCTAACGCCCACATCATCGCCCACAGTGTGCCAGCTACTGTAATACTTTCCTGTTTGTTATCAGGGGTGGGAAGTGCAGTGTTCAGCTAAATTCAAAAACTCTTTCCTAACGCCACTGCGAGTGAACTTTGTTATGAATTTCTGTTAGAGGCCCTAACAAAGTGTTGTAACCAACAAGTGAATGAGGTAGCAGCCAGGTATCAACTCTTTAGTTGCAAAATATGGCAAGAACAAACTTATCTCGAGGGGATGCTAGATTTGCAGGTTATGACAAAGAAATGCAAATTCAACTGTGCTTGCAGTGATTGATATTCAGATGTTATAATGCATGATGTTCGTGTACAACGTGCCTGATGTCAAAATCAGAGAACAAATTTTGAAACAGTCCAATCCATCATTCCAGCAAGTAGGCTAATACTAGATCAGTACGATTCCGGTGCTTTGTCGGCTGGTACATTTGAGCAGCCAGCTATTTGTTGGGTTGTCCTTTAGTTTCCATCGCCCCATTCCGCACCGGTGGCGTGCTTTATCCACGCTTAGTGAACACCTCGCCACGCTACATATGCAGTTCGCTAAACAGGCGGCTATACTGGTGAACAGAATTATGTCTTGCCCTCGCTGTTATACACAGCACAAACACCAAGCCTGCTCCTCCTGACAAACTCAGTTTTACGCTTGTGGTAGGGAAGGACGTCTACAATACATATGTTTGCAACAGAACAAACATACGAATTCGGCCCACTGAAAAAAATCTAGAATCAAGGCCCATGTCATTAATGCAATGTATTCCAAGTTTGCAACTAGCAAGCGTGCTGCTCGGTCAATGATACACCAGTCGGACAACATTTCTGTTCACTTACTTATTTGTGGCAACCGTGTGAAATTTCAGTTGGTCATGGGTGCTTCTGTCACGTTGGGAAAGGGTCGCACATATGAACTATTAGACGCCTGGAGACGTCTCTTGTTGATAGCCCTTCCTGGCATTAAGTAATAATGCGGACGCGGTCGAACCGCGGTATTGACCATCTAGGCATGGTTGAACAACAGACAATACGAGCTGTGTACGTCCTTTCTTGTGGAATGACTGGAACTGTTCGGCTGACGGATTTCTTCCCCCCACCCCCCCAATCTAATAGGTGCTGCTCATGGGTGGTTGTTTGCAACTTTGGACGGGTTTAGTGACATCTCTGAACTGTCAAAGAGACTGTGTCTGTTATACGATATCCACAGTCAGCGTCTGTCTTCAGGAGTTCAGGATGATGCAAAACTTTGTTTTGATGTGTTTAGTTCAAGGGTACGTTAGTGTCCAGCAGGCACATTATTTCGGCGAGGGACCTGTTTGCTGTCAAGAGGCACACTAACGAACTGACCACGCCGGGTGTTCTGCCCTCCGCCCCCCCCTCCCCCCCCCTTCCTACGGAACTGCCGTTATATCCGGAATCCACACCAAACATATCCTCTACCACTCGCTCCGTCAGCCGGCCAGGGTGGCCGAGCGGTTCTAGGCGCTACAGTCTGGAACCGCGTGACCGCTACGGTCGCAGGTTAATCCTGCCTCGGGCATGGATGTGTGTGATGTCTTTAGGTTAGTTAGGTTTAAGTAGTTCTAAGAACTAGGGGACTGATGACCTCAGAAGTTAAGTCCCATAGTGCTCAGAGCCATTTGAACCAACTCGCTCCGTCAACACAGGGCTCCGTCCTAGGTTGGCTCCCAGCTAAGAAAGCTGGCGTCACCTGGGCTGTTTCTCTGCGTGTCTCAGGAGGCAATTTGTTGAGGGGGTACCTCCTTCCTATTCTTCATCGGACTAACTGTGACTTCTGAGACATTACTCAGGATATCGTCGCTATCATACGTGGTCAGCAGATCGCATACTAGGATGTAGATACATTCTATAATCACACCATTCAATACGAACTACACGGAGTGGTTTATGGCCATACAAAGATCTGATGAAATATAACTTATAGGATTGCGTCATTAAAGAATTTATCGACATTGTATTAAGGCTGTGCTGATCAATCGTGATACCGACTGCGTCCTTCGTAAGGCCTGTGAATTCGCAATTAAACTGATTAAGAAGATGGAAAAGGTACTGCACAACGAATTGACTTCAAAAACAGGTAGAGGAACAGCAGAATTGTCGTCGCCACACGTATAGGCCTAACCAGCTCCCAAGCTATCGGATCATGAGAGCACTTGATGATGTGGCCGCTTGCCGAAATACTGTGCCCACTGTGCACAGACAACTGGTCGTTCACCCGTGAAATATTACGTCGTATTTCCGTGATGCTTTCGGGGTGTTTTCGTACCATGGGTTGTACCCAATATGAACCGGAATGTTTCCTTCAACATTGTGTAAGGCACCAAATCGTATTCCGAGTGGCATGCTTCATCACCTGACCTTAACCTATAGAAAACGTCTGGGTCTATTTGGAACAGAGAATAAGACGTAAAAGTCAACATTTTCGGAATATGATAGCTGCACGGGATTCGACTGGCTGCAACTGGAAGGCACATACCTGAAGAAATTTATAGATTATCTTCTCCAGAGAACTGACGCCATTTTTACGACCAGAGGTGGTGTTACACGGTATTAGCCTGATCTATTTTGTTTATTTCTGGTGTCGTGCTAACGGACAAATCCAATATCTTCTACACCGCTGAAAATTTACGTATTTCAAAGGATACGGTACTTCTGCGCCTTGTTCTGATATAGTATTTCACATAACTCGTAGCACAACCTTTGTGCGTCTCTCGGCAACAATATTGGAGGAGCTTTCCCCACTTCCATTCCCGTCACCGTCAGAAGTCTGCGGCATGGCATTTCTGAGTGCACTGTGCTTCACGTTACCACGAGCACTTTCGCGAGGAAACTTAAATCCGCTCGCTGTTATGCAGAAGAGCTGCATGAATGCTTAATTCAATAACAGTGCCAGCGGAAAGAAAACAAACAGCAGTGCGGTCGTAAACCAGCGGCGAGAGCCCCGTCAGCCGGAATCGATGCAGGTGAGCGCAGGCGTGCAGTTCGCCCTATTCGGCTTCTCCCTCCACCACCTCCCCTCGCCCCCAATAACACTCCCCCCACCACTACACCAAGCGATTTGTTCGTGGGATTAACACGCGCAGCGCCGCCAGCCGATCACAGCTGCCTGCCTGTGGTACGTAGCGAACTAACGGGAATTTTTTACCCGGGACCGTGCCCAACACAAACCCCCTCCACTCTACTCCCATTTTTACCTCTTTTTATTCGCGTTAGCCTCACAGCATTCGTGCATAGTTGCTGAGCTCTGGTCACTCTCTGAACAATTTTGCTCTAATCGGCTATTCCAGGCAGCTCGCTAATTTCAAATTAATTAATCTGTCCTCAAACACGTGTTTATTTATTTACTCGAGCAATACCACCAATTCAGACAGTCCATTTACACCAGTTTACAAAACACTGGATTATCATATTCGAATTATTTACCGGCGTTCACAAGGAATAATAATGTACACACATTAGAGCAGGTCACCATTCTCACTGAGTCTAATTATGAGCACTACAGGTGTCGAAAACCAGTCTCCTTTCCTTGAAATTACATCTTTTGTGCTCTGAATAATTTGTCCAACTGTCATCAGCACCCCCCTCCCCAACCATGCCCTCATTTCCCCAATATTTTCCTTTAAATCTACATCTACAGGGTGGTCCACTGATAGTGACCGGGCAAAAATATCTCACGAAATAAGCATCAAACGAAAAAACTACAAATAACGAAACTCGCCTACCTTGAAGGGGGAAACCAGATGGCGCTATGGTTGGCCCGCTAGATGGCGCTGCCGTAGTTCAAACGAATATCAACTCCGTTTTATTAAATAGGGACCCACATTTTTATTACATATTCGTGTAGAACGTAAGAAAATATGAATGTTTTAGTTGGACCACTTTAATATTTTTGAAATGTTAAGGATAATAAGTTGCCGTCTCTTCATCTAAGAATAGATGATGAATGCAGCTAGCCGCTAACTTTGTGTAATGTCTTGTCTGTATAGACGTGTATCTGTTGCCTTTAAGATCCCTTCACCTTCACACATAAATCTATACTGTAAAGTAAGGGTCTCCCATTTGTTGGCTGATCCGTGGTAAGACAGGCGAAAAGTTAGACTAATGGAGGATTATTAGTATTATCTCTATTTTCATTCGCTCACTCTCTTTCTCTCCTTTATCTATGTACAGTTTTTAATATAATATTTCATTACGTGAAATCAGCCAAATAGAATCTTTGGTGGAGTCCTTCGTCTTGGTAATCAGCGGCTGGCTTGCTGTAAGAGAGCTTTACATTTATTATTACTGTTAAACTCTGCATTCAGTCGGGAGAATCAATCGTGTGGCCAATTTGTTCCTTTTACGAAAGATTGCGAATTCCAGATGTGTACGAAGCCTTTTTGGACGATTTAACACACACTCAGTGATTGCAGGCTCTCTCCGACACAGCTGAAACTTCCCCACTAATTACAGGGCCAACGTGATCATCAAGTGATTCAGAAAAAATTCATTCGTTCATTCACTCTAGAACAAAATAAGTCACAAACCTTATTTATGAAGGAAATTGTGTATTAAATCCATCTCCATTACATGTCCAGATCTCCGGTGATTCCACGTCTTAATTATTTTCCGTTTACAGTCTCTTTCTCTTCAAACAAACCGCTAGCGGCACAAATGTTAATAGGCTCGCTTTAGCGAGAAGAAAAGCAGAATATGTATCTCTCAGAAACTCGTCCATCCCTCAACCGATACTCCAGAAGCTGTTCTACTTACCACACTAACAACCATGGAGAATGCATATATGCATCTCTGTTATTTCAAAGAATAAACGCACTAGAAAATACTTTGGCGTCGTCGAGCTGTCGCCTCATATGTTACGAGAAAATCAGATCAGATACTTTTCCAAAGTGAATGAATGTGGATGGTTTGATTGACAATGATTAATTGGTGCGTGGTAGAGGGTATTTTCTGTGGGGACATTACACCACTTTTTTCGCTTTGTGACAGATGGCGCTGTAATAGTCACAATCGTATAAGTACGTGGTATCACGTAACATTCCGCTAGTGCGGACGGTATTTGCTTCGTGATATGTTACCCGTGTTAAAATGGACCGTTTACCAATTGCTTTTGTTTGGTTAGAACAGCTCAGTGTCAGTTAGACCGTCAGCTAGTTCCTGCTTCTACTAAGGCGAGTACACCGTTCGCTTGTTACATATTTTTACGAGCTTCAAACAGGAGGAGAGCAGTAATGGATAGGAACTGTGATTGTTGTGTACAGATTCGAGCTGAGCTGGCGACCCTTCGCTCACAACTTCAGGCTGCGTTGGATTCCGTCACACAGCTTGAGACTGCTGCCAAGGAGCGTCACTGTGGGAGATCGGACGAGGGGGGGGGGGGGGGGGGGACGTCCCTCATCCGTGGTCGAGTGGGAGATCATTCCAAAGTCTGGCAGGCAGCGAAAAAATTTCCGTGGGGCCTGCCCGGTTCGTTTGACGAACGGGTTTCGGGCGTTATCTGTGGCTGACGATGTCTCTGAGCCGGACACAGTCGTCCACCCCGTTCCAGAGGAAGCTTCTCGGCCCGCAAGGTCCGGGCATTCACAGAGGGTGGGTTTGCTCGTAGTTGGGAGCTCCAACGTTAGGCGCGTAATGGGGCCCCTTAGGGACATGGCTGCCAAGGAGGGGAAGGAAACCAGTGTGCACTCTCTGTGCATACAGCGGGGGGGGGGGGGGGGACACTTATTCCGTATGTGGCAAGGGTGCTGCCGGATGGCATGAAGAGTGCATGGTGCAGCCAACTGCAGGTGGTGGCTCATGTCGGTACCAATAACGTGTGTCGCTTTGGATCGGAGCAGATTCTGTCTGGTTTCGGGCGGCTAGCGGGAATGGTAAAGACTGCCAGTCTTGCTTCCGACATTAACGCGGAGCTCACCATCTGCAGCATCGTCGGTAGAACCGACTGTAGAGGTTTCCGAGCAAATTGTGAACGACCAGTTGGAGTCGGCGGATCATAATTTCTTTGACATATTTGATGCGGTTCTCTAGATATACTGTGCAGCCTATTCAGACATTGTGATGGGTGCTGTGTATCTTTTATGCTCGGAAAGCCAGCTTTAGATTACTGCTAATGTTTGTTTTGGAGGGCCTAGCTCAGTTGGCCAGCTTCGCCAGTAAAACTTTACTCGATGATTACCATTGCCCACCAAGCGTGTCTTCGTTACGTTTTTAGTTTATTTATTTTTATATTTTACATATATATTTATGTATGAAGCTAGAACGCTTGTTGTTTTGGTATCATAGTAATATAGTTTGTCACTATTCCCCATTCGGTGAGGCCCATGGACGAAACGAGTGCCATGCCGATGGGAGCGTACGTAGAGTCACTGTGCATCTTGGTCCGCATGTCATTTTCCCCCCTGTTCTTGTGCCCTTCGGTTTGCTTCTGACCTGGCAGTCCTTAATTCCATGTGCCTATGCAGGTTTTCGTAGTTGATTCGTACCTTGCTCATAACGAATGTATAGATGGTGAGAGACTTTATTGCAGAGGAATATGTTCTTTTTAGTGCTTACAATAGCTAAGACCATAATGCCTAGACAGGTAAAGCCCAGCATACAGGTTTTAATCGCTCGTCACATTGTACCTAAGTCGTGTTATGAACAGCTTTCTGTGTGCATATTCCTGACGTCCTTATACGAATAAAGGTAGATTATAATATGTAGTTTTGTAAGGCGCTAATGGATAATGTTTGTGCCTCAGATGCTTTTACTTTGTAATTGACGTACTTTATAGTGATTGTAGTGTGTACAGGAAATGTATGCGCAAATGTGGGCTTTGCATGGGTATGTGACAAGCAGTTAAAGTTGTGTTTTAGTAGCAATGAGTGGTTATAACGTGGGACTGTGTATGCGCTGCTTGGACAGCGCTATTTGGTGGCCGGTTGTGAACCGCTAGAATCACAGCAGGTAAGCCTGAGCGAATACGGCAGTGATGATGCCGACAGGTGTTAGGCGAGCAGTGGCGGTTTCATCTGGTGACTCCATTTTTATATTTTATGGAAAGAACGACGATGAGAGCAGTTTTTTTATTATTTTTTTATTGGTTGTGACAATGATGTTATCAGATGGTCTGCCTCATATGCCATGATGTCCATATGGTTTTATAAATGTTAATCCACGTTTCAGGTATGTGGTTCTGTAATAATTACAATGTATATTGTTAACTCATGTAAGCCTTCCCTCAATCCAGTTATGTTATACCTTCACAGATCTTATGATGGCACCTTCAGAGTGCTGAATCCGGTCATCTAATAAACGATTGAAGCGATCATGGCTTTTCAATTATTTTGAAAAAGGAAGTGTTCAGCCACATGTGAAACGTCAACCACGACCGGCAACAAATGATGATGTCCAAGTAGGTGTTTTAGCTGCTGCCTCGATTAATCCGCGCATCAGTAACAGACAAATTGCACGAGAATCGGGAATCTCAAAAACGTCGGGGTTGAGAATGCTACGTCAACATCGATTGCTCCCTTACCATATTGCTAAGCACCAGGAATTACATGGCGACGACTTTGAACGTCGTGTACAGTTGTGCTACTGGCCACAACAGAAATTATGGGACGATGACAGATTTTTTGCAAGCGTTCTATTTAGCAACGAAGCGTCGTTCACCAACAGCGGTAACGTAAACCGGCGTAATATGCACTATTGGCCAACGGAAAATCCACGACGGCTGCGACAAGTGGAGCATCAGCGACCTTGGTGGGTTGATGTATGGTGCGGCAATATGGGAGGAAGGATAATTGGCCGCCATTTTATCGATGGCAATATAAATGGTGTAATGTATGCTAATTTCCTAGGTAATGTTCTACCGATGATACTACAAGATGTTTCACTGCATGACAGAATGGCGATGTACTTCCAACATTATGGATGTCCGGCACATAGCTCGCGTGTGGTTGAAGCGGTATTGAATAGCATATTTCATGACAAATGCCGTGGTCGTCGAAGCACCATACCACGACCCGCACTTTCACCGGGTCTGACGTCCCCGGATTTCTTTCTGTGGGGAAAGTTGAAGGATATTTGATATCGTTATCCACTGACAACGCCTGACAACTTGCGTCAGCGTATTGCTAATGCATGTGCGAACATTACGGAAGGCCAACTTCTCGCTGTTGATAGGAATGTCGTTACACGTATTGCCAAATGCATTGAGGTTGACGGACATCATTTTAAGCATTTATTGCATTAATGTGGTATTTACAGGTAAGCACTCTGTAACAGCATGCGTTGTCAGAAATGATAAGTTCACAAAGGTACATGTATCATATTGGAACAACCGAAATAAAATGTTCAAACGTACCTACGTTCTATATTTTAATTTAAAAAACCTACCTGTTACCAACTGTTCGTCTAAAATTGTGAGTCATATGTTTGTGACTATTACAGTGCCATCTATCACAAAGCGAAAAAAGTGGTCCAACTAAAACATTCATATTTCTTTACGTACTACACGAATATGTAATAAATATGGGGGTTCCTACTAAAGAAAACGCATTTGATATCCGTTTGACCTATGGCAGCGCCATCTAGCGGCCAACCATAGCAACATCTGGTTTTCCTCTTCAAGCTAGACAAGTTTCGTTTTTTGCAGTTTTTTCGTTTGACGCTTATTTTGTGAGTCACGATCAATGGACCACCCTGTATACTCCCCAAGCCACCCCACTGCAACGGAGTGTTCCTCTCGTACCAATATCTCTTCTTCCCTTTCTTGTTCCATTTACGAATAGTGCGTGGGAACATCACCGTTGATCAACGTTCGTATGAACTTCAGTTTCCCCGTTTTACTCGTGCTGTGCATTTCATGGGAATAACTATTTTGTTGCTGGTCCTCTGCATTTCACGGGATGAATTATTTTATTGCTTGACACTTGACGAAATTTCACACGTAAGCCTGTCAGTGACGCACCACACCTTCCCTGAAGAGTCCGCCATTGGAGTTCGTTGAGCACCTCCGTAACTATCTCACGTTTACTATACTCAGAATTGAACTATTTGGTACCTGACGCTTAATTTGCAAAGTTACGTCATATTCGTGTCAAGTATTGTCCTCAAGTAACTGTCACAGCGCCTCGCTCTCCGTGGCGATAGACAGTTGCGTTAAGGTCTTTGTCTCCGACCAAAACCAAGTAAAAAGTTCTGTGTAGTGTCTCTAAGCATCTTAAAATTCTGATCTTAATTTCAGTCAATGTCGGAGTTACTTCACGGTTTTTGAAACCGATGAAACTTTCCTGTTCGGAAACAGCTCGAAACATGGTACCTCACAAGCTATTGAACTCATGCCGAAATTTTTTTTCTTAATTCCCCCTCGGCAATGAATCGTTACAAAGCTGAGTACTGAGTTTCCTATATGTGTGATTATTGAATTGGCCTTCTTGATGCTCTACAGTCAATATTTGAACCTCTATCTCCTACAAAAGCCACGTAAAGATTCTGAAATTCGCATTTGGTGCGGCTCTCGGTGGTTTCTCTGACCTAGTTAAAAACTGTTTCTTAATTTTAAACAATGCTGGTGTTACGCTGTTTATTGAAACAGGAGGAATTCTCGCGCCAAGACAAGTTTTCTTCTTAACTCCGCATATTACAAAAAAACTATTATAGCCAGATAAATAACATACTGTCACCTACACAAAATGAACTACATCTAAAATGCATTTAAACTTACCACAACGAGGTTATGTCAGCTGGCTGAACAATTTTCGTTAGCCTCTCGACAAGAAATACATGAACTGCAGCTGTTCTACAAATGAGTGAACTATCAGAACAAGGAACTGCAAGGAGAAATTCGCGACAGAACAATCAGGCGAGTCATCTAAATAAGTGTCGGCTGGGAAGAAGAGGTGGCTCGAGAGCAGATTAAAAAATCTCGACCTTTATCAGGAAGATGCGATTCCTCGTGAGAAACGAGTAACAGCGTATTACTCAAGGAATGAGTATCCGGCACTTGAAACGACGCGTGCCACATTTGTAGTAGCGTCCCTGTTTCAATGTAGTAAAACGTCGTTGCTACGACGCTTCGATCCAGCTGTGCATCTATGTGGGACTTCCTACTCGACAAAATTCCTTCCGACAGCAAATGACCAGCATAAGCGAGTAGCACCGTAATGTGCACCAAGCACATTGTACCCCCATGAAATATGCACCTGCCATCGAAGAGTGTGTAATGTACTCCCAGAAACAGTTTTATGTAATCCTCCCATTGGTTGGAGAGCGGCAACAACCGGACTAGAGAATTAAAATATTGTCCCAATAAAGGGCTACCGTTAACACCGCAACACAAGTGGCTGCGTTTGGAGTGGTTCCCTGACTGGGAACCAAGGACTGCTGATGAATGGCGTCGTATTGCGTCCAGCGATGAATCATGGTTCCACACTGTCCCCACGTGATCACCGCCGGCGAGTGAGGCGGCGACGTGGGGAGAGGTCCCGTTCTACTAATGTTTTGAAGAGGTGCATCGGTATTACTGTAGGCGTCATTGTGTGGGCACCAGTCGGGACTGATTTACAGTCAGGGCTGACAGTGAGGGCCCAAGGTACGGCACTGACACTGTGAGTTCGCGTGCGACGGTACAGTGACGCAATTTTTCGAATGTCGTCCACAAATGACACGTGCCTGAATTGTTGGGGTACTTAGTCCCTGTAGAACATGTGTTGAACCAACTGGGACGTGAAATCCTTCCGTTGCATCTAGGATATCGAGGACTAGTTACAACAGGCCAGCCTGCCTTAGCACTTGTATCCACATGAGGTCAACGTCCCACTGATAAATGAGCCCATACTGCCAAGTTCTTTGTGAAATTGGCTCGATTATGTAATCACTGCAATAAGACCCCACGTCGTCTGAAAGCATCATGTATCATTTCGTTCCCGCCTCCTGTTCTGGGTTCTTCACTTTTTGTGCCAGGCAGTGCACATTGAGGTGACCAAAGTCATGGAATAGCGATATGCACCTACACAGATGGCTTAGTATCGTGTATAAAAGGGCAATGCATCGACGGATAGGTCACTTGTACCCACGAGATTCATTTAAAGAGGTTCCCGACGTTATTACTGCCGCACGACGGGAATTAATACAAACTCGGAATGATGGCTGGAGCTAGAGGCATGGGATATTGCATTTCGGAAATTGTTAGGAAGTTCAATATTCCGAGATCGGGTGTCTGGGGAGAATACAAAATTTAAGGCATTACCTCCCACCGCTGACAAGGCAGAAGCCGAAGGCCTTCATTTAACGACCGAGATCAGCGACGTTTGCGTAGAGTTGTCAGTGCTAACAGAGAAGCAACACAGCGTGAAATAACATCAGAAATCCATATGGGGCGTACTACGAGTGTATCTGGTAGGAGATTGCGCCGAGATATGGCTTTATTTGGCTATGCAGCAGACAACAGACGCAAGTGCTTTTACTAATAGTATGACATCGCCTGCAGTGCCTCTCCTGAGCTCGCTAGCACATCGGTTGTATCCTAGACAACTGGAAAACCGTTACCTGGTCAGATGACCCCCCCAATTTCAATTGGTAAGAGTTGATAATAGGGTTTGAGCGTGGCACGGACCCCACGAAGCCACTGACCTGTCAAAAAGGGACTGTGCAAGCTTGTGGTGGCTCCACAATGGTGTGGGCTGTATTTACGTGGAGTCGACTGGAGCCTCGGTTCCAACTGAAAAGGTCAATGACTAGAATGGGTTTGTTCGGTCACTTGGAGACCATTTTGCAGCCATTGATGGACTTCATGTTCGCAAACAGTGATGAACTTTTATGGGTGACAATACGCCATGCAGTTGTTCGTAACTGATTTGAAGAACATCTTGGGGAATTTGAGCGAATTATTTGGTCACCCAGATAAAAAAAAAGGTTCTAATTTCTCTAAGCACTATGGGACTTATCATCTGAGGTCATCAGTCTCCTAGACTTACAACTACTAAAACCTAACTTACCTAAGGACATCAGACACAGCCATGCCCGAAGCAGGATTCGAACCTGCGACCGTAGCAGCAGCGCGGTTCCGGGACTGAATCGCCTAGAACCGCTCGGCCACAGCTGCCGGCTGACCCAGATAGCCCGACATGAATCTCATCGAGCATTTATGGAACATAATCGAGAGGTCAGTTCCTAAAGTCCTGCACCGGCAACACTTTCGCAGTTATAGATGGATATACAGGCACCATGGCCCAGTACTTCCGCACGGGACTTTCAACGACTTGTTGAGTCCATGCCATGTCGAGTTGCTACAATACGCCGGGCAAAACGAGGTTCGACAAGATATAAGGAGTATATCACGAATTCTGTCGCCTAGGTATATGTTCTGATGCTGAAATGCTGTGTGCATGCATAACAACGGTGTCGTAGCCGAAAACGTACTTGAACCTCATAGTAAGATTACGATATTCTCATTCTGTATATAGTAAATACAGATTGGGAGAGAAAACTTAAATATAAAATAGTTAGTTGAAATCACTATGAGAACAGAACATTTTGTTGATCGTTGCAGCTCTTTGGACATTATGTGAATGAGTGACGTACTGTATCCGCAGACGAAGCAGTTCTGTGATAGACGCGATCGGTTTCTCCTAATGTTCTGAGTGCTGCGATACGTTCCTCCTGCGGTCTGTTAAAGTGCAAACTCACGAATGTTGCAGAGAAAGAGATCTACTTGACTGCGTTTTCCCCTATAATTCTGATGCTATGACGCATTGTTTGATGTCGTTTCCGTATATGAATTCCTATCCGCGGTTTTTATGCAGGACACCATTTGTGAGGGTAAAAATCGTAGAGGGAGACCAAGAGATGAATACACTAAGCAGATTCAGAAGGATGTAGGTTGCAGTAAGTACTGGGAGAGGAAGAAGCTTGCACAGGATAGAGTAGCAAGGAGAGCTGCATCAAACCAGTCTCAGGACTGAAGACCACAACAACAACAACAACCATTTGTAATATCTCAAAGTACACTGTCTCTTCTCTTTAACTCCATATACGTATTTCACAACCATGGACATACTTTTGATGAACAACAGCATAGGACAGATCAGGCCACAGGAAACGGTGGTAGTGGACATTCGTTTGGAATTTTTGGGTGTAAACATTTAAGAACTTCTAAACACATTTAATTGGAAAAGACTTCAATAGATCATTGAGCTCGAATGCAGATAAACACAAGGAAAATGATCAGCACTCAATCCACAAATGTTGATTAACTTACCATCTAGCGCAAACGTCATAACGAAAATATCTTCCCTTCAATAATTTGCTGATCGGTGACAAGGAGGCCATAAAACAGTAAACAACGATATCATTAATAATCATACAAGATGGGAGGAATGAAAAAAAATCAAAGTTGTAACTCAGGACGAACTATCCGAAATTAAAGCAACTGGAGCCAACACACCAAGTCGCAAGCAAATAAGAATACAACCAATGGAAAAGAAGAAGAATAAATAGTTAATTAAATCACATTGAACCAGGACCCAACTAATCAGACCAGCAGTTCAACCAAGGACAACAGTCTCGAAATCAGGCGTGTAAAGCAGCTAAGCACAACTGACAAAAAATGAGTTGCTCCCTTAGGATTTAATTTTCGCAGAACCTTCCCTACTAAAACTTGTTGTAGGTAACAACATCACGCGTTATAGCGATCCTGCTCTTACTACAACAAGTACAGCTGAAACTGAAATACAGCCAGACAAAAGCATAGGTTTTTGTACCAAGTGCAATTGATACGCCAGTTTTGGATTGGGTTGTTTGGGGGAAGAGACGAAACAGTGAGGTCATCGGTCTCATCGGAGTTGGTTCGTTGTTTTGGGGAAAGAGACCAGACAGCGTGGTCATCGGTCTTATCGGATTAGGGAAGGATGGCGAAGGAAGTCGGCCGTGCCCTTTCAGAGGAACCATCCCGGCATTTGCCTGGAGTGCTCATCGGAGTAGGGAAAATTGGGGAAGGACGTCGGCAGTGCCCTTTCAAAGGAACCATCCCAGCATTTGCCTGGAGTGATTTATGGAAATCACGGAAAACCTAAATCAGGATGGCCGGACGCGGGACTGAACCGTCGTTCTCCCGAATGCGAGTCCAGTGTGCTAACCACTGCGCCACTTCGCTCCGTGATACGGCAGTATTATGCACTACTGTCTAATACTACACACACCTGATGACATCTGCTTGTGTTTCGTCAGCACGGCCGTCCCTGGGGCCAGAACGGCATACAACCGTCCGCTGGACCGGAACAGACTGTCAATCCTAAGGGCCCGGGTTCGATTCCCGGCTGGGTCGGAAATTTTCTCCGCTCAGGGACTGGGTGTTGTGTTGTCCTAATCATCATCATTTCATCCCCATCGACACGCAGGTCGCCGAAGTGGCGTCAAATCGAAAGACCTGCACCAGGCGAACGGTCTACCCGACGGGAGGCCCTAGCCACACGACATTTCCATTTTATCTCGATAAAAAGTCGCTGCCAACTCTGGCCCAGACTCAAATCTCTAATTCACGGCACCACATTTAATACTAAATTTAGTCCCGGCTGCCCTTTATGTTGAATCACACGTAATACTTTCATGTGTTTCAACCTGTAAATCATAGTGATCTACTATTCTGAACAAATCTGTATTAAAAGTATTATTTTGATCGTGAACCTCTAATGGGATTTTACAGCCTTTAATGAACAACATTAAGTTTTCATATGTTTCTCCTGACTTGTGTGTAAAGGTTACACTAGTTGTATCGTAGAAAAACTGTTATGACGTAATTTACTTAATACAGGGTGTATCGTAATTGATGGCTTAAACGGAAGCAGTTTAAAGTACCAGATCCTAAAAGCAAAAAAAAAAGTCTGAGTAAAAATAGGCTCAAAAACGTATATTTTAACAGCTTTGAGTAGTTATTCATCTTCGACGCAGTAAAAAGCTCTTCGCTTTCCATATTTTGGAAGGAGTTAGTGTGGACGAAAACGAGGAAAAAATGTCCAGTAAACCTGGGATCTAAAGTACATACCTTAAGACCTATGAGTACTTGTTCCGTAGAAAAGACGTGGTTCACATTAGCGAGGATGAGAAAGAGCTCACAGCTCTTAAGGTATGAGCTTTCGAGCCAGTGGGAACTTTTTTTTTATTTCTGTCCACACTACCACCTTATCATTATATGGAAATCAAAGAGAGTGCAATAGCAGAGATATATTGCAACAGCGTGGAAGACGAAGATGTGTCAGTAGCTCTTAACGTATGCGTTTTAGAACCCGGGGTTACTGGGATTTTTTTTTTTTTTTTTTTTTAGTATCGTGTACTTTCAACTGTCTGCGTTTACACCATTAATTATGATACACGTTGTGTGTTCTACATTAGGGAGGAGTCAACTTTAATTGCTTAAAATATTTTGGCCATAGCAAAATATAGAAAGAATTTTTTAAAAAGTAAACTCTTTTTTCTAGTCATTAGTTGTTAGATTTGGCGAGATATGAGCTGCAGAACGGTCACATCGAAAGCAGCGAGAGTATGAAGAAGGCTGTGTGTGGTGTGGCTGATGAAACACAAACACGGCTGTGCCTCGGCGCGTGTTTACTTGATTTACGCCATTATGGCGAGCTGATTATTCAGTAATCAGGCGGCCAGCATCACAAACGCGGGATCCATCAAGTTCATTTTGTGTGCCGCCGCCTGATCGATGTGAAGGTTGTCATTAAATTAGGGCGTGCCTAAAACTGAGGTCGCTACCACAACGTTCGGCCCATGCCGTTTACGTCAGTGTCTGACACGAACAAGTTGCCACTAAAGTTACTAAACATTGCTATCAAAGTGAAGGATTCACGATATTTTTCAATTATTCGAAATATTTT
The DNA here is from genome assembly GCF_021461385.2 of Schistocerca piceifrons. NCBI lineage: Eukaryota > Metazoa > Arthropoda > Insecta > Orthoptera > Acrididae > Schistocerca > Schistocerca piceifrons. Next base: position 783,344,163 of record NC_060140.1, on the reverse strand, counting down.
TATGCTGGCCGTGCTATCAGTCACTTTTATAGCGAACGGAAGTCGTTACTGCGCCGAAGCGCCATAATAATACGTTTCAGAATCTGACTTACTGCATCTATGTTCAGTATATTAAGCGAGATTAGAACGACGAACCGGAGATGGTGCCAAGGCAAATACTGCTAACCGACTAATTTCTTTTGATAAAGATGTTAACTGGACTTAAATTAATCCTTAGTTAATGCCGCCATCAATATGTCCAGTCTAGAACCAAGCGACCGCTACGGTCGCAAGTTGGAATCCTGCCTCGGGCATGGATGTGTGTGATGTCCTTGGGTTAGATAGGTTTAAGTAGTTCTAAGGTCTAGGGGACTGATGAACCCCGATGTTAAGTCCAATAGTGCTAGGATCTATTTGAACCATTTGAACACAATGCATTTACTAATATTGTACCGTCAGCCGTTAATGCGATTGTGTTATTGGACAACCAGTTTGGAAGTTCCAATCACGTCATTTTCAGAGCTGTCGTATGAATGTTGCCAAGTACCACTTGTGCATGTATAAGACACGGCACCAATAATCTTAGTGGGTTTCCGAACTTCATGAGCATGTGTACTCTTAATAAACCTGACAATTACAGGTGCCTTATCTTATATATGCACTGTCTTATATATGAACTGCTGCCATTCATGAGACAGGCTTGAAGATAATGTGATTGGACCGCCGAAACTGGTTGCGTAATAAAATAATCAAAATAACGACCGTTGTTGCAATAGTTTTACTTTTCATCGACCAACCTCTGTCGCAGGCTCTAGAACCTAAGACAGCATTACATTGACAAAATACCTTTGTCTGAATGTTTGCTACTCCAGTTCGCTTATCATGCCCGTGGCACTGTCTCCTCTGGTTCGCGATGGTACAAAACACACTGACCTTCGTTAGACTCTTTCGATGCCCTCCATCAATCCTACCTGCTAAGGATCCCATACCGCATGGCAGTAGTGTAGCAGAGGAAGGACCAGCGTAGTGTACACAGTCTCTTTAGTAGACCTGTAGCATCTTCTAAGTGTTCTGTCAACAAAACATATTCTTCGGCTTGCCATCCTCACAACATTATCTGTGTGCTCGTTCCAGCTTCAGCTGTTCGTAATAGTTACCTTTGACAGAAATACGTTTGATCGTGCGTCATCAGAAAAAGGTCACTATATTTCAAGTTGTTAATTTTGTAAACAAGTAAGTGTTTTCTGAAAGTATTTCTATGGACTGTAACATTGTACATTTGAGAGCCATGGACGACAAACAGCGCAGCCAAATATCGAAAAGAAATTTTTCAAATGTGATGCTGCAGAAGAGTGGGACAGATTTAACAGTTAGATCGAATAGCTAATGTGGAGGTACCGGTACTTAACCACACTAGGGAAGAAAGAAATATGTAGCATGGCATGACGAAAAGAAGGGATCGACTGATGTAACACATCTTGATGTATGAAAGAAATCGTCAGTTCCACAGCTTGAAAAAGGAATATTTTGCAGTAGAACAACACCTTTAAGCTACATACTAATTAATATTGGATCATCGATTCACAGAGGCTCAGTTCAGGCTTAATTAAGACCAAGATAATTACAACTAACGCAAAAAAATCAGATAAACGGGAAGGCATTCAATAAGCAATGCAACACATTCTTTTACCTGCAGTTATCGGCTGGAAAAACGTGAATTTGTAGTGGGATACGTGGAATATTCTCGCTTCATGGCCTACACTTCTCATAGGTGACGGGGCTAACAATAGCCTTCAAAATGGCATGTGTAACGGAGGAGGGTTCCAAGCAGAGAGCTACCATGGAGTTTCTTTTGGCGGAACGCTAGAGTAAGATATACATAAGCGTTTGCAGAATATCTATGGAGACATGGCAGTGAACGAAAGTTCGATGAGTCGTTGGGCGAGGAAACAAGGTCGATCAAACCTGTCCGATCTCCCGCGTACCTGCCGGCCCACAGAAAACTGAGAAACTACTTCTGCGGTTCGTTGCCACGAAAGCGCAAACGAACTTCTCCTTCTCCGTGTCAACGCAAGGCCTCACACAAGTCTTTGCACCTGAGGAGAGTTCGTACAACATCATTTGACTGTTCTTACTCATGATACCAACAACCCGGATATCGGAACTTCCGAAAACGGTTCAAATGACTCTAAGCACTATGGGACTTAACATCTGAGGTCATCAGTCTCCTAGACTTGGAACTGCCTAGACCTAACTAACCTAAGGACATCACACACATCCATGCCCGAGGCAGGATTCGTACCTGAGACCGTAGCAGCAGCGCGGTTCCGGACTGAAACGTCTAGAACCGCTCGGCCACAGCGCCGACTTCCGACTTAATGTCTTTGGCCTAATGGGGGATGCACTGTGCAGGAAGAAGTACGATGGTGATAGGGAATTATTGTTGCATCAATACGTTGGCTCCGACGTCGTCCTAGAAAATAAGAGCGTGGATGACTTAAACGACAGGTTCTATTTGCAAAACTGGTCGACACAGTGTGAGCTGCGTGGTTGTGGTCTGAAACGAAATAATGAAAGTGAAATTTCTGCTGAACATTTTCAGTGTAGTGGAGTGATTTTTCTCAACAGAATTTTAAATTTTGCAATGTCACGTCGAGCGTAAAGGTGTTAGGAATATGAAATAAATTGGTGTGTCTGATGTAAAATGCTGCATGATGTCATATACATTATGTAATCAAAAGTAACGGGACACCGCCGAAAACATACGTTTTTCATATTAGCCTACTGCCATGTGCTCCATATCAGCGACCTCTGTAGTCGGTAGACATTGTGAGAGATCAGGATAGGGAACTCACGGACTGTGAATGTGATGATGTTTCGCTTGTGGGGCGCTCAACTGCTCGGTCATCAGCGCCCGTATAAAAACCCAGTTTTTACGCAGTCCAATTTTTACACAGTCCAGTCTAGCCACTCTCACGAATGATGATTGATGATGAGGATGAAATAATAAGGTCAACACAAACACCCAGTCCCCGAGCAGAGAAAATCCCCAACCGGGTCGGGAATCGAACCCGGGACCCCGTGATCCCGAGGCAGCAACGCTAGCGACTAGACCACGAACTGTGAATGACTTCGAATGTTGTTAGGTGACTGGGTGTCACTTGTGTCATTCGTTTGTACGTGAGATTTCCACACTCCTTAACATCCCTAGGTCCATTGTTTCCGATGTGATAGTGAAGTGGAAAAATGAAGGGACATGAACAGCACAAAAGTGTAAAGTCCAAACTCGTCTGTTCAATGATAGAGACCACCGGCAGTTGAAGATGGTCGTAATGTGTAATGGACAGACATCTATGCAGACCATCAAACAGGAATTCCAAACCGCATCATGATCCACTGCGGGCGGGAGCTGATAAAACTTGGATTTCATGGTCGAGCAGCTGCTCATATAACACATCACACCGGTAGATGCCAAACGACGCATCGCTTGATGTAAGAAGCGTAAACATTGGACGACTGAAAAGTGGAAAAAGTGAAGTGACGAATCACGGTACGCAAAGTGGCGATCCGATGGCAGGGAGTGAGTATGGCGAAAGCCTGGTGAACGTCATCTCCCAGCGTGGGTAATGCCAGCGGTAAAATTCGGAGGTGGTGGTATTATTGTGCGGCCGTGTTTTTCATGGAGGGGGCTTGCACTGCTTGATGTCTTGCGTGGCACTATCACAGCACAGGCCTATATTGAGGGTTAAAGCACCTTCTTGCTTCCCACTATTGAAGAGAAATTCGGGGATGGCGATTGAAACTTTCAACACGATCGAGCACCTGTTCATAATGCACGGCCTGTGGCGGATACGCGACAGTAACGTCCCTGTAATGGAGTGGCCTGCGCAGAGTCCTGATCTGAATCCTATAGAACACCTTTGAGATGTTTTGGAACGCCGACTTCGTGCCAGGCCTCACCGACCAGCATCGATACCTTTCCTCAGTGCAGCACTCAGTGAGGAATGGGCTGCCATTCTCCAAGAAACCTTCCAGCACTTGACAGAACGTATGCCCACGAGAGCGGAAGCTGTCATCAAGGCTAAGGGTGGGTCAACACCATATTGAATACCAGCATTACCGATGGAGGGCGCCACGGATTTGTAAGTCGTTTTCAGGCAGGTATCCGGATACTATTGATCACATAGTGTACCATATCATTACAAAGGTACTGCTAAGTATTTCTTTCTAATTTGCTGATTCTGTTAAGGGAATACTTTTATGCTGAAAGCAAAGAGTTGGAACGACGTAAGTGAACTGAGATTGACGTTCTATGCAAAACATGGAAAAAAATGTTAGTGCATAATAACTTTCCGTAATTAACTGTAATGTAATACTTTGCTGTTATAAGTAGTGCTTTTGAAAACTTCGGAACGCAGTCAAATTGCCGTCGCCTTATCGTATTGATATCTTGTGAAAGAGACGTGTGCGTATAAACTTGAAACTAAATTAACTGTAGGCAACTGAAAATAATTTCCTGGAGCTCACATTGTCCCGTTATACTCTAAATGCTAGTCGTGTGATGGTTCTCTTCTTTCGGGATAAAGGGGTATTGCCAAATCCTCCAATTTTCTGCTTATTCTGACAGACGTGTTTTCCTAACTCCACAAAATATTCTTCTCAGCCAACAGCCGAAAATCTGGCAGATTTCTCGTATTGCTGTATTTTAATATGTTAAACACAATAAAATTATTTAAATAACTTATTTCAAGTTGTTATAAAATGTTCAAACGAGAAATTGGATTGAGTTAATAATGAATCCTGGATGGACTTTTAGAATAGGTAGGTTAACATATTGTATTCTGATTATTATTGTCAACTGCGTGATGTCTGACACACTAACAGACAATAGCGGGACCAAGGTGTGTTTCTCAAACAAACAATCGCAGTTTCTACGACATTGTTTGCAGTGCTGCCGAGCGGTTCTAGACGCTTCAGTCCGGAACCACGCGACTACTACGGTCGCAGGTTCGAATCCTGCCTCGGGCATGGATGTGTGTGATGTACTTAGGTTAGTTAGGTTTAAGTAGTTCTAAGTTCTAGGGGACTGATGACCTCTGATGTAAAGTCCCATAGTGCTCAGAGCCATTTGAACCATTTTTTCCAGTGCTGCTGGGGCCATTCGTATTTTCAAATGTTTTTCAAATGTGTGTGAAATCTTACGGGAGTTAACTGCTAAGGTCATCAGTCACTAAGCTTACACACTAATTAACCTAAATTATACAAAGGACAAACACATCCACCCATGCCCGAGGGAGGACTCGAACCTACGCCGTGATCAGCCGCACAGTCCGTGACTGCTGTTCCTAAGACCTCTCGGCTAATCCCGCGCGGCAGTCGTATTTTCAACAAGCACTGGCAGGAGGCCCCGGTCGTTTGAATAAGAAGTCAGTTTTCTTAGACGCTTGTATGTTTTATTAAAAATGCCGAAGAATTTCCACATACGCAACAGTTTGGAGAAAAATGGTTACAAGATACGGAGGTAAAGGATAGGATTTAAAAGGTGTCGGCAGATAAGACAAAGGTGCCTTTTTGTTTTTGTCGGTATCTTCTCAATTGCAAGTGTTCGGGACTGAGAGACAATTCTAAATTCGACAAGCATGTGAAAGCGGCTAAACTACTTCCTTGTGCCTGAAAGTCTAAATTTAATTTGACGGCTACAGCTGAGGCCGGAATGACATTATTTGTGGGTACGCGTTGTGCTGTACAGTGTGTTGGCCATCTCGGCGAGCTGAACAAACGCGATCTGAAAATGAATCGCACAAAATGAAGTCATAAAAAATGTAATTCATGCACACTTTAAATTTTTGCTGAAAAATGATGTTGGCGGTAGTTCGTAAAGCACACCTCCGGACGAAAGCATCGTCATTACCATTACGGAGCGGCTGAGCCACTGTAGTTCAAAAATCGAGTTGGCGATAGTTCATAAAGCACACTTTTGGACGACAGCATCGGCATTACTATTGCGTGGCGGCTGGGTGTCTGTGTTTTCCAGGTGTGCAGCTTCAACCATTTTGAGACTGCTAGAGACTGATCAGATGATGCAAAGCTAATGACTGAAAGTACGAATGTTATGGTAGCCGACTTTGAACTTAATTTTCAGAAAATGGGTGGTATAGGCATATATGGTGCATTTGTTTTGGTCGGCGGAGGTAGCGGAGTTTTTGCTCTACTTCAACTAGATAGCCTCGAGTTAATACGTGTGTTGCTCTCATTCCATAATCTTTGCTCTTCTCATTTTAGTGTACAAGATTATTTGTTAAAACCAACTTCGAGAAAGAAATTGTTGGGTTGCGCTGCGCTGTGAATATTAGTGATGCTCTGTGATAATGTTCGGTGTCGTTTCCTTTCTCGCAGACTGCTTTAACTACGATAGCAGGCTATCCATCAGACAAATTGCTTTTTCCATCCACAGTGTGTTCATAAATTATCTTTACAATACGTTCATCAATTATCTTTACAAGAAAAGACTTTAAAATTCTATTGAATATTGACATGCTATTCAACATGTGAAAACTCATAAAGGTTTTTTTTTTTTTTTTACCTTTCAGGTGACGCAAAATTGAACTTGAAAACCTGATAAAATGTGGACACCACACGAGAAAGATCAGTGTGTGGTGTGGTCCATGGAGACGACGTCCGTTACCCAGGTCTAACGGATCTTTCGAACACGGTATTGAAGGCTACCACCGTCATTTTAGGAAAGTTTCCATAAAGAGAGGTTAGGTCGCCCATCTGTTTCAGACGATAACAGGACGAGGCATCATTGGTGCTTACAAGGAGTCCGTCAAAATCAGTGTGTACGCGAGAGTGAATAAACCAAAAGCTATTCTTACTGATAATGCAACTAACTTCACAAGTGCTAAGTGGAAAGAATTTGTCAAGTCATAAAAGATATCTACGTATCCAAATTTCATCCCGAGGGCAGCCGAATAGCACGTGTATTTCGTGAGTTTTACATGTTTATCAGAACGTGTACACCACACAGACACACTAAGTGGATTGAATACGAGACGCCCTTTCTGCAAATAGTAAGTAATTTGCCACACTCATCAACAGATCCTACACCAATCGAGTTGATGCAGAGGAAGTATAAAAGGGACGACTGGTTTCATTCCGTACCTACATTTTCTGAGGAAGAGATACCGTTAGAAGAAATTGTTAGACAAGCCATAATAACGTTGGAAGCAAAGGCACATGATAGGAAAGAATAGTATGATAAAGCAACAGGTCATACAACTACTTTCATGTTGGGCAGGAGGTGCTATAGCATACGCATCCTCAATCTACCAAACACAAAAAACTTAACAAAAAATGGCAAGGATTGTATTCAAATGCACTGAGTACTACACCTGGTATGCTATTTTTTGAGTATCACAAAAACAGGGAAAATACGTGGATCACATCCACAAGGAGATATCAGAGAATTTACACACTAAACAAATGATATCAGTGTACCCCAACCACATAAGCGCCTACAGCATAATAATATCTAATACAAAAATCTATAATTCTTATGGAATTTCGTAGTCTGTCCGATAGTAAGATATAAAAATACTTCTAGGATGTGACAATAGCCGGCCGCAGTGGCCAAGCGGTTCTAGGCGCTTCAGTACGGAACCGCGCGACTCCTACGGTCGCAGGTTCGAATCCTGCCTCGGGCATGGATGTGTGCGATGTCCTTAGGTTAGTTAGGTTTAAGTAGTTCTACGTTCCAGGGGACTGATGATCTCAGATGTTAAGTCCCATAGTGCTCAGAGCCATTTGACCATTTGATGTGACGATATACATTTTTCGATTAACAACACGCAAAACATCCACATTATTTTTGAAGCAAATTGGAGAATCTCATAATTAATATTACGCTACGTATAATCCATGGTAAGTACAAATATTCTTTCAAATCTATATAGAAAATCTGTTACGTAATCAGAGCAAAATGACAATATACAAACTATACGTTAAATACACTTTTGGAAACAATGAATATGAACAACAGTACAGTCTAGTAGCCAGCCAGCGCTTGGCACAGTGTGAGGGTTGGAGTTGGCTGAGTTGCGGGTAGTCAACATTACCGCCACCCTCCTCTTCCCATTTTTGATGTAGTCTCTTGTGGCCATCTTCGCGCATGCGCACTATTGCGTTGCCTAACATAGTATGATTGGGTGTAATAGACACAGCGCGTCATTCACATATTAACCAGTGAAAGTGACAAAGTAAGACTTAATGGCGCAATGGAAATACTACGAATAAACCGATTAAGTAAACACTGACACATATATAAGGTCAAATTACAGGACATTCGAGCACGTAAAGTGACAATTTTTCCTTGTCATGCACAAAACTTGTTGTGGGAGTAAAGAGAATACTTGACCGTCCATTTCACAAGCAAATACATTAACCACAACAATAAACACTTATAACGAGTATTATGCAGCACACTTTATGTTTTCTACACAGATTTTGCTAGTATGAAACGTTTTATCTAGTGACATGGCCATTTTACCATGACATTATGTGACAAACATCAAAACCAACTTTAAACATACGACCGTATGTAGACGTAGGGGTATGCACAAGAAAAAAGATGAACCATCGCCGTGACTTTACAGGCTGCGAGTGAGACTTTTAACTTTTCCTTTGGAGGAGAGGTAGTCTGGTGCCACTCGACGGATTGCTCCTTCGTTTCTGGTTCGATGTGATGAATTCATGGTTCGTCATCTGTAACGATGTTCGACAAACAACTGTCACGATCAGCCTCTTTATGTGCAAGCAAAGCAAACTGGTACACCTGCCTAGTATATATAGTGTGCGTTCCCCCCCCCCCCCCCCCTCCCCGGGAGCACCATGAATCCTACAGGACTGTCCATAAATCCGTAAACGTACAAGGAGCAAGGCATCCCAGATATGCTCAATAATGTTCATATCTGGAGAGTTTGGTGGCCAGCTGAAGTGTTTAAACTAAGAAACTAAGAAGAGTGTTCCTGGAGCTACTCCGTAGCAATTCTCGACGTGTGGGTGTCGAATTGTCCCGTTCGAATTGCCCAGGTCCGCCGGAATGCATAATGGACGTGAATGGATGCAGGTGATCAGACATAATCAACGTACATGTCACTTGTCAGAGTCGTGTCTAGACGTATCAGGGGTCCCATGTAACTCCAGCTGCACACGCCCCACACTATCACAGAGCCTACAACAGCTTGAAGAATCCCCTGCTGACTAAAGGTTCCATGGATTCACGAGGTTGTCTCCATACCCGTACACGTCCATCAGTTCGATACAATTTGAAACGAGAGTCGTCCGATCAGACAACATGTTTACAGCTATCAACAGTCCAATATCTGTGTTTTCGTGCCCAGTCGAGGCGTACAGTATTGTGTCACACAATTATCAAGAGTACATGGGTGGGTCTTCGGCTCCAAAAGCCGATAATGATGATGTTTCATTGAATGGTTCGCACGCTGAAACTTGTTGATTGTTCACCATTGAAATCTGTAGCAATCTGCGGAAGGCTTCTGTCACGCTGAACAATTCTGTTTAGTCGTCGTTGGTCCCGTTCTTGCAAGATCTTTTCCAGCCGCAGCGATGTCGGAGATTTAATGTTTTACCGGATTGCTGACATTCACGATATTCTCGTCATGGCTGCACGAGAAAATCCCCACTTCATCGCTACCTCTAAGTTGCTGTCCCATCGCTCGTGGGCTGACTATAACACCACGTTGAAACTCACTTAAATCTTGATATCCTGCCGTTGTAGCAGCAGTAAGCGATCTATCCACTGCGCCGGACACGTGTTGTCTTATACAGGCGTTGCGCCACATTCTGCCTGTTTACATATCTTTGTGTTGGAATACGTATGCCTGCACCAATTTCTTTGGCGCTTCAGTGTAGTATCGTAAGGCTTTTCGCCGGTGATGTAGTTAATTATTAATAAAGTTCTATCTGACATAAAATCTGCACAAATATTTAGTTGAATCTAGATAAGATGTCAAAGTGCTACTTTGCATGGAAGCTTACTTAAATGTTAAGAAATGTAAAATTGTGACCCTTGAATTATGTACATGTCTATCATATCAGTGAGTCACAGCTGGATTGAGGGAAAAGAGATGGAACCATCACATGTATCACTGAGCAGTAGGTAAAGCATACGGCAGACTTCGTTTCATCGGTAGGATACTTGAAAAATTTAATAACTGTACAAAGGACATTGTTCATACGCACTATCCTAGAATATTTCTGAATTTTGTTGCACCCGAACCAGTAGGTTTATTGAAGGTATACAAGGACGGGTTCCACGAATGGTCACAGATTTTTTCGATCCATGAGACAGCTTCGCCGAAATGTTGGATACACTGAACTAGCAGACGCTTGAAGATACACAGAAATTATCCCGTGAAATTATAAGTTAAATAAGACAGTTTTAAGCGAGGAATCTAGGTATATATTACAACCGATTGGTATCGCTCCCGAAGGGACTGTTAAACAAGATAAGATTAATTACAACACGCACTGAGGCGTTTAAACGATAAATCTTTTCTCACTGCATACGTCAATGGAGTTGGTAGAAGCTCTAATAACAATGTAAGTACCCCCTGCTAAGCACTCCTTGCTGGTTTGAGGAATATAGATGAGCGTGCTCACGTGAAAGGAAGAGCGATTAAAATATTGAGGAAATCAAATTCTGCCGCATTTACAGTAGCTGATCGGGTGTAATTTACTTACGGTGTACAAATTACTAACCAAAAGTGCACTTGCCTCCAATGGGAAACGGAAATGTAATGCCGAAACGTTTATTTTCTAAAATTAAACTTCTGAAATATATTGTTTCCACTCTACTAAGTTGTCCCATGTGGAAAAGTCGTGTTAATAAAATTCTTTCATGAGGATTTTTACGACTTAGTTGTCAGCTGTTGACAGTTTTTATATTTCACTGCGTTTATTACGTCTTTCGTGGGCCTCAGTGCCCTCTTCCCCTCCCTCACAAAACATTTATCACTTCTCCAGAGTACCCGCCGCTCTCTCCTTCACTAATCAAACTGTATAACTCATATCCTTTGCAGTGGTAAGCGTGTGGCCCCAAATACAGCTCTGGCGACCTCGTCAGTGTGAACAGAAACTCATTACATCATGTCGATAGACTTTTCTTCTAACTTTGCTGTCTATGTAATTAAATTAGCTTTCGTAGGAAATGTGAACATCAAAACTATTTCAAATGCATTAATTACAGTATTTCAAAATTTACTATCAAATGAATATTTTTTACACAGTTAAATAACTGCAATCCAGTTCAAGAAATCGAATGATATTCCAGTGATGAAATGTAAATGATGCAATTAAAATTATATTTCTCGGTTGCTGAAAAAGAGGTTATTTTTAAACTCACGATCTGTTCATTCTAAGAGAATTTCATCCTAGAGAGAGTTTTCTGCCAGTCTGTGTAGACAAACAATTTGGTTTGCAAAGTGGAATTGGTCGCTGGTCGCAGCCGTGTTAAACCATATAGCAGACATCTCCAAGATACCATTAGTAATACAGAAACTCTTTTTGGTGTTGTGCATTCTGTCCATTACATCCACGTTCTGTTTTGTATCGTCAGAGTACCAAGAAAACGAAAGAATAATTATTTTACTGTCCGAACATCTGTAACGTAACCAATCATGCTGACAATCCTAATGCCTCAGCATCCCACTATGAGTCCGGTTGAACCTGCATATTTAAACTGTACATTGCTGTGAACTGTCGCTCTCTTTGATTAACCAAATAGAAATTGTAAATGTGACCCTTCCTTGAAGATCAGCTATATGTCTGTATATACGGACTTAAGATTAAATTTTAAACTAATTAACTATAGCCCAAGAACAATCATGAACACAAGAGAAAGGAAAAAATTACAGTGGCACGAGTACACAAGAACATAACCCAGAGGCTACAACTCTAAATTCACTACATTGTATTACAATCTTTTACATCGAATAAATAATTGCAACCAAGAAACACTGTTAATATTACTAAGGCTATTACAAACGCGCCCAACACGCAACATGACCCCACATTATGCCAAGAGCGGCCGTCTGTCGTATCATGAACACTCTGATTACAGTTTGGTACAGGAAACTTCTAAAACAAGAAAAGTGCACACATGTAACATCAAACATAATGATGTCACAAGCTCACAAACAGCCCCATGCTCGGTATTGTACAATACAATGGTAGTAAGTATACTTAATAAAATGTTTTCATTCATAACAGCACTGTAAAACCCAATATTAAATAAAATATACTCTACGTCAGTTAATGGCACTGTCAAATTACTCAACAGTTATGTTGACTCAAAAGGTCAATGACTCTAGCAATTGCCGCCCTTTAACAGAGAATTAAGGAACGGTTGCTCAGAGTCGCTAATAGGCCAATGATGGCAAATTTGAGGTTATTAAACGAAATTGTGTTTCGATAGTTGCGGCTCGCTTAAGATAACTCAGTTAAATGTAAATCACATGAAAGCTTTAAAAGGAACATTAACACCCATCTGAAAATAGAACATCTATTTTTGTGAAATGCAACCAGCAAGCTGAGTGCTGTTAGGTGCAGAGCAAAACACTCTACACGATTAGAACGCGGATAGTGAAGAAAGTTGTACATATTTACAGACGCTCACCAACTTTTGCCCAAGCGAAGCTCAATTCTGTTCAGCCACATAGCATAATTTCACGTCAGCGCATAATGCCTTCCCAGTGTGCCAGCATCTAAAGGCGCTTACCATTGACCGTATTCCACTAGTGAGCCACAAAAATACCGCCACCCAGTACGGGTACGGCCGGCCGGTGTGGCCGAGCGGTTCCAGGCGCTACAGTATGGAATCGTGCGACCGCTACGGTCGCAGGTTCGAATCCTGCCTCGGGCATGGATGAGTGTGATGTCCTTAGGTTAGTTAGGTTTAAGTAGTTCTAAGTTCTAGGGGACAGATGACCTCAGAAGTTAAGTCCCGTAGTGCTCAGAGCCATTTGAACCATTTTTTTGAGTACGGATACAACGGCGTATTCGACCCGCTGCAACGAAAACAGGAAGGAAGATTAGAGTTCTGCGTTCTGTCGACATGCAGATCATTGGAAACGGAGCACAAGCTCGGATGTTTTAAGGATGGGGAATGAATTGGGCCAATTGTCTTTCAAAGGAACGTTCCTGGCATTTGCCTGAAGCGATTTAGTGATATAACGGAAGACGTAACTTTGGATGGCCAAACGCAGGTTGGAATGGTCGTCCTCACGAATGCGAGATCAGTATAACCACTGTGCCACCTCGCTCAGTCTGCTGCAAAGAGGAACTTCCTTCACACCGCGCGCCGTCTCTCCACGTAAGCACGTACACGACGGCTTAAGAACACGTCACAACTTTGATCGGCTTTCACTGCTTTCTGCTACAAGTTTTAAAGTACACTTCGGCACCCCACCACATCGTGCCTGCCGTGAACTAAACTTCGACGAAACACAGCAAACCGTTCGATGGTGAACCACCACATTCATCTGCCCGTCCACCACTGTCTCTACCCGTCCGCGCTTTCCTGCTTTTAGCTTCGGCGCTGCACTCTCGGCACCTCGCGGCGAGCGATACGTCACAGGCCGATAGCTAGAAACTCGCCTCAGTGAGTAAAGTGTCAGTAACATTACTTATCTTGTGGACATATTTCTCAACCCTTTTCAATCTTTCAGAAAATGAAATAAATATATTTTCTCTTTCCATCAAAAACAGTATCTTTTTTACGCTCCTTCTTCCATTTGAATTTCAGCTGTGCTTCCTGAAAGCAAATAGTCGATTTACTCTACGGATCGTGACAAGTAGTGCTGACGCAACACGTACGTAGAGAAAGCCACAGTACATACAAAAATATGCAGGAGAGAATTCGTACTCACATTTGTTCGAGTTAAGCAGATTGTTTTGTACTGTCAGTCTACATTTAACTGTTTTTTTGGCATCGTCGTTTATTTCCTCAAGTAACTTCCCCAGCAGCACATAATTCAGCTACACACTATTGTTTTATGTTTACTTTTATTTGTGTTGATGTTACAACTTCCTTTCAAGTCTCTTGATTCCATCCAACTGATCTTGAAAGTCCTTTGTCTTATCGGACACAATTACAATATAATTGGCGAACCATAAAGTTTATGGTACTTCTCCATAAAGTTTACTTCACATTCCAAATTTTTAAGTTTCTTTTATTGTCTGCTAATTGTACAGCTTGATGAACATTGAGAATACACTCGTACATCAACCTTGTCTTACCATACGCAACTACTGCCTTCTATTCGCTGTTTGATTAATCTTCATGCAGTATAATTTCTGAACAAGTTGGAGATAACTTTCTGATCCTTGTAATTTATCTGTCATTATTTATAAATTTCAAAGAGTATTATTCAGCAGTAAATGACCGTTTCACAGACTTGGCGACGTTACAGTTAAGGTTTCGTTGGCAGCTATATTTATGTTTAATATTTCATTAGTGCTGGTATTATTCACTATTACTGATTTCTTTACCAGGTCTGCTTACCACAAAATTTTGTTGAATTTTTTTTTTTGCTCATCAATTTTTGACGGGTTTGTCCCAACCCGCCACAAATCCCTAGCCGGTATTCCAATCTCTGTCTTTCTCTATCGTATTCGCTCTCTATCACCATGGAAGTTAGTCCTTGATGTCTTAACATATGTCTTACCACCCAATCCCTTGGTCTTGTCTTTGCTTTCCGTATGTTGTTCCATTCGCCCATCTTACAAACAAACTCTTATCTTCTCTTAGCAGTCCACATAATTTCGGTATCCTTCTGTAGCCCCACTTCTCAAACGCTTCAATTCTTTCCTTTTCCGACTATTTCGCAGTTCATAATTCGCCGTAGTACAATATTGGCTTGCGAACGTCCCAGGTTATTATAATTAAACTGAGGGTGTTCCTAGTGCTGCAGCGCGGGCTGTGTACATCGCAGAACGCCAGAGCAGCGTACGTATGTTCATTAATCAATGCGCTCGCGGAGTATGCAGAAAAAGGTGAAAATATGGCACTGTAAGTATTCAGAGTGTGTTATAGGTGCAGAAAGAGAAGGCGAACTAACAAATAAATGATAATGTTGATTTTGGCACGTTTGTTAGGACATGATCACGAGTTACAACATGTTTTCAGTATGGTCTCCTGACGAAGCAACATGCTGCATCCTTAATATGGGACAGCATTTCCTGCGTAATCACAGCAGTAAGTCGTTGTGTGGTATGCTTCATATCTGGAAGCGTCTGGATACATCTAGGACAAATACATTTTCCAGATATCCCCACAAACACAAGTCACGTTTTCATGCAAAATGGTGCGACACTGCATGTCACTTGCCAGGTGAAATATTTGCCTCGAGAAACCTTCGATAACGACTGCGTCAACAGTAGGCTATTTCAAATTTTGTGGCCTTTCCAATCCCCCAGACTAAGTCGATGCGATTCTTGGTTGTGGGGATATCTGAAACATCGCGTCTATCAAGGATATATCTGGTCTCTTCCTGATCTAGAGAATGGCATTCGACAACGTGTCGCTCTGATTAGACCAGATATCCTGCGAGCAACTGTCGATCATGCCACCTTTGGATGAACCATATTGCTGAGCTAGGAGATCGTACTGAACAATTGGAGAAACTTGTGACGATAACCTATTGAACCATCATCATGTGTATGATCGTTCCTCCCATTTTCCTGCACCCACAACACATTTTCAATGGTAAGAGCGCCATATTTTCACCTTGTGAAAGTACGTGTAACTGTTATTGCTTCAGCGTATCCCACAAGCGCACGTTTAATAAGCATACTAAGATATTTCAGCTTCCTACAATGTAAACGGTAAGTACAACAGCACTCGGAGTCAGTTCAATTGTATTCACCCAGTACATTCTCACAAATACCTTTCTCAAAATAAGGCTGTGTATAATACTAACAGGTTTCTTCTGGCCAGGAATGCCGTCTTTTCCTGTGACGATCTCCTATTCATCCTCCTTGTCTCGTCCGTCACTTGTTATTTTGGTTCCAAGGGAGCACAATTCCATACCATCATCTGCTTCACTGTCACCAGCGCAGGGCCGCACGTAGGCAACCCGCAAGACACCGTAAATAAATCATTGCAGCTCTGTGCTGTGCATTCCAGCCGCGCGAAGCTGTTGAGGCTACACGAGGTCACGGAGATTCCCCGGCAGACCGAACAGCTCAGCACCCTTATCATTGATTTTTTCTTAAAAGTATTTCTTTATTAATAATGATAACACAACGTTATGTCTCCAGTTACAGCAAATTATTCTGTTGTTTCTTGTCTCTTCATCCAGAACGATGCTGTTTCAGTTGGTCTAAATTTTCTCCGATTTCTGGTGAAAATCATCAGAGGGGCATCAGGCTCATAAGTAGACTCCCAATAGTCCTTGTTGGCAAACACAGAAATGAACACGGTAGAGGAGAAACTACTAATTACTTTCATCTTTCTTAGGTTTACTCTCGGTCCAAATACCGAACTTGTTAGACTGTTCATTCAATCAAACAAGACGTGTAAATCTCCTTCACTTTCACCGGGTATAGCAATGTCGTCAGAGAACGGTATTGTTTAACATTTTCAGCGAAGGAGAAAGCGATGTAACTCAGTTTCTTGAAATTTAAAAAATCTTTTTTCGAAAATGATTTCATTGAATAAATGGTGTAAATATGTAGAAACTTATGTTTACATAGGAATTCTATCTGGGGAACAAAAAGCCATCTGAAGAATTTTTTTTTAATTTTGTCATGAGCGAATCTTATTATTATTTTTTCACCCTGAATTTAAATCCTATCCTAAATTTTTTTTAAATTTTCATCATTGCTTCTTCGATACATAGATTATAGTATAGGCGAAAGACTGGATTCCTGTCTTATACCTTTTCTCATTCAAGCATTCTTGGTCGTCCAGTCTCACTGCTCTCTCTTGGCTTTTGTACATATTGTGTGTTACCCGTCATTCCCTATAGATAACTCCTATTTTTTCTCGGAATTTTGAATATCTTGCACTATACTATGCTTTTTCTAGTTCGACAAGTCATGTGAACCTATCTTAATTATTTCTAAGTTTGGCTTCCATTATGAAGCACAACGTAAGAACTATTTCGGGTTATTTCACAAGTAAGACTGACCGTCGATCAACAGACATTCAATATTTTTGGTTTCATTCTTCCGTATATTATTCGTGTCACCAACTTCGAACCTTGAGTTGTGAAGCTAATAGTTCGGTAGTTCTAGCACTTCTCTGCACTTGCTGTCTTAGGAATGGTGTGGATGATATTTTTCTGAATATCTGGTGGTATGTTTCGAGTCTCATTGATTCTACTCACAAACCTGAAAAGTCCTCTTGTTGCCACTTCCCTAACAGACTCTAGATATTCCAAAGGAAAGGTTATCTACCTCTTCTGCCTTATTTGATCTGAAGCCACCTAAGCCCTATTAAATTCTGACTCTAATACTAGATCCTCAATTTCTTCTATGTAGTCTTGCATTTGTTCTTCTATCAGGTCATCAGACAAGTTATTACTCTCAGAAAGCCTTTCACTGTTCTCATCTCACCTATTCACTCTTTCCTCCGCATTTAACGCTGGATATCCCATTCCACCACTCTTAAATGATGCGCCCTTGCTTTCAGTTTTACACAGAACTTATGTTCCTAATAACACACAATGGCTCCTTTCACGATCTTGTGTGAGAGTTATGTCTTCACAGTGTCTAATGAGCATAATGGCTTTAATCGATGTGAATGTTGTTAGCGTTAATTTTGTGCTGTGAGATCATGAAAGAAATATACACAGGCTACGCATTTAGCCTACTGGTTTCCAATAACACCAATGGTGTCTGGGTGTGAAACATATCCATCCGATGCATGAAGACTGTGAAAGACTGTCGCAGGGCTCTGTCCAAGATACAGTGCGCAGACGTTTGGAGTTTAATCCATGACATCGGCAGGAAGTCTGGTGATCAGGAATTTTGCGCCACCGCCTGTTCTCCTCTTGGTTGCCACATTCTGCAGTAGTTAACTTTTTCCACAACTAAATCTGTCTCCCTCAGAGCCGAACGTCACTGCAGTGTCATGTTTCAGCTCCCTCGGTTACTGAGGCAGATGTTGTTAATTTACTCTTCAGTTCTCTTAAATTTTCAGTACTTAATTCTTTAACTTTAGAGCAATAAAGTACGCTAATATTGTATCTTATCGATTGCAGAGGTTTCCTTTAATACACATAGGCTTGCTCATCTTTGGGAAGCGTCTTCCGTAATCTTTAGCATGCGACTTTAAAACTTTCCGTTAATTACATTCCAGCTCGGACCCTCATCCATCGAAATGAGTTTGCTTAAGAGATTACTGTCCACTTTTATTTCTACCTAATGAAGCCGAATTTTCTCAAGCAGCTTCCCTGTAATTTTCCAATAGAGATTAAAAATTGTGTTTAAAAGCACGGCCTGTGCCTGAACGTATGATCATGTAAGTTGTATTGTGGGGCCAGAACTGGGCATTATACTTAAGAAAGCACCAATTTACTCTGCGAGCGATACATCTCTCACCTTACCCTTATTCTCATCACAGGTTTTTCGAAACAAATATCCTCGTTTACAACAGGCATTAATCTTTCACGAAGGGTAGAGAGAAGGAATACAGTCTAACATGACTTGAACTTTTTCAAATTCACGATGTCAGTACGCATAATTCTGAGAAATAGAAGTCCACCAGATCCGATCAGACGTTCATCTACTGATAGATTATACATAAGACCAGTAGCACCACGATATGTGTGTGTCTTACGACGTTTCATAGTATAATACATGTAAATATGGTAGCAATAGCGTACTGCTTCACTCAGGGAAATGTCCAAGTTATTATGCCATCAAAACAACGGATTTAGTCCGCAGCTCGTGGTCGTGTGGTAGCGTTCTCGCTTCCCGCACCCGGGATCCCGGGTTCGATTCCCGGCGGGGTCAGGGATTTTCTCTGCCTCGTGATGACTGGGTGCTGTGTGATGTCCTTAGGTTAGTTAGGTTTAAGTAGTTCTAAGTTCTAGGGGACTGATGACCACAGATGTTAAGTCCCACAGTGCTCAGGGCCATTTGAACCATTTGAGCCAACAGATTTAGTCAAGCTTAGTATAATGCGGCTCTCATGAAGCAAAGATGTTGTCAGAGCCTTAATATTGCTGCACGTCAAGCTTTCTGATCCTGAGATTATCTGCGGTTCTGCGGCTGTGGAGTGGAATAGATCAATTAAGCGTTATTTTGTACAATAACCTTAAGTGGAATCTAAGAAGCTACTGCTTCAGTTCATCCAGAAATGAATCACGATAGTGGTAAGTAATGGGACAGCCTTCTCCGAGTAATCTGGCAGGATTAGCTGCTCGAATCCCAAACCATAGTTGTCATCAGTTACTCACTTGAGGGGTCTTGACATTCTTTTGTGAACGTTCGTAATGCAGCTTCGTTGTAGCTATGGGAACAATAAATATCATTAATTCTCAGGTAATATCAGTTGGTTGCTACCTGACCAGCAAAGGGCATGGACTATAGGTTTTAGAATGGCGTGAATCACGAAACTCATTCCTTAGTATGGACCTGACCGAGTAATTAAATACGAGAGCAAACAGGTACTGAACATTGATCGGTAGGCAATATGATGTAATCGTTTGTGGTAATAATGTGGCCTACACCGGCCACATATTTAGTTCAATAAACACATGTAAATACATTTTGATAGGTGAGCTCACATCTGCTACTAATTTAACACAAAACTGATACAACATAGCAATGAAATATTCATCCGTAGCGCAAGTAGAGCATGTGCAGACAGTAGCGAGTTATGTGACGGAAGCCAAACAACTAAATTATGAAAACCTGCCGCCATTAGCTCAAAGTTCAACGTCTTCTTACAAGTATTTAAACAGTAACAATAGACACGGTTGAAAAATATTGAGCCACTGACGTTTAGGGTATGGCTGCAAGTCCACCAGCATTCAGAGCTGCAAAGTATTCTACATCACACTCCGCACTCCACGTAAGTACCAGTGGCACTTCTGGCGTCATTAAGTGATCCCTCCTATCCTGATCCACCCGTGTATGGCGCGTAGGAAGAATGCATGTCGGTAAGCCTTTGTATTAGCTCCAATTTCTCGAATTTTATCGTTGTAATCATTTTTCCAAACGCATGCGGGAGGAAATAATACGCTGTCCGACCCTTCTTAGAATGTGTTCTCTTGCAATTTCAATGGTAAACTTCCCGTGACGCACAACGCCTCTCTTTCAACGGCTGTCACTGGAGTTTTTTGAGCGTCTGTGTAAAGCTCTCGCACCGACTAAACGATCCCGCGACGGAATGAGCCTCTCTGCGTTGGATCTTCTCTATCTCTTCTATCAGGTCTACCTGGTAAGAATCAAATATTGATAAACAATACTCAAGAATCGGTGGGACAAGTGCCTCATTAGCCACTTCCTTCGCTACATTTTCTTAAGATTTTGCTTATGAATCGGAGTCAGGCATCTGCTTTTCCTACTATTTGCTTAATACGGCCATTCCAATTAAATTTCGTCTCGACAGTTGCTACTAGATATATCACGGTAGATCTGTATGCAGCAATTTGTGATCAAGGGTGTAGTTGTACAGTAGCGGATTTCTTTTCGTATGTATGAGTAGTACGTCACTTTTTTTCACGATCAGGGTCAACTGTCAGATCCTGCAACATTCATCAGTCCTCTACAGATAATTCGAACATCAATACTGTCTTTTGGCGTTGCTACTTTCTTATGGACAACAACATTATCTGTGAACCGTGCTAATGAGCTTCCGACGCTTTCTACCATATCAGTTACATACACTGTAAACAGCAACGATCCCCAAGTCCTTGGGGTACTACGGAAATTACCTTTACATCTGTCGATTTTATTCCGTTGAGGGCAATGTGTTGAGATCTGTCTGCAAGGAAGTCTTGAATCCAGTCGCAAATCTGATCCGATCTCGAGGACACCGAAATATTTCTAAGTCCGAAGCAACACACTTAAGCCCAAGCGACAGAGTACCTTCAAAACACTCCCTGCGCTCTTTCATGTTTGCTTATCTCGAACTTAGTTAAGTTGTCGAGTTCATTATCCACCATAGTGTCTTTCAGCATGAATACCTTCGCGAAATTAGCTACGTTATAACGGTTATTCTATTTGAAGGTACAAATGAAGTGTTCCTTATTGATTTGTGACTTCATTTTATAATTTTCATTCTAAGTTTAGTGGTGAAAATTAATTTGTTTCACCTTATTCGAAGTTGCAAAAAATGGTTCAAATGGCTCTGAGCACTATGGGACTTAACTTCTGAGGTCATCGGTCCCCTAGAACTTAGAACTACTTAAACCTAACTAAGCTAAGGACATCACACACATATATGCCCGAGGCAGGATTCGAACCTGCGACCGTGGCGGTCGCGCGGTTCCAGACTGTAGCGCCTAGAACCGCTCGGCTACACCGGCCGGCGTCGAAGTTGCTGCTGAAGCTGTTTAATCATTTGAAAGCCAAAGATACAAAAAATTAATTTTAAATCTTTTCATAACACTGACCAGTATCACCATAATAAACTACGAATACAGGAAGATATTGGCAAATGTAAACAATCAATTATCTTAAGAAGATGCTTTCACTTTAGAACATAATTTTAAATTTTTTCATACAGTTAACCTTTATTGCCATAGTAAGCAACGAATACTAGAAAAGATTAGCGAAAAGTAAACAATCAGTTGTTTTAAAGTTGTGGTTTCACTTCGTATACACCGCGACATGCAGTTTCCACCTACCCATCATTTCATAAGATACTATTTGAAATTAGTTTCGCATTTTACCGTGAGAAAATTCCTCATCGCGAAACTTCGTTGAACTCGTAATGTCTAAAGCAAATTACAGTCCTAAATAAGAACTAAAAATGCACCTAAGAGCTATAAAATTATATCGAAAGTACGTATTGCTCCAGTTGTTTCATTCGGAAACCACTCTTAACAGCAGTCATAAAAACTGAAACCTAGGTTATAATATTTTATACATACTTATATTCACTGTCAATGATCTCCTCATTATGGTTAGTATAAAAACCCATGCATCAAAATTTTCTGCAACCACACAGCACAATCTCCGGGGCGACTGTTGCTTTGAACGCTGTAAGTGACTGTTACAATGCAGTACATTCGTAAAAGTACCTCAGTTCCCACTAGATGCCTCTGTCACAAAGTGCACTGGTTCTTCAAAAGAAAAAAAAAACACAATTAAAATAGTGTCTTCAGGCAGAAACCACTGGTACTCGTCTGGTTAACATAATATTTTTATACATTTTGGTGCTGGAGTTTTACATTATTCAAATAACTAATTACCTACATAAAGTTATCGAAATATAATTAAATGAACGTATGGCTTTATGGGATAAAAGGAAGTTATTTAAATGCTGGTGATAATGAATTAGGAACATGAGTAGAAATCTTCATGTTGTCAACTTTTTTCGTGTTATTCAGTAAACTGTTAACAGCTTATTTGTTTTACAGTGATAGAGACTTATTCGTTCAGCGATCATGCCGCTTGAATTCCTTCGCCCTCGGGATTTACACATCGCCTACTCACTGTTAACTGCCGCCCAGCACGCATATCCTTGCTACGACCTACTGGCCGCTCTGCCCAGTGTCCAGCCTTACTATCCATGTTCAGCAGCATTAGGGGAACTTGCCAGGCACGACCACTCAACCATAGTCAGGTACTCAAGTTTCAAATATTTCTTAGTTGAATCGTCGCTCGTAATGTCACAGTAATATACTTTCAGTACAGTACAGTACAGTAATATATTTTCATTAGAGCATGGGCTAGGGAGTCAGATAATTAGACACCAGGCAGTACAATGCGTGCAATGAATTGCAACTAATTTAAGAAATATTACGTTGGATGATCTTTAGAATCCATTTTCATACAAATTCAGTAGCGATGGCACCAATCTCATGCAGAGCTTACTTATCTCTAGTTATTCGTAAAGGTCAGATGTGGGCGAACGACCTTTATTGCGTCCGCCTAATTTTCCTGCAGCCCACATACGCAATTGTCTTGCAAGTCCTTTAATCGCGTTTGGTACAGTCGCTTGACAATACAAAATGCATACTACAAGTGACTACTAGAAAACACTGTTCTTCATGGCAATTAACTCTAGGTATAAATTAATACAACGATTCTACAAACATTATCGAATATCTGAGACAGTTGTCAACGCCTTTAGATTCAGATACATGACAATAAGTGACTTTCTAAACTACTGCCACTCTCATTAGTATCTAACACAAATAATGGTCGCAACTATAGCACATCAATTATTGTAGCCCTTACTCAAAGCTACATTTTCTTGCGAGTAAGAGATTTTCCAGAATATCTTGACTCACAGATCTGTGTGATTACCCGAAGCAGGCTTGTTCTCTGAAAGCGAATGATTCCGTATAGTCCGCCCCTGGTAGCTGAGTGATCAGCGCGACGGAATGTCATACCTAAAGGCCCGGGTTAGATTCCCGACTGGGTCAGAGATTCCTCTGTTTCAAGGATTGGTTGTTGTATTGTCCTTATCACAATCATTTCCTCCCCATCGACATGCAAGTCGCCGAAGTGGCGACAACTCGAAAGACTTGCACCAGGCGAACGGTCTACGGGGGGCCCTAGCCACACGGTATTTACATTTTTATTTTGTATAAATTGAATAATGGACTAAGTGGGCACAAAAACCTTGATTAACAGCTCCAAGAACTCTATCGAAACTTCATCATTAACATAATATCAGTTGTAATTTCACTATCTTCATGAGGGCACGATGGTTTAAGTATAGTTCGGAAACTACCCATCGTGCTAGTTACCTCACACAAAATTACATTAAAAATGGAAGTTATTAATGAGCAGGTAGCTGTGCATTTGTATGAACTTTGGAAGAAATGACGAACTGTTTTGTTCCTGATATGTATTGAGACCCATTACTAAGTAAGCAAAATATTCGTGCCTGACTGAGAATCGACCAATGCACTGATCTACATCGCTGACTAGCTTTAAAGAGAAGTGATTCAATACGTTTTTAGCCAGTATCAGTCAGCAAATATTTAATTATATGGAGAAAATTTTTGTACTACATCGAGACAACTATCCAGTAACCGCAGTCCCTATTAACTATCAACGAAATATGATAAATATGGCTTCATTCCCAAATAACAAACATGATGTGACGTAACGTATGTGTTGGATGTCGATTCGATCCCAGCGCTTAGTTCGATTGTCATCTAAGCGCAGTCAGGCTCCAGAAGTCGAATTTTCTCACCGGTAGTGAGATGTTTGCAGCTACAGTGACGAGAAAATAATAACTTCTGCCCTTTCGAGATTCGAACCCGACACCTATCGCCGTTGTTTTCTAGAAACTGTTATGCATTCACTGTACTTTTCTTCCGACAGAAGCGAGATGTGTGCATTTTTAAAGTACAAGTGACATGAAGAATAGCATAGTGATGACGGGAAATCGAATCCTCCAGATATCGTTGTTGATTACACAAGAACACACAGTAACTATTGAATTCTTTTTCGTCAGTGACTAGCAGTGGCAAGTTTGAACTCGAAATTATATGACGAAAAAGTATCTCTCCCTGGGAGTCGAAACCGTTACGTATCTTTACGGACGAACGAACGGATGTTCAAAATCAAAATATATTTTCCCCAACTGTTTAGTGTGCTCATGCTAAAGCCTGAAGGGTATTATGAAAATCTTTTCCGCCGAGCATGGTTTCAAACCCTGACATGCGACTTACGTGTAGAATTTGAGGAGTTTGAACCATGAGCAAACAACGAACTGATGACACTATGTCGTCACGAAGGGTTCAAAAATGGCTCAAATGGCTCTGAGCACTTTGGGACTTAGCACCTGAGGTCATCAGTCACCTAGAACTTAGAACTACTTAAACCTAACTAACCTAAGGACATCACACACACCCATGCCAGAGGCAGCATTGGAACCTGCGACCGTAGCAGTCGCGCGGTTCCGGATTGAAGAGCCTAAAAGTGACGAAGGGATCAAATCCAGTGAAAGCAGAACCATTGTGTTCAACAATCATACATGGCGTTTGCTTCTTTAACCGACGTAAGAATACTAGTATAAGAAAGGTTACTGCTGACAGAGTTTATTCATGCCGCCTCTTTAGTCTCTGTCACGGTCCAACGTAACGTAATCGATCGCAAATGGACATCTCGTTTAATGTGAATCTGGAACTACGGTGGAAACGTATGTTCTCCATTTGGCGTAATCATGGGTTGATAGGATCCACAAATGCCTATTAAAACATTCACCTGAAGAGGGTATTGAATCCTGACCCTACGGATACTAACCAAACATCAAACCTTCGAATCACTGTACTCCGCGTATGTCTTGGTGATGACTTTGTCTCAGCGCTGCTGCGCCACACGAAGTGAAAATTCAGGTTTCTTGACTCCCTGGCGTAGACTACAGACGATTCAATACATTCAGTTCTTGCTCGATCGAATCGCCTTTAACCAGCTGCCCCAGCTATCCAGTGTGTACATTCACCTTGATTTTGTAATCACTGAAATAAAATCACGTAATGGCCATCAACACAAACTCACAACACATTTGGATTGGCCAGTTTCCGCAGGATTGAGACAGCAGGAACTGTTGCTTGCACTTAAGCTGCTCTCCATGGTAGACATCACGCAGCGCAAAAGGAAAACTGTGTTGAACCCGATGCTTCCGTAATTTAGTAAACTATAATGCGTCGGTCTGCTAGGAGTATCGATCTGCTGGTAGCTCAAAGATAATCTACTCCATTTTATAGCCCGTCATTAACAGCATAACCTTAGGAAAACGTTTACGTGAACAGCTCGTCGCTGACCGTCCTGATCGGAAGAATTTCTCGTCCGCCGGCCTAACGCCGCTTGGTGCTACCCCACGCCAGTCCAAGTGATGGCGGAAGATCTGGCCATAATTGTATGATCTACAGCGGACGTTTGTACACTCATATTGGCGATCATGAGATTATTAAATATTATAGTTTCGTCTTCAGCGTCAAACATTTTCTATTAACAGTGTGTACATCTTGAAGTAACAAAAAAGTTGTAACCAGTATCCTCGCTGCATATGTCGTGCGTAATACTGAGAATGTAATCTATTACTTCGGGAAAAATTTACCTGGCGAAAGGAGATTGAGGCACAGGTTTCTGGCGATTTTGTATTAATAGAAGGGGGAGTCATGAGAAATGAACTTTTGTGTCTTGTACGGAATGTATGTTATTAATGAAATGAAGTCGAATAATGTGTTTCTCGTGTCATAGGATGAGTTTAGCATGAATTATTTGCCACTTTCAGCATGCCGCACCGCTGCACCTCTGTCGCATAAGAGTAAAAATGTTACTTTCCTGTGCGATTAGAACTTAGAACAACGGCGACCTCTGTATTTGTGGACAATAGCGTTTATACTGACATAGCGACCTACTGGAACCGTTACTGTTCTCTCACAGTGCTAATGATGGCTAAGAGAGCTAATTCGCTATGAAGACGCATTTAATTGGAGTTACTGCTTGGAATGACCTTTCTGGACTGAAGGCATACATTCGATCGTTAGCTGATACGCCATAACTGAAAATCGTTGAGAATAATTAATTGATATACGTAGGCCATATCAAGGTAATTTAGAAGGCTAATTTTGTGGCACTGCAAGAAGTATCTCGACTATCACAGGAATTCCAGGTTCATTCTAAGAGGCTGCCAGTTTCCAATCATCGTCGCAGTAGGAAGGAATACATTTCCACAGTCAATGGGTTTCTTGAGCACGCTTGCAATCTCGGAGTAAAGCTTTCGCTTCAAAGACGCAGAGGAAGCATCTTGGAAATTAACATATACCTGAAATACGAAAGTCATCAACAAATGTGTGTAACTCAACAGAAACAGCATGTAATTATAGCACGGGAAATGAAATGGATGACATTGCTCTTTATAGCTGTCATTATTTTATTTCTTTTTTAGTCTGTAGGTTATCAGAATATTCGTGTGAATTACAAATATTATGGTGTAATTGTTAGATTTGACTGCTAAATCAGATTTAGATAGGAAAATAATTAGTGTTCTCTCTAATGAAGGACTCAACGACAGCAACTTCTTAAATAAAAATGAATTAAACAAGTAGATTGAAGTGGTGTTTGCAGCCAGCAAACCACGCCAACATCTGGATGTAGGAATGCCCCATACGTTGTCAGAATGTATACATTCCTAGACAGGTGCCGTAGAAAACCCTCGCATCAACTAGAGGACCGACGAAAAATGTAGCATCTTGTCATTAATGACAGTACACAAATAAATGCATCCATCTTGTGTGTCCTAAGCTCCTAGCTCGTTTAATTCACTGAAGCTTTCGCAGTTCATCTCACTGATAAATGAAATTACAGTTTAATTATGAATGATAAACAAATCGAAAAGTATTTCTTCTCCACCGACTTGTTCCGATACGCTTATAGAAGAAATTTTACAAAGTAGCCCCGTATTCTCAAAACAATCAAATATGGTTACTCGCACAACCAGCTGAATCATCGTTGCTAGAGGACCTATGATTTGTTTTCAGTATTATACGTCATA
Organism: Schistocerca piceifrons; assembly: GCF_021461385.2. Lineage (NCBI taxonomy): Eukaryota > Metazoa > Arthropoda > Insecta > Orthoptera > Acrididae > Schistocerca > Schistocerca piceifrons. The sequence goes on along the minus strand of NC_060140.1, from coordinate 783,316,466 downwards.
CGAGTATTTATTAGCCAATAACTCTCGGATTTTGAGCTAAAACCCAGAGAAACGCAGTATTTCAACCTTTTCATACTTCGTTACAAATGCACGAGAATCACAGTGGCATGAAACCTACCATTCTCAGTTAATCCAATGGAGCCAATAGATGAAACAACAGAAAACCATTCTATACTAACAAGGACTGATCTTTCGTAGCTTTCTGGTGGTTTCAGCGCATTTACTCGATGTGTAATGGAGTAACATACTCCGACGTGATTTACTTTATCGTTACAGTGATAAATCACCATAACTGGAGGTAGATTTATGCCAATAGTATCGGCTGCTTGTTATCTGCTTTTTATGGCTGGGTATTCTCTTTTTACTTTGGGAATAAGTGAACAGCAAAGGTAAAAAAGAATGTCGAATGATTCCATTTTCTCAACTCAACATTCAAGAAATAGCGAAAATAAGCGATTTAAGACTTTCTGAGAACGAACAAAAAGCAACAGTAATAGTAAATTGTAATAATAATTAATTACGTTTGGCACATTTCAACATTCAGCTGATGATTCTCAGAAGATGCCTGTTCATTCTACACAAAAACTGAGAACAAACTCAAAGATATTGTTAAGATGGCTTTACTGAATTTCATTCCGGCCTTTTCAGCTGCTTTAGAGAAGGGAAAATACAATTGACTTTACGCATACCACTTCTTCAGCGATGATCCACGTTATGGTAAAAGCGGATTCCGTATCAGCAGACAAACACGATATCACGCAGGTAGCAGTTAAATGAGAAAGAATAGCATATTGTTTACAAAACGAAAGATAAGAAGAATTATAGCAATTAACGAGTAAAAGCACTTTCTTACACTCACAAAATTAGATTTTCTTGTTTTTACTTATTACGTTCAGAAAGTTTTATCAAAATTACAAGAAAATATCCAATGAATTAGGAAAGATAATTCAGCCCTAGTTCCGAAAGTAAGTCGAAGATCACAGAGTTGCCAAACAAATCTTATGATGTCTCAAAGTTTCATCTATTCCGACAGCAGGCACCAATTTTTGGATGTCTCTCATAATGTCGCTCTAGTGCTGCTACCCAAACTTTGCTGGATGTCTGGTCTGCCAGACATCAGCCTGAGGGCAGGCTTCATTCAACGCACATATGCAATACATCACTGTGTTTACACCGATTCTGTCTAATAATTACAGTTGTCTGAGTATGGATAATACCATAGAAACACTGTAAATCTAAGTCCAATATCCTGTGGTTTATGAAAATGTAATATATGGAATGTAAACAGCCACCAGTTGCGAATGGTAGTAGTCAAAAGCTCTTGACCTAGGTTTCAACCCATGAAAATGACCCTTCTTCAGAAGACTTATTACCTAGAAATAAGTAGATGCAGATAAATGCAACGTTCAGAACATTAGAATTTTATAAAAACACAACATACATACAGTGGAGGTTATTTCAGTATGCAACAAAAATCCGCCCACTTGTTATCATAAATACAAGCTGAATGGCCACACAGCAGAGTAGTCGACGGGCCAAGAGGGTAACATGGCCACTGATGCATCTAGAAAGGGCCAAAAATTATTAATTATTAAAATAAGCCGTTGGCGTAGTAGAGACAACGACCCGATCGATAAAAAACGAAAGCAAATTAGGATCGGTCTGAATAATACAAAAAAATTGGCCAGCAACTTTCGTAAGAGATGATCACTAAATATGAATCCTAAACTACCAATGCTGAGGAGCCAATTTAAAGTCCACAATGATGGGCAGCCGATCCGTCTGATCGTAGACAGTGTAGATAATGCTCACCAGGGGTTAGCCCTTTTTTTGCACACAAAGCTGAAACAATTTTACGTTTTTGGAGAAAAGCTTTTCGCTAAAAAATTCTGAAGACTTGATCTCTTGATTAACTTATATTACATGCTCTCCTCAGACGTAATTAGTTTCCTTTGATGCAGTTAGCTGATACTGTAACGTATCAATAGACGCAACTCTGGAAACAGTAGGCTCAAATGGTTCTGAGCACTATGGGACTTAACATCTATGGTCATCAGTCCCCTATAACTTAGAACTACTTAAACCTAACTAACCTAAGGACATCACACAACACCCAGTCATCACGAGGCAGAGAAAATCCCTGACCCCTCCGGGAATCGAACCCGGGAACCCGGGCGTGGGAAGCAAGAACGCTACCGCACGACCACGAGCTGCGGACTGGAAACAGTAGAAAAGAATTTGCTAACCCTCGAAAACATTACTGTACCAGAAATTACAGAACTCTTGGCTCTGCTTAGGATGGTTCTCAAATATAACTATTACACCTTTGTTAATGAGTTGTACACGCAGCCCTTTGGTTTAGCCATGGATATCCCCGTGGCCGGCCTGCTAGCAGATATTTTCTTCTTTGGAAGCTAATTTTAAAGGAAATGCCGAAATACTGAACAACGTTAGTTTTTAAGTACGATACGTTGATGAGATACTCACCATTTTTGAAGGCACAAAAGTTGAACGAGATAAACTGTTTTTCAACTTCAGCCAGTTTCAGGAAAAAATTGTGTTTACAAAAGAACTGGAAAACAGTAGCAGAGAATTTAATTGCCTTGTCCTAACACTACGAGTAGATGATGACAAAATAGACTTCAATATTGTCGGTCAGAAAATTTGTTCTTATAATATCATTCGATCTGCTCAGCAAATCCTCTAACCCATAAAATGGCCTTCTTCCGTTCTAGTATCCATCAAGCAGTTAATGTCCGCCTGCTTAGCTGAGTACGCCGGCACTGTAGCTCAGCGTATTCGGTCAGCGAGCTGGCTGCTCTCTGTAATAAAAAACTGATTGAAGGGATCAACGCCGACCGTTCTGTAGACAGTGAGAGCCAGAAAACATTAAAAAAACAAGTTTGTTTGTGTGGCCATCCTCCACAGCAGGCATATAAATACTTGTTTTATAAATAAAACTGTTTTTTCCTGCTGATAATTACTTTATTTTTCCCATACGCGTTTCGCCTTCTCCTTTTCTAAGACAATATCAGTGGGATCTACAACGATACTGTTTTGTTCGTTATAGATTATCAAATACACTCCTGGAAATGGAAAAAAGAACACATTGACACCGGTGTGTCAGACCCACCATACTTGCTCCGGACACTGCGAGAGGGCTGTACAAGCAATGATCACACGCACGGCACAGCGGACGCACCAGGAACCGCGGTGTTGGCCGTCGAATGGCGCTAGCTGCGCAGCATTTGTGCACCGCCGCCGTCAGTGTCAGCCAGTTCGCCGTGGCATACGGAGCTCCATCGCAGTCTTTAACACTGGTAGCATGCCGCGACAGCGTGGACGTGAACCGTATGTGCAGTTGACGGACTTTGAGCGAGGGCGTATAGTGGGCATATGGGAGGCCGGGTGGATGTACCGCCGAATTGCTCAACACGTGGGGCGTGAGGTCTCCACAGTACATCGATGTTGTCGCCAGTGGTCGGCGGAAGGTGCACGTGCCCGTCGACCTGGGACCGGACCGCAGCGACGCACGGATGCACGCCAAGACCGTAGGATCCTACGCAGTGCCGTAGGGGACCGCACCGCCACTTTCCAGCAAATTAGGGACACTGTTGCTCCTGTGGTATCGGCGAGGACCATTCGCAACCGTCTCCATGAAGCTGGGCTACGGTCCCGCACGCCTTTAGGCCGTCTTCCGCTCACGCCCCAACATCGTGCAGCCCGCCTCCAGTGGTGTCGCGACAGGCGTGAATGGAGGGACGAATGGAGACGTGTCGTCTTCAGCGATGAGAGTCGCTTCTGCCTTGGTGCCAATGATGGTCGTATGCGTGTTTGGCGCCGTGCAGGTGAGCGCCACAATCAGGACTGCATACGACCGAGGCACACAGGGCCAACACCCGGCATCATGGTGTGGGGAGCGATCTCCTACACTGGCCGTACACCACTGGTGATCGTCGAGGGGACACTGAATAGTGCACGGTACATCCAAACCGTCATCGAACCCATCGTTCTACCATTCCTAGACCGGCAAGGGAACTTGCTGTTCCAACAGGACAATGCACGTCCGCATGTATCCCGTGCCACCCAACGTGCTCTAGAAGGTGTAAGTCAACTACCCTGGCCAGCAAGATCTCCGGATCTGTCCCCCATTGAGCATGTTTGGGACTGGATGAAGTGTCGTCTCACGCGGTCTGCACGTCCAGCACGAACGCTGGTCCAACTGAGGCGCCTGGTGGAAATGGCATGGCAAGCCATTCCACAGGACTACATCCAGCATCTCTACGATCGTCTCCATGGGAGAATAGCAGCCTGCATTGCTGCGAAAGGTGGATATACACTGTACTAGTGCCGACATTGTGCATGCTCTGTTGCCTGTGTCTATGTGCCTGTGGTTCTGTCAGTGTGATCATGTGATGTATCTGACCCCAGGAATATGTCAATAAAGTTTCCCCTTCCTGGGACAATGAATTCACGGTGTTCTTATTTCAATTTCCAGGAGTGTAGTTCACTTCGTGATTTTTTTGTAAAAAAAAGTAATTACTTACGATTTGCTGATCTGCGTTTCCTCATATCTGTTCTGGACGTCGCACTACCACATTCATCACTGCCATATAATCACACCTTTGTGTTCTGGCATTCCACACACTGTTCACCATGTTTCTCACTCTTTTTTGTGGTGGTCTATTGTTCTTTTGTCACTTGATACAACTATTTCGTCGTACACTGCCTGTCACAGCGTAAATATTGCCACTCCATTACGTGTTTCATCTCCTTTAATATGTTTACCTATTTGTTGCCAACCTAACGAAGTGTATGATCGTTACTAACTTCTATTTATGATGTTTATACCGTGTGCGTGTGTGTGTGTCTGTATGAGTGAGAGAGAGAGGGGGACAGGGCCTTTTTTTGCGGGGGGGGGGGGGGGGGGGGTACTAGTGTAAATAATGAATTGCATGGCATGTGTACTTGGTCATTCAAAAGGATTTTCCCCTCTACTATGGTTTTATTATGTGTCAATTTTCTTGCATGGTCAGGAGGTGTTTCTTATTGTTGATTCTAATTATTTTCTTGGCCTCTACTCTACTGGTTGGTTTGTGGTCATTTTCTCTAAGGTGTTCTGCATATGTGGAGTGGTTTGTCCCATATTTCCAGGCTCTCACGTGTTCTTTGTATATGACATCAAATGTTCTCCCTGTTTGCCCTATGTATGTGCTTTCATAAGTGTTACACTGTAGCTGATATATACCTGCTTTCTGGTATATGTCTCATTTTTTTGTCAGTTTTCAGGTGTATTTTTGTATAGAATTGTCTGTTGTGTATGCTACGTTTATTCACTGTCTTTTGAAAATATTGGTAATTTTATAGGTGAGTTTGTTTTAGTATGTCATTGTGGACCATCTTGTGTTTTCTTTCATCTTCTTGCTGATTATCTTGTGTAATTGTTATGGAACTGCGTGTTTGTGTTTGGTTCTGTTGTGTTGTTGTCTGTGATTTGGTGCATTCTACTTTTATTTTACTTTTAATTTTGTTGTTTAGCTTTGTGACCGTGTTATTACTGTAACCATTATTTTGTGCTATCTGCATTATTATGTCCAGTTCCTTTTGGTAGCTTTCTTTCGTGAGTGGTGCTGTGTTGAGCCTACGGAGCATGTGTCGAAGTGCTGCTTGCTTTTGTGCATGTGGGTGGCTTGAGGATTGTGGAATGATGATGTCCGTCGCTGTGGGTTTACGGAAAACTTCAAACATATGCTTATTGATTTGTTTTTTGATTGTTATATCCAGAAAGTTAATTTGATTGTTCTGTTCTCTTTCAATTGTGAATTTTATATTCTTATATATCTTGTTGATGTCAGTATGTACTTTTTCAATTTTTGTTTGTGGTTCATGTATTAAGTGTAGGATGTCATCCATATACCTGAACCAATGTAATATGTTGTATTCTTTTGCTACAATTTTTGTGAAAATTATCTGATCATTGTAGTTTACAAAAAAATTTGCTAAGGCTCCTGAAACTGGGGAGCCCTCTGCCAATTCATCTTATTGTAAATGAAATTCATTATTGAACTGGAAGTAATTTTGTTCTGGTATGAGCTTAATTAATGTGCATATTTCCTTAATCTGTTCGTCAGGGAGTTGACTATAAATGGTCAGGTTCTTATCTACAATTTCTATTGTTTCTGGTACTGGTATGTTTGAATACATGTTTTCTATATCAGACAGTACTTTTAACATATATCCTGCAAGCTTGTAAGTGGGATTTTCTGAAATCCAGTATTGGCCTCACAGGAAGGATCGGTTTGTGGATTTTTGGTTGGCTTCAGAGGACCGGTGCAGTGGGACTGATCTGTGTCAACTTTCTTTTCTCTGTGTTATCCAGTATGCTGTCAATATTTTTGAGACTGTTTTTTACTTTTATCAGGAATCTGTTCGTTGCGTCTGATTTTTATTTCGTAATGTTATTTTGTGAGATGAATTCTTGTGGTTTTTCAGTGTATTGTTCTTTGTCTATCAGTACTGCTGTGGTCCCCTAGTCTGCTTTTGAAATGATAACACTTTAATTTGGAAGTTTTCTATTAAGTTTTCTGAGTGTTGCAGATTCTGTGTTTTCGTTGTTTTCGTGTTCTTGTGCTTTTATACGGGTAATTATATTTTGGATTTCTTTTTCTACTAGTTCTCTAGTTAATTCAATTTTGACACTGTTACTTTCAATATTATCTTCCCTTGTCAAAACACTTTCTGCTTCTGTAATCAGTTTTTCTAAGTAATCTTCATCTATTTCTGGATCTACATTGTTTTTTAATCTTTTCTCCAACAGCTGTCTTTCTGTATTGCCCAACTGTGTATCTGTAAGGTTCACTAATCGTGGCTAGAATTTGTGTGTGGTTTTCTTGGCTGTGTGTAAAGGTATTATTTTGTGACTGGAGTTTTTGAGTTGGTTGATTTTTCTTCTATGAAATGTTTCCATTCTTTGTATAGCAGTTTTTGTGTGCTTTTCGACCTTGTTGACCACATGGGAGAAAACTGTCATATTATTTACGGTGTCTGCGAGTTGTAAATGTGTCTTGTACAACCCGTAATTTAACTGTTTTTTTTTTTTTTTTTTTCTTTTTTAAGAGGATAGGGATTTGATCTCATATTTTAACCATATTTCCCGAGCAGCATGCATTGCTTTTTGGGCACTGGGTGAACTGTTTTTAATCTTTACACTGATATATTTAGGTACAAGTTCCTTACATTTGCATATGTTGTTGAATTTTATGTGTTGTATGGTTTTATGGATGTTCAGATGAAGTCTACATACTGACATCAACAACATACATAAAAACATAAAATTCACAATTGAAATAGAACAGAACAACCTAATTAACTTTCTGGATATAACAATCAGAAAACAAAACAATAAGCATAAGTTTGAAATTTTCTGTAAACTCACAGCAATGGACATCATCATTGCACAATCCTCAAACCACCCACACGCACAAAAGCAAGCAGCACTTCGACACATGCTCCATAGACTCAACACTGTACCACTCACCAAAGAAAGCTACAAAAAGAACTGGACATAATAATGCAGATAGCACAAAATAATGGTTACAGTAATAACATGGTCACACAGCTACACAACAAAATTAAAAGTAAAACAAAAGCAGAAAGCGCCAAACCACATACAATAACCACATACAATAACACAACAGAACCAAACACAAACTCGAAGTCCCATAACAACTACACAGGATAATCAGAAAAAGATGAAAGAAAACACAAGATGTTACATAGTGACATACAAACACAAACTCACCCATAAAATTACCAACATATTCAAAGGACAGTGAATAAACATATCATACACAACAGACAATTCTATACAAATATACACCCAAAAATTGACAAAAAACAGAGACTTATACCAGAAAGCAGGTGTATATCAGCTACAGTGTAACACTTGTGAAAGCACATACATAGGGCACCGAGGGAGAACATTTGGTGTCAGATACAAAGAACACAAATATGGGACAAACCACTCCACATTTGCAGAACACCTAAGAGAAAAGATAAAATAATAGAATAGCATATGCAAAAGTATTAATATTGTAGTACTGTCCAGTGTAATAATAATTCAACCCAACATCTTTACACTCACTCATCCATGAACCCCTAAACAGAATACTGTAACGAAAAGTCAAAACGGCTGTCACCAAAGTTTTCAGCCACTCGCTAACAGCTAGTATACCCGCCGTCCCCCACCACCCCCGCCCCACCCTCCCACAAAAAAAGGCTCTATCCCCCTTTCTCTCTCGCTCATGCACACACTCACACAATCATAAATAGAAGTTAATAACCAACATATACTTCGTTAGGATGGCAACGAATAGGTAAAGAAGATGAAACACGTAATGGAGTGGCAATATTTACGCTGTGAAAGGCAGTGTAAGACCAAATAGTTGTATCAAGTAAAAAAAGAACAATAGTCCGCCACAAAAAAGAGTGAGAAACATGGTGAATAGTATGTGGAATGCCAGAACACAATGTTTTGATTGTATGGCAGTGATAAAAGTGATAGTGCGACGTCCAGACCAGATGTGAGGAAAAGCAGATCAGCAAATCGTAAGTAATTTCTTTTTTTACAAAAATCGCGAAGTGAACTGTTTGATAATCTACACTCCTGGAAATGGAAAAAAGAACACATTGACACCGGTGTGTCAGACCCACCATACTTGCTCCGGACACTGCGAGAGGGCTGTACAAGCAATGATCACACGCACGGCACAGCGGACACACCAGGAACCGCGGTGTTGGCCGTCGAATGGCGCTAGCTGCGCAGCATTTGTGCACCGCCGCCGTCAGTGTCAGCCAGTTTGCCGTGGCATACGGAGCTCCATCGCAGTCTTTAACACTGGTAGCATGCCGCGACAGCGTGGACATGAACCGTATGTGCAGTTGACGGACTTTGAGCGAGGGCGTATAGTGGGCATGTGGGAGGCCGGGTGGACGTACCGCCGAATTGCTCAACACGTGGGGCATGAGGTCTCCACAGTACATCGACGTTGTCGCCAGTGGTCGGCGGAAGGTGCACGTGACCGTCGACCTGGGACCGGACCGCAGCGACGCACGGATGCACGCCCAGACCGTAGGATCCTACGCAGTGCCGTAGGGGACCGCACCGCCACTTCCCAGCAAATTAGGGACACTGTTGCTCCTGGGGTATCGGCGAGGACCATTCGCAACCGTCTCCATGAAGCTGGGCTACGGTCCCGCGCGCCTTTAGGCCGTCTTCCGCTCACGCCCCAACATCGTGCAGCCCGCCTCCAGTGGTGTCGCGACAGGCGTGAATGGAGGGACGAATGGAGACGTGTCGTCTTCAGCGATGAGAGTCGCTTCTGCCTTGGTGCCAATGATGGTCGTATGCGTGTTTGGCGCCGTGCAGGTGAGCGCCACAATCAGGACTGCATACGACCGAGGCACACAGGGCCAACACCCGGCATCATGGTGTGGGGAGCGATCTCCTACACTGGCCGTACACCACTGGTGATCGTCGAGGGGACACTGAATGGTGCACGGTACATCCAAACCGTCATCGAACCCATCGTTCTACCATTCCTAGACCGGCAAGGGAACTTGCTGTTCCAACAGGACAGTGCACGTCCGCATGTATCCCGTGCCACCCAACGTGCTCTAGAAGGTGTAAGTCAACCACCCTGGCCAGCAAGATCTCCGGATATGTCCCCCATTGAGCATGTTTGGGACTGGATGAAGCGTCGTCTCACGCGGTCTGCACGTCCAGCACGAACGCTGGTCCAACTGAGGCGCCAGGTGGAAATGGCATGGCAAGCCGTTCCGCAGGACTACATCCAGCATCTCTACGATCGTCTCCATGGGAGAATAGCAGCCTGCATTGCTGCGAAAGGTGGATATACACTGTACTAGTGCCGACATTGTGCATGCTCTGTTGCCTATGTGCCTGTGGTTCTGTCAGTGTGATCATGTGATGTATCTGACCCCAGGAATGTGTCAATAAAGTTGCCCCTTCCTGGGACCATGAATTCACGGTATTCTTATTTCAATTTCCAGGAGTGTATAACTAACCAAACTGTATCGTTATAGATCCCACTTATATTGCCTAGAACAGGAGAAGGCGATATGCGTATGTGATAAATAAAGTAATTATCAGCAGGAAAAGGCAGATTTATTTATTCAACAAGTATTTATATACCTACTGCGGAAGATGGCCACACATACAAACTTGTTTTTTTTATGCTTTCTGGCTCTCACTGTCTACAGAAATTGTGTTACAAAAATGTTTCGATTTAAGCACCTGGTGCAGTTACATAAAACCGTTTTCTGCGGCTGTAGGTTGCAGAGTGTATCAGCGCCATCTAGCGGCAGTTTTCTCAATTTCTGTTCACATATGAATGTTAATCTGTAAGTTGCTTGTTTATGTGCTACTGGTCACACACACGCCACAACTAATACGAGTATGCATATCATTTTATGTACTACGAATCAAGACGGCTGTTTTTATGATTGTCAGTTTTAATTATGACTAAGCCTTTTGACGGCACATCATGACGAGAATGCAAAACGTAAGATGTAGCTTATTTTAATAATTAATAACATTTGGCCTTTTTGAAATGTATTAGTGCCAGTTGGCCACTCTGCTGTGTTTTGCATGTGGCCATTCATCTTGCATCTATGATAACAAAAGGAAGTATTTTTATTGCATATGGCACGAACGTCCGCTGTATGTAAGTTGTGCTTTTATAAAATCCTAAATTTTTAATTTTGCATTTATCTGTATATATCTACTCCCAGATAAGAAAACTTCTGAAGAAGGGCCATTTATATACGATGAAACCTAGGTCAAGATCTTTTAACTACTCCAATCCGCATCTGGTGTGTGTTTTCATTCCATATATTACATTTGCACATTTGCTGCTGCAGCCGTGCTTAAGATTCTAACATTTATGAGAATGTGTTATTATATATCTACATTTGTAAATTTGTCATCCATATCCACACTAATGCTATAAATGAAAACGTAACTCTATGTGTTAAGCTTTCACGTTTAAACCGTTTAATCGATTTTGATAAAAATTTGGTATAGAGATAACTTGAACGATGAGGAAGAACATAGGTTACTTTAAAAAGTGTGTAGTATAATATATTTATTGATTTGTAGAATATAACGCGGAATATGGAACAATAATTACTCTTTGAAAACGTTATTTACACTTTATCTTGTGAACTTTATCATGTTTTGTGAAAATGCCTATAGTTGTTGCTATGTTCTACGTAATATTATTCAAAATAAACAATACAATGCTTATTCAATTCTCAACCTGTTTATTCATATTTCCATACTAATTCCTGTATTATTAATGGTGAAAGTAAGTCACTCTGTTACATTTTCGAGACTCTAGTGCTGAACCGATTCCGACGGTATTTTGTGTGGAGATGGCCTGAAACCTGAGGAAAACTATAGGATACGTTTTAAAGTTGTATCGCTTTGAGTATTATTAATATTTTAAAATATGGTATACATAAGTGGCATGGTGTCGATTCTTACATTAGTATTAGTGTCTATAGGTTATTCTGTAACAGTGGAAATCCAATGTTATTGTGCACGTGTTTTATCTTATTGGTTTTCTACATTAGCTGGCTGATCTGGAGTGTTTTGTTGGAGATACAGCAATAAAATTGGATGGTAAGCCCGAGAACCATATTTAAAACTTTTACTATAAGCCTCGCCAAAACGATTTGATTTAGTCGCATAGTTTTAAGAGATCTCAAGCTGTGGAAGTTACTCGAATTCAGTAAACGACAGGGCAGTCTCGTGTTCGCCAGAACTTTGATACAGAAGATGGGGCTGTCTTAAGAGCTACAGAGACAACAGTCACAAGCCTGTCGCATTGAATGCGGAGCGTCACGCGTCTCTTAAAGCTTCCAAGACGCTTGCAGACTCACAACGACGGCGTCATTTAAAGTCTGTACAACAAGAGAGAGTCTTAACTTTACTTGTGGAACGTCGGAGACTTTTAGCGAGGCAGAATTTGGTTGTGATCTATTAACTGACTATGTTAATCATAAACTAGTCATCATAGGGGGATAAACCAAAACTGCAAAACTGTAGGCACCACAACGCATTAAAATTGAAGGGAGAAATGGTTCAATGTGTTGGTCTGGTTGCAAAATTTTGTGACTGAAGCCCTTCTGGACTGTTATCTATTTCATACGTGACATGTAAGTACTGTCTCTGTCTTGTGTTGTTAGTCAGTACTTACACTTTTATACAAAAATTTTATTTTCCCATAATTTTGTAATTATGTTATAGGCCACTTTAAACATTTAAATTCTGATGAAGGCACTCTTAGAAGTGTTGAAACCTAGTTAATAAGACTAAAAACTGTGACCAAGGGATCATTTGTTTCAACTTTAATTTATAAACGGTCACTGAAACAAGCAGCCATGTTTAAAACTTTGCAATTATTTCTCTATTTAAATTTGATTTAGTGGTCAATTCTAACCATTACACGTCGATAATACTCATGAATATTCTGATATCCCACAGACCAAAGCAGAAAGAAGAAATAATGATAGCTGTAAAGAGGAATGCCATTCACTTCATTTCCCCTACTATTAATACATGTTGTTTCTGATGAGTTACTGACATCTGGTAACGCCTCTCGTATTTCAGATATTTCTCTATTTACAATATTCTTCCGCTGCCTCTTTGAAACGAAAGAGCCTTACGCCTGGATTGTTAGTCTGCTCAAGAAACTCATCGGCAGTGGAAACGTATTCCTTCCTACTTCGTTAATTATCGGGACTTGGAAACATTTTAGATTGAGTCTAGCAATCCTGTGTTAGTAGAGATACGTCTTCGAGTGACACAGAATTATCATACTAAATTTCCTTGATATTGTCTACGTATATCTGTTATACAGGGTATTTCACTAAATGTGTTTGCCTCTGTAAGCTACGAAGTAATAGGCGACGGAAATATTTATTGCGGTAGGTCACCATAAGAAACGTTACACTGTCTGCGGAGCTATTAACATAGTTTATTGTGTTATAATCCAAAGACTTACAGCAAGAAGATACAATTTTTAATGGGACAGTAGTTGTTGCTATGTTGTACTGGAATCAGAAACACCAGCTGTGTATACATCAATTTAAATTACATTCCTATTACTTTTAGTTTGGGAGCCACAACCCCTCCAAAGTTTCAGGGAAAGATACCACACACGCTGCACATAACACAATGCGCCATCTAAATGTGTGGCGGCCGAGTTGTAACGTCTCCGGTGTCATGGAGCGAGAAGCTTCTTCGATGCGCTGTTAGACAGCCGACTGTCGCCGCACACGGCCGTAAACCCGACAGTTCGAGCCACACAAAGAAACGAGGCTCAATATACCACAGTTACTGGCATCGGATGAAGATGGCATACACGAACAACGAGTACGTTGACATGTTGCTGATGCTCGGCGAGTGCCGACACGATGCCACTGGAGCAGCCATGGCGTACGCCGTGAGATATCCTAGGCGAAGAGCTCCAGCAGCCATTATGTTCTTACGTGCCGAACAACGACTTCGGGGAAAAGGCAGCTTGGTAATGCGCCGCAGAAACAGACGAAGAGTTGCAAGAAGTGAGGAGACGGAGGTGTTTGTTTTAGCTGCAATAAACCCCGATCCTCATGTCAGCTTACGAGCCGTTGCTGCGGTCGCTGGTGTCAGTCTCACATCTGTGTGGCGTGTAGTACATGGTCACAGGTTTCAAATGTACCGCTTGTCACAGACCCAGGAGCTGCATGGGAACGATTTCCGTGCGAGAGCTACATTCTGTGGATAGGGCATACGTAATTTCACGCTGGAGTTTTTTCAAGATATTATGTTATCTGATGAGTCCACGTTCACAAATTATGGTGCAGTGAATCGCCATAACGTGCACTATTGGACCCCAGACAATCTTCGGTTGGTACGACCTGTCGATCGTCAACGTAGGTGATCTATTAATGTATGGTGTGGAATCCTTGGGGATGAAATCATTGGTCCACACTACTTCCCAGATACACTGACAGGTGAGTTATATCGCGCGTCTATAGTCGACAGTTTGGGTGGTCTCCTTCAACATGTGTGTCTACACACGAGAGTCCATATATGGATGCAGAACGATGGCCACCCTGTCCATTCTTCGCGTGATGTCGAGGAAGAAATAAACAACAGGTTTGCAGGAAGGTGGTTGGGGCGCCACGGTCCTCATTCATGGCCCCCAAGGTCGCCCTATTTAACACCATTACATTTATTTTTGTGGGGATATCTAAAGGATCATGTTTATGACACTGAGCCCACATCCTCAGATGATCTAAAACGGCGCAAAAGGGACGCATGTTGCTCCGTGACACTGGCGATGTTACATCTCGTCTGCAGATCCTTCAGAAGGCGAACTGCATTGTGCATTCAGGAACATAGACACACATTTGAACATCTGAATTAAATAAACTTCCCACCGCCAGAACATCCATCACCCACCACACAGCCATGTATTATGTACAGCCTGTGGTATCTGCCACTGAAACTTTTAAGGGTTGTAGCTCCCAAACGAAAAGTAATTTAAATTGATGTATACACAGCTGGTGTTACTGATTCCAGTGCTTGATAGAAACAACTATTGTTCCATTTAAAAAAGTATATCCTGATGCTGTAACTCTTTGGAGAATAACATAATAAACTATGTTCACAGCTCCGCAGACAGTGTAACGTTTCTTATGGTGACCTACCGCAATAAATATTTCCGTCGCCTATTACTTCGTAGCTTACAGAGACAAACACATTCAGTGAAACACCCTGTGTATTCTCAACGATTTACGCTTATGGTGTATCAGCTAACGATTGAATTAATCTTTTTAGAGCAGGAAGGTCATTCCAAGCAGAAACTAAAACTAATTATCTTTGTTAAGAATTATCTCTCTTAGAAATCACTAGTACTATCACGGAGCCATAAGTGCTGCAGCAGATTGCTGAACTCTAGAATCAAATCCCATGGTGGCGCCGGGCGGGGTGGCCGAGCGGATCTAGGCGCCACCGCTTTGGTCTCAGGTTCGAATCCTGCCTCGGGCATGGATGTGTGTGATGTCCTCAGGTTAGTTACGTTTAAGTAGGTCTAAGCTCTAGGCGAATTATAACCTCAGATGTTAATTCCCATAATGCTCAGAGCCATTTGAACCCACGGGTGGCTAAGATTTGAACTCTTATGATACAGAACTGCAGCGGCTTGGCCTGCTGATTGTGCAAATAACTTGCATTAAAGTCATCCTACTTGGCTCGACAAAGCTATTATTCGATTTCATTTAATTAATAACATACACCACCAACATGGCACAGAAGTTCAGTCCTCCTGCCTTTCCCTTCTGTTGAATTCAAAATCGAGACAAACCTAAGCACCAGTCACCTTTTTCCTCAAAAACTTGAACCGCAATGGCAGGCTACATTCTCAGAACTCCGCAAGTCACTGCAGCGAGGACACTGGATAAAACGTTGTTACGTCTTGCTGTACATACAGTTTATACAAAATATTTCACTCTAATGATGAAACTACAATACTGTCGCTGAATAAGCTGAGTAGCATCGTGGTGTAGTGGTTACGATACTGAACTGTTGCATGGAGGATCATGAGTCCAAAACTCACCTGGCTTGTACAGTTTTAATTACTATATTCGGTTCGAGCACATTCTAGAAGTATCCACAATTGTCAACAACCATTGTACTACAATGTTCTGTAGCTGTATATAAATTGTTATGTGTTCTGGCTGGAGGCAGTTCGCTCCGCACTCTTGTGTGTGCAAGTGCTGAATAAACTTTCGTTAAGTGTAGGTTCGTCATTCATCTAATTACAACTTCTTCTACTCGACATTATTCTGGTGGAGACACTGGGTACTGGAACTTTTGATAGCGCACCTTATCGACGACAAAGTGGCTCCCATCAGACCACGACAGAGCCGCCGTTAACGTGGCCAGAAACCCGAGTTCGAGCCATATTCAACGGATCGCAATCTACCGGAGACAGAAGAAGTAGAAGAGGCAACTGTAAGCGACCTCATGAGACATCTTTCTGGGTTCTTTGGTGACGATTGCCAAGATTCATACAAGTGGCAGAAGGCGTATGGGAATATAGCCAAATTTAACAAATGGGATGACACCGTGTGTTTGGCTAACGTATTTTTCTACTTGGAGGGCACTGCTAACCAATGGTATGAGAACAACGAGGAAATATTCTCAAGCTGGGAAGTATTCCAGGCAGAACTGCGCAAGTGTTTCGGCGACACACAATGACAGAAGTGCAAGGCTGAAGATAAATTAAAGTGCAGGGCACAGGGTCCAGGAGAAAGTACAGCACCCTACATTCAAAACGTCTTGGAGCTGTGTAAAATAGTGGATCCTAGACTTAAGGAGGAAGACAAGGTTGCACATCTCATAAAGGATTTTGCTGAGGACATGTATCATACCCTACTCCTGAAGGAAGTTTCGACAGCAGACGACTTCGTAAAATGGTGCCAACATATCGAGACAGTGCATCAAAAAAGAATTACACGCAAGAAGAAGTTTGTACAGGACGACGTAGATCACCATCGCCGCAAACTAGCCGCTGCAGAGGACGCTCCCCATCACGCCGATCAAGGCCTCCATCGCCATTTAGAAGCTCCAGCCGATCACCTAGAGGCCGCAACCTGGAAAACTAAAGAGTCGACCTTCCTTGGAGGTGAGGCTGCCGAAGAGAAAAATACTCTGATGTCGATCACTACAAAAGTGATAGAATACGACGTCGATATCCTCGTGGTTGGCCGACCAGCCCAAGCTCCTGTGGAATGAAGAGCATCATATTCAGCAATTTCGGTGAAGTACCGTCGCCAGTTGCAGAAAACCGTATTCATCGACAGCAAAACATCTCTGTTGAAGGTGGCTAACAGAAAATACGTAAAACCTACAGGAAGATGTACCATTCGTGTTGGTATAAGTGGCCATACACAGCCCTTAGAATTCATCGTCTTACAAGAGTTTAGTCATGACGTCATTCTCGGATGGGACTTCTTGAAAGCTTCGTAGGCAATTATAGATTGTGGTTCCTTGAAGATTATGCTAGACGAGATGAGATACTGTGGACAGGAAGATGCGTATCCGAGTGTGTGGAGACTATGTGAGCTGGATGAAGTGATCATTCCAGCAGTGTGCACTAGAAAGGTAACTGTCACATGCCGTGCCCTGCATCAACCCGTGGATCTTGTAGTGGAATGTAGCAGAAGAATAACTTTCTCATCCCAGTCTCCCTCTTCACGTTTAAGAACGGCTTCTGTGAATTGTTGAAAGTTAACTGTCGCCGAGAACCGCAGATCCTTCCAAGACGCATGTGCGTAGCAAACGCTGAGCCATTAATTGAAGAAGAGCTGAGCGTCATAGAAACCTCCCATGACGAGTCTGTGGGCTAAATTAGCGCTGCCCTTACGAGACAAGATCTAGCTCGAATGTCACCAGATCTCACTAAGGAACAACAGAAGAAGCTACTTGCCATTCTTCAAGAGTTCTCTGAATGCTTCAGTCCACAGGTGAAGAGCAAATTAAACAAATCGACATTGAAGCAACGGATTAGTACTGGAGATCATCAACCAATAAGCAAGAGAGCATACCG
Source organism: Schistocerca piceifrons (assembly GCF_021461385.2). Lineage (NCBI taxonomy): Eukaryota > Metazoa > Arthropoda > Insecta > Orthoptera > Acrididae > Schistocerca > Schistocerca piceifrons. Next base: position 783,298,785 of record NC_060140.1, on the reverse strand, counting down.
TGTGTCGGCAACGGAATGTCGAATGATTCGCGACGAGGTAGAGAAAATGATGAAGAATGACATCATTCAGCCTTCGCAGAGCCCATGGCCGCCACCAGTGGTCCTCGTCAGGAAGAAGAATGGCAGTTGGCGCCTTTGTGTTGATTAAAGGAAGCTTAATAAGATAACTAAAGAGGACGTTTACCCACCTCCACGAATTGACGATACACTAAATTGTCTGAACAGGGCTAAGTTTTTTTCAACCGTGGACATGTACTCGGGATACTGGGAAATCGAAGTAGATGAGGCTGATCGTAAGAAAACTGCATGCATCACCCCTGAGGGCCTGTATGGGCTTAAAGTAATGCCGTTTGGTTTGTGTAATGCACCAGCAACTTTTGAACCGATGATGGATAATCTTCTACTTCACCTGAAGTGGACGATGTATCTTTGTTATTTAAATGACATTATAGTGTTCTCAGCGATATTTTATGAACATATAGAAAGACTGAGGGCCATTCTTAAGTGTTTCCAACAAGGCTGACTGAAACTTAATCCAAGAAAGTGTCCCTTTGGAGCAAAAGAAATCAAAATACTTGGACACCTTGTGTCAAACGAAGGTGTGCGGCCAGTATCGGAAAAGGGGAGATCTATAACGGAATTTTCTATTCCTAAATGTATTAGAGATGTGAGATCCTTCCTCGGATTGTGTTCTTATTACCGTCGTTTTTTCAAATCCTTTTCTAACAAGGCCAGGCCACTCCAAGAGTTGTTAAAAGCCGATGGTAAATTTATCTGGGGTGGTGCTCAACAATATTCGTTCGATGTGCTGCGAAAATTTCTGATTACTGACCTGTACTTGGTCTGCATGATGAGAGAGCACCTACAGAACTACACACAGATGCCAGTGCGTATGGGATCGGTGCTGTTCTGGTACAGATTTCGGGTGGAAAACAGAAGGTTATAACCTATGCTTCTAGGACACTTACTAAATCCGAGAGAAACTACTCAACTACAGAAAGCAAATGTCTTGCTGTGATCTGGGCCATGTACAAATTTCGACAGTATCTCTATCGAAGGCCAATCACAGTTTTTACAGACCATCGTTCACTTTGTTGGTTGACGGGTCTTAAGGACCCAACAGGACGACTCGGCAGGTGGGCACTACGTCTTCCAGAGTATGACATTACCAAAGAGTACAAAAGTGGAAGAAAACACCAAGATGCCGATTGTCTCTCAAGAAAACCTGTGCAAGACTATCAAGACTTTGATGAAGATAGTGACTGCCTCGCTGCACTCCAGGATCTCTCTCCTGAGCAGAAGAAGGACGCCGAGATATCTGAAATTATGCTCACCTTAAATCAGTCAGAGAATGTGAAAGGACAATTTAAGGTAGTTAATGGATTACTTTGCTAGAAAACCTTTTATCCGTTTGGAAAGAGGTGGCTACCAGTGATTCCTAAACACATGCGCTTAGATGTTCTACAGAAACTCCATGACACACCTGAGGCCGCACATTTATGATTTACTAAGACATACGATAGGATTTGCAAGAGACTTTTCTGGTCAGGTTTATGTATGAGTGTCCGTCACTATGTGTCGCACTGTACAGTGTGCCAGAGGAGAAAGGCAGTTCTTCAGAAACCACCTGGCCGACTCATACCAATTCCACCAGCTGAAACGCCTTTCCAGCTTGTTGGGATTGACCTTTTCGGACGATTCCCAGCGTCTGCTAGTGGCAATAGATGGATTATTGTTTGCACTGATTATTTGACATGCTATGCCATTACTGAAGCCGTGAAAACAGCCGAAGCATCCGAGTTTGCCAAATTCGTCGTGGACACTGTGTTTCCGTTACATCATGATGACGTGGACGAAGACTACATCGGCCAGGTGTTAATCAGAGCTGAGAAAGCTCGGCAGTTAGCTCGACTCCGCACGCAGCAGGCTCAAGAAAACGAACACCGAATACTAATTTCTGCTTGTCTTATGGTAGTAGATGATGTTTCTTTGGAACTTGAAGTTCTACATAATTTTGATGCACATACTTGCATACTTATCGCATATTGATTTTGAGATTTGAACTAACTGATAATGAACTTTCTTACTGCTTAGTACCTGTAGGTTCTGGTCAGTCCAATTGTCGCAAACATAGGCCTTGAACATTTTTGTATGGAACTTGAAGTCCCACATCACATTGGTTTGCATATTTCCATACTTATTCCTTATGGATTTTGAAATTTGAACTAACTGATTATGAACTTTTTACTGGTTAGTACCCAGCGCCTTGCAGTTTTAGGTCACTCTGATCATCGCAAACATAGGCCTTGAACATTTTCAATTTGGTTTGAGGTGTCTCATGCCAAATTCTAGTTTCATGTAGTTTTGCTTACTATATCAATTTGATCTGTTTTTCCGTCGTGATGTCATGATTTGAGACTGGATCTTCACTCCTCTGAGAAGTAAGATGTTACTTATGAACCTGTTAATTATGAAGTTGAAGATTTCGACCCCAACACAAGACAACGAAAGATCAGAGAAGCCCTAAATGATCCTGCAACCCTGGGTAAATTTGAAGCTCCAGCGACAGGCACAAGCGGAGAGGTGACGAGAACGTAGCGCCAAAAGAACTTCTAAGAAGATCACCGCTAGGGTGAGCATCAGTCATCGGGAGTCGGAGTATGCAGGACCAATGACTCGTTCCCGGACTAGGACTAAACACAGTACACTTAAGGAGGGAGCAATGTCGAAGAAAAAGCCGAGTAGCACTAGGGTGTAGTGGTTATGATACTGAACTGTTGCGTGAAGGATCGTGAGTTCAAAACTAACCAGGACTGTATAGTTTTAATTTCTATATTCGGTTCGAGTACATTCTAGAAGTATCCACAAATGTCAAGAATCAAATGTCAGTTCTGTAGCTGTATATATATTGTATGTGTTCTGGCCGGTGGCAGTTCGCTCCGCGCTCTTGTATGTGCGAGTGCTGAATAAACCCTCGTTAAGTGAAGTTAGTGTTCGTCATTCATCTGCTTACACCTTCTTCTACGTGACAATATTAAATAATCTCATGATTGCCAGTGTGAGTGTACAAACGTCCGCTGTGGATCATACTCTCAAGGCTCGATCCTCCGCCATCACTTGGACCGGCGTGGGGTAGCATCAAGCGGCCTTACATCGGCGGTGGAGATATTCCGAGCAGCACAGACAGCCACAAGCTCTTCGTGGAAACATTTACCCGCGGTTTTACTTTTACTGACGGGTTATAAAATGAAGTAAATTATTTCTGAGCTTCCAATAGATTGATACTGCTAGCAGACCCACGAGTTGTAGATTACTAAATTAATGAAGCCTCGGGTCCACCAACTCAACTTTTCTGTTGCAGTGCGTGACGTTTATCGTGGAAAGTTACATAAGCTGAAGCAACAATTCCAGCTGAAACTTCGGCATTCTACAGTGTCGCAGTTTTTGTACATGGCCATTGTGTGATTTTACTTCAGTGATTACAAAATAAAGCTGAATGTACTCACTGGGTAACTGAAGCAGCTGGTTAGTTGCAATTCGATCGAGCAAGACCTGAATGTATTGAATCGACTGTAATCTAAGCTAGGGAGTCACGAAGCCAGAATTCTCATCTGGTGTATCGCACCTGCGCTAAGACAAAGTCATCACCATGTCATATGTGAAGCTCAGTGATTTGAGGGTTTGAGGTTTGATTAGTATCCGTAGGGTCAAGGTTCAATTCCCTCTTCAGACGAAAGTTTTAATAGTCATTGGTGGATCATATTGACCTATAATTATGCCAAATGAAGAACATTCGTTACCACTGTACTTCCAGATTCACGTTAAACGTGATGTCCCTTCGCTAGTATTACGTTAATTTGGACTATGACACATACTTTAGTGGCAGGACGTAGAAACTCAGTCACCAGTAACGTTTCTTACACTAGTACTTTTACTTTAGTTAAAGAACTAAACGTCATGTAAGGTCACAGGCCACTTATACTATCTTTCATTTCAGCTTGTTGAACACATTGTTTCTGGTTTCACGGAATTTGATCCCTACATGATAACACGGTGCCATCAATTCGTTATTTGTTCAAGGCTCGAAACTCCTTTAGTCTTCCACGTAAGGCGGGTGTCGGGCATCGAACCCTGGATCGGCGGAAAGATTTTCGTAATAACCTATCAGGCTCTAGCATGAGCACACCTAACTGTTGATAAAAATAAATTCTGGTTTTAAACATCCGTTCATTCATTTTCATTCAAGATATATGACTGTTTCGGCTCCCAGAGAAGAACACATTTTTTCGTCACGCACTTATAAGTTCAAACTTCCCACTGCTAGTTGCTGGTGAAAAAGAATTCGATAGCTAATATCTCCACTGGTGTAGTTAACAACGATGTTCGATGTCCAGTCATCATTGTACTCTTCGTCACATCACTTCTAGTTTTCTCATGCACACATCTCGCTTCTGGCGAAAGAGACTTGTAGTTAATGTCTCTTCGTGTGTAGAAAACAACGGCGATAGGTGCCGTGTTAGATTCCTGGGAGGGCAGAAATTATTACTTTTCTCGTCACTGCAGTTGTAAACTTCTCGCTACTGGTGAGAAAATTCGGTATCTGGAATATTCCTGCATTCACAAAACAATCGGTCTAGGTGCTGGGATCAAATCTCCATCCGATACATACATCATTTCAAGATTATTATTTGGGACTAAAGCAAATTTAACATATTTCGTGGTTAGTTAACAGGGTCAAAAGTATCTGGATAGAGGTCCTGATCCAGCACAAAAATTTTATTCACGTAGTTTAAAGTTTGCTAACTGATACTGGCTAAAAATGTGTTATATCTTGTTTCTTTAGGGTTACTTAGCAATGACGATTGGTGTTATGGTCGACTCTTACGATAGATAAATACACTCCTGGGAATTGAAATAAGAACACCGTGAATTCATTGTCCCAGGAAGGGGAAACTTTATTGACACATTCCTGGGGTCAGATACATCACATGATCACACTGACAGAACCACAGGCACATAGACACAGGCAACAGAGCATGCACAATGTCGGCACTAGTACAGTGTATATCCACCTTTCGCAGCAATGCAGGCTGCTATTCTCCCATGGAGACGATCGTAGAGATGCTGGATGTAGTCCTGTGGAATGGCTTGCCATGCCATTTCCACCAGGCGCCTCAGTTGGACCAGCGTTCGTGCTGGACGTGCAGACCGCGTGAGACGACACTTCATCCAGTCCCAAACATGCTCAATGGGGGACAGATCCGGAGATCTTGCTGGCCAGGGTAGTTGACTTACACCTTCTAGAGCACGTTGGGTGGCACGGGATACATGCGGACGTGCATTGTCCTGTTGGAACAGCAAGTTCCCTTGCCGATCTAGGAATGGTAGAACGATGGGTTCGATGACGGTTTGGATGTACCGTGCACTATTCAGTGTCCCCTCGACGATCACCAGTGGTGTACGGCCAGTGTAGGAGATCGCTCCCCACACCATGATGCCGGGTGTTGGCCCTGTGTGCCTCGGTCGTATGCAGTCCTGATTGTGGCGCTCACCTGCACGGCGCCAAACACGCAAACGACCATCATTGGCACCAAGGCAGAAGCGACTCTCATCGCTGAAGACGACACGTCTCCATTCGTCCCTCCATTCACGCCTGTCGCGACACCACTGGAGGCGGGCTGCACGATGTTGGGGCGTGAGCGGAAGACGGCCTAACGGTGTGCGGGACCGTAGCCCAGCTTCATGGAGACGGTTGCGAATGGTCCTCGCCGATACCCCAGGAGCAACAGTGTCCCTAATTTGCTGGGAAGTGGCGGTGCGGTCCCCTACGGCACTGCGTAGGATCCTGCGGTCTTGGCGTGCATCCGTGCGTCGCTGCGGTCCGGTCCCAGGTCGACGGGCACGTGCACCTTCCGCCGACCACTGGCGACAACATCGATGTACTGTGGAGACCTCACGCCCCACGTGTTGAGCAATTCGGCCGTACGTCCACCCGGCCTCCCGCATGCCCACTATACGCCCTCGCTCAAAGTCCGTCAACTGCACATACGGTTCACGTCCACGCTGTCGCGGCATGCTACCAGTGTTAAAGACTGCGATGGAGCTCCGTATGCCACGGCAAACTGGCTGACACTGACGGCGGCGGTGCACAAATGCTGCGCAGCTAGCGCCATTCGACGGCCAACACCGCGGTTCCTGGTGTGTCCGCTGTGCCGTGCGTGTGATCATTGCTTGTACAGCCCTCTCGCAGTGTCCGGAGCAAGTATGGTGGGTCTGACACACCGGTGTCAATGTGTTCTTTTTTCCATTTCCAGGAGTGTAGCTTACATTTATAAAGTCTGTGTTACGTAACAGGTGCGGTAGGCGGTTTTCCAACCATACAGAAGCCCGGGCGAGATGGCGCATGTGCTTAACACTCTGGACTCGCACTCGAGAGGACTACTGTTCAAATCCGCGTCCGGTCATCCTTCTTTAGGTTTTCCGTGGTTACCCTAAATAGCTTCAGGTAAATGCCAGGATGGTTCCTGAGAAAAGGCACGGCCGAATTCCTTCCCCATTATTTCCTAATCCGATGCGACAGATGACCTCGCTGTTTGGTGCCCTCCCCCGAAACAACCACCCAATCAACCATCACGAAGGTAGTGAAATTACTAATGATTCGTTCTTGACGGTGAATTTTTATACAGCCCTTGACGCTGCTGCTCATGGTTTTTGAGTCTACGTAATTCATTATTCACTTTATGCAAAAGCACTCCTTAGTAAACGACGGTTAATAGAAGGCTGGAAGTTTTTTTACAGAACAAGAGTTCAGTAATGACTGATGTGTTGGAGTTACAGTCATTATTTGTATTAGGCACTAATCAGAGTGGTAAAAGTTTACAGACGCCGCTTCTTGTAATAAATTTGAATTTACAAGCGTTAAGAACAGTCTTAGGTATTCTCTGATATTTGTAGTATCGTGGTCTTAATCCATATCTGGAATTATCGCCATACAGAGCGATGTGCTGTACTGGTCACTTGTAGTAACCATTTTATACAGTCAGATCACTGTACCAAAACGAGACTGGAGGATGAACAAGACAGTTACGTTATGTGGGGTGCATGCAAATCGGGCGGAAAGCAATTCAGGTCGTTCAGATACTTTTGAGCGTGATAGTACAAGGTCGATGAGAGGCCTAGGATATTAGGAATGTGGTATGAATCCAACTCGTGATTAGGATGGTAGTGTATTTTCTGTATATAAAGGGACATGCATCTAAAGGTAGCAGGATTTAAAAGGGGATGATTTAAAGGAACAGTATTAGGCCTCGGTTATTTCTGGCCCAGGTAAAAACCTGATCACTTCTGGTGACAGGCTACTCATTTGGGGGACCCATATTCAAGCCCCCCCCCCCTTTTCCACCCTACCCTGGGAATCAGTGGCATTTGTATGTGGCCCAATATACATCATCCTGGGGAACCCACACAAACTTTGGGCAATTGTAAGCGTCATGTTGCATTTCATACAGGAGAATCACTGCCCTGTTCATGCACCTAAGACAAGTGGATTAGGTCATGGAGTAATTCGATACTGATGTCACGATAGAAAATTTATGGGAAACCCCTGCACCAATGCGAGAACAATCAAATAGCAGAAAGCTGCATGGACCAATACTCGTAAGATTCAAGCTGCACTGCTTCCCCATTATCATTATCTTTTATAACTAGCTCAGCAGTAAAGTCCTCTCAGTTTTAGGTAGGACCTTCGTGGGGGAGAGGCCTCGGTTTGTTATGAGTAATGGTGTACTGGTAAGTTTGGAAACAATAACAATGATATAGAAAATTAATTAATAGCTTACTGTGAAATATTTTGTTTTTCCAGCACATAATTTCTTACAATCATTTGTTATTGTTTAATAAAATCTTTAATTTTTGTTTACGTTTATATTTGCATTTGTAGCAAAAACACAGATGTATTTTTTACAACAATTTATTCTTGTTTATTAATATTTTTTCCTTACAACCCGATTTGTTATACATACAGTGGGTTTTCCTAAGGATTTATCTTTTGCCTATAGAGTTATATTCTTTTTACGTCCCCACAGCTGATGAGTTTCTTGAGAAACCTAACAATCGAGGAGTACAGCTTTCGTTTAGAGACGCAGTGGAAGGATCTTGCAAACTGACGTATACCTGACATTATATACATATTCTGCATAAAATAATTACGTTTCCCGTTTGATTTTTCTATGTACAATATTCACATTTTAATTAGTTTGTATACAGTATTTATGTTTGAAACATATATTTATGATCTTTTCAATCTAATATATATATATATATATATATATATATATATATATATATATATATATATATATATATATATATGCGAAATGAGAACTAGCAGCAGACAGGTGAAGGAAAACTACACACACGTACACTGAACAGCCACAACATTTTGACCAGTGACCTACTATCAATACAAACCCCTCAAAAAAAGAAGGAGATAGCAGCATCACCTGGCGAGGAGTAACTGCTGGCCAAACACACCCAGCTTCTGCCAATTTTTTTTCAAATATAGGATTATATTTTAGTGCAGGCGCACACACTGGCCTATCATACGGGCCTTGCTTCCGCCGTTCACAGGGTAAGAGTTCACCGACCCACTCAGGCACCCTGTGCACCGCAACCGGTGCCTATAGCCCACTACCAATGCATAGGATATTGCTGTCAAGGAATACCATACCTATTTAAAGCAAGAAACCTTTTTCAGAGGTTCGCATTCGTAGAAGCCATAACGTAAGTCTCAGGGATCGCTTCAGCAATAATATTAGTAATAGCAGGAGGTGAAATTAAGTTGTTTACTCCGCGGCTGAAGGCCCACGAGTGCCTTGCAGCCTCTTCAGAGACATTAGGCACCTACTATCGTGCAGAGCCCTCCCACAAGCCTGCTGCAGTTATCTGGAGGTAGAAAACCGCGGCTGTATCTAGCTGTTACTAGGCTGTGACGTGGATTAAAAAAATATGGAAAAAACCTAAATTCTTTTACCAATGGCACGGCACAAGGAGCGTATATAAAACGTTTTGTGGACATTATCTGAGCATATGTTTGCGTAAACGTTTTCCATGTTAAATAAGTAAAACTATAGGCCGAAGGATAATATCTTACATTAGACTCCCACTTTTCAAACACAGATTAGTCGATTATTTATGTTGTAACAAAAAAGTAAGGAAAGACGGCAGACGACAGCGCTTTCGGTCACACCGTCTAAGTGTGGGAGTAATTACACTAATTTGTGTGTGTTTGTATGAGCGTGTGTGCTGCGTCGTGGATACATCCAGAGCTAGGGATATGGTGGATGAGATTTTTTTTATGGGTACAGTGTTACTTAGAATGCACACTAATGTCGGATAATCATTTCTTAACGCCTTCTACCTCTACTTTTTATCAAGAGTATAATTTCTTATCTAGATAATAATTAAATGTGACAGTAAAAATACTTTCAAACAGAGGATGGCGACAGGAGCTCACTGGCTGATGAATAAGGGTCCAGGACGATCAGGAGATAGGGATATCAAGGGTAGTCGTCAACCGTCTCTCTCTCGCTAATGTGAGAGACAAGTATTCGTCTCGCACATTTCTCCTCCAGTCTCCTGTACAACACTACATTGTATGTGTGCTGAAGGCTGTAAATTGCCTACAACTGAAATTGTCAGAGCGAACAACCGAGAAAGTGCGAAAAGCGTGATAAATCGTTAAAAATTAGAGAAAACACTGATGATTAATATTTTGTTTTAATATACGTTATTTATGCATTCTATGCTGACTTCTTGTGATTCCACGGCTTGTAGTAGCTTAAATATACTGTGTGTGATTCATGTGTATCGCTTGCGAAATGTACTAATTTACAATGGTTCCAATTACTTTATGATTCGGAATAGATATGACTGGCAACTCGTATGCAGACAGTGAACACCACAACATTCAGAAATAAAAACACACTAAGACAAAAAAAAAGTATTACCGCGAAGGAAGTATCCGAATGAGATGGAAATAGATAGTTGGAATGTACATGTATAGATAAACAAACGATGACACTTCCAGGGAAACTGGATAATTTGTTCAAGAGAAAGAACTTCACAAATAATGCAGGTCCATAACGCGTTGGTTTCCGGCCTAGAGTCTCACTGCCTGGAACGGAATTATTTTCAGTGATGAATCCCGCTTCGAACTGAGCTCCGATGACCGGCGAAGTCGTGTCTGAAGACACCCTGAGTACTGGTAGGATACCAAAAGACTGTCGCTCGACACACGGCCCAACAACCAGTAGTGTTGGTCTGCGGTCTCCACTTCTTTTCGTTGCAGGTCTCGTCTGGTTGTCAACCACGGCACCCTGGCAGCATAGCGAGACGTCGACGATATTCTACTACTCGTATTGTTGCCCTACATGGCAAGCCATCCTAGGCTTACATTCCAGCAGGATAACGCTAGCCCGCACATAGCGAGAGTTTCTCCTGCTTGTCTTAGTGCGTGACAAACCGTACCTTGGTGAGAAAAGTCGTCAGATCTCTCCCCAGTTAAGAATGGTTGAAGTATCATGGGTAAGGCCTTCCAACCATCTCGGGACATTGACGCTCTAACGCGTTAGTTGCATTGCATTTGTCACAATAGCCCTCAGGAGAACATCAAACAACTCCGCCAATTAGTGCCAAGCAGAGTAACTGCTTGCATAATGGCCACGTATCGATAAACACATTATCGATCTTTTGAATAAATCATCACTTTTTCTGATATTGTAATCACGGATTTCTCGGTATAAACACATCACATCCACCGATTTCCAAGTAACTTAGGGTGCTTTCTAAGTATATGTACAAATATCCAGTATGCTCATGTCGTATCCGGATTTTAACGAATTTTCCACAATTTTCCGGCTTTTTGATATTTTCCCACGTTTTCCTTTATTTTCCATGTTCGAAGTGTAAATGAACCAGTGTGTATATGCTCTTATCGCTTTTATCACCAAGTGTGCCTTGCTATATTTTTTTTTTCAGTCAACTGTAATACAGAGTCCCAACCCACCCCGGATACCTACGGACTACTTCCTTCAAATGTCACCACTTAACGCAAACGCCAACGTTAAAACACACGCACACACGTACGTGGACTACATTGGAGGTAGAGAGTTAAGGTTATTATGTTTTAAATAAAATGTTTGTGGGCTGCCGTTGCATACAGAAGCGGGAAGTTCACGAAGGGACCATGGTCATCTAACAGGGAGGTTCTGCAGTGCAGCTAACAACGCATCCATCATCAAGTACCAGCTACCACGGCACACATCCATCTTTTTACACAATCTGAGCGTGATGCTCACTTCCTCGTTCAACACCTGCGTGATATCGACCTGAAGGGTGACAACGTCAGTGTGATTCCTGATACCGTTAACTTTACTCTTTTTTCCCTTTAGTTACATGTTCCATGAATCATTTTGCACGACAGGTCATAGTGATGTGAATGGAGTCATTTTACATTCACATCGCAAATTAATTTGTGCAGACGGTTACATTCGGAACAATTCTAAGTTTTCCTTAAATAAAAATAAGAAAAAAAGAGAGCGTCTGCCATGTAAGCAGGAGATCCCGGGTTCGAGTCCCGGTCGGGGCACACATTTTCAACATGTCCCCAATGAAGTACATCAACGCCTCTTTGCAGCTAGGGTGTCCATTTGATTATCATTTCATTCAGATGTGAGTTAGTAATTCCTATTTACTTTCACACATTACAGTAATAGAAATTCTTCTGTGGAATAGATATTTTACTTCACTGTCTTTCAGACACTTTATATCACTGAGCAAGGGATAAAAAATTTTTGTTACAACATTGTTCACTCCATTTTGTGCTAAAGACAATCTTAATGTGGAGTAATGAAAGCCATTTTTTCTTCTGGTATTGTCTTTATGGACATCTTTGTTCCTTTTCAACTGTAGTGGATTATTTACAACAAACTTCATGAAGGAATAAATATGAGACAACAGTCATAATGACGGACTCCTCAACAGATACCTACAAGATGATGGTGGGTGAGTACCACATATTATTCTTACCACATGTTTTTGCGCAATGAATACTTTGTTTTAAAGATGATTTAGCCAGAACATTATTCCATGTGACATTATTGAATGAAAATGTGCAAAATATGTCAGCCTACTAATTTTTCTCTCCACAAGATTTGCAATGGTTATGAGCGCAAGTGTGGCTGAACTAAATTGTTGTAGAAGTTGCAAATTTTTTTTTTCTTAAATTTAAGTTCCCATCAATAAGGAGCCCTGAGAATTTTGAAGTTTCCGTCCTGTCCCTGGACTATATTGCATGAATTATTAACTACAGTTTTCTACATCGTCATAGCACCAGGCACGAAATCGTTCATAGAACCAGCATGAACAATAGTTACTCGCCCTTCCTTACCAGTTGGCACACTCATAGTTCTGTGCTGCATATCGTCTGTCCACGCAACAGATGGTTCATGATGCACATTGACCCATGTGTCGTCAACTCATATTACATTCTCCGCATTTGCTAACAGCGAATCACGCAGGAAACGACTTCTCTTTGTCACAATATCTCCCATTTCCATTAGTACCTTTCTTCCTCAGAACATTTTACTGGAAGCCAATTTAAAAAATAAATAAATAAAAAAAAAAAAAACAATGGAGAGACTCGCCGTTCTGCCTTCAGCTAACCATTGTCCGACAGTGATGCCATCAACATCTTAAGTGTCTGGTTTTCCTTCCTGCTGTGGTATGCGTGTATGTGTTTCCTCTCTTCCTTGACTTTCCAGGAGTCACAATAACAGGACTCCCAGCTGATCTGGAAGCCTCCTTATTGTTTGTGACTCGCTGTAGCTCTATAGATGTTCTATGCCTCTGCCACTTTGTTAATCACTTTAATCACAGATATAAAAGGCCAACCACTATCCTCTTCGATCTCAAAATAAACACGTAATCCGTGTATAAATTAGCGAGCTTGAAATTTCAGCGTAGCTCCTTTCCAAAAACTCGTCTTGTCGGCAGTGCGTGAGGCCATTTTGCATACACGGCAAGAAACTACAGAACTAGCACAATGCGTACGTACGCGCACAAACCTGAATGAAGCACGTCGTGCCTCTGCCTGAAGGCATTTTTGGGCTATCACTATGGCAACACTGGGGCGTTGCCACACTAAAGTAAACAAAATGGACGCGCGAATCACATGCACCAAGGCCACTTCACCTGTCTGAGTCCTTCTCTGCCATACAGATTACAGATATAACACTGAGGCAAATACAGTATATGCATGTCAACCTCACTTCATAAAAGTGGTATCATTGTAGGTTTCGACTAATTACCAAGTCATCATCATGTGACTTGTTTAAAAAGAATGAAAACTGGATGTGGGGGTGGGGATGTAATGCTGGGAAACCAAACTACAAATCGGACGACAGGTAAGAAAATAGACTTGAAACTGTTACGTAATAACTCGCCAACTAAAGAGGCCTTTTCCTTAGATTAAAGCTTTGGCTTTCAACTACCTTAAGTCGGTCTTCACTATTTCCTCTTTCAGCCTCAACTTATCGACGATCACAGTTTTCAGTCCAACAGCACTTTCCCCTTTCCCCCATATTACCCGAAATTGCATTTTTGGCTTTTTTTTGGGGGCTGTCAACTATGATCGAACACCGTTACGTGAAAATTCTCCTATGCACACTTTAAAAATATAACCCATTTCCGTTTGCTGACAGAGTTACATTATTTTGTGGTTAACCGATTTGTCATAATGTTAGCAAATATTCTGTTCGAGAATTTACGTTGTAAAGCTCGAAAACTTTTCGGTTAGATTGTTTACCAATGAACAACCCTCACGTTTTTTCGAATCAAGAATATATAAGTCAGTTGTTGTCGTAGCGGCAATAATTGCCTCACTGCCACTGCTGTACTGTGTCAGTTACAGCTGCGAAAAGGTGCAATTTTTTTCTCTCGTTCCAATATAGCACTGCAGCATTTGGCGAATGTCGTGTGCAGGAGGCATTAAAATGGGAAAACGCTCTTGAACAGTCCATATACAAGCGGCTCTCAATAAATGAACAATGAAATGTATGCGCATTTTGGACAATAAATGAAAAATTGATGTATGATGTGATGTGGAGCGATTAGCTGCCGTAAATTTTGCAGGATAATGAATTAAAAACGTCAGCTTTAATGCTTGCGCTGCTAGTTGACGCTTCGCTACTGTTACAGTCTTCTGTTGAATCATCTACTGGGATGAGCAATGAATAAGTTGTGACGACAATCGGCTCTTTCTGCGTAAATGTATTCGGATTTGTACACACACCCAGCTGAATGTCTATGTTATGGTACACTTTGCTGAGTGTAGCGGTACAACAGTACTTTATTATTTTATCTTAAAAGTCTTATTCTCCCCCGCAACCCTTGTCTTTGCAAAGAGCAAATGACGTTGATAAGCCGGGCACTGTGACCTCTGTCTATCACGAGATCGAATACCGCCTGGTGTCGCTATCGACGTGTTCAAAGGAAAGTGGTTGAAGAACACTGAAACAATGTGTAGTTCACAAGGTGTTGGTCGTCCACGCCTAGTCACTAGAGATGGCGCTCGGAGGCTTCCCGACTCTATGAAATTTGATAGGGGGCGATCTTTGGCAGATTTGATGACGAAGAGCAATCCTGGTGCAGGCCCAATGTTTTGGGGCACACGGTTTGAAGCACATTGTTGAAAACGAAGCTCCAAAGAAGTTGGCCCCAACGTATTCCCATGTCTGCCTAAGGACAACGTCAGTCACGTTTGTACTGGGCATGGGATCAACAAAGTTGACCGTAGATCAATAGGAATGTACCGTCTGGTTGGGTGAATCAAATCTCTTGTTCACCATATACATGACCTAGAAAAGATAATCCTTCACCCAGGAGAACGACTGCTCAGAAAATTCACCCCACCACTCACACAGGCCGGTGGGGAGAGTTTTATGTTATGAGCGGCGTTCACGTGGGCTTCCATGCGACCTGTATTAGTAATCAAAGGCATAATGGCAGCTGTGGAGTAATTGAATATTACTCTAGAGCCTTCGTGCTTGATGTCTTTCTCGATGGCACAGGTAGCTTCCAGTTGATTAAATGTCCGCCGGCCGGTGTGGTCGTGCGGTTAAACGCGCTTCAGTCTGGAACCGAGTGACCGCTACGGTCGCAGGTTCGAATCCTGCTTCGGGCATGGATGTGTGTGATGTCCATAGATTAGTTAGGTTTAAGTAGTTCTAAGTTCTAGGGGACTGATGACCACAGAAGTTAGGTCCCATAGTGCTCAGAGCCATTTGATTAAATGTCCATTTCACAAGTCAACAATTATGCTGAAGTGGTTTGAGGAGCATGATAGTAGTCAAACATTGAAATTTTAGTCATCAAATTTGCTTGATATAGACGCAATGAAACACATGTTAGACAGTACATCCTCCATTATTACAACAAAATTAATAGTAAAACAATCAGCAAGTAAACTGCGTAGGAGACTATTCACGAAAATTCAGTCGAACATCCCCTACTCTTCAAAGTTGTCATGTGCCAAAACATTTCGAGTACTCACACTTACGTGTCAACATTGCCAGGTGCGCCACTCCATTTCCGGCTAAACTGTAAAATGCATGTATGAAATGGATGTAGACGCTTCCATGATTCCAGAGATGTGACATGAAAAGTTCTCCGTCATATGATGGATTCTTAATACGCGCTGTGCACCAGAGGTCAGCTTGTGATTGTATTTGAGAGAGGGCAGTAAAAGGAATAAACTCCCCCTGTCCTGTATGAAAGGTGGCCAAATTAGGGCATGATTTTGGCCACCATGGGACGGGCACAACACCGGCAGTGGGGTGAAACCCTGTGTGGTACATATGGCCATGGGTCATTCAAGTGGGCCAATTTTGATAAGCATGAGGGGAAGACAGCCACATGGTGGTGTCTGATTTATTTCTGGGAGAAACAGGGCACATCAACCTGTGTACAAAGCCTTCAACAACCAGTGCCATAGAGTTAACTGAAAGTCTGGTTCGGTACCCTCATTTCCAAAGCAGGCATTCTGATAGCCAAATTGGCCAACCAGTCAGAATGTGAATTCCCTGGGATGCCAATGTGACCGGCGACTGACCATACAGCTAGATGAAGGTCAGAAAGGAGATCAAGAAAGTCATAACGAATATAATGCAGAGGATAGCACTGGTCAGTAACCTGAAGACTACTCTGGAACTCATTCCAAATTAGAAACACCACACTGATGCAAGATCAAATGTGACTGAGGGCTCGAGTGATGGACATCAATTCAGCAGTGTATGCAGTACACTATTTTGGCAAGAAGTGTGTGTAGGCAAAACTGGTTCACCTGCTGACAGATCTGGGGACAGGGTACACAACATGGGGCATACATGATAGCTCCCTGACAGAAGATGACAGTGGAGGAAGTTTGAGTTCAAGGCAAAGACACCGTATGCAAACGGTGATTATGGCTACAGAACTGGGCTTCTGTTGCATGAGTAGTGTCTCCCTATAAGGAAAAATGGATAAGGAAGTTTGGATGCTCAGTGGAGCAATGAATGTGTATCACACATTTGAGCAGCAGTTGTTGTCATTTCATATACAGTGAATGAACTTGAGCCTCTATAGTAAGCTTCTTACAGGGCTGGTCCAAAAGGCACCTGTCGCCATTCAGATCCCACAGTGGTGTGCTGCGTCCAGGAACGGCAGTATGGAAGGTGATGACGAGCCATATGTCATGCTCCTATAATCATGACAATACAGGATCAGATCGTTGTTAAGCTGTAAAAAGATGAGTACTCTGCATCTCAGCTAGTATTACGGAAGCACTGAAGGAGTTAGTTCAGGCATCACATTCGCTAAAGTTGGCAATCATGGGAAAGCCACATCAACAGTGCATTGAAGGCCAGTTCAAAAAAAGGCTTAAGACACCACCACATTCAACCGTTGGTCGTTAATGTAAAGTTCTGATTGTGTACAGACAGTATGATGGCGACAAATGTGCGTGTCACGTGCCTTGACAGCTCAAAACCAGAAGCCATTGGTGAGAGACAAGGAGTGCATCTATTGCATGGCAACCTCCAGTCTGGGTTCAGCAACTCCTGCAGTGGAGGAGCAATAGCAAATGAAAATATCATTAGCCTACAGCGACGATGACGCTATATGCCTCACATCTGGAGCTACACCATTGACAGCCACTAAAAACAGAGGTACATTGAATACTGAATCCTGCAAGATCTCATTCTCTCTGATATTCGAGATACTGTGGGAAGCACCAATGTGAAGCCAGAAAGTATGGTGTTACAAGACGTTCTGGACAAAAATCGGGAGTGGGTCCCGGAGACCCGACAAGTATATTAACGAGAATGTGATGACACCATGTGTTGTCATATGTCTACATCAGCTTGAAGGAGACAGCGATAACATGCTGACATCGGGTGAAAGCCGACCTGATAGCAGACTCCAGGAGTACCAAACTGTCAGCAACAGAACGGCTTTGCAAAAACCGCCGTTGGACAGGACTACAAGACCCCGACACTCAAGGCACCAACACAGCTACTGCCTCACCATACATCCGAGCAACTTGCAGAGAATATTAGTAAGACTGATTTGGTGATAGCTGTTCATCTAAAGAAAGCTGTTTACCCAATTTCAGAATCTGGATGATCACGCTTTCTCGAAATTGAGATGGGACTTCACTATAATTGCAGAAAGGCTGTAAATGGCAAGGTCGCGACATTGGAAAACGATCGATAGGTGAACATTTGGCTGTGGATACTGTCGGACCCTGGAGCCACGTGAGGGCCATGTCAAAGGGCTGGGACACTGACGAATTCCCACTACTGAATGGAGAAATATATAGCTCCAAGCGACGTGTAGTGAAAGGTAAGTGAATTAACTCCTCCTGCTGTTTGAGGACACGGAAATCAGGCTGATGATAAATGAAGGACACGATATTCGGCGACAGTATCTCCGTAAAAGAACCAGGTACGCCTGAAATCCCTAAACACACGATGTGGTATGACAAAGAAAGCACGGAAGGGCGAACCCAGAAAAGGAGCGCCATTTGTCGTTTGAATGGTTACATTTAATTACCCACCAATAAAGTCATTGATTAAAAATAATTATGAGCAACACGCTAAGGACTATTAGTTGCTTACAGAAACTATCGGCTTTAACTGATGATTTTATCTCAACAAGCCATAAAACTCAGTGCCAGATGTTCGAAATATAGCGCGTACTTCAGTGCGAGATGCTTTTAATAATATCCACAGGGAAACTCTGTCTCGGATTTTGCCAGAAAAAATGGCTCTGAGCACTATGGGACTTAACATCTGAGGTCATCAGTCCCCTAGAACTTAGAACTACTTAAACCTAAGGACATCACACACATCCATGACCGAGACAGGATTCGAACCTGCGACCGTATCCGTCGCGCTGTTCCAGACTGAAGCGCCTAGAACAGCTCGGCCATACCGGCCGGCTCTGGCAGGACACACAAAGAGATCCTGGTCATACATAAAGCACACTAGTGGCAAACTCAATCAATACCATCACTGCGCGATAACAACATATACTGTTTTCGAACGTTATGAAATACCTCGAAAAAAGTGATTTATTGACACATAGTCAGCACGGATTCAGAAAACATCTTTCTTTTGAAACATAACTAGCTCTTTATAATCATGAATTAATGAGTACTACTGACAGGGGATGTCAAATTGATTCCATATTTTTAGATTTTCAGAAAGCTTTCGACACCGTTCCTCACAAGCGTCTTCTAACCAAACTGCGTGCCTATGGAACATCGCGTCAGTTGTGAGACTAGATTCATTATTTCCTGTCATAAATGTCACAGTTCGTAGTAATAGACGGAATGTCATCAAGTAAAACAGAAGTAACATCCGGCGTTCCGCACGGTAGTATTATAGACCCTCTACAGTTGCTGGTCTATATTAACGACATCGGTGACAATCTTAGTAGCCCTCTTAGATTTTTTGCAGATGATGCTGTCATTTACCGTCTTGTAAAATCATCAGATGACCAGAACGAATTTCAAAATAATTTAGATATCTGTCTGTTGCGAAAAGTGGCAATTGACACTGAATAAAGAAAAGTGTGAAATAATTCACGTGAGTACTGAAAGAAATCCGCTGAATTTCGATTAAGCTATGAGTCACACAAATATTAAGGCTCTAAATTCAACTAAATACTGAGGGATTACACTTACAAAAAACCTACATTGGGACGATAACACAGATAATGTTGTGGGAAGAGCAGACCAAATACTGCTATTCATTGGCGGAACACTTAGAAGGTGCAACAGATACTGCTAAAATCAGCATAAAACCTACTGGAAAAATTATCAAATACCAAAACATCAGAATCGATTAAGGTTATCCACATGTGAAGCAAGTACAATCCTAATTTATTCTGAAACGAATAATTATGGTTAAATTATATGGAAACAATCGCCTAACATAATAATCAGGGCAGTACCTTGTGCTTAGGTAAGTTAAGAAACAACTTAGCTAGCCGAAATCGATAACATGGGTAATACAAGAATATTCCAAAGAAAGTGTACAATTTTTAAAGTAATACTTACCTTAAATAGGGGTCCATAGATCAGAACATTAAGTAATAGCCGGCCGGAGTGGCCGAGCGGTTCTAGGCGCTTCAGTCTGGAACTGCGTTACCGCTACAGTCGCAGGTTCGAATCCTGCCTCGGGTATGGATGTGTGTGATGTCCTTAGGTTAGTTAGGTTTAAGTAGTTCTAAGTTCTTGGGGGCTGATGACCTCAGAAGTTAAGTCTCATAGTGCTCAGAGTCATTTGAACCATTAAGTAATATAGCGACTGATTAACTTAAAACTTATTAGGAGGCAGCGCGAACCAGCTCAGTAAGGCAACCGCGGACGTGCCTCAAAGGCAGCCAATAAACGTCAAGGCGGTGCGTAACACCAACAAGCCGCTGCAGGCATCAGCCGCTGGAAAACCAGTTGCGAAGCTTAGAAGACTAAGTAGGGCTGTTAATAAACGCCACTTAGGTGAAACAAAGGCCACAAACAAGTTACGCAATTAGTAATGCCGATTATCTCGAGAAATGGTTAGCATGAGGCCTGTTAATATGCCACAAAATTCCAAAAACTTATCTATAACCAAATTTACAAAATATCAAGAACGCTTAGTAGTGGGGAAGATAATGTCTCTTAAACCATTTAGGTGAATAAAATTTGATACAGGAATATTTAATAAATGTCCAGAGAATAATATCTGACAGTAATTTAGTCAAACCACACGGAAAGGAACACTGCATCACCCAAACAGTTACGTAAGGAAAAATCGCAAAAAAATGGTTCAAACGGCTCTGAGCACTACGGGACTTAACTTCTGAGGTCATCAGTCCCCTAGAACTTAGAACTACTTAAAACTAACTAACCTAAGGACATCACACACATCCATACCCGAGGCAGGATTCGAACCTGTGGCCGTAGCGGTCGCGCGTTTCCAGACTGTAGCGCCTAGAACCGCTCGGCCACCCCGGCCGGCAGGGAAAATCACAAGCTTACCTCTGTGATGCGGTACTTAATAATTAGATCTTACAAGCAATGCTCCCTTCCATTGCATTTAAACATGGAAATCTACAACACAATTATAGTACATGTATTAAATACATGAAATTTACGTTTGAGCAAACAAAATATAAAATGAAAAATGCAAAACTCTTAAAAATACTTAAGATTACAATTGAACATGAAAAATTTTAGCCAAAGTTTATTGCCAAAACAATTTCCGAGAATTCTATGGCGCGAAAAAGCTGCCGCCCGTATCAATGGGAAAATCTAATATTAAATTTAACCGCTGCATTTAGTCTTTCACACTACGTATAGCCAACACAAATACCCTACAACGAAGGTCTAAGTGGTACACAGAAATCCATAATACAGGCACAATTACATGTACAGCCAAATATTCGACTGATCAGAAATATAAATAATCTGAAGCAACAGAACCTTAACTCAGATACTTAATCTCAAACAAATTATCATAATCCTCCAAACACAGTCAGTTGGGGTGGGCATATCGTAATGTGAAAAGTACTGGCCATAAACACACGATTTTGCTGATATTTGACAATCTAGGGAATATCCTGCGTGGTTCCCAGCACCCAGTCCCACACAACATAGAATATCAAATCCGGACAAGTCAGTGGGTGTGGCCAGAAGAACGCAATGTCGTAACTCTGACTCCACCAGTTACACCCAGTCTTGAGATAAACAGAACTTACAGGCGACTGAATGCCCTCTAGTTTGCTGTCACTGGCTGCCTTGCTTTTACTATCGCACCAACACTGCTAAAGGCCTAATTCAGGACTCGCTCTGCCAATCAGCGACTCTTTCAATCGATTCGCTTAGTCAGTAGTAGCGTCAGTGAATACTGCCCGAAACCAAGGCATGCAAAACCGATTGCGAGCCCCACACGGCTATATACCTGTGAGGAATATGTCCATAAAAGTGTCGAAACGTTTCCCATACTGAAAAGGAGAGGTACGTGATCCAATGGTAGTAACATACAATTCCAGCGTTCTTTTTCTGTAGTTTTATGATGTTGGCACACCTGGCCACAGAGCCATTTAAAGGCAATTAGGCACGCCGTCTGTGGATGTGGCGTATGACATTGATGAGCCCTTCTGTGATTTCTAATGGCCAAAACGATTTCCGAAGTGCATCTAGGTCCAATATGCCGATGGAGGGATGCATACCCCCAACTTCCCCTCGATGCACTGTCTCAACAGTTTCTTACAGTTAACACGCCGCACGGGCTTTACCGTTTGAAACGCCTAATGTTTGGCATAGCAGGTGACCCCGGCACTTTTCAACGTTTTTTGGAACAGTTAGTACTCAAAGTGGATGGATGCGTTAACTATTTACTCGTCATCCTTGTAACAGAGAGAACTACGGAAGATCACCTTCGCAATCGGAAATCTTTATTCAGCATCTTAATGGAGGCTGGCCTAAAGTGAAGAAAAGAAAAACGTAATTATTTCCAGCCTGAGATTGAGTAGCACGGCCACATCATTTCCAGCTCGGGCCTTCGTCCTCTGGATAAACATGTCGAATCCATTATCAAACTTCCCAGACGAACAACACTTAAGCAACTTTGTTCCTTTCTGGGGATGATATCGTATTATAGAAAGTTCTTACCTGAAGCAACAACAGAAACCGCCCCTTGATCCCAGTTATGCAAAAAAAGGGTGCCTCTCCGGTGCGAGAGCACCTTCCACAGGCTGAGATGCAGTTGCTGACGCCCAGTGTCTCGCACGTTTTGATCCAACAAAGCAGATACTTATTACAACTGACGCATCTGATTCAGGCACCAGAGCGGTCCAAGAACAAGAGGAAGGCGGATGGCTCTGAGCATCCTGTAGCCTATGCATCGAAAACGTTCACTGACACACAATGCACATACTTCGTATTAAAGAAATTCCACGTTTTACTTTATGACGAAGATTCACCTCGTCACAGACCATAAATCGCCAATCTCTTCATTCAGTCCAGCAGCCAAAATTCCAGACAGGACTGCTCACCGCCTCCAGCACCGAGCTTTATTTTTATCGCGCTACGAGCACGAGATTCACTTTCGCAAAGTGACTGAGCATGCCGACACTGATGCCCTCTAACGCCTTCCATTGAGACCCGATCCAGAGTTCGATAAAGAAGAGATTCTATGTTTCCGCATCGATGAATAGCAGAAGCTGCCGCAGATTCTTATTGTATAACCAGCTCCCGAATCGCAGACGTAACCGTTAGTAACGCGATAGTCCAACAAGTCTGTAGCCACATATTTCATGGATGGTCCGAACGTCAACCACCCAAGGCTCCTGTGGTGTTCCGTCAGTTCTTTAATGCCTACCATCAGCTCATATTGATCGATGGAGTAAGTCTGCTCGTTTCCGACGAGGGACATCCACGAGCAGTCATTTATTATTATTTACGTTGTCATGTCCTGCGACTATTGGGTCAAGTCAGTGGGCGGTGGGTATCCCGAACTAATTTCCTGTCCCGCAAGTTCACTTACTGGCCGGGCATGAACCCGGAGATTGACTCATCCAAACATGTCCATCCTGCCAAAGACACCAGACAGTCGCACGACATTCATTTGCTTCTCGGCCACCATGTGCTCGCTCTTGGGAGCGGGTATGCATTGAGTTTGCTGGGCCAGTGTTTAACACCATGTTCTTGATGATGCTTCTCCCGATTTCTGTACATTATTCAATGCGATTCCACGTCAACAACCAACACCGTCATAGCCTTAGGAAAAAAATTTGCAAACGAAGATCTACCGGAAGTGTTTGTAACTGGCAACGGTCAACAATTCCGTAGCGAAGAGTTTCGTGTTTCTGTGCCCAGCATGGCACTCACCGCACTCCAACGCCACAATCGCATGAAGAAGCCGATAGGATGGTCCGCACTTTCAAAACTCACAATCAACCAACGGTGCTCCAAAACGGTCCCGCAAAGTCTATGTGCACACGTTGCCATTGGGATTGGGACTTAGGAAAAGCAGAGAATTTTTGTGGCTGAGCGGACTAATTTTCTGCACATCCGTGACACTGTGACGTCATCTGGGCGTCCATGCCCTGCCAAGTACAGTGTCGACGTGCTTACTGTTTCGTACGAACAATCCTCCAGTGTCCTTGGTGAAGTACATGAAACACTTCTTTTTGCAAAGCTTTAGGGATCAACAGAACTGACTGTCCAGTGTCAAATGGTTCAAATGACTCTGAGCACTATGGGACTTAACATCGCTATTCATCAGTCCCCTAGAACTTAGAACTACTTAAACCTAACTAACCTAAGGACATCACACACATCCATGCCCGAGGCAGGATTCGAACTGCGACCGTAGCGGTCGCGCGTTTCCAGACTGTAGAGCCTAGAACCGCTCGACCACTCCGGCCGGCTGTCCACTGTCATTCTCAACAACAATCACACCATTCTTGTACAGCGCGGCTGTGTCGACGTGCAAAGTATCGGCGCACAACAGAGTTCTTTATGCTATTCAATGAGTGAAGCCAAGATGTGCGAAAGTATTTGAGCTAAATGTTCAAATCTGACTCAGCTTCCGGGGCCTGTGCAATCTTCTTGTAGTTCAGCGGGAAAGATTGAAGCAATTATGAATCCTGAGCATCGATGAGACAACAAGATGGAGCAGAAGTGTCAAAGTCTGTGTCAGGGTCGTTCGTAATACGTGAAAGCGCGTCCGCATTACCATGTCGAGCCAACGGACGATACACGATCTCGTACTGGCATTTAAGCAACAACATAGACCATCTTTGCAATTTTTTGCGCAGTTCGTACAGGAATCGATTTCGCCGGATGAAACAAGGACTGCAAATGCTTGTGATCCGTGGCTATCCAGAATTTCCACAAATAGTGGTGAAATTTGGTAACAGCATACACAATAGCCAAAGCCTCTTCTTCAATTTGCGAATTGAGGTTTAGTGATTTATTATGTATGAATGGAGGTTTACTGGCAACCTACTGATACAACACCGCATACCGACAGGGAACAGTGCACCAATTTATAGGAAGCCGTACTGTGTAGCAAAGCAGATGCAACCATTGGTAGAACACTTTAATGAACAACAACTACGGGATACATCATATAACTGAGTGATTGTACCAGGAGCACAAATACTGTCGTCGTGCTGAAGAAACTTGCGGATGGAACACGGAAATATAGATTTTGCTGTGACTAAAGATATCTAAACGCTGGAGTAATTGCGGACGCTTATGGGCTTGTTTACAACTATGAACCTCAGGAGCTGATACCTTCAATTGGAGATGATGCCTGAACATAGGCCGAAAACAATATTTACTGTCACAGCAGGTCATTTTCATTACAAACGCAATGAGTTTGGACTAAAGAACGCACAGGCAACTTCTCAGCGGTTGTTAGAAGGGGTACTGAGAGGTCTAACGCCAGAACCTTGTTTGGTCTATCTCGATGACATAATCGTCTATTCGGAAGATTTGCCGAAGCATGTGAAACGTTTGAAGGATGTCTTTAATAGACTACGACCAGGGCATTTGACGTAAGTGTCGACAAATGCCATTTTACGCAATCTCAGGCACACTATCTGGGGCCAGTCCTACAGACGCAGTTCATAATTATCCGAAACCACAAACAACTAAGCAGGTACAGTCTTTCATTGGCCTCTGTAATTATTGTAGACGGTTCGTAAAGGTCTTTGCGAAAATAGCCTACTGAAGAAAAGGACGAAATTCCATTGGTCGCAAGAATCTCAGGAGGCATTTGAAAAACTGTAAGAAATATTAGTTGCAGATCCAGTGTGGGATTTCGATACAGAGCTTATTCTTTAGTGTGACGCTTCAAATGAGATAGTCTATTGTAGTTTTGACAGATGGTAAATGGCCCGCAACACATGGTAGGCTTACGCTTCAAGGCAGTTAATCAAGGCGGAGCTCACGATCAAAAGTTGCCATGTCATCATGGGTGACGAGCAAAGGACAGACGTGTAACAGGGCAGTTTTGGTGGAGGAAGTGGAAGCGTGATGTGGAGCAGTATGTTAAGAACAGTGTGGCATGCACGCAGAGAGCCAATATTTTGCATCAGAATGTGCCGTTGCAAAGACTACATTAGGCGTCCAGTTCATTGCCTGTGTTAGGTTGGATGTCCTCGGGCCATTGAATAAAACAGCTGCCAGAAATAGGTACTTTCTCAGGATCGTCATTTTTCTCGATTTTTGGCAACGGTATCAATACTGACCGATGGGCTAGTACTGTAGCACAGGCGTTTGTAAACAAGTTGATATTAAAGTTTGGGATACCTGAGACGATAATTACGGAACAGTGTACGAATTGGGTCTTGGATCTAATGAAACAACTACTTCACGCGTTGCATATACGGATGTTATGGACAAGTCCATTCAATCCACATGCCTGTGCTAGAACCGAACACGTACACGAGACAACTGCAAAGACGTTGAGCTGTTACGTAGTTTTCAGGCACAACGATTGGAACGCCTGTTTATCTTGTGTACAGTGTGCCTGTAGTTCGAAGATTCATACTGCAATGCGTTTGTCTTCATTTGAGGTGGTGTACTGCAGGAAAATGGCATCTCCCTTTGACGTTTTGAATGGTTCAAATGACTCTGAGCACTATGCGACTTAACTTCTGAGGTCATCAGTCGCCTAGAACTTAGAACTAATTAAACCTAACTAACCTAAGGACATCACACACATCCATGCCCGAGGCAGGATTCGAACCTGCGACCGTAGCGGTCACGCGGTTCCAGACTGAAGCGCCTTTAACCGCACGGCCACACCGGCCGGCTGACGTTTTGATTCCTAAGTTAGGACCAGATGGTGACTCGGTGAGTAAATTTGATAGAAGAATTAGAGAAGTTTGGGGGAACGTACAAAAGGCAAACATGAACGCCCTAGAACTCTAGGAGCAACCGAACAGACGAATGGGCAAATTGCAGCAATACCAAGTGGGGCAGTGGGTAATGGTCCCTAGTTCCTATATGTCAGAGGAGAAAACGAAGAAATTTTTAACAAAGTACTAGGGACCATACCAGGTCTCCGAAATTACGTCACCGGCAGTGTTGCCAACTTGACGGATTTACGATCAAATTTGACGGAATTTCATGTTGTGTGACGCGTAAAATCTAGTTTTGACGGTTGACGGATTTTTTGGCAGATATTAAAACTCGTCCTTTTCCGACGAATTATTCTGGGTTCATTTAATTCTGAAAAGGAAATAATTTTTTTTCTTTGATAAAAGGGTTACGAATGCAAATCTTTGTGCACCTGCAAGACAGTGCCATAGTTGTACTGCACTAAAACTCCAAGTTTCGCTCAGTGTGTTGAAAAAATAGGCTGTATTTCTGATTTGCTCATTCACATTAAACACACGTAGGATATAACCGAAAACTGAACTGATTTTAACTCATTATATTTCGTTCAAATTGGTTCAAATAACTTTGAGCTCTATGGGACATGACATCTGGGGTCATCAGACCCTAGACTTAGAACTGCTTAAAATTAACGACATCACACACACACACATGCCCGAGGCAAGATTCGAACCTGCGATCGTAGCAGCAGCGCGGTTCTGTACTGAGGCGCCCAGAACCGCTCGGCCACAGCGGTCGGCTAGATTTCGTTCCTATTGAGCAGTTTACATGGCTATTTTTTAGCTAACAGTATCAAATATCTCTGATGACTGGCAAACTCAGCAAAGCAAAGATAATGCGGTGGCAAATGGCTCTAATTTCTGTTGTTAAGCAAAGATACGGTAGTAAGTAAGAGTCCCATACTCACGAACTGAGCTTAGGGACCTGAAGCAGGAATCCGGAAACGCCATCCTTGGAAGGGTCCGAGTGGAGTAGGTTTGCCATCGCCCTCTTCCGACCTGTTACGAAGTGTTGAGCGTGTCTTTGTACATAGGGGACGACTGTGATGAGTGCTGGCAGTGTTTAATGTCGTGTTTGTTCTTTTATGTATGAGGAGGGAGAGGTTGAATCTCGGTGCTGACACATAGCGTAATTCTCTCGAAAAGCATTAAGGGAGCATGCTTAACATCACCATCCGATGAACGATTGACCTTCAACAGTACCATATTTCCTCTCTTTATGAAAGTTTGTGGAGAGGTTTGGACTCTAATCCAGGACACTGGCGCAAAAACTGCCGATCGGGATGTTTAAACTACCATCTCTCCTCCCCTGGTTGGCCAAATAATGGCAGCGAAAGTATCATTCTTCACCAGGATTAGAACTGGCTCTCACTATACGATACGTGCCTCTAGCATCGGCAGCACACTAAAAAAATATGCTTTGCTCTACTAGTTAATGCCGCGAATTCTGGATAGTGAGTGCAATACACTAGTCTACGGTACTTCCCGCGAATTTAACTTGGCATCCGTCGAGCGGGGTTCGCGGGTAGAGGGAAGAGCGCACCAGCTACGCAGCGTGGAGTGAGGGGTGCGAAGGGAGGGAGGGGTGAGAACAAAGCCCACCCGCATGTATTGTAAGCACCCAGTGCAGGTAACAGAAACCCGTGTTTTGAGCTTCCATGAGCTCCTGATAATCGGCTTTCCTTTCCGAAATGGAGAAGAAGATAGCTCCCGTGATGAGCCAGTAATCGCATCATCCCCCTTTGCGTAAAAATCACAATGAATATAGCGCAACGAAAGACAGTCAGCGACAGACAGCTCAGCTCAGCAACAAAGAAGGCGACAGTGCTGTCAACTCCGGCTAATGGTACGCCGCGCTCTTTTTAAGGAACATCTGCAGATCACTACGGCACAAATTCTCCCGACTGCCGACTGCTACTGATCGTAACTGGAGAGCTGCTTATCAGGTTACAGACTACAGTGCTGTAGTGAGTTACCGTGTGTATAACAACTTTTCTGGAGACTAGAAATCTACTCTGTAGGAATCAGCATGGGTTTCGAAAAGGACGGTCGTGTGAAACCCAGCTCTCGCTATTCGTCCACGAGACTCAGAGGGCCATAGACACGGGTTCCCAGGAAGATGCCGTATTTCTTGACTTCCGCAAGGCGTTCGATACAGTTCCCCACAGTCGTCTAATGAGCAAAGTAAGAGCATATGGACTATCAGACCAAATGTGTGATTGGATTGAAGAGTTCCTAGATAACAGAACGCAGCGTGTCATTCTCAATGGAGAGAAGTCTTCCGAAGTAAGAGTGATTTCAGGTGTGCCGCAGGGGAGTGTCGTAGGACCGTTGCTTTTCACAATATACATAAATGACCTTGTGGATGACATCGGAAGTTCACTGAGGCTTTTTGCGGATGATGCTGTGGTATATCGAGAGGTTGTAACAATAGAAAATTGTACTGAAATGCAGGAGGATGTGCAGCGAATTGACGCATGGTGCAGGGAATGGCAATTGAATCTCAATGTAGACAAGTGTAATGTCTGCGAATACATAGAAAGATAGATCCCTTATCATTTAGCTACAAAATAGCAGGTCAGCAACTGGAAGCAGTTAATTCCATAAATTATCTGGGAGTACGCATTAGGAGTAATTTAAAATGGAATGATCATATAAAGTTGATCTTTGGTAAAGCAGATGCCGGACTGCGATTCATTGGAAGAATCCTAAGGAAATGCAATCCGAAAACAAAGGAAGTAGGTTACAGTACACCTGTTCGCCCACTGCTCTAATACTGCTCAGCAGTGTGGGATCCGTACCAGATAGGGTTGATAGAAGAGATAGAGAAGATCCAACGGAGAGCAGCGCTCTTCGTTACAGGATTATTTAGTAATCGCGAAAGCGTTCCGGAGATGATAGATAAACTCCAGTGGAAGACTCTGCAGAAGAGACGCTCAGTAGCTCGGTACGGGCTTTTGTTGAAGTTTCGAGAACATACCTTCACCGAAGAGTCAAACAGTATATTGCTCCCTCCTACGTATATATCGCGAAGCGACCATGAGGATAAAATCAGAGAGATTAGAGCCCACACTGAGGCATACCGACAATCATTCTTTCCACGAACAATACGAGACCGGAATAGAAGGGAGAACCGATAGAGGTACTCAAGGTACCCACCGCCACACACCGTCAGGTGAGTAGCGGAGTATGGACGTAGATGTAGTGTATAGTGCTCCTTTTGTTTGTTTTTACGACTTACTGAACATGTCTCAAAAGATTGTACGACATTTTAGAAAAGAGTGGTTAAGTGATACACAATTAAAGGATTAGTTGTTAAGAGGTACACGGGGAACCTAGTAGTGCGTGGTGTAAATACAGCCAATACAACTTCAATGTGCCTTTATCAGATTCACTTCTGCATGGAAAATGTAAGAAACATTTAAAATCAGCTGAACCTTATTCATCTTCACGATACTCAACATTTCCATTTCAGTCTATCAAACATACAGTACGTACGAACATGCAGCTGCTGAAGCCGCTCTTACGTAGTTTGTAGTTCATCAATGCACAATTAGAGCCGCTGATCGTCTTTCAGATCTAACGAAGAAAGTTTTCAAAGTGCTGACCATGCGTCTCTTTTGCGGCTACACCGCACGAAGAGCAGTGCTTTGATCATTCTCTTCCAGCACTTTAAATCAGAACTTCCGAACGATGTTGGTAATGGACATTTAGTCTTCTTACAGATGAATCTACAGACATTTCTGTCACCAAATTGTTGATTATGTGCACTGTACATCTTTCAAAACAACAAAGCAGAGATATCTCCACCTTTTTAGGAGTTGTTGAACTAGAACAGGGGAGTGCTGAATGTATTGTTAATGCAGTAAAACCATTACTTTCAGATTATGGTCTAGACATTACGGGTAATGCTTCAGTCATTGCTGGTGTTAACAAAGGGGTCTACCAGAAACTAATCCTGTACTGATCCCCTGTGTTTGCCATTCAGTTAAGTTAGCAGTGTCCTCTGTTGCCCAAATGCTACCAAGGAATCTCGAGTTCTTAATTTATGAAACTTATTCTTGGTTTTCTAAGTCACCTTCTCGACAAGCCATATATAGGGAGTTGTTTAAAGCAATACACGATGGACCTGAAATCTCTCAAATTATACACCAATCAGACTCAATGTGGCTATCGATCAAAGTTGATGTTCGTCGCACTTTAAGTAATTGGCTTCAAGTATAGACACATTTTGAAATATCCAGACATCAGATTAAGTGCCACACAGCTGAACTATTAAACTATAGTATGCACTCTGATGCTAGCAACTATCTTTCCTTCTGTTTCTTAGACCAACTCTAGAAGAACGTCAGAAAGTCAGTAACTTATTCCAATCAAGTACAGCAGATCGTTCAAAGCTACTGCAAGGCTTAGTTCTTCTTGTTGCAGATCTTAGGAGGCGGATTATTGTCCCCAGTTACAAAGGGGATTAGCTAACGGTAGACTTTAGAAAATACAAATCCCCTAATATTTGTCTTGGCCATGAAGTAGAAGTATCATGTGTAAATATGATGAAAGAACATCAAATTGACGTAAAAATCGATAAGTTTTTAACAGTAGATGCGAAAATTTTCAGCTCTGCTTAGCAGAGGATCTCCAGAGGCAATTGCCTGATAATGTCAAAGTTTAGCAAAGTTGTGCCTAATTGTTCCAGAACAGTGTTTAAGGGTGGTGAAAGATACTACAATCCCGCTAACTCAGGAATTTCAGTTAACGGGCACAGAAACAACAAAAAACGACTTTCAGTAGTCAAAAATAATTACTGTTCAATGGAAAAATGTCGACAATATACCAGAACTTTGGCAAGAGATCCCATCACATAAAGGCGCTAGTTCCCAAAATCCATTTCAGGGGCTCTCAATTTTGCAAAGCATGCTCAACAGTGTGAAAACCTCCCTCAGGAAAAGACTTAACACCAATATGGTAAACGCAATTCCCCCTGTGCGAGTCGGACTTGGCCATGTGAACAAGTGTTGTAATTATTACATCCTACCATAGCATGCTTTGAAGTAAATTAGCTCAATGGCTGCGTACCGGGGAGACCAACAATCCAGAACGTCAACTGAAGAAGACGCATGGGATGATTTGGAATAACTATTATGATTTTAATCAACAAAGGTGAGTATATATCTTCAAATTTGTGATCTTCACGTCTCCGCGGCGCAATTATTGCTCCATTAAATTTTGGGCATTCTACTCACAATTTCGGTTTTTTCTTCTAATGTTTCGCCAGTATACCGTCCAGCCATCTGTCTGTCGGCTCATTTTGAAGATGACGGGACGTTATACAGCAGAAATATTAGAAGTAGAGGCTGAACGTGGGTGATTGCAGGCCCGATATTTAATAGAGCGTATTTAAAATTGCTTGTTACGGTTACATTAAAACGTGATGTAGTTATATACACTACTGGCCATTAAAAATGCTACACCACGAAGATGACGTGCTACAGACGTAGGGTCCAGACATACACCATGGAACGACTACACCTTTCCAGGGCATAGATAGACTCCTGGATGGTGTCTACCAAAGGATCGTGGCGGTAGCACTGGTCGATAGCTTGTAGGCTGCTCAAGGAGTCAGTACAGAGAAGAAACGACTCATCAGGGCATGTGTGGATGCGCTCAAGAGCACGAGAAATTGCCGCCAGATCTGCAGTGAAAAGACTGTAGTCATCTGGCAAGGAGTGCTGTTCAATATGTCCTCCATGAACATACGCGAAGCCAACGTGACTATCAGCCAACGAGCTGTCAGTGTAAACCACTTCAAGGTCCCGGTACTTGTCAAGAATCGAGAAGTGACAGCAGGGAGCTGCGGGGTTTACTGAGTCCTTACGACCATGTGAAAGGTCCAGGTGAAGCTTCGGCCTAGGTTTACACCATTGAGGTGTACGTGAATGGACCTCGAGTATAGGTGGTAAAGGCAAGTACTCCACTTCAGACAGAAGAGATCGGCCGAGAACCGCAATCTTAAGCCCTGACCTGGGCCTCCGATGCGGGAAATGAACCGCCGTGTATGGGAAAA
Organism: Schistocerca piceifrons; assembly: GCF_021461385.2. Lineage (NCBI taxonomy): Eukaryota > Metazoa > Arthropoda > Insecta > Orthoptera > Acrididae > Schistocerca > Schistocerca piceifrons. The sequence continues at coordinate 783,266,228 of NC_060140.1, read as the reverse complement.
TGAGACGGTAATTACGATGCTCAGGAGAACTATGAATGTGTGCAACTTAACTGGCGAGCAGTTGTGCACGCATAACCATCAATGGAGAACTCCTGCCTCCACCAGGACGCTGGTCACCAGACTCAACCAAAGCTCCCGTTGCCAGTCGAACGCCACAGTGGTGTACTGCCTGGAGTAAACGCAACACTGAGGGCGCCGACGAACCATTAACCAGACTCCCATAGTCAAAACGGGATTGAACTAGGGCTCTGCAGAGCTGCAGCAGCGTAGAGCGATTTGCACCCTAGTTGGTGTTGCTCAGGCAGTGGAGGGCATTGAGGTGCTGCCAGCACTTCCGCTTCAGCTGACGAAAATGAGGAAGCCACGTCAATCGGGCGTCGAAAACCAATCCTAAGAATCGATATGTCTCAATTACAGTGAGTGGGTCGTCATTAAGGTAATGTTCTGGTTCCAAATGAATGGTACGACGGCGACAGAAGTGCATGACACACAACTTCGAGGCTGAAAACTGGAAGCCAATGACTGCGCCTTGTGGATGGTTCCCTGTAAGCGCCGTTCAGCAACACCAATACTGGAGGAGCAGTACGAAATGCAGAAGTCGTCTGCATACAGAGAAGGTGAGACCGACGGCCCGACAGCTGCTACTGGACCGTTAATGGCCACTAAAAATAGAGAGACACTCAATACAGAGCCTATAAAAATGACCTTTTTATTTTAATAATATCAACATTTATATACGTGTTTGGAGAGAGAGAGAGAGATAGTGATTTTTGATTGAGATTTTTACTTTAAGTCTAACTGGTATCTGAATGTTGGTTGCTGCTGCTTGAATGATCAGCTTCTGCACCAGTAGATGACGTATTACAATTTGGAGGAAGATATTGTTCTTTAAAGTCTAAAATACGACTATGTTAGTTAGTTGGCCGTATTGCGGATAGCTTTGAGCCCAGGTTTTCGTAGCTTTTCATACGTAAGGGACCACTGTTGTAAGTAAATAAGATCAAACAGCAATCTGTTTATCATGAGATAAGGAGATTGCTTAGCACACAAACTTCCGTCAAACTACACGTCTTCCTACATCAAAATAGGTCAGTGGAGTTCTGCAGCATAGTATTGTACAAAAACATAATCCAATTACTGTAATTAAGAAATTATGAGAGGTTGTTACGTATTGAATGAAAACTATAGAGAATGCATTTCTTTTCCTGTATTTTAATGAACTTTGTACACATACAATTCTGTCGATTGATAGACGGCAACGACAATGAAGTTTACCTCCTTTTCCAAGAACAAGATATTTCTATTCTTCAATTCCAGAAAATTTGTATACATAAGTGTTTGGAAACTCTTACACATACTTCACTCGGTTTTATCACTAAAATATCAATTTTCATTAAATGTAACAATACTTTCGGAGCGACGGCCTAGCAACACGTCCTCTTCCCACAAGATGCAGATTAACAGTCCTCTTTCTTTGTTAATAAAATCAATTGTCTGTTTTTTTGGAGTCCATACTCAAAGATTCTCAAATACTATCGTTGCGGGGATTGCGAGCTAAAGAGTTTCTTGCTGTCTAACTGCGCTTCACTTCACTTCAAGTACTTTTTGCATCACATTTACATTTACGGTATTAACATACTTTATTGAGCTTCTCAGAATAAAATCAGGCACAAATCAGTTAAAGAAAAAAAAGCAGTGAGGCACACATAACATTACAAGCCCTGAGGGACCCCATTCTCCTGGATGTGGGGGGACCTATGGGAGGCACAAGCTTCGATGCGGAAAGTACGAAGCGATAGGAAATTTTGGATAAAAATTAGGAGCAGGTCCTGGAGATCCCACTCATATAACGCGGAAAGGATATGATGTTGCCAGGTAGTGTCGTAAGCTTTTCGTAAATCGAAAAAGACGGCATCCAGGTGTTGGCGTCTGGAAAATGTTGTGCGGATGCCAGACTCGAGGGAAACTACACTACTGGCCATTAAAATTGCTACACCAAGAGCAAATGTAGATGATAAACGGGTATTCATTGAACAAATATATTATACTAGAACTGACATGTGTTTACATTTTCACGCAATTAAGGTGCATAGATCCTGAGAAATCAGTACCCTGAACAATCCCCTTTAGTTGTAATAACGGCCTTGATACGGCTGGGCATTGAGTCAAACAGATCTTGGATGGCGTGTACATGTACAGCTGCCCATGCAGGTTCAACACGATACCACAGTTCTATCAAGAGTAGTGACTGGCGTATTGTGACGAGCCAGTTGCACGGCAACCATTGACCAGACGTTTTCAATTGGTGAGAGATCTGGAGAATGGGCTGGCCGGGGCAACAGTCGAACATCTTCTGTATCCAGAAAGGCCCGTACAGGACCTGCATCATGCGGTTGGGCATTATCCTTCTGAAATGTAGGGTTTCGCAGGGATCGAATGAAGGGTAGAGCAACGAGTCGTAACACATCTGAAATATAACGTCCACTGTTCAAAGAGTTGTCAATGCAAACAAGAGGTGCCCGAGAGTGTAACCAATGGCACCCCATACCTTGACGCCGGATGATACGCCAGGATGGTGATGACGAATACACGCCTCCAACGTGCGTTCACCGCGATGTCACCAAACACGGATGCGAACATCATGATGCTGTAAACAGAACCTGGATTCATCCGAAAAAATGACGTTTTGCCATTCGTGCACCCAGGTTCGTCCTTGAGCACACCATCGTAGGCGCTCCTGCCTGTGATGCAGCGTCAAGGGTAAGCGCAGCCATGGTCTCCGAGCTGATAGTCCATGGTGCTGCAAACGTCATCGAACTGTTCGTGCAGATGGTTTTTGTCTGGCAAACATCCCCATCTGTTGACTCAGAGAGCGCGACATGGCTGCACGATCCGTTACAGCCATGCGGATAAGATGTCTGCCATCACGACTGCTGGTGATACGAGGCCTCTGGGATCCAGCACGACGTTCCGTATTGCCCTCCTGAACCCATCGATTCCATATTCTGCTAGCAGTCATTGGATCTCGACCAACGCGAGCAGCAATGTCGCGATATGATAAACCGCAATCGCGATAGACTACAACCCGAATTTTATCAAAGTCGGAAACGTGATCGTACGCATTTCACCTCCTTTCACTAGGCAACACCGGTCAACTGCTGTTTCCGTATGACAAACTGGTTGGAAAAGTTCCTCATCTCAGCACGTTGTAGGTGTCGCCACCGGCGCCAGCCTTGTGTGAATGCTCTGAAATGCTAATCATTTGCATATGACAGCATCTTCTTGTAACTTAAATTTTGCGTCTGTAGCACGTCATCTTCGTGGTATAGCAATTTTAATGGCCAGTAGATTAGATTATCAATGATAGAGCGACCCTGGCGGAAACCGCCCTGGCATGGAGCCAGTAGGCCAAGTGACTCCAGGAACCAACACAACCGCCGTCTTACCATACGTTCGAACAGCTTACAAAGAACGTTGGGGAGGGTGATTGGCCGATAGCTATCCACATATAGCGAATTTTTACTGGGTATGAGCACTAGAATGATGGTGCTCTCCCGCCATTGCGATTGGATGACGCCATCGCACCAGATCCGGTTAAAGATGACGACGAGACGTCGCTTGTAGTCGGACGAGAGATGTTTGATCGTCTGACTGTGGATCCGATATGGCCCAGGAGCTGTGACGCGGCAAGGACGCTCAGGAGCTCCCACTCCGTAAATGGAGCATAATATGGTTCACTGTGACATTCAGTGGACGAGAGGGCTTTCCTTTCCATCCACCGCTTGAGCTTGCGAAATTCTGGGGGATAATTCTCTGACGTGGAGGCTCGAGCATAGTACTCAGCAACGCGCTCAGCAGTTGCGTATGCGTCGGTAGATAACACTCCATTGGTTTTAATGCCAGTAACACCTGCCAGGGTCTGGTAACCACAAATACGTCAATCTTCGTCCACACTTTGGAAGGTGACGCCTGTTTCCGTCTTTTAATAGCAGGCGAACGCAGGAACGGAGCCGTTTAAAAGCTATTAGGTGCTCCAAGGAAGGGCGCCTCTTATGTCGGTGCAGAGTTCGCCGACGCTCTTTAATGGCCTCAGCGATATCCGGCGACCACCAAGGCCCTAAAGAACAAGGGATCGTGTTTTCCACCTCAGAAACGATAGTTCTCGTGACCTGCTCAACTACTACATCGATGGTACCATGTGGGGGAGAGTCAACGGTGACAGCAGAGGTGAAAGCTGCCCAGTCTGCCTTGTTTAAAGCCCATCTTGGTAGACGTCCGGGGGAATGGCACTGGGGGGGGGGGGGGGGGAGGGGAGATACAGGAAAATGGGGGTCACTATCAAACAAGTCATCGTGGGCTCTCCAGTGGACAGATGGGAGAAGTCCTGGGATAAATAAATGGCCGAGTAAGTGCCATGAGCCACACTGAAATGTGTGGGGGGCCCAGTACTTAAGAAGCAGAGGTCGAGTTGAGACAGGAAAATTTCGACACCTCTGCCACGGCCAGTAAGCACAGCGCCATACCACAACGGGTTATGAGCGTTAGAATCTCCCAAAAGTAGAAAGGTTTTAGGGGGTTGATGAATCAGTGCAGTTAATGCGTTCAGGGGTACTGCACCATCTAGAGTAAGGTATACGTTGCAGACAGTCATTTCCTACGGCGTCCTTATTCTGACAGCCACAGCTTCAAGAGAGGTTTGAAGGGGCACATGTTCACTGCATACTGAGTTCAGAACACAGACACAAACTCCGCCTGACACTCTATTATAGTCGACACGGTTCTTGTAATATCCCCTATAGCCCCCAGAGTGAAGGGTAGGGGTACGCAATGCTCGGAACCAGGTTTCCTGGAGGGCAATGCAGAAAGCAGGTGTAGTGCTTAACAGTTGCCGTAAGTGAGCCAGGTGGTAGAAGACACCGCAGCTGTTCCACTGGAGTATGGTATTATCGTGAGTCTGGGAAGGCAAAAAGCATGGAAGGAGGCAGATTACGCCTCAGGGTCACCTGCTGCCACCGATTGAGTATTTGTATCCATTCCTATTGTTGATGAGGCATCAGTGAAATCCAGGTCCTCAGGAGACGCTGAAATCTCCACCTCATCTGCAGTGGTGTTGGGGCCACCAGAGGGTCCGTTTTCTTAGCAGACTTCTTTGTTTGCTTGCCCTATCGCTTCTCTTTAGGGGCTTGCTGGGAGGACTTCTCTGAAGTAGCTTCAGGCTTGTAAGCTCCTCGTCCAGCAGCTTTTGGGTCCTTTTGCCACTGGCGAGTGTCTGCTGTGGCATTAGATACGGTTCCCAACCGCACAAGATTAGCTGGAGGAGACTGTTGCTTCTCAAGCTGGGGGGGGGGGGGGGACCGATGTCCCCTGCGTTTGGGGGGGGGGGGGCGGGTCCTGGAAGTACACACTTTGGGAGTAACAGACGGAGATCTCCCTCCTACCACCAAGGGGGCAGATGTATTCTGGAGGCCCGGAGGGACCACTGTTCGTGGCACAGAGTGTGGTATGACTGGTACTTGTGATGTCGATGGTAGTGTAGCTGCAGCATATGGGACGTCAACTGAACTGGGTGTATTCGTTCAAATTTACGTTTAGCCCGTTGGTAAGTTTCCCAATCCAGGGTCTTGTTCCCCATGATTTTCCGCTCCTTTTGGAGTACTGTGCAGTCTGGCAAGCAGGGGGATTGCTGCTCTCTGCATTTGATACAAGTGGGATGAGGCGCACAGGGAGTGTCAGGATGCAGTGGACGTCTGCAGTCTCGACACCTGGCGTTGGAAGTGAGCGGGAAGAAATGCGCACAAATTTCCAGCACTTAAAGGACCGCATAGGGGAGGGACGTATGGTTTAACGTCACAGCGGTAAACCGTCACCTTGACCTTTTTAGGCAATGCATCACCCTCATAGGTAAAGACGGAGGCGCCAGTAGAAACCCTGTTGTCTTTGGGTCCCCTGTAAACGCGCCAGATGAAATGAAGACCTCGCCGTTCTAGATTCGCGCAGGGCTCGTCGTCAGACTGCAAGAGGAGGTCGCGATGGAAAATAATCCCCTGGACCATGTTGAGGCTTTTATGGAGAGTGGTGGAAACCGGAATATCACCCAGCTGATCACAAGCGAATAACGCCTGGGCTTGGGCTGGGGATGCTGTCTGAATCAAGACTGCGCCGCTTCTCATCTTGGACAGCGCTTTCACATCCCCAAACGTATACTCAAGGTGTTCAACAAAAAATTGGGGGTTTATAGGTAGAAAGGAAGGAGTCCGCATCTGTTCTGATACAGAGTAAATACCGAAGCGAGTATGGCTATCTTCTGTCTGTAGCCTTACGTTTCTCACATGCTGTAGCGAGGGAGAGAAAAGATTTAGGATCATATTTGTCAGCACTGTATTCGATCCTGTCCTTCTTAGAGATTGATGGCGCCGTATGGTCACCAGCATGAGATGACTTAGTCCGCTTCATTGCGGGTCATCCGCCCTGATGCCACCGATCTGGGGCTCTCCCCACAGGCCCCGCCCAGCCACAGCAAAGGCCATCTGGCATAATGGTCGTTGCCGGGAGTCCTGATGCTGTAGGAAGAGACGACTCTTCTCCTTGGCATACATGGAGAGTCTACGGCTCAGGCATCAGCAGTGCGATCCCTGTGTTGTCAGAGGGCTACCCACCACAACGGACTGGCTACCGTGATGGATACTGGGCGCAGAGAAATCCAATACTGTCATGGGGGTGAAAGAGGACAGGAGACAACGAAAGAAGATGACATACCCCAGAAAGTGACCTCGCCCAAATAATTGAATTGCAGGTGGAGATGCAAAGCCATGACAAGAGGTTCAGGAGATCGAATTTATGGGCACTATGGATAACTCATGCACCACGAAAGGCGTCCTTCCCCATTTGGTTTCAGAGAAAGCTTTCGACAATGCTGACTGCACTACACTCTTTGAAATTTTCAAGTACTGAGTGATGAAACAGAGAGAGCTACATTTTATCTACAACTTGTACAGAAACCAGACATTAATAATAAGAATCGAGAGACATGGTAGGGATGCGGAAGTTGAAATGGAGAAAGATAGTTCTGTAGCCTTTTCTCGGTATTACTTAATCTGTACATTGAACAAGCAGTTATTTCCCTAATAGTTTTTCCTGAGAATTGTGCACCCATTTCCTTTATCAGTGTCCAATAGTCATCAACAATGTATACTACAAGAGAGAGATAATACCCTTTTCGGGATCATTCTAGTATCTTCTGTATTGGAACTATCAATTACGCCTACAAACTGGACAACATTGGACATATTTTTTTTCCTTCTTTCATCGGCCTGTCTCCGAATGTGGCGCAACAACGCTTTAGAGTGAAGGAGAACATTGGAGATGTCAAATAATGAAAAATTTCGAACGGTCGTCTACAATCACCTGATCAACCCTCCAACTGATTCTGATGAGAATGTGCGTCAGGATTCGACTCATGCGCATTTGTAGAAAGGTGACAATGTTAGTCATTTTTTATTACAGATGGTAGCATTCCTCACTGACAACTGGAAGAAGAAAATATTAATATAGGAATGTCCCTGGAAATACCCCAGAACTACTCAGCCTGTAAGTAGTGAGAATGTACACATAGTACTGCCAACAGAAAACTGGCTGAAGCTCAAAGGGAACAGCAATGAAGAGACTAAAATTAAGGGAAAAAAAGAGTAATGGACTACGTGCAAGCATTATCGCGAGGTTTGGGTTCAACAGCCATATTAGAAAGTTGCTCCAGAAGCAAAGAGAACTTGTCGGTATATTGAAATGTACGCAGAACTTCGCTGGTAAATAAAAACTGAATGAAGTCAATATGAGTGTATGAAGAGCCATGCGTGAGACATTTTACCGGTTTCGAAGGTAAATTTCTACGTACCAACCTAATGATAAGTCCTAAGAATTTTGATTTTAACGCAGTAAACGGATATACACAGTTAGTCATCTCAGTGACACCCAAAAATATGGTGACAGAGAGGAGTTTTTGAACGATGTAAGACGTATGTAATGCCGGCGATGGGCGAGGCATGACAGAATCTCTGACCAGAGAGCAGTATGTCGTTAGTTGTTGCTTGTCGCGAGTCGGTAGTAGTAGTCAGTCGGCTTTAGTCTTCAGTCCGTGCTAGTCTGCTGTAGTCTGCAGTAGTCGGCGCGTGTCTGCGCGTGTCGGCAGTCTGCTCTGGTCGGGACTCTGCAGGATGAGTATTGTTGTACAAGGTAAAGAAGCAGCCTTGCGCATATCTAATAATGTATGTTAATTGTCATTTAATTTGTTCCAAAAAATGCCGCAATAATACTTTTCATGTTAAAAAGTAATTTTTTTTAAAAGAAAAGCATTCTTTTCAATTTATAGAATATTTCCAATGCATGATCATTCGTTCCAACAATCAAAAAAAAATATACGCCAACATTGCACGAAGCTGTGTCAAAAAAAATTTCTACATAAGAGCAGATATATCTGCAGTTTCTTATTGAGGTAAGAATTTTTGTTTTTTTATTCAGAATACAGGGCCGAAGGGCAGCGCTCCTGACCTCATAAAATTTACCAGGTTACTAATTTTTTTTATTATTTTGGTGTTTAGGAATTTTTCTGTTTCGAACTGAACATTAAATGAGAAAAGAATTTTGTGGGAACGTTAAATGTGAATGCATTTCTGCACACAGATTATAAATGGGAGCCAATTTTGTTCAGAGGTTACATTAAAGTCAATTTCGTTCAGAGGTTACATTAAAATTAATTTTGTTCAGAGGTTACAATATTTAAAAAAAATTCATTTTTTAATCATTATTTTTGTGCGGAGGTTACACTTGGCTCCATAATAATTTTTTAGTTACAATTTTTATATTCGTGTGGGGAGGTTACACTTGGCGACATCCGGCCAGGATCGTATTTCTTTGTGAATCTTCTGATAAGTAGTCATATATCTGCTCTTATTTACTTAAACGTAGTTTGCATCTGGCTCAGCGCATTTACTAATTTGTCACTCTTTCTTTCACAGATCATCGGCAATTTGTTGCTCTCTGTTGCAGTTGTGTTTGTTGTGTTTTGCATTGTCCTTGTTTCATTTTGTGCTTAACTGTGATTTGTGAAAAATGCCGCGAAAAACTGTTAACAGTACATCGCGATGTGCAATGAGCGAAATAGCCGACTCGAATAATTTAACCGATAATATTTGCGACACTCAGTGTCTTAATGACAGTCCTCCATTTACAGACAATCAGTGCGTACCGACCACTAATATTGATTTTGATCCTAGTGATGAGCAAATAAATTCAATTGCGTCGTCTTAATTTAACGACAATTGATGACGTGCTACGTTCTGTTACAATGAACGCTGCCCAGCTTGACACACCCGGTTTGCAAAATTTACACAATGAACAGATAAATGTTTCTAATGAAAATGAACAGAGTAATCAGAATACGTCAGATTTATTTAATTCCGGTGTAGTGACCAACAGTGCACAACCCATTGGCAAACCTTTTCGAGAATCACAGAATAACCAAATGGTTACAGAAAACGTGACAAGTGCAGATACGCCATTACACAGTACAGAGAATGGAGACGATGATTTAGGCTGGGGTAAAGTTATGGCATTATTACAACAAATCAATAAAAAAATAGACAATGACTTCAAACAACTTGATGAAAACCTCAAACGAATTTATGAATCGTTCGACCAACGTAATGAAAATCTCGGACAGTGGAATGAAAAACAAAACAACAATATCAAACAAATTAATGAAAAACACGGCAACCTTAACGAACAGAACAAACAAGTTAGTGAACAGATTACAGCTGTTACCGTGCAACGTCACGACACGAAAGAACAATTATGTGAGGAAAATAAGGCTCATGCTAGGAACAGTAATGAAGAAATTACATCTGTTGTACAAGAATTAAATAGTACACGTGTAGGCACAACAGAATCACTTAGAGGTGAGATTAATGCAGTCACTGAACAATGTTTAGAAAATGCGACATAGTTACACGACGAGTTTAATTTAAAGTCGCCAGAATTTTCACACATTGTGGATACGGAAGTCGATAAGAAATGTGAACAGCAGAACAACCAAATTGACGAACGTATTAAAGCGATAGAAATGAAAAATGTTTCAGTCAATAACACGTCACAGCATACGCCACATTTCGAACATCTGTCACTCACACAGCCAGCATAACTTAAGTAATTTACAGAGACCACGCCACTTAAAATCCGAAAAGACACAGACAAACAGATTCTTATGCAATCGTGAACCTGTTCACACATTCAGAGACGATAACGTTGATTACGAGCAATTTTTATCCGTAAGAAAATCTAAGGTGTTTGAAAACGACAGAGCACAGGTACATGCCTTGAACTGGATACGACAATTTTTTGTACTTTCAATAGCATTGCCTGTAACACAGAAGCTAAAATTTATTTGCAGCACGTAATAACCTCAGGGGATTCATTACGCTTCAATGAATATGTGCCGTAGCGTGCACAGGGCCCCGAACCGTAGTAGTGTTATTTCATCTTTAGTTTTCTGCACTGCTGCCTTCTCTTCTACTATCCTTTATATCTATCAAAACAGCTCTTCAACTATCGCTCTATCTAGGATTAAGAAAGAGTAAAGAAAACCCGATAAGACAAGTTATACCGAACGTGACAGGTTTCATTAGACGCTCCAGAAATGACAACCACGAGAACTTTAATACCTGACAAAAATTTAATCATCAGTATGTGTAAAATTTTCAGCAGTCGCGAACGCATTTTTTGTAACAATAGAGGTTTTTCTCCGCAACAGCAACAAAACCAACTGGTTAGCATACCTAACCAACAATGTAATGTACAAGGTCAACCAAGCTTTAATGTTTCGCTGCCGACATGTATAGCGTCAGTTCCAACAAATAGTAACGCACAGCAACAAGGAAATCAGTACATACAGAAAACACATCATTTTAATTCTTATCGCAATGCACCATATAGAAATGACTATCATGACAGATGTAAAAGTAATGAGCACGATTTTCAGCGTACGTTTAATAACAGTCAGCCACACCAGCAGCAAAATCATCCGCAACAATAAATTATCATGAATGAACCAGACAGTAGATATCATCCCGAACGTAATACGTCAGGACGAAGTAACAGAACAGTTCAAATAGTGGAAATGCCACAGCATCCTCCCGAAAATACAGTACAGGTTTCATCTTCCAGTAACGCAAGGAATACTTTTGACACAGAGAATCTTGTGCACGAAAATGTTATCACTTTTGACGACATCTGAGACATACTTTTACATGAAAAACCAATAGTCTGAATTAGTCAATCTGAAACATGCTTTGTTGAATGCACCACTTTTATCGCACCCAGACCTTACTAGAAATTTTACCATTGCCACCGACAGTCCTAACACCGCTTTAGGCATACATATTTTTTCAGGAAATTGAAGAAGATGGTTGTACAGTAATTGAAAACATTGCCTTTGCGAGTCGCATTCTGTCACCTGCTGAACGCAATTATTCTGTTACAGAACTTTAAACATTATGTGTTGTATGGGCATTTACGAGATTTCGGCATTTTCTTTATGGAAGACATACCACCGTTTGCACAGATCATAGAGCGATACAGTTTTTACTTTCGGCTAAATTTACACACGACAGATTAAGTAGATGGAAACTTTATTTGCAGGAATTTAATTTTACAATTGTTCACATTCCCGGTACACAAAATATTGTAGCAGACGCACTATACTGTTCTCTCAGCAACAATCAGCAAGACATCGCAACCAACTTCTGCAAAGCAAATTTCAGCGTCATGTACATTCAACAAGTTGCATTTGAAAATTTTATTTCGTCGTCATTACGAGAGATAGCACAAGAGCAGAGCAAAGACAACGTATGGAAAGAAATTAAACACCTTTGGCAAGATAGGAATAATGTTACCATTAGAAACCATTACACTGTACGCAATAACATTCTGTTTCGCTGCTCTCACCCTGACAGCAACAATTGGTTATTATGCATTCCCGACGAGCTGGTTAACAAATTAATCTGGTATACTCATTTAAGTTACGCACATTACGGAGCCAGAAAATGTTTTCTTATACTGAGACCGAACTGTTATTTTACCAACATGGAGAAACGTATTCGACGAGTTTTAGCGTCATGTAAAATCTGCCAGAAAGCTAAGTCAGATACTACTTCACATATTCCTCCATTACATCCCATTGTACCTGTTAAATTGAGACACATGGCCGCTGTAGACATTTTTGGTCCGATTCCCAGGACTAATAGAGGTTTTTGCTACATCTTTGTCGCTGTTGAACTCGCTTCAAATTTGTTACCTTCACTCCGTTACGCAAAGCTACTGCTAAAACTGTTTCGAAAGCATTTGTAAAACATTTTGTATTTCATGTAGGGCATGTATTGAAAGTAATTTCCGACAATGGACCACAGTTTGATCTGCTATATGGACACGTATGTTACGAGCTATAAACATTTCTCCAATCTATATATCCAGGTACCATGCTTCTTCGAACCCTTGTGAACGATTAATGAAAGAAATTGGTAAACTGTGTAGAATATACTGCCATAAAAGACATATTGATTGGGACACACACATACTTTCATTCCAGGATGTAATTAATTCCACACCAAATGAATCTACTATGCTATCTCCGTCTGTTATATTGAAAAATGTTCAACTACCTAACAAAATTAAAGAATTAGTAACCTTTCCTACATCACGTCGACTACGACACCATGATATAATTGACATTGCACTGAACAACATCAAACGTGCTATAAACACTCCGTTTATTACTAGGCTAATTACTATTTAGCTCTACAGGGCCTTTATACTGAAATGGTTCCCCACACTACCTAGTATTGTCTTTCTATGTGTGTGAGTAACTGTAAGTTCACTGTTGTGGGTAAATACATACAGTGTACACAGGGCGGTGTGTGAAACTGATAGCGATTACACTCTTCCGCTGTTGTAGAAATCTGCTCCAGATGCTGCAGATATCGTGTTGAGCTGAAAGTGGTAACCAAAGTATGGAGAAATATTCTTCGGGGCTCTGTTGCATAGCAATCAGATTGCTTTCAGTTCTGAGAAATGTCCAGTTACTATTGTGGATTTGAATGATCCATGAAGTGCCTTCTTTTCTGAAGAAAACATCGAACTATATCACTAGAACTGAACGCTCCCGTCGGAACTGTTCTCAGCTGGTGTTTATTAGTAAATCACAATAGCAGTATATCGCTGGGTGTATAATAAGACGTACCTTCTTGAAATGAACAATATTTTATTGTTCTATTAAATGATTTCCTTCCATATGCACTTATATTTTACAATGTGAATCAAAAACTCGCAATGGCGTCGATTTTTTACACCACAAGAATGGCTCTCCCACTCCTAAAATTACTCTTAAATAGAACAAAAAACTCTATATCCTCAGAATAATTATGTGAGCGCTGACCGCCACAGAGTAATAAACAATATCTTTGTCTCTCTCTCGCACTGTCACAGCAAGTTACGCTGCATGATACATCATATATGCCCTTCTTGTGGACGAACGTTTTTGGTCAAAAACAAACACGAGCGTTCACACAACACTATATCGGTGATTGTGTATGACGCTGTATTAAAGTCCACTAGAGTATTATTGTCCACTGTATTTCTTATGATATTTTGGTATTAGTGAATGACTATCTAAACGTAAATTATAGATTTGTGTGCATATACTGCTGACAAAGCCTGTGCTGAATTCCTGATGCAGCTTATATGGATAGCTTACATGCTTGCTTTTATTCATTTGTCGAGGATGGCATGAGATGTGATCAGAAACCTTTTTCATCATCACTCAAAGCTTCTGTCACTCGCCTTGGGATGTCTCAAATGGATAATCTAGCCATTCGGCCAAGCCCCACAAAGGAAAACCAAGGACAACCTCGGGGTAGATTTACCATCCTCATATTTCTCATTTGCAAAGATAATTAATTGAATTACAATGGAAAATAAAAAAATATTTACAACATGGATTTTTTTTAATGAATTTAAACACTGTTCACAAAAGAAACACAACACTGTTAATCTTCTGTGTCTTGAGGTGAACCGTCGACGCGTTGGTTTTACGTCCATCTACGATTCCCTTCTATCAGTCATCTCCGGGTAACTGATTGAATTCTATTCCCATTTCACCGTCTCCTCGTGGGTATTATGGTTTTCCGCATATGGTTAACATGAAAATAAGAGTCAGTGTAGGTTCCGTGGAAAAGGTGTTTGATCTATGCTGAGCTGAAATAGAATCCAATCTAAAGTTCTTTCTAATTCTCTGTCCTGAATTGGAAATATTCGGAAGTTATAAGGTGTTCTTCATTTCTATCAACAACCCTAGAATGCACTATGCACAAATCCAACTGGTGCTGCCGTGTCAACTTATGCTCGTCATCTTTCAGATGGACTTTCACACTTGTTGATGTGCTTATAACTGAAAGGCATTCGCTCAGTTGGTAACTTCGCGAGCAATAATTGATATAACATAATTTACATACACAGGTATGTTGCAACAGTAGTACAATTCTAAAGACAATGTTCATCTCAAAACATTGAAACAAAGTAATAGGTGTTCTTTTAAAACTGAGAACGGGTTACCCCTTCCGAACAGCATGACTTCAGCTCAGCGAGTAAAAAAGCAAATACAAACATACATTGAGATTGTTAAATTGACATAAGAAAAAATATCTTGCCATAGACCAGATTCATTTGAGTCACTAACCCATGGTCATTATGCATTGTGAAACCTGATTGAAGTTACTATCAACTAAATAAAAAAAATTTTAAAAGAAATCATTCATACTATAGCTAAATTCTCTGAATACTGAAAAGAAAACTTATCTTTACAGTGGAAAACAAATACACAATGTCTGCATATCTCTCGTACATTATGCCTGAAAAGAAAAACTAACTACTAATTTGCAAAAAGAAAGAAACTATCATAAGTATGATTCAAAGGTTTAATGAAAATTCTCTCATAAATATTATTTGATAAGAATAGTATTTTCAATCTTCAGAATCTTCAGTCATCATGAAATTGCTTTAACAAGTGATGAGGATACATTCCTTTCACCTTTCCATTCTTCACATCCATCAAAACATCAGTTCCTGGATGGGGTATTTTGGTAATCACAAATGGTCCTTGATACAATAATTGCCATTTTGTGTTCTTCCTCTGTATAAGTGAAGCCTTAGGATGAGTTTTTACTAAAACTTGGTCTTTCACTTTATATGTTTTTATTTTTCCAAGTCGATTCTCAAAATATATTTTCCTTTTTCTTGCCTTGTCCATTATATTGAGTAAGGATTGTCGTACTTTATTTTGTAGGTCTGTTTTGTTAATAGCTACTTTAGGAATTGGTCGAATCCAGTCATTCTGTTCCTGTTTTCCAAACATCGGTTTGTGTGGGGTGTATTCTGTCGTAGTATGTGGCATATTGTTTACAATTTCCTGAAAATCGTGAAGATAATCGATCCATTTGGGTTGCTGGTTGTGGCAATATTTTCTCATGAACCGGCTTAATTCACGAAAAATTCGTTCCACGGGATTCGCCGAAGGGTGGTACACTGATGTTAGAGTTTGTTTTATACCACAACTGGCTAACGTTTGCCTCCAACGAAATCCAGTGAACATTGACCCATTGTCAGAAAGAATAGCCTCTGGTTTGCCTACCTTGACTATGTAATCCTTGACCAGATTCTAGGCTATGGATGCAGCAGTAGCTGATTTTAATGGATAAAGTTTGACATACTTAGTGAATATACAAGAAAAGCTACAATATATTTGCATCCTCCCCTTGATGATGGTAGAGGACCATAGACGTCGACCGACATGATTGACAGCGGTTTAGTGGGTATAATAGGATGTAGGAAATCTTTCACACAAAAATTTCCGGGTATGGCTAGCTGACAAATTTTACATTTCCTTAACTGTCTGTGCACTTTCCTGCGAATGTTTGGGAAGTAGCAATATGCTTGAATCTTCCGAGCACACTTTAATACTCCAAAATGTCCCCAAGTGATGTGCGTGTGCAAAATTAAGTCATTCTCATTCTTCTCGGGAATACACACCTTCCAATTATCTGAATCAAGATGCCCTTTGAAAAATAAGACGTCGTCCTCAACTTTGTACAGTCTCTTCAGATCATCGTTTCCAGGCTTTGCTAAGGTTTCCTTTATTGAATGCCAACGAGGATCTTCATTCTGAAGTTTTTCCATGTTCTTACACTTGTCAAGAAAATGTTTCCTATATATTCTATCAGTCATTATAAGAACATTAAATTCGGACGGGTTGTCCGTGATGTTGATAGTTGACAAATCTCCATCTGGCATTCTAGACAGTGCATCAGCGATGAAATTATCCTGTCCGCTTAGGTATTTAATCTCAAATTGAAACTCTTGGAGTGAGAGCGTCCATCTTGCTAATCTTGGATGTAATAATTTACACGTTTGCAAAAAACTTAACGCTTTGTGGTCACAGTATACTGTTGTCTTCGCTCCATATAAGTAATAGTAAAATTTCTTAAATGACCAGACTACGGCCAATGCTTCCCTTTCGGTAGTCGTATATGTTCTTTCACAAGCAGTTAAGAGTCGGCTAGCAAAAGCTATTGGACAGAAAGTTGATTTTCTGTCTATCATCTTTACTTGGAAGAGGCATGAACCTATTCCGATTTCCGAAGCATCTGCCATTAAACCGAATTCTTGGCTCATATCTGGATGATAAATATTTGTGAATTGACTAAGGCATGTTTTATTGCTTCAAATGCATTCTGACATAGTTGCGTCCACACCCACGGAGTATTTTTGGGCAACAAGCTGTACAACGGTTCTGCATTAATAGAGTGGTCGTGAATGAAACGCCTGAAAAAAGAGACAACTCCGAGGAAGCCCTTTATCTGTCTTTTTGTTGTTGGAACTGCCAAGTTTTTGATTGCCTTTAGTTTCTCGGAGTCCGGTAAGATGCCTTTTCCATTTATAAGATGACCCAAAAATTTGATTTTATCTCGAGCAAAATGGGACTTTTGCAGATTTGCGGTTATGCCTGCTTCCTTGAAACGTTCTAACACTCTTCTCAATAAATCAGCGTGCTCCTCCCATTTGGTCGTAGCTATGAGCATGTCGTCCACAAATAAAGTTAAATTGCTTCGAAGTGCAGGTCCCAATGCATAATATAGAGCATTTATAAAAACTCTTGAGCTCACGTTTAGCCCGAAAGGTAAAACCTTAAATTGATTGCTTCTACCTGCATGTACAAATGCGGTGTACTTTTTTGATGGTTCGTCTAGAGCCACCTGCCAAAATGAACTTCTCAAATCAATATTTGTTAAGTATTTTATCCCCTCGAACTTTTGAATTAGCTCATCGATATTTTCCGGAGGAGTTCGCACGGGCACGATACTCTTATTTATCTGCTGTGCGTCTAGCACGAGACGAACTTTTCCTCCCTTTTTCGAGACAACATGAAGCGGGCTACAGTATGGACTCGTCGAAGGTTCGATCAGATCCCATTCAAGCATCTGGTGGATTTCCGCATCAACTGCCTTTCGTTGGTGCCACGGTACTAGATAAAACATACGGCAGAAAACTTGGTGTGGTATCACATCTAAATGGCATGTGTATCCCTTGATTACACTAGGTCTTTCTTGAGAGACTTCATGATATTCCTGTAGAAGATCATATAATTGGTTTCTTTGGTGTTGTTGCAAATATTCAGGTTCTTGTACCTTTTCATATACCATATCTTCAGGGTTTAAAACTGGTTGAAAGTAATTAATTTGGTAATACCGTACGGGTTTGTTATGAATCCACTCTTTTTGCAGCTTTCGTCCCTGACAATAATTTCCATGGGTAATATATTCCCTGAGAAGATTCACTTGATGTTTCTGATCCATTATTGTAAAACTGGCGCGGCCTAGAGAAAAATCGATATGCCAATTTCTCTCTCTAAATTCATCTATACCCAGGATACAGTCCTCAACCAATTTTTTTTATTACAAGGAACGTGCAATTTATAGCTACATTTCCTATATCTAACTGGAGTTGAGTCTGCACTTTAACCTGAGAAGACTTATGACCAGTAGGACGTACAATTCTGCAACATTGAACAGGAAAAATCGGTGGATTTGCTATCTGAAGTATTCTTTGAAATAACTTCTCAGAAACGACATTTACTGCTGCTACTGTATCTAACGTAACTTGCACAGTAATTCCTTCAATTGCCACCTGAATTTTCGCAACAGGTACAGTGATATGTTCCTCTTGACAAGGCATCATATCCTGCTGAAGTTCTTCTATTAATAATCTGCCATCATTGTACCGAAAGAAATTGACGCTTGAATTTTCACCCCTGAAAATTTCCTCGACTGCACCGTCGGGGCTTCTGACAGTCGAGTTTCGTTTGACGATTGTCCATTATTAGTAGATGTCTGCTCCGTTACGTCGGTTATTATTGGTGGTTGATTTCTCCATTCATTTGCATTATCATTTGGTACCCAACCTGAAGTTTGTGGTTGGTTGTGATATTCTTGGGTTTGTTGCTGATATCAGCGTTTTTGCTGATAATTCCCTTCTTGATAGTATCCTTTCCTCTTCTTATTATTCTTCCTCCATTTCCGTTTATATGTTTGTTCACATTGTTGGTCATGATTACACTGGTCGGGATTTTCGTTACCAAATTTCACGTTTTTCTGGAAATAATTCTCCTGTGTGTTTGGTGAATTGTGTGCAAAAGGTTTGTTTCCATACTGTTTGTTGTTACTATTGCATTTGTTAGGTTGGTAACTTGGTTGGTTATAGCGCACACGTGATTCTTCGAACAGAATGTCTATTGAATCCAATGTGGCTAGAAAATCTTCCACATGTTGTTCAGGCACATGTAGAAGTTTTTCCTTAACTTCAAGTGGAAGTTTGCCCTTTAATATTCGAATGATATCCTGCGTCGGGATTGGTTCATTCCAGTATTTGCTTTTATTTATATACTTCTCGAAATACTTTCTTAAAGATCCATTTTCGAAAGAAAAAGGTTGTGGGTCAAAAACTTCCTTACGTAGTCTTTCTTGTACTCCCTTATTCCAGTATTTGTGCAAGAAAGCGCGTTCAAATTGGTCATAATCTTGACACCAATCGGATGCTTCTGACGCCCACATCGATCCATCTCCATGTATGAATCCTGCAACGTACATAATTTTTTGTTGCTCAGTCCACATTCGCGGCAATATCCCTTTAAATTGCTTGATAAATACCACGGGATTGATCGACTTCCTTTCGGGAATAAATATCTGGAATTGACGATATTTAAGCATTTTTTCTTCATTCATAGTCACAGGTGTATTCTGGTGGCTACTTCGCGGCGAATGATAATCTCGATAATTAGTTTCTGGTTGATTACGTAAATATGCACCAATACATGGATATTGTTGCATGGACTCGGTTTCACTGGTTTCATCAGGAATAATGTCTGCTTTTGATAAACTACAAGTAGTATGTGCCCCTCTAGTATTAACTAGACCTTGCTGGCATGTTTTTAATGTATTTTCTATCTTTGCTTTCCAAGGAGGAAATTCATCTCCTATATTCTCCTTAATCTCTTTAACTTCTGCTTTAAGTTGTTCTTGTGCAGCTTCGTTGTTAACTTGCACGTTAGAAACCGTTTGTTTCAAGGTTTTATCAACATAATTTCGCACTGTCTCGGTTTGCTCTTTCGCCCAATCTTCAATGTCCTTAGAGAATGCGATCTTATGTTCATTGAAAAGTTTCTCTATCTGTTTCTCGCCTTCGAGACTGAGAGTGTCTATCCTCCGAGTAAGCTCAATGACAGCTTGCTCGTTATCGTGCCTAATTTTATTCACGTCTTGCGCAATAGTGTTCTGTACATGAATAACTTCTTGCACTTGATGATTTAGTGTATCTTGACGACATAAGATGTCTTTCTATTTGTTTGTTAATTCCTGATTCTGTTGTTCTTGTGTAACTATGAGTCTGACTGGCAATCAAGTGACTCGGCCTTGTTTCCAAACTCTGAAATTTTTCAGTAATCTTATCATTTATTTCTTTTGGTTTATTAGATTGCTCCTGAGCCAAATTAAATTGCGCGCTCTCCAATACTTGGAATCTACGATTCATGTCATTTGCAAAAGTGGATTGCGTAGTTTCCAATGCCTGGAATCTACGATTCATATAGTTTGCAAACGTGAATTGTGCCGTTGCAAGATTAGATTGCGATGTTTCCGATGCCTTAATCCCTTGCGTTATAACAGTCAAACTTGACATCAGCTGGGATAACAAATCGGTATTCTCAGCAATTGGCGATTGCACTGGGCTTAATAAGGATTGTACCGACACAATTTTCGGTACAGTCATTTCGTTTTCGTACGCGTCTGTGTCAGAGATGAAATTCATGTTGTTTGTTGGTTGCTGCATATTTCTCTGGACTTCTTTCGACATATGAATGTCGGAACTAGCAACCGTTTGTGTCGACGGCGTGAGCGCATTAAATATTGCTGGTTGCTCAGCCGTAATCGAGATATCGCTAATTACGGCGGTATTAAATTCTGTGGCACTAGTTGACGATGCATTCACACAATTTAATTCATTTTGTGGCATTGTGATGCGTGCTTGCTTATTGGCTCTGAACATAGATCTACTTATCACCATGTAAATGAGCAATTGACAGTTTCTCCACTAAGTAAGTCCTACAAAAGTGACTATTAAACTTTTACAGACGCAAAAAACGTCAATTTCCTAATGCTGTTAATGTACACTTTACAATGTGACACAAAAACAGTACATAGATAACACATAAAATATTGTCTTACTATATCTACTGAAATACTGGAATACTAGTAAAAGTAATATAGCAACACTATTTACACTTAGAAAATTAATTCATGAAACGTCACTACAATGCATAAATGCTCAAGAAAGCTAGTAATTCAAATGTTCTGGCCTTTTTGAAGTTTCTGCTCGGCTGCTGGGACGGCGCACTCGTTCTCTTCACAAGATACTCCCGCACGTTCAGTTAGCATGAAACATACAAAGGACCATAATGTAGTTACTCTATAAAACTAGACATATATACACACAATGAAACATTAATTACTAAATTACTAACGTATTTATATTGCAGGTTCCCTATGAGTGTTGTATCAGGATCGTGTCCTGTCTAACGGTAGACATTTATAAAGACTCCCTTTTCTTACTAGGTTAATTACTATTTAGCTCTACAGGGCCTTTATACTGAAATGGTTCCCCACACTACCTAGTATTGTCTTTCTATGTGTGTGAGTAACTGTAAGTTCACTGTTGTGGGTAAATACATACAGCGTACACAGGGCGGTGTGTGAAACTGATAGCGATTACACTCTTCCGCTGTTGTAGAAATCTGCTCCAGATGCTGCAGATACCGTGTTGAGCTGAAAGTGGTAACCAAAGTACGGAGAAATATTCTTCGGGGCTCTGTTGCATAGCAATCAGATTGCTTTCAGTTCTGAGAAATGTCCAGTTACTATTGTGGATTTGAATGATCCATGAAGTGCCTTCTTTTCCGAAGAAAACATCGAACTATTTCACTAGAACTGAACGCTCCCGTCGGAACTGTTCTCAGCTGGTTTTTATTAGTAAATCACAATAGCAGTATATCGCTGGGTGTATAATAAGACGTACCTTCTTGAAATGAACAATATTTTATTGTTCTATTAACTGATTTCCTTCCATATGCACTTATATTTTACAATGTGAATCAAAAACTCGCAATGGCGTCGATGTTTTACATCACAAGAATGGCTCTCCCATTCCTAAAATTACTCTTAACAAGAACAAAAAACTCTATATCCTCAGAATAATTATGTGAGCGCTGACCGCCACAGAGTAATAAACAATATCTTTGTCTCTCTCTCTCGCACTGTCACAGCAAGTTACGCTGCATGATACATCATAGTGCCGCAGAGCGCCGGAGAAGACAGCAAAAACAGGTTTGTACACGCCGTGACTTTCACATTGGACAGAAGATATTAGTACGTACACACTATTTATCCAACATAGGAAAGAGTAGATGCAGTAAATTTGAGCTTCTATACGCATTCCTCACCCCAATGTAGTACACGTCGAAATTTTGAGAAATAGAAAAACCAAAGGCAATCACCATATCTCCAACATCAAACCCTTTATTGAATGAACCTACTTTATGATTTATAACACTGTAATGCCACTTCCTAATTTATTTTTTATGACCACTTATGCAATAATATTCAAGTGACTACTTACTGATGATTATCGTATTTTTTTTTATTTTTTTAAATTTTTTTTTTGGCTAGTGCCCAGCAAGGTAAGGTTAGCAGGTCGCTTTTCTTGTCGTTACACATTGGACTGTGCACATTTTCCATTTTTCATGTGTGTATGATTGTTTTACTATTTTGTTTCTATGCACTATGAAATATTTGAGATGTAACAAACACCAGTTGACTTTGACATTTTGCCTTATGATAGCTAAACATCGTGACTATTTTACATTTTTTTTCTGCTACATTGTGATACACTGTGTACATTTTTGCCTATGAACACTGTCTATGTTTTTGACATACACTCCTGGAAATTGAAAAAAGAACACCGTGAATTCATTGTCCCAGGAAGGGGAAACATTATTGACACATTCCTGGGGTCAGATACATCACATGATCACACTGACAGAACCACAGGCACATAGACACAGGCAACAGAGCATGCACAATGTCGGCACTAGTACAGTGTATATCTACCTTTCGCAGCAATGCAGGCTGCTATTCTCCCATGGGGACGATCGTAGAGATGCTGGATGTAGTCCTGTGGAATGGCTTGCCATGCAATTTCCACCTGACGCCTCAGTTGGACCAGCGTTCGTGCTGGACGTGCAGACCGCGTGAGACGACGCTTCATCCAGTCCCAAACATGCTCAATGGGGGACAGATCCGGAGATCTTGCTGGCCAGGGTAGTTGACTTACACCTTCTAGAGCACGTTGGGTGGCACGGGATACATGCGGACGTGCATTGTCCTGTTGGAACAGCAAGTTCCCTTG
Organism: Schistocerca piceifrons; assembly: GCF_021461385.2. Lineage (NCBI taxonomy): Eukaryota > Metazoa > Arthropoda > Insecta > Orthoptera > Acrididae > Schistocerca > Schistocerca piceifrons. Next base: position 783,243,119 of record NC_060140.1, on the reverse strand, counting down.
CCGGTCTAGGAATGGTAGAACGATGGATTCGATGACGGTTTGGATGTACCGTGCACTATTCAGTGTCCCCTCGACGATCACCAGTGGTGTACGGCCAGTGTAGGAGATCGCTCCCCACACCACAATGCCGGGTGTTGGCCCTGTGTGCCTTGGTCGTATGCAGTCCTGATTGTGGCGCTCACCTGCACGGCGCCAAACACGCATACGACCATCATTGGCACCAAGGCAGAAGCGACTCTCATCGCTGAAGACGACACGTCTCCATTCGTCCCTCCATTCACGCCCTGTCGCGACACCACTGGAGGCGGGCTGCACGATGTTGGGGCGTGAGCGGAAGATGGCCTAACGGTGTGCGGGACCGTAGCCCAGCTTCATGGAGACGGTTGCGAATGGTCCTCGCCGATACCCCAGGAGCAACAGTGTCCCTAATTTGCTGGGAAGTGGTGGTGCGGTCCCCTACGGCACTGCGTAGGATCCTACGGTCTTGGCGTGCATCCGTGCGTCGCTGCGGTCCGGTCCCAGGTCGACGGGCACGTGCGCCTTCCGTCGACCACTGGCGACAACATCGATGTACTGTGTAGACCTCACGCCCCACGTGTTGAGCAATTCGGCGGTACTTCCACCCGGCCTACCGCATGCCCACTATACGCCCTCGCTCAAAGTCCGTCAACTGCACATACGGTTCACGTCCACGCTGTCGCGGCATGCTACCAGTGTTAAAGACTGCGATGGAGCTCCGTATGCCACGGCAAACTGGCTGACACTGACGACGGCGGTGCACAAATGCTGCGCAGCTACCGCCATTCGACGGCCAACACCGCGGTTCCTGGTGTGTCCGCTGTGCCGTGCGTGTGATCATTGCTTGTACAGCCCTCTCGCAGTGTCCGGAGCAAGTATGGTGGGTCTGACACACCGGTGTCAATGTGTTCTTTTTTCCATTTCCAGGAGTGTATTACGTTTTCTGTCATGCTATGCTGTATGCTCAATTATGTTACTATAAACCAGTTTTTATTTAATGGGTATATGATTTAAATGCAAGACATTAATCTTTGTTCATCATTTTCAGAAAGCAATAACGTGTAAAAGAAATAGATTAAAGAGAAATGGGAATTTCACCTTCGGAATGAACGAAAGAAGATGCGATACCTCGTCACGAAGAGTAAATGGATCAGAATTAACGAGGATTAACAAGAATGTACCATACACATCGTAGAATAGCAGTCTTAACTAATTTTTTCTTTTAGAATACGAGGCGATTGATGCAGGCTGTCAGACAGAACTACACATCTTAATTTTAGTGATGAAATATGCTAGAAATAAGGAATAGTTGTATAATGAATAATGAAGTGACTTTTTTGCAGATGATAATGAATGATGATGAATAGTGATGAAGAGTATGCTACTATGGATAATGAAGTTTTTCTTTACAGGTGATAATAATGGAATTATGATGATATGGATAATGAAGTTTTTCTTTGCAGGTGATGATAGTAATGATAATGAAGTTTCTCTTTGCAGATGAAAATAATGACGAGGTTTATATATTTACTGTTAGTTAAGAAATGCTATGTAGTTATTTAAGTATTTGTTGCAGTTCGTTTTTGACAGTATGTCTTATGTCTCATGGTATGATAACTGAAGGTTTTGAAAAGGACAGCTAAAGAACATATATATTTAATACACATTTCATTACCTGTTAATTCGAAGTTCACTACTTTTCAGCATAATATGCGTTTCTTCTTTCAGTTTAATAATCCATTTTGTATTTTTTGCAGGAGAAATTATTCATGAAATTAATGCCCTATAAGTAGTTGGTCATTAAACCTGTGTCATTCATAAATGTGATCACATATACTCTATTTGTTTCATAACCTTGCTACAGCTGACGAATGACGTTACACATCTTCATTTGCAGCAATAACTCAAAAGTAAATATTGTTATGCTCCAGTAATCAATCATCGCTCCCAACGCAATGCATTGCTAGCAAAAAAAAAAAAAAAAAAAAAAAATAAAATAAAATAAAATTGAATAATAGTTTCAGTATGTTACATTTTCAATATGTCCTATGTCACTGGAATGATCAGTTCTGAGTAATATGTCATTTGAATGATGAATTCTGAGTAACACTGAATAATGTTTTCTAATCACAGACCTTGAATAATAGTTACAGTATGTTACATTTTCAATATGTCCTATGTCACTGGAATGATTAGTTGTGAGTAATAGTGAATGATATTTTATAATAATGCATAAATACTAAGCCCATAATTTCTGTAAGCAATATTTGGTTATACTCTATAAATGCTATGCCAATAATCGACTCTCATTTTGAATGATAACTTCTGAATAATACTGAATGTTTTTTTTGTAAAACTATATGAATACTTTGTAACTGGCCAATGAGTGCCATTAATTATCTTTAAATATGTCATATGTCATTTGAATGATGAGAAATTTTTTGTAATATTCAATACTTGCTACATGTTTTGTAACTGGCCAATGAGTGCCAATAATTATTTTAAATATATCGTATGTCACTTGAATGATGAAAAATGTTTTGTACTATCAATACTTGCTATATGTTTTGTAACTGGTCAATGAGTGCCAGTGAATTATGTTAATACTATGCGATTCATTAGCTCCTGTTTTGAATGATGACTTCTGATGGTTTGTAACGGGCCAATGAGTGCCAATGTGATCTGCAAACTGATAACTTATGAACATTATTCTGTAATACTTCATACATGGAACAGAAATGTTCAGTAACTGGGCGATGAGTGCCACCAATTACTCAAATCAGTTGTTAGACTAGGGTAATTCTCAATGAAGACTAGTATGTGACTTAATGTCCTTCACCTTCTGACCTAATTACCAGAAATTACTGCAATATCCGTTTGTCCTGTCTATCCTCATGCTCATGGAGCACTATATTTGGTTTTTGCACTAATTCTACGTTGGTGTACCTTACAAGAACGTGGTGTTGACACGACATGCTGTCCACCACCTTGAGCGATGGAGATGTTATTATGGTCCCACTGTTTGGTGTACCTAATGTACTACCAAAATGATAACATGGAATATTACTACGACATTTCAGTGTCTTGGCTACACTTACTAATACTTCAGGGAAAAGAACTTCAGATTGTCTCACTTGGTGTTGTGCTTCTGTAGAAAGATATGGACATTCAGTGCAGCTGCGTGCAACCTAATGTGCTACAACCATGATGCAATCCTTCCCTTTCCTTTCCTAGTTCTTGTAAAATGATAATGACATACACAGTGCGTGTGCACTTTATTTCACTCCATGATATGTTATGTAAAAATAATAAAGACTTCTACAGTGCATGTGCACTTTATTTCACTCCTTGATATGTTTATTTGTTGTAAAAATGCTAAAGAGTTTTACAGTGCATGTGCTCTTTTGTCATTTTGATAACATGATTTGTATTCACTGCATTTACATTTTGTGATTTGCTGATATGTTCTGAACTACAGTGCGTGTGCACTTTATCTCATTTGTTAATATGATTTGTACTCATTACGTATACATTTTGTGATTTCCTGATATGTTCTGAACTACAGTGCATGTGCACTTTATGTCATTTGTTAATTTGATTTGTACTCATTCCGTATACATTTTGTGATTTGCTGATATGTTCTGAACCACAGTGCGGGTGCACTTTTGTCATTTATCAATATGATTTGTACTCATTGCCTATACATTTGTGATTTCCTGATATGTTCAGTACAACAGTGCGTGTGCACTTTTGCCATTTGTTAATATCTCTTGTACTCATTGTGCATACATTTTGTCATTCGCTGATATGTTCAGTACTCAGTGCATGTGCACTATATTTTATTTCATGTTCTGCACTTATATATATGTATATATTCTGTGATTGTAAACTTAGTTAATTAACAAAAATTTGTTGCTCATGGCAAGTCCAATTGACTCACCATCGCAGCCAAATTTTTGCCCCCCCAGTGGAGGGTTATGTAAGACATATGTACTGCCGGCGATGGGCGAGGCATGGCAGAATCTCTGACCAGAGAGCAGTATGTCGTTAGTTGTTGCTTGTCGCGAGTCGGTAGTAGTAGTCAGTCGGCTTTAGTCTTCAGTCCGTACTAGTCTGCTGTAGTCTGCAGTAGTCGGCGCGTGTCTGCGCGTGTCGGCAGTCTGCTATGGTCGGGACTCTGCAGGATGAGTATTGTTGTACAAGGTAAAGAAGCAGCCTTGCGCATATCTAATAATGTATGTTAATTGTCATTTAATTTGTTCCAAAAATATGCCGCAATAATAATTTTCATGTTATAAAGGGATTTTTTTCAAAGAAAAGCATTCATTTCAATTTAAAGAATATTTCCAATGCATGATCATTCGTTCCAACAATCAAAAAAAAATATACGCCAGCATTGCACGAAGCTGTGTCAAAAAAAAAAAATTTCTACATAAGAGCAGATGTATCTGCAGTTTTTTATTGAGGTAAGAATTTTTGTTTTTTTTATTCAGAATACAGGGCCGAAGGGCAGCGCTGCTGTCCTCAAAAAATTTACCAGGTTACTAATTTTTTTTTTATTTTGGTGTTTAGAAATTTTTCTGTTTCGAACTTAACATTAAATGAGAAAAGAATTTTGTGGGAACATTAAATGTGAATGCATTTCTGCACACAGATTATAAATGGGAGCCAATTTTGTTCAGAGGTTACATTAAAGTTAATTTTGTTCAGAGGTTACAATACTTTAAAAATTCATTTAATTAATATTTTCGTGTAGGGAGGTTACGCTTGGTTCATGGTAAGTTTTCATTATTATAATCGTGTGGGGAAAATTTTTGTGGGGAGGTTAGAACGATGATAATGTTTTTTAATCTTCTCTTTGTGATTCTCTGCTGATATTTAGCATCATATGTCTTGTAACGGAACTTAAAGAAGGGACGAGTGTAAGTAGGCTGTATAGGTTTTTATGTTGGTAACACCACGTAGCGCTCTGTATGAAAATCACTGACTGTGCTGTGTGCAGTCTGTGGTTGGTTGACATTGTTGAAATATTCGTTATTGTAGTGTTGGACAGTTGGATATGAACAACACATAGCGTTGCGCAGTTGGAGACGAGCCGCCAGCAATGGTGAATGTGGGGAGAGAGATGGCAGAATTTTAAGAGCGGACGATCTGGGCGTGTGTCTGCCAGAAAGAGTAAATTTGTAATACAGGATATCATGAACTGATACATATTTATGACTTTTGAACACTATTAAGCTAAATACATTGTTTGTTCTCTATCAAAATCTTTCATTCGCGAACTATGCCTGTCAGTAATTAGTGCCTTCAGAAGTTAGAATCTTTTATTTAGCTGGCAGTATTGGCGCTCGCTGTATTGCAGTAGTTCGAGTAACGAAGATTTTTGTGAGGTAAATGATTCATGAAAGGTATAGGTTATTGTTAGTCAGGGCCATTCTTTTGTTGGGATTATTGAAAGTCAGATTGCGTTGCGCTAAAAATATTGTGTGTCAGTTTAGTGTTGATCAGAATAAGGAAAGGGAGTAATGTCTGAGTACGTTCAGTTTTGCTCAGCTGTTTGAAAATCAAATAACGTAAGAGGTTTTCCAGCACTTTCATTTTTAAATTTTTCTAAGGGGACGTTTCACGAGTACCTTTTACAGCACACGCAATCTGTAAATTACCATCCTCGGTAGTCACCACTGGAAAACATTTCCAGAAGCTGCTACGAGAACCTTTTTTCAAGTCAGCTACTTGTTCTTCGGAACCTAATCCTGGTTTCAGAATACGTATCGGCTCACTCCCTCGTCTCATCATCTTCTAACGGGCAACTCGTTGGCGAACGAGGCAGCAAAGTAGGTCGGGCTATTAGAACGTGCGATGACCGAACGAGCGTTAACCATCTTGAATGCGGTTTCTTCCCACGAACATAACAGTTGCAGCCGCATTGCCGACTTCCGTGCTTTCGCGGTAGTACAGCCACCAAGCAGTACGAACGAGCATCAAAGGCTGATGCAGATCTCTTAAAAATAATAATCATGTTAGAACCTTTCATTCCCAACTATACCAAAAATGATCGCAATATCTACTTTCGTAGCGAGTATAACATGAACGTTAAATAATTAGTTTTTAATTTCTGTATAAGCGGTAGAAACTGTTAATTTCGGTTTCACCTAAAATTGGTTATGGTAGACGGAGTCGCGTGCGTTTGTCAGTGTCACTAACACTGATGCTGGTATGAAACTGCCAAAACTTCTAACCTGTTGAACGTGAGGAATGCATCCTTCAACACCTATATAGCCTTGATCCACCCTCTCTCGTCGCATGACAATGTTGTGTGCCTGTCTATTCCAGCAGTTTCTACAAGTCCCTGTAAGCCCTTTAACTCCGACTGGCTTACCACATCTAATCAAGTAACCGAACCCCTTACCATTTCAACAAATTCTCCTCGCTGCTCATCAGCATTGAACATCTCTGTATATCCTCTTCAACCCGCAAACTTGACTATCAATGGTTTCTGCCACCGTTAACAATCCTGTCAAGTTATCAAGACAATAACAACACATGACATTGTCCCTAAACCTAAAAATCCTTTATACGTTCCCTTGTCACACAAGAAAATCGACTCGGATAGGTCCTATTCGGATGTAATCCAATTCTTCGTGTCCTTTACCTCTTCTGGATTCTCTCCTTCTTCCCCATAGTATTGTTTTTTTTATTCTCCACAACCAAAATCTGGCCTTTAATTATTGTCATACCTAATTCAAATCCAATCTCTCATACCACCCACTGCCTCACAATACACAACCGCACATATCAGACCATTACATCCCTGTGCACCATGCCTCTCAATGTTTTCGCCATGCTGGACACACAATTTAGTAATTTCAAAGGAAATGGTTCGTTCTTATTACGAAAATTTCATTCGTTATTTATAACGTAGATAAGTGAATGTTTTATAAAAATTTCAGTGTGTAACCATCCCTTTTCAATAACTACAAAAATAATAAAAACTATTTGTTTGCTTTACAAGTGTTTTCTCTCGAAAAACAGCAATTGTAATGCTGCCAGCCTATCCTCGTCATGACGAGCGAAGTAATGAAGCAGCAAAAAAGTAAAATGTGTCCTACAGTGATAAGCACCATTTGTCGTCAGCGATCATCAGCACCACAAACTCACTACACTAGGCTCTGTCACGTCCGGACTTATTACGAAAATTTGGCCACAATCAAACACAATACACAGTGACAGTTTGAACTCATTAATATGGAACGGGTATCCAAATCTCCGGTTTCTCTAGTGAAGAGTTGTCGAAATATGGATAGAAATAATGGTTATTGAATAACAAAGCCGCAGACCATATTTGTTCAATGAAACTGCTCTAAAGGCCGTCGAAAATGCACGCATCTAAAGAGCAAGTAAAGCAACTGATTACCCGTACAAAGGGACTGGACAATCTAGGGGTCTCCACAAGAAGGACGCTGAAGAAAACATATTTGAATAACAGCGATTAGAAGTTTTGAATGAAACAAAGATTAGGGAAACAAAATGTGTTCAGTGCTAGCACTGATTGATCATCTCCACCAGTAACATTTTCTGATTCCGCTATGCATTCTCTCCAATATCATTAAACATACAGTCTTAGGACTTTATTGAGATATAAAGTAGAACACCGTAATAATTTATTACGAGGAGACTTAAAAAGGGAAGACAACCTTAACATGGCAGACCAAGTAATTATTACTGAATGCTGCATTGCCCTTCAAAGTGACACAGACACAGGATATTATCTTTGAACGTTGCTATCTCTCTGCAAACAAGTGTCGGAAACAACAGCAAAAATCCACTTCTTGATCACGGAGCCATTCTGATTACTGCTGCGTGGGCGTTCTAATGGATGGAAAGTCCCTTTTCCCTCCAGTTGCTGTTACTGCTTACTGGAAGTATTGTCTAGACATGCAATCGATGTCGGCGACCTTCTTTTCCGGCCACTGTCACCTAGAGGTATGCAGCCTTGTACAAGTTGACCGAGCGAGGTGGCACAGTGGTTAGCATTCGGGAGGACGACCGTTCAAACCCAAGTCCGGCCATCTTGATTTACGTTTTCCGTGATTTTCCTAAACCGTTTCAGGCTAAAGCCGCTACGGTTCGTTTGAGAGGGCACTGCCAACTTCCTTTCCCGTCCTTCCCTAATCCGATGGCACTGATGACCTCGCTGTTTGGTCTCTTCACCCCAAACCAACCAACCAAATTTGTTAATGTTGATGGCATCACTTGACTACGGCTGGAAGCGACATTACATTTGGTCTACACACCGCCTAAATTTCACAATGTTTCTGTATGTAGTTTTTGACGATTTGCTCCCAAACTCGTACTGTGCCGCGTACTTCATCTTTGGAGAACGATTTCAGTTGTCGCGTCATTTCATTTGCACACTGTAATGAACATTTTATAAGCGCCGCAACAGAACTGTGTCTGCAGGACACCAGGAACATGTGTGTCCAAATGTCAGAAATAAACCTATGCAACTCTTGAAGCAAAATAACACGCAAGATATATAATCAGTTTTAGTGCATACGTAAAAAGAATGTCGGTTAAAAGTATTACGCTACTATAAAAGGACCTAATGTCAACGAAGTCACTGGTATGATGTTTTTTTAATTTTTAATGTCACGAGTTTCTGCGTAATTAATACTGGTACCTAAGAACAGTCGAAATTTAGGAAAATTAATGATATAGATAAGTTAGTAACTTGCGCCTGATGATTATGAAATAAAACAACACAGGTTTAATTTTGTTAAAACACAGATGAAATTTTAAATGTCAGTAAAATGTTTAAATTGGGCTAATTGAAACTGTAACTATATTAATATTACAGCACAATTCTGTATGTCCGAGCGATGGCATGGAGCGCAAGACAGATAACTTGGCACTAGAAGGAATGATATTTCTGGGGCAGACAATAAAGAGAATATGTGGAAAGCGGTAGTGAGTGCAATAGCCTTACTACGGGTGTAATTATGACACAATTAGACCAGTTAGGGTTAGTGGAAGACAGAGAGATGAGATGAATGAGACAAAGTGGTCGTGCCAGGAAAATGCTTAATAAGGACGAATTTTGGAGGAAAGTACGGCGCAGTAGGAGGAAGAGGAAACTAATACTGGAAGCTACGGAGAAATATGCAGAGCAAGGGAATGATTCGGTTTTGAAAGCTGTAGAGCAATTAACCATAGGTGACTGGGCAGTAGCGGAGCACTCTGGCAAAATCCAAGTAAGATACTAAAGTACTCATTACCACTGCCAACCAAAAAGAGTGAGGCCAAGTTGTGTACTTACCCCACGTAGCTGGGTAAGTGCACAACAGGACATTTTGAAAGAACTTCTGTATTACCAGAAGTAAATGCTTAGCAGGACTAACTACTGAACATATACCTTAAAAAAGGACACTCTCATTATCATAATTCAGGAACATAAAATGATATAGCTGTATAAACAAAGGTTGAATGCTCATTTGAAATCTAGCTCTATGAATTTACCTGTGCACTTACCGCACCCCCCCCCCCCCCCCTTCCACCCATCCTTACTGCAAATCATAGCATCGTAAAGTGAAACAATGTGGACGTTTTAAATTTGTATTTTTGTGACGCTACACAGCAATGTTCCGTTAACCCGCCCGGAAAATAATCAGTAGTAAGGCAATACTAACCCATATTAAGTGCATTCAGTTTGCAGGTAAACAATTATTAACTACTCATCGACGTATTTTTAAGAATGAAATTTTCGATGGAATTTACGACTTTAGAGGCGTATGAAAGCAACTTATGATTGCGAAATGAGTAAATAACTTACAGAAAGTTTGGTACAGCACTGATGCAATATATCTTCAAATTTTACTTCCGCCTCACATTATTAGTTCCCGATGCTCCCCCTAGGTGCTATGCGTGAATGAGTTGTTCCAACAGTTATCGTGGGGTCGTATGACAATGCGGACGTGCACAGTGTTCTTTATGGTTTCATGAATCAACATCCGCTACTACAGTAATTCATGTCCAAACATCGTAAGACACCACTTAAAAAACAACTATTATCAATTTGTACAACCGTTTCACCGAAACTAGAAGGGCACTACATAGGACGCCGGGTCGGTCAGAAGTCCCCGACGCGGCAGTTAAGCAATTTCGGCAGATTTACATTAGTAGTTGGATAAATCAACTTGTAGAATGAATTTTCCTGACAGATTAAAACTGTGTGCCGGACCGAGACTCGAACTCGAGACCTTTGCCTTTCGCGGGCAAATGCTCTACCAACTGAGCTACCCAAGCACGACTCACGAGCCGTCCTCACAGCTTCAGCTCTGCCAGTACCTCGTCTCCTACCTTCCAAACTTCTCAGAAGCTCTTATGGTAACCTTGCAGAACTAACACAAGGTTCGCAGAAGAGCTTCTGTGAAGTTTTGGAAGGTAGGAGACGAGGTACTGGCAGAATTGAAGCTGTGAGGACGGGGCGTGAGTCGTGCCTGGGTAGCTCAGTTGGTAGAGCACTTACCCGTGAAAGGCAAAGGTCCCGAGTTCGAGTGTCGGTCCGGCACACAGTTTTAATGTGCCAGGAAGTTTCATATCAGCGGACGATCTATCGCAGAGCGAAAATCTCATTATGGGACTTGTAGAATATTTGTAAGTAAAATTTTAAGACATAGTGCTTTCATTGCTGTATCCAACATTTCCGTAAGTTACTTGCCTTTTCTGAATTAAACGCAACTTTTCTATAGCTAATTTATAAACATCCGGTATGTCGTCACTCTAGAAACATTTGAAAGCAGCGACATATTTAATTAAAGGACTCACAATGGCTGTAGTTGAAATACCTTATTCATGACACGATATTGAAACTTTAGTGTGCAATTTCTCAAAACAGCCAGTGTGTACCTTACCGTTGTTTACAGCTAACGTCATCAAAACATAGAACTGCACACAGTGTTTTTACGTTCAAAAATAACGCACTGTTTGTCAGCACTACTGTCAACTAACTCAGTGCTTTCCTGGTCTGAGTGAATGGCGTATACTGATGTTTCATACGAGAAAGAAAGTAGTGGATAGGCAAGTTGGAAACATAACACCAGCCAGATGTGGCGAGGAAGTATTTTGCCTCCCGTCAGGCGCGCAAACGGAAGCGGGCGAGTGGCTGTGGGTGCAGGGCGCGGCCAGAGCGCGCCCTCAGTAACCTGTTAGAACCAACAGGTGACCCGGCGCATGTCTCTCCCCGTGTGGACACACGTGTGCGGGCCGCGGCCAAACAATGCCTGATCAAAGAGCTGCCTCCGCCAGTGTATCGCTCCTGCCAATCCGTTTACCGGCGTTTGCACGGCGTGTCCTTTCAGAGCGGAATTACAGCATAAAATATCTCTACGCACCGCGCACTTAGTCGACCAGGCAAAAATCTATTATCGGTTTTTGCCGACAATTTTTGCCTAGAGAGAGAGCGGGATAAAATATGTTTTCAGTGGAATGTGTAGTTAATAAAGTTTATCTCTGAACGCTCGTTAGCAGTTTCCACGATGAAAACATAATTTACAGCCATGATGCAGGACATTACGCGTGGGTGACACTCTTTCTGTGGTGCTACTTTGCACTAACTACGCACTTGTGTTTTAATATTGTCAATGTCCATGGTGAGTACACTACTGGCCATTAAAATTTCTACACCAAGAAGAAATGCAGGTGATAAACGGGTATTCATTGGACAAATATATTACACTAGAACTGACATGTGATTACATTTTCACCCAATGTGGGTGCATAGATCCTGAGAAATCAGTACGCAGAACATCCGACACTGGCCGTAAGAACGGCCTTGATACGCCTGGGTATTGAGTCGAACAGAGCTTGAATGGCGTGTACAGGTACAGCTGCCCATGCAGCTTCAACACCATACCACAGTTCATCAAGAGGAGTGACTGGCGTATTGTGTCGAGCCAGTTGCTCAGCCACTATTGACCAGACGTTTTCAATTGGTGTGAGATCTGGAGAATGTGCTGCCCAGGGCAGCAGTCGAACATTTTCTGTATCCAGAAAGGCCCGTACAGGACCTGCAACATGCGGTCATGCGTTATCCTGCTGAAATGTAGGGTTTCGCAGGGATCGAATGAAGGGTAGAGCCACGGTTCGTAGCACATCTGAAATGTAACGTCCACTGTTCAAAGTGCCGTCAATGCGAACAACAGGTGACCGAGACGTATAACCAGAGGCACGCCATACCATCACGCCGGGTGATACGCCAGTATGGCGATGACGAATACACGCTTCCAATGTGCGTCCACCGCAATGTCGCCAAACACGCATGCGACCATCATGATGCTGTTAACAGAACCTGGGTTCATCCGGAAAAACGACGTTTTGCAATTCATGCACCCAGGTTCGTCGTTGAGTACACCATCACAGGCGCTCCTGTGTGCGATGCAGCGTCAAGGGTAACCGCAGCCATAGTGTCCGAGATGATAGTCCATGCTGCTGCAAACGTCGTCGAACTGTTCGTGCAGATAGTTGTTGTCTTGCAAACGTCCCCATGTGCTGACTCAGGGATTGAGATGTGGCTGCACGATCCGTTACAGCCATGCGGATAAGATGCCTCTCATCTCGACTGCTAGTGATACGAGGCCATTGGGATCCAGCACGGTGTTCCGTATTACCCTCCTGAACACACCGATTCCATATTCTGCTAATAGTCATTGGATCTCGACCAACGCGAGCAGCAATGTCGCGATACCATAAACCGCAATCGCAACCTTTGTCAATGTCCGAAACGTGATGGTACGCGTTTCTCCTCCTTACACGAGACATCACAACAACGTTTCACCAGGCAACGCCGGTCAACTGCTGTTTGTGTATGAGAAATTGGTTGGAAACTTTCCTCATGTCAGACGTTGTAGGTGTTGCCACCGGCGCCAACCTTGCGTGAATGCCTTGAAAAGCTAATCATTTGCATATCACAGCATCTTCTTCCTGTCGGCTAAATTTCGCATCTGTAGCACGTCGTCTTCGTGGTGTAGCAATTTTAATGGTCAGTAGTGTAAATATTTCTGTCTGACAAAAAAAAGTTAACCGGCCAGAAGATATTCTCGTATATCAATGAAACTGTATACACTCACTCACTAAGAGAACAGGGAAGGTGCCGTAGCCTGATTACCCAGAGGCTTGCCGCTGTTGAAGAAGAGTCAAAGTAAGCGAACACGTGTCTCGGTTTATCCGATGACAATTGACCGTTTCTGAAAAAAGGTCATTCGAAGATTTCAACGTAACTTCGATGTCTTTTAACGCGCGACAATTTCAGCTGAAATAGTGTCACAGATGCTAGAGTCATGGACACTCACTTTTGCCCTCGTGATCGAAACCCAATTATTGTTTCTGCTTGTTTAATTTTCATTTGTCTATCCATGTCCATAGAAGGTTACTACACGAGTTAGGGAAGAGAAGGCATTATGGCAATTGTGTAGTTACAACTGGGTCTCAAAATATCTGTCATACATTTACTGTATAATACATGTTTGTATGGTATTTTCAGGAGTTACAAACCTTCTCAATTTTCATTTTCTTTTGTTTCATTGCTACGTAATGTTTAAGTTTCTGCTTGTATTTTATTCTTATGTTTATTCTTTAGCAATGTCTGGCGCAAAGAGAAGTGCCGAACACCAGCGAGCATCTTGCCGAGGCTAGTTTGGCCCAGTGATATTTTTCCGCATGAATCTCACTGGAGAAAGAACCATCGTTAACAGTACTGAAGATTTCGCTCGTAGACAATAATTTCGCTGCAGTCAACACATGACGGAAGAAACTGGGGCTTACAGTTGATTATGGACCAAGATACAGTACAGGAATTTCACTGAAAACAATTTCATATAAACATGTATGGATAAATGTAAGCGTAGGCTTCCGCGGCCGTTGTCTTCTTCAATAAAATTCTTCAGGGTATCAGACCGCATTGTCATAATTTTCAAATGCGCCAACGTTTCGGCCAGCGTTGCAGCTAGCCTTCATCAGGGCCTTACGTTAACTGCTAAATGAACACACTTGGATCCTTAAATAGCTGCACGAGAAAACCGTGTCGTTACATGATTGGCTGTAAAAGGAGGAGGAGTAGGGGTGAAAGGTATGCTTTATTGGTGTTTCCTTTATTATCTGTCATTGGCTGAAGTAGCTGTTTTCTATTGGTCTTTATATTAATCCACCCCATTGGAGGAGACGGACGAATAGCGAACAGGTGATGGCTGTGACGTCGCACTGTTTCCATGCTGGCCAGAAGCCGGCTGCGGCGTGCCATTGCTTTGTGTGCTCGCGACCACTACTGCGGCTCTTTGCGTGTCTGCGTGGGCCGCCAGAGTTGCAGCTAGCCTTCATCAGGGCATTACGTTAACTGCTAAATGAACACACTTGGATCCTTAAATACCTGCACGAGAAAACCGTGTCGTTACTTGATTGGCTGTAAAAGGAGGAGGAGGAGGGGTGAAAGGTAATTGTATTGAAGAAGACAACGGCCGCGGAAGCCTACGCTTACATTTAACCAACCTGTATGGGCAGGAAATCCACGGAAACATCAAGAAGTTAGAAGCACTGCGTTTAAAAAGATGTAAACTGCTGAATGACCTTGCTTTTTTGAAGAGATGCAGAGACACGAGTGTTGTGCCGTATTCTTTGCGGTTGACGTCTCACATAAAAACGAACAAGGCGAGGAATATCTGTGTTAAAGCCAGTAAAGCATTGCTACGGGAAAGGATCCGCCACATCCGCATAAGTCTCGATGCTCACAACAGGAATTTGTGTGATCTGCACATATTTCTGGCCGGAAAACTTCAGATGGAAGACTGGGATAAAGTCGACAGGTTAACCTTTCAGCAAGCATCAAGGACCAGCAATAGTATTACTAACCGCCAGATGAGAAAGTACGACAAACTACAACAGAAAGCCACGGACGAAACATTGACGCAGGACAGGCGACGGACAGTGGTCAACTTCTCCAGCCACACCTTGAGCGAAGCAACCACAGCAATTCTGGCCAAGGGGATGAATTTCGCAGTCGCACCTAAGCGAGTTTCAAAAGAAGATATCATAGAATCCGTAGAGGCTTCGGTACGTCATCTGTCACAGGCCGAGGCGGAGAAGATCCGGCAGGAAACGGTCAGAGTTCTGAATAAAGCAAAGCCACCGAAGCAAAACATCAACGCTGAGGAATACCATGCCATCAAGGAACTCAGGGACAACCCCCACTTAGTAGTGGTACAGGCAGATAAGGCAACGCCACTGTAGTCTTGGACACAACTGATTACAACAAACGAATGGAAGATATTCTCGCAGAACCTATCTACAAGAAACTTCAGGGAGATCCGACGGCCAAGGTAATCAAAACGACGCAGCCACTGCTCAAGCACTCTAGAATCAACTTCGACAAGGCCAGAAGATTCATCCCGCAAGTGACACAGGCACCAAGGATATATGGTGTACCGAAGGTACACAAAACCGACTTCCCCTTAAGGCCCATAGTAAACAGTATAAACTCGCCGATCTACTGCCTAGCGAAAGAACTGGCACCTAGGCTCCGACACCTAGTGCATCAAACCGAGTCCTACGTTAAGGATTCCACTCACTTCGTGTCTCTCCTAAAGGAAATGCGTGTTACGGACCAAGATCTGATGGTTAGTTTCGACGTCAAATCCCTATTCACGAATGTCCCAGTGTCAGATACTGTGAACATCCTAGAAGAACGCGTGGCACCTGATATATGTGAGCTTGTGCGCCACTGTCTGACGACCACCTATTTCTAGTGGAGAGGTCAATTTTATGAACAAACTGACGGTGTAACTATGGGCTCACCCCTATCGCCTATCGCAGCAGAAATTTTCATGGAGGCATTTGAGGAAACAGCCCTCCAGTCCACACCATTACGTCCAAATTGTTGGCTTCGCTATGTCGATGATATTTTCGTCATCTGGCCCCACGGAGAAGAGGAGTTACAGAACTTCCACAAGCACCTTAATCAACAGCATAGGAAAATTCAGTTTACAATGGAAACAGAGAAGAATGGGGTGCTGCCTTTTCTCGACGTGGAAGTTTATCGAAAACCTGATGGTAAACTTGGCCACAAAGTGTACAGGAAACCAACCAATACGGACAGGTACCTTCACGCCTCCTCCCACCATCACCCCACGCAGAAGAAGTCCGCCTTGCACACGCTAACGAAGAGAGCGTACAGGATAAGCGACGAAGAACATCTGAAGACAGAACTTGAACGCCTCAGGTCCATCTTCGGAACTAATGGCTATGGGAAGCAGCTGATAAACAGCACCATGTCGACAAGGGAGATGACTAATAGGGAAGAGGAGAAGGAGGCACAGAGCATTGCTGTGTTACCATATGTGCAAGGGGTCACCGAACGTATTGGCAAAATTCTACGAAAAGCCGACATCAAACCAATTTTCCGAAGCAGAAACAAAATATCAGACATGCTCGGTTCTACCAAGGATGCAGGTGACAAACTACACACAGCTGGCGTGTATGAAATTGGTTGTGCGTGTGGATTAGTCTACATAGGTGAGACGGGACGTCCGATTAGCACAAGGCTCTCGGAACATGAAAGATATATCCGCCTGAAACAACACACTAAGTCAGCAGTGGCGGAACACCGAGACGAGTGCGGGAACCAATATTCTTTCAAGAAGCCCGCGTCCTGGCGAAACAGCCTCTCACTTTCAAAAGAAAGATTAGAGAGGCGATAGAAATAGCCAAAAGACCCGCCAACATGAATAGAGAGGACGGGTACAAGCTTCCGAGGTCTTGGCTGCCTGCAATAGCAGGGCAACGGAGCGGCGGCAGCGCCGTGGCGGCCCATGCAGACACGCGGAGAGCCGCAGTAGTGGTCGCGGGCACACAAAGCAATGGCACGCCGCAGCCGGCTTCTGGACAGCATGGAAACAGTGTCACGTCACAGCCATCACCTGTTCGCTATTCGTCCGTCTCCTCCAATGGGGTGGATTAATATAAAGACCAATAGAAAACAGCTATTTCAGCCAATGACAGATAATAAAGGAAACACCAATAAAGCATACCTTTCACCCCTCCTCCTCCTACTTTTACAGCCAATCAAGTAACGACACGGTTTTCTCGTGCAGCTATTTAAGGATCCAAGTGTGTTCATTTAGCAGTTAACGTAAGGCCCTGATGAAGGCTAGCTGCAACGCTGGCCGAAACGTTGGCGCATTTTAAAATTATGACGATGCGGTCTGATACCCTGAAGAATTTTATTGAAGATGTATGGATAAATTAAAACCTAAAATAAAAATAATAATCAGGTTTCTAATGCTGTAGAGGGGTGGGGCAAAAGTGTCAAGCCACTGCGACTTAGCCTCAGTTCAAATATTTACTCGCTAAAATGAACGTACAGTACATCACAATCTTTGACCGTCGTTTTATCGCACGCCCTTCACATTTACTGGTAAGATAGCTCATTGAATAGCCCGTCAAAAACTGAACCCAGATCATGCGTGAAAACAAAAAGAAGGTGTACTGAACTGTGGAAAAAGAAGTTAAACAGCAAAAGTGAAAGGTCCTACGTCAAGATGCGCTACATCTAGCGACTGTGTATGTGGTTATGTGATCAAAGTGTAGAACTGCGAAGTGGGTTGTGCGGCTGGTCCAGGCGGAGGTTCGAGTCCTCCCTCGAGCATGGGTGTGTGTGTTTGTCCTTAGGATAATTTAATTTAGGTAGTGTCTAATCTTAGGCACTGATGACCTTAGCAGTTAAGTCCCATAAGATTTCACACACATTTTGTAAGTAGGCTGTTTAGGTTCTTATATTGGTAACGCCACCGCCACGTAGCGCTCTGTATGAAAATCACTGGCTGTGCTGTGTGCAGTCTGTGGCTGGGTGGCATTGTTGGAATTTGCTATTGTAGTGTTGGGCAGTTGGCTGTTAACAGCGCGTGGCGTTGCGCAGTTGGAGGTGAGCTGCCAGCAGTGGTGGATGTGGGGAGAGAGATGGGGGAGCTTTGAGAGCGGATGATCTGGACGTGTGTCCATCAGAGACAGTAAATTTGTAAGACTGGATGTCATGAACTGATGTATGTATTATGACTTTTGAACACTATTAAGGTAAATACATTGGTTGTTCTTCATCAAAATCTTTCATTTGCTAACTACGCCTATCAGTAGTTAGTGCCTTCAGTAGTTAGAATCTTTTATTTAGCTGGCAGTAGTGGCGCTCGCTGTATTGCAGTAGTTCGAGTAACGAAGATTTTTGTGAGGTAAGTGATTTGTGAAACATATAGGTTAGTCAGGGCCATTCTTTTGTAGGGATTATTGAAAGTCAGATTGCGTTGCGCTAAAAATATTGTGTGTCAGTTTAGGGTTGATCAGAATTGGTAAAGAGCGAAATGTCTGAGTACGTTCAGTTCTGCTCAGCTGTTTGAAAATCAAATAACGTAAGAGGTTTATCAGCACAGTAATTCATTAATTTTTCCAATGGGAAGTTTCAATTTGACCATTTTTGCGAAGTGGGAGACTGGAGTTCAAATCTCTCTCGTGCTAACTTTATTTTCTTCCTCCACAAAATTATTAACTGTTCGTCCCGTCATTGACGTGTCTGATCTCTGTATTCAAATTTGTGTCTGCATCGCAGTGTAACGTCCGTTTGCAAGAGTGACGTGTAACGAATGGAGCTCCAGACCTACGTACATCCTGTTCATTCTACACAAGTACCACATGTTACGATTCTTCAATTCTGTTTTAGAAGTTCTGAATGATGAATTCTGTCACGCGGAGTGGCCGTGCGGCTTGAGGCGCCATGTCGAGGATTGCGCGGTCCCTCCCGCCAGAGGTTCGCGTCGTCCCTCGGGAATGGGTGTGTGTGTTGTCCTTAGGGTAAGTTAGTTCAAGTAGTGCCTAGGTCTAGGGACTGATGACCTCAGCAGTTTGGTCCTTTAGGAATTTACTCACGTTTAAACATTTGAATGGTGAATTCCTTCATTGTAACCAAGTTCACAGCTCTTTATTTGTTGTTTTCATTCCTGCGAGAAGTCTATGGGGCATCTCGCCTGGTCTCACTATTCGCCACATCTACCTGTGACGGTATTATATTCGTACCACACGACTCATATTCTACAAACCATTGTAGAGTATGACAATTTCCAAGTCTACAGAAGGAGAACAGACACATCAGTGACCGGACGGATAGTTCATTAACCTGTGAAAAAATAAAATTTAAAACTGTAGCATGAGGGAGGTTTGACCACGGTCCAATACCGTGACCACACAACCACGACGACATTATTCTTGCGAGTCGCTCTATGTTGCACATCTTGAGGTTGGACAGTTCCCTGTTTCTATTTTGCTTCTTTCTTCCTGTTTTAATGCTTGATCTGTGTTCAGTTTTTGACGAGCTTTCCACTTGTCCATCTTACCACTAAATCTGAGGGGGGTGCGATAGGGAGTTTCCCTTGCCAGAAACAGTCGATTATCTACTGATAAGCCGAGACACGTGTTCTCATGTTTTAACCCTTCTGCTACTGAGCGAAGTTTTTGGGAAATCCGATTATGGCCGCGTTCTCCTCGTCAGAATCTGCGGATACGTAAGTCATTAGAATTGCACTTCCCTGTGACAAGTAGGACGGCCACCAGAGAGCATTAGTTTTATTCGGGTTCAGAATGTATAAGGGGCATTACCAGTGTAGGATGTTCAGTGATCACTGTGAAGGACACGAAGAGGTCACTTACCCCTGTGCCACAGCCTAATGAGCTCCTGACAGAACTTGAAGGGGACCATTTGGGTGACTGCTCCAATGGTACAGCATCCAGAGTTGTGAGACATTCTGATGTGGTAGTGACCCGATGTTGACTACAGTGGAACGTGAGCGCTGGCATACACGTAGTCAAGTTCCAGGCTAACTCATACCATAACAAGGGCGGATCGACATACTGTTCACCAAGCATATCGTAACCGCTGGGAATAACTAACGGTCACCCTGTAATAGTCTGTCTATCAGCCAGACTAGATAATTACTGTCCCGCTTGTAGGCTTCATTTGGAGTAATGCCCTGAGCGGGAAGTGTGGACTGCAAATTAATAGTGTCGCACT
This sequence comes from Schistocerca piceifrons, assembly GCF_021461385.2. Taxonomy (NCBI): domain Eukaryota; kingdom Metazoa; phylum Arthropoda; class Insecta; order Orthoptera; family Acrididae; genus Schistocerca; species Schistocerca piceifrons. The sequence continues at coordinate 783,223,006 of NC_060140.1, read as the reverse complement.
GTGTTCACTGATGTACCGTGATTCAGCACCGGTGCAGTTGACAATGGTCTTCAAGAGTTTCCAGAATGAGATTTTCACTCTGCAGCGGAGTGTGCGCTGATATGAAACTTCCTGGCAGATTAAAACCGTTTGCCGGGCCGGGACTCGAACTCGGGACCTTTGCCTCCCGAGTTCGATTCTCGGCCCGGCACACAGTTTTAATTTTCCAGGAAGTTTCCTCTTCGAGAGTATTTAATGACTTGTAGTGGTACAGGGTACCCTCCACTAAGCACCATATGGTGGCTTGAGGTGTTCTTCCAGTGTTTTGAATAGCCAGAGAAATGTTATTACTGGGGTCGTTGTGTGGGGAACCATTCGGAAGGGCTGGTAATGATTGGGGGAACCCTGATAACGGACATCTCAAGCGACTGTATCATGGTGCCATTTTTCAAAACGTAAAACGCCCGTCCACACATGACACGAGTCTTTATGAACTGTTTACGAGATCTTGTGCTATTCCAATTGTCAGCAATGTCCTTAGGTGTGTGCGACTAACTCGAACGCGTCATCCATCCTAGTTTCAGCAGCTAGGATGTCAAGTAGCAGCTTCAACAGGACAGCTTGCTTCAGCAGAAGTCCTTCACAGCCGAATAAGTGCATACATCCAAGGGTGCCACGTCATACAGACAAGTCGTTTCACTCTGTCGAGTTCTTCATAAATTCGATTCGATTTTTTAATCACTGATATAATAATACATACGCTCGCAACGCATAAATTTTCATTTCGTTCCCTCATCCCATTACAGATGCTTCAACTGTTGTCAGCCACTGTAGTCAATCGCTTTCGCTATCGTTTCACGGGCGTTCATCAGGTTTCACAAAACTAGTGTTTCTACGTGTACGAAAACTGAATATAGATATTTCGAGTCGAGACCGAGATAACGCTCTGAATGCTCCAAATCTTCAATAGTTCTTGAGGAAATAACTATGTATAGTCAGTTTTTCTGAATCGCATACCTGCCTCTGATGGAGACTGGGCTTTCTGTACGGTCTAGGAAACTCGTAGTTTACTTTGTATTCTTATAAGAGGACTGAGCAGATGCCTGCATGGAAGAGCATTGTGTGGAAAGCGAGGGAGAAGACGGTTAGTGGAGACGGTTCAGAATGGTTCAAATGGCTCTGAGCACTGTGGGACTTAACTTCTTTGGTCATCAGTTCCCTAGAACTTCGAACTACTTAAACCTAACTAACCTAGGACATCACACACACATCCAAGCCCGAGGCAGGATTCGAATCTGCGACCGTAGCGGTCGCGCGTTTCCAGACTGTAACGCCTAGAACCGCTCGGCCATTTCGGCCGGCAGTGCAGACGGTTTATAAAGAAACTGAACTCCGTGAGGTGTTGCTCTGCTGTGAAATTATCCTGCACGCAACCATAATAAATTTCATTTGCCTGTCGCACAAACAATTGTGACTTCTGTCCTGTACTTAAGACGATAGTGGATGTCCTGTATACCATTACTTTCAGAGGATATCTTATCTCTGTCCTTCCGCAGTTACATAATTACATGAAAATTACAAGAGAAGAACAAATATAAATATCATTTGTTACTGGTTTCTCCGTCTTAAGCTTACTGCAGCTAATCAAAGAGAAGTTTAAAACACTCATTTCGCTTTTATTTACACGACATCTTCTCTGGTAATTCTGGTAATACCAATATGTTTGCAAATTTCGGTTGTTATAGCTAAAAAACAGTATTACTTTATGAGATTGGCGTGCAGTTCACTAAAGTGTTCCTGGCTATTACTCACTTATTCTGCAAACCACTGCTTTCTCCTACTTCGTTAGTAGTGGTTGCGATCGAAAGAAATTTTGATGTGTTTCTCCACTTGTCATGTCTCTTGCCCTTTTTTGCACTTTCTCTTATGCTGCATTGGCGTTATTTATACTTCACCTCAATTCCGAACTGGAACTACAGTTACGTGTTTTCGTACTCTGCACAGTATCACAGTGTTTATATTTGGGAATTTATTTTTGGTGTAGGTTGTGAACGTCACAAACTTATCAGTTTTTATTTTATTTTATTTGTTAATTTTTTAAATAATGTACAATACTTGTGTTTTCATTTGTGTGTGTGTGTGTTTAATGATTGTGGATGCACTTGTCAGTGTGGGTGTGTGTGTGTTCAGCAGAGATGAGAGATGTGAATACGTATTACCTAGTATTTAAAACATAGGTAAGATTAAATATAAACTCATTGAATGCTCACAAACCACACCAAAAATAAATGAACAAACCTAAACAACAATATTACGCCGAGTATGGGGACATGTAACTGCAGTTTTGTTTCTTAAATGTGGGGGACTGCAAATAACGCCAATGCACAGTAAGACAAAGTGCTACAAAGGTAAAGGACAACGAAGTTTCTTTCTATCTCAACCTCCGTTAATAAAGACGGGAAAAATCTTGGTTTGCAGAATATGCGAACAAGAGGTAGAAACATCGTAAACAGATAGCGCGGCAACCTTATAAAGTAATACTGTTTTTATCTAAAACAACCGAAATAGACAAACATATGTATCTGTAACTTCCTGGCAGATTAAAACTGTGTGCCCGACCGAGACTCGAACTCGGGACCTTTGCCTTTCGCGGGCAAGTGCTCTACCAACTGAGCTACCGAAGCACGACTCACGCCCGGTACTCACAGCTTTAGTTCTGCCAGTACCTCGTCTCCTACATTCCAAACTTTACAGAAGCTCTCCTGCACTTTCAGGAGTGCTAGTTCTGCAAGGTTCGCAGGAGAGCTTCTGTAAAGTTTGGAATGTAGGAGACGAGGTACTGGCAGAACTAAAGCTGTGAGTACCGGGCGTGAGTCGTGCTTCGGTAGCTCAGTTGGTAGAGCACTTGCCCGCGAAAGGCAAAGGTCCCGAGTTCGAGTCTCGGTCGGGCACACAGTTTTAATCTGCCAGGAAGTTTCATATCAGCGCACACTCCGCTGCAGAGTGAAAATCTCATTCTGGAAACATCCCCCAGGCTGTGGCTAAGCCATGTCTCCGCAATATCCGTACTTTCAGGAGTGCTAGTTCTGCAAGGTTCGCAGGAGAGCTTCTGTAAAGTTTGGAATGTAGGAGACGAGGTACTGGCAGAACTAAAGCTGTGAGTACCGGGCGTGAGTCGTGCTTCGGTAGCTCAGTTGGTAGAGCACTTGCCCGCGAAAGGCAAAGGTCCCGAGTTCGAGTCTCGGTCGGGCACACAGTTTTAATCTGCCAGGAAGTTTCATATCAGCGCACACTCCGCTGCAGAGTGAAAATCTCATTCTGGAAACATCCCCCAGGCTGTGGCTAAGCCATGTCTCCGCAATATCCGTACTTTCAGGAGTGCTAGTTCTGCAAGGTTCGCAGGAGAGCTTCTGTAAAGTTTGGAATGTAGGAGACGAGGTACTGGCAGAACTAAAGCTGTGAGTACCGGGCGTGAGTCGTGCTTCGGTAGCTCAGTTGGTAGAGCACTTGCCCGCGAAAGGCAAAGGTCCCGAGTTCGAGTCTCGGTCGGGCACACAGTTTTAATCTGCCAGGAAGTTTCATATCAGCGCACACTCCGCTGCAGAGTGAAAATCTCATTCTGGAAACATCCCCCAGGCTGTGGCTAAGCCATGTCTCCGCAATATCCGTACTTTCAGGAGTGCTAGTTCTGCAAGGTTCGCAGGAGAGCTTCTGTAAAGTTTGGAATGTAGGAGACGAGGTACTGGCAGAACTAAAGCTGTGAGTACCGGGCGTGAGTCGTGCTTCGGTAGCTCAGTTGGTAGAGCACTTGCCCGCGAAAGGCAAAGGTCCCGAGTTCGAGTCTCGGTCGGGCACACAGTTTTAATCTGCCAGGAAGTTTCATATCAGCGCACACTCCGCTGCAGAGTGAAAATCTCATTCTGGATATGTATCTGTATTTCCAAACTGACCACCAAAGATGCTTTGTAAATAACTGAGGCGAAACACGCCTGGTGTAAAATTCTCTTCATTTAGTGGCAGTACGCTTAACACAAAAAAACCTATAATAACTGATTTTATCAGCTGCCGCAGAAGATGGCAACGCAAACAAGTAAATCAAATGAGTTTACAGACTCCTTTTAGATGACGCACTCGGAGAGCCGCGCGCATTAACATGCAGAGTCGTGGATTCGGGAAGACGTGAGGGCTCTGGATTGAATCCGGCTGGATAGTTTTCCATTGAGTGGCTCCTACAACATTGGCTCAGCATTCCATCTCGCACGGGAGGTGCCTGAATGAACCATTCCCCAACGTTTCGTTCAACAAGCACTTCTTGCAGATATCGAGACGCTGCAACATACAGCACGGACGGACATTGTTTGCTGTACCCTTGGCGCCGAGCTGGTAGGAAACCTGGTATCCCTACGCCTAACGGCCATAATTGGTTCCTCTTTTCCCAGCCATTTCGAAACAGCATTCGCCCACAAACTTGCAATATCGCTGTTGATTTCAAAAATGTGCATCGATACTGCACTTAATGGGACTAACTTGAACACAGGTGACAATTTAGTGAGGTGCATAGCTGTTCTCGCAATCTGCAGTTATTACATTTCATTGGCCGATTAAAGTCTGTTATTCAACAGATAAGAAATTTTTAACTAACGATTCTCCAGTTGGCAATCTCCACCAAATTGGAACAATCGGGCTACCACTTTTTGCTGAAGGTTATCTGAAGTTCCTCACCCCTGTTTTTGAAACGAAGGGCCACAGATTCTTTACAGTGAGCTTCCTGAACGGTGGACAGGGGCCAAAGGGTGTGCGGATCTCGCTTTGTACCAATCGTAACCAAGGTCGCCTAATTTCGTGGTGTATGTATCTTTGTGCATAGACGTATTTAATGCAACTGTCAGAGACCCCGTCAATTTTCCTTCCCTTCCAGCATCTTCAGGTGAACTGTCACGCTGCGCTGTAGTGAATGATACAATTCCATGCATGGACACAAAAGTATAGGACGGGTTTTATTATCTTCTGGATGTTTGCTATCCGTCCAGCAGCCGGCACACTGAACATTTGTTAAAGTTGAATGAAAAAACTTTGACCCCAAATGTAATTGTAAAGAGTAGCACAAAGATGTGTGTGCAGTTATATATAGCCACACCGCTGGAAAATCGAATATTTGTTTTCAAAATAAAAACTTTGTGGTCTATTCCGTAAGTTAAAATCTCTCTCAAGTTTTTCTTCATTTTTTGTGCTGTGAAAAATAACAAATTTTCCTTCAACGCCTTGTGTTGGATAGGTTACGTTTATCAATTTACGGGATCCTTTATGCGAGCTATATCAAAGTTTCTTCCTTCATATGATATACTAACTTTTGCCGGCTGGTGTGGCCTAGCGATTCTAGGCGCTATAGTCTGCAACCGCGCGACCGCTACGGTCGCATGTTCGAATCCCGCCTAGGGCATGGATGTGTGTGATGTCCTTAAGTTTAAGTAGTTTAAGTTCTAGGGCACTGATGACCTCAGACGTTAAGTCCCATAGTGTTCAGAGCCATTATACTAATTTTTGTGGAAGTTCCATTATCCGGAAGGGACAGTTAATAGGAATCCTAATTCGAAGTATACTTGGAGCACCATAGCGACAAACAGCTCAGTTAAATTCCACAGATATTACACGCGGTTTTTTGTGTACTATTAAATTTTGTGAGCCCCAACAGCCACTAAAAGCAAATACTAGTTTAATCAGGAATACCACGACGGTACTCAGACTACTCAAACGCATACACATCATGAAATGTAGTTTCAAGAATCGAGTCAACAATCTCTATTGTAGGAATCATTATAGTTATTGTAATTAACACGGAATGCTGTGAAACACATTTGCTAGTGTTATGTGCTCAAAATTTCGATCACCCTGATTATTTTGAGATTCATTTAAATACAGAAATGAGCATATGTTATAAAAATCTCCAAAACTGTAAGATTACAACTGTAAAAAGCAGTGACGTACTACACATAGGCTGAACAGTTAGCAAACGTACATTTCTTCAAGACGTTAACAGAGGAATAAGTTTAGCGATAAGTGGCTTTATCACATAGAGTAAAATCACGATAAAATGATAATCACACATTGCCACGTAATGCCAGATCGTCGCTTGCGTACGGTGCTCACAACACCGCTCAGACAGCTGAGCGAGGCATGGCCGCTAGGTGCCGTTAGCCGAATACAGTTTGCAATAGCGTAATACGAAGCTAGAAATGTAATCTTAGTCTACGTCTGCATACAACTAAACTGAGTACATAAAATGCAGTTAAAGGAGAGCTATTGCTATAACATGTATGTACCAAACTTGCAATGATACAGAGAACAAAAATTACTCCCAAAGTCGTGAAAATCTCCCTGGTTTGTGGAAGATGTCTCTTTATAGAATTGGCTGTACTAAATACTGCTTGCCGCACACTTTTGCATTAATGGGAACCGTCAAAAGTATAAAATGGAGACACTGGTAGAAGCCGACCTTGGGGAAGATTTGATGACGGCTGAAATACATAGGATATAAAATGTAGACAGGTAATTGCAAGAAAAGTGTTTCTAAAGAGAAGAAATTTGTTAACCTAATTTGTAGATTTAAGTGTTTGTATACTTTTTCTGAATATATTTTTCAGGCGAGAAGCAGTGTATGGAAATGAGACATAGCCGATAAACAGTTCAAACAAGAAGAGATTAGAGGCTTTTGGAATGTGGTGCCAAAGAATAATGCTGAAAATTAGATCGCATAATTAATGAGGAGGTACTGAGCAGAGTTGGGGAGTTAAAATATTTTTGGCATAACATGGCTAAAAGAAGAGATCAATTGATAGAGCTCATTCTGGGATATTAACTGATCGCCCATTTAGTATCGCGCGGGCGTGTGTGTGTGTGTGTGTGTGTGTGTGTGTGTGTGTGTGTGTGTGTGTGTGCTGTGGGGCGTGGGAAGTAAAAATCGTAGGGGGTGACCAAGAGATGAACACAGTAAGCAGAGTCAGAAGGATGTAGGTGGCAGTAGTCATTTACATATATAGAGGCTTGCACAGAACATTTATCACGCAGAGCTGCATCCTTTCAGCCTTCGGTCTGAAGACCACAATAACAACAAAAATATATCTCTGCAAAGGTGTGCTTCAACGGCCGTTGTCATTTAAAACCTATGCCGGTAGCTGACTGTATCGGAATGTTGTTACACATGTCTCTTTCAAAACCAAGAGCTTAGAAGCCATTATACGGGCAGGTACAATGATCGTAAAGAGTTTGAAGTCACTTACTTTGGTATACAAAAGTGTCCATTCAAATCGACACACGTTTTACTACACAGTTCATGAGAAGCGTAAATGACTTTTTTGTTGGCCAACTGCTACTCCTTCTCAGAAGAACCACTTTACGCACATAATATTAATTAAACGACGCGACAAGAATGATACACTATACGTGTTTCTAACACAGCTTCTGTGCAGTAATGTGATCGGTGTAAGTACGAGATGTAAATCAATTTTGCTTTGATAGCTCCAGTGGCATAAGAATTACATTTGACGTTTTGGTACATATGCATTTAAAAGATTGTAGTAAGCCTTTTTATTTACTTAGTGAGACTTGAATCTCGGGAGTAGGACATATCGTAACATGTATTATTTCTAAGAAATTTAGAAGTCTTCATTGGAATATAACATAGTTACAACTAACTGGCTACCAGTTTCGATGGACTGGTAATCGTCCTCAGAGTATGCTTACGAAAGAATTGGGGCCTAAGTACGATGGTGATAACAAGATTATAGTTAACAAGGCTTGTCAATGTTATAGAAGTGGTCGCACCATGATTTGTTCGCGCATAAAGCCGGCAAAAGACTAACTAACGTTGTAAGAAGTCCATGATTAAGGAACTTGTTGTTAGCGCATTCGAGCAGATGTAACTTCGATGGATTGCTCACGCGCTGCCTGCGATATGTAAGCTATACGAAAATTTCAGATCAAAGAGCAGTGTTGGCTGCAGTAGGAACTGTGTAGTAGTAGTAGCTAGCGCTCTGGTGTATCGAGTTGGCTGGGCCGGTCGTGGTGGAGCGATGGTGGAGCCTGAGCGTTAGAGTATAAGGTAAATGCAGCCTCGCGCATATGTAGTATTGTTATATCAAGTCCCATGTAAATGTTTTAAAAAAAATCTCTTAATAATAATCTTTCTCATAAAAAGTAACTTTTTACGATGATTCATTTCAATTTAAAGAATTTACTAATTTCTCCAATCCTTGGTCATCCCGATTATTGAAAGGAAAAATCAGTTGTTTCTTTTTATACATGACAAATCTATCGGGCAGCATTGCAGAGAGCTGCGCCAGAAAAAATTCTTATAGGAGCAGATATATACGCGTTATCCGGCGACCTAATTGAGGTAAGATTTTTCAATTTATTCAGAATGAATTTTCAGGGCCATGACGCTGCACTGATGATGTTCTAAATTTACCAGTTTAAATTCACAGTCATTATTGAAAGGTTATAAGTGAGCGACAATTTTATTGACAGGTTAATCACATTGTATTATTGGTAGGTTACGGAATTTATCTGTTGCTAGGTTACGCCAAATGTCAATGTTATGGTTATATTTTTACTGTTGGGAGGTTTCGGAACTTTTACTGTTGATAGGTTACACTAAATGTGAATGTTATAATTATATTGTTTTTACTGTTGGGAGGTTACGGAATTTATTTTGTGGGGAGGTTACAACGTGAAAATGTATTAATAAAACTATTTTTTTTCTTTCCTTGAAGATAATCTCATTTTGGATTTCTTGAAGGAACATTAGTGTTTCAGTCCTGCTCTATTTACGTATCCTGTATTTTTTTACTTTCTGGTGCTGCAGTTTCCACAAACTGTGGATTATTATTTAGAAATAAATCTAAATGGAGTCAATACACTTGTCTATCACTACACTTTCGTAATATTTTTAGTATAATCCTGGCCACATGGAAGAAATGAGTGCAGTGCAACACTGATGTGCTTGTGTTTATTCTTTGAATACAGCTTTCTCTCACATTAGCTGATGCCCAATCGTGCATTGTTTCGTTAGCAGGTTCATCTCAGTAAGATACTAAATATGCCTTGCATTTGACAGTGAAACTCAAGTGCGGCGAGTTCAGAAAATCTCGTAAAACTATGGTATAAACTGATCCACAAGGTACAGGCATCAAATTTATCACCACCCATGTAATAATTACTATAAGATTATCCCCCCCACGAACCATGGACCTTGCCGTTGATGGGGAGGCTTACATGCCTCAGCGATACAGACAGCCGTAACGTACGTTATAAATACAAAATCAAATAGTATTAATAAGGAAGTAGTTTTAATAATGAAGAAACAGTAGGACCGCTTATAAGCTACTATGAACAGGAAAGTGAACGCATTATTGTTGCCAAGATACACATGAAGCCCACACCCACCAGAATAGTACAAGATTATGTGCCAAGTAGCTCCGCATGTAAGGAGGAGACTGAGGAAATCTATCATGAGATAAAAGAAACTACCTGGCAGATTAAAGCTGTGTGCCGGACATAGACTCGAATTCGGGACCTTTGCCTTTCGCGGGCAAGTGCTCTACCATCTGAGCTACCGAAGCACGGCTCAGGACCCATCCTCACAGCTTTACTTCTGACAGTATCCCGTCTCCTACCTCCAGAAGCTATGAGCCGTGAATCGTGCTTGAGTAGCTCGGCGGTAGGGCACTTGCCCACGAAAAGCTACGGTCCTTAGTTCGAGTATCGGTTTAATCTGCTAGGAAGTTTCATATCAGCCCGCACAGTGCTGCAGAATGAAAATTTCATTCTGGAGATAAAAGTAATTAGATAGTTAAGTCACAAGAAAATTTAACAGTCATGGGTGACTGGAATTCAATAGTAGGGGAAGGAAAAGTAGTAGGCGAGTACGGACTGGGGAAAAGAAATGAAAGAGGAAGCCACCTGATTGAATTTTGCAGAGTACATACTTTAATCATAGCTAACACTTGGTTTAAGAATCGTGAAAGCAGGTCGTCTATATGGTAGAGACCTGGAGACACCGGAAAGTTTCAGGCTGATTGTGTAATAGTGAGAGTGAGAGATTTCGGAACCAGGTTTCAAGCTGTAAGACATTTCCAGGGCAGTTATGAAATCTGCCCACAATTTATTGCTTATGAATTGCAGATTAATACTGAAAAATCTGCAAAAAGGCAGGAATTTAAGGAGAATGGCTGTATGCACTGCAAGAACCGGAGGTTGTAGAGAGTTTCAGAGGGAGCATTAGGGAACGATTGACAAAAACATGGCAAAGAAACGCAATAGAAGAAGAACGGATTGCTTCGAGTGATGAAATAGTGAAGGCAGAAGAGAATCAAGTAGGTAAAAAGACAAGGCCTGGGAGAAATCTTTGGGTAACCCAAGAGATATTGATATAATCGATGGACGGAGAAAACATAAAAGTAGAGTAAATGAAGCAGGCGAAAGGGAATACAAACATCTAAAAAATATTGACAGGAAATGCAAAATGGCTAAGCAGGAATGGCTGTAGGACAAATGTACGGATGTAGAAGCATATATTACCAGGAGTAAGACAGATACCGCCTGCAGAAACATTAAAGACATCTTTGGAGAAAAGAGAACCAGCTGTATGAATATCAAGAGCTAAGATGGAAAACCAGTCCTAAGAAAAAAAGGGAACGCAGAAAGGTGGAAGGAACAAACAGAGGCTCTGTACAAGGGACATGTAGTTGAGGGCAATATTATGGAAATGGAAGAGTACATGGACGAAGATGAGAAGGGAGATGTGATGCTGCGTGAAGAATTTGACGAAGCACTGAAAAACCTACGTCGAAACAAGGCCCTGGAAGTAGACAACATTCCGTTAGAGCTGCTGATGGCCTTGAGTGAGCCAGCCCTGACCAAAATCTTCCATCAAGATGTATGAGACAAGCGAAATATCCTCAGTCTTCAAGGAAAATATATTAAATGCAATTCCGAAGAAAGCAGGTGCTGACAGGTGTGAACTCTGCAGGATGATTTTTTTCTCTGATTAACGATTGAATCCCTTGTATCCAACAGCATATTAGGAGGTCGCTCCTGTTATCATCTCCTTTTTGGTTCCCAGTATATTATACATTTTGCAAATGTTTTATTGCAGAGTTTTGATGAGTTCGGTCATTATAATTGATGCTGCTGAATAAAATCAACTATTGAAGTTTGAACATCTATTTTGCCTCTCATTCTTTGCTATTTTATGTTTTGTTTTCAGGCGACCATTACTCAACTTTTCAAGAAATCCAACATTTTAACCAGTAATTTTGAATTTAGTTGTCATTTCATTGCCCATCTTATGGGTAATAACACTAATAATCCAATATTGTTGTTCTATTACATGTTCATATCTGACTCTCACAGAGAATTCAATAAGCAAAAATCATGTTTGTCAAGTGTTTCTGTGACCTAATTTCTATATCATCTAAACACTACCATGGTGAGGACGTATATTCTCACTCACAACTGCAAAGCTGTTCGTAAATCAATTTATTCTATGTTCATGCACAATCTTATAACAACCGTCGTCTGCATACTAACAATAGTTTCTTTTTAATATTCTTTCCGGGCTATCGGTAAGTCTTGGGTTAAAGAAACTTTCTTAGAAATGCGATAATACAACAAGGATTAAGGTAAATATCAAAAAATTTACTAGCCGATACTTTAAATTATTTCCGTGTTAAGGTTTGCCCCAAGTAGGACATTGTGACGTCGTGATGCAGAAGTCAAGAAGCACCGAAGGAAGAATGGCACAGATGTTTTTGCACCCAACCCAGACCTCTTTATTTCTTATTCGATATCGGTAAGCTAAGAAGCTAAGGGAAGGTAATCTTCTGATTTAGCTCTATTTCATTTGGCGAAGCCTGATTTCAGTGAATTAATATCGCGAAAGAGATTACAACTGTAACGACCTCGGAACTGTTAAATAATTTCAGACCTTTTTCTTGTAACTTGGAATTTAAATTGAGCACCGAAAGATATTGGAACAAGTATTTTCTGCAGTGCTTGGCGGAAACCAACGAAGTCTACTGCATTAATGTTTTTACTAATACGCTCATACTTTTGATGTAATTAATGTTTATTGATTTCACTTGTTACACTGCTCACTTCGGAAAATAATCTTTGGTTTTCACACACCGCAAATTAGATTCCGAGACACTGGTAACTGTTAGCTTCACAGCCCGAGAACACGGACTGCTGCGAAACACATTTGCTATTGCTACGTGCTCAAAGTTTCTTCTAAACGCAGTGTCCAAAGAAGTAAATAGTGTGTCAGGCGGTTTAATCATTTTTCCTCTGTCCCTGTCTTGTTAAACGTATTAGTACGTTTCTAAAGCCATCTGTCGTATTCGTTAAGTGTTTTGTTACCGTTCACAGCAAGTAACATTTAATTTTATGAAATAACATTATAATGTTGCGTTTGGGGGACGATCAATTCATGTTTTATCTTTCGTGTACCTTCAGTGTCCCTTATAATCAGGCCGCTCACCATTAAAATATCCTCTCGAACGATCGCATAATCGGAACTCGTTCTTGCTTATAATTTCAAACTGATGTTTTGCGTCCAATCATAGAATCGCAGTCACTCGAGTCTCTGCAATATTCATGACAGGATAATTGTGGCACTGAAATATTAATGGTGACAGTGCGCTGCGTGAAGCAAGGAATCAGTGAGGCGTTCAGTAATCTGTGATGAATCTCTAATTACAGTCCCACAGCAGACTCCATGTACACTGCACTATCGGATGACACAGATTCAACTCTTAAATCGATTGGTTTATTTCCGTGGTGTTCCAATTATCTCTTGCAGATCCGACAACATGCACGAATCAATTCGTTACAGTTCACACATCACGTTCATTATCATATGTTTCAAATGGCAATTGACATACATCTACCCTAAATCTATTGAAAATAAACTGATACTGTCTGTTAATTTAGAATTGCATAATTGACAGACGTATAGCTTACAGAGGGTGCTAACAACAGGAAAAATATCTACATTGTTGGGGGATGTTACTATAATGCATTCGAGTTAATATTTCTGACTTAGATTTGTAATCAGTTTTATATGTGTAAACTCTACATCTGTGAAAGTAAAGTAGTAATTATCCTGAAGTTTGTTTTGATCACTAGCAGAGTGCTATTTGGGTTGGCTAACCCCCAGTTCCATAACACCTTCATAACCACCTCCCCGCATCTGTTGAGCTCTTTACAAATGTACCTGTACAAGCACAAACTGTAGCTATACTACTAGGGCCTGCCGGCAGGCTAAGCTCTTGCTCTTGAACTAGTAGTCATGCAGAATCGGAGGGGTCTCAAGGAGTTGCCTGTCAGCAGGCGTCTAGGACGCTCGTCATACACTCCTGGAAATTGAAATAAGAACACCGTGAATTCATTGTCCCAGGAATGGGAAACTTTATTGACACATTCCTGGGGTCAGATACATGACATGATCACACTGACAGAACCACAGGCACATAGACACAGGCAACAGAGCATGCACAATGTCGGCACTAGTACAGTGTATATCCACTTTTCGCAGCAATGCAGGCTGCTATTCTCCCATGGAGACGATCGTAGAGACGCTGGATGTAGTCCTGTAGAACGGCTTGCCATGCCATTTCCACCTGGCGCCTCAGTTGGAGCAGCGTTCGTGCTGGACGTGCAGACCGCGTGAGACGACGCTTCATCCAGTCCCAAACATGCTCAATGGGGGACAGATCCGGAGATCTTGCTGGCCAGGGTAGTTGACTTACACCTTCTAGAGCACGTTGGGTGGCACGGGATACATGCGGACGTGCATTGTCCTGTTGGAACAGCAAGTTCCCATGCCAGTCTAGCAATGGTAGAACGATGGGTTCGATGACGGTTTGGATGTACCGTGCACTATTCAGTGTCCCCTCGACGATCACCAGTGGTGTACGGCCAGTGTAGGAGATCGCTCCCCACACCATGATGCCGGTTGTTGGCCCTGTGTGCCTCGGTCGTATGCAGTCCTGATTGTGGCGCTCACCTGCACGGCGCCAAACACGCATACGACCATCATTGGCACCAAGGCAGAAGCGACTCTCATCGCTGAAGATGACACGTCTCCATTCGTCCCTCCATTCACGCCTGTCGCGACACCACTGGAGGCGGGCTGCACGATGTTGGGGCGTGAGCGGAAGACGGCCTAACGGTGTGCGGGACCGTAGCCCAGCTTCATGGAGACGGTATCGAATGGTCCTCGCCGATACCCGAGGAGCAACAGTGCCCCTAATTTGCTGGGAAGTGGCGGTGCGGTCCCCTACGGCACTGCGTAGGATCCTACGGTCTTGGCGTGCATCCGTGCGTCGCTGCGGTCCGGTCCCAGGTCGACGGGCACGTGCACCATCCGCCGACCACTGGCGACAACATCGATGCACTGTGGAGACCTCACGCCCCACGTGTTGAGCAATTCGGCGGTACGTCCACCCGGCCTCCCGCATGCCCACTATACGCCCTCGCTCAAAGTCCGTCAACTGCACATACGGTTCACGTCCACGCTGTCGCGGCATGCTACCAGTGTTAAAGACTGCGATGGAGCTCCGTATGCCACGGCAAACTGGCTGACACTGACGGCGGCGGAGCACAAATGCTGCGCAGCTAGCGCCATTCGACGGCCAACACCGCGGTTCCTGGTGTGTCCGCTGTGCCGTGCGTGTGATCATTGCTTGTACAGCCCTCTCGCAGTGTCCGGAGGAAGTATGGTGGGTCTGACACACCGGTGTCAATGTGTTCTTTTTTCCATTTCCAGGAGTGTAGTTTTTCTCTATAGAGGTACATTCTTAAAATGTTCAACAAAGGCGGGTGTCTGGCACCGACGAGTTACTGAAATGGGAAGTCTCAGAGGGACCTTCTGCCGTTTTGTTCAGGCATGTGTCATTGTCACACCTCTCTGTGATCACACCACAGAAGGGCGAGAAAAGGGAGGGCTGAAAAAGCATGTACAGTCTACGCTCCTTCGGACAACATTCAAATTTCGTCTAATATTTTTGACAGTCCTTAGAGGTTACATGATGTACACCAGAGCAATAAATCCGGTCTCACACATTCCTGAGAATGTGGTCACGTTCATTGTTGATGCTGGTCCACGATGTCCTTAGAGAAGGATTTAATCATTGGGAGCCAAGCGGGATTAGCCGAGCGGTCTAGGGCGCTGTAGTTATGGACTGTGTGGCTAGTCCCGGCGGAGGTTCGAGTCCTCCCTCGGACATCGGTGTGTGAGTTTGTCTTTAGGATAATTTAGGTTAAATAGTGTGTAAGCTTAGGGACTGACGACCTTAGCAGTTAAGTCCCATAAGATTTCACACACATTTGAACATTTTAATCATGGGGAGAATTGTCAGTAGTGTTAAAAGTTGTCAAGGTCGATGTCTTTTTGCTGGTCGCTCTGCGAATTGTCGTATTCGACCACGAAATGAATGGGAATGAACGTCCTAAGGAAAGACGCCCTCCAATCTATCCACTAAGACCTTTTCGAGTCGATTCTCAGCGTTCGTGTCTCTGAGATGTTTTCCACGGACGTCCGTAACAACAACCGGTCGATTCCAACGCTAGGCATCGCGAATGTGGGCATGAGGGTGTGTGAGGCGACTTTCCTGTTACGTGAAAGGTACAAAGTGGACTTTTGCAGAATCTTGGTGAAATTTCGTAACAATATTACATCATTAATGCACCTAGCACCTTCTCTTTTTCGCATGCATTGATACCTTGCTGTTTCAAGCATCTTTGAGCCTGACAATGGCGTCGCAGGCCGGGACACCTTTGCACAAATACGTAAGAAAGTTGTAGGTAGCTTTGAGACAAATTACTAACTTATACGTCCCAATGGAAGACAATTACGGCGTTACGAAAGCGTAGTTCTTTAATTGCATTGCGTAGTCTATTTGTAAACAACGAGATGACAAAAGTCAGGGAACATATACAGAGGCGGTAGTATCTCGTACACGAGGTATCAAAGGGCAGTGCATTGTCGAAGCTGTCTTTTGTACCCAGGTGATTCATGTGAAAAATTTCCGAAGTGATTATAGCCTCATGACGTGAATTAAAAAAAAAAACTTTAAACGCCTAATGGTAGTTGTAGATAGACGTATGGGACACTCCATTTCTGAAATCTGTAGGGTATTCAATATTCCGAGATCCACAGTATCAAGAGTGTGCCGAGAACACCAAATTTCACGCCGTACCTCTCACCGCTGGCAACGTAGTGGCCAACTGCCCTCACTTAACGACTATGAGCAGCGGCATTTCCGTAGAGTTGTCAGTGCTAACAGACAAGCAACACTGCGTGACATAACCACAGAAATCAATTTGGGACGTACGACAAATGTATCCGTTAGGACAATGCGTCGAAATTTGGCATCGATGGACTACGGCAGCAGACGACCGATGTCAGTGCCTTTGCTAACTACACGACATCGCCTGCAGCGCCTCTCCTGGGCTCGTGACCATATCGGTTGCACCCTAGACGAACCGACAACCGTGACCTGGTCATATGAGTCCCTATTTCTGTTGCCAAGAACTGATCGTAGGGTTCTAATGTGTCTCAAATCACACGAAACCAAGGGCTCAAGTTGTCGACAATGGACTTCGAAAAGTGGTAGTGGCTCCATAATGGGTGTGTGTTGTGTTACATGGAATCTTCGGCTACTTGGAGACCACTTGCAACCACTCAAGGACACCCCAAACAAAGATGGAATTGTTATGAATGACATTGCGTCATGTCACTGCATCATAGCTGTTTTGACTGGTCTGAAGAACATTCTGGACACTTCGAGCAAATTATTCGACCATCCAGATCACCCGATATGCATCCCAACGTGCATTGATGGAACGTAATCGACAGGTCACTTCGTATTCACATAATGTTGCACTGGCAACACTTTCTCAGTTATGTTCGTCTGTAGAGGCACCATGACTCAATACTTTTTACTTTTTGCAGGGGACTTCCAACGACTTGCTGAGTCCATGCCAACTGGAGTTGCTTCACTACGTCAGGGAAAAAGAGGTCGACACGATGTTGGGAAGTATCCCATGGATTTTGTAGTAAGTATATATATATATATATATATATATATATATATATATATATATATATATATATATACTGAGATGACAAAATCCGTGGGATACTTCCCAACATCGTGTCGGACCTTACATAGAGCAGTTCTTAGACAACAACAGTTCAGGTTTACAGAGATCGGTAAAATAAATCCTTTTAGGATGGCGTTGGTTTGCGCTTCCTATTATTAGTATTTAAGTTGATGTGTTCAAGAGATTGTTATATATAGTACTGCGGAAGCACCGGTTTGTTCCTCTAGCACGCTGTCCTATCAGTACCTACACATCAACAATTAAGAAAAAATCCACCAGTATGCTTCCTGAAAATCCAGTCCCCAAGTTGCAAATGCACTACGTATTTTTGTATAGTTGTCCTCTGGAACGTAAGTGACAACGTGTACCCTAGATACTGTTGGTGCCGATGGTATGGAGAATGTTTCTTCTCGTTCACTTCCCAATTGTGATTACCAACTTTTTTTTAAACTTACACGGGCCCGTCAGATTAATGTGGACGCCCTTCAACAGCCTTAATAATCTTAATAATCACATTTGGCAGCACGGAACGAGACATGGAAGAAGGGAGTCAGTGAGATTCAGGAAGGTAGCAGTTTGGCTGTGGAGCCATGGCGACTGCAGTGACATGGCCAATATCGGTAGGTAAAACGGCTGAGGATGAGTGGCACGAACAGTCCGATGGAGGTGATCGCACAGATTCTTAGTTGGGTTTAAAGCCAGGGGTTTTTGTGGCCAGGGAGGTCTAGCAAACTAAACCAAGTGCACTTCGAACCACGTACGTTGACTGTGGACTGTGGAACACGTTGCATTGTTCCACTAGTAGATCCATCGTCCCAAGTAAAAACTAACTGAATGTAGGGATGAACATGGCCCCCAATGACAGAAGCATATTTGCGTTGATTTAAAGCTCCTTCCAGAATGATAAGATCATCCAGGGAATGACACAACGGTCCCTGCTCCAGACCCTACCCTTCTGGCGACTGCGGCAAGGTGTTTGGTTTTTGGCGTTTCACTCTATAGGCACGAATGGCCATCTCCACTGCCACCTCCACCTGTGAGTAGTTACTCTCATTGACATCGAACAAGTGCGGTGGTCACATTAACGTGACTGGACCTTGCACCTTTGTACCATTTTATAGGCGATACGTTAGAAGAAGTACGAAAATTCATTGTATCATGCCAAAAACTGAATGTAGCTTACCCTATAAATAAAATGTTTCTTTATTCGCACAAAACAAGACCTGCAGAGCGTCCATGACCAGACACTGTGGAATAGCGGCTGATACGTTCACCTGGCCTAAAGGCTCTCACCATATTACTAGTTGACGTAATCGTCCTTCTGCGAAAACGACGTTAACAGGTATAAACAAACGTCCATGCTTCATTTAAAAATAAATGCATAAAAATTTATAACAGTACGTTGTAACACAGTTAAATGCAATAGAAAATTCTACTTTGTGAAAGATTTTCTTTGTTTTAAAAATGTGTCACACGCACAAGAGCAGACACTTGAAATCTATTAATTTTGTATGAAGTGAAACAACATGCTTCCGGAGACCTTTTGTAGTTTCGAGCATCTGTGATACATGCAGACTGAAGCGGTGGATGAAAAATTGTACCAATTCTAGGATTCAAACCCATGTCTCTTGGCCACTAGGCAGATGCGCTAATTCCTATTCCACCCTTCCACTGTGGCTTTGTACAACTGCAAGGACACTCTAGCAAACCTACCCGCTCTATCCAAATTCCCATTCACCCCTCAGCCCCCATAGGTGTTCACCCTAAGCTCTAATAGCATTGAAGGCGCTCTCTACTGTATTAGAATAGCACCTCAGCATGGAATAAAATGGTGAATCCTGCTTGAAACCCACTCATAGGTGCTTTAATAAACTGAAACCATGGTTCCAGAGACCTTTTCAAGTCATATTCTGGCCTTGGTACGAACTTCCATCCATCGCTTCAGTCTATGATAGTGATGTTTGGTTTGTGGGGCGGTCATCAGCGTCCGTACAAAGTCCCAATTTTTCACAGTCCAATTTTTTACGCTGTCCAATATACTCACGGTCACGAATGATGACGATGATGATGATGATGATGATAAAATGATGGAGACAACACAAACACCCAGTCCCCAGGCAGAGAAAATCCCCAACCCAGCGAGGAATCGATCCCAGACGCCGTGATCCAGAGGCAGCAAGTCCATTACACCACGAGCTGCGGACATCGCTTCAGTCTGCATACATACATCATAGATGTTGGAGACTTGAAAAGATCTCCGGATTCCTACAGTTTCCTGATTAAAACGCCTTTGCCCGCATTTCAGGCTACATTCCCCATTTCGTTCATTGCTAATGTGCTGTTGCAAGACAGTTGGAGAGCCTATGTGATGCTGTTCAGGTTTAGTTGGATTACCAGTCTGGATGATGTGTGAATAGGAATTTGGATTAAGGAGGGAGGCGTGCTAGGGTAATGAGTGCAGATGTGCGATCCACCGTGTCAGGGTGGCGTAGTGGTTAGTGGCACTGCCTGGTAAGGAGGAGACCCGGTTCTGACCCATTTTTGGTACAAATTTGGTTTCATTTCTTCACATGTACTGAAGTGAAACATGGACGATAAATAGTTTAGACAAGAAGAGGACAGAAGCTTTCGAAATGTGGTGCTACGGAAGAATGCTGGAGATTAGATGGGTAGATCACATAACTAATGAGGAGGTATTGAATAGAATTGAAGAGAAATTTGTGGCACAACTTGACTAGAAGAAGGGATCGATTGGTAAGGCATATTCTGAGGCATCATGGGATCACCAGTTTAGTATTGGAGGGCAGCGTGGGGGGTAAAAATCGCAGAGGGAGACCAAGAGATGAATACACTAAACAGATTCAGGAGGATGTAGGTTGCAGTAGGTACTGGGAGATGAAGAACCTTGCAAATGAAAGAGTAGCATGGAGAGCTGCATCAAACCAGTCTCTGGACTGAAGACAACAACAACAACACTTCACTCCGTATGTATACATTACTAGCTCTCGATCTCATGACCGGAACGTCAACGATGTTGTAATGGAAGAAAGAACACTCAGCAGTTGCCGAGAGGTGCTATTTCCACTTAGAGCCTCTTCATGCACTAATTTCAGCGTTATCTATGGACACGTTCCTGGTCGGAAGATCGTCTATGTATGACTGCAATATGATTACCATACCATAAAAATAAACACCATTTGTGATCTGGATTTTTTTTTTTTTTTGCTATATCTCAAATCTGAACGGTAATAGGCTAATATCTCTTTCCATGACAGGACAGATGAATAAATAAAAGTCAGCCTATAAAATGACGTAATTAGACAGTCAGTTCTGGTTTTTCGTATTTTACTACACATATCCGCAGATTTACAAATATATCACACAAACAAAAAATTTGCTAGGGATAATTACAAAATTTTCTCACCACGAAAAACTGAAGCTGCAACTATTAAACATTGTGGTGGAGCTGGTCCTTTTCTACGTATTCATCATGGTCATGATGCGTCATCATGGTTATATAAATCCACGGTTTGGCTGTTTAGGCAACGTTGCACCCTGAAAATCAACTCTTCATCATTCAGAAAATGCTTGCCAAGCAACTGAATGTTTCTTCACCAGAGGAAGGAGAAAGGAGTCACAAGGTGCCATGTTAGGAGAAAATGGCAGTGAAGCCAAGTTTGGCAGCTCAAAGAAAGACCAAGTGTGAATGACTTCTTTCTAGCTGCATTATGACTAGTAGGCCCTGCCATCTTATTACTTAATTCTGGCTGTAGTGCTCCACACAGACCTCTAAGCCATCATACATGGCTCCTACAACGCAGCAGAATTGTGCTTCACAGTTGAAGCCATGCACACTGTTCTTTTTCTGGTCAATGTACAGAGACCTCGACCCCTGTCGGTAACATGGCCAGCACACCGGCATTCGGAAGACACCACTTCTATCGCCCAGCAGCCCAAAGGGGACAGAATCTTCAGCAATGAGGCAATGTCTACAATACCTATGCGAGCCTACTGTCACCTGCAGACCTATGTTAAAGGTGATGTTTTCCGAATTGGTTAAATTGTGACTATACTTTGACGGTGTGTCACTCGCCTTGAGATCATTATGGTCAAGTCCTAGACTGGCAGACATGTAACTCAGTAACAATGGTTGTGTTCTCGTTTATGTATCGTTGCCCGAGGCAAACTTACGGTAACATTATCAAGCGGCGTTAGGGCGCAGTCTGAAAACTGAAAGATTCAAGACGAACAGATTCCACTCTGTTCAAAGCAGTTACCAAATTATGATATTGCTCCCATATTTACGATCGAACTCTGTGGGGTTATTTAAGTTTTTCCACTACTTGTAAATTTTTTGCCGGCTATGATTACCTTGTACAAGGTTAATAATCTGTCCTGCCGAGAGTGACTGGCTTGCTGCTGAGTAAAATTCCTTATATTTGGAATTTTTGCTAATTTCTGGTCGGTCATTAGGGAGTCTCTGCTTCTGGTGGAATTTGGTAATTTTGTTGCCCTTTCATGAGTCTTGTAAATGTTCTGATGTGACCCATTACGAATTCCTCTCCTACGCCAAACTTTTAATCACAGAGTAGCCCTAGTAACCTACGTACTTCCGCAGTTATACGCTGGGTGTATTCCAGTCTCTGTCTTCCTCTGCAGAATTTGCTCTCTAAGCTATCGTTAGTACCAAGAATGATATTCTGTGATGTCTTAATAGATGTCTTGTCAGTAGTACAGTAATTGGTCTCTGAGGCCAATCTAGGTATAAACTGATATAGAAAAAACTAAATTGCTCAATTGATTGCCCCCACAACGA
Source organism: Schistocerca piceifrons (assembly GCF_021461385.2). Lineage (NCBI taxonomy): Eukaryota > Metazoa > Arthropoda > Insecta > Orthoptera > Acrididae > Schistocerca > Schistocerca piceifrons. The sequence continues at coordinate 783,201,048 of NC_060140.1, read as the reverse complement.
AACCCAGATGACGTCAAGGATTTTCCCCAGCCATCAGGTGGGTACCTAACCCCTCCTCCTTCCATCCCCTCCTATCCCTCACCCTTCTCTCCCCCAACTACCCCATCGGCTGGAATTTCAAATAATGGAGAGAAAATCAAAAATGGCGGGAATTTATTTGCCCCAAGGCAGTGCTGACGTGCCAACACCACCCTCTACCACTTAAATGGGGGGGGGGGGGGGTTGAATGCATATTTGGGGGGAAATTTCTTTTTCTCCACTCATGTGACCAGAAATTGTAGGAGACGTTCAGTCTACAACGAGCTGTCATTGTGGATGCATCGCAATGTTTTCGATCAACGAGATGAATGTGAAGTATACAACGGATTTCAAGAGCTGTATTACATGTATGCATTTGAGGGAGGAGTGCAGCAGAGTAATGAAACCAACATCCTCGTTGCAACCAATATATTCTCATGTGTATGTGCAAACTGCAGATACGTTCCACATGAAGCATTCATTCTTCCAAAACGGATAGGGCGCGCAGTTGTCGCTTAAGTAGAAGCATATTCGTATGTGTAATACACACCATTGGAGAGCATCAATTGCTCATCCCCACCGACTTCCCCATCTATCATCCCACACTCTCATCCCACCATCATTCTCTTGCCATCGTCGATGCCATGCAGAACATGCTGTCGAAGAGGGATTGGTGTCTGACTGGGAAGACTGGAGTAGGTCATTGAGCTGTTACTGTCAGTTGAAGACACCCAGCCAGTCTCTGACTCGCTGAAGTGCATCAGGGGTCCTAAACGGCGTGACACTGGCCGGTACTGGACCCCATCATACGCGATATCGCAGAATATTCCAGTGATACTGTATGGACAAATTGAGGATACAGTGTATGAGAAGATACCAATTACTCCCTGTGAACCGCTGCTGTTTGCGTCAATCTGTAATTTAATTGCTAGTGGTTCGAAGTGTTTAACTGTTGGCATAGAAGCATCTGCATACAGAGACTGGAGTTTTGTGATAGAGGTTTTTTTTTATTATTGAATTTCAATTCCCCCCGAAGGGGGGCGGGCTGGCAGCATCTTAGTATGCCACTCTTCAGCCTACAGACTTTGTGAGAAAGATGAAGAGAATAAATAATAAAAACAGGCGATAAAATCGGAGACTTAAAGAGTAATATGGCGAAAAGAAATCGTGGAACTTAAAACAAAGAACAGAGGGATGATGAAGCTAATAAAATACATACAAAGCAGACAGGTAAAACAATAGACAGACAATTAAAAAACACGGCGACAGTCTGGATTCTGTTCGCAAAAGACATAAAATTCACACCTAGCGACAGCATGGTTTCTGTTCGCAACACGAGAAAGACAAACAACACTGAATAGTCACTGGAACACTGCACGAAAAAGTTGGCAAATGCGACATACCACAGCCGAGAGCACGTGGGGGAAAACTGGACAGATGATGGGAAAACAAAAAAGGGGGAAAGGAGAGCAAAAGCGAAGGGGAGAACCAGGAAAGGAGCTGATGGAGGAGGACCCATAAGAGGGGTGGGGGGCAGGCGCGACAGGGAGTGGGGTAGGCAGAGGAGGGGAATACAAAAGTACTTGGGGGGAGAAGGGAGGTTGGGAGAGGTTTAGTTGGGTGAAAACAGGACAGAAGGGGGGAAGAGGGAGCCCAGGGAAAGGACAGAGGAAAGGAGGGGGAGTGAGGATCAGAGTTGATAGGAGGGATAAATGGAGGGAGAGAGGGCATCATCCGGGAGGGGGAGTTGATGGAAGCCACCTTGGGAAAGGAGATGTAAGGTGCAGAGATGGAGGGTAGGGGGGACACAACAGTGAAGACGGGGCAGGGGGTGGGGATCGGAGAGGAGAGGAGCAACCAGGGGGTGAGGGGGTTCAAGACGGCGGGAGGTGTAGAGGATGCGGATATGGTCGCGGAATAGGAGCAGATGGGGGAAAGGAATGAGATCATAGAGGATCCACATGGGGGATGGGAGGCGTATACAGAAGGCGAGGTGGAGTGCATGACGCTCAAGGATCTGGAGGGACTTATAGAATTTGGGGGGGGGCGGGCAGATATCCAGGCAGGACTGGCATAACAGAGGATGGGATGGATTAAGGATTTGTAGGTGTGGAGGATGGTAGAGGGGTGCAACCCCCATGTCCGGCCGGAGAGGAGTTTGAGGAGTTGGAGGTGGTTGTGGGCTTTGGATTGGATGGAGCGGAGATGAGGAATCCAGGTGAGGTGACGGTCAATGGTGAGGCCAAGGTGGGTGAGGGTGGGGGTGAGGCGGACAGGACGGGCGCAGACAGTAAGGGAGAAATCCAGGAGCCGGAAGGAGTGAGTTGTACGACCTACAATGATTGCCTGGGTCTAGGAAGGGTTGAGTTTCAGGAGCCACTGGTTACACCATGCAGCAAAATGGTCAAGGTGATTCTGGAGAAGGCGTTGGGAACGTTGGAGGGTAGGAGCAAGGGCGTGGAATGCGGTGTCATCCGCATATTGCAAGAGGTGTACTGGTGGGGGGGGGGGGGGGGTTGGGGCATATCTGCCGTGTACAGGAGGTAAAGGAGAGGGAGAGGACAGAGCCCTGGGGCACACCTGCAGAGGGGTAGAAGGTGTAGGAAGTGGCATTATGGATGGTAACGTAGCAGGGGCGTTGGGAGAGGAAGGAGGCCACCAGACGGATGTAGTTGATAGGAAGGGCGTAGGTTTGGAGTTTAAGCAGGAGACCGGGATGCCAGACACGGTCGTAGGCCTTTTCGAGGTCGAGGGAGACAAAAATGGCGCAGCGACGGGAGTTAAGCAGGAGGGAGAGGAGATGAGTGAGGCGGAGGAGTTGGTCATCAGCAGAGAAGGAAGGTCGAAAGCCACATTGGGTTTTTGGGAGGAGGTGGTTTTGGCGAAGGTGGTGATGGATGCGCCGGGAAAGGATGGATTCCAAGAGCTTGCTGAACACCGATGTGAGACAGATAGGACGATTGGAAGAGGCATCAGATGGAGGCTTGTTGGGTTTGGAGAACATCAGGATACGGGAGGTTTTCCAAAGGTCGGGATAGATGCCAGTGGCAAGGATGTGATACAGATCAAGTATGCAGCTAAAGATATCGAAGCGCGGCTTACGGAGGTGGAATGGGATGAACTGAGTCATGCAATAGCCTGCGTCAAGCAGCAGTTGACCGCCGAGTACCATCCACATCGTCCTCCTCTGGATATTTTCTGTGCTGATCCAACTCTATCCATTAAAACAGTGTACAGTGACTCCGCACTCCACGTGAAATCGGGCAACACATCCATTTATCTGTAGCACTCCACTGTTACAAAGCTGATCACTCTACAGATGGCGCTATACGAGTACATTGTGGTGCAAGATATGGCTGCCAAGTGTTAAAGCTGTGCTAGGGGCGTTGCAGCGCATCTCTGTACGAACAGTGCGCATATAGATGACTTCGGACAGTGGGTGAATATTGTTCCATCGGAAACTAATGTAATGTCAGCAAGTTTGAGGGAAATACATGCTTAATTCTGTGCTTACAAGAAGGCCTTATTTTCTATATTCTGGACTGGTATTAAGGCAGAAAGAACCTGTTTATGTGGTGCATCCTAAGTATGATTACTGAATAAAAATGTATATAACCATGCGTAGGTATTATTTCTCGCTTTTCATTATATTGCAAGTAGTGAAGCTATTGCTACCAGTATTTTCACTGCAATCATGCAACAACAGAAAATTATGTCATTTAACTAAATTCTCTGTAAAAGCCCGTTGCACGCCAGTACCTGACATAGTATCATGACAGGCCATAGTGTTTATTATTTTCGCCAAGCAGCCACAGCACACCAATACCTGATGTAATCGGTATCATGGCAGGGTGGGTTAAGCATCAAGACCTTTTTGTAAGCGACTGGAGCTGTGACGGCGTTCAAGAAGACTGGAGGAAGAATGGCATACTCCTTCCTGACAACGTACGTGCAATAAGTGTAGTTGCATCCAACTGCGACGAGACGAATTTTTTCATGGCGCTGCTAACACAACCGGATGGAGTCCGCTTTAAGCATGCATATAGATTTTCAAAACACTTTTGTGGGACACAGTTCATCCTCAAATATCGACTAGTACGTGAGATCTGCAAGGTGTAGATGGTGTGGCATACATGACATTCAGTGAAACCAGTGATGTCCCTCCACTGGGAAACGTAAACTCAAACACAGTGTTTATATAGATAAGAAAGAAGGGTTGCCTTGCCTTCAACTGTCAAGTTTCGGCTCCCCACACTTCATAATAGCAGATGATCGTAAATGGTAATCTTTTTCTTTGTAATTTTTGGCAGGGTGGAGATAATCTGAAAACAAATGTTCTTGTAAAAACGTTATGAACTGCTACATTTATATGTATACATAGAAAACAACTCTTTCTTTATTTCTGCTTGGTCAGGTTTTAATAACACTCACCTTAATTTTTATCTTATAATTTACATCCGCATTATACCCTTAAATTCTTTTTCCAACCAGTAATTTGACAGATACAGAGAAGGAATGTTCTCGATTTCGAAAACATATCTCCTTTTTTTCTTGTAAACTATGTCTTTTATCGCTTTAACAATTAGCTCTATTCCTACCAGAAGTTCTTCTAGACGGGAACGTTCGGTGATTTTAATCTTACTTCTTATTGCCAACTCAGTGCTGTTGTTACAAAGTTCACATATTTCCCTGTGTGCGCTACCTGCTCACCTGCCGCTCATTTTTGTGTAATTTCCGTACAAAGCTTTCTGTTTACAAATTTTGCGACTGCGTGGTCATTAAACGTCGGTTTTAAGATCTCCAAACGGTTGTTCTGTTGCTAAATGCACAACATCCAGTCTAGCACAACTGGATTCATCGTAACCATCTTTTTCCAAGGACGTCCAGCTGGGAATCGAGTATTATAAACACGTTTATTGTGTCTCCTTTAATGTAGTATACTTGCTCCAATGCATCCTTTTCGGACAGGATTCCAACATAAATCCATTTGCCATTCCTATTAACAGTAAATGCAGATATTCTATATTCCCCAGTGGTGGCCAGATTTCGCCACACATTGTGTTTAAAACAGTATGTAAGCCTTGAAAATACGTTTGTAGTACCTTCTTCTTTTTCCAGTTGCAGTTGACATTCTTCATTTATGGCAGTTGTCTTCGCCATGTACCCAGTTCTCGTTTTTGGCTTCGATCTCTTCCATTTCCAGATTTCTTTCTCAAAACACACGCCTTATTAACTGCACTCAAAGCGTAGTTTCTTCAGTGGGCAATGGCTTAAGTCTGTTTGACATATTGGATGTTTCCGTTAAGACTTCTCGAATAACTTTGTTTGTGGGTACCAGTCCTAATTAGCTGATAACTATTTCTCACGGTTTTGTGGAGCAAGGTCCCGGACTAGGAAAAGTATGTTTCTGCTGCTTTAATATAGCGATTGTGTGATACGTATAATGTCTTTGTTGGAGTCAGTATTAAGAATCTCCACGTAGTTAACAGGTAGATAACTGAAACTGTATGCAGACAGCGCTTAGATTAAAAGCTTTTCTCGGTCTTCAGAGTCTGGCAGACTTATCTGCACACCAGTCAGTTCTCGGGTATCCATATTACTCCAGTAGACAAAATGCAGAACTTTGTTTAACACCACACAGCAGTTGTTCCGAAGTTATTAGTTAACTCAGACAACAAGAACGTGGTTGGCTGAGAGTACAGTGGAGGACATTCTAAACATTGCTTGACAGAGTTTAAAAAACCTAAATCTTTACTTTACAGTTGGAGGTCGTCCAAGTTATACACTCTATTCAAACGGTCTAACCGTTGTCCACAATCACATTGCTAATTCCCTGGTGGACTCCTTCCATGCTGAAGTCGTGGTTTGATATTTGATGCTCACGCATCACGATTTTATTAAAAATCCCTGCGAAATCTTGCGTTATGCTCAGGTCCAAAAGGTAATAGACTACTCTTGGCCGTTGCAATATTCCATGCAACCCTTCCATTAGAACATCCATTTTAATTTTAGCTAATTCCGCTTCGTATGGTATAGCCACAGGATTTTTATATTTCTTCGAAAAGGTTTGTATTGCGTCCTTGTCAATTTTATTCAAATTTCCTCTTACTGACACACTGTCGCTTCCATGTGGTAGCTTCGCCTTGACACCATGTCTTGCAGTGACGAACTTAAAAATTTACTACATAGATAATCGTGAAATGAGCCACACATCACCTTCTTTAACATTACAGATCATCCCTTCTCTGACTCAACCTGACTGTCCGCCTGATTACAGATTTCAGCTACCATAATGATATCGCAAAAATGTTCTATAACAGAAGTTGAAACATTTAATTTCTTCAAGCTAAGGTGCGTACCAATTTCTGTGTATTTTATGGTGCCAATGTCACGACCAAGAATGTCTAAGTTCTCCAGCAGTAGTCACAAACCAAGCGTTCGTCGGTTGGTCTCGTCCTCCCTAACAGCTGAGGCAAGTTAAGTACTTTGAAGGAATCCATGTTGACACTTTCAATTACCACAGAAGGCTGTTCGGTTTCGACCTTCAAGCCTTTTCTAATACTCTGAAGATCCAAGGTGGTGACAGTTCCGGTCACGTGATCTCCTGGTCATACATTCTAAATGTGGTTGTACTTGCAAAGGGATTGTAAACTCCTAGTCCTGTTGCGCTATTCTGCGTGCAAGGTATCAACGGATGGGACGAAGACTTTCCCTTGCCAGTACCGCACCTCTATAGGGGATAGAACCAAAGCATTACACGGAATGTTTAGTATAAAACAGTACTTGGAGGCGTTCTGTGCAGTATAGTACAGTGCGATATTAACACTTTAGAGCATTGGGCTGCATCTTTTCATGGTTTAGGACGGGTTGGTACAGTGCAGTATTCCCACATTGCAGTGAGTACAACGTTTTACTCGGACATGGTTTCAGAAGCGGTAGTACAGTGCAATAACTTGACGGCGTAATGCAGCGTAGTGTCCACACGTGATACCGGGATCGTGCTGTGCGGGATTGGGTAGTTCTGCGAGATGGGGTGGCACTCTCACCTTGAATACAAAATAACACAACAAGGCTAGAAGTTTATAAATGCACTGCAAGAACAACTCAATTTAGAATGTATTACCAGAAGAGCATGTGACCCGATATGTTGGATCTTGGATCTTTAGAATATAAAAGAAGGCTTAAAGCCGCAACCGATCTGCTTTCTGTGGTAGTTGAAAGTGTCTTCATGGATTCCCTCAAAGTGCTTAGCATGGCTCAACTATTACGGAGGAGAACGATCTGTAATGTTAAAGAAGGTGTTGTGTGGCTCATTTAACAATTATCTATATAGTAAATTATTTAGTTCGTCAGTAGAAGACATGGTCTCAAGATGAAGCTAGCATTTCTCCTACATGGAAGCGACAATGTATCAGCAAGAGAAATATTGGGTAAAATCGGAAATGAAGAAATACAATTCTTTTCGAAGAAATATAAAAATCCTCTGGCTAGCGGAATTAGCTGACGTTAAAAATGAATGTTCTAATGGAAGAGTTCCATGGAATATTTCAACAGCCAAGTGTAGTCTATTAACTTTTGGATCTAGACATAACGCAAATTTTCGCCGAGGTTTTTAATAAAATCGAGATGAGTGAGTATCTAATATCAAAGCATGACTTCTGGATGGAAGGAGACCACCAGAGAATCAGCAATGTGATTGTGGACGACGATCAGACTGCTGGAATACAGTGTTTAACTCGGATGATCTCCAACTGTAAAGTATAGATTTACAACAACTTCATATGTCAAATCACAAGCCCAAGTTCGAACAAAGCTTTCGGCATACACCTTATTGATTTTATAAAGTGTCCAGACAAGCGACTACGAGATATTTTTAGTCCTCTTGGGTAAACAAGATGGTATTGCCAACTAGAGGCTACAAAATTAAATAACTTATTGGATGGTGCCTTCGACTTTGTGCAAGACTGTTTAGGTGTTTTAAACTCTATTCAGGCAGTGTTTACAATGTCCACCACTGTATTCTAAGCCAACCACATCAATGTTGTCTCAGTTAACTAATAACTTATGGAACAACTGCTGTGTGGTGTTTAACAACTTTCTGCATTTTTCTTACTGGAGCAATAAGAATACCCGAGGAATGACTGGTGTGCAAATAAGTCTGCCAAACTCTGAAGATCGAGAAAAGCTTATTTATGCGCTGACTGCTTACAGTTTTAACCATCTATCTGAAAACTGCGTGGAGATTCTTAACACTGGCTCCAAGAAAGACAATATACTTATCACAGAAGTGATATATTAAAGCACAGAAAGATATTTTTCCGGGTCCAGGACCTTGTTCCAGCCATAAGGGAAACATCCAATAAGTCGAACAGACTTAAGCCATTCCCCATTAAAGAAATTACGCTTTAAGTGCAGTTAATAAGGCGTGTGTATGAAAAAGACATATGGAAGTGGAAGAGATCGAAACCAAAAAACGAAAATTGGGTATATGGCGAAGACAACTGCCATAAAGGAAGAATATCAAATGCAATTGGGAAATGGAGAAGATACTACAAACGTACAGGCGAGGCTTACATACTGCTTTAAAAACCTCTAGCCACCTCTGGGGAATATACAATATCTGCATTTTGTGTTAATAGCAATGGTAAGTGGCTTTATATTGAAGTCCTGTCCGAAAAGGATGGACTGGAGAACGTTTACTGTATTGAAGGAGATACAGGAAACTTCTATTCCCACCTGTATCTGCTTTTAAAGGATGATCACGATGCATCTAATTGTGATAGACTGGATGTTGTGCATTTAGCAACAGAAAAACTGTTTGCAGAGCTTAAAACCCATGGCATAAAACCCTTGGCATAAAACCCATGGCATAACGACCACTCATTCACAAAAATTGTAAACATAAATTTCTATATTCAAGTATGCACAAAAATATGCGGCAGATGAGCTGTTAGCGTACACCCAGGAGGATGTGGAGTGTTAACAGCATAATGCAATAAATAGGAGGTAAGATTAAAATCACCGAATGCTATCGTCTAGAAAAATTGCTGGGAGGAACAGACCTAACTGTGACAGTTCTAAAAGGCATAGTTTACAGGAAAAAGTGAGACATGTTTTGGAATTCGAGAACATTCCTTCCTTTTACTTGTGAATGTACTGGTTGGAAAAAGAATTAGAATAGTCCATTTTGGATTGAAATCAAGAAATTTAAATTAAGGTGGTTGTTATTAAAACCAAAGCAAGTAAAAACAAAAACTTGTTTTCTGGGTGCAAATGTAAGTGCAGAAACTCATATGGGTATTGAATAGGAATGTTTGTTTTCAAATTCTCTCTTCCCTGCCAAAAAAACAAAGAAAAAGATTGCTATTTATGATCAGTAATTGAAGGCAATGCAGTTCTCGTTTCTTACCAATATAAGGTGGTTGTGGTCTGCGCACAATTTTATGCAGCAAATCGGCAGTCGCAATCCAGCTGTTTTGTGATGGAGGCCATTTAACTAACGCTCTGTTCTCTTGACACTGTACGGCCCTCTGTATGAGGTCCACACCTGGCACCGAGCTGTTCTGTAACTCTTCTATGTAAAAGCATCCTGCAATTTCAGTACTACTGTTGACCTTTAAGAGGTAGGTGGCAGGATTCGAACTCTGCAGTTTGGAACCTGTGAATGTTTTGGTTGACTAGTTGGTATGTGTGACTTCTCAATTGCTGTCTTGTGTTTCAAAATATGAACTAAATTGCCTAGATTAAATTGCTCTTTGCATGGATTTATCATTTTAATACGATAGTATACTGTATGTAGAAGTCCATTATCATGAACATCGATTGGTCTCATTTTTATTGAACTGTTTGCAGGAGGATGTCGATTCATTTGTGTGAGTCACGGCGATTGAAACACATCTACATTTGGGCTTTGACTGTTCGGTCCAGGCATTTCATGATACTCGCTTTCAGGAGGATGTACGTCGAGTAGTGATGTATTCACGCCGCTCCATCATAGTCTTGACATATCTGTTGTAAAATTCACTGCCGTGATCTGTTTGAAGATTGTCTGGGCTTTTTATTCTGCTTTGCCTTCAGCAGTCACTCAAACACATGTGCAACATCCTTCCCTGTTTTCGCTTTCATGCGTAATTCCCATGCAGATTTAGAATAAGTATCAATGGGCATTAAAAATACACTCCTGGAAATTGAAATAAGAACACCGTGAATTCATTGTCCCAGGAAGGGGAAACTTTATTGACACATTCCTGGGGTCAGATACATCACATGATCACACTGACAGAACCACAGGCACATAGACACAGGCAACAGAGCATGCACAATGTCGGCACTAGTACAGTGTATATCCACCTTTCGCAGCAATGCAGGCTGCTATTCTCCCATGGAGACGATCGTAGAGATGCTGGATGTAGTCCTGTGGAACGGCTTGCCATGCCATTTCCACCTGGCTCCTCAGTTGACCAGCGTTCGTGCTGGACGTGCAGACCGCGTGAGACGACGCTTCATCCAGTCCCAAACGTGCTCAATGGGGGACAGATCCGGAGATCTTGCTGGCCAGGGTAGTTGACTTACACCTTCTAGAGCACGTTGGGTGGCACGGGATACATGCGGACGTGCATTGTCCTGTTGGAACAGCAAGTTCCCTTGCCAGTCTAGGAATGGTAGAACGATGGGTTCGATGACGGTTTGGATGTACCGTGCACTATTCAGTGTCCCCTCGACGATCACCAGTGGTGTACGGCCAGTGTAGGAGATCGCTCCCCACACCATGATGCCGGGTGTTGGCCCTGTGTGCCTCGGTCGTATGCAGTCCTGATTGTTGCGCTCACCTGCACGGCGCCAAACACGCATACGACCATCATTGGCACCAAGGCAGAAGCGACTCTCATCGCTGAAGGCGACACGTCTCCATTCGTCCCTCTATTCACGCCTGTCGCGACACCACTGGAGGCGGGCTGCACGATGTTGGGACGTGAGCGGAAGACGGCCTAACGGTGTGCGGGACCGTAGCCCAGCTTCATGGAGACGGTTGCGAATGGTCCTCGCCGATACCCCAGGAGCAACAGTGTCCCTAATATGCTGGGAAGTGGCGGTGCGGTCCCCTACGGCACTGCGTAGGATCCTACGGTCTTGGCGTGCATCCGTGCGTCGCTGCGGTCCGGTCCCAGGTCGACGGGCACGTGCACCTTCCGCCGACCACTGGCGACAACATCGATGTACTGTGGAGACCTCACGCCCCACGTGTTTAGCAATTCGGCGGTACGTCCACCCGGCCTCCCGCATGCCCACTATACGCCCTCGCTCAAAGTCAGTCAACTGCACATACGGTTCACGTACACGCTGTCGCGGCATGCTACCAGTGTTAACGACTGCGATGGAGCTCCGTATGCCACGGCAAACTGGCTGACACTGACGGCGGCGGTGCACAAATGCTGCGCAGCTAGCGCCATTCGACGGCCAACACCGCGGTTCCTGGTGTGTCCGCTGTGCCGTGCGTGTGATCATTGCTTGTACAGCCCTCTCGCAGTGTCCGGAGCAAGTATGGTGGGTCTGACACAACGGTGTCAATGTGTTCTTTTTTCTATTTCCAGGAGTATATGAAGCCACTATTCACACGTGAATATTCTTTCATGTCGACAAGATCCGAGTGCCACAGATCATCCAAACCTTTAATCATAACATATCTGAGAGTATTTGTTTTGCGTGCTGGTTTGTGTAGTTTTCGAATTACAGTCTCTATACGTATTCGATGATTCGTCTCTCTCTCTCACACACACACGCTCTCTCTCTCTCTCTCTCTCTGTATCTCTTTCACGTCACAAATTATTCAAACAAATTCAGTCGGATGAGTTGCATTACCAGCGGCAGCTGATGCATGAGCAGTCGTAGGCAGTGTATTAGCTAACTGTGGTCATCGCAGTATACAGGATGTTACAAAAAGGTACGGCCAAACTTTCAGGAAACATTCCTCACACACAAATAAAGAAAAGATGTTATGTGGACATGTGTCTGGAAACGCTTAATTTCCATGTTAGAGCTCATTTTAGTTTCGACAGTATGTACTGTACTTCCTCGACTCACCGCCAGTTGGCCCACTTGAAGGAAGGTAATGTTGACTTCAGTGCTTGTGTTGACATGAGACTCATTGCTCTACACAACTAGCATCAAGAACATCAGTACGTGGCATCAACAGGTTAGTGTTCATCACGAACGTAGTTTTGCAGTCAGTGCAATGTTTACAAATGTGGAGTTGGCAGATGCCCATTTGATGTATGGGTTAGCACGAGGCAATAGCCGTGGCGCGGTACGTTTGTATCGAGACAGATTTCCAGAACGAAGGTGTCCCGACAGGAAGACGTTCGAAGCAATTCATCGGCGTCTTAGGGAGCACGGAACATTCCAGCCTATGACTCACGACTGGTGAAGACCTAGAACGACGAGGACACCTGCAGTGGACGAGGCAATTCATTGTGCAGTTGACAATAACCCTAATGTCTGCGTCAGAGAAGTTGCTGCTGTACAAGGTAACGTTGACCTCGTCACTGTATGGAGAGTGCTACGGGAGAACCAGTTGTTTCCGTACCATGTACAGCGTGTGCAGGAACTATCAGCAGCTGATTGGCCTCCACGGGTACACTTCTGCGAATGGTTCATCCAACAATGTGTCAATCCTCATTTCAGTGCAAATGTTCTCTTTACGGATGAGGCTTCATTCCAATGTGATCAAATTGTAAATTTTCACAATCAACATGTGTGGGCTGACGAGAATCCGCACGCAATTGTGTAATCACGTCATCAACACAGATTTTCTGTGAACGTTTGCGTAGGCATTGTCGGTGATGTCTTGATTGGGCCCCATGTTCTTCCACCTACGTTCGATGGAGCACATTATCATGATTTCATATGGGATACTCTACCTGTGCTGCTAGAACATGTGCCTTTACAAGTACTACACAACATGTGGTTCATGCAGGATGGAGCTCCTGCACATTTCAGTCGATGTGTTCGTACGTTTCTCAACAACAGATTCGGTGACCGATGGATTGGTAGAGGCGGACCAATTCCATGGCCTCCACGCTCTCCTGACCTCAACCCTCTTGACTTTCATTTATGGGGGCATTTGAAAGCTCTTGTCTACGCAACCCCGGTACCAAATGTAGAGACTCTTCGTGCTCGTGTTGTGGACGGCTGTGATACAATACGCGATTCTCCAGGGCTGCATCAGCGCATCAGGGATTCCATGCAACGGAAAGTGGATGCATGTATCCTCGCCAACGGAGGAAATTTTGAACATATCCTGTAACAAAGTGTTTGAAGTCACGCTGATACGTTCTGTTCCTGTGTGTTTCCATTCCATGATTAATGTGATTTGAAGTAATAAAATGAGCTCTAACATGGAAAGTAAGCGTTTCCGGACACATGTCCACGTAACATATTTTCTTTCTTTGTGTGTGAGGAATGTTTCCTGAAAGTTTGGCCATAACTTTTTGTAACACCCTGTATGTGCGGCAGGAGTCGACTGTACACTCTTTTAGGCTGAATGTCGATACCATCACAGCTGCTATTTTTTCCACCATCCAACACCGGTTTTATAACGGATTTGTACTTCCCATAGTTTTGGATTTTCGCATTCTTTTGCATATCTGTCAAACGTAATATTTCAAATATTTCACGATACATTTTCATATCTTTAGGCGAATAATTTACAGCTTTTTGCGGGTCTTAGGAAAAAATGTTGAGTAGACCAGGTGTTCTCTGAAACTGTTACCTATCTGTATTATGTTCTGATTTAAACTTACAGGCTGCATGCGCAGCATGTGCGGTTTTCCTCTGCTGGCACCAAATGTTTTGTCTATCCTGGCGTCACTGTGATGTTTAACGAACCCGGCAATATCGTCGGCATCGTCGTCGTTGTGTAATTTCGCTGAGAGTTCATCGAGAGTTCCAGTAACAGGTTTAAAGATTTCTCGCATTGTCTGCTCTCGATCCAAATGTCCTAACTTCAGCAGCCACAACTTCTCTCGAAAGACCTTCTGTTCAGTGATGACCTTACATTTAGTCGACAGCTCGTTATATCCTAATTGGACTTCTATTTCTTATGCTGCTCGCCCTTCTTGGTAACAGTTATTTTCCCTTGAGTTAAGTAGCCTACTTTCTCTTCAATTGCAACAACCTGTTTGTAAAATGTCTCCCTTTTAATAACAGCTATCTCCCCTTCAGCCAAGTCGTTTACTTTCTTTTCGACTGCATTACTCCGATCATCCAGCGTATTATTCAGTCTCAGAAGGGTATGACAATACGTCTCTAGTTCCTTAAGCTCGCCTCCAACTTTATATTCGAGACTTTGAATTTTTGCGTCCATGTACAAGAGAATGTTTTGTCTATGCACATCCATGCTATCAGTCTGAGCTCCCGGCCTGCATGCGAATTTATCCAGGGTGATGAGTATGCTTATGTACCCACCTCCTTCCATGGCAATATATATATATATATATGAATTCCCGGAAGTTCCATTTATACTATTCAGTTTTCAGGTTTGATCAATAAAGTGAAACCCTTACTGTGAGTAATTCCAGCAAATTGCACATTTCTGTACAAAATCACTGAACGACATATTGGTTCCTACACTATAGTGGTACATGTGTTTTAAACTCAGATTGTTCAGTCCGAATGCTATAATTGAGTTTTCATTATCTTTCACCCGCAACTCTCAAATTATGGAATAGGCCTATGACTCATTCAGGTAAAATACAACAACAGCCAGATGGCGATCCGAAAGGAAATATCGCCGAATTTGATCTTGGTTTCCGAGAGCAACATTGTCACCGTACTAGGCATTACTGAGTGTAACTACTTTTTCCTGCAGGGGGATATCACTACTCTCGCTGAGTATCGTGTATGTTACACAATCTACAAACTGTAATATCTCCTATAATAGTTGGTATTTGGGCTGAAACAGTGTTTTTGAAAATACAGATACATACTCAAAGTGGAATCCATTCGGGTTTGTTAGTAGCGACTTGAGAATATTGTCTTGCCGCAGTTTCGTGGACCTACAATTATTGCACGTCTGTTGTTGGGAAGGAGCACGCCGTTCTCCTTCTGGTCTTCTTCCACGACGTTACATCTGCAGTCGCTTACAACAAAGTCTCAATGCTTCAGCCATCCTGCCATGATATTGTGAACGACAGGTACTGGTATGCAATGGTTTGAATAGTAACCAATGAACGCTATGCCCTGCCATGATACAGGGTATGTCAGGTACTGGATTACAATTAGGTTTTACAGAGAATTTTGTTAAAGGACACGATTTCAGCTGTTGCATGATTGCAGTGAAAATACTGGTAGCAAAAGCTTCACAGTTTGCAGTATAATGAGAGATCAGGAATAATACACACACATGGTTATATGTATTGTTAGTCAACAATCATACATAGTGTGTACTACATCATCAGGTTGTTTATTTGTCTTAATACCAGTAAAGAACATAGAAAATTAAGCCTTCTTTTAAGCACAGAATTCAGCATATATTGCTCTCAAACTTATTGGCAGTACATTAGTTTCCGTTGGCACTTATTGACGCACTGTTCGAAGTCATACACATGCACACTGTTTGCACATAGATATTCTTCAATGTCCCTATACATGGCTTAAATACATGGCAGCCATCAATTCATGCGTCCAAACTCAATGGATAGCACCATCTGCAGACAAAACAAATTCGTAACTGTGGAGTGGAATGCGTAAATGGATGTGTTGCCCAATTTCACACAGAGAGAAGAGTCATTGTTTACTTTCGTAATGGGCAGACTCAGAGCAGCACAGTAAATGTTCAGAGGAGGACTTGCTTGGATGTATTCGGCGATCAACTGCTACTTGACGTAGACTTCTGCGTGACGCAGTTCTTCCCATTCCACCTTAGTAAACCGCACATTAACGCTTTTAGCTGCATTCTCGATCTCTGTCCCAACATGCCAGTCTCTGTCTGTGGATGCTTCTATACCAGTATGTAAACACTTCGAACCATTAGCGATTAAATTACAGATTGAAGCAAACAGTAGCGGTGCAGGGAGTAACTGGTATCTTCTCATCCTCTGTTTCCTCACTTTGTCCATACAGTGTCACCGGAATATTCTGAAATATCGCTTATGATGGGTTCCAGTACCCACCAGGATCCTTGATGCACTTCTGCGAGTAAGGGACTGGCTGGGTGTCTTCAACCGACAATAACAGCTCATTGTCCTGCTCGAGGACAGGATCCCATGTTGCTGCCACTGTTACGGGTCCTCACACGCTGGATGGTGCCACTGCTGCAGGTCCCGACAGGCTGGGACATGTCACTACTGCAGGTCCTCACAGGGCTGAAGGAGCCGCACCCACTGAAGAGCAAAAAGGAAAAAAAAGAAGCCTCTCCAGTCGATATAGAACCACAAAGACTTATTCTTTCTCACTACAATAAACATAGACATTAACCTACCGGTGTTCCGCTAAGTACGGTTGGCGGAGACGTGTTTATTGCTGTTAGAAGTAATCTTGTCGCGAAATTGATGTAGATAGTTCCTGTGAGATAGTATTAGCAGACGTCATTTTTGGAAACCAGAATAAAATAATAATTGGATCATTTCACCGATCTCCCAATTGAGATGATGCAACTGCTGAAACGTTCTAAGAAATCTTGAGTTTGATTTTAACATGTACCCACCTCGTACGTTATAGTTGGTGGTGACTTTAATTAATCCTCGATATATTGGCGAAAACAGATGTTTAATTCCGGAGGAAAGCATAAAACATCTGCAAGGGTCCTGTAGTCCCCTTTCATTAACATTTTATTTGCTTTCCAGTGAGGCAGAAGTCTCTGGCATGCGTGAATCAATGAATGTGGGTGTTTTTCATTTTGCTGTACGGTGGTTTAGTCTGCTGCAGAGAATCAGCGGTAGTCGTACGGAATCGCCAACCCTTGTAGTTTTCAGGTAGGCAAAGAGGTTTGCTATCCTAGTGTGAAAGTTGCCGATGTTAGGTTGGTGGCGGAGGCCTCATCTCTGGGTTTTCCTGGCCACGGGGTCGCGTGGGAGACGTTGGAGTGTGTGAGACTGGCAGTCTGTTCCCAGCTCGCCGAGGGTCTGCAGCCGAAGTCTCTTCGAAGAACGGTGAGTTATCTTAACCGCGTGACCTGTTGGCTTGTAGGAAGAGGGGAGCTTTTAGCTTTCGGTTCAAAAATGGTTCAAATGGCTCTGAGCACTATGGGACTTAACATCTGTGGTCATCAGTCCCCTGTAACTTAGAACTACTTAAACCTAACTAACCTAAGGACATCACACACATCCATGCCCGAGGCAGGATTCGAACCTGCGACCGTAGCAGTCGCGCGGTTCCGGACTGAGCGCCTAGAACCGCTAGACCACCGCGGCCGGCTAACTTTTGGTCTTGCGTGTCATCTCATAAAGATTAATTTGCTGCGTCGCAGCTAGGAATGTAAGGCTTTTGCGGATTTTCAGCTTTCAGTTTGATTCCTAATGTAGACTTGATTTTGATCCGTAAGAGGAAGGTAGCACAAAGGTGTTGTATATATTTAAGCGCCCTCGGTTCAGTGTGAATGTTTGTGTGCCTGCAAATGCGTATGTGTGCATTCTAATATTTTCCGAATCTTGGTAATCTTTTCATCTTCGTGAATTTTCTTTGTCCCATTACTTTACGTCCGGTGGAAACGTTCCACAAGGGTTAATATTAGAGTTTGTTGGCCCTCTGCCATTATCATTTGTCTATTCAAATGTGTCCTCTGTAAAATATTAATTGTTCGCGACTGTGTAGTTTGATTTTACTAAAATTTGGTCACCTAGGAATTGTGTCTCCAAGAACCACGTGGGCATACGAGTCTGTTGTGAGATGAGTAGCGTTTCACAAGCAGTTGTGCTTAGTTACCAGGCAACAGCAGTTCTATAGATCCATTAAATCAATGTTTTAAGGAATAAATAATTTTGCATCCAATCTCATGCAGTGTATCAATGTTACGACTCCGTCACCTGTTACAACTCCGTCACCTGTTACTCCGGCATGTTATCCTTGCAGGACGTCGCAAGGACAACATTGAGGGTTTTCGTAATCTGCTCCTAGAACTTGAGTGCGATGCGAACGGCAGCGCGCGTAATTACGGCAGAAGCGACTACGAGCAGCAGTCTCGCGAGCGGAGCCGCAGCCGTCGGGGCAGATCCTACTCACGTTGCAAGGGGTCACCTGGGGGTCACAGAGCGAGAGATCGTTGGCAGCGTTGCGACTCTTCGCGGAACTCGGGTAGAGCCAATGATGCCAATGGTCACGGATCGCCAAGAGGGAATCGGAGACACCCCGGAGACATGGAGAGATATGGAAATGAGCAGCGATTTAGGCGTAACTACGGCAGACTAGGGAACGGTAGTCATGACTCTCCCTGGAATGATTACCGACGAAACAATGGCAGTAGTGCTATAAACAGTGCGGGTGGTCCGCCAGCGGGTGTAGAAATTCGTCCGGCAAATCCCCGACACAATCCGCCTAATGCCCCTATTCAAATGGAACAATGACAGTTGACTGACGCAGAAGGCGTCAACTTACTGAGGACCAATGCTACTGTCGATATTGGAGTACATTTGATTGAGTAAGAAGCAGATGATCATGCACCACTGAGATCGGAACGACGTATTTCCCCTATGTTTTTGATTCATTTCTTATGTGGGTAAAATTAAAGTGTATTATTTCCTACGAATTGTGAAGGGTTCATAAATAAATGCGAGTGCAGGCTTTCTAGGTGAATTTCATATATGAAGTCTTCACGGGTTCTCAGTCGAATAGCATCGTCATCTCGTAGCAACGTTTCGATGGAATGTGTGTTCGCCTGAAGGTGATGGAGATGGTTCATCAATATGTTTACTGTTGTATCTCCTTTTCAGCAGAAAAGGGTCGCGCTGTGTAATTTTATAACATCAGAGTATGAATGGTTATGAGGGTCAGATGAGGTGCTTTCTCTCACAGTAAGATAATTTTGTTTTCCTCATGAGTGAAAGGCATAGAGTATGATGGTGTGGCGAGTAAATGGTCGTAAAGTGGTTGGTTATCATTAATTCCAATTGTAGCGTATTTATTCCCTCTAGGTGAGGATGATTTTGTGAGATTTGCAACTGTACTGCGATGTTTATGCGCCCATCTGATGCCTTGCAGGTTGATGGATAATTGCGTAAAGTAAACTTCAGTGGTGGTGTATTTATTCCCTTTAGGTGAGGATGATTTTGTGGGACTTGCAAATGTACTGCGCTGGTTATGAGGCGATTTGATGACTTGTAGGTTGATGGATTTTTGTATGAAGCGAGACTTATAGTGTTTGATTTTCAGTGATGCCACATTATTAGAAGTATAATTTGCCACCACCTAGTACTAAGTACATTTAAGGGTACCAGAATATGGAAGGCCTGGAAGATGAATATTGAAACACGTTTTAACCTTATGCAATTTTGTATTTGGTAAGTAGTCAATGTAACAACCTATAAGTGCGAAATAACGTGAAGGTATGTGAGGATCCCTGGCGACACGTGGTGAGTAATGGTGCAATGGTTGTGTTTATCGTATGACATTTAGTAAGGTGAGAAATAATGGCTATGGGAAAATTATTAGATTTTATTTGGCAAACCTTTATGTGTTTAAGTGTAGGATAAAGTGATTCTGACTTCCATTTTATGCCCACTAATTCCGTTTAAACCAATCTGATGCCTAAATATTAACACGTTATAATTCCAGGTATGAGATGTATGAACCTTCTGCGTCTCATTAACCAATACTACTATTGTGAAATGTTCATAGAAAAGACCTCACAGAAATTTTCCACAGATCAGCAAACGTGCTCTGCAAACCATGGAGAAGCAGTCAAAATAGAGCAATATGGATGTGGAAAAAAACCATTTTTTATGTGTGGGAATCGTAGTCGTCCTGTATGTTTGTGGTGACTGGTACAAATTCTGTAGATTGTGTGTGGGAATGTGGTTGGTAGTAGATAAAGTTTGGTGTTTTTAGACAGCAGCGTCACCAAATCTACTCCAGTTCCTTACCAAATCTTGTAAAAGACCTGTCCTGAACCATTCCCTCAACGTATGTAATGCTGTATCTATGTTATATAAGAAGGACCGCATCTTAGTTGTTTAAAATTTGAGCGTCATGTCGCTCTAGTGAAGGGAACTCAGATAATTTCCAAAGAGTTAAATTCATTTCTCTTTATCGTTAAAACTTACCCTATTGTTTAATAATTCGTCATATAAGTTTTCTTTTTTTTTTAGATTATTAAGAAGGCCCTCTTTGTAAAATCAATTTCGGGTAATTTTTCATCGATTAGTCAGTAGTAAGAATTTCCTCTCATTTTTTTGTAATATTTGCTTCATATCATGTGAAAGTGTCTATGAGTGCAGCTATTTAGTGGACGTAACATCGCCAGGCCGCCCAGCGAGCCTGCGCATCAGAAAGTACGGAACCTCCTGCAGTGGCAGGTATTGCGGTGCCTTGCTATCAACAGCAATCCAGCGGTGTGGCGAGCGGTCACAGCTGTTTCCACGCCAGAGGAGGGCGGATGCTGGTTTTCCCCCAACTCCGGAGTGTCGGCCAGGGCAGACGGCGTGGCGTGGCAGGACATCGCCCCGGTCGCTGATCCGCGCCAGGAACCGGCGGGCGGCGCTGGGTTTGCGTGATGCAGAGGAGCGTCGCTCGCGCACACACAAGCAATATTTGGGCACGACCAAAAAACGTTAATGCGGTCTGACGGCATGGCTCCTGGTCTATTGAGACGTTAACATCCAGAAAGGTGGTTTCGCTGAGGTTCACGGCACGGGAGCGTGGCCATGTGACAAGTACAGAGCTGTCCAGTTGCTACCAAATAGCACCTGAAGTGGGCATTCCCTGCTTGCTGAGGGAAGGCACGAAGAAGAGCTTAGTAGCACTACAGCACTTAACATCTATGGTCATCAGTCCTCTAGAACTTAGAGCTTCTTAAACCTAACTAACCTAAGGACTTTACACACATCCATGCCTGAGGCAGGATTCGAACCTGCGACCGGAGCGGTCGCGCGGTTCCAGACTGAAGCGCCTAGAACCGCTCGGCCACTCCGGCCAGCTAGCTTTTGGTCTCGCGTGTCATCTTATAAAGATTAATTTGCTGGGTCGCAGCTAGGAATGTAAGGCTTTTGCAGATTTTCAGCTTTCAGTTTGATTCCTAATGGAGACTTGATTTTGATCCGTAAGAGGAAAGTCGCACAAAGGTGTTGTATATGTTTAAGCGCCCTCGGTTCAGTGTGAATGTTTGTGTGCCTGCAAATGTGTATGTGTGCATTCTAATCTTTTCCGAATCTTGGTAATCTTTTCATCTTTCTGAATTTTCTTTGTCTCATTACTTTATGTCCGGTGGAAACTTTCCACAAGGGTTAATATTAGAGTTTGTTGGCCCTCTGCCATTATCATTTGTCTATTCAAATGTGTCCTCTGTAAAATCTTAATTGTTCGCGACTGTGTAGTTTGATGTTACTAAAATTTGGTCACGTAGAAATGGTGTCTCCACGAACCACGTGGGCATACGAGTCTGTTGTGAAATGTGTAGCGTTTTACAAGCATTTGTGCTTAGTTACCAGGCAACAGCAGTTCTATAGATGCATTACATTAATATTTTAAGGAATAAATAATTTTGCCTCCAATCTCATCCAGAGTACCGATGTTACGTCTCTGCTTGTAGTTTTCCTTGTTAGCCCATCCATAGCGTTTCCATGCTCACAAGTCCAATAATTAGTGTCCCTTTTTATTTAAAACAAATGCTTTGGAATAGATGTTGTTTTCAGGAATGTTGCTGCCAGCTGCACGTATGCACAATGTTCACGCACTCCTTACTTTATTCAAATTTGATTCATGTGAACCACGTCTGGATCATATAAGTAATTACATCTCATTCTTTCTCAGTGACTTTACAATGAATGTTCTTTTGGGAGTTTTTCTTATGAATAAATTAAGTAATTTTCCGACTCAGCGCATTGATTTCAATGTCAGATATCATTTTCTTATTCAAAGTGCGTGTGTCTCTTTTAGCCATCAGGATACATTCAAAGTTCGCTTTACGCTTCTTACGCATAGCGACCTTTTATTCACGCTACTTACACCTCATGCGAAATTGCGCTAAACGCATTCTCTGATAATTATTTCGAGCAGCTAGTTCATGAGGCCACGCGAATAGTAAACGGTTGTGAAAACACATTTGACCTCTTAGCAACAAATAATCCTGAGTTAATAACGATCATCAAAACGGATACAGGGATAAGTGAACACAGTGTTGACGAAGCGAGATTGAATATTGTAGCCCCTAAATCCTCCAAACAGAAACGAAAAATATACCTATTCAAAAAAGCAGATAAAAATTCACTTGATGTCTTCCTGAGAGACAATCTCCACTCCTTCCAAATTAATAATATAAGTGTAGACCAGATGTGACATGAATTCAAAGTAATAGTATCGGCAGCAACTGAGAGATTTATACCAAATAAATTAACAAACGACGGAGCTGATCCTCGTTGGTACACAAAACAGGTCAGAACACTGTTGCAGGAACAACGAAAGAAACATGCCAAATTTAAACAGACGCAAAATTCGCAAGATTGGCGATCTTTTACAAAAGTTCGAAATTTAGCACGAACTTCAATGCGAGAGCCTTATAACAGTTTCCACAACGAAACTTTGTCTCGAATCCTGACAGAAAATCCAAAGAGATTCTGTTGTATATGGCTTAGTGGCCAGAAACAATCAATGCATTCTCTCCGTGATAGCAATGGAGATACTATCGATGACAGTGGTGCCAAAGCAAAGTTAAGCCTTCCGAAATGCCTTCACAACAAAAAACGAAGTAAGTATTCCAGAATTGCCGGCCGCGTGGCCGTGCGGTTCTGGCGCTGCAGTCCGGAACCGCGGGACTGCTACGGTCGCAGGTTCGAATCCTGCCCCGGGCATGGGTGTGTGTGATGTCCTTAGGTTAGTTAGGTTTAAGTAGTTCTAAGTTCAAGGGGACTTATGACCTAAGATGTTGAGTCCCATAGTGCTCAGAGCCATTTTTATTCCAGAATTCGAATCAAGAACAGCTGCCAATATGAGTAACGTAGAAGTAGTAAATCCACTTAAATCACTTAATAAAAGCAAGTCTTCTGGTCTAGACCGTTCCTTTCAGAATATGCTGATGCATTAGCTCTATACTTAACAATCATATACAACCGTTCGCTTGACGAAGGTTCGGTACCCAAAGACTGGAAAGTTGCACAGGTCACAGGAGTAATCCACTTAACTACAGGCCTATATCATTAACGTCGATATGCAGCAGGATTATTGAACATATTGAAAGGTATCTGCTAAGGTCTGATCAGGGTAGCTCCAGAAAATAGTCGGTAGTTGCCAACCGCAAGGTTTTAATAGGAGGATCTTTTTTGATGGTTAAGAGATCCGGGCGCACACAGTAAAAAAAAAAAAAAAGCAGACGTCTGTAGGTGCCCGGAGGAAGCAGACATGTGATGACAGCGTTAAGGTAGGTCGCTGCCCCGGACCAAACTTTAGCACATAAATGAGAGAAGATATATAATCATTTCAAAGTGGTTTTTGTTAGATAATGTTCAGAGTTAGGATTTGTATGTCCAAGGTTTGACGCAGTAAGCGTTTTGTAAATTTTTTTGTAAGAGTGATTCGTGCAACGAAAATGTTTCAAATAGTAGGTTTTGTGTATGACTTAAAATTTTAACAATATATATATATATTGAGATCAACATTGTGTTTAAATCTAACAGCCGAATCGTAATCCACATCCTTTGCTTGTATTGAATATTAAGATGAGTAATAAACTAAAGTTACCCACCGATGAAAGAATCAAGTAAACTTCAGGGCCAAAAGTTAATTTTCCAGTACCATCTTAATGCCAGTGCACAGATGGCATTATTATCTTAAACTTGATTGGTGAGTCAAATACATGTAGCATTTCTGGCAAAATGGAGGAGTACAAGAGACAAGTTCACGCACGCAGTCAGATGCAGGTTTGGTGAATAATTAATTTAGAACCACCTATCACTGATACTTTCACAGAATAAAAGTATACAATTTTGGTTAGATACTTTCAATATATCGTGATCGAACATTATGAATTACCTCGAAAAAACGGTCTATTGACACACAGTCAACATGGGTTTAGAAAAAATACTTCTTGTGAAACACGACTAGCTCCTTAGTCGCATGAATTGTTGAGTGCTACTACTGAACGATTCCGTACTTCTGTATTTCTGGAAGGCTTTTGACACGATGTCACACAAGCGGCTTGTAGTGAAATAGCGTGCTTATGGACTATCGTCTCAGTTGTGTGACTGGGTTTGTGATTTCCTGTAAGAGTGGCCACAGTTCGCTTTAACTGATGGAAATTCATCGAGCAAAACAGAAGTGATTTCTGGCGTTCCCCAAGGTGGTGTTGTAGGCCCTTTGCTGTTCCTTTACTACGTAAAGGATCTGGGAGACAATCTGAGCAGCCGTCTTAGGATGTTTGCAGATGACACTGTCGTTTATCGAGTAATAAAATCATCAGAAAATCGAAACAAATTGCAAAACGATTTAGAAAAGTTATCTGAATGGTTCGAAAATTGGCAGTTGGCCCTAAATAACGAAAAGTGCGAAGTCATCACCATGTGTGCTAAAAGGAATTTGTTAAACTTCTGTTACACGATAAATCAGTCAAATCTAAAGGCCGTAATTTTAACTAAGTGGCTAGGAATTACAATTACGAACACCTCAAATTGGTAGGAACACACAGAAAAAGTTGTAGGGGAGGCCAACCAAAGATTGCGATTTGTTGGCACGACATTTAGAAAATGTAAGATATCTTCTAAGGAGACGGCCTACACTACGCATGTCTGTCCTCTTTTAGAATACTGCTGCGCGGTGTGGGATCCTTACCATATAGTACTGACGGAGTACATTGACAAAGTTCAAAGAAGGGCAACGCGTTTTCTATTATCGCAAAATATGGGAGAGAGTGTCACTGAAACGATACAGGATTTGGGCTGGACATCATTAGATGACAGGCGCTTTTCGTTGCGACGGAATCTTCTCACGAAATTCCAATCACCAACTTTCTCCATTGAATGCGAAAATATTTTGTTGGCGTAGACCTTCATAGGGAGGAACGATCACCACAATAAAATCAGGGAAATCAGAGCGCGTACGGAGAGATATAGGCGTTCGTTCTTTCCGCGCGCTATATGAGATTGGAATGATAGAAGACTGTTTTGGTAAACATTTTTGGAAAGCAGTGATCAATTAATTGTTATATTTTGACTAAAGTTCAGTCTTGATCAGATCATGTATGTTTTAATGATATAGGTAACCGGTTTCGGTTCTTTCTACAAAACCATCATCAGACCCATGGCTCCCTTAGGATGGATCAGTTGACTGCGTAGCAGCGAGGAGAGCTCCGCCTACCATCCTAAGGGAGCGATGGGTCTGATGATGGTTTTGTAGAAAGAACCGAAACCGGTTACCTATATCATTAAAACATACATGATCTGATCAAGACTGAACTTTAGTCAAAATATAGAAGACTGTGATGGTTGTTCGATGAACCGTCGTCCAGGCACATGTGATTTGCAGAGTATTCGTGTAGATGTAGATCTAATATGCTTTTAAACCTATACACTCTATTCTTGGTCTTCCACTCTTATTACTCCCTCTTGATTCTTGTATATATTATATGTTACCCTGTTGCCGTAATGCTTAGCCACTTTTTTTCAGAATTCCGAACATGTTGCACATTTCACTTTGTCGAACGATTTCTCTAGGTCAACAATATGTATGAACCAGTCTCGAATTTTCTTTAGTCTCCCTTGCACTATCAACTGCGGCGTCAGAGAATCCTACCTGATGTGTTCATTTTTCCTGAAGCCAAACTGTCATCTAACAGAACCTCAATTTTCTTTTCCATTCTTCTGTGTATTATTCTTAACAGAAACTTGGATGTATGAGCCGCTTAGCTGATCGTGCAATGTTCTCGCTCTTGTCGGCTCTTGCAGTCTTCATAATAGAGTGGATGATGTTTTTCCAAAAGTATCATGAGTTCTAGACGTTTTGGTGCCACTTTCCGCAATGGTTTCAGATTTTCTGATGAAGTGTTATCTATCCCTTCTGCCTTATACGATCTTAAGTCCTCCAAAGCTCTTCCCTACTGACATCTGTTCTCTGTTCTATCGCTTTATCAGGCAAGCTGTCCACCTCATAGAGGTCTTCAATGTACTCTTTTAACCTATCCGCTCTGTCGTCTGCATCTGACAGTGGAATACCCATTGCACTCTTAATGCCCCACCATTGCTTTTAATTTCACTTAAGGTTATTTTGGTCATGGTTATTGCCGCAGAGGTAACACCTGCTACCTTCAGATCATCGAAGTTAAGCACTGTTCGGATTGGGGAACACTTCAGTGTGTCACCATCCGGTCTACCGAGTGCTGTTGGGAGATGGGGTGGACTCAGCCATTGTGAATGCAGTTGAGGAGCTATTTGATTCAGAAGTAGGGACACGCGTCACTAAAACTGACAATGGCCGGGAAAGCGGTGTGCTGACCACGTACTCCTCCATATATAAATCCAGTGACACCTAAGGGCTGAGAACGACACGGCGGCTGGTCGGTACCGCGGGCCCTCAAGAACTGTTACGAAGTGTTTGTTTCGTTTGAAGGTTGTTTTGTCGTTCCTATGTATTGAGTCAGTTCTCATGGTAATCATTTCTTTTTTCGATTTCTTCACATGTTTCATGATAGCATTTCGCCTTAACTTCCCTGCACTTCCTATTCACTTCATTCATATGTGACTTCTATTTCTGTATTCCTGAATTCCCGTAAACATTTTTGTAGTTCCTTCTTTCGATCAGCTGAAGTATTTCTCCAGTTACCAATGGTTTCTTTGCAGTTATCTTCTTTGGACCTATATTTTTCTTTCCAGCTTCTGTGATTGCCATTCCATTTCTCTTCAACCGAACTTCCTACTGAAATATTAATTAATGCATTACCTGTAGCCTCAGAGTACTTCTGTATCCCACCTTCTTACACATTGATTCCTCTTGACTAATGTACTAAAATTCGGTCCCTACGTCATCGCTACTAAATTGTTAGTTCAGTCTGTATCTCTTCCTTCGTATGCCTTGAAGTCTACTATCAGATTTGGGAATCTCTGCCTGACTATGATGTAATCTAACCGAAATCTCTCCATATATCCCGGCCTTTTCCAAAATGCCTCCTCCTCTTGTGATTCTTGAATAGACAATTCGCTATTAAAAGCTGAAATCTTGTTGCCGAAGTTAATTAGTCTTTCTCCTCTCTTATTTCTGGTACCAAGTCCATAATCCTCCATAACCCTTTCTTCTACTCCTTCTCCTACAAAATCATTCCAAACCCTCATGAGTACTAGATTTTCATTTCCTTTTACGTATTGAATTATCCATCGAATATCATCATATATGTGACTTCTGAAATTTTCCCGGTGTATATCTTCTTCTAATAATTTCCGGGTATGCAGTCGGATCCCGTCGACATTCTGCCACGATATTTCGGCCCAGAGACGTATGGCCATCATCAGGTGAGTACACAAATACTGAAGAGCCCAGGTGCAGTCGCGGCATTTATGCCGAATCTCGTGCATGCGAAATGTACTGGCATCCTACAGCGCATGCGCCAGGTGTTGACATGCGCAGCGTAGTCGAGTTGTACGTGTTGCACTCGTTGGTGGAAGTAAAAGATCATCTAGTCATTGAGTATTGCTAAAGGTTTAAACTTCGCTCCTACGCCTGCTTCACTGCCTTTAACGGATTTCATCAGTTCCATTGAGGAAGCCATTAGACGTCTCCTTGTGGATTCTGCAGACGAAATTCGACGTGAATCTTGCCGAACATTGTTGAAATGTGCGCCACAACGAAGTAACATCTCGTCAAGTGAAAGAGCTGCTCTCCACAGCCTCAGAGAAGATACTAGCACAGTAGTACTGCTTGCGGATAAGGGTAACGCCGCACTTCTTCTGACAAGAGAAGCCTACAACGAGAAGATATATAGTCAGCTAAATGATTATACCTACCGCAGAACCGAAAAGGACCCAACAAGCCGAATATCAAGGAAAACTGCTACCCTTTTGAACGACTGTTCTCTACCTGAACAAGTTATCAAGAGATTGAGACCACACAATGCAGTGCCACCAAGACTCTATGGTCTTCCCAAGATACACAAGTATGGTGCACCACTACGATTAAAAGTGAGTAACATTGGTGCTACGACCTATTCTATAGCAAAATGTCTGGCCTCACTACTAAAGCCGTATGTGGGTAAGTGTTGCCACCTTATACGTAATTCCGAGGAATTTGTCGGTCGCTTGAAGGAAGTTAAACTTAGCAGCTCGGATTTATTAGTCAGCTTTGATGTGATCTCACTTTTTACCAAAGTGCCTTTAATGGAATCGTTACGTATTATTGGTAACTTATTCAGTGCTGAACTGACGGCCTTGTTTGAACATATACTCTCCTCAACGTACTTTTTATTCAATGATGAATTCTTTGAACAAACAGACGGCTTCGCCATGGGAAGCCCTTTGTCCCATATGGTGGCTAATCTTTTATGGTGGATTTTGAGGAGAAAGCACGTGAGTCTGCTGTTTTAAAGCCTACGGTCTTCTGGCAGTACGTAGACGATACTTTTGTTGTATGGCCTCATGCCGGACAGGAACTGGAGAAATTCCTTCATCACTTAAACTCATTACGTGAGAACATCAGATTCACGATGGAGATTGAAAAAGATGGCACTCTACTATTTCTAGACGTGCTAGTACGCCGTAAAAATGATGGGTCATTTGGACATTCTGTGTACAGGAAACCGACTCACACAGGTCTGTATCTCCAGGCGTATCTCCAGGCCATCAGCCAGCACAAACAGCCGGTGTTCGCAGTACCTCAATACATCGAGCGCATGTAATATCTTATGATGAAAACCTCCACGCAGAATTAGAACACTTGGAGAAAGTTTTTAAAGAGAATGGCTACACTTCACGCCAAATAAGGAGGGCCATGCGCAACTGTCATAAAAAGAAGCAACGCACTGAGGACGCTGATGACTATAAATCAACTGCGTTCCTTCCATACGCGGGGAATGCGTCGTCGAAGATAGACAGATTACTGAAGAAAAATTAAATCGAGGTTATCTTCCGTCCACAAGCAAAGAACCGGGCCCTAGTTGGATCCGTTAAAGACGATTTACAACTGAAGAAAGCAGGCGTCTACAAAATTTCCTGTGAATGTGGTTCTGCATATATAGGCCAGACGACAAGAACTGTCCATGAACGATGTACAGAACATGAAAGATACACCCGTCTGCGGCAACCGTCAAAATCGGCAGTAGAAGAGCACTGTACTTCTTTGGGACATTCAATGGAATACAATGGAACAAAAATTTTAGCTCCGGTTTCCGGATTTTGGGATTCCGTAACCAAAGAATCAGTAGAAATACGTCTTGCCGATAATCTTATAAATCGTGACAACGCTTTTCAGCTGGATAAAAATTGATAAGTGGAAATACGTCTTGCCGATAATCTTATAAATCGTGACAACGGCTTTGAGCTGGATAAAAATTGGAGTCCTGTTATTAAAATTATACAATCACAGCGGAATCGATGGCGTCATTCGATACTCAATGACTAGATGATCTGCGCATGTCAACACCTGACGGAGGCACTGTAGGATGCCAGTACTTCTCGCATGCGCGAGATTTAGCATAAATGCCGCGACTGCACCCGGGCTCTTCAGTAGTTGTGTACTCACCTGACGATGGCGAGACGTCCCTGAGGTGAAATGTAGTGGCAGAATGTCGACGGGATCCGGCTGCATACCCGGAAATTATTAGAAGAAAAAATCCTCATATATTTTCTTTGTCTCTTCAGCTTTGGATGTCAGCACATATTCCTGAGCCTTTTTGTCGATGTTGATTTGCTGTGTTGATTCTGATCGCTGAATTCTCCACAGTAGCACACTCTCTGTCATGGTGTCTTATTCATAACGAATAACATTCCCACTATACCATTTTCTGCTGTTGTTGATGTTATCGACTACTCATCCGGCCAGAAATCCTTGACTTCTTTCCATTTCACTTCACTGACTCCCTTTACATCTAGATAGGGCGATTTCCATTTTCACTCTTTCTATCTTCCCTACCATGTTAAAACTTCTGACTTTCGACACCCTGACGTTGAACATTACCTTTCGTCGGTTATTCAACCTTTTTCTCGTGGTTACCTCGCCCTTGGCAGCCCCTCCCGGGGATCTGAATGGGAGACTAGTATGGAATCTTTTGCCACGTGAGAGATAATCATGGAACGTTTTCAGTTATAGGCCACATGTCCTGTGGATACACATAATGTGTCTTTAATGCAGTGGTTTCCATTGCCTTCTCCATCCTCATTCTCCCGGTGCAGTACATCATCACCTACAATTTTTGTATTCCGTTATGTGACCAGCAGCCGGCTGATTTATGACGTGCTAAGGCTGGTAGCTTGTAACTTGTGCCTAGTATTCCAGATCTCCTGGACATCTCGTTCAACAACATGCTGCAAGACCTCATGTTGCCCATACTGTCCTCACCTAACTTGATGGTCAGCGTGTTTGAGTGTTGCTCTGGCAATTACGATCTGTAGCGCTTTCGTCCATCCTCTATACGGTAAGGGTTGCCTAAATATTCGAACACCTCCACTCACCAACTTCCACGATTGAACTCTGCCGAATATTTTATCCAAAATGGAATTATGTACCCGTTCTTCTCATCCAAGGTCAGTTCGTCTATATGTCCAGCCATCTTGATGCTTTTGCTGCTGTCAGGATTGGCAGCCGTGTGTACATGATTTCACCCCACGAATACGCACAAATTTCCTGCATACTTAATCACGTATAAAATTTCGTTATTCGTTATCCATTCTGGCGTTGCCGTTTCAATGGCCCTTCTGCAGTAGAACATGGCCACGTTTGTGGTTGGGTAACATCTTTACAAGCGAGAACAACTGCCTGCTCTATCTTTGCAACACTGTAGAATTTTCTCTGGATTCCCCTAAAATATTTATCATCGTTGACCACCTACTTATTCTTTAATAAGTATTTCGTTATCACTCACACAGTGCAACAAAATTGTTTAAGTGATCCATAGCACTATTAGTAATAGAACTGTAAAACCCTCATGTCTGCCTGTCTGATCACGCTAGTCTCGAAAACTACTGAATGAATTTTCATGGGGCTTTGCGACGGTAGTCAAAGATTACTGTAGAGTAATTATTCTTCCTAACAGCACTCCATATGAACAAACCAGTTGCATCATTTGCCTGTGGTTTCTTGGTCCTTAGGTATTTGTGTCATTCACATTTCGGTTTAAAAAGAATAGCCCTATACAGACATAGGATCGAGCAGCCCATGTCTGCTTTCATGCCCACAGCTAATTCACTGCAAATAACAGTCTGTAGCTAAAAGTCAAGTAGTCTATGCTTTGGCTAGAATTGCGATTTAATAAAACAAAAGTTACATGAATAATGTAACAGCATTGTTCTACTCTAGCATCTGTAATTGATGAAGATGACAGAGAATTATGTTGAATAACGTTTGTTCAAGAAAGGACATCTGAAATAAAAGGGAAGTCGTCTTACGATATTCATTTAAAATACAGACAGATAATATCAGCGTCTAATGCAGCAAAGTTACTTTGAGAGCGTTACGAGAATGGTAAGAAAGTCCAAAAACTAGATAGTCATCAAAGACATGCGGGAACTAAGTCCATTTTGTGATCACAACACTCGAAATATTCACCAGCTCAAAACTGTTCAGAGTTAACACAAGAGATACGAAGAATAGTAACTCATATTCGTTCTATCCTCAGCTCCTTAATACAAGTGAAAAAAAAATTAGAGTGCTACTCTGGAGCACATTCAGACTTCTCGAAATACAAAGTCTCTACCAAAGTATTGTAGCTATCGTTCACCGCCAAGAATCAATCATCTAGAAGACGGAATTACGCCCGTTACTCTAGGCGGGTCCGTCTTCTTCCCAGAATCGCTCCCTTCTGGGATAGAAAGAAATGTCATAAACATTCTGTCACACTCAGATAATCTACAATATTTGTAAATTTATGTTTGTCCGGAAATAGACGAGCCAGTGTCCCTGCTCAAGTGCGCTCAAGATAAATGATAAGAAATTGTCCTTCAACAGGGTGGGGCACATAAAATTGGCCCAGATGAGTGGATCCAGTTGGATGTGAGTGTATGCATTTAGCCACACAATGTGACGTGCACACGACGTTTACGCCAACCGTGTGGTCCACACCAGTTCAGAACATAGTGCGCGGGGGCCGTGTCACTGTGACCGGAGCAGTGCAATGGGGACCATGGTACTCACAGTGGAGCTGCTCACCCGGGTAACCTAATCTATCAGTGTGAGAATACTTTATGGGGGGAGCCCTCAAGTCTAAGGTGCATCGCAACAGCCCCCTTTGTCTTCAAGAACTACAACAGAACATTTCAGATGAGACTTCAGCAATTCTAACAGTCCAGCTTCGATCCGCCCTCAGCAACTTGTTGACCAGGGCCCAGAGGTGCCAAGAGATGAATGGTGGTCACTTTCAACATGTGTTATAGTCAGGTTAGTACTGTATTTCCTTTCCTCTGCTGTATCTATTTCATTTGCCCCCCCCCCCCCCCTGTATATTGTTTAAACCAGGTATTCCCAACAAAATTTTCTCGATGACTCCCTCATCGAGCATGGTTGGTACCTTGTCATATCACAGTATCAAGTACCTAAAAAAGCCAAATTAAGAGTCTTTTTATACGTTTTCTATATTTGGTACTTAGAAAAAAAATTTACATATTCATTATTGAATAAATGTTGAGCTTAAAACTTTTTCAATTTACCCATCATTGTTATTGTTAAATTTTTGAGAATTGCTCAAAATCTGTGTCTTCAAATCGGGGGTGTTAATACAACAAACTCCTAAAAAAAATTGAATATGAACCTAAAATGACAGGAAAATGTTAAAACTGAGTGTAGTGGTCTTTCAAGTGTACTGCACTTGAGACTGCATTGAGTAGACATGTGTGAAAAATAAGAAAACACTAATTTCATACAAGATATTTTTTTTTTGAAAAAGTACAGTTACAACAGAATACTCCATCAGTACACAGTTAGTTTTAATTTTCAGTTCTTAATGAGATGAGTTCAATCTGACCTTTTGAGTCCATTATTTCTGAAGTATTAGGTTCCAAACTTCAACTTTCACTCTGAAATCCGACCCCATGTCGAGCGGATTCCTATATTTGTCTGTCATGAAACACATGGAAGAAAATGCTTGCTCACACCAATATGTGGTTGCAAATGGAAGGATCTTTTTCATTGCCTTATCTCCAAGTTTCTTGTAGTCCTTCCGTGTTGATGCCCAGAAGTCTGTAATTTTATCACCGATGAAAATGTTTATCATCGTACCACAGCTGGACAGATCTACAAGTTGATCTTGCTCTTCTTTAGTGAGGCCTTGGATTTTGTCCATTTCTTCACAGCTGAAGGGATGTCGAATCCATCTATCGTCAGGGTCAGGTTCAGTGAAATACTCTCTAAAAGTGGTGGCTAGGCTGCGTAGATGCTCGGCTACATTGATCTTGATCTGGTCAGGCAAGCTCTCCTCTGAGGACTCGAAGAATTGTTTTAAAGTAGAAAAGTTAGTTAGTGAATCTTTTCTATCCTTGACGCCCAGATCTGACACTTTTTGACCATAGCACTAATCTTATCCTCAACTTGGAACACGTCTACATTTTTTTAAGGTAAACTCAAGTTTAACACATTCATGTGTTGTACGCATGTCAGCAAAGCCAAGAGAAGTTAGTGAGAAAATCAGCGTACTTTGTGTCAAGAAGGAAGACACGGACCTCGTCTCTAAGTTCAAAAAGATCTTGACAAGATCCTACCTCGAGAAAGCCATCTTACTTCCGTATGAATAAGAAATTGCTGATGCTCACTGCCGATCTCTTTACACTATAGGAAGACGCTAGACGCAGAAGAAAGCGTTCGCTAAAGCTCTGCTCATGCAGGAAGCGGCCGAAACAAAAAATCTGTTATCATACGAAATATATTTAATATATTTTTTATTCTAATAGCATCTTAGGAACCCCTCTTGCATAGCTCGCGGACCCCTGGGGAAACCACTGGTAAACAATTATTTAGGCCAGCGTGACAGAAACGTCTTTTCTTTCTCCGTTCAATTGTGATGTCCACTAACAAATGTTAGTAACAACTTTTAAATAAACAAAGTTTATAATAGCACTTGTAATCAACATGTAAATAATGTTACAGCCAAAATAGTGAAGCATTCATTAAATAAATACGAAACTATGACAATCTGAGATACTGATGCCGTGTTCATTTCCTGTGAAACTGTAGCTGACACGATGTTCTTACTAACATTTGTCCAATGAAAGACATATAGAAGATGTTGTAAATCAATACACAATGTAAATACAGATACGTACTTTTCACGGATGATAGCTATAGTGCAGTGCTATCATCTTAGATAACGTTTGCTGAAATCGCATTAAACAATTAAATGTTGCTAATTCAGAGGTTCCTTGTGTAAATGTTCATTCACTGTGAAATACTAACTTTGCTGTTTTAAAGATATTGAAATTACTGTTGTCTCATTGGATGCGCCTCATTCTTCTTAGATCGCCGACATACTCAGATTTCCGCTAACATTTGACTGTGAGTTATTGTCGAATGTTAAAGAGCTGTAACTTGGATATTTTTATGATTCTCTGAAACTCCGCCATTTCTTGGAGCATCCCCTACACAAAGCTCATGAGACTAACAGACGTCCAAATTTCGAGCTAAACACGCATAACGCTGTAGTCTCCGTAGGTAACCTGAGTGTAGGTTGGGACAAAATATAGGCTACATTTGATCAAAATCAGAATACGGAAGAAACGTATGGTAATTCAAAGTTTTATCTAATCACGTGCTCAGCATAGTGGTTTGGATGTCTAATCATCACTGCATAGTCCATCCATGAAACAATAGAAGGGGCTGCTATTTTCGTAGTACGCTGAAGAACAAATACATAGATGGTGCTGTTAGTATTTTAACTCAGTGACAGCCGTATCTTTGGAAGTTAGCGGCAATGGCAGAATAAAGCACCGCAATCTTATCTTTGTAACTAACAGCGAATTTCCTTGGCTTGGATATATGGATTTATTGATTTCGCTTTGTGTTTTTAAAACTTAACAACATCACTTTGCTTCTTTTGGCAGGTTTTATTAATCTTCTTTGGTAGAAAAAGCAAATATGCGAAGTTGGGTTTGCGATTTGGGTGCCTACTCATCGCATTTTGATTTCGTTTCGTTTGAGAATAAAAATGCCTAGAAAGAGATTCTGTCTTTCTCCATACACCGGTATGGCCAGAAACCTAGATGTTATGTGGTCTGAAGAATGATGAATTTGCTAATACTAATCCGGTTAATTCACCAATTGTAAATAGGAAAATGAACCCTAGAGCTCATAATAATGGTGGGTTGAACTTGAATTTAGTTCCATATAATTTGGCTAATCATCTGAGTACCTTAATTCCTGTAGGTACAGCAATAATTATTGTTGATAATGTGAAGTATTGGTCTGAAGAGTCCAATGAAGATATGCGAGACTTGATGTGGCTCAACAGCATCAGTCTTTAACCTGCTCTTTGGAAACTCCTCTCGCAAGTGAGCACTGGCGTAACTGTGATACAGAGTGTCATGCGTTACCTTACTCCTCACAACCCTTCACTAACAGTGTGGCAGAGCGATGAATTTTTATACGGCAAATCCCGCTTATTACTAACAATGTGCCTCTTCGCTTTAAACCTTTACAGCTACCACTGAGCTCATGTTATGCCTTGACTACAAACGAAGCGCAAGGCCAGATGATGCGTATTGTGTTCGTTGACTTTCGCACAGCCAGCTCTTCGTGGCCCTTGTCCCATGTTAGTGAAAAAAACAAGCTCTTCGTTCACGTCCAAAATCTCATTACTTCAAACGTTGTACGACGGACGTTCAATAAGTGATGCAACACAAGTATTTTTCTGAAAGCAGAGTGTTTAAATTTAGGATCCCAGTACACCATGTTACTCTCCAGTATTTCGGCTAGAAATCTCTATTTTTCGATATAATATCTGTTCAGTGCGACGGCCTTACGCCACCTTACTGGGAGAGCCAGTGTGCCCGCATGGTACCATTCTACTGGTCACCGTGAGAGCCAACGTCTTGCGGCATCAATAAAGTCCCCATCATCCACGAATTGCTTCCTGCAGAGTGCAATGTTGATTGCGCCTAATAGATGGAGGTCGGAAGGCGCGATATGCGGCCTGTAGAGTGTATGAGAGGGAACAGCGCAACGAAGATTTGTGAGCTCCTGTATATCACGTAGACCTGTGGGAGGCATTGCGTTGTGATGAAAATGGAAAGTTCGTTTACATTTTTATGGAGACGGACACGCTGAAGTCGTTTCTTCAGTTCCCCGGGGTTTGCACCATACTCTTCAAAGTTGATCGTTGCACCATGAGGGAGGACATCAAACAGAATAACTCCTGCAGAGTTCCAGAAGGCCGTCGCCAAGACGTTACCGGCTGGGGGTACGGCTTTGAACTTTTCTTCAGAGGAGACGTGGTGTGGCGCCACTCATGGACTGACGTTTCGTTTCCGGTTCGAAGTGATGAACCCCTGTTTCATCGTCTGTGATGATGTTCGATAAACACTGTCACGATTTGTCTCGTATCGCGCGAGGTACTCCGCACAGACAGTTCTTTGTTACTCTTTACGGTCTCGTGCTGAGCGAAGAGGAACCCAACGGTCACACAGCTTCGAGTATCCCAGATGGTGGACGAGTGTGCCAGGGCTACCAACAGAGACGTCCAGTAGTGCAGCGCGGTGTGTGATTGTGAGCCGTCGACCACCTCGAATAAAACCGTCAGCCTGTTCCAACACTGTAGGAGTCTCGCCCCGTGGACACCGGACAGGTTTGCGCGAGCTCGCTGCGATGGTGACAGCCGACTCGTCCAATGACCCACACCGATTTTGTTCACTGCCATGTCTCCGAAGACATTCTGCAAGCGCTTATAAATATCTGCGATGGTGCTTTTTTCCACTAGAAGAAACTCAATAACAGCTCACTGCAGAGAACGCATCTCCGTTAAGGGCCCCATTTTGAAGGCTACGGTATGGCGACAACACTTATCAGAACTTCATGAAAGTGTAGGGGCTGAAGCGATGATATTCCACGCTGTCCTACTACAAACTCCGCGTTTTTCAGCCGAAACTGGCTGAGCAAGAAAAGTGTTGTATCGCTTTGTAAACGCCCCTCGTATACCAAGATGTATTATAATTCAAAAATCAAATCGACGTGTTCAAAATCTTGGACGAAGCTACAAATAAATATCCAGACAACAGCAGGTTTCCCGGATAGTAATCGATAATTACATCCAAACAGTGTGATGAGCAATGCTGAAGGTGAAAGAAAAAAGGAAAATAAGATGAAGACAAATATTTAATTTCCTTGTAAATTATAGATTGCATTAAATTTATTTAAGCCATATAATCTAATAGGTGTATACAGCACGAGTCTTCTTTTGTTTTATAAATTTTTTAATTTTTTTAAAAGTTTTACCCACCTTGCGTAATTTACATGTTTCATTAATAATAACGGACTCAAAAGGAGAGAACATGGAATTTTATTACTTGCCGGCAAATATGAAATAAGTCGGACTACAATGTAAAGAATTTTACTTATGTTTCATTTTATGTAATTCTCATGCAAATTTGAAGTGGTTTACTTCCCTTGAATTTAATATACGTAGTTCATGTAGATGGCGCCATGTAACCAACCGATGTGTTCTCCATACAGCCTGCCTTCCACAAACAGTAGTGTTCAATGAACAGTGGATGAAGCCCTATCAACAGGGACTTACATGCATTGACCGAAAATAATAGTGGTATGTGATATACAAACCATATGAGTTAAGCCATTACTTGTAACTTTTAATGACATCATATGACTTTGTACTTCTCGTATTCTTAGAATTGAGAACTGTTAGCTTCTAGCCGAATTCTGGATGTGCATATTAAAATTTTAAAAGAACGTCTGATTGCTGCACTCTATAATTTACAAGTCAATATAACAGTCGCTGAGTGAAACTGTTTCCCGACTGAAAGGTAACCTGATTTAACTTCCTGTAGTTAGCAAAGAATATATGATTATTATTAATCAGCCACGTGTCAAATAATTGCGCTCCCAGTTTCAGTAAAAGAATACCAAACGACCTCCAGGCGGAGATTGAAGAAGAAGAGTTCTTTAACCTTACATAAATGATGATCTCAACAACTGACGAAGTGGTTTCTGTCGCTGAAATGCTTCATGTTAAAGCCGATAGGAAAAAAAACGGTTCAAACGCCAAACAAAAGCATCTATAAAACGTATTTACGAAATGTATTGGTTGCATACGACCTAATGCGATCACTTTATTCAGTGAGAATTAGAAACAGAGAAATACCGAGTGATGTAAGTACTATACTTCTAAGCAGAACCTTGAGATTTTATGCACGGGTTTGAAGCTGGCGCTCTGGGTAACAGAGTGAAGCGAGGTCGGGAACAGGTAATCTAATGGCCAACCGCGTAGTGCTTTCGCTGCGTAGGCAGAACACATTTTCTTTTCCTCCCGCGCCGCTCGGAAAATACGACGAGACGCGGTGGCCCGACCTTAATGGAGCGCACTTAGAGTCATTAAAGCCTCCGCTCTGGAGTGGACACTCCGGCGCCGCCGTAGCCCTGAGGAGAACCTCGGCGCCGGGCCGGCGGAAGATCACAGGTGTTGGCGTCTCACGCTGTCGAAAGGCAGCGAGCGTGGAAACAAAGTACGGAGAAGAAAAGCACTGTTATAACTCCGAGAAGCAAACGAAAATGAAAAATTACTACATCCAGCAAGGGGCATCCCAGGTTTGTTATCAGGCTCTCACACTAGGTGAAACCGTACTGCAAAGACGACGTTTCGAGGGTGGACCAGGGCTATTTTGTATAAAATCTGGTTTATTATTACAGTCACAGGAATTGTGATGTGGTGTCCTTCACTGCGGGATCACATCGAAGTAACGTCGTTTTGCTGCCGTCGCATTGCATACGTTGAGGCCGGCCGTAGTGGCCGTGCGGTTCTAGGCGTTACAGTCTGGAACCGAGCGACCGTTGCAGTCGCAGGTCCGAATCCTGCCTCGGGCATGGATGAGTGTGATGTCCTTAGGTTAGTTAGGTATAATTAGTTCTAAGTTCTAGGCGACTGATGACCTCAGAAGTTAAGTCGCATAGTGCTCAGAGCCATTTGAACGATTTGCATACATTGAACCCATACACTAAACGCATATCCACAGACACTTCGTCAGTAAACCCTACTGCTGTGTATCACTGTTAACGTAAAACTAATACTACAGAAAAACAAATCCAAGACTGCAGAGAGCAGTTCTGAATGCACGCTGCGGGAGGGTGACTAAACTGGGTGCTATTTTCCACAAAAGTTTCCTGAAAGGACGGAATAAGAACGACACACTGCAAATACTGTCGGCATTTGCACTGTTGTTCAGATATTTTAGTTGCAATAAAACTACAAAGAGAAGTCGGATATTTATTGTCCTTTATTTGTTTATTTATTTAACCTTATCTGACTACTGCCATCAGGTGGTGGTGGTGGTTAGTGTTTAACGTCCCGTCAACATCGAGGTCATTAGAGACGCAGCGCAAGCTCGGGATAGGGAAGGATTGGGAAGGATATCGGCCGTGCTCTTTCAAAGGAACCATCGCGGCATTTGCCTGAAATGATTTAGGGAAATCACGGAAAACCTAAATCAGGATGGCTGGAGACGAGATTGAACCGTCGTCCTCCCGAATACGAGTCCAGTGTGCCAACACTGCCATCAGGCTCTCTCTTTTATTAAACCACGGTGTCACTCGTACAGTAGCTGTTTTCCAACATAGTAACCTTGAAAATAACAACTTTAATATTACAAATAGTACTTAAACGCTTTGAGTGTCTATAGGGACAATGTGAGTAAATCTTACTGACTGTCACCTAGTAAAATTAATACTGTCAGTACTTCTCTACTGCTGCAGCCACTAGTAATGATAACAGTAATATTAATGAGATTTTCACTCTGCAGTGGAGTGTGCGCTGATATGAAACTTCCTGGCAGATTAAAACTGTGTGCCGGTCCGAGACTCGAACTCGGGACCTTTGCCTTTCGTGGGCAAGTGCTCTACCAACTTTTTTTTTTTTTTTTTTTTGGATGTTGTTTTTATTTATTTACTTATTTATTTTCAATAAGGATCACTCTTTTAAAAGGAACATACAGACCATTTCATCGTATAGTATGTGCATTACATAATGAGTGGTGAGAGAAGCGTGAGGTTCATCATCAGCTGTCAAATGTGCACACCGACTGCACCCGGCACATTCCAACTGCGTGGGGGGTCAAGGAAGACTGCCTGAAGATAATTGGCAAAGGTTTTCCGGTAGTGTGACCATCTATGAACCTCACTGTGGCCTTGCTGCAAGAAATACCAGAAGTCAAGTCGCGACGTGGCAGTATCCCCATAGAGGTACGCGATCGTCCAACCTTTGATCCAGATGATCGACTGTGATTTAGTCGCCGGAAAGTAGTCACTCTCCGGATGTAAGAAGGAAGCAGGTGTAATATGTTGCGGGGTCACACGGAGGTAGCAAGCCACCATCTGTCTTCCTAGGAGCCAGACGTCCTCCACCGCGATACAAGTTAAGCGGTGATGGTCGTCATCCACTTGGTGACATTTCGGGCATAGTGGAGTGTCCACTAGTCCAATTGCATGGAGCCGTTGGTGGGTGTTGAACTTGCCACAGGCGACAGAGAACCAAAGTGCCCGAACGAAGGTAGGAAAGAATTTTTGGTGCACATGTCTCCAAATCTTCGGCCAATGCAACCTGGGGTGTTTCAGTTCAATTACATTACAACTTATCCGTCGTAACAGCCAAACATAAAAATCCTTCGCGCATGGCGGTCTTGTGCGCGGAAGCTCGTCTCTGATATAACTAAGTTCCACGATAAATGTTGAGACATGCGCAAAATGTGGCGTAATGTTGCCCACCGCCACCGGAGGTGTGAGGGACACTGGAACCAGGAGATCCAGTAGGCGGGATGTAGGGGAATCACGCCCGCTACGCCATTGCTTATACATTGTGGCTAGAAGGAGCGCCGTCGCACGGCAGTGAACATTCGTAAGTCCGAGTCCCCCCTTGTCCGTAGGGAGAGTGAGCGTTTCGTATCGCACCTTGAGGGGCGATCCAATCATCACGAAATAGCCTAGTGCTGATTGAAGTCGACGTCCGAGCGTGAGTGGTAGGGGCAGGATCTGCGAAATATGCACCATTCGAGAAACCACATAAGTGTTCAGGTACTCGACTCGCTGCAAAGGATCAAGGCGCCGTAGGAGATG
Organism: Schistocerca piceifrons; assembly: GCF_021461385.2. Classification (NCBI taxonomy): domain Eukaryota; kingdom Metazoa; phylum Arthropoda; class Insecta; order Orthoptera; family Acrididae; genus Schistocerca; species Schistocerca piceifrons. Next base: position 783,159,444 of record NC_060140.1, on the reverse strand, counting down.
TTGTCGGACCATGGTACGTGTTGTCCGTAAAATACGTCGGTAGTTAACTGCTGCAGTATGTTTTACAGATGAGGTAAAGTCTATGCCGAGATAGCGGAATCGTTGCACATAAGGAAACGGACTGATTTCTTCCGGCGTAAGGCCCCTTCCCACCGGCATTGCCGCCGATTTGTTCATGTTCACTGCACTACCCGCGATCACACTGTGGTCCAACAACAGTTCAAGGACCGTCTTCACCTCTTCCTCAGAACGAACGAGCAGCAGGAGGTCATCCGCATACGCACGACATTTGAAGGTGTAGCCCCGTAGTTCCATCCCAGAAAGAGAATTGGTGAGCCTCCCAATTAATGGTTCCAACGCTATCGCGAACAGCAGCATCGAAAGAGGGCAGCCCTGGCGAATGGATCGTCGAATTTGAATGGGCCCTGCTATACGCCCATTAACCTGTACCAAGGATTTTGCGCCCCCGTAAATCCTTCTAATGAGACCAGTAAAACGGTCTGGAAAACCCATTTGTTCCAGTACAGCATACAGATAGTTGTGGCGCACCTTATCAAAAGCACTGTCAAAATCAACCGCCACCATCGCCGCTTTAAGCCGGCACTCCTCCGCCAGCGCTATCACATCACGGCATTCGCCAGTAGCTGTTTGCACATTCACCGATCCACCCGGTGTCGTCTGTTCCGGAGAGAGAACGCTACGAATTAACGTACGACATCGGGACGCTAGCAACCGTGCAAGGATCTTACAGTCGGCATTAAGCAGGGTGATGGGGCGATAATGTATGACAGTAATTCCTGGCTTCGGTTTATGTACTGGCACCAGGAGGCCTTCCATAAAAGCCGGTGGAATAGGCGCATCGGAATTTAACATCTCGTTGTACATTTCCGTCCATCGCGGTGCCATTTCGTTGCGAAATTCGCGATAGAATTCAGCAGGAAGCCCATCAATGCCTGGGGACCGATTCAACGCACCTTGTGCGATCGCATCATGTACTTCCTCACAGCTAATGGCTCCCAGTAAGGTTCCCGCGGCTTCCACCGTCAGTGTACGGGAGACGGACGTGGCTATACGGTCGAGGACATCGAAAGAGGCTGCTTCTTCCCGATAGATGTGTTGGTAATGGTCGACGAATGCAGAGACAATGTCCGCTTGACGCGTCACTCTTCGGTCTTCGCGGGTGATTAACTCCCGTACCAAAACGCGTCGTCGGTGCTTTCGTTCATTCACGACGTGGTGCATGGAATGAATCTCGTGCCTTATCGTATCGTGACATCTGGCGCGCACCATGGTTCCCCGAAGATGTTTCCGAGCTAAAGCCACTAGTTTAGCTTTTATCCTTTTGCGTTCGATCCAGATGTCCTGTCCCGGCGGGCCATCATTCAGGTCGCGCAGTGCTGCAAAATAAAAGTCGGTGGTACGGCGGCGCCATTCTGCCATTTCCCTGCTATATGAGATGAACGTACGGCGAAGCGCCGGTTTAGCACAAGTCAGCCACCAATCAAGCTTCGTCGCATACCTTCCAACCATTCGCTCGCACATCGTCCATGTCTCAAGGAACCGTTGACGGCAATCAGGATCATGTAGATGTTGAATGTTTAGTTTCCACGGGGCCTTACTGTTCCACACCTCTCTACGGGGAAGAAGCACCGTACAGATGTAAGCGCTGTGATCGGAAAATGCCAATGGCCAGCGTTCCGCGTCCTGGACATCATTTGCATGAGCCCGTGAGATATAAATGCGATCTAATCTGCTCGCCGAATGACTTGTCACATAGGTGTATCCCGGTGCAGCTCCATGTCGTAATTCTCACGTGTCACTAAGTACAAGGTCGTTGGCAACGATTCGCAACTCCTGGCTGATGTTTGCTTCCGGCCATTGGTCTTTCTGGCTGAGAACACAGTTGAAATCTCCACCAATTATTACACAGTCAGAACGTCCATGGAATAGTGGAGCAATGTCTTCTGCATAAAATCGCGCCCTTTCCCGCCGCCGATTGTTTCCCGACGGTGCATAAAGATTGATGATGCGTGTCCCAAACGTCGTGAAAGCCATTCCCCTGGCCGACGGAAGATAACACACGTTTTCCACTGGGAAGCCATCTCGCACGTAAACTGCCACCCCACTCCCATTGTGGTCTCCATGTGACGAATAGGATTGGTAGCCTGCGATGTATGGGAGTGCAGCTATGTGGACTTCCTGCAGCAAAGCAATATCCACATCAGATGCCCAAAGCGTTTCCTTCAATAGGTGTATTTTGGCCGGTGAACGCACGTCATTGATTGTCGCAATACGGTTCGCATGGCGTTGAATCCCACTCTGTCGAGGCGCAACAACATCTCCCTGCACCGGCGCCGGGGGCTGAGTTAGAAGACGTTCTCTCGCCCCTCTCCCTTCACCTTCAGCAATTATTAGTCCGTCTTCGTGAGTGCCGGCTGCCTCTGTATGACGTCCGGCGCCTCCTCAATATCCTCATACCACATCTTTTCAGGCTGTGATATATTCGTGTCCATAGCCACAGCATCTGCGTCTGGAGAGCCAACTGGCTGTGATTTCTCTTCAGCATCACCACGTCCCGGTACCGTCAATGTGACAGACCGCTGTGGGTCGGATCGAACAGTTCCCAGTGCCTCATCCTGTTTCGTAGAGGCTGTTGTGTCGTCTTGGTCCACAGGCACATCGTCGTCGGGGCAAGGGGAGTCATCCCGAGGAGATGTCGTGCGACGCCGCCGTTTCCTCCTTTTCGGGGAACGCTGTTTGCGTGATCTTCCGTCCGTGTCCTCAGATTGCAGGGAATCACGGCTGCCCGACAGAAAAGCATCCGTAGGAACTGGAAGTGTTTCGAGTCCCAACGTTGAACTTGGCGGGAGTTCGGTCGAAACTAACGATGTCGTCTCAGAGTGCGTTTCAGACGGAACAGCATCCGTAGTGGCTGGAACTGCTTCTTGTACTATCGGTGTGCTGGGTGGGAGTTCGGTCTCACCTGATGTTGTCGCCGTAGATTGTATGCTCGACGGAGCAGCATGCTCTGTCATCACGACGTCTGCGACAAGGTTTCGGAGAGTGCCATCTTGATCTTCCACCGAGGCTGTGTCCTTTCGGTCATCAGCGGACGCAGTGAGGGCTTTGGCTTAGGTGATCGGTAGTACTGTCATCGCCGGCGACGGCTCCCGCACATCTGAAGGCAGTTGTGTAATCCGCCGTTGCATACAGTTCGACCTGAGGTGTCCTTCCTGGCCACATCCAGAACATGTACGTGGTTGACCATCGTAAATCACCACCGCCCGACAACCACCAATTGTCAGATAGGACGGTACATGCTTCTGAAGATCAATAGTGATCTGCCGCACTCCGTTAAGAACGGGGTACGTGGCGAATTGTGTCCAGCGTTCGGCTGTGTGACCATGTACTGTGCCGTATGGCTTAAAAGCCTCGATAACTTCGTCAGACGGGAGCTCAAATGGCAGCTCAAAAACACATATTGTCCGTATACCCAGACCAGCATGTTCTACAGTTACCGTGCCAACATTCCCGTCACTATGGCAAAATCGGAGACCTGCTTTTGTCGCCTGTAAAATTCTCTCACACGCCGCGTCATTTACCATCTTAACATACACCGTGGGACTAACGATGGATAGGTGAATTCCGATAATATCGTTTGGCGGTATCTTGACGTCCTCTCGAATGAATCGTTCCACTGCTAAAGCCTTTGGTCGTTCGTAGTCTTTGCAGAAATTGAATCGTAATGTAGTTTTCCTGTACTTGTTCGCCATGATCGGTGTTACTAGCCCGCGTTCAGACTAAGTCCACAAGTAAACAAACACTCGCACACGCCGCACAGGCGGAAGTATCGGACCTCCGCTTCGCACGGCCGCTAGCGCCGAACTGAATACCAACTGAGCTACCCAAGCACTGCTCACACCCCGTCCTCACAGCTTTACTTCTGCCAGTGTCTCGTCTCCTACCTTCCAAACTTTACAGAAGCTCGCAGGAGAGCTTAGCCGTGCTTAGATGCAAGCCGTCGTCTTTATTGAGGGTGGTCTCACAAAATTTTATCTATTTCTCTCCTTTTATTGTGATATCCCAGAAACTGTTAGTGTAACGACAGATGTCTTGCGAAATGCAATATCATGTCTGTTTTCTAGAGCACATTTTGCTCTTACTCAGGGTACCGAAGGCGAAAATAGTTCTTGTGGTCTACAAAATGCTGTTTTTATAATTTTGCAAGGAATGAAGAGATGCAAATGCTTGCACATTGCAGCTACGTTCTGAGTCAGGTTTAGATTTTAATCTCTTATTACTCCTATACTCTTTGCTGTGGGAGAGTTGCTATTCCCCCCATTTAGGGTTCACGACATATCCATATAATGTGCCTAGAATGACCAACCATTACCCCTTAGGTTTTGGATGGGTTGATATTTAACTTTATATCCTGAGCATAATCTGATACTGCACACAGTTCGATACTGACATTCTCGATAACTCTCTTCAGATTTATTGATTTTTCACTTAGATAGAACTGGAGGTTATCAAAGTACTTGCGGTACTTGCAGAAGGACAACACCGATGACACATCATTGACATACCATGAAAAGAGCATGGGACCCAATATCGAACCCTAGAGGAGGCCTAATACTACTTGCCTCCAATGTGACTCTATGGTGGCGGATACGACGCATTGCTGGCGATACGTCAGGTATGAGTGAAATCAGTGCACTGCATTTTGTAAGAAATTTAGACTGCTGATTTTGGCACGTAAGATGTCGAAGTCTGACATGTAAAAGGCGGTGCTGACGTCTAGGAATCACATGACATTCGCCTCCTTTGCATCCATGGCACTCTTCAGGTCATGTGTTTTATTGAGACGATATTTTCACAAACCTGACCTATTCGTCTAGTAGGTTGTTTGTAGTTACGTAGTTTGTTAGCTGATCATGGACTCTATATTCATAGGCCTTGTACAGTGCGGGAAGAATAGATTGGTAATCAAAGGATGCTGTGGCAACATCCTTTTTAGATAGTTGCTTAACTAGTTCCGGTTTCCAGGCCTCGCGTGAAACATTTGGGGTTAAGAAGTGGTTTAAGATATCCGTGGATTATTGACAAGCTTGACCACTTGAATTTTGATGCCATCACGCCCAGTAGATGTTGATCTGATACGCATGATTTGCTTTTTGACGGTACTGCAAGTAATCGATTAGATAGAATTTTTCGTGGCTAAAGTCGTTTATCCCCGTGAAGCAGACAATAAGTCTCTGTTTCGATTGTAGTTCTATTATAGTTGTCATTAATGTGAATTATCGATTCAGTTCTTCGGGTGGGATAACAGGAACAGCTGCAGCTTTTACAGCTTTTACGTTGCCTATAGCAAGACCATGCCGGTTTTTTCCGAGGGTAGGTGGAGCATTTCTGTTGTCTGTTTATCTACGCGCATGACTGACTTTTGCATTTCTCACAGCTTGACTTACTCTGTTCCGCTCGTGCTTGTAAGCAATTTGGTGTTTTAGATCTGGGGCACAGTTTGAATGTCAAACGTGCTGCGTTTCTGAAACTCATGAGTTGTTTTAGTTATTCAGTTAGCCAAGATGAAGGCTTCCTTCTTATTTTTCCGCTATCTAGGGGAGCGCATTCGTCACATAGTTGAATAGGTTTGTTAGTAAATCGGTAAGGCATCAAATGAAATTATATAACTCTGTAATAAACAACAGACAACGGGTTCGTTACATAGAAACATTAAAAAAATTATCAGAACCTCCTCCGAAATTTTATCGGAGTTTGGGCGCAACTGTGTAATCTATTGATTCTTTCAGAGTCTCTGTCAAATCACTGTACCGAGTGAGTTTAAACACTACGTAGCATATGTTTTATATCCACGAAGTCGTTGTTAACAAACAGAATATTATTTAACGCTGTTTGAAATGAATTATAGCGCTCTGCTTCTTAGATGGGTATCACAACACAATTCCTACGTTCGTCTATCACAGTGATGCAAAAATGACTGAGCATGGACTTGAAATACGGCTAAAGTTGCTCAAAGGAAGATAGCTGGCTGGGTCACATAAGGTTCTGTGTCTACAGTGAGTATGCGAAACAAGATTTCCTCTCTTCTAATATCGGTTATGTACTTAGTGACTGAAAAAAGAATTAACTGGAAGGTCGAAACCGTAAGAAGGATCCGAAGTCTGACTTGTGGGACCTCAGACCACTTTCACTGACGTCGGATGTAAATCAAATTGAGAAGCTGTGGGGCAGAGTCTTTCAAGATTATTGTGCGGTTCGGCCCCTGGTGGACCCCCCTGGGAACGTCTCACACCAGACAAGTGTATACGTTTGCGGGGAAGAGTAATGGTTGTGTACGCGTTCGTGGAGAGCTTTTTTGCGCAGCAATCGCCGAACTAGTGAAGTTGAGGCGAAATAACGGGAACCAGCCCGCATTCGCCGAGGCAGATGGAAAACCGCCTTAAAACCATCCACAGACTGGCCAGCTCAACGGACCTCGACACAAGTCCGCCGGGTGAATTCGTGCCGGGAACCAGGCGCTCCTTCCCACTCCGGAAAGCCGAGTGTTAGACCGCACAGCTAACCGGGCGGGCTACTTTTTCTTCTTAGAACGTGAATCTAAACAGGAGTTGCTTATATCAACATTGATAATGTAGGCACGTTGTAAACTATTTTAATTGCTCCCGAACCAAGTCCCCTGTTGAGTCTTCCTGATTTAGATGGAGAATGAGTAACTTTCGTGCATTTTTCAGTCATGTACTGTTTATGTTCATTAATCACAAATTTAGAATCAGTAATTGTACCCAAGTATTTCAACCGTTGGACTTTTTTCGAAACATTATTGTGTAGAACGGTACAAAGTGTTTCTTAGTCTTTACGTCTTCTCCTTTTTATTAGCATTACTTTCGATTTTCGCTCATTGAAACGGATTTTGTTGTTTGGGCCCAAATTGTGACTTTTTTCTACTTCTCTGTTGCAGAGCTAATCAAAAATAGTGATATTATCTGCTTTGGTCAACACGGATAAGTCACCTGTAAATGCTACCGTTTCTGTGTTTGCTGTGAAATCAGAATAAAACAGAGAATTAAACTGTATATTCCAAAATCCTGGGCCACAGCAAGACCCCTACGAGCACCCTTCTGTCATCTTCTCTTCTAGTCTGATGCTGTTAGACGCACACAGTACTGTTCTGTCAGTAAAGAGGTTTTTCCTACGTTAAACAAATTTGTAGGACATCTAAATTCTAATAGCGCTTTAAGGATGCTGCGCCACCAAGCTGCGTCAAATGATCCCCGATCATCAAGACTGACCATTATTATATTCTGTCCTTGTGATATGCTTTTCTATGCGAAGTTCTTAACAGCCAACAATGCATCGACTGTCCCTGTCTGTGGAATAAATCCCTTCTAATGGCTGCTTAGCAGATCCTCAGAGACTCTGTTAATCAATAGCTTTTCTAATACTCTTCCCTCAGAAGGCTGATGGGGCGAAATGTAGACACTTCCATGCTTTACCTTGTTTGAGAATGGGTACTATTGTAGCTCTTTTCCACAATAGGAAAACAACCGTTCCTTAGGCAGCTGTTATATAAAGCGGTAAGGTAGTTGGACAAACGCTATACGATCGACGAAGGAGTCTTGTTTCCCGGCAAGTTTGTTATTATTTCCTCTATTTCTGTGCGTGTGCGTGCCATATCATCTATTGTTCCGATGTGTCCTAGCATTTGAGACCTTATTCGTTTGTGATATTTCGTGTCTTGAGTTTCATCTCTTCAGGCACAAAATATTGGAACATATAGGTGGCAATTTCGGTTAAATCGGTTGTTGTCGTCTTTTCAGTTGTCCTAAGCGTTGTCATCGGAGTATTGTTTCCGATTTTACCTGGAGCGAATCGCTAGACTGCGTTCCAAGAGCTACTTGTTAGGGTCTATCTGCAGTATTGATTCCAGGATTGTTTTTCTGCTTTCTGTGTAGGTGTGCTGTAGTCTTTCTTATCTTTACAATATTGTGTCCTTTGTAGCTCCATCAGATGTTCACTGTCCCTCGTCCTTTGATACATTTGCCTTAACGTGTTGCTTCTTTTTACGCACTGACGTTAACTCTGATGTCCACCAGGGGACAAATTTTCTACCATTTCCGTACTTCAGCCGGTTTTGTATCATGAAAGCTTTATTGCATTAGATATCTAAATATTTTTCAAAGTCTGTGATACGAGTTTCAGTTCTTGTTTCGGCTTGAACTTTTGCTGCCAAATTCTGGGGTATTTCTTCTAACTTGTATAAGCCCGTGTTTGGTAAATATTTGTGCATAGGTTCTTCCAACAAGTACCCACCAGAATCTCTCAGGTTTTAGTCTCTAAAATATTATTTTTTAATTTGAATTATACTTACGGCACAATCCGATGGGCACACTCCTAAGCAAAAATTACTAAACTTAGGGTCGGAGAAACGCTCTTCTTCACAACAGGTCCATTGGCTTACCACCGGCAGTAAATTTAAGGTGGCTCTAGTTAAATTGATATTGCTCTTTCCTTTACTATTTTCAAAAGTTGGACAGTGACTCTTCTCGCTCAGCAGGTACACTGAATATAAGACAGAAGTTCTTCCCTATCGTTTCCTCTGGAGTTTGTTACTGCATCATGCCACAACCTAGATGCATTACTGTCCATAGCAGTTGCTAAACCAACTAAGTTATTGTAGGTTATCAGGTCAATATTTCTTAGGTCATCATCGATGGTTTTTGTGGTACCTAAGTATACGCTAGATATGAATAATCGCACATTTTCTTTAACTTTCGTTTTGTTGATAACAATGTGGCTCTTGCATGAAATATCTGATATTGCACAATAAGCTGCATTAGGTTAGCTGTTGCAGCTCTGGAGCGCTGTAGATTTATATGTATTCACTTGATTTGCTTTTGTAGAGAGCAAGTTGTTTGACAGCATTTTGCCATTAGTGATAATCACTGTTCTGTTTAGATGTGTACTGTTTATTTCGGACGAATCCGCGCTACTGCATTGTTCCTGCTCGAACACAGAGGTGACAATAGCGTACGTTATTTAGTAGCCGTTTCTTTTTTAATCGCACTTAACAATCGCTGCAGGTGACTTCGTTCGTCGATTTATCTGGTTTTTGTAAGTTGTTTATCAATTAGTTGTTGCAAAACTACAAAATCATTAGTGTACCGTTTTTCCGTCGGAAGTATTATTTTCTGATTTCTTCTCGCTTTTAAAAAGGCTTTGAAGTCATTTGAATACATGAGGTAATCTTGATGGATATCTTCCGCCAGTGGTGCACCTCTCGTTGGGATATTTAGTTCGAATTCCGTATCTATCTTGTCGTCGTTCGGTTGTGTCACACCAGATGCAGGTGGTGGGACAGCAGCAGCTGCTCCGCCTAACGCCATGTGAGCTATATTATTAGATTCGTCTGTAAATTCACATAATTCGTTGGTGCCATAGGAAGGACATTGACAATTTCATTTGACAGATTATTATTCTGGTATTCATTGGAAGAAATATTGTTATTAGTGAAGACTGAACTGTTGAAAATGTTGTTATTAAAATCGGAATCAGATCGACGTGTTTTAGTGTGTTTGGGTAATATTCCTCAAATGGTAGCGCCAGAATCAGATTTATGTTGCTCTTTGCCAGGCCGTGTGGGAGGAGGAGGAATCTTAGGAACTATGTCTTGTGGCGATGGTTATGTTTATAGTACTATAGTAGAGGAGTCAGATATATGTTGCTCTCTTGCAGACTGAGTGGGAGGCTGAGGAAGTTTTGCAGCTGCTTCTTGTGCCAAAGCTACGGACTTTTGTGCAGCAACTTTGTGTACGAGAGCAGGAAATTCGCTCTCACCATTTGGAATAGTCAGTAACTACGAGCAGTGTTTCTTGATACGAGAAACACCTTTGCAGTGATGACATACAATCCCATTAATGGTATTATACACACTGAATTAATTTTCTTCATAGGGGATCGTATCGTGGATGGTACTTTCTTAAATCAGCGACTATATTTTCAGCAGTTCGGCGAAATGATTTTATATGAGAGCATCCCTGAACCCTGAAGCCGGTTGGCATATCTCAGGCTTGCCCTAGAATACGTCCCCATTTAGGCATTTTGTTAACTATTACATCATTACAAATAACTAAAAATACGTTAGAAACGACAATTCGTGTATTGGCTCTTTTAAAACGCGTTGCTGGCGTCATTATCAATTTAACACACAAATTTCCCTCTTGCACTAATCGATGTATTTTTTCAATAATCTGCATCTACATGGTTACTCTGCAATTCACACTTAAGTGCTGGCTGAGGGTCATGGTAAAAATATAAATTTGGCCTCCAGATATTCGACAGCAATGGGTAACCTTGGTGCCAGAAATAATGTCACTTACCGATTTTACATAGTCGTCTATTATAGTATTGCGAACATTGTCGATGATGGAAACAGTCCTGGAAGTCTTCCTCTGTGAGCTTCTTGACAACGTGTGCCGCTTTTCCTTTCACAGCATCAACGCACTGAAACCTTGCTCCTTTAACGAGATCTGACTTCGGGAAATAGATAAGAGTTACATGGTGCTAGGCCAGACTAATAAGGGTGCTGGTCAAAGATTGGTTTGGAGTACTTGCATAAAAACCACTTAACAGGAAATACGGTGCGTTGTCTTGATGCAGAACGCACGACATTTTCTTCCACAATTACTGTCCTTTTTTATTTTCACACGGAGTTGCGCGGGAACCTCAAGGTAGCAGTCTTGATTAATTGTTTGACCTTCAAGAACTCAGTGAAGATACACAACTTCAGGAATATCGAGAAAAATAACATCCCTTGGAATCTTGGTTTGTTCAGTCGATATTTCTTTGCTATCGGTGAAACAGGGTCCTTCCAGTGCATGGATTGGGGATTAGTTTCCGGATCATGAATGTAACACCGAGATTCGCCAAATTTAATCAGTCTTTCCAAGAAATCAGGATTATTTTCATTAGTATTCAAATTGTCAGTACAAACATTTTCATGAGCATCTTTTTGTTCGATCGTGAGAATTTTCGGCACCAGTTTCACACATACTTTTCTCATGCTAAATTGGATAAGTAAAATTCGCCTTACTCATTCTTTGTCACTTCCTACAGTTACAAATATCGATTGAATACTAAACCGACAGTCAGTCACATCATATTAACTACCTTTCAAATATTTTCACCCGCTATTGAAGTTAAAGGGTGTCCCGGCCTTGAGTCATCTTCAGCGTCTTACCGGACATTTTACAAATCTTTGAACCACTCGCAATCTCGCGTACGTGATAATCAGTCCTCGCCACACACTTCCTTTAGTAAAAGACAGGATTCAAAAGCAGTTTTGCCAATTTTCATGTGAAACATAAAGACAGTTCGTTGCTCTGTTATTACTCTTACTACTTTTCTGGCAAAATTAAGTAGCATCTCTTACACACACGAAGGCCACGACCACACAGATTTGTCTATAGACACCAGAGACGTCTAATTAAACTGAGATGGCTTCACGCTTCACAACTATTGGTCGCTCAATTTTGCCACGTGAGTACTTATTCTCTGACAGTATAGCCCCGCTACTTTATAGCCGTACTTCATATGACAGCATAATCGCATATAGCACAAATGAGGGGTCTGTTTATTATGGCAATATTTTTTTGTGTTCTGTCCCTGTTTTAATTAATATCAAGTTTGGCTTTTGTTCATTAGGTACGTCCTTCAGTTGTTCTTCATCTTCTTTCGCTACTGCTTTTGTCCCGCATCGTCGGCAGGGCTAAGTACGGATTTGGCATTGTTAATTTTATGGGGTGACTGGATGCCCTTCCTGCCACCACCCAATCCCCTCGGGACAGAATTAGCGGACCCCAGATGTCTGCGAATACTGTAAAGTATGCAATAGTGCGAATGTGTTTCAAATGTCTGCAAGTCGATTAACTGAGGCGGGACGTGGGGACCAGCCCGGTAATGACATAGTGGGATGTGGAAAACCGCCTAAAAATCAAATCCTTACTGGCTTGCACACTGGCCCCCGTCGTTAATCAGCCGGGCGGATTCGATCCGGGGCCGGCGCGCCTACTCGATTCCAGGAAGTAGCGCATTAGTGTTCTCCGCTAACCTGATGGTTTAGGTATGTCCTTGAGGGATGCAAGCACACTTAAGGTTCCTTCAATTATGGAAAGAATACTCGTTTGTTTCTTTTAAAATATTTTGTGTGTTGATAGCACTGTGTGAGTGTGCAGATCGTGTCACGTGCATGAGAGAGCTACGATCATTAAAATTTAATTTCGTGGTCACCAGGTAATTGATTTGTAACCGCTCCACTGTGTTAAGGCTTAGAGTGCTTGTGGTAGTAAGGCTATGTGAAGTGTATTAGATGTGTGAAATAATTTTGTCACAGAGGGGTCCACTAAAATGTAGACATTACTTGACAGTCAATCTCTTTTGAACAAAATAATTTATCACTGCAATTTCGTGTGGTGGTCTAGTCCATTGTTTTCTCAACATATCTCGGTGCTCGTTTTCCAGGAGATGACAGTGCAACAATGAATGAAGTAAGAATATCGTGCAATGCAAGGCCGTATTGAAAGTGGCACTGGAAGTACGAAATCATGATGGAGGTTCAACGACAATGGCGTAATGTCTATGGAGCTCAACCACCAACACGTAAGCCTACAATAATTTGGCGTATAAAAGGTAACTTTGAAGCCGACGGTACTGTTCAGGATCTTCATAAGGAAAGGCCTGGCTGATCAAAAACATCAACAAATCCAGCTTTCAGCGCTACTGACGAAGTCACCTCAAAAATCTGTGAAGCAGGGTACAACAGAAAGCGGGATTAGCTGATCAAGCGTACCGCGGATTCTGATGGCTGCAAAGTGGAAAGTGTACATTCCAAGATCGCTGCACGCTATGAACGATGCCTTCCACGATCGAAGGATATTGTCAGTGGTTTGAAGGCATGCTTCGAGAGGATTTACGGTTTGTAGGGATGGTTACCTAGTCTGACGAGGTGTAGTTCAAACTGATCAGTACTGTAAACCGACAAAGCTGCATTTAAAGGGTTTGTCAAAACCCTTACATTCACATGGACAAACATTTTAATCCACCAGGTGTTAAGGTGTGGTGTGATCTGTCATCGCACGGTTTGACTGGCCCATTCTTCTTTGAACGTATCGTAACTGGTGAGGTATATCTTCGTATGCTGCCAACATCGAATGTAACTGCCACGCGAGAGGTTTTTGGAAATGAAGGATTTCACCTACAACAAGATGGCGCTCTGCTGCACTACCACAGAGATTTCAGACCCAACTTGGATAAAATTCTGCCTAGACGATCGATAGGTCGAAGAGGAGCTACAGACTACCCACCGCGGTCTCCAGATCTTACACCTCTTGACTTCTGCCTATGAGGAACCTTGAAAAGAGAACTTTATCACCTGAGGCCAGCTACACTGAACAAGCTACGAGAAACCGTCGAGGCGTCCTGTTCGGCTATCACACCGGCAACACTGAGAGCCGTAGGTACGTCAGCAATTCAGTGGCATCGAAGTTGTTTGGCTGCTAACGTGGGTCACTTTGAACAAGTAAGATAACCTTCCCCCTTCCAAGAATTGCAACGATATATCATTTTGTTTCATGAATATTGACCATCAAAGAGTGTCTACATTTTTCTGGACCTCTCTGTAAACGATTTTTATCTATTTTTTAATATGCGCATCGAAGAGATATTTTTTTGAAGCCTGGAGAACTGTTATAAATGTGTTGATGAACGGAAAGATCAACTTATTGGCCAATTTGACCACATACAAATGCCCAATAAGTTGGATCGTGATTGATATTTGTAAAATCGCTTCTGCTATCAACTGTAACATAGTGATACTACAGTGTATCTAGCGGAGGAGTCGATGATTTCAGAATTAAGCACCTCGAGAAATAAGATCAATCGATGAGCGCCACAGGCTTTATGTTTATATTATAAAAGCTGTAACAATTTATACAGAAGTTATACAGAACTTTTGTAATAGTTCGAAAGGTTGCTACCACATATCTGTTACAGCAGCACGAAGTAGCTTTAAATAGTGCGCCGCATTTCAGAGAGATCAGTTTCACCTTTGGAACCTGAAAGGAGATCGTCACATTGAAGGAAGTGGTTGAAATCAAGTATTCCATTGAACAACATGTTTAACTGGCACTGGAATTCCACAGGTTATTACACAGGCCTAAGGCAGCAACGCGCAGTTCGCAAACACGATTTAAAGTTCCAAAAGGACCCGACGTGAAAACCATTCTCGCCAAATTCCAACGGACAGACAGCGTGGCTGACGATCTAGCGGGGAATGTTGTTCCCAGACAATCTGTAACTACTGCTGAAAATTTCACCACTGTTTGTGGAATTATGGAGCGGGATCCAAGGAAATCCGTCCGAAGAATTGCAGCAGTTTGAAGCGTTCTAGCACACAGAAAATACTGACACAGAGCCTGCACATCTTCACATTCGAAATCCAAAGTAACTACGCGATTCCTCTACGAGAGGTGCGACAGAGGGTTAGCTGACTTGATGGTGACTCCATTGGTTCACAGGCGACACAATCTCTCACGTCAATGGCGTCATGAATAAACTAACTGGCGACTCTGGGGTTCCGAAAATCCCAGAGTGTGTGAAGCGAAACCACTATTTTCTTCCAAAGTTACTGTTTGGGCTGCGTTGTGCAACAAAGGCATTAATCGTCCTTCGTTTCATGCCAAAAACGATCAGTGGTGAACCTTACGTTGTAATTTTGGAACAATATTTGCCGACAGAAGACTAACGTTCGAGGATCGCTCAGGCACTGAGTAGCTGTTGCAAGATGCGGCCAGACTACAACGCACTAAACAGATGTTTCACTTTGAAATGTAATTTAATAAAAAAATATTTAATAGTAATTAATAAAATTAATAAAAGTAATATATTAATAATTATTATTTGAATATTAATAGTAGTAATTCCTTCTTTGCTAGAGAAGCTAGATGTACGAATCATCAATTAGTTATATATTGTCTTAGGAATTAGTTTTGTAATGTGAATGAGAGTTAATTCCCTAAGCACTTTGACTTGAAACTGTGAATATGCTTTGATAGCTTTTAATAAAGTGTCGTCAAAACAAAAGAGAGCTATCTCTAATAATACTATGCTTACAGTTTTGTTATGTAATTATGCACTCTGGCTCTCAATGATTAATAACGCAACATTACTATTAGCCCAACACTGATCAGCGTTCAGCAGACTGTACTAAGAGTGGTTACGGGATTAAAAATAATTAATTGTCTCTCTCTGGAATTACCACCGATATTCCTCAGTATATACCAAGATATAGTAAAAACTCATGTGCTTATAGCACCAGATAATATTTCGTAGGTCATTTCATTGTAAAGTAATAAAACCCGTAACTCCAGAACGTGGTTTCGTCTCGAATACCAATGTAAGATAAAAAGCATAATCTTTTACCGATGAAATTTTATACTAGAACTAGAATCTTGTGACCAGGCCTACCTGCCTGGGATGTTTTCTTGAGAAAGTGAAATATATTGTGTCATTCGTAGCCGCCGCGTAGCTCGTGGAATTTGAAAGAAAGTTTAGTGTCCTAAGCGGAGGCACGTCTCGAAGATGGGCTGAAAGGAAATTACTAATTATTTTCTAGTATGGTGCCTAACAATGGTTAATGTTCAGTTAAGTCCATGTCTGCTCCGCAAAAGCAAGGTTTAGGTTTACAAATAATTATGTACCATACGCAAGTCTGAAGTCATGAACAACTATACTTTACTGTCGTTACAGCAAGGTGAACCTCAGACAATCATTCTTTCCTCTTCCAGTCCAAGAACAGAAGAAGTCAACCAGAATAGAAAGTTCAGACACAGTTTCGAATGTCCATGGAATATTCATCAAGGCACACATTGCAACATAATGCATTTGTTTACTCTTTGGCATATATCTCCAGCTATTCATACAACAATTATCAATACATGGCATACACAAACTTCAAATTCATGTCCAGCCCAGGAGATACAGTACAGCTTTCTTGACGAATACTTCGGGAATAGAGTCATTGCGGTAGATTAATGAATATTTACTGGCGTAGGGATGGATTAGAGCTTATATTCGTCCGATCTGACTTCATGTGTTCATGTGACTACTTTTTGTGGGGGGGGGGGGGGGGAATTAAAAGACTGTCTGCCGGAACCATCTGAAGACGCTGGACGAGCAACAACAGGCGATCTGTGTAGCTGGTTCCCGAGGACGAGTTTAATTATGCACGGTGAAACTGGACGAGCTGCGCAGCGTACAGCCCCATCTGTCAGCAGATTTCCAATTTCGAAACTTCTTTATAACTTCTGTATAAACTTCTTACAGCTTTCACAATAAACTTAATTTTGTCGCCCTAGTCTGTCGATGCTAGGTTTTAGGATATATATATTTTTTAATCAGGAGTTCCTTCACGGGACACCCCTATGTTTATTAATGAAAAATAACTTGGCAAGGAAACCGTTTCTGAAGAAGAGAAATTTGTTAACATAGAGTGTAGATTTAAGTGTCAGGAAGTCGCTTCTGAATGTGTTTCTATGCTGTGTAGCCATGTACCCATGTACGTAATGAAACACGGACGATAAATAGTTTAGACAAGAAGAGAGTAGAAGCTTTCAAAATGTGGTACTAAAGAAGAATGCTGAAGATTAGTTGGGTAGATCACATAACTAATGAGGAGGTATTGAATAGAATTAGGGAGAAGAGAAATTTGTGGCACTACCTGACTAGAAGAAGGGATTGGTCGGTAGGACAGGTTCTGAGGCAACAAGGGATCACCAATTTAGTATTGGAGGGTAACGTGCAGGGTAAAAATCGTAGAGCGAGACCAAGAGATGAATACACTAAGCAGATTCAGAAGGATGTAGGTTGCAGTGAAAACTGGGACATGAAGAAGCTTGCACAGGATAGAGTAGCATGGAGAGCTGCATCAAACCAGTTTCTGGACTAAAGACAACAACAACAACTACTTTGAAATGCGGTAAGGAGCTGGTGTAGAATGGAAAGGTACTGAGCCATAACGAATTTATTAACGTTTATACAAACACTAATTAATTTGTTTTTAAAAAGCAAAAATCCAAGTACAGCATTACCAAATTGCCTCCAGAACTGAAAAGACTAAATTTCAATAACACAGCTGGTAGTAAACATCCCAAAACGGCCACAGCATAAAATCACTTCCTTTTAGTAAAGAGTATTAAATGAAATAAAAATACATTTACGTTACAAACAGCAAAACATATGATCAAATGATTATGTCACAAATATCAGCCATCGGTTATTGCCAGTAATTATCGTGAAGTCATTGCCTTCGAAGTAGCCAGAATGACTGTCAAAGGTGGTTCAAATCGATGATGATAGATGCGATGGCAGAGGCAACGATTTCTCCTCTACTAACACCTACATCAACATCTACATCTACGTATACATACATACTCTGCAATCCACCATACGGTGCGTGGCGGAGGGTACCTCGTACACAACTAGCATCTTCTCTCCCTGTTCCACTCCAAAACAGAACGAGGGAAAAATACACTGCCTATATGCCTCTGTACGAGCCCTAATCTCTCTTATCTTATCTTTGTGATCTTTCCACCAAATGTAAGTTAGCGGCAGTAAAATTGTACTGCAGACGACCTCAAATGCTGGTTCTCTAAATTTCCTCAGTAGTGATTCACGAATAGAATGCCTCCTTTCCTCTAGAGACTCCCACCCATGTTCCGGAAGCATTTCCGTAACACTCGTGTGATGATCAAACCTACCAGTAACAAATCTGGCAGCCCGCCTCTGAATTGTCCTCCTTCAATCGGACCTGATAGGGATCCCAAACGATCGAGCAGTACACAAGAATAGGTCGTATTAGTGTTTTATAAGCGGTCTCCTTTACCGATAAACCACATCTTCCCAAAATTCTACCAATGAACCGAAGACGACTATCCGCCTTCCCCACAACTGCGATTACATTCTTGTCCCACTTCATATCGCCCTGCAATGTTACGCCCAAATATGTAATCGACGTGACTGTGTCAAGTGCTACACTACTAATGGAGTATTCAAATATTACAGGATTCTTTTCCCTATTCGTCTGCATTAATTTACATTTATCTGTATTTAGAGTTAGCTGCCATTCTCTACACCGATCACAAATCCTGTCCAAGTTATTTTTTATCATCCTACAGTCACTCAACGACGACACCTTCCCGTACACCACAGCATCATCAGCAAACAGCCGCACATTGCTATCCACCCTATCCAAAAGATCATTTATGTAGATAGAAAACAACAGCGGTCTTACCACACTTCCCTGGGGCACTCCAGATGATACCTTCACCTCCGATGAACACTCACCATCGAGAACAACGTACTGGGTTCTATTACTTACGAAGTCTTCGAGCCACTCAGATACGTGGGAACCAATCCCATATGCTCGTACCTTAGTTAGGAGTCTGCAGTGGGGCACCGAGACAAACGCTTTCCGGAAGTCAAGGAATATGACATCCGTCTGATACCATTCATCCATGGTTCGCAAGATATCATGTGAAAAAAGGGCGAGTTGCGTTTCGCAGGAGCGATGCTTTCTGAAGCCGTGCTGATGCATAAACAGCAACTTCTCTGTCTCAAGGAAATTCATTACATTCAAACTGAGAATATGTTCGAGAATCCTACAACAAACCGATGTTAAGGATATTGGTCTGTAATTTTGAGGATCCATCCTTCTACCCTTCTTATATACAGGCGTCACCTGCTCTTTCTTCCAGTCGCTAGGAACTTTACGTTGGGCAAGAGGTTCGCAAGCTAAGTAAGGAGCCAATGCAGTAGAGTATGCTCTGCAAAACCGAACTGGAATCCCATGAGAACCTGGCAATTTACTTATTTTCAATCCATTCAGCTGCTTCACATCAACAGGGATGTCTATCACTGTCCTCCACACGGGAATCTGTACGAGACTCAAACGGCGGTATGTTTGTACTATCCTCCTACGTGAAAGATTTCTCAAATGCTAAATTTAAAATTTCAGCTTTCGTTTTGCTGTCTTCCGTTGCAAGGCCAGACTGATCAGTGAGTGACTGGATGGAAGCCTTCGACCCGCTTACCGATTTTACGTAAGACCAGAATTTCCTTGGGTTTTCAGCAAGATCTTTTGCTAAGGTATGACGGTGGTGGTGGTTGAATGATTCGCGCATCGCTCTTTTTACAGCAGCACGAATCTCTACTAACCTTTGCCTATCCTCATTCTCCCGTTCTTTCTTGTACCGCGAGTGCAACTGCCTTTGCTTCCTGAGCATTCTCCGAATTGCGCTGTTAAACCACGGTGGGTCTTTTCCGTCTGTAACCCACTTTTTCGGCACATACTTGTCCAATGCGTGATTTACAATGTGTTTAAAATTTACCCATAATTCTTCCACGTCCGTCGTACCGGAGATAAATGAAGTCGATTCATTTACTAAGTGGGATGCTAACAACTGCTTATCTGCTCTTTCTAGTAAGAATACTCTCCTCGCCTTCTTGACCGACTTTTTAACATTCGTAATCACAATCGTAATGACAACATCATGATCACTAATTCCTGTCTCAACACAGATACCGTCGATGAGGTGTGGTCTGTTCGTGGCTACCAGATCTAAAATATTTCCATTACGCGTTGCCTGTCGATTTAGCTGCTCAAGACAGTTTTCGGATAATGTGTTCAAAAGTAATTCACACGACGGCTTGTCTGTACCACCTGTAATGAATCCATAGACATCCAGTCTATACTAGGTTGGTTGAAGTCGCCTCCGACTAATATAACTTGATCGGGGTACTTCTGCGATACAGAATGTAGAGTCCCTTTGAATGATTCTAGAACTGTCACGGTGGGACCTGGTGGCCGGTAACAAATCCCGACGATTAACTTTATTTCTCTGGGCCCTGTTAAACTTGTCCAGATAACTTCACAATCACACTCTACTTCGACCTCAATAAACACAATATTTTTGTCAACTGCAAAGAAGACACCACCTCCTACGGTGTGTAAAATCTGTCTTTCCGATACACGTTCCAGCCCTCACTAAATATTTCAGAACTTCGTATCTCAGGGTTCAGCCAGGTCTCAGTCCCGAGAATAATTTGTGCGCCACACGCTTCCTGGAGGGCAGTAAATTCAGAAACTTTATTCCGAACACTCTGAAAATTTACTGCTAATATCCTGATAGCTGAAGTGTCTTTACACTGAGCGCGTCCTGATTTCCCTGCCTGCACGTCGACTGGTGAGTGTTCATCAGGACACCTCGCACTACTGCCTAGCCTAAAAAAAACCCATGTGCACGCCACACGTACTCTGCGACCCGAGTAGCCGCTTCCTTTGTGTAGTGCACCCCTGACCTATCTAGGGGCGTCCTACAATTCCCCACCCAGTAGCGGAAGTCTAGAAATCTGCAGCTTAGACGTCATAGAGTCGACGCAGCCTCTGGTTGAGACCCTCCACTCGGCTCCAAACCAATATCTGGGAACGATGCTGCTATAAGAGAGCTATGCTTTCACCCCGAGTGCGAGGTCATCGGTCTTCACCAAATCCGCCAGCCGCCTGTACGAACTGAGGATCGCCTCAGAACCAAAGCGACAGGCATCATTGGTGCCGACGTTAGCAACTACTTGCAGACGACTGAACCCCGTACGCTCGATAGCCGCAGGCAAGGCCTCCTCCACATCTTGGATGAGGACCCTAGGCAGATAAACATAGGACGGCGGTTGCCGCTACCAGAGTACTAGAAACTTTCATTGTAAATTTCAATCATGGTACACAGGCATCTTTAACTAGACCACAGTTAACAAGAGATACAATAACCTCTCCTGTAACTCGTTAATTATTTAGTAAAAATTAGACATACTAAAAATGCAGAATAGTATGAACGTTAAGCAGGAAACTTTCACTTGACTACTGAGGCATAAAATTTTCCTATAGTTTTTTCTTTTTTTTTTGATGGATGCAAACAATTTAGTAAACAGCTCAAGTTCGTGATACTAGCCGACGGGTAGATAGATTAAACAATTTTCACTGACTATGAAGTACAATTCGTAAATCAGATGAATTAAATTTGCATTCTATACCCTTAGGATCTAAAATCAGTTTGGAATAGTGACAGCCCAAGCCCACACACACTGACAGATCTTAACTCAAGTAGTACCAGGCAAAACCTTCATAAATAACACATTTATATAGATAAAAACGGGCATCGAGGACACGGAGTCAAATTGGCCACCACGCAACACCAAGTGACGTGCACACTAATCGGATGCTCACCATTATTTCTCTAAAAAATCCAGCGCCTATTGACAAGCACTTGCTTACTGAGCGCCGAGAGAAGGATGTACCGAAAATTTCCAGTAGTGGGTAACTCACGGGTATCATCCAGCAGACGTCACCGCGTCCAGTACTTGCAAAAGTTTGACTGGACTCAAACCCGGCACCACAATGGACACAAACTGCTTCCAACTTCAATAGCAGAGAACGCGCTGAATACTGTGCATCCTGCCGAAGCAACTTTCAACGAGCCATGTTCACGACTACGATCCCACTCAGCCCCGCCAAAAGCGAGCAAAGGCACAACTCTTGCCAACGGATCACGGCAGACGCTTGGCCACAACAACACGCCGCCTCACTTGCGCTCTTCACCGCTCTTTTTTTTTCCTTTATTGTATTTCGATTCCCCCCGAGGGGGGGCGTGCTGGCAGCAACTTATTACACTGCTTTTCAGCCTACAGACTTTTTAAAATGTAAGGAGAAGTTGAGAAACAATAAAAGCAGGCGACGAAACGGGAACTTAAATTGTAAAACTGCAGAAAATTGGGGAAAGTTAAAACATAAAGCAAAAGGTTGGCCAAGCGAATAAAAATACACAGGATGCAGACAGGTAACATAGTAGACAGACAATTAAAAAACATGGCGACAGTCTGGTTTCTGTTCGCAAGAGATATAAAATCACACCCAGCGACAGTATGATGGCCGTTCGCAACTCTTCAGAAAAGACACACAACACTGAACACTCACCGTAAACACTGCACTAAAATGTCGGCAGAAAGAGGACCGACCATAGCCTATGGCAGATGGGGGGAGGGGGGCTGGGGAGGACCTGGACAGATAAGGGGGAAAACAAAGAGGGAGGAGAAGAAAAACGAAAGGGGGGGGGGGACCAAAGGAGGGAGTGAATCCATAAGGGGGGCAGGGGCAGGGCAGATGCGAGAGAGAATGGTAAAAGACAGAGGAGGGAAATGCAAGAGGACTCAGGGGAGAGAAGGGGGGGCAGAGAGAGGGTACATGGGGAAAAAAAGAGGATGGAAGGGGGGGAGACGGAGCCCAAGAAAAGGGTGGAGGAAAGGAGGGGGGTGAGGATCAGAGTTGATAGGAGGGATAAATGAAGGGAGAGAGGCCATCATCCAGGAGGGGGAGTTGATAGAAGCCACCTTGGGAAAGGAGATGTAGGGTGTAGAGATGGTGGGTAGGGGGGACACAGCAGTGAAGATGTGGCAGAGAGTGGAGATGGGAGAGGAGAGGAGCTACCAGGGGGTGAGGGGGATCAAAGTGGCGGGAGGTGTAGAGTATGCCAATATGTTCGAGGAACAGGAGCAGATTGGGGAAAGGAATGAGGTCATAGAGGATCCGCATGGGGGACGGGAGGCGTATACAGAAGGCGAGGTGGAGTGCATGACGCTCAAGGATCTGGAGGGACTTGTAGAATTTGGGGGGGGGGGGGGGCAGATATCCAGGCAGGACTGGCATAACAGAGGATGGGACAGATTAAGGATTTGTAGGGGTGGAAGATGGTAGAGGGGTGCAACCCCCATGTCCAGCCAGAGAGGAGTTTGAGGAGTCGTAGGCGATTGTGGGCTTTGGATTGGATGGAGCGGATATGAGGGATCCAGGTGAGGTGACAGTCGATTGTGAGGCCAAGGTATGTGAGGGTGGGAGTGAAGCAGACAGGACGGGCACAGATGGTAAGGGAGAAATTCAGGAACCGGAAGGAGCGAGTGGTATGACCTACGATGATTGTCAGTCTTGGAAGGATTGATTTTCAGGAGTCACTGGTTACACCATGCGGCAAAAAGGTCAAGGTGATTCTGGCGAAGGCGTTGGGATCATTGGAGGGTAGGAGTGAGGGTGAGGAATGCAGTGTCATCGGCATATTCCGAGAGGTGTTCTGGAGGGGGGGTTGGGGCATATCTGCCATGTACAGGAGGTAGAGTAGAGGGGAGAGGACAGCGCCCTGGGGCACACCTGCAGAGGGGTAGAAGGTGTGGGAATTACCATTATGGGTGGTAACATAGGAGGGGTGGCAGGAGAGGAAGGAGACCATCAGATGGATGTAGTTGAAAGGAAGGGCATAGGTTTGGAGTTTAAACAGGAGATAGAGATGCCAGACACAGTTGTAGGCATTTTCGAGGTAGAGGGAGACAAAAATGGCAGAGCAATGGGAGTTAAGCGGGAGGGAGGGGAGATGAGTGAGGTGGAGGAGTTGGTCATCAGCAGATAAGGAAGGTCGAAAGCCACTTTGGGTGTCGGGGATGAGGTGGTTTTGGTGGAGGTAGTGATGGATGCGCCAGGAAAGGATGGATTCCAGGAGCTTGCTGAACACCGATGTGAGACAGATAAGACGACAGGAAGAGGCATCAGATGGAGGATTATTGGGTTTGGAGAACATCGCGATACTGGAGGTTTTCCACAGGTCGGGATAGAAACCAATGGCAAGGATGACATTGTAGAGGGTGGCAAGGATTGAAAGGAAGGAGGGAGGGCAGTGTTTGAGGTGGCGGTAGGTAATGCAGTCGTGGCCAGGAGCGGTGTTGCGTTTCGTGCGGAGTGTGAGGCTGATGTACCATGTAGTGATGGGGGTGTTAAGTTCAGATGGGGGTGTGTGGCCCAAGTACTGGAAGCTAGGAGCAAAGGGAGGAACAGAGGTATTTGTACAGTCCATGACGTCAGGGAAGAGGGAATAATCAAAGAGGGGATAATCTGGGATGGAAAAAGAATCTGAGAGGTGAGAGGCAAACTGGTTGGCCTTACTGAGGTTGTCAAGAAAGGGACGGTCATCAAGGATAAGAGGGTACTGGTGGGTGGGGTGGTTCCCAGTAAGGCGGTGGAAAGCAGACCAATACTTGTAAGAGTTTATGGGGAGCGTGGTTTTGAGTTGTGTATATGTCTGGCGCCAGGCACGGCGTTTCTTCACAGTAAGCAGGTTGCAGATGTGTCGTTGTAATTGCCGGTGGCGAGTAAGTGTATCCCGGTGACGAGTGCGAAGAAAAGAGTGGTAGAGGCAGTGGGACTCTCGAAGAAAGATGGCCTGTGGAGGGAGGGCGGGGTGAGGGTGGATGGCTTTGGTGGGGATATTGATGGCGACGGCGTCAATCAAGGTCGGGTGTAGGAAGGCAGCAGTGTGAGAGAAGTCATCAAGAGGTTGGAGGGTAAGGCCGTGGCCATCAACCTGGGTGTGACTGGAGTCCTGGTAGGCATCCCAGTTGGCACGGGAGTAATCATGGGTAAGTTTAGGAGGAATGTCGGGGTGAGGAGCGTTGCATGGAGGGCGACCATTAGAGTTAGTGAGGAGAACAGGAGCATGGTCACTCCCAATGAGGTCAAGGATATGTGTGGGGATGCACCCAAGGAGGTTGGGAGAGGCAAGGACCACATCGGGAGTGGTATTGGATTCACATCGGGTGTGCTGAGGGAGGGGAACTAGGTCTCCTTGGAGGATGGTGATAAACTGATGCCAATGGTGGAGGTCGGCAGGATCACGGCTGTGGATATTGAGGTCAGCGGCCATCACGCAGGTGGAGAAGGTGCGGTCAATGTGGGCCAGAAAGTCGTACGGGATGGGGGTGCGAGGGCAGACATAAACGGTGGCACAGGTGACGGTAAGGGTGGAGAAGAAGAGGCTGATGGTGAGATGCTCAGCAGGATTGTTAAGGAGAGGTTGAGGCCAGACAGGGAGGTGCTTGAGGAGGACTGCAGCAACTCCGCCATGCGCCAGAGGGTACAGGTTATCGGTGTGGTGATGGGTGTAAGGAGCTGTGCAGATGGAGATATGGGGGTGAAGGAAGGTTTCATTTAGGACGAAGGCATCCATGCGGTGCTGATGGAGGGTGTAGAGGAAGAGGAGTTTGTGGGTGGGTAGGGAGCGAATATTGTGGTACA
This sequence comes from Schistocerca piceifrons, assembly GCF_021461385.2. Classification (NCBI taxonomy): domain Eukaryota; kingdom Metazoa; phylum Arthropoda; class Insecta; order Orthoptera; family Acrididae; genus Schistocerca; species Schistocerca piceifrons. The sequence continues at coordinate 783,134,210 of NC_060140.1, read as the reverse complement.
GGATACGGTAGGGTTGTTGTACCATGTGAGGGGAGAGTTAGATGAGGGTGGTGAGAGGGGTGAAGGTGAAGTGGGCCTGGTTTTGGGAGTATGTGGCATAGGTGGTAAGATGGAAGATGGAAGAGGCAGTGAATGTGATTTGGGAAAGGGTGTGGGAGCGCTGGAATGGGTGGATGTTTTGGAGCACAATGGTGTTGAAACAGATGATGTCCTCTGCAGTAGGTGGAGGGCGGAGTGAGTTGTTGGGGTGGATGGGGTCATCAACAGGAGGGACAGGGACAGTGAGCACTTCGAGGAGTGGGTAGGATGCGGTTCATTACAGGTGTTGCAGGAGGGGGAGAGGTGAAGTTGGGGCAGTTCTTGAGGAAGTGGGAAGCTTTGCAGTGGGGACAAGTAGGGGGGTTCTTGCAGGCAGAGGTAACATGGTCGTTGTACGTGAGGCACCGTTGGCTGTGGTAGGACTGGACTGGGGAACGGGAGTGGTCCACCTTACCACGGCGATTGTAGATGAGGCCTCCCTCGGTGAGGAGGTGGTCAATGGAGAAGGATTCAGTGAATACCCGCATGAGATAAGTTGGCCCGGCATCATTGAAGATGCGACAGGCCGAGCGGATTTCGATGTCGGGCCGGGAGTTGATTTCCGCCAACACTCTGTAGCCACAGGGCTAAGCTTCATGATCACAGCAGTGAAGGTTGGCGGATGTTGAGGAGGTTGAGGCTGATGGGGAGAGGACGGGGTGTGGTAGGGGCTGAGGGTTGCATGTTGGCCAAATTGGATATGTGGGATGTGGGAGAGAAGATCGGTGTGGAAGGAAGCATTGGGTGATTTAATGAGGACCGAGTCCTTGCGAGGAATCAGAAGGGAGATGGGGGCATTGGGGTAGTATTTCCAGATGGACAGGGTGAGGGAGTGGGCATCAAGGAATTGAGGGTCAGGATTGGAGAGGACAAAGGTGTGAGTGGCAGGCGTGGCAGGGGTGGGGGTCGGGGTCACGTCCGCAGGGATAGGTGGGTCATGGGGATTGGGGGTTTTCCTGGAGGAGATTTCGGGGGAAGGGTCAACATTCGGGCGCTTGGAAGGTTGCAGGGGGAGTTGGCGGGGGGGCAGTACCACCCTGAGCAGCGGTTGACACAGAGGGAGGGGGCGCGGGTGTCACAGAGACTGTGGAACGTCGAGCCGAAACCCGTGCTGGCTAGGAGTCTCTCAGAGGCGGTGCAGGGAGTGGCAGAGGGTTGGTAGATGTCGATGGGGCGACAGTGGTACGGGAGGGCGAGTTGGGTGTAGTTACAGCCTAAAATGGCGCAGAGGTGAGGTGGACAGGGAGAGAAGGAAGGACGGGAAGGGGGGTGGAGGATGAGCTCCATGTGGTGGTGGTTGGAGCAGCGGAGGGAGAGGGGAAATGATAGTGGTGGTGGGTTGGGGCATAGTGGTGGCGGGCAAGAGTTGGGGGGGGGGGGGGGAGACGGCGGCGACCAGGCGGCGGCGGCGGCAGGCGGCGAGGAGGACCGGACGGCGAGCAGTAGTGACGGCGTGCAGACAACACGGCAAGGAGAGGGTGGGGCCCTTCCACGTCGTAGATCGCCCTGAGAGTAGCCCAGGCAGTGCAAGTCCTCGATGAGGAAGTGAGGGAATCCAACCCTCGAATGTAATTCGGCGCTCGTGTCACACTCGCCTTTTATCCCGGTCGCCGCAGCCCTTACTACCTTCTCCTCCGACCTGCCCTCTACCGGCGACAGTAACGCACCATACGCTCCTGCTGCCAGAGGGATTCCAAATCCACGGGAATTACGCGAAATTAAACGTGCGCACACTGCACAAACTTACAAATGCGTGCAGCACGTTCCACTCCCCACAATCCATACAACTACTGTATCAAAGTGAACTGTTTTACGGTTATGTAACACGATACTGCAGTGCTTATGTTATTGTGAATTACGATACGAAGTATCTTCGAACATGCATGCAGTAACACAAGCAGTGCAATATCGCGTTTATCCGCCGATACCGGGCAAGCGATTTTCAAGTAAAATGTCTCCTCTGGAAAGGAAAATACATAGCGGACGTACGGGTACAGGTCGTAGAAACATGATTCACGACATATAGAAGTTTTGGTTTGAACTTGAGTTTGTGCTCTCCATTGGCAAAAGATTCCGGAATAGTCCCCCATTCTGATCTCTGGAAGTGGACTGCCAAGGGGGAGGTTACCATGAGAAAAAGATTGACTAATCAACGAAAGGATAACGTTCTACGAGTCGGGGCGTGGAATGTCAGAAGCTTGAACGTGGTAGGAAAACTAGAAAATATGAAAAGGGAAATGCAAAGGCTCAATCTAGGTATAGTAGGGGTCAGTGAAGTGAAGTGGAAAGAAGACAAGAATTTCTGGTCAGATGAGTATCGGGTAATATCAACAGCAGCAGAAAATGGTATAATAGGTGTAGGATTCGTTATGAATAGGAAGGTAGGGCAGAGGGTGTGTTGCTGTGAACAGTTCAGTGACTGGGTTGTTCTAATCAGAATCGACAGCAGACCAACACCGACAACGATAGTTCAGGTATACATGCCGACGTCGCAAGCTGAAGATAAACTGATAGAGAAAGTGTATGAGGATATTGAAAGGGTAATGCAGTATGTAAAGGGGGACGAAAATCTAATAGTCATGGGTGACTGGAATGCAGTTGTAGGGGAAGGAGTAGAAGAAAAGGTTACAGGAGAATATCGGCTTGGGACAAGGAATGAAAGAGGAGAAAGACTAATTGAGTTCTGTAACAAGTTTCAGCTAGTAATAGCGAATACCCTGTTCAAGAATCACAAGAGGAGGAGGTATACTTGGAAAAGGCCGAGAGATACGGGAAGATTTCAATTAGATTACATCATGGTCAGACAGAGATTCCGAAATCAGATACTGGATTGTAAGGCGTACCCAGGAGCAGATATACTCAGATCACAATATAGTAGTGATGAACAGTAGGCTGAAGAATCAATACGCAAAGAAGTGGGATACGGAAGTACTAAGGTATGACGAGACAAATGGTTCAAATGGCTCTGAGCACTATGGGACTTAACATCGATGGTCATCAGTCCCCTAGAACTTAGAACTACTTAAACCTAACTAACCTAAGGACATCACACAACACCCAGCCATCACGAGGCAGAGAAAATCCCTGACCCCGCCGGGAATCGAACCCGGGAACCCGGGCGTGAATGACGAGACATGTTTGAAGTTCTCTAACGCTATAGATACAGCAATAAGGAATAGCGCAGTAGGCAGTACAGTTGAAGAGGAATAAACATCTCTAAAAAGGGCGATCACAGAAGTTGGGAAGGAAAACATAGGTACAAAGAAGGTAGCTGCGAAGAAACCATGGGTAACAGAAGAAATACTTCAGTTGATTGATGAAAGGAGGAAGCACAAACATGTTCCGGGAAAATCAGGGATACAGAAATACAAGTCGCTGAGGAATGAAATAAATAGGAAGTGCAGGGAAGCTAAGACGAAATGGCTGCAGGAAAAATGTGAAGACATCGAAGAAGATATGATTGTCGGAAGGACAGACTCAGCATACAGGAAAGTCAAAACAACCCTTGGTGACATTAAAAGCAACGGTGGTAACATTAAGAGTGCAAAGGGAATTCCACTGTTAAATGCAGAGGAGAGAGCAGATAGGTGGAAAGAATACATTGAAAGCCTCTATGAGGGTGAAGAATTGTCTGATGTGATAGAAGAAGAAACAGGAGCCGATTTAGAAGAGATAGGGGATCCAGTATTAGAATCGGAATTTAAAAGAGCTTTGGAGGACTTATGGTCAAATAAGGCAGAAGGAATAGGTAACATTCCATCAGAATTTCTAAAATCATTGGGGGAAGTGGCAACAAAACGACTATTCGCATTGGTGTGTAGAATATATGAGTCTGGCGACATACCATCTGTCTTTCGGAAAAGCATCATCCACACAATTCCGAAGACGGCAAGAGCTGACAAGTGCGAGAATTATCGCACAATCAGCTTAACAGCTCATGCATCGAAGCTGCTTACAAGAATAGTATACAGAAGAATGGAAAAGAAAATTGAGAATGCGCTAGGTGACGATCAGTTTGGCTTTAGGAAAAGTAAAGGGACGAGAGAGGCAACTCTGAGGTTACGGCTGATAATGGAAACAAGGCTAAAGAAAAATTAAGACACTTTCATAGGATTTGTCGACCTGGAAAAAGCGTTCGACAATATAAAATGGTGCAAGCTGTTCGAGGTTCTGAAAAAAGTAGGGGTAAGCTATAGGGAGAGACGGGTCATATACAATATGTACAACATCCAACAGGGAATAATAAGAGTGGACGATCAAGAACGAAGTGCTCGTATTAAGAAGGGTGTAAGACAAGGCTGTAGCCTTTCGCCCCTACCCTTCAATCTGTACATCGAGGAAGCAATGATGGAAATAAAAGAAAGGTTCAGGAGTGGAATTAAAATACAAGGTGAAAGGATATCAATGATACGATTCGCTGATGACATTGCTATCCTGAGTGAAAGTGAAGAAGAATTAAATGATCTGCTGAACGGAATGAACAGTCTAATGAGTACACAGTATGGTTTGAGAGTAAATCGGAGAAAGACGAAGGTAATGAGAAGTAGTAGAAATGAGAACAGCGAGAAACTTAACATCAGGATTGATGGTCACGAAGTCAATGAAGTTAAGGAATTCTGCTACCCAGGCAGTAAAATAACCAATGACGGACGGAGCAAGGAGGATATCAAAAGCAGACTCGCTATGGCAAAAAAGGCATTTCTGGCCAAGAAAAGTCTACTAATATCAAATACCGGCCTTAATTTGAGGAAGAAATTTCAGAGGATGTGCGTCTGGAGTACAGAATTGTATGGTAGCGAAACATGGACTGTGGGAAAACCGGAACAGAAGAGAATCGAAGCATTTGAGATGTGGTGCTATAGACGAATGTTGAAAATTTGGTGGACTGATAAGGTAAGGAATGAGGAGGTTCTGCGCAGAGTCGGAGAGGAAAGGAATATGTGGAGAACACTGATAAGGAGAAGGGACAGGATGGTAGGGAATGACTTCCATGGTACTAGAGGGAGCTGTAGAGGGCAAAAACTGTAGATGAAGACAGAGATTGGAATACGTCAAGCAAATAATTGAGGACGTAGGTTGCAAGTGCTACTCTGAGATGAAGAGGTTAGCACAGGAAAGGAATTCGTGGCGGGCCGCATCAAACCAGTCAGTAGACTGATGACAAATAAAAAAAAAAAAAAAAAAAAAAAAGCCAAATTGTAAGGCGACTTCTCGCCATAAGTGAGATATCCAGGTTCGAGTCTCGGTTCAAAACAAATTTTCTTCGTCGTCATCCCTTTATACAGCTGATGATTATCCATATTCGGAACCAGGAATACATTTAACGCTGAGGCACTGTATTGTTTTTGACGAACGTAAATGTCCTATATAAAAACGTGGTTTTCGTAAACATAAATTATGTAAATCACAGCTCACTCAATTCATCCAGGAAATCCAGAGAGCCGTACACAAAAGTGGCTAGATTCTGCTTGGCCTCTTGAATCCCGGCGGGCACAAGATACGTTTCCACACGTTCAGTGGATAAAATACGAACATAGCGAGAAACGCAGCAGATTCTTCACTGGATTTCGGATTCAACAGAGAGACGTAGCTTCGGGAGTACCCCGTAGAAGTGTTCCACTGCCGTTAATCTTTACATGTGGTGCGTTACTCCCTTATCTCTGTATAAAACTTAATTTTTGGTGTTGCCTCAGCGCAAGGTTCTCAAATTTAATTTAGTGGAAATTGAGCATATTGAAATTCTTCAGTAAAAGTAAAAGTCAAACATCTCTAGAGAGTGAGCAATACATCATTTACATGATGGAGTATGTGCTTAATTACGCACCGCTACTGTACGTCGTAAGAGGAGGAGGAGGAGGAGGAGGAGGAGATGAGTGTTTAACGTCCCGTCGACAACGAGGTCACTAGAGACGGAGCACAAGCTCGGATTAGGGAAGGATGGGGAAGGAAATCGGCCGTGCCCTTTCAAAGGAACCATCCCGGCATTTGCCTGAAATGATCTAGGGAATTCACGGAAAACCTAAATCAGGATGGCCGGGCGCGGGATTGAACCGTCGTCCTCCCGAATGCGAGTCCAGTGTGCTAACCACTGCTCCACCTCGCTCGGTGTACGTGGTAAGACGACAGGGTATTCTCTGTAAATGTAATAATACTTTACAGACAGGCACCTGAGCTAGTCTTCATTAACCATTGTCAGTCACTATCTATCGTTCAGTGGTGCCTCTTTTTGACGGAACTGAAGCCCGACAGCATCAATGATCAGATACGAATGACCGAATCATTCGCAGTAATTTATGACACGTAATAAACGCAAGATGCATTACAATGATAGGCATCTAATCCTGGGACTACGATTTGCAATGAGCAATGACAAATTAATGACTGTGCATAATGCGCTCTCTGCCAATTCGTATCTTCACAACGATCTGCCGACTTCGCTATCTCAGCCAAAGCCATCTGAAACAGTGGTAACAGTAAACACACATATAAGTACCCATATTAGGAGAAATTGTGATAAGAATAGTAAGAAGAGTTTATTCTACAATTATAAGACCAAATACTTAGAGTATGAGTCTGTTCACTAAGACAGACCGAAGAAGACGACATATGAAATATTTGTAGAACTTCGCTCTTACCAAAAGAAAAGAGATAAACTCCTTCATACATGCGATTCGTTTCAGCCACAGTCTCATTGTATGTCGCTGATTTTCCGGAATATACTATTTGGAATACTTTTCCATTATATGGTTCCTGACTTTCGAAAATTTGCGTAAATCCTTGTTGTATGAAATGAAAAATAAAGCGCATATACGAGCGAGAAACATTTTCCTATTGCACATTACACGTAAAATAAAGCTTTTTATTTAAAGTAATACTTCACATTATAACACACACATTAGTTAGTGGATTACAACGGAAGCTCAGTGAGGCTTTGCCGTTGTGTACAGGTACGTTGCTACCCCCGAAGACTGTAGCTTAGTATAGGAAGACGTGCTGAGGCTCTACGGTCGGTGCAGCTCCTGGCGGCAGACCTTGAGCGTCAATAAATGTGACGAATAGCACACAAATCGACGAAGAGATCTATTACGATTACGTTACTGGTAATAAACCATCTGAAACAGTGACGATCGTGAGATACTTAGGGGCAAGCGTACGCGTTGACCTAAAGTGAAATGACTACATAAAGCTAACTATAGGAAAATTAAACTCTGTCTGAGGTTTATTTGAAGACTGTCAGGGAAATGTAATTCATCCATCTCACCAACAATGTATCAATAAGTGTGTGCATTTGATATCTTTGTTATTGTAATTATGAAAAATTTAATCAAATCATTATTGGCCACTGCCCAAAATAATTTGTAAAATTTTTTGTGGGGAGCATGGGGGCTATGTAAGTAGGCTGTTTAGGTTTTCTTATTGGTAACGCCACGTAGCGCTCTGTGTGAGAATCACTGGCTGTGCTGTGTGCAGTCTGTGGCTAGTTTGCATTGTTGTCTGCCATTGTAGTGTTGGGCAGCGGCAGCTGGATGTGAACAGCGCGTAGCGTTGCGCAGTTGGAGGTGAGCCGCCAGCAGTGGCGGATGTGGGGAGAGAGATGGCGGAGTTTTGTAATTTGTCATGAACCGCTATATATATTATGACTATTAAGGTAAATACATTGTTTGTTCTCTATTAATATCTTTCATTTGCTAACTATCCCTATCAGTAGTTAGTGCCTTTCGTAGTTTGATTCTTTTATTTAGCTGGCAGTAGTGGTGCACACTGTTTTGCAGTAGTTCGAGTAACCAAGATTTTTGTGAGGTAAGTGATTTGTGAAAGGTATAGGTTAATGTTAGTCAGGGCCATTCTTTTGTAGGGATTTCTGAAAGTCAGATTGCGTTGCGCTAAAAATATTGTGTGTCAGGTTAAGCACAGTCGTGTATAAATTGTTCAAAGGGGACGTTTCAGTTGCAAACAAATCACCTGTTCCACCGATTCTTAAAAATCGTTCATCACTCGATCCGTATCAGGTCAGATTATTAGGGGAAACGGAGGAAATCCAGCGAAGAGCGGCGCATTTCGTAGCGGGATCTGTTAGCAAGCCCGACAGCGTTATCCAGATACTCAACGAACCGTACGTTCGAACCCATACATTTAGACAACATTGTCGACGGAGTACAGCGGGCAGGTGCTATATTTAGGATAAAACCAACAGTCGAGATCGCAATAATGTTGGGTTATTAGCCGATCAAGGTATTAGTTCAGGTCGATACCATCACAGACGTTTATGCCGACGACTCATAAATAACTGCCAATGGCAAACGATTTACAACAGCTGCAAAGTCGTTGGTGTATGAAATTTGTACAGTGAGTTCTCGTGAACCGCATACGGTACATAGGAAGTTAAAACATTACAGTGCATCAACGCAAGCAGTCATTTATGTTAAAATAAAATAAACAAATTTACAAAGCAACATAAGAAGCACTGTAATCTATGGCAATAGTGTGAAAGACAAGCACATCGTTCTTATTAATGTTTTGTTGATAAACTAGAGAATGGTAACTATACGCACATACAGATACCACATAAAGACGTAATAACAGGTAAAATTACATTAAATGATACAACCATCAAAATATGTACACGTCGTTGTATATTTACTAGGCAGTGCCCTCGGGTAAGAAATAAAAAACGACGCCGTTGGCTAGGAAACGTGAAGGTTAATATGGCCGCCATGATATCATACATGTGTGTACTGGAAAGGACGCCGTTGTCATGCTAACCTAACAGCATAAATGGCAGTTAATTACGAGTCTTCGACACAAACATCTTCGATGATATCGAAAAAAATGTTCAAATACATGTGAAATGTTATGGGACTTAACTGCTAAGGTCATCAGTCCCTAAGCTTACACACTACTCAACCTAAATTATCCTAAGGACACACACACACACACACACACACACACACACACACACACACACCCATGGCCGTGGGAGGACTCGAACCTCCGCCGGGTCCAACCGCACAGTCCATGACTGCAGCGCCTTAGACCGCTTTTTTTAATTTTATTTTTTTAATGTCAGGAGTGAGGGTTTTTTATCGTTATATTTTTATTAAGGAAGGTAGGAGAAACAGAAACCTTTATTATTCACAAAATAAACATATTACGTCCTTACACATTATAACTGTCCTGGAAGGAACCTCGCTGCCGTCCTACCATGCAGCATGAAATAACAACAAAATCAAAGTTGGGCCACCTCCGGCACCCTAAAGAAAAGTATTTATAGACATGAAAACAAAATTTGAAGTCCGTCCATTTGCTATCTGTGCAAGCGTTAGTTTTTGTAGGTCCCATACTCGCATAGTGTCCTTAGCTGATCACGTTATTTGGTCGGTTTCGCAACGACAGCACCGCTGCTCATCATTGCGCACCCGGCACACCCCAAGTACATGGCGGGTCCGCAGAAACTGTTACTAGGAAATTGGTAAACCAATCTTTGTACTTTTGTAGTCGTAACAGTTTTGTGTGTCCATCTTGCAAGTATTGCCAGTAATCCAGGACGTTCAATACGTTCAGACGTGTGTCTCTATAGATGTAATGGACCGTCATACCTGTGATCCACGCCACTGCGTTCGTCTTATGACGCGGAAAATACGTTTCCTCTGGAAAAAATACTATGTCAGAAGCGACTGTTGTATAGATAGAGCGCCGCATGAACGCTATTATCTTCCTTCCGAGAGTCCAGACAGCCAATGCCTCGCCGCAGACCAGCCGATGGTCGTCCGTATCCAGCACGCCGCATTGCTGATACAAGGACGAATCCGCCAAATGTGTTGCGTACGTTTTATCATTCGTAGGGTATTTTCGGTTCACGACAATGTACCATGTTGATATGACTATTGTAGGGAGATGGGGGTGGTGGACCGTGCGCCACACGACTTGCCAATTAACAGATGGTTCAAACGGTTCAAATGGCTCTGAGCACTATGGTCATCAGTCGCCTAGAATTTACAACTACTTAAACCTAACTAATCTAAGGACATCACACAACACCCAGTCATCGCGAGGCAGAGAAAATCCCTGACCCCGCCGGGAATCGAACCCGGAAACCCGGGCGCGGGAAGCGAGAACGCTACCGCACGACCACGAGCTGCGGACAAATAACAGATGGATGTTTCCGTTCCACCCTATTCTGGGCGATCTGTCGAAGAAGCAGATGGTACACGTCCTTCGATGTCGACTGTCGGGTCGTCGGTAAACGCTCTTTTACGTAACTGTGTTCCACGATGAACGTGCGCACATACGTTAACGTGGGAGATATATGGCCGACACTGACTGGAGGAAGATGCGATGTTGGTACTAGTTCTTCGATGATCGTTCCTGTTGCGCCACAGTTTGAGCATAGTATTAATGTACACTCTTTGACATAAAACTCGACCGGCGGCCGGCCGCTTCAGAGGCTAAGTCCGCGCCGATCGCGACATGGGACAATAAAACTGGCCAACTCGCTAATTCTCTAAGTCCGGTTATCTGCACAATCTGGAAACACTGCAGACTGCGGCACTACCTGGAGGAAAACTTGTCCCATCATAGAGAAACACTAGGCTGAATACGCCTGTGGTCTAGCGGTAGCGTGCGTTGTTTCTGTTCGTAATGTCAGCGGATCGAGAGCAGCTGGCATAAAATATTTTTATAGCCTCTTCTGTCTGAATGCTGAAGACGTGAATGTAATGGTAGCGCAGATTCAATCTATTTCGCTTTCTGACACACCGATATCAAAATTTTATCCAGTAACGATTTTGCGGCAGATTTCCTGCCGACTGTCCTCCTCTGGACGCCGTATGCGGCAAAGCTCCGGGATCCATTTGCTGGCTACCGGCAGCAGCCGTGGCGACAGCAGCGGAGCTGCACTCCCCCGTTCTTTATCGAAAGCGCCTGCTCCCGCTCATCGCTTTTGATGATTTAAAACGCTTTATTATTAAATGTTGCTCCACAGAAAATTTCTACGATTTCCATTCACGCTCAAAAGCAACGGAGACAGACGCCCTGATTAGTAGGCGGGTATTATATTACATTAATCGGCAAGAGCTGAGTATGGCCCGAAATTAATTTTATAGACTGGGACGAAATTAAACCACCTCGCTACATTCAATGAATTTATAAATGCTTCATACCTCGTTTCTTTTCCTTTCAATCTCAATTATTTGTGCAACTTTTGGTCAATGTTCGGATGTTTTCGTCAAGCCGGGGCGAGCGTCTGTGGTGTAAAGTGTATTACAGTTCTTGTTTCATTCCTTATGGTAACTCTATGTGATAAACAGTGCAGGAACACTGCACATTTGGAGTTCCATGTATGGGTTCATGAAGTATTTAATGTTGATCGGAAGTGATAGTTAAGGTCATCAGATTTAGACCAGAAAAATTTGTCGTTTTCGAGGTTTCAGAGAACGGAAAGGAATTGCTAACGCCGGTGTTAGAAATCGTCTACAGTTAAATGCTATTGCAAAAATTTAGAAGAGGGGAACTATATTAATCAACATGTGCACTTCATAAACAACCTTCTGACATGTTAGACCTATATGACGAACACACCTCAAATTTATATCGTTGACAGTCGCTTTGAATCTTTTCAGGATCTATTTTGCAGTGAAGCACCTTGGCATTTGCAAAGCAGACATCCATGATATTAACTTAATTTACTAAGTCGAATCGGATGAAGATTGTTGTTTAAAGGCATTCTTCTGATTTCGTATAAAGAATTTTTACTAGCCGTTTGCAACTCCATTAATTAAAATGGAAAATAAAAGGTTGTAGTCAGCGGCTTCCACCGAGATTGGAACTGCTATGTCATACAGTACGACCACCGCAACGCACAAGGGAACCTCATTTTTTTTAATTTTGGTTTTTTTCTTTTACGTTTTTTGACGATTACCCCTTTTTTTCTCTCTTATTCTAAAGCCCCTTAGGAAAATGGCAATTAAAAAAGAAACTAAGTGCCACCGCCACTTTTCATCCTATAACAAAAAAAAAAAAATCTGGTCCACTTCAGGCGTTGGCTCCTGATTAAACCTACCCCAAGAGCTTCCTATATTCCAGGGGAAATATGGGAATTCAAGGTTAGGGCTATCATTACAAACAAAACAAAATCTTCCTTTTTCTGAAATTTATTTTGATTTTAATTTTTGTTTTGTTGATTTTTGTTGTGTAATTGATCACACGCCTTCTGCGCCCCGCTGGTAACATGTTGAGTCACGTCTTCTCGAAATTGGTGTGTTCCGTTCAGTAGTTCAGAAATGTTCATTGGTTCAATCTGGAAACCTTCTTCACTCTTGGCTTAACACATTCCAGCTGCGAGGCGGGTCGTGGAAAGCACTCCCAAGGAAGTTCGAGAAAAATTGTTTGTATTTTTGGTGGCGGACAACGACATAATGACGGTCATTGAGGTATGTCCAAAAATCGAGTACAGAGTCTACAGTTTGTCCAACTAGGTAGCGAATGGCATGTCCGCGAATCCAGTTCACAGCATTGGTCTTTGTCCGAGGGAAATAGTCACGTCCCGGAACTAATAATGAAAGGGGAGTATTCCGATTCAGAATGTCCCGCGTTAGAAAAGCCACAATATGACAAATAACCTCTGAGCTAACGACACACTGGCGACCACAGACGGACTATAGTCACTGCGATGTTGCCTGAGCCTCAAAACGCAACCTTAAAACACACAAACAGGTGTTACTTATGTGAAGAACGCCGTTCTTGGAGTCCAGAAATCAATTATACTTTCTAAGTGTCTCATCTTACAGTGGATTCTATCGTACGAGTCTTCAATGTGGAAAACGAATGTCAAGTGAATTTAGCGAGGTAACGCCGGCCTACACCCGGACAAGTTGACAAATACTTGCTACGACGCTGCCATTTCTCGGTTCTCTTACGAGGCAGCTCTTCAGCGAAATGCTTGCCGTGATTCTCCGATACGGTCCTTCAGAGTGGAGACGCGCGCGCACGTTTGGTTTTTATGCGGCGTTCTCCCCTGATGGTTTCTGACGTGGGCTATGTCTACATTTGAGACATTCAATTATCATTAATCCAGAATGATACAAGTTTCAGCTTCCGGCGTGGAAGAAGGCTGTTGACGCCGACATTATATCATTTCAACGTAGGGAAAGCAAAACGGGTCATTCAATGTTTCTCATTCAACACAAAGCATGTGAGATAATTTTCCGTAACGTTCAAGTAAGTAAAAATACATCTGAAGCTTATTCGAATTGAATATAATGTAAGATACCAAACGCTTTGCATCTCGATGTCGAATTTGTCCACGTGCAATCTTTTGCAGCATACAAAAAGAATGTCATGATTACCACGAGAATGAAGAAATATGTTGGTACGGATGGAAGCAAGGAGAGACGCAGTCAACAAATATTCGATTCCTCATGACATTCATTTCATTTGAGACGTAAGAAGAGTTAAAGTGGGATATTACTTTCGTTAACACGAAAGATATGCCGCACATATTGATAACGAGGAAGTCTGCGTCTTCATACGTTTCCTCCTTGAAATCTGCATGCTCTCTTATATACTAAGTAGCCTGATCATTGTTTCAGTAATGTTACCCTCTTGTTTGACCCCGTAACGATGAACAGATTCCAAATGCATGTCTCTGCATAAAAGTAGCTGTTCGAACCCTTCCTGGGTTGCTTTTTGTGTTTTATTGCTTGGAATTCCTGAAGCAGACCACTGTGCCTTCTCCCCTTGTGGGTTAGGTCTCATAACTAAACCACTTTTTATCCAATGGCATAATTTATTCAGACAGCATCAGCACAAGACTGTCAAACAAAGCCTTCCATTTGCAGTTGCAACACTCTAACCAGCACTGACCGAAGTGTAATCCACGGTCATGGTCCGAAATTAGCAGCTGTCTGCTACTGTGGCAAAGTCCGTACTACACTTTCGATTCCGCAGCACCATTTTATCTGGTAACACTGTGTAGTTGCAGAGTTGTGCCAGCATGTCTGTCCTCACACTGTCAACTTTATGTATCTCACTTCTCCTGCAGCGTTGATCACGAGGAGCAGAAGTAAATGAGTGTATTCTGCATGACGTAACATTCAGTATTCCCTTCTTTCATAGCCACTCTTCATGTGGATCGATACCAAATAGGAATGTGAAAACTCGTGCGAGTGAGAGAATGACAATAACAATCGTAACAAGAACAATCAAACAATGAATAATGTTTATTCCAACGCAGAATGAGAATGGCTTGAAATATAAAAATCTATATCTATATCCATATCTATTGATCTTTGAGTTGGCACAATGCAAATATATTCTTAGCATTTAGTTACTCGATTTAGTTTCGGGATGTTTGCAGAGAAAAGGAAAAGTCGGTACTTCTCGCTAGTGTAATAGAATGTGAACCAGCAACTACCCTTTCCTTAGAACACGACTCAAGCAGGTCCCCATGTAGGTACCAAGGCACTGCTGCATTCTGTTCCCTGACATTGCTCTGATGACGGTTAATGCAGATAGTTCCGATTATGAAATACAAAACGTATTGCAGGTTAGTTCCTAGGATAGTAACATTAAATTTGCGTTGTAGACGGCACATGAACGTGACGACTATCCATATTACTCATCAATATAAAAAGACAATATTATGGGAATTTAGCAGGATTACTCAACATGAATTCTGAAATTGGTTGACTGACCGCACAGGTGCTAAACTTCGTCAAGAGTATACGATGGCCTAATCGCATTAGGAATATGAAGATCGTCTTCGACAGCTCGCAACTTTCACATTGCTATCTCCACCCTACTCCAGACAGCCCTCGGTGGAGTTGCACTAAGTTGCCGATGCAATGTAAGGCCTTCAAACCGACAACAGACCACATATTGAAAAATACAAGCGAGTTCTCTTGCAGCGTAAGCTTATTGTAACTAATCTAAAAATTGTTGGACAGGAACATTGTCCTATTCAAAAAAAGCTGGCCAGCAGGTCCTCTAATCGCTCCTTGGTACAGTCGTTTGACTATTGAAAATGGTTCCAACAAGTCACCACTAGAAAACATTGCTCTGTACCGCAATAACTCAAGATGTAAAGTAATACCACGGTACTACAAATATCAGGGAACACCTTATCACAGATAAGACTGTCCTTAAGGCTTGTAAGCTCACATTTATTTCAATAAGTGACGTACTTGAAATGTTACCACTCTAATTATTACGTCAGATTGGTAATGCACGTAGTAAGTTCGTCGTATTCATGATTTCCTCTTCAAAGTAACATACCGTACTTATTATTTAACACAAAATGACATTAAAAATTTAAGTTATTCACGAGCAGCTAGTTGAGAATATGTATGAACTTCAAATGACACGACGAACCGTCTTGTTCCGCATATGGATTCAAACCCAGCTCATGCAGACTAAGCAAAGATTTGCTTACTGACGGAAACTAACAGTCATTCCTGATTAAGCATACAGAGAGTGATATACCTCGATTTTAGACAGTATCAGTTAGCAAATATCAACTTTAAATTGCATAACGCAAACATGTTTAACAGACGCGAATTCCTACCCATCATCTATTGTCCCTGTTAACGAACTACGAGAGATGTTAAATATTGCTTCTTCACAAGTAACTTACTTGAAATGCCGTGAGGTAAAGCTTTGTGTTGGACACGGATTCGAACCCAGAACCTAATCGGATTGCTATCGAAGCACAGTCAAATGTGACATATCGGATTTTCGCGGTAGTAGCTAGATGTTTTAACTGAAATGACGAGACGAAACATTAATTTTTTCCTTCCCAGGACTCCTACCCGGCACCTATCGCTGTTATATTCTAGAGAAAACGAACGTTAAATATGGGTTTGTAGCGCCAGCAATGATATGTGAGCATGTTTGAACTAGAAATAATATGACGAAGAGTTCAGCGCTCACTGGGAATAGAGCCCCACATATATCGTTGTTGACTACACACAAAGAGACATCAGCTACCGAGTTTTTCTCCACCAGCTGCTCAGAATAATATCTAGAACTTACAGTCATCTCGCAAATAGTTCTGTGTCTCACTGGGAGTTAAAAACGTCAGATATCGTTAGTGTTGACAACGAATGAAAATACATTAAAAATCAAAATTCTTATCCACCAGCAGATAGGTGTTCTCATGCTAGAGCTTGATAATACATAACTAAATCTTTAGTGCCGGGCCAGGATTCGATCCCATTCACGCGTAATATGTGGAGATGTTGAGGAATCTGCAGTTTTGAACAAACAACAAATTGTAGCCGAGCTGTATTGTCACGAAGGGATCAAATTCCACGTTAAGGGCGGTCTGAGTTGCATTCCCAGCCCGCATCTCGTGGTCGTGCGGTAGCGTTCTCGCTTCTCACGCCCGGGTTCCCGGGTTCGATTCCCGGCGGGGTCAGGGATTTTCTCTGCCTCGTGATGGCTGGGTGTTGTGTGCCGTCCTTAGGTTAGTTAGGTTTAAGTAGTTCTAAGTTCTAGGGGACTGATGGCCGTAGATGTTAAGTCCCATAGTGCTCAGAGCCATTTGAACCATTTTTTGCATTCCCAGTTCAGAACCAATCTTATCGACATACAGAAGCTCAGATAAAAGATGGAATAAGTGTCCTGTGACCATACATAGCGTTTGTTTCGTCACTTGAAATAAATAACTAGTATAAGAAAGGTTACTGGTGATAGAGTTTCTACATGTCGCCACTCCAGACTTTATTGTGGTTCAACCTACCGTCTACTTGGTAGAGAAGGAAAATCATCTTTAATGTGAATTTTCAGACCACACTGCCATTACATCTTCTTCACTTGGTGTAGCCAGGAGAGAATGGACTCTTTTTCTCCCTATCTAAAATCATTGACAGAAGTGGGAATCCAACCCAGACCATAGGTATAACAACCTACCATCCGTCCAACAGACCACGAAATCCTCTTCCCTCATTTTTCTATTGTAACGCCGTTGCGCCACACTGGATGAGAATTCTGACACACAGGCGTCCTGTAGTAATTTGCACCATGTTCAGTAAATTCATTTACTTGGTTGACCGAATCACCATGAACTAGCTGCCTCGGCTACCCAGTGCATACATTCCACTCTATATTTTGTAATCACCGAAATAAAATCACATAACTGCCAGCTACACAGAACTGCCAACAGTGTAGGATGCAGAAGTTTAAATAGGAAGTGTTCCTTTCCACTTGAGCTATTCTATTGCGCTATCTGTTTGTAGACAACGTCGTCCAGTAAAAAAAAAAAAAAGAAAAGCTGTAACTGTTTGTCCCTCAGAAGTCAAGACCTGGCCATATGCATAATCTCACAGTGCTGTGGAATCAAAAAGTTCTGGAGGAATAGTTGTCGAGCTCTGGAGCTGTTGTAGCTACGTGTCAGCTAGTAGCGTGGATAAAACGCAATTCTGCTGTCTGCTGAAGTTGTCAATCTAATGCAACTTTGAACATACTTCCCTTCACTTC
Organism: Schistocerca piceifrons; assembly: GCF_021461385.2. Taxonomy (NCBI): domain Eukaryota; kingdom Metazoa; phylum Arthropoda; class Insecta; order Orthoptera; family Acrididae; genus Schistocerca; species Schistocerca piceifrons. The sequence continues at coordinate 783,116,660 of NC_060140.1, read as the reverse complement.
GCAACCCAAAGTCGTCGCATGTGGAAAAAGGGCTAACTACTGTGATATTTTGTTCTGTTCAGGTTTAATAGACAGCAGGCACCAGATGCATCTCGAAGATGTGTAGGGAGAGCGCATCGTGCCATAATATGTCAGAAAAGTATTTTCTGCATTAGCTGTCGTGTGGTAGTGAGATTTTATTCTTCTTCAAACTTTGTTTGACAGCTTTAACTCAGAACAAGTTTTCTACATGCATGTAATCAATAAACTGCACGTGCATTGTCATACTGTCATAGATAACATCAGAGAATTCGCATATATCGTTGATGATTAATTTCTCTCTCATGTTTACTATTGTTTTAACAACACTAAAGGAAACCTTACGAAAATTGTGCACTGTATTATAAGAAATGAAATAAAAGTAACCACAATAACTTTACGACGTAGTATGTTTTAATAAAACCGAGTATCTGTACACAAATGTGCCTCTATCGACACGAATTAGTAAAATACTACTCACTTAGATTTTGATTGGGTCTGTGTTTCATTGGTATGCTGTGTCGTACTCAAGAGGTATGCAAATGTGGCATTTCATAAATATAATTACGTATTCCTAGAAACCCAAAATTCGCTTGTCAGCAGCGGAAAGAGGCGTTACCTGTTGTGCAGCATTGTAAGTTTTTCAACATTGCACTATGAGCCGAAAGTATTTTCTTGCGATTTCCTTATTGATGTTTGATCCGACTGCTTGTAGCTCTTTCGCAGAAGGGATAAAAACGTTGCAGTCAGTGAGACTGGAACTGCAAACCATAACATACGCTTTTCCACAGGTCAGCGCGTTACCACAGCGCTGGCGAAGACGTATAGGTCTGAGCTTCCTATTACGAAGGCAATTAGGACTAGAACTCGTAAACCGCTATTTAAAGGTCGAGATTAGTTGAGATTTCCACCTGCAACGACTTTCCTGGGCTGAAAACCGTAAATTTACAATCTTTTGTTACCCTTCAAGCGATAATAACTCAGATTATTCAATGGAAATGACAGGTAAAATCAAGTGAACTTTGAGGCTTAATTCCGTGCACACCAGGAAGTAACTCGTCGATCACAGAGTTGCCAAACATACGGTGCCTTGTTGCCAAATCTCAGTTACAGTACCAGCAGGAAGAAGACGAACCGATGTGATCCTACAGCGGGCTGGGAAGTGACCATAGCTGGTGTCTCCAAGTCGCGGCTGCTACGGCCTGGAATACGTAATGCGTCTGACTCGCTTACTCTAACTAGGTTTAGGAACTGGAGCTCAGTTACTAATAATACTCAGAACTGACTGCAAACTAAGCATCGTGAATCAGTAACTCTCATTGTTGTTTTTATATTTCTTTAGTAAGTGTACTCAAAACTAAGAAACTCATTCACAGGCGTTTTCGTGCCTCGCCGATAGTCGAGCACAACAAACAAATACAAATAAAAAAGAATGTTTATATGTGTGTGTGTGTGTGTGTGTGTGTGTGTGTGTGAGAGAGAGAGAGAGAGAGAGAGAGAGAGAGAGAGAGAGAGAGAGAGATAAAAAAGAATGAGAGTGTAAAAAATTGTTGTAAAGAAATTGAATCATGGTATTTAAAGAAATCTTTCATTGTAATGACACGTTCCACATCATTACGAAATGTCGTATTCATGGTCTATAGAACAAGAAGTAATCTAATGTAATGTAATCTAATCTAATCACATCATATTGATGACTAGCCATAAAGAGTCATGAATTACCGAAATTTTTGCCAATACCAGTAACCAAATCTAAACTTGAAAATAAAAGACGACAAGTTTTGTAATAAACAGTAACTCCTATCAAGACCCTTTCGCCCTGTTATCTCACCACGAAAGATGTCTGATATACCTCCATTCTGAAGTAACAAAGTGTGCATGCATTTAAAGATGAAGTGCATGATGTGAAGTTCTGTGACGGAGATACAAACCCAACACGTAATCGGATTGTTAACTAAGAAAAATCAAATGTTACGTATCGGTTTTCTTACGAGCCGCTAGGTGTCTGAATCTAAAATAAGGATACAAACTTTTGTGCCTAAGAGACAATCGAACTGCACACCTACTGTGCATCCACGAATGTAGCTTAAGTATCAGTTTCTTACTCACGAACAGTAAGATGTGTGCGTGTTTGACCAGAAATAACGACACCTGTTGCGATTGTTGGCAACACATGAACAGACATTAAAAAGCGCGTTAATTTTCACTAGCAGGTGGGTGTGCACTTGATAGAGCTGGAAATGAAATTATGAATATTTTTGTACTGGATCAGGATTCGGACCCACATATTTACCTTTGGAGGAGACCTAGAGAAGACTGCAGTCTTGGGAAAAGGAACGAAATGATTGAACTATACTGTTCCGAGAGATTCAGATCCTCGAAAGAGGAGGTACGAATGCGAATCACAGTCCAGCACCAAATTTTTCAACGTCTCTAGTTCAATCAAGTACAAGTAAACTAAGAGCCCTGTCCCTTTAAATGGCTATCGGTTCATCAAATAAAATAAAATTTGCTAATGTAAGTAAGCTTACTGGCGACTGTATTTCTGTTTACAATGACTTCCGCTATGTCATTTGCCAACGTAAACTGGCTCTGCCCAGCTGGTAATGAAGGAACGTGATGCTTAATGCTGATTCTGGATTATAACGTCTTTCTCTTGAGGTTACCAGAGGTACAATAAATCTGTTTGTGCCTCTTAAAAGCAAATGCCTGAACCCACGAATTGCACCAGTGATAGTTCGTTCCACCAGACCATTGTGGCCACATTTCCCAGCCCCTGGAGTGTGCTGTAACAGATGATGTGCTTAGCTTACAAAATTAATCACGGTGGAAAAAATGCGAGTCTATTAAATGGTTAAGTAGAAGCAAGCTTCTGATGCAGAGATTATGCTATTCTCATGTCAGCAGGATGTAAAGACTCTTCTAGGCATCATAGGCTGGATGTGAAGCCCTTTTTGATTTTTCACAAATTCAGCAAATTTCTTAGTTCGAGAAAATCCACTGTGAAGTGTGAAGTTGCCGGATAATTCGATTATTACAGTTATTATTACTATCATTTTATTCATACCGCTGCTGGAACACAAGTGCTTGAAGATCATTTAATGCCTTTTGGTTACTATAGAAGCAGTTTCCCAAGAACGGGTTCTTTCCCTGTCTACGGAATCCTTTTCATGTTAATATCAAACATCAGCAATTACTCTTAGATTACATGAAAACTAAAGTAATTGACGAAGACGTTACTTGATGACAAAAACGCGCTGCCTTTCGTCATTTACTTGCACCTAGAAATGGCTATCGAGTACTGACAAACCAAAAGGCAAGAGATTTCACTGCCTTCTGATATACGTCGCTGTCAGTTCTTCCACATGATTTGGTCGACATGACCTGTTTCAAGTTGTGTATGACACACAATGTTTTAGAAAATATATTGTTTCCCTTTGAAATAAACAGAAGTATTTTCATTCTAAGCTGTCCAAGTACAAAATTTTCGCAATATTAGTTCAAATTTAATATTCGCTTCTATAAGGTAGGAAAGTATTTCACAGTTGCAAAACTCGCATCCGAAACATTGACCTGACCATAAATTCTAGCTCAGAGTGACACCAGTTTAAATAACCTCATGTAGCGAAGACTGTTTGCCAGTACTCTTTCTCACCGGAAAATACGCAGTCCACTCATTTGGCTCCATAAGTACACTGTAACAGTAATTTCTGTCTGAAATTTCTCAGTAAGCTTTTGCCTTCCAACCGGCGAAATACGGCAGAGTGCGGCCGGTAAACAATTCACAAATCACGAGTTAGTGCCGATAAGACGATTTCTTTAAACATTATCGAAGCTGAGGGAATTTAGTTTCTGCTTAAGTCGCCTTAAGCAGCAACGTTCACAGATATCTCAAATAGGAAAAAGCTCATTATCCAGGTACGAAGGTTGTGAAACAAACTTCCCACAGTTTGTGTCAGGTTGATCTTTTCGTCTGATAACACGTCTTAAGTATTTTGTCTAAGAGGTATCACAAGTAGTGTCCCTGTAGCTGTGGGAATCATTGGTTGAAATCGAGTTTAACACCAATGGGTACAGTGCTGCTAAATATTCAAAATTATTATCAACCTAAGTCTGAGTTCATCCACAAACTGAGGTGAATTTATAACATTGAAGCTAGACTGTGTATCCTTGTCTTCCTTGAGTGGGCATTGGAAGGCGTTTCCACACACGTATACAATACTATGAATACTTCGAACGCTATGGTTAACGTTGCTCTCATAAACTACTTTTGTTTTTTTAATTCTTCTGGGTCTTCAGCGTGCAATATGTGTTGTAGATACAGTCTTAGACCAAAAAATTGACCGCCGAGTCGTTCACGTAAGGTGGACAATACAGTCGTGCTCCTCTCAGAATTCTATGCCTGACAACATGCTCGATCTGGCAACATGTAGACTGCGCCACTTCCCAGAGGAAGTCTTGACTCCAGTCTTAGTACATTACTCTTCACTACGACCGTAGTCTTGAGGTAAAACGCGAGACCAGATAATATTATATAGTAGATTCGCTTGAATTACACTCATAGCTTCAGCACCGAGAGGAAAGGGGCGGTAAAAATATGTGCTTTCGGTCGCCAGACGTAATATTAGCTGGTCTCGCGTTTTACCTCAAGACTACGGTCGTGTTCCAGCAGCGGTATGAATTAAATGATAGTAATAATAACAGTAATAATCGAATTATCCGCCAACTTCACACTTCACAGTGGATTTTCTCGAACTAAGAAATTTGCTGAATTTGTGAAAAAACAAAATGGCTTCACATCCAGCCTATGATGCCTAGAAGAGTCTCTACATTCTGCTGACATGAGAATAGCATACTCTCTGCGTCAGAAGCTTGTGTCTACTTAACAATTTAATAGCTATAGAGGGTAGAAGCTGTAGAGCAAAACAGAGATACATCCAACAACTAATTCAGGATATTGGTGGCAAGTGCTGCTCTGAGATGAAAATATTGGCACAAGAGAAGAATTCTTGGTGGGCCGCATCGATCCAGCCAGAAGACTGATATCATGTCCCTATCAATCTGATATGACTGGCTTGTGGCCCCTATTAGCCTTTACTTCCATCACCTTTACGTTGGTTATCCTCATTTTCTTTACACATTTGTATCGATTTATGAAAACATTAACTTTCCTACACGGTAGAATTGCATTATTTTCTGCTCTGGTGCTCATATCCGCCTTCTACTTGTACTTCACGTTCCACCACACTCTAGTACCCCGATTCTCTATTTTCTACAGGAAAACATCATAACCTCATTTGAAATTCACACTTTTCTCCGTAGACAGGTCGAGATAATTATGGCCAGTTTAGATGTATTTATGACTTAGTGAAGATTACATGTTCTACCCAGTTTAAAAGAAATCAATATTTCTTCTGCCACCACCATGTCAGAGTACTTAATGAAACTCTGCATTTGTGAATACCATGCTAACAGTACATTATTGTTGAACGGTCCTTTAGGCCCTCTGTTCTCGGTGTCACTTTTGCTGTTGCTGGGATATCGGGACTAAACCACTCCTACCAGTGGCCAGTTGAGTGATCGACCGCAGCTACATCATTACTGTTGCCAGGGGCGACCAACAACATTTGTCGGTCGCAATCGACGTGTCACGCCGCGTGACGTTCTCTGATAACTTACTGCCACAGACAGAACAGTAAGCTGCTCGTAAGCTTACAGAATTATTAGAGTCGTGAGTCATGTCTCCTGTTGTCTCTGTTATGGTCAATAGACTGGAATAAATTCGGTCATTCTCATGCTTCCTCAAGAGACAGATAAGCTGAATCGATTAAGTTAGTGAAATTCATCAGAATGCCAGTTTGGTTAGGTTTTATGATCGAGTACTAAAATGGCACAATTCACATGACACTCTAGATTGCATTTCCAACAGAAAGTTTCAGAAAACCAATATTGTACTTCATGTATTGTGGAGTTTATTGTACACTACAGGTTATGATTTTTTGTACGTTGTAATGTGATTTCATAATCGTTTATCGAATAAAATCTATCATGAAAGTTAGCAGCCAGCTCTTTGGTATTGCAACGGTTTTATGTCAACTGAATACCATATTTTTCTTCAGTGATGAGTCCCGCTTACAACCCAGCCCCTGCGACCAATTTTTCTAAAATTGTAGTCATCTGTTTGCACATTTACACCACAACTTTGCTGATTGCTTGCTGATTCCATATATACTATATAATATTTCTGAAATTGTATGTTAGGATCACATTTGTAAATCCCTATTTCGAATATTTAAACCAGTTCAATTCATCTTCTCATTCATGTAACAGTGAATTGAAGAGAGGTGATAACTGAAGAAATAACAGGATAATCGGTTTCATGGGAGCTCTACTGATTTGGCTAATTCGTAAATTTCGTCATGCTTTACCATAGAAAGCTGTTGTACAATACTAAAATTTAACTAACCAACTGTTTCGAAAAGTAACTTTTATTCATGTGATGTTCCATGTTTTCTACATACAACTGTAGGCCAAAAGCATCTTCTGAATTAATATTACTAAAATATGAATCATAATATTACATCTTGCAAAGCTTAGAAAACATTACGAACTAGCAAAATCTAAGAAGTGTTTTGGAATTCGCATGAAAATTACCTTACACAACAATTTTCAGTTGCTTTAAAATTCGTATAATTTTATTTTATTTTATTCTATTTGCTAAGATGGCTGACAGGGTTGTGGGAATAATAGTGGACTGAAGTATGATTGTTAATACATTAACACAGATACAAATTTAATATGCAACAGAAAAATTGTTTTCAGCTAATACTAAATTAAACTAGCGACAGCCTTCAGTCAATTTAATTCTTTTGTTAAGTACATAATTACGCTTTGTTTCTGTGACTTCACATCCGTTAAACTGGTGGGGAGAGCGATGTCTTTCCACAGATTCTACAGAGACTTCAAAGTGCAGTTCATAGTGAACTGATGTTATAGGTCGTGTGGATCTAGAATACCCTTAACACATGTCCAACATGTGATTCTCATTATCTCATACGACGAATTTTAATGGCTGCAGACCATTTCAGGTTTCTGCTCTCAAAGTTTTCTTAGACTACCTGGTTTAATCAATTAAATACCACGTAAATATTGATAAATCAAAAATGTAGAATGTTCTTAACATAAATAACTCAGAAAACCATTTCACATTCACAGCTGACATCGGACACTTTCATGCTCTTTGGCCCACCTAAAATTGGATGGTCTTCAAAGGAAATAAAAGTAATGCCCTTAGCAACAATCTCAAAAGTAGCATAGTTAAAAACAGCATTTTTTGATGCCACGACCTGGAGAGCCGAAGTCCAGTGGACAACGAGACAGCTTTACAAGAGATGAGGACTCTTCGAGAACAATCACTGAAGCACAGAGTGCCGACTGATAGAATTTACTTTCGCAGTTCATCCAGTGTCGTTCTCAACATGCTACTCCACGTTAGGGGACAGCTTACACTGATAGCGGATTTAGAGGCAGTAATGTATCGCGGCAGGAAGATCCCCCATATCGATCTTTTTCAATGGGTAGTACCAAGATGGGGAACCGCTACACCCTGTCGAACTGACTGGATTTCCTAGCAAAGTGATTCTCTGTTCTCTCTAGGGCTGAAGTCAGCAGTTGGATTATTGGGAATTTGAAGCAGTTACACATCGTATGTTATTATATTATACCCCACCCAGGGGTAAGCCACTAGTATTTCTATTATTTTGGTGCTAAGCTTGCTCCTGCAATTCGTTACCCTACTAAACTATACACCACACTCAAATCTCTCTGCGATATACTTTGCATACTATACAGTTTCTTTGCACACCTTTTGGATTAAACTGCCGTACCCAAATATCTTCTGCGCAATATTTTGCATTTGCTACACTTCGCTTGTCCCCACTACTTTGCCGTTTTACTGCTACTTCAAGCACTATTACTAGACTCTGTTGTAAATTTGCCAGTAACCAGTCACCTCTTCTCGTCTTTCACAGATATATTTCCTCGTCTGTTCCGTCATATCATCTTCATTTCATAGATAACACTTTCATTTATTTGTAAACATTCTTTGATAGCACCACGTTTCAGATACTTTCATTTAAATTTCTATCATTCTTGCGATGATCCACGGGACGAAACGCACACGCACACGCACACGCACACGCACACGCACACGCACACGCACATGCACACGCACACGCACACGCACCACCCCTACAATATAGTGTTCCGCAAATATATCCTCTTCCACGTTTCAATATTAGTAAGTGTTACAAGTAGAACTATTTTACAGAACCACTTCTCTTGCATTCCTTGCTTCCGCCGTCTACCTAGGTAAGAGAATTCGTTCAATTCTTTCAACTGTGCCGTCACCAATTTTTAGTGTTAACAAAGTCGTTATTCTCCTCTTTATAACTATTCGTCACCGCCGCCATTGCTTATTTCACCCGCAAGTCAAATTTTGCGCTAAGTATGGTGCGTATTCCCTTTAATATGTGAACGAAGTCTCCCTTGTATCCAGCTAGTAGAGCCTTCATATACGTCAACAGCACCCATGATACCCGTTACCGTTGCTCTTTCATTTCTCTCCTGAATATTTCTTTCATTTCCGTCCTTTTGTCATAACGAGTTAAACAGTGATGGTTATGAGTTGCAACCCCTTTTTGCTCGCCACTTAACACGAAAGTATCTTTCTTGATTTCCCACTTTTATTACTTGTATGTGGTTTCTTAGATGTCACAGATTATTTGTCTAAGTCTGCGTTTTGTCCCAACTTCTAAGTAGCTACTGGAAATACCAACAAAACACTTAATAGCTATGTGTATTGATGACTTACTGGCTCTTTTACCTTGGATTCAACTTTTGTGCGATGAAGTGACGACCAACTGAATTTCACTGTAAGCGAGAATGTACAAGTAAAACTGAAAATGTATATTGGCTTCACACACAAACATCGAAACAAATAATATGTTTTACTTATTTATTGCTTATTTAGCCCAACCACATCAGACCACGAACAACACATAAAAGCAACATAATACGAAGGCAGTTCAATAAGTAATGCAACACATTTTTTTCTGAAACAGGGGTTGTTTTATTCAGCATTGAAATACACCAGGTTATTCCCCAATCTTTTAGCTACACAACACTATTTTTCAACGTAATCTCCATTCAATGCTACGGCCTTACGCCACCTCGAAATGAGGGCCTGTATGCCTGCACGGTACCATTCCACTGGTCGATGTCGGAACCAACGTCGTACTGCATCAATAACTTCTTCATCATCCGCGTAGTGCCTCCCACGGATTGCGTCCTTCATTGGGCCAAACATATGGAAATCCGACGGTGCGAGATCGGGGCTGTAGGGTGCATGAGGAAGAACAGTCCACTGAAGTTTTGTGAGCTCCTCTCGGGTGCGAAGACTTGTGTGAAGTCTTGCGTTGTCATGAAGAAGGAGAAGTTCGTTCAGATTTTTGTGCCTACCAACACGCTGAAGTCGTTTCTTCAATTTCTGAAGAGTAGCACAATACACTTCAGAGTTGATCGTTTGACCATGGGGAAGGACATCGAATAGAATAACCCCTTCAGCGTCCCAGAAGACTGTAACCATGACTTTACCGGCTGAGGGTATGGCTTTAAACTTTTTCTTGGTAGGGGAGTGGGTGTGGCGCCACTCCATTGATTGCCGTTTTGTTTCAGGTTCGAAGTGATGAACCCATGTTTCATCGCCTGTAACAATCTTTGACAAGAAATTGTCACCCTCAGCCACATGACGAGCAAGCAATTCCGCACAGATGGTTGTCCTTTGCTCTTTATGGTGTTCGGTTAGACAACGAGGGACCCAGCGGGAACAAACCTTTGAATATCCCAACTGGTGAACAATTGTGACAGCACTACCAACAGAGATGTCAAGTTGAGCACTGAGTTGTTTGATGGTGATCCGTCGATCATCTCGAACGAGTGTGTTCGAACGCTCCGCCATTGCAGGGGTCACAGCTGTGCACGGCCGGCCCGCACGCGGGAGATCAGACAGTCTTGCTTGACCTTGCGGCGATGATGACACACGCTTTGCCCAACGACTCACCGTGCTTTTGTCCACTGCCAGATCACCGTAGACATTCTGCAAGCGCCTATGAATATCTGAGATGCCCTGGTTTTCCGCCAAAAGAAACTCGATCACTGCCCGTTGTTTGCAACGCACATCCGTTACAGACGCCATTTTAACAGCTCTGTAAACAGCTCCGTACAGCGCTGCCACCTGTCGGAAGTCAATGAAACTATACGAGACGAAGCGGCAATGTTTGAAAATATTCCACAAGAAATTTCCGTTTTTTTCAACCAAAATTGGCCGAGAAAAAAAATGTGTTGCATTACTTATTGAACTGCCCTCGTATAAGAATCGCACTAATAATTTGCATTATTAATAAAAAATAATTGTCATTTATAATAATAATAATAATAATAATAATAATAAGAATAATGAGATAATAGAGCCATTAAATATTACTTATCTTAGCTAAGCATTTTTGAAATTTCGTTTGGTGTTAGAAGCCGATGAAGGGATAGTGACAAAGGAAAAAACTGAAATGAACGTGACTATGGCTGCTTGGAAAGAAAAGAATTCTCATGTAAATGAGCTGCGGAAGAGATAGCTAATGTGACATAAGGAAGGCCATTGGCTGCCTTTATATCTACACATATCAAAAAAATGTTTTGCATCACCTCGGTTCCTAGAACTCCCCTTTGACTGTTCAGAGATGTCACTAAAGCTGCCCTAAGATGTAAACAATCATGCATGAGCAGCGCATATTAGACGGAGGCAGTCAGACAGCTGATCAGTAGCTGTCATTCCAGCAGGTAGGAGGTACACGGCTCGTGTTGTCTATAGTTCAACCATGCCTAGACGGCCAATACCGCAGTTCGATCGCGTCTGAATTGTTACTGTTCACCAGGAAGGTATCTCAACAAGGGAAGTTTCCAGGCGTCTCGCAGTGAACCAAAGCGGTGTTCTTCGGACATGGAGGAGATACAGAGAGATAGGAACTGTCGATGACATGCCTCACTCAGGCCGCTCAAGGGCTACTACTACGGTGGATGACCGCTACCTACGGATTATGGCTCGCAGGAACCCTGACAGTAACACCAACATGTTGAATAATGCCGGATGGACCGCTCGGTATTGGCATCATGTTCTCTTCACCGATGAGTATCACATATGCCTTCAACCAGACAATCGTCGGAGACGTGTTTAGAGGCAACCCGGTAAGGCTGAAAGCCTTAGACACACTGTCCAGCGAGTGCAGCAAGGTGAATGTTCCCTGCTGTTTTGGTGTGGCATGCCGCTGGTGGTCATGGAATTCGCCGTAACGGCTGTACATTTCATGAATGACATCTTCCGACCGATAGTGCAGCCATATCGGCAACACATTGGCGAGGTATTCGTCTTCATGGACGACAGTTAGCGCCTCCATCGTGCACATCTTGTGGATGGCTTCCTTCAGGATAACGACTTCGCTCGACTAGAGTGGCCAGCGTGTTCTCCAGACATGAACCCTATCGCAAAATTCCTGGGATGGATTGAAAAGGGCTGTTTATGGACGACGTGACCCACAAACCACTCTGAGGGTTCTACGCCGAATTGCCGTTGAGGATTGGGACAATCTGGACCAACAGTGCCTTGATGAAGTTGTGGATAGTATGCCACGGCGAATACAGGCATGCATCAATGCAAGAGGAGGTGCTACTGTGTATTAGAGGAACCGGTGTGTAGAACAATCTGGATCACCACCTCTGAAGGTCTCGCTGTATGGTGGTACAACACGGGTTATGTGGTTTTCATGAACAATGAAAAGGGCGGAAATGATGTTTTTGTTGATCTCTATTCAAATTTTCTGTACAGGTTCGGGAAAGAGGGTAATCGAGGCAATGCAAAACTTTTTTGATGGGGGTATAAAAGGATTTTACATGGTCAAATATTTTGAGGTAACCTGTTCCGAAGTCGGGTTCTTGGTACATGAAGTAATTTAGAGAACATGGCAATGTTATGTGATGATACAGAGAGGAGTTTACTTTTTTGAGAACGAGTGTTTCTGCTGTGTTGTTCAGATAGTTGTGTGAGTGGTGAAGGTAAATAGCAAGGTGTGTAATGATTGGGAGGATTACACAGAAAACAGATGGTACCGCCATGATAACTGTTCAAAGACGGGAGTGATATGGTCGAAATAGCGTACATCTCAAATGTATCTCACTCAATCATTCATCACAGATACAACCAATGTTACCTGTTACACGGAAGCCCTTCGAGAATTGGTTCACCACAGTCGTGGATTGGGAGTTTCTTTTTAAGCTCCTGAGGTAATATTCTCTAGTGAATAACTGATGTAGACATCTTCTTACAGACTGCACCAGTATTCATGATTGTCTAAGTGATGGTGCAAAACAACTGAGGCTGCTTGCGCTTTAGATGGGTTAATTTTCAAACACATGTTCAGCACCCATTTTGATAAAGCAAATTAGTCAGTTCTGGGTGGCTCTGCACGGAATTTGGTGGACTTGCATTTAGTTGTAACTGAATGTTATTTACATATCATATAAAGTATATTTGCAATTGAAGATAATAATTGATCAATGCAAGATCCCAATAATGATCCTTGTGGTACCCCTAATACTCCATTCTTCCATTCTCCCTATCCTTACCCATTGTTGAAATCAGTATCGTTGGAGTGGAGCCTTTGTGCACCACCTAAAGAATAATTTTGACTTCTCTGTTTAGCTAAGAGAATATCAAAGTCTGATTGTGAAACCAAAAAAGTAGGAACTTGCGGGTGCTCAACGCCGCGGGTATCAGCGTCCAAAAAGCCCACAATAGTCAATTCTTGTTTGTTCATAGCTTGTATGAGTTCGACTGTCTCTTCTATAAGATCAAATGTAACGCGTTGATTTTCTTGGAATCAAATTACGACTCATCCAGATGTTAAGTAATCGATGTTAAGTAATGTTAAGTAATCGATAAGCTGATCGTGTACTATGTATTTTAAAGACTGAGATAACGCTGGTAGTTTGCAAATGGGCCTGAAGCACAAGGTTCTTTGGCAGACTCGTTTTTCTGTCGGGGTTTCATTAGTCCATCTGTTGTCTAGGGGTGGTATCTTTAATTAGTAATCAAAACATACTTCGTCCCGAGTAAGAACCCGTCACTGCTTGGAATTTTGAATTAAAAACCATCAGCAACAGCGGTCGAAGAATTCCGCCATAATAAGTCATCCTCGATGGGCCCACGGTCTTGTCAAAGAAAGCGGACGAGCGGACAGAGGTTCAGGGCGCTTTTTGGCCCTTGGGGTGAGCAACTGCCAATAAAAGGTGGAAGAATCACTAGAGATCAACAGCATGAGGATGCTGAAGGCAGTGGACACCACTGCATTATAGTCACTTAATGTGTATCCACAGGACATTTGGTCTGTAATTGAAAATGTGTCATGATGATCTCTCCATTGGCAAAAGTTTCCGGACTAGTTTCTATTCAGATCTCCGGCAGGGGACTGCCAAGGGGGAACTGACAATGAGAGAACGATTGAATAACCTTCTAAAGGATAAGGTTCTACGAGTCGGGACGTGGAATGTCAAAAGTTTGAATGTGTGAGGGAAGCTAGAAAATCTGAAAAACGAAATGATAAGGCTCAATCTAGATGTTGTGGGGATCAGTGAAGTTAAATGGTTAGAAGACTAGATTTTTTTGTCAGATGAGTATAGGTGAGCTGGTACGGCTCGCTATTTATTTTATTCTATTCTTATAATATTTTATTTATTTTTTGTTGTTGTTGAAATCACCCGCCTTCTCAGTATTCGCCGCGATGTCAGTATCGAGATCGGATTGGAGTCTCTGGTCGCCTCATATATTTGGCGAGTTGGCTTGCCGCGAGCCGCGAGGCAACAGACGGAGGTAAAGATGGTAAGGTGGTTGCTGAGAGTGCCCTCAGGAGTGTGCTTGAGGAGCGACGCCGGTGTCGGAGGGCAGGGCAGCTTGGTCTGTGGGCCCCGCGAAAGCAGTCGGTGAGCTCGAAAATCATAGTGTGGAGGTCCGCTGTTGTCCGGATGGCGGTCACCGTGTGGTCATTCAAGGGCTGGGAAGTGATTTCGTGGTTCTGCCCTTGGATTCCGACGAAGAAGTACGGCAGGTTTGATGTATGAGATGAACATAACAATTCTCCAAAGGTGCACGTTGGTGGCGGGTACATCACACTTGTGAGTGATGTAAGCTTTGCTTCGGTACTGCAGTCTCCAGTCAGAGCGCTGCTTGGGAGGAGAGCGTTGATATCGGCATTGTCATCTATTTAGCTGCTTTAAGGTAAATGACTGTTTCGGATCGAAGGTGGATCCAAGTGAGGGACCGAATCATTGCTTGTCTTATTAAGAAACCTAAATCGGCCCCCAGCTTGTTAAACTCTGTCATTTGCAGTTGTAACGAGTAATTTGACCCTCCGGAAGCATCTACGAGTGAACTTTGGAGGTACTGTAAAGTGTTTGACTGTGGAGCTTTTTCAATCGGACGCTAGTGAATAGTGTTAATTGCAGTTCACTTCGTATGGTATTTTATGGATCTACTTGTCGTGGCGAAATCGAAATTGGGACGTCATTCTGTGGTTTGGTGCGGCCGTCCCAAGAGTTTAAAGCCTCAAATATTTTCGTACTGCCTTGCTGAGGTTGCCTTACAACAGTGGTTGATTTGTCTTTTGTCTACCCCACCGTACTGCTGTTTGGTGCGGTGCGGTATAGTCCAAGTTTTCAGTAGTACCGAGTCTACTCCCTCGACCGTTTTAAGATTTGTAATGTAAAGTGGTTGCGCTCTGTTAACGTTTTGTACATCGTGGAAAATCTTTCCCGTGACGCATGTGACCTTGAAGGACAGCATGGTTCACAACAGCGAATGACCACGACGAAATCAAAAGATATGTATTGTATATTATTCTTTTAACGGATGTAACCACTGAGCTTATGATTTGATTTGTGCCTTTTTATATTTATTTTGAAAGGAAAAGATTAACATACTTAATTATTTGTAATAATGCGTTGGGTGTCGAATGCATCACACGAATGGAGGTTGATGGTGTAAAGTGTTCAAAAGGACGGAAAATATTTAGTGATGCGGTGAGTATCGTAGAGGCTGCGGGGTTTGAGTGTACGTTGACAGTAATCATATTTTGTTATATTTAAGTTGTTGTTTTAATCAAACTTTTGTGATCAATGTTTTATTGTCTTTAGGGATCACAGGCGACATCTAGGAAACTTTTGGTATTGCCATGTGGTGTTAGAATCTTTTATTTAACCTTGAATTATGCTATTTGTATTTTTACCTTTGTTTAAACGGGATTTTGTGTTTTAAGCGTTGTAAACTAATTTTGAGAGCTGTTCTTTGATCTGTTATTATTCAAAAGACTTTTAGTTAAATAATGCTTCAGGAACTGTCATTAAGAAACTATATTGAGGGTCTTGCTATTCATGAAAACGAATGTTCACTTACTATTTTAAAATCAAGTTAATGAAGCTGCAAAATCTTGAAGGGAGAAAAAACTTCTATTAGAGAAAAGGTGCCTGCCCTTACTCCCCACAACTTTCACGTATTCAAGCTATTGGTCTTCGGGCGTTGTCTGATGTTTTCCCCAATATCCATCCCAGCTAACGCCTGCGAGGCCATGTCAATAGGGTAACATCAACAGCAGCAAAGAATGGTATAACTGGAGTGGGATTCATTTTGAAGAGGAAGGTAGGGTAGAGAGTGGGTTACTGTGAACAGTTCAGTGGTAGAGTTATTCTCATAATCAGGAAGAATTCAGTTAGATTACATGATGGTCAGAGAAAGATTCCGAAATGAGATATTGGATGGTAAGGCGTACACAGGAGCAGATATAGACTCAGATCTCGTTTTAGTAGTTATGAAGAGTAGGCTGAAAAGTCTAAGACACTACCCAGGAAGATCTTCCAGAAGCTGCCTACCTTTTCCCAGAATACGTAGTTGTCCTGTGATTCTTGAACTGAATATTTGCTATTACTGAAATTTGTTATAGTACTCAATTAGTCTTTCTCTTCTCTCATTCCTAGTATCAAATGCATATTCTCCAGAAACCATTTCTTCTACTCCTTCCCCTACGACGCATTCCAGTCCCACATGACTGTGAGTTTTTCATCTCCCTTTACATACTGAATTATCCGTTCATTATCATACACTTTCTCTATCTCTTCATCATCTGCTTACGACGTATCCCACTTCTTTGTAAATTGTTTCCTCCTGACTGTTCAGGAAGAATCAATGTACAAAGAAGTGGAATACGGAAGCACTAAGGAATGAAGAGAGACACGGCTCTAGATACCGCCGCAATGAATAGCCCACTAGGCTGTTCAGTTGAAGAGGAATGAACATCACTATAAACAGCAGCCACGGAAGTTGGAAAGAAAAAGATAGGCACAAAGGAAGTAATCGCCAGGAAACCGTGTGTAATAGAAGAAATACTTCAGTCGATCGATGGAAGAAGTGAGAACAAAAATGCTCAAGGTAATTCAGGACTACCAAAATACTTAGGCGTAAGATAAATAGGAAATGCAGGGGACCAAATGCGAAATGACTGCATGAAATATTTGTAGAAATCTAAAAAGAAATAATTGCCTAAAGAACCGACTCAGTATAGAGAAAATAGAAAACAACATTCCGTAAGATTGAATGCAAGGGTGGTAACATTAAGAGTGGAATGGGAATTTCACTGTTAAATTCGGAGAAGAAGAGAACTGATGAGTGAAAACAGTGCTTTGAAGGCCTGTGTGAGGGGAAAGATCTGTCAGATGACGTGGTAGGAGAGGAAACAGAAGTCGATATAGAAAAGTTGGGGGATATAGTATTAGAGTCAGAATTTAAAACAGCTTCAGAAGACTAAAGATCAAATAAGGCACGTGGGATTGATAACATTCCATCACAAGTTCTCATTTCATGCAGGGAAGTGGCAACATGTTGGTGTCTAGAATAAGAGTCTGGCGATAGACCATCTGACTTTCGGAAAAACATCATCCAGAAAATTCAGAAGATGGAAAGAGTTGAGAAGTGCGAGAATTATCTCACGGTCAGCTGAACAGCTCAAGCATCCCAGTTGGTGACTAGAATAATATGCAAAAGAATGTAAAAGGAAACTGAGTATTTTTCGGTGACGATCAGTTTGGCTTTAGGACAGCTAAAGGTTCTGACGTTCCGGTTGATAATGGAAAGAAGACTAAAGAAAAATCAAAATACGTTCATAGGATTTGTCGACCTGGAAAAAGCGTTCGACAGTGTCCAATGGCGCAAGATGTTCGAAATCCAGAGGATAATAGCAGAAAGATTAAAAAGGGCTGTAGTCTATCGCCCCTGCTCTTCACTCTATGCTTCGAAGAGGCAATGACAGAAATAAAAGAGAGGTTCAGGAGTGCAATTAAAATTCAGAATGGAAAGCTATCAAATATAAAATTCGCTGATGACATTGCTAGCCTCAGTGAAAGTGAAGAAAAAATGCCTCATCTGCAGCCTGACGAGTGTAGAATACGGAGTGAGAGTAAATCGCAGATGGATGAATGTAATAATAATTACAGAAATGAGAACAGAGAGAAATTTAACATCAGGATTTTTGATGACGAATTAAATGAAGTTAAGGAATTCTGCTACTTAAGCAGTAAAATAATCCGTGACGGACGGAGCAAGGGGAACATCAAAAGCAGACTAGCACTGAAAAAAAGGCGTCCCCGGCAAAGAGAAGGTTGCTAGTGTCAATTATAGGCCTTAATTTCAGGAAGTGATTTCTGATAATGTAAGTGCGGAGCAAAGCATTGAATAGTAGTGAAATATGAACTGTGGGAAACCAGAACAGAAGAGAATCGAAGCATATGAGATGTGGTGCTAGAGAAAAATTTTGAAAATGAAATGTACTGATTTACATCTACATCTACATTTATACTCCGCAAGCCAACCAACGGTGTGTAAGTTGCAAGTACTGCTTGGAGATGAAGAGGTTGGGACAGGGGAGGAATTCAGTCAGGAGACTAACAACACCCACTCCAAGAAAAGGTCTCTCTTTCCTCGTTATGGGGAAGATGGTGGTGGCCAGAGAATGGTTATAAATATCTGTTAATATGGGTAGTATTGGATCGACGAGGAAATTGATCGCTTGTACTGTAATATCATCGTGTCCTACAGATGCCAAAGGTATTCACGCAATTGATTTACTGGCTATGTTAAGGCTTACGACTGCAGATAAGATTAGTGTGTCCAATATATTATTACAAGCGAAGTCACAATGTTCAGAGAAATACGTTGTTTGCTATCATAATTTAATTGATACAGTAAAGTAACCTAGTTTGTCTGCAGGAGACATTCACTTATCTACGTAGCAAATGCACTCCATCTATTATCCACAAGTACCTATAGGTAATTGAAAGGAATATACTCATTACAGAGTGCGAGAAGATGACTTATGGGAAAACACATGGGACAAAATAGATTAATATTGTTAATTGGCTTATTTTGCGGTTGATACATTCACTGAGATTTCCAGCAGCACTGATGAAGTTAATATAAGAGATTTTTCCTAATTACTAATTTCAAACATCGTACATTACAAGAATTTTTATGTACTAAACTTGGACATAAAACAATAATACTTCCAAATTCCAAAGATGTGATACTGTTATAAGAGAAAAGGGTCACTCTATGGGACGTAGTAAAACAATGCTTACCGAGTGTAAAGAAACGAGTCCATTGTACGCATTAAAATGCTTTCGGTCATACAGGGTATTTCAAAATGGTTTTGCAAGACCAAATCTTCTCCAGTAATGAAGGTAAACACTCGGTGAGGAATTTTACTTACGCACCGAAACAAAAATTTTGGCGGCAGCTATAAGTACTCAATTTATATGGCTACGGATAAGGATTTCACTGGTGAAGTTCTAACTCGCTCGCTTTTTCGTCATCCAGTGTGGGTCGAACTGAGGTGGCGACTATATAGCAAGAAAGCAGGTGTGATCCGTGCGACGTGATTTACATTGATAGTCCAGAATTCTACCACCAAAAGCGGTGAGGGGTGTGCAGGTTGTAAGGTGGCAGCTAGAATGAATGTTAATTTCGCACCTTACATGAGGTTTTATACGTCGTAACGATAAGATGGATATGTGAAAGGACATGTTTTGGTGATAGTGAGCAGGTTTGCCTATCTAAACGTACGGTATGCAATGCAAAAATGTATGACACCCGATCCAACGGTGTTAACACACCGAACCCAAATCATGGATGTCAATGAGCAAGTGGTAAAGAAAAAAAAAACTGGTGGTCGAGACGCTTCAATGTGGGACTGACTCGGATTGTGCAGACGCAAGGCTTTTAACAAGGGGTCGGTGACCTGTGCCGAGGGAGACAACAGATGCATCAGGTGATACATCGAAGGTAGCAGGTAACAGCCTAGCGCTGCCTGCGACAGAGAAATTCTTTAGAAAATTGCATTGGGATATTACCAGATGGTTACAAACAGGCCTGAGATTCAGTTAAAAGAGAGTCACATTTACTGATCGCGTGAAAGGTCCGTGGTGCTCTAGTGATGTACGCGTGTAACTTTTAGCCATCAGGAGCGGGCACAGACTACTAATGAAAACATGTTTTCCCACCTAATGAGAAATATACGGCAGTTTCAGCAGATAAAATCAGTAAATATTTTGATTAGCTTTTTATATGATTTTCAGAGGGCGAGAGCAGCCATGCAGCCAACAACACGTTGCAGCTAAATGCCACTGGCTGAGGCATAAAATTATTTGATCACTAGCTTGCATCCACTGTGAACACAAGCAACCTTGTGTAATCTTTTGCACATCTTGTCACAAAAACTAACCATCCTCCGAAGACTTGATTGTCATCCTAAATAGTACTGACCTTAGAACCGAAATCGGATTATTTTATGTAATATTGGCCAACTCAAACAGTGATTCACTATGTAGATGTAAGAGAACCTTTTACTAAAATTTGATGTTGTTGTGTTCAGTGTTATTTCTGCTAATCTGGCCATAATATGTTATCTTGACAACTGTTCTGAAATTGTCATGTCATAATCTATGTAAACCAGTGTGCTTCATTGTCAACAATGCAGAAATTAAACAAATTTTGTACAAGTAAACACCGAAGTGCTCTGTTGTAGAATAAGGATCCACTCCTAATCCTCAGTAATTTATTATAGTAAGGCTAACGCATTCACTGGGTGTTTCTGCTGATGTGTGACGAATGTGAAAAGTTGTGGAGTGTCAGAAGGTCTCGCAATGAACGTTTGGCCTCCAAAGCATCCCGTTCTCTTGGTACGTGACTATTTCTATACGTATTTCTGGAGTATTCGTCCATCTGTCTCCCCTTCAGACTACTTTGGAAAACTGAGTGCAAAAAAAACTAAACATTCTGGAAGATTGTGCTGACAGAGTGTGTGTGTGTGTGTGTGTGTGTGTGTGTGTGTGTGTGAGAGAGAGAGAGAGAGAGAGAGAGAGAGAGAGATAGTGAGTGTGTGTGTGTTTGTGTGTGGTTGGATGATTTGGAGGAGTAAAGCTCGAAGAAGCGCCGATAATCGATATCAAAATCTTGGTCAAACGTGGGAAACTCTCTCTGAATGAGCTGTACAAAGAAAAGTAAATAGCTGCTTTCATAGCTTCACTTCCGTCAGTACGTCTCTGCTACTTTACAATCTTCGTAGAAGCCTTGCCTCCTTTTTTCCAATAGCTCTAGTCCCGCAAGGTAAAGCTGTCTGGTTTGAGGCCCAGTCCATCATAGTTTTAATGTACCTTTGGATGTTTGTCGTGCACCAGGACCAGGACATAATAAAGATTTGTGGAGGGTAAATGAAGGCTTTGATGTTACACCTAACTGTAAAAAGAACCCGAAGGCTCATTTTGATAATAAAAACTTTGCAATCCCATGAGTAAGTTAAAATCCAACCTAATTCTCAGTTTTCATTCGCTTAGAAGATGTACCGTTGTGAAAGACAATCAGTATTTTTAAAACATTTAGTGCCCCTTGTTCCTGTCTCAAAATCTGGCAGGAAACCCAAATATGGAAACCCAAATATGTACTGATCGTACGTAAAGTACACCAGCAGCAAGATGCAGTCAATATCTTCATTGGACGATAGCAATGATAATGTTACTGTTGGGAATGCCAGTAAAGCAGAGTTAGTTAGCAGGGTTTACAGAAATTCCTTCACCATAGAACACGAAGTAAATATTCAAGAATAAGTGTCAAAAACACCTTCTAACATGTGTACAGTAGATATCCTCGGTGTAGCCAAGCTGTTTAAATCACTTAATAAAGACAATGCCTCCAGTTCAAACAGAAGACATGTCAGGTTCCTTTCAGTGCATGGTGATGCAGTAACTCCATTCTTGGAAACCATATACTAGCTCTCGCTTGTCGGAAAACACGTACCTAAAGACTAGAAAGTGGCACAGGTCACACCAGTCTTCAAGAGAGAAAGTAGGAGTAATCCGCTGAATTACAGACCCATATCACTAACAGCAGCAAGATGCAGTCAATACCTTCATTCCGCTGAATTACAGACCCATATCACTAACTTACCCCCCCCCCCCCATGAACCATGGACCTTGGCGTTGGTGGGGAGGCTTGCGTGCCTCAGCGATACAGATGGCCGTACCGTAGGTGCAACCACAACGGAGGGGTATCTGTTGAGAGGCCAGACAAACATGTCGTTCCTGAAGAGGGGCAGCAGCCTTTTCAGTAGTTGCAGGGGCAACAGTCTGGATGATTGACTGATCTGGCCTTGTAACACTAACCAAAACGGCCTTGCTGTGCTGGTACTGCGAACAGCTGAAAGCAAGGGGAAACTACAGCCGTAATTTTTCCCGAGGACATGCAGCTATACTGTATGATTAAATGATGATGGCGTCCTCTTGGGTAAAATATTCCGGAGGTAAAATAGTCCCCCATTCGGATCTCCGGGCGGGGACTACTCAAGAGGACGTCGTTATCAGGAGTAAGAAAACTGGCGTTCTACGGATTGGAGCGTGGAATGTCAGATCCCTTTATCAGGCAGGTAGATTAGAAAATTTAAAAACGGAAATGGATAGGTTACAGTTAGATATAGGGGGAATTAGTGAAGTTCGGTGGCAGGAGGAACTAGACTTTTGGTCAGGTGAGTACAGGGTTATAAATACAAAATCAAATTGGGGTAATGCAGGAGTAGGTTTAATAATGAATTAAAAAAAATAGGAGTGCGGGTTAGCTACTACAAACAGCATAGTGAACGCATTATTGTGGCCAAGATAGACACAAAGCCCATGACTACTACAGTAGTACAAGTTTATATGCCAACTAGCTCTGCAGATGATGAAGAAATAGATGAAATGTATGACGAGATAAATGAAATTATTCAGATAGTGAAGGGAGACGAAAATTTAATAGTCATGGGTGACTGGAATTCGTCAGTAGGAAAAGGGAGAGAAGGAAACATAGTAGGTGAATATGGATTGGGGGGAAGAAATGAAAGAGGAAGCCGCCTGGTAGAATTTTGCACAGAGCATAACTTAATCATAGCTAACACTTGGTTCAAGAATCATAAAAGAAGGTTGTATACCTGGAAGAATCCTGGAGATACTAAAAGGTATCAGATAGATTATATAATGGTAAGACAGAGATTTAGGAACCAGGTTTTAAATTGTAAGACATTTCCAAGGGTAGATGTAGATTCTGACCACAATCTATTGGTTATGAACTGCAGATTGAAACTGAAGAAACTGCAAAAAAGTGGGAATCTAAGGAGATGGGACCTGGATAAACTGAAAGGAGGTTGTAGAGAGTTTCAGGGAGAGCATAAGGGAACAATTGACAGGAGTGGGGGAAAGAAATACAGTAGAAGAAGAATGGGTAGCTCTGAGAGATGAAGTAGTGAAGGCAGCAGACGATCAAGTAGGTAAAAAGGCGCGGGCTAATAGAAATCCTTGGATAACAGAAAAAGTATTGAATTTAATTGATGAAAGAAGAAAATATAAAAATTCAGTAAATGAAGAAGGCAAAAAGGAATACAAACGTCTCAAAAATGAGATCGACAGGAAGTGCAAAATGGCTAAGCAGGGATGGCTAGAGGACAAATGTAAGGATGTAGAGGCTTGTCTCACTAGGGGTTAGATAGATACTGCCGACAGGAAAATTAAAGAGACCTTTGGAGAGAAGAGTACCACTTGTATGAATATCTAGAGCTCAGATGGCAACCCAGTTCTAAGCAAAGAAGGGAAGGCAGAAAGGTGGAAGGAGTATATAGAGGGTTTATACAAGGGCGATGTACTTGAGGACAATATTATGGACATGGAAGAGGATGTAGCTGAAGACGAAATGGGAGATAAGATACTGCGTGAAGAGTTTGACAGAGTACTGAAAGACCTGAGTCGAAACAAGCCCCCAAGAGTAGACAATATTCCGTTAGAACTACTGATGGCCTTGGGAGAGCCAGTCATGACAAAACTCTACCATCTGGTGAGGAAGATGTATGAGACAGGCGAAATACCCTCAGACTTCAAGAAGAATATAATAATTCCAATCCCAAAGAAAGCAGGTGTTGACAGATGTGAAAATTACCGAACTATCAGTTTAATAAGTCACAGCTGCAAAATACTAACGGGAATTCTTTACAGACGAATGGAAAAACTGGTAGAAGCGGACCTCGGGGAAGATCAGTTTGGATTCCGTAGAAATGTTGGAACACGTGAGGCAATACTAACCTTACGACTTTTCTTAGAAGAAAGATTAAGAAAAGGCAAACCTACGTTTCTAGCATTTGTATACTTACAGAAAGCTTTTGACAATGTTAACTGGAAAACTCTCTTTCAAATTCTGAAGGTGGCAGGTATAAAATACAGGGAGCGAAAGGCTATTTACACTTTGTACGGAAATCAGATGGCAGTTATAAGAGTCGAGGGGCATGAAAGGGAAGCAGTGGTTGGGAAAGGAGTGAGACAGGGTTGTAGCCTCTCCCCGATGTTATTCAATCTGTATATTGAGCAAGCAGTAAAGGAAACAAAAGAAAAATTTGGAGTAGGTATTAAAATTCATGGAGAAGAAGTAAAAACTTTGAGGTTCGCCGATGACATTGTAATTCTGTCAGAGACAGCAAAGGACTTGGAAGAGTAGTTGAACGGAATGGACAGTGTCTTGAAAGGAGGATATAAGATGAACATCAACAAAAGCAAAACGAGGATAATGGAATGTAGTCAAATTAAATCGGGTGATGCTGAGGGAATTAGATTAGGAAATGAGACACTTAAAGTAGTAAAGGAGTTTTGCTATTTAGGGAGTAAAATAACTGATGATGGTCGAAGTAGAGAGGATATAAAATGTAGACTGGCAATGGGAAGGAAATCGTTTCTGAAGAAGAGAAATTTGTTAATATCGAGTATAGATTTAAGTGTCCGGAAGTCGTTTCTGAAAGTATTTGTATGGAGTGTAGCCATGTATGGAAGTGAAACATTGACGATAACTAGTTTGGACAAGAAGAGAATAGAAGCTTTCGAAATGTGGTGCTACAGAAGAATGCTGAAGATAAGGTGGGTAGATCACGTAACTAATGAGGAGGTATTGAATAGGATTGGGGAGCAGAGACGTTTGTGGCACAACTTGACTAGAAGAAGGGATCGGTTGGTAGGACATGTTTTGAGGCATCAAGGGATCACAAATTTAGCATTGGAGGGCAGCATGGAGGGTAAAGATCGTAGAGGGAGACCAAGAGATGAAAACACTAACCAGATTCAGAAGGATGAAGGTTGCAGTAGGTACTGGGAGATGAAGAAGCTTGCACAGGATGGAGTAGCATGGAGAGCTGCATCAAACCAGTCTCAGGACTGAAGACCACAACAACAACAACCACTAACTTAAGATTTGCAGTAGTATTTTTGAACATGTGCTGTGCTCGAAAGTATGAAGCACCTCAAAGAAAACGATTTATTGAAAAATAACCAACGAAGTAATGAGTGCTATCGACAGGGGATATCAAATTTATTCTATATATATATATATATTAGAATTCCAGAAGGCTTTTGACACCGTTCTTCACAAGTGACTTCGAATCAAATTGCGTGCCTAAGTATTACAGCCTCACTTCGTAGTGATTGACTGAAAGTCACTGTGTAAAGCAAGTAATAGCTGGCGTTCCTCGAGGAAATGTTATAGGCCCTCTGCTGTCCCTGATCGACACAAACGTTTTAGGAGACAAAATGAGCAGCCATCTTAGATTGTCTGAAGACTACGCTGAATTTTACCACTTTGTAAAATCATCAACGGATCAAAACCAACTGAAAAATGATTTAGAAAAGATATCTCAGTGATGCTAAAAGTGGTCATTGACTCTATATAACGGAAAGTATGAAGTCACCTACAAGAAGACTAAAAGGAATCCGTTAAGTTTCGATTACACAATAAATCACACAAATGTATAGGTCGTGTATTAAACTAAATACTTAGAGGTTACAGTTACAAGTAAAATTGGAGCGATCACATGTATGGAGACACAAACAGAGACTGCGATTCATTGGCAGCACCCTTAGAGGACGCTGCAGGCCTACTAAGGAGACTATGCGCTCTACGTTTGTTCGTCCTCTTCTGGAATACTGCTGTGCGATGTGGGATCCGCATCATATAGGACTGACGGAGGGCATCGGGAGAGCTCAAAAACGTGGTAGAGTGCCACGGAATGATAAGCGAACTGTGTTGGCAATCATTAAAACATAGACATATTTGTTGCGGCAATCTTTTCGTGAAATTTCCCTTCCGAATACGAGTAATTTTGTTGGCACCCAAGGGAGACGTTATTGTCATCATAAAGTGGGACAGATCAGATCTTGTACAGAAAGATGTAAGTTTTCGGTTTTCTCACGTGCTGCTCAAGACAAGAGTGCTGCGGTGGAGAAATAGCTTGAAGGTGGTTTGACGAGTCCTCTTCTACGCACTTAATTGTGAATTGCAGCGTAATCATGTAGACGTACACGTGCTCAGCCTTAAACAACAGAATTACGATTGTAAAATATTTAGTATTTTTTTTCGATGTCATTGATTCATTGCATGTTCTAGTGGTAACAGTGAAAGCCTATCACTTGGTGAACTGGAGATGATAATAATAATCTGTCTTCAGTTCTGTTTGCAGTTACTTTTTTCTCGTCATCAAGTTATATTGATATTTTGTAATGTATCCCATAAAGTATTTGAAGGTGGTAAAGGTATTTAAGAAGTAATTTAAAAATTGAGATGTTTCATTTTATTTACTTTTAATGAGGGCATATAGACCAGAGAACGAAATTTAAATGATTAATGAAGAGACCTGTACTGTGAAGCCTGGGAGTCAGCACCGTAACGAGCGCACTTTTGCATCTTAAAAGTTACTTGTAGGCGCCGCTACCTTTTCTTACAATTCATTAAACCTGAAACAGGAAAATATTAAAACGATTTGTCCCTAACGTACCAAGGCGGAATAAACGTTAGATAAATGGTACGAAAGAAACTCTGTTTCATCCAGCGTGTAACTTTGCCACATTTCAGTGTCACGGGCATTTCCCACATACTGAAGTTAATTCAAATTTCGAGGCACAGTAAGCTTTACCTGCACCTGGATTATCTGAGTGTTAACTATAAGAATAACTGAACAGTTCTCTGAAGTCAGAAGAGGTAATTCTAAGAATTACGTACAGCATAGGAGGGTCGCAGTTCTGAGAAATTTATTACATTTGGCACTCACTTTCCAACAGCAGTAATTCTCAAGTACCTATAGTGCCTCTGAATAAGAGAGCACAATTGTGCCTGGCTAACCGTGCGGTCTAACACACTGCTTCCTGAGCGGGAAGGCGTACCTGTCCCCGGCACGAATCTGCCCGGCGGATTTACGTATATACAATACACAAGAGAGCACAACACCCTAGTAGTCAGCTGAGAGTAGAAATCATACGCCGTGCTGTAGGTTCTCTGCAGCTGACAACTCATGTGTGTGTCAAAGTCAACACAACAACATCAGCAATTATGATTGAAATGGTCATGGTCGGCACTTGACGCTGGCGCAGTGGCGGAACGTTGCAAGGTCTGATGAATCCCAATACCTTCTTCATCGTTGCGATGGGAGGGCGCGAATCCGTCGTCTTCCAGGGGAACAGCTCCTTGACATACATACGGCGCGATGGGGAAGAGTTGGCGGCGGGTCAGTTATGCTCTGGGGAACATTCATGTGGGCATCCATGGGACCAGAGGATTTTGTGCAAGGCACCAGCAGTAGCATAAGGGCGTTTGTAGGACGCCTTTGATATCAAATTGTTATGCAAATTAATTACATTGAGCAATTAATCACCCCAGCCCCCACCAACCCCTGTCCCCGACAAAGCCCACCCCTGGCCTCAGATAACGTCATGTGTTTTCTCAGCTGCATGTGTGAATGTTCAGAAAACAGCTATTCGTGAATTCAGATCCTAACAAGTGTTTATAATACTTGTGATGTCGCTGTTGCAGCGTTAGAGCAGTAGTTGATGGACATTGAGCTGCTGCTGCAAGAAAATAAGTACAGTTGTAATATATTGCCATTGGACTTTTTTTATCATATACGGTTGTGTGAGGTATAATATAAATTCATTGTTGTAGATGGTTCTACTACTCAAGAGGAAAATGAGATTCCTGTAGGGGTATGCGTCGAGAATGATGACCAGGAGTCATCACTTCCATCTGGTATAAAATTTTTACTTATTTATTTAATTATTTCGTAGCTATAAACATTATCTCTATGTAATCAAATTCAGTACAAATTTTTGTTTTTGTTTCTAATAATAAATATCTTGTTGTAGGCGACTTCCACGAGATGGATCGATGGCTCCACAACAACAATTCAGGCGAGGGTGATATCAATGAGTGGGAATGTGAGATGGTGGCTGCTAAAGAACAGTGCGATAGCTCTCTTCTGGAGCACGGGATGGATATATTTGACTTGGTGGGAGAACTAACAGCAATATCAACTGATCTGCTCAGTCCTGTGACACAGAATGTAAAAGGTGATAACAATGTGACTGAGCCATGACCGGCTCGCAGTCATCCAGTTTATTCCTCGTCATCTTGTTTTTGTGGTTCGGTCGCCACGTTTTTCTTGTAGTTCGATTTACTGGCGTCACTAGGTACCTGGTTTGCTTGCTCGTGTGTGGCAGCAGCAGTGCTTAGCGATAAGTGCACTGTCATACCAACTCTGGAGCGACCGCGAGTATTTCCGGGTCGTAGTGTGTCTGGAGTTCAGTTGCAGGACACAGCGCCAGTGAGGCGCGGACAGCCAGTACTCCCCGACGACTAGCCACACACATGAACTGGCCGATGGAAGGAGGCTGCAGCGGGAACGACCACCGGTTGGTCATTCAGTTGGTCATCTCATTGGTCGACGTGCATTTGGTCTTTTGACAGTTTCTGCGCCTCATGAGTCGGTCATCAGCAGGACATGGCTCAGTTCCTTCCGTGTGCAGGGATTTCATCGCCAATGGGCAAGAGTTACCTATTCATGGTTGGGTCCGAGCCAGTGTGCCCAGGTCGCCGTGTCTCTGAGTTCCGAACGGACATCGAGTTGAGTCGGGTTGGAGCTGCAGTGAGCTCCAGACAGCCAAGACTTGCCTGATCACAGCTGGCACTCATAACTTGAGTGGGGAGGACATTGGTTGGTCGTTCGGTCGGTCGTCTCATTGGACGAAGTGTATTTAGTCGTCGACCGGTTATGGAAACTCTGTGTGTGTGTGTGACTTGTCATTCCTCCTTGTTGTTCCACAGCTATTGGTTTCAGGATTGTCAGAGTTCTTGGTGCAAGTGTTTACGTGGAACTGTACGTAGCTTCTGTGATTTCCACTGAGCAGATGAATACTGTCTGCATACTGGAGCAACCAGTTGGTTGGTTGCAACAGAGCAGCGAGGAAGTCCTCTCGGCGTGAGTCAGGCCGGGACCACTGGCAGTGTGCATGCACGGTCGGAGTTTTATGGTGCTAGCTGCGAGACCTGCAAAGTTCGTCGCCCACCGAACCTGCATACTGGAGATGAGTAACCAGTGAACCTGTTATGAAACCTCAATTGCTGTGACATCTCTTTTTTGATTACTGGTTGTTACATCCTGGGCTATCCCGGCAAGCAGCAACGTGATGGTGTGCCGGAGTTGCCAAAATTTTACAGCTGTCTTCCTGTACAGTGTTTAACTTTTGAAGTGATTGTAACTTATTAGTGACGTGCACCAGCGGTATCTTCTACCTTGTGGCTGTTAACATTCCGGTTACCGGCCCGGGTCCGAGGCGTAGTTTTCCAGCAGTGTGTTTTTCTAGCTGTGTTCATGCTGTCCGGCACGGCGTTTAATTCGACAGCTTGATGTTGTTCTCCCTTTTTCTTTGAGTGGTTATAGAGCCTTGACTGTCTTTAGACGCCAATTGTCAAGATGTAGTGCTGCTGGGATCTTCGTTCTCACTGATGATGTTTTCGGTTGTCGTCCCGTTGGTCGGGTGGAAGGGAATTTATTAGGTTGTTGGTTGGTTCATCAGCTGTCCCTAGATAGTTCTGCTACCCGATTATTTAGTGTTACGCTTGGCTGCCTGTCTCCCCTAAACTGTTGTTAGAGTTTCCTCCCCAGGCCGACCCTTGGAACACTTCTGAGCACCACTGTTCTGTTCTTTGTGACTGAGATTTTCTTCTGTCACAAGCACTGCACAATGTCTTTAGCCGTGTACTAATTTTGACTGTTCTATGTTCTTTGTACTTAGACCTTCAGCCGTGTTTGTTTTAAAAAACTGTGGCTTTCAGTCATAATGTGTAAATTCCAGTCTGTAAGATTTCTCTTTAATTATCTTGAATTCTTAAAATGGCCTTTAGCCGTAATGTGTAAATGCTTATCTTAAGATTTGTCTTCTATTACTTTTTAATAATTTTTTGGGCCTTCAGACTTCAAGATATTTCTAGTTTTCTTCATATGGTTTTCGGTTGTACTGTGTAAATGCTTGTCATTAAAGGTTGCCTTTCATTACGTCCAAAAATTACTGCCGTTTGAGCCAAGGCTTTAATTTAAATTTTCCTTAATATGACTTTTAGGTGATATTTGTAAATGCTTGTCTTTTAAAGCATTTCCCTTGCTGCTCTGAAATATTATTCAGGCCTTTAGCCGAGAAGATATTTTAATTTCACTTATGTAATACCTTCAGCAGTTTGTCTAAATTCTTGTGCTTAAAAGGATTTATTTAAGGATATTTTAATTTTGCTTAAGTAAGGCCTTCAGCCGTTTCTCTAAATTCCTGTGTTTTAAAAGGAATTATTTAAACTTGATTATTGAGAATTTATTTGGGCCCTCGGCCGTGAATTGTTCCTTGTTGTTTTAAAGAGAAAACTGTGCATTGTGCAGGAATAAAGTTCTGTGTTCTTGTGTAACTAGCAGTAACTGATCTTGGCCCCTTTCCACAACCTAATCCGTTCTGTCCTGCGAAACCAGATTTCGGTGACTGTCATCACTTAAGCATATAATTTTATTCAGGAATGGTGATTTACTTAATTGTCATTGATTGTTTACAGCATTTATTTTAAAAAATTGTGAGCATTGTACTTAATTTTTCCCGTCATTCCTGTGTTGCAGAGGTGGCACCAACACTTCCACGTGGGAGGTTTCCATACCTGATGCCATGTCTGCCCCTGAACCACAGCGTACCATCTGGTGTCCTTGGGTGGTTCACTTAGAGCAACGATCTCCCACCCCCCAGGCTGGGGATGGTTAATGCTCCACTATGCTGGAGCATCAAGGATTGCCCTCGCTGCAGCCTGGGTGCTCCCTCAGGAGGTCGCAGCCAACACCTCCTACTGCTCACACTCCAACTTCTCGCCCTCGCCGGCAAAGCAAGATATGCATACCTCAGCAAATACCCCTCCAGCCTGAAGGCGCCTAATCCCCAGCGCCCTCATGAACCAGCTGGATGCAGTCGTCACTAGCTGTAGTATTATCAATGATAAAGAACCTGTAGCTAGCAGTATTGCCCTGTCCCCTCCCGATAATGAAAGACATCAGATTAGTGGCGTCATGACCCCTCTAAAATACTCTGCGGTTGCTAGGCCTTTGAGGGGCATATCTCGTTTAATAAAATAGCTGGGAGGTATCGTGAACTAGCCAGGTTTCTAGAAGCATGCCTCTCACTGTTAGAGATGCAGCTCCTGAAAGCCCTAGAAGATCTGTGATATATTGCCATTAAATATAGTGCAGTGCTCTGCTGCAAGTTGATCTACCCTCCCAAAGAGCAATATGCTGCTGAAGAGAAAACCTTGCATTACATCTGGGGTGATAGTGGGGTTATATCTCGGAGTACATGGATCGTCGAGTGGTATCCTGAATTCACCTCGGTTTTCCGAGATGGAAGTAAGAGGGTCAGCTAAAGCACTTAGCCAAATACCACACCTCGACATCCATATTCATGTCTATGATCCGTTAAATGGAGGGTCCAGTTATATCGAACTCTCTGAGAATATTAAGAAGAAGCACACACTTATTAACATTGAAAATGAAAAAGATAACGCTTGTTTTACATGGTGAATTCTGGCTTGTGAAATAAAAATTAAACAGCATCCAGAGCACACATCTCGATACAGAATAGGTCTTATAATTTGTGGATGTTATAACTTTAATGGAATCCAGTTTACCATAAAGGTTCAGGACATACCAAAATTTGAGGCACAAAATCCTAGAATATCAGTTCACATTTATGGCCTGAAGGAGATGCAGAAATCAAGCCAAGTCAGCAGGACAAGCATACTACAGTTGGACCACTCCAGTTTTCGAAATATGTATGTGAGCATGATCTTCATGTAAACATGCTGCTCTTCTCTGAAGGTGATAATCAGCATTACATGTGGATCAGAGACATGCCCCTCCTCTGTCACAGCCAACTGTCGAAACATGAACATAAAAAACACATTAGCTTTAGGTGTCTAAATGACTTCTCAGAAGAAAAGTATTCGAAAAGGTATCTGTAGGACCGTGAATCCAAGGAACTGGTATGTGTTGTTATGCCTACAGAAGAAAACAAATTCATTAAATTCAAGAATGCTCACCACCAGGAACGATGCCCATTTGTTGTATACGCAGATTTTGAATGTGTCCTTGCCCCTGTTACCCACTGTGAAGGGAACCCCTTAGCCCTACATACCACCTTCATGAAAGTACACATATTGTATGTGGTGGTTTACCAAATTGCATGTTCATATGGTTTAAGTCTTAACGACTATGAACGTATGGTTGGGGATAAACCTGCGGTTTGGTTGCTCATTGAGCTTGAAAAACCTTCATGGGATGTAGATAGGCTTTTCAGCACCAACATCCCAATGACTGAATCGGAGGAGGATAAAAAATTATATAATTATGAGTTTAACGGTCATATTTGTAGGCTGCCATTAGATAGAAAAGCTGAAACTGCATGTAGAGATCATTGTCATCTTATGAGGAAGTTCCATGGTCCAGCTCAGAGCACATGCAATTTGAAGTATCAGTTACAAAGACACATACCCGTTTTCCTGCATAATTTAAGTGGGTACAATGATGTCTTTCTAGTTGAGCAATTGGTTAATTTAGATTGGGAGAAAGATCAGGTCATTGTCATGCCTGACAGTGTTGAGAAGTATATTTCATTCTCCGAATGAATTACACCAGAAATTACACTCCGCTTCCTCGACATGCTAAGTTTTATGCAAGCTCCAATCCAGAAACTCGTAGAAACTCTACCTCTGGAATATATGCATATAACCTGATCTACCTACCCTGAAAGGAAAAATTTCAGCTCTTGACAAGAAAAGAGTTTTCCCTTATGAGTATCTGGATATTATGGCGAAACTGGATGAAACCAGGATACCTGACATTTCTGCATTTACCAGTATTCTCACAGGCGATGCCATAACCAGTGCAGATTATGAGCATGCCATGAATGTCTGGTGGGAATTCAACATTCGAAATTTGAGTGAATATGCAAGACTATACATGGACACCGATGTGCACATGCTTGCGGATGTTTTTCAAAAGTTCTGGAATGAATGTATGGCCATGTACTCTCTGGACCCCAACTTTTATTACACAGCACCTGGGTTGTCCTGGGACACAATGCTCAAGAATCCAAGGAGCAGCATGAAGCTTTCGACTGATGCCGATATGCTTCTTTTCTTGAAGCGCGGGATCTGTGGAGGACTGTGCCAGTGTGTCCATAGAGACGTCAAGGCGAATAAACCACGTGTGGTTATGGGGTTTATTGCATCTTTAAATTGAAGTTGTATTCTATATTTGGATGTGAATAACTGATACAGGCATGCCATTATGCAGCCACTGCTGGTTGGTGGGGTCTCAGTGGGTGCCTGAAAACGAATTAGAGGAAAAATATTGGGTCTGGCGGCTGATTTTGATGTAGGGTATGTGGTGGAGAGAATCCTCATATACCCTGTTAGTTTGCATGATATGAGCAGCTACTTGTCGTTATGTCCAGAGCAACAAGTTCCACGAGGAAGCACTATCCCTAAACCGATGACTACTGTTGGACACAAGCAGAAGCAAGTAACTCATAATCTTAATCTCGAGCAGTGTCTCAGCCTAGGGATGGATCTAGGTAGAATCACCCGGGCTACTTCCTTCAAACTGTCCCCGTGGTTGAATGCGTACATTGAATTAAATACCAAAACGAGGGCGGTCACAACTAGTGATTTCGTAAAAGGCTTTTACAAACTAATGAATAATACCATTTTCGCTAAAGCCATGCAGAATGTAAGAGATGAACGCGATATTCTGATTAGTACCGAGTAGGATGGGCATTGGGGCGTAAGAAACTGCATTGCCTGACCTAATTTCAAACTGGTCACTACTTTCAATGAGATCTTTGTTGCTGTGGCGATGTCGAAGGTTTCAGTTGACTTTATGAAACCAATCTATTTGGGTTTGTGTATGCAGGATAACTCCAAACTCCACATACACCGATTCCACTATGAGTTTGCTAAGACTCATTTCTTGGAGCCAAAGTTACTTTATATGGATACAGGTAGCTTCATCTACTGGGTTGAAAACTGCAATCCATGTGAAGTAATTAGATGTCACGGTAATAAATTCGACATATTGACATATGCAGTCGATAATCCTTATGGTATTCTTCCTCGGAAAAATACGGTTATCAGCTTAATGAAAGAGGATATGGCTGAATTGCCAATTGTGCAGTTTGTGGGTATAAGATCCAAAATGCATGCATATTGTACAGTAGCTGGAGCCATCCAGAGGTGGCATGTGGCGTGTGGTATCACATGTCCTCAAGGTCGAAGATTACTTGCAGTTCCCGTTTGGTGCCGTTCACAGTCCTCCGACGCAACCACCGCATATGGTTCAGCAAACTAAGTAATAGATGGGTATGGTGGGTGCACTCTTCGATGATTTTCTGTAGATAATTCTGCGAGCAAATCTAATGCACCTGCAAAACGAATTTTCAAAAAAGACTCTCGACAAGCCCTGAAAGGCCCGCTGAAAAGCTACTTTAAAATCATACAACAAACTCCAGATTGCGAAATTCATTATTTTTCTTTTTAGTTTCATAATTCCCTTAAAAAATAGTTTAATATCACCATCTTTAAAAAACTTAATGCTGCAGTTAGCTATTATTTTATTAAACCTTTCTGGCAAAAAAAATTGTTCAAATGGCTCTGAGCACTATGGGACTCAACGTGTGATGTCATCAGTCCCCTAGAACTTAGAATTACTTAAACCTAGTTCCTAAGGACATCACACACATCCATGCCCGAGGCAGGATTCGAACCTGCGACCATAGCTGCTACGCGGTTCCACACTGAAGCGCCTAGAACCGCACGACCACACTGCCCGGCTCTGGCAAAATAACTTTTTATTTACTATGGAGCTCGACACTAATTGCCTCACCATATCTAGT
Organism: Schistocerca piceifrons; assembly: GCF_021461385.2. NCBI lineage: Eukaryota > Metazoa > Arthropoda > Insecta > Orthoptera > Acrididae > Schistocerca > Schistocerca piceifrons. The sequence continues at coordinate 783,081,647 of NC_060140.1, read as the reverse complement.
TTTTAAACATTCACAATCAATAATGTAATACGATTTATTTACTTCTAGCTCATTAATCTTTTTAAACAAATTAGAATTACTTGCATTATTTAACTTGTTCAGTAGAATCTCCATTTATATAGATTAAAAATTTAATAATAATTATAAATATCAATCTTATAAATATGACCAATATATGGGATGAGATTTAAATGTGGCATTTTTGTCAATATAAATAATAAACTGTGAGAGAGACAAGCTGAATGCAATGTTTGCAATGATTACTTGAAACCATCGTTAATTGTAGAACATTTGAGAAGTCAGAACCATAATGTAGAAGAACATGATGAAAGTGACATAGAAATATGGGAATAAATAGAAAATTCTGACCCTCTCTTTTTTATGACTGTAAAAATAAGAGCAAAACATAATTTACCTATACATAATTTACCACCAAAATTACAAAATTACTTTAAAATCTATTCATAATTTTTAAAAGTTTCTAATTCTATAACCAAAAAATTAGACAACAATGAAAACAACAAAAGACAACTATGTAATTTATTCTATTTATATAAGAATGTGGTATGAATTTTTTCATTACATCAGAAGATATTTTATATCCATAACATACAGTATCACAATTTTCTGCAACCACTCTTTATAACACTGAAATGACAACTTTTTCTCAACCTATTTGTTGACCATATTTTCAGCATCAACATCTCTGGTTATCTGATTGTATTCTAGCAGTAACTTTTCTATCTCTTCACTTCCTGTTAGCCTGATCATCGACTTGCATTTCAACTTTTGAATGTTCTGGTGATTTACAGTGAATGCCTTTGCTTTCATCTGTGTTTTTTATCATTTTTCTCATAACAGTAACTCTTCAGGCCAGTTGAAGCTCAGTCTATAATCCAGTTGTTTCCTAATTCATCAGTCCATTCAACTAACATACAGCCTATTTCCACAGTATTTTCACCATCACAAATATACACTACAGAATCGGTATCAAAATATAGAACAGCTTCTCCTAGTTTATCTAACATACCATATAATATATAATATTAGTCTTGCAATTGATATAGTAATGCAGTTATAAATATTTTATTAGCTGTGTTGTTTTCCACATAATAATCCTTGAAATTATATCTCATCTGAATCATATTCTCTGTAATAAAATTCACATCTGAATTATTTAATCGTTCATCCAGCAGCGTCTCATAAGAATACTGTAAATTTGTTACATACTCTGTTTGACTCATATTTTGCCTTTGCCCAAATTTCCAACATCAAGTATTAAGACACATCCTAGCAACAGCTTGTTTTCCTGGGTTATCCTTTATTCTGACAGGATCTAAGTCAATGTCTAATAACTCTTTAACTGTTTTGGCATACTCATCACCAGTTTAAAAATCATGTGAACTGGTCTCTAATTCTATTTTCAGAAAATCTTTCACATAATTTTTAAACATTATATGGCTTTTAATTTGAAATCCCAAACTTCATAGACATTTAAAATTTCATATCCTTTTTCTACAGTTTTCTGCACTTCATCAGTCACCCAAGCTCCAATAAAACTTCTTTTCTCATCAATGTGATTGCATTTATCTATTTTTTTGAACACGTTTGACACACAAAAGAAACAATAGTTTTTTTTATCGATTTGTGTACATACAGGCAATACAGGGTGATAAAATCCTCTAGAAGCCAATACTTTACACTATATTAAGCTATACCAATTTTCAGAATAATATCGTGATCTATATACTTTCCTCAGATGTTGGTCAGGATAAAAATCATAAAATTGCACAGTAGGATGAAGACTTCATATGTCAATATATTTTATTTTTGTGCTAACACCATTTGCTTTAGCTCTTCATTTTATTGCATTTATTTTGCCACCATACAAAGCATCTCTTTGATTCAATGGTTCAACAGTTTCAGGTTCCTGCTTCAATTCCTTAAGCTTTTTGTACTCAGCTGTGTTCAGCCAATCATATTTCCTCATTTCTACTAAATTACATCCAGCATTTCGTATTTCTGCCCTTCTTTTGATAAAGATCATCATCATTAATCGTTTCTTTATTTTCACTGTTAACTGTCTCACTTTTGAAACAATTTTTTTTTTGAAACATGCCAAAAACAATGATGGTACTGATAAACAGAATTAGTTGCTTTATCAAAACCATCCACTTTTGCACTAGCTATTCTTACTTCACCATTGTTGAGAGCTTGCAAGATATTGATATTGGTGAAACTGTTTAATCTATCTGTGGATTCTTTACTGCAATTCTCTTTATGTTCTTTATCGAATACAGCGATTATATCTCTTTGTAAATACTTAGATCTGTAAATATCCATGTAAACTCCAGCGATGATTAAATAACAGAATGAATCGATGTTAGCAGTTTCTAGACATTGTTTTCTTAGTTCCGAACACCCTTTTCTCAATATATCTACATCATAATTACAGTACTTGTTAATTTCTGTCATCATATTGAGCACATAATTTTCACTGACTCTTGAGTTGTGCCATTTCAGAAATGCCTCTCTACCTTTTGGCTTTATAGTGTCAACACAATAATACTCAGTATCAGGAATCGGTCCAATTTAATTTTCATTTCCTGTTGTATTGAACAAATGTGAGAAGTACCCTTTCTTCAATTCTTTCAAATCAAAACCTTTTGTACTCAGCTGTGTTAAGCAATCATATTCTTACTAAATTACATCCTGCATTTCATATTTCTGCCCTTCTTTTGATAAAGATCATCTATTGTTACTTTATTTTCACTGTTAATTGTCTCACTTTTGAAACATTTTTTCAACCATGCCAATAACAATGATGGTACTGATAAACAGTATTAGTTGCTTTATCAAAACCATCTACTTTTGCACTAGCTACTAAGTGGTCCTTGAATAAAGTTATTGCTCTCTGTAATTTAATGCCTAACTGCTCGATCTCCAATAACATCCATTTTGTTCCTGTGTAGATGGTATATGGCTTCATTGTATTTTCAACACAGTACTTCAAAATTAATTGGGAACTGTAATCTTTTGCATAGTGGGCTATGAATATGTGATAACTGTTGTTTTTTCAGATATCATCCACCTACAGAATTCATCATTTGTCTTAAACTCATAAACAGTATCACCTTTCAAATTGTGAACAATTATGAGATTTGCAAAGTGTTTTCCAGTTTCTTGAGCTGCTTCGTAGTCAAACCACATGTATATCTCTCTATAAGTTGAACTCACTCTCCTAGGGACTCCATCCTTATGCATTTCAACTGTTTACCAGCAAATATTTAATTGCATTCGAAGGAATGGTAAACATCAATATCTTTAAATTCTCTATTAATATGACAACTGTCTGTACTACAATTTGACAACCTTGGACTATAATATCCTTTCCAAATTTTCTTCTACAAACACCACCTGTTTGCAATACGGGTTGCATATAACATTCGTGCTATTTAATTTTTACTACTTGTCTACAGTTCCTGCAAATTTCAGAGCCACATCTATGTTTTTCAGATCTGAAACACATCCTATTGCGTTTTCTAGATTTATGAGCTGTAACACAAACTTGAGGGTGATTCTTTAAGTAGACTTCATTATAACAGTATCTATTGCAGTTTACACAGAAAATCTTATTTTCTTCACTTTCATATTCCGGGCTTTTGCATAATATGCTCATTTTCTCTCTATTTTACATCTGTGAACACCTTGTTGTTATGTGGCCTATTACTTTTATAACAGAAACAAACTGATCCTAGGAAATCTGTTACACTGTTAATTACATCAGAATAGTTGTGGTCAATTTACAGATAAATATTTATCTCTTTCTCAGGATGATTATAGACAACTGCATTGAAATTTTCAGCATATACAACATTTATTTGAATATCCAATAATTCTACAACAGTTTTAATCCTTCTTCATTACATTTACCCAACTGTTCACGTAATATATCAGTAAGCTCTTTCTGCAATTTGAATTTACCTCCCACTCCGATTTTCGTAATCTGATTTGTCGTTAGGTCTCTGCCCAAAATGTTATTTGTATGGGTGGTATGCTAGTGCCACAATTACTGCTCAAGGACAACGCAAATTATCATTATTATTAATTCGTGTGATACATTCTTAATCTTTTTGTCTTCAGCTAGATTTATTACATTTTTAGCTTTACCACCTCTAGGAATTGCTATCATCTGAATATTAAAGGAGGTATCAGCTATATCAACGCTTAAGATATCTCTCATGTTACTGCACTAAACTTCAATGGACTCTTGAGTACTAATTGATGCTTTATATCCTGTGGAAACTGGATAAAAGATTTTTGGGTTGGTGACTGTTAAATGCAACTTATCCCCTTTTCTAAAATTAGTTCTCTTTTTATCTACCTTTACCATAGAATTGAGTGCTTTTGTTATATAATCTATTTTCTCAGTAATGGTATCAAGTTTGGCAATATTAGCAATTTTAAACACAATTATGTAGTCAATAGACCATACATTAAATTTTTCATTAAACCTCTATCTAATTTCTTCAATCTCGAATAATTCATTTCTAAATGGTTTGTTCTCCTTTTCTTGCTCAAATAATTTGATCTAGTCTGACTATTTTTCTCTCTCTCAGTGGACGACACTTTTCAATAGTATCATTAACAAATCTACAGAATTAAATTATATTTCGTAGATGTTGTGGCCTTGATCTTGTTTCTTGGAATACTTCTGGATGAAATGTAAACTTTTGTAATCCAGTGTCATTAATTAATTGTGATTTCATTAATATACTGCAGCCTCTAATGCCAAAATTTTTAGCTAAAGCTTTGAGTTCATGTACTCTCAAATCATCGAGAGTTCTTGGAGGATGAGGCTGATTGTTTGAAATGGTTAAGTTAATTAAATAAGCTTTACTAATTCAACTATAAACTGGTAAATTGTTCCTTCTGCAAAATCGTGAAGTTGGGCTACTGTAAGCTTTGTCAACAGAGCATCCATTTAATTATGATAAAAAACAAGAACACCACAAAAATAAATAGCTAATTTAAGCTTCAATTAATTTCTTGTGCTTGTTCGACCATAAATGTCATTTGAGAGCACTTTTAACAATTTCTTTTCCACACTGCACTATTTTCTTGTTTCTCTTATGTTCTATTTACAAATCTTGTATTTTCTTGCGAACTTGTCCCTAGCAGTGCGATTTGAGTAAAAATAATTACAATTTTTAATTTCTTGACAACCAATACATTTTTTAGACTTAGCATCAGTTTCTTATTTTTCATATCTTGCAGCTGCCATTACATTAATTACTTTTTTCAACGTTTTCCTATACTCTTCACTTGAAATTTGTTTCAAAAAATTCTTATGTCTATATATATTGTTTAAAACGTTATTTTTTATTATTATATGTATCTCTTGTAAGTATCTCATTACATTCTTTACGAATGTATGAAACCTTATGTTTTGAGTATACCTGTGAATAAAAGTTATCAGTCAGCTGCTTGATTTCACATTTATTAATCTTCTTGTACTCCTCCATTTATTAAGAAATTATTTCATTAATTAATAAACATTTTTGGGAATAAATGAATCCACTTTCTTGTTGCTGTGCACTAGATAATTAAGTAGATAAAATATTTACACTCTTAATTTTTTTCATTGTAACTAGCATTCCAAGTATGTACTTTTTATTTCACACGCACAGTTCGTAGAAAGTAAATTGAGATATAGAATAACACACTCTTAAGGAAATTACAGATCGAATTCGAAGCACTTAATATTTAGCACCTCAAAAATTAACAGAGTGCAATAGAATTTCAGTGACCAGTGTCACGCTAACTGAAAAAGGAATTTTAATTTACAATACTCAGGCATTTTCATTCTATATAAATGAAGGTCTCCAATGCAGTTGTCGAATCATCTATGCTGAATATCCTTGAATTCTTTCGACGGAGTAAGTATGGCTTAAATTTAGGAAGCTGGTTCACAAATATTTGGGTTCCTTTATTTGAGGAGAAAAATGTGTTGATTACTAACTACTAGCGTTTTTAGACGAAATTCCCGAAAGGAAAGATTTCCTGACGCGAAATTTGGCACAAAACAAGAGAGTGCGGTACTGGCACTCGTGGGTGCCGCATCGTGGTCGCGAAGAGCGGCCGAGGCAGTGTCAGATAATTTTTTATAGTCTGACGATGTCCACTACGCACCAACAGTAGTTACTTTTATTCTGAAAAAGGTTGGATTATTCCGACTGAAACCTGGGTAAATCTAAGTAAATTTTGCCACTGAGGCTGTTGGCTATTAAAATTAAAATTAAGATCTGTTACATCCTTCAACACAAAACAATGCAAAAAAGTTGGAAAGTGTTACTTAACAATTGAAAAATGTTTGTGGATTACCTAAAATGCGCAATATAAGATGAAAAACAGAAATCTCAAACAATTATTGAACAACAGGCTAGAGAATTAAAAGAAAACGAAAAAGAATGTCTACAATTAAAAGATGTAATATCTGATGTGGTAGAGATGATTAAAGAACAAATTATATACATTGCCACATGAAAGCAGTATGGCCAGAAAAATTATTTTACAGTTGGGGGCGTATTATCTGAGAACCATCTTTCAAAAATACTATCAAGCTATAACAGTGGAAAACCTAACGATGATAAAATATTTTATGTGAGAAGATATAAATGTAGTGATGATAAGTTAATAGAGCACATGCTCAACATTTATTTTACTTTGTTGGGAAATTATGTGACCAATCCAATGATATTGTTGCTGAAGTAATTTAGAAGAGAAAAAGTATTTATGACGAAATTTTGACTGTTCCTGCTGCAAAATTTTAATTTACTGACTGTCAGTCTTTTATGGAATAATTTCCTCTCTGCAGATCTCAAACTAATAAAAGTTAGCGTGGCAATGTTTGCTCTGAACCTCGTCTGTACGCCCCCTCACAAAAATTAAACTTTCTCTACGGAATTTCAGTGTCTCAACGCATAACCCACCAAAACTAAAAAAAAGTTTCGTCCTTTATTCATTACAGAATTTCAGGAGTATGTTGTTGGAAGGGAACAGTCAATAGCTTCTCTGCGTGATAGAAATGTAGATACTATCGAAGACAGTACTGCCAAAGTAGAATTACTATACACAGCCTTCCAAAATGCCTTCACAAAAGAATATGAAGTAAATATTCCATAATTCGATCCAAGAACAGCTGCCAACTTGTCTAACGTAGAAGTAAATATTCTTGGCGTATTGAAGCAACTTAAATCACTTAATAAAAGCAAGTCTTCTGTTCCAAACTGTATGCTAATTAGGTTCCTTTCTGGGTAGGCTGATGGACTATCTCCATACTTAACAATGATATACAACTGTTCGCTCGATGAAAGACCTGTATCCAAAGACTGGAAAGTTGCACAGGTCACACCAATATTCAAGAAAGGTAGTAGGAGTAATCCACTTAATAACATGCCCATATCATTGACATCGTTATGCAGCAAGATTCTCGAACATATATTGTGTTCGAATATTATGAATATCCTTGAAGAAATCATAGTTCTTGTGAAACGCAAGTACCTCTTTATTCGTATCAGGTGTTGAGTGCTATTGACAAGAGATTTCAGATCGATTCCTTATTTCTGGATTTTCAGAAGGTTTTTGGCACTGTACCACACGAGCAGCTTTTAATGAAATTGCATACTTATGGAATATTGACTCAGTTATGTGACTGGTCTTCATGTCAGACAGGTCACAGTTTGTAGTAGTTGATGGAAAGTCATCGAGTAAATCGGAAGTGATTTCAGGCGTTCCCCAAGGTAGTGTTATAGGCCCTTTGCTGTTTCTTGTCAAGGAAAATGATTTGGCAGACAATCTGAGCAGCCGTCTTAGATTGTTTGTAGGTGACGTTGTCATTTATTAAGTAATCAAGTCATCAGAAGCTCAAAACGAACTGCAAAACGATTTAGAAAACATATCCGAAAATTGCGAAAATTGGCAGTTGACCCTAAATAACGAAAAGTATGAGGTCATCCACACGAATGCAAAACGAAGTCCATTAAACTTCAGTTACACGATAAATCAGGCAGATCTCACAGCCATTAATTCAACTAAATACCTAGGAATTGCAATAACGAACAACTTAAATGTGAAGGAACACATAGAAAATGTTGTGGAGAAGGCTAAGCAAAAACTGCGTTTTATTTGCAGGACACTCAGAAAAGTAACAGATCTACTAAGGAGACAGCATACACTGCACCTGTCCATCCTCTTTTAGAATACTGCTGCGTGGTGTGGATCCCTTACCAGATACAACTGAAGGAGTACATCGAAAAAGTTCAAAGAAGGGCAACAATTTTTATACTATCACGAAATACAGGAGAGAGTGTCACTTAAATGATACAGGATTTAGGCTGCACATCATTAAACGAAAGGCGTTTTTCGTTGCTACTGAATCTGCTCACGAATTTGGAATCACCAACTTTCTCCTACGAATGCGAAATTATTTTGTTGACACCACTATAAAATAAGGGAAACCAGAGCTCGTACGTTCGTTTCTTCCACGCACTATACGAGATTGGAATTGAGGAGGTGGTTCTATGAACACTCTGTCAGGCACTTAAATGTGATTTGCAGTGTGTCGATGAGATGTAGATCGTATAGAAAGAATGAAAGTGTCAGTTTCCTCATTTATACTGTTTGGTACATTTATATAGGAAATGTAATTTGAAAATTATAAAAATCTAAAGAGTGTACTGGCAGTCCCCTCACAAAAATTCAACTTTTCACAGAGGAATCTGAAAAACATACTATGAACTAGGTGTAAGTGATTGATGTACAGCTTATGAAATTAGTGTCAGCTGAAGTAGGGCTTCCGTCAGCAAAGCTGACTTTAGTCTATGACTACATTGTCTTTGTTTACCCAACTGCTGTGTGAATTATCGAAACCCAACAATTTAACATAAACCTTTTCTCCTTTCCTCCCAAAACTTTTAGAACAAGGTAAACATCTGGAAAATTTGGTTTCATTAGTTCTTGCTCATATAAATTTCCATCAATATCTTTCAATTTATAAGTTATTGGGTTGGAAGGACTGACATCTTCAATTTAGAAAATTTCTGTTGATCAGTTGGCAGTATATTCCATTTCAAAAAGTCCTTTAAGTTTACTAATACTCTCTTTATAACTAATTTGGATTTGCATTTTTTCATTAGACGTATTTTATTGATCAGCTATATTTTTAATCAAACCTACTCACTTATAGTTACCATTAAGATCGAATTTTTTCCACATGTTTTCCTTAAGTGTTCTGTTAAATCGTTCAGCAACAGATGATTTTAATTCTGTAAAAGCTGAATAATGTTTAACATTGTATTTTAAATCAGTTCTTCAAATTCTTTGTTTTAGAATTCTTTACCATTATCTGTCTGTACATTTTTGGACTTTCTAGAGATGACCGCAGGTCTAAGCCTGGTCCAGCTGAAGCTGAATATCTTTTCGAAAGAATAAACTATATTCTTACCTGCTTCATCATTAGCAGGAATACCACACGCAAATTTTTAAAAGATGTCAATAACAGTTAATATATATTAATATCCTCTATTAATCTTCGAAATTCCTTTCAACTTGCCAGTGTCCTTTTGGACTAGATTGACTTGTCGTAGATCATCAATACCGAGAGAAACAACATTTCTTCTTTTAAATTTTTTTCCCATAGGTTTATGTAGCTTATTAATGATTTCTTCAGAGTATTATGGGTGAGAGATTTGCCCACCCATCAACATAGATATTTTTTAACGAACCTACTTTCCTTCTATTTACAAATAGTGCAAAGAAGTTCAATTCTTTCTGTTCCATTTTTTGTGATAACTCTGTGAGGTTCATGAGTATTGGTAAATTTTTTACACTTCAAACACTGGATGTGTTCGTCCCTTTATATAGATAAAGTATGTAATATAGTTTAAATTAATCTAATGACCTCAATACTTCAAGGTCTTCACCTACTTTCTTGTCAAAGCTTTTATCAATTTGCGAATCAAGTTACTGAAGTTTATGTTCTAGTGAATCTAATATATCTAATGTATGAAGGAAAATTCTTTGCTTTAAATCTGTGAGAATCGTGGTGTGTTCGTTTTTTAGTTCTTCTTTATTGACATAATTACTGAATTGTGTTAGAAAGCTTGTGTATTCAGGTTTTCTAACATATTCTTTTTCTAAATATTGTTCAGTAACAGCTTCATAATAATTTACTGGATCTTTGATATCCACTTTTCTTTTGCCTTTAAAATCGATATAACCTTTAGTTGCTTTAAAAATCTTTTTTTAGTTCCTTTAAAAATTGTGTGTTAAAGTTAGTAATTTTAGGATAAAAATCTTCAAAGTATGGTTGAAAATCCTTAATGAGTATGTTTCCAAAAATGTTCATTTAGTAAATCTAAAAACCACTAAACTTATAATTTTTCCATAACAATAACGACACAAACACAAAAGACAACAAATAAATTCATGAAAATTTTGTATTTTCTTGTTATTGTAGTACAGACCATACTATTCCACATTCATTTCTTAATGATTTTTTTGAAAGTTCATCAATCATACAAATATCATTAAAGCGTTTAATTTTTGATTGTTGAACTACTCTTTTCTGTCAGAATTAGATATGGGATTGTTAAATGTTTTGATTACTTTTCGAATTTTTTTTGAGTAAATCATCTGTTTCTTTTCCATTATCAAATTATGTGTTTTTTGTTCTTCTGGCTCTTTATCAGCTTTGTTCTTGTTTTTTAGAGCATTTGTGAATGCTGCAGATCCACCAGCAAATGAAATAACTGCTGCAAGATGAGGCAAAGCTCCTAAAAGTAAAGGAAGAAATCCACGTTCCTGGTACTTTTTTGTTAGATATTTGACGATTTTTTCACAACTGCAGTTAATGTAACAAGAAAATTTCCACCTGTTTTACAACTTTTTTGATCATTAGTCAACAATGGCTCAATCACATTTAATTGTTCATTATTCAAATTAAGTTTAATTGATTTTGTCTCGGTTTTTCCATTCAGAAGCAAAGTATAATCAATCGAATAACTCTGCATTTACATAGACTGAAAGTTTAATAAAGATTTTACTCCCCAACGGTTGTCATCCACTTCCAAGCCCATTCCTAATTTTCGTTTTATATACATTATACCTCAAACTACTGTTACTGAAATTTTTTCACCTAAAGAAGCATCACTTGCATAAATTCTTTCTTTCGTAGCTAACTGAAGTTCTTTGTTATTATTGTGTCTTTTTTCTAACTCTTTAATATCACGATAAGCAATGTCATGTTTTTTGGAAGCTTCATCTAGTGGATTAATTCCCGGATCACAATGTGCTAGTCTTTCTTCAAGTTAAGTGAATGGCCCACAGAAATTAAATCCTGGTAGATGCACCTCAGGCACTGCTACATTATTTAAAACCCATTATTTCCCTCCTCCCAAAAGAATGAGGGTGAGTATTCAAAATTCAAATGAAATATGGAATGGTTTCTGGATTGTTGACGACGAAATTACTAAATTTATCTGTCAACATTCGCATTAGCCCCACTTTTTTATTATGATAAGTTTTATTTCCAGCTAATTAACTGATGGAAATCATTCATCCAGACATATTCAATTCGTTTTTCTGTGTACTTTTTTATTAAGCATTCGCCTTTTTTCACAGTGACAGCTGAAGCAGTCACAGAACTACGTTCAGGTGAACTTATGTCTGAAAAATCTATAGTTGGTCTTCTTAACTTTGGAATAAAAGATATTAACAATTTCTCATCCATATCCCCCATAGTAATATTCTTTTCAGTTAAAAGAATCATCAAACCATCGGTTCCTTCATATGTCTTTTCACCATCTGTTAATTTATCTCCTTAAAATGTTACTGGTAATCTTCCTATATATTTAAAGGCACCAACAGCCCTTAATCTAAAAGTAGTATCTTTACTATGGTTTACATATTATAGCATCCGTTAACTTATATTTACTTTCTTAACTTCACTGTCATTCAATTATTTGACAGCACCTCGAGAGAGAAGATTCACTTTATGTATAGTCATATTTACCAGGAATATTACCATGTAGTTGTTGGAATTGGTGATATTTCTCCAAAATCTTCATGATGGCCATATGGAACCATTTGATTTTCAGCTTCTCTGTTTTCTTCAGTAGCTTTCAAGACATTATCACTTAACCCTTGATCCTTTGTTTAACTTCTTCAATGGCATCAATAATTGGTTGATCTTCTTTTTTAAATTTTTCTTACTCCATTCTTGGTTACTTTTCTCGTTTTTTATACTCTTCTTGTAATTGTTCCTTTATTGTTCTACTTCATCTCACTTTTTATCAACCTCTGTACCATTTTTTGTTAACATTACATAAAGAAGAAAAAACATCAATGTTTATAAAAATTAGTAAGGTAACTCCTTCTCACTAAACACTTTTTGAAATAGTAGCAGCCCCATCTATCTGGTCCACCTGTAGTTTCTTCATCAGATCAAGGACAATTAGTGTAATGTGCTTTAATTTTTTTCTTAATTTTCGTATTCTTTTCTACAATCAAAACATTCTATAAGTTCATTTATATGTTCTGGTAAAACATCATCACTGTGGTCTAATAGGTATGCAATACCGTTTTTCAAGCTGTCCATTGATGTAGAATAAATATTTAATAAATTCTGCATTTTATTTCCAAGCCTCCCATCATTCAGTTCTCTTGTCATATCTATTGAAATAAAAGCAAACTTTTCATTCCAACAATTGCTACATATTTCTTTAAATTCATTGAACTTCAAATCACCTCCACCAAACTCATTGTAAATGTGATTCAAATATGTATCATCTTGTCTAAAGATATTTTAAAATTTTTGATTATCTCTCACTAACTGTTTAGGTACTTTTGAGTAAGTTTGAGCCAGATCTCACTAACTGTTTAGGTACTTTTGAGTAAGTTTGAGCCAGATAAAAGCAATGTATTCCTTTATTTCTTCCTCTTGTGAAATATTCTGTATCTTGATCCTCTACAATGAAGTAATCGAAAACTACAACAGAATTATCTTGGTTTTGATCTAATGGAATGATTTGTTCACTATTTTCAATAAATTTGGCGATTTTCTCTACAGTTTTTTCACTTCTTATTATAAATTCTGAGTACTTTGGTTAATCTAAAGCTTTAGAATAAATGTACAAATGATTGATTCTATTCCAATTTAGATATTGTAGGCCAATAATATAATAGTCCATCATTAACATTGTTTCTCCACTTCCACTAGGGCCAATTATTGAATTTGGTAAAAATTTACCATGTATATTTTTTTATTTCTTTTCTGGAATTTTTACTTTTAGCTCCCATTCAGTTTTCATCTGATTAAATAAATTTTAATAATGAATGAGTAGATTATTTCAATTGAGTGGTAAGTCATCTGTTCCCAAAACATGATTGACTGTACCTGTATATGGCACAGTTTTAGCAATGTTGCACTGGTTCATTTTTATTCAATTTTTCTAACTCCAAGTATTACATCAAGAAATAATGAACTTTAATGCAAAGGACAAAAGATAGAATTTCCTGTTGATGAGTATAACTTAAAAATTTAGAAAAAATTATTTATTCCAAAGAGCCTAATATTCTCACTAAAGCATATAAAATTTTAAACAGAGTTACTATTGAGAGTGATGTAAAATTATATATGGATTTAAAAGATAGTATTAAAAGTGTACTTAGTTTTAGTAACCAAATTGCTGAGGCTTATGAAAAGACTGTTGCTAAAGATATTCCTAAAGTTATTCCATCCAAATTAATAAATATAAATGGTTATTTGGCGGGTGCTATATTTGTAAATCATATTGATCATTTTCATCGAGATACTAATATTATTGCCTCATTCAAGCCTAATGCAGAGTTTGGTGGGCCAATAATTCAAGAACCACAATATTCTGTAAACATTCCAATTTTTGATTCTATTAAAGATTAATAAATTACTATTCATAATGAAAATGATAAATTGATTGAATTTAATCATACTTGTGAAAGAATTATTTTAGAAATTTCTTTGTGTTTTTATTCTGAAATAAAGGAGTCATGAACTAAGATCAGTGTTATCAGTTTTACTAATTTACTGTGAATGAGAAGACTAAAAGTAATTTGAATCTCCCTAATATGAACACAGAGATTAACATAAATATTGGAGAAAGGAAACAATATTTGGTCTAAAGTGGAATTTCCTTTTATTTCTTCATCAGTTCTCATTGGATTGACTTCAACTCTAGTCAATGCGCTAACTTTGGAAGGTCATATTCTTAATAAAGGAAAGATAAAAAGTGAGTCAAATAAAGTGCTTTAACCGTTAGAATTATTTGGCGGATTTTCCAAAGATTATAAAGAAACAATGTAGACACGAGATTTAACAATACTTTTTCCATGGTCATCAAGTCTGGGAGATCCTGCTCTTCATTGGGCATATCATACCCAAGCTGGAGTTGAACACTTCCAGAAAGGAATTCCCAGAAGTAATTTGAAAGGGGTAAAATTGTTGTAAAATCGATAGAAAATAGGGTTCCTGTGGTTAAATTTTAACCAGAATATTCGCTTGGTTTAGAACAAGATAGACTTAAAAATACGAAAATTCCCATATCTTTCTTTGAACCATAAACTGTAGAGATTGCTGGATTTCATGAAAAGAGAAATTTTGAGTTACATATTACACATTTTTCTATAACTTTGCATGATTTGATATGCCTTATTTCATCTTCGTTGTTTTCCTGACTAAAACGAAAAAATAATCAGTTGGTTGACTCTTACTTATTCGGTCATGTTTAAGTACAGAATATCTATATTCAAAATGAAAAAATTTCCTCTACAAACGTGGATTTTAGATCCTCCAAATAATTATCTGAAGGCATGTGATAATTTCCCAGATTTCAAGAGAACTACACTATCGAATGGTGCTGTTAATCTGAGTCCATTGAATTTTATTGAAAATTATCCTATCTACGTCATAAATATGTCTAGGAGAATTAATGTGTTAGCTACTCAGAAAACTACAATGAAGCTGTGTGCCAGTTTTAATGATAAAATTCTGAATGATGCACTTATGTATGTGGTCATGTGTGGTAAAAAGAAGTTGATATATGATTCAAAGCATAGAATTTTCGTTGAAAATTTAATTTTTTTATTCTACATAAATTGAGGTTCTACTGAAGAAGGTAAATAATGCATGCAATTCTAATTTGTTTAAAAATATTAGTGAGCTATGTAAATGAATCATATTACATTACTGACTGTGAACGTTTAAAAACTGGATACAGTGAGAAAATTAGCATCGAGGTCTATAATACATTTAAAGTTATTTTGCCACAACGGTTTAATAAAATAATAACTAACTGGGACTTTCAGGTTTTTAAAGATGGTAATATTAAACTATTTTTAAAGGAATCAAGAATACTAAAAATAAAGATAATGAATTTCATGACCTGGAGTTCGTTGTATGATTTTAAAGTAGCTTTTCGGCGTGCCTGTCGGGGCTCATCGAGAGTCTTTTTTGAATTCTCGTTTTACGGGGCGTTGTGCTTGCTCGCAGAATCAACAATGGAAAATTATCTGAGAGTGCACCCAATGTACCCATCTACAACTAAACAAGTATTCAATCGTGAGGTCACGAGGTGTACATTGTGCTTCAATCTAAAGTCTGATTGCCACCTCATGACGATAAAAGAGCCATTTGTGATGACGGGATCGAAACGCTCCTGTTCTCGCACTTGAAGCGCGATAGGGGGTGGGGGACTCCGACGGTGGGAACGAGAGAGAGTCAGTGAGTGAGTGAGTGACTGGCTGAGTGAGACCTTGTACCTAATTGTATGGCTCTTTTATCAAGTATAAATATTGTATGATTGACGTATGGCGTGCCTGAATGTGTGAGTGCATATGTGCATCTGTTTGTATGCTTGTGAGTGCGTTTAAGTGTGGATGTCTGTGTAAATAAGTATGCCTGTGTGTGAATATGTAAATGAACTGGAGATACTGCAATGCATTGATCTGTACCAATATCCTTTCTTGCACGTATTGCCCCCAGCTTTATCAGCTAAAATTCGATCGGCGGTATGACGATCTTTATTTGCTGCATAAGCGATGTCGTATTCCATACACGCTTCGATGAGTAGATTTATTCTCTTATCACCGACTGCCAATCGTTCAAGAAGTTTTGTTTCGCGTCCACCGTAGTTATATCCAGGAATTTGTAATTTGACTGGTAGTTTGTCGAGAATACCGCCTCCTCGTCTAATGCATCTCCTATCACGCATGTTATGCTGCTGAGGTGCTTGTGGCCTGCGCTGCCTATTGTGTAACAAATCGCCAGCGTCGATCCAGCTGTTTTGTGATGCGGGAAAACCAAACCATTTAACCAACCCTCTATTCCCTCAACGCCGTGTGACCCTCTCTACGAGATACCTATCTGGTTCCGAGCTCTTCTGTAACTCTTATGTGCAAAACATCCCGCAATTTCAGTACCACTGCTGTTCTTTAAGAGATAGGTCCTCTGCACTTTGGAAACTATGAATATCTCGGTTGACCAGTTTGGCATGTATGATTTCTCAAACGTTGTCTTGTGTTTTGAAATACGTACTAAATCACCTACATTAAATCACTGTCTGCCCGGATCCACCACTTGAACACGATTGTGTACTGTATCTAGAAGTTTACTATCATGAACATTGATTGGTCTCATTTTTCATGCACGATGTTTCGTTTGATCATGCTGCGCAATTATTTGCGGGAGGATATCGATCCATCTGTGTGAGCCTCGAAGATTGAACTGCATCCTCATCCGGTTTTCCACTGTTCTGTTCAGACGTTCCACAATACTCGCCTTCAGATGGGTGAACGTCCAATAGTGATGTATCCCATAAGCCTTAAAACATTTATAGTAAAACTCTCTGCAGTGATCTGTCTGAAGGTTGTGTGGGCTTAGAATCGTCCCCGTCTGCAGAAATCCCTGGAACACATGCGGTACTTACTTCCCTGTTTTCACTTTCACAGGCAATGTCCAGGCATATTTAAAACAAGTATCAATTACCATTAAAATATATTTGAATCCGTTATTCACACGTGAATATTCTCTCATGTCGACAAGATCTGCCTGCCACAGGTCGTCCAAACCTTTAGTCGTAACGTATCTCCGAGGGTATGTTTTGCGTGCTGGTTAGTGCAGTTCTCGAACTACAGTCTTCATACTTATTCGATGATGCCTCTCTCTCTAAGCTCAGAAATTATTAAAAAAACTTCATTCGAATGAACTGTATTACCAGCAGCAGCTGATGCCATGAGCCGTCGTAATATATATACTGCGGGAGTCGATTGCTCACTCTTTTGTGCTGAATGTCAATACCATCACCACCGCAATTTTTTTTTCACCATCCAAAATAGGTCTTATAATGGATTTGTATTTCACATTGCTTCGACTTCTTGCTTTCTTATGCAGATCCGTTAAAAGCAATATTTCAGGATACATTTCCAGATCTTTAGGCGAATAATTTACAGTTTTTGTGGATCTTAGGAAAATAAGGTTCAGTAGGCCGGGTGTTCTTTGAAATTGTTTATCGCCGATCTGTATCGTTTTTTCATTCAAAGTTATAGGCTGTGTGCCCTGCATGTATGGTTTTTCGCCACTAACATCGAATGTTTTGTCTAGCCTAGCGTCGCTGTGAGTTAATGAAATCGGCAATAGCGTCATCGTCATCGTTGCGGAATTTCGATGAAAGTTCATCGAGAGATTCAGTAACTGGTTTAAAGGTTTCTCGCAGAGTCTCCTCCCGCTTCAAATGCCCTAGCCTCAGGAAACGTAACTTCTCGGGAGCGGCCTTCCATGCCTCGATAAATTTATGCTTAGTCGACATCTCGGTGTATACTAATCGGACTTCTGTGCAGCGTGAGGTTTTATATATCCGCTCTTCTTCTTCTTATGCTGTTCCCCCTTCTCTGTAACAACTATTTTCCCGTCATTTAAGTTGCCTATTTTCTTTTCAATTGCGTTAACCCGCTCGTACAATCTCCCGTTCTCAATGACAGCTATTCCCCCTTCATTTAAACCGTTTACTTTCTTCTCGATTGTATTAACACGATCATTTAGTGTATTGTTCAGTCTGAGAAGGTTTTGACCATACGTCTCTAGTTCCTTGCGTACACCTCCAACTTTACTTTCGGGAGTGTCCACGTACAAGCGAATGTTTTGTCTATGTACACTCATCCTATGAAATTGATCTCCCGGCGTGCGTGCGAATTTATCCACGTTAATGCGTGTATTGATGTACTCACCTCTTTGTATGACTATACCTACAAGAACTCCTGGAAGTTCCGTCCGTACATGTCATCGTTCAGTTTTCTTGTTTTATCAATAACGAGAAACCCATACTGTGATTGACTCCAGAAATCTGCACATATCTTTACAAAATCATTGAATGACATGTCGGTTCCCACATGAGCCTGGTAAATTTGCTTTAAATTCATACTATAGTCAGGTTTGCATTATCCCTCAGTAGCTGTTTTGGGATTCTGGAATATGTCTGACTCAGATAAAATACATCAACAGCCATATGGTGACCGAAGCAGAAATATCGCATAATTTGATCTTGGTTTTCCACAGCAACATCGTCAAATATGAACATTGTGTTTGGCTTTACTTTTTCCGGTGGAGGGATATCGCTACTCTTACTGAATGTCGCGTATGTCACACCATCTACACCCTGCAGAATCTCCTGTGATAGTTGGTATGTGGGCTGAAACAGTATCTTTGAAAATACACATTCTTGCTCAAAGCGGACTAAATCCGGATGTGATAGTATGGACATGAGAATATTTGTCTTGGCGCAGTTGGATGGACCTACAAATATTGCACGTATGTTGTGTGGAAGGAGTGTTCCATTCTTATTCTTCCGGTCTTCTCGCACACCGTCACAGCTCCAGTCGCTCACAACAAAGTCTTGATGCTTCACCCACCCTGCCATGACACCTACTACGTCAGGTACTGGCGTCCAACGGGTTTTACAGAAAATGATGAACACTATGTGCTTTCCATGATACCGACTATTTCAGGTACTGGCATGCAATGGGCTTTTATGCAGAATTTAGTTAAATGACATACTTTTCTGCTGTTGCATGTATCCCGTGAAAATACTGGGCAAGAATATCAGAACTTGCAATATAATAAGAGGTAAGAAATAAGAAACACATACTTGGTTACATACATTTTTTTATTGAATACTCGTTCACAGGATGTCCTACATCGTCTGGTTCTTTCTTTATCTTAACGACAGTACAGAATATAGAAAATAAAGCCTTCTTCTAACCTTAGAACTCAGCATCTATTTCTCTATAACTTACTGGCAGTACATTAGTTTTCGCCGGCACCATACTGACCCACTGTTTGCAGTGGTCTACATGCACACTGTTCATACTTAGATACCGTGCAATGTCTCTATACACAGCTTTAACACAAGGCAGCCATCTATTCAGAATTTCCAACACAATTAATAGCACCATCTGTCGGTCGAAAAAGTTTTGAACGGTGAAGTGCTGTAGATAAAAGGATGTGTCACCTGATTTCTCATGGAGCGTAGAGTCATTGTACACTGTTGTAATGGATAGAGTTAGAGCAGCACGGTAAATGTACGAAGGAGGACGGCTCGGGTCATACTCGGCGGTCATCAGCTGCATGATATATGGTTTTGCATGATAGAGTTCATCCCATTCCACATCCGTAAACCGCACTTTATTACCTTTAGTTGCATTCTCTATTTGTGTCACAATACGCCACTCTCTGTCTGTGGCTGCTTCTGTACCGACAGCGGTTAAATTGTACACCGAAGAGAAGAGCAGTGGTGCACAGTGCTTAACTGATATCTTTTCATGCACTAAAGCCTAACTCTGTCCATGGAGTATCACTGGAATATTCTGCGACGGCGCGTGTGATGGAGACCAGTACCGAACGGCATCATGCTATTAGGACCTCCGGCTGATTGTCCAGCTCCATCAAGGTAACTAGGTGCCGACAGGATCCCAGGATGCTGCTGCTGCTGCGGGTCCCGACGAGCTGAAAGGCGTCGCTGTTGCAGACCCCGACAGGCTCTAGGACGTCGCATCCGCTGATGAACAAAGAAGAAAAACCGTTACAAGCAATGTTAGAAGCACAAAGACCCTCACACGGCAGTAAACACAGGCATTAGGCAGGGGTACTTACTCTTCCACGGATACTTCGTATTCCATTGCTGCTGTGGCTGGAGAGCCCTGGACGATCTCTACTGGCGCTTCATTCTGGGTAGATGACTGCAACTGAGGCTGTAGAGCTGCTGGGCCCACCTTATATCCCTGTTGTGATCGTATGATGCGTTGCTATTGGCTAATACCACTTTTAAGCGTTTCTGGTGATTTAATTGCGTTTGGGGTGGGGGTTCAATTGGGTTTTTCGCCCAGGAGGACCAGGGTTCGAGTCACGCAAAGGGAACCACCAATTTGAATTTCCCGCCAATTCCAAGGTGGGGTGAGATGTCAGCACAGCCACGGGACAAAGAAATCCCGATTAAAATTCGAAATTCCCGCCAAATTCGAAATTCCTGCCAAAATTCGAAATTCCCATCAGTAGGGTGGGTTGTGGGAAGGGGAGCAGGGGGAGGGTGGAGGGCTTGGTGGAGGAGGGGCTGGGACACACTTGCAGCTGAGAAAATACGTGACGTAATCTGGGGGCGGTGATGGGTGTCGTCGGGGGTTGGGGGTCGGCGGGGTGGGTTGGGGTGTGGGCGATTATTTGATCAATTTAATTAATTTGGATATCAAGTTGATATCAAAAGTGTCCTACAGACGCCCTTATACTACTACTGTCACCATGACGGCCGTGGAGTACCATGCGCTCCCTGCCGCCGTTGGAAAGCAGCTGTCAGCAGCAAGTCGTATATTCTTAGCTCACTTATTTCTTACATAGTTTAATTCTTAATTTCTTTGCGTGTTTTTTGGTACTTGCATTGTTTAATTCACAAATTTCGGGCGTATTATAGTATTTGAGAGTTGTAGCATCGCGCTTTAGTACCTGAATAGTGTTAAATCGCGCAGTCTCCTTCTGCCGCCAAGCAGTGTGTCAACAGCGCGCAAGTAGCAGCATTACTGCATTTACTAGGCAACCTTGTATTTTAATAACCGTTTAAATTTTGTGTCGAATTATTTGTGCTCTCTGTAGATTAGTTAAGACATTCTTTGGACAACAGTTTTTAGCATGGATAGGGACTGCGAATGCTGTGTTCGGATGCAGGCTGAGTTGGCATCCCTTCGCTCCCAGTTTCAGGCAGTGTTGGCTTCGGTCACACAGCTGGAGGCTGTTGCCAGTGGGCATCACTGTGGGGTCCGGATGGGGGTTTGTTGGGGACGGCCAGCTCGTCCCACGCATCCGCCGATCGGACTACAGCTGTGGCTGCCCGGGATACTGCCCACATTGAGGCCGACTCCTCAACCGTGGTAGGGTGGGAGGTCGTCTCGAGGTGTGGCAGGGGGCAAAAGACATTCCGGAGGGCTGATCGGAAGTTTGTCTGACGAACCGGTTTCAGGCTCTGTCTCCGGCTGATACTGATCTTCGGCCAGACATGGCTGCTTGTCCTGTTCCAGAGGTTGCCCCTCAGTCTGCAAGATCTGGGTGGTCGCAGAGGGTGGGCTTACTGGTAGTTGTGAGCTCCAACGTCAGGCACGTAATGGGGCCCCATTGGGATATGTCAGCCAGAGAGGGGAAGAAAACCAATGTTGGTGTGCATACCGGGAGGAGTCATTCCAGATGTGGAAAGGGTCCTTCTGGATTCCATGAAGGGTACAGTGTGCCCCCATCTGCAGGTGGTCGCTCATGTCGGCACTAATGAAGTGTGTCGCTACGGATCGGAGGAAATCCTCTCTGGCTTCCGGCGGCTATCCGATTTGGTGAAGACTGCCAGTCTCGCTAGCGGGATGAAAGCAGAGCTCGCCATCTGCAGCGTCGTCGACGGGACTGACTGCGGACCTTTGGTACAGAGCCGAGTGGATGGTCTGAATCAGAGGCTGAGACGGTTCTGCGAGTGTGTGGGCTGCAGATTCCTCGACTAGGGCCATAGGATGGTGGGGTTTCGGGTTCCACTGGACAGATCAGGAGTCCACTACACACAGCAGGCGGCTACACGGGTAGCAGGGATTGTGTGGCGTGGACTGGGCGGTTTTTTAGGTACAGCCTCAAAGGGTGCGGGGCAAAGTCAGGACATGCGGGGACCAAGCAGCAATCGGTAATGTAATTGGAAACTGTCGAAGCTGCATTGGTAAAGTACCGGAACTGCAAGCGCTGATAGAAAGCACCGAAGCTGAAATCGTTATAGGTACGGAAAGCTGGCCGAAGCCAGAGATAAATTCTGCTGAAATTTTTACAAAGACACAGACAGTGTTTAGAATGGATAGATTGCATGCAACTGGAGGTGGCGTGTTTGTCGCTGTTGGTAGTAGTTTATCGTGTAGTGAAGTAGAAGTGGATAGTTCCTGTGAATTATTATGGGTGGAGGTTACACTCAACAACCGAGCTAGGTTAATAAGCTCCTTTTACCGACCTCCCGACTCAGCAGCATTGGTGGCAGAACAACTGAGAGGAAATCTGGAATACATTTTACACAAATTTCCTCAGCTTGTTATAGTCTTAGGTGGACATTTCAATTTACCAGATATAGACTGGGACAATCAGATGTTTAGGACGGGTGGTAGGGACAGAGCATAGAGTGACATTATACCTCGAGCAATTAAACAGAGGACGGACTCGTGGAGATAACATCTTTGACCTACTGATAACGAACAGACACGAACTTTTCGACTTTGTAAGCGCAGAACAGGGAATCATCGATCATAAGGCCGTTGCAGCATCCCCGAATATGGAAATAAATAGGAATATTAGAAAGGGGAGAAAGGTTTATCTGTTTACCAAGAGTAATAGAAGGCAGATTTCAGACTACCTAACAGATCGAAACGAAAATTCCTCTTCCGACACTGACAATGTTGAGTGTTTATGGAAAAAGTTCAAGGCAATCGTAAAATGCGTTTTAGACAGGTACGTGCCGAGTAAAACTGTGAGGGACGGGAAAAACCCACTGTGGTACAACAACAAAGTTAGGAAACTACTGCGAAAGCAAGGAGAGCTCCACTCCAAGTTTAAACGCAGCCAAAACCTCTAGACCAACAGAAGCTAAACGATGTCAAAGTTAGCGTAAGGAGGGCTATGCGTGAAGCGTTCAGACGTTAAATCATTAAGTAGCTCGATACAGCATATCCAGACACCCCGGGATGATGATGGCATTGAAACAGAGGATGACACGCGTAAAGCTGAAATAGTAAACACCTTTTTCCAAAGCTGTTACACAGGGGAAGACCACTCTGCAGTTCCTTCTCTAGATCGTTGCAGAAATGAAAAAATGGCTGACATCGAAATAAGCGTCCAAGGAATAGAAAAGCAACTGAAATCACTCAATAGACGAAAGTCCACTGGACCTAACGGGATACCAATTCGATTCTACACAGAGTACGCGAAAGAACTTGCCCCCCTTCTAACAGCCGTGAACAGCAAGTCTCTAGAGGAACGGAAGGTTCCAAATGGTTGGAAAAGAGCACAAGTAGGCCCAGTCTTCAAGAAGGGTCGTCGGGCTGATGCGCAAAACTATAGACCTATATCTCTGACGCCGATCTGTTGTAGAATTTTAGAACATGTTTTTTGCTCGCGTATAATGAAGGAATCAACATGGATTTCGGAAACAGCGATCGTGTGAGATCCAACTCGCTTTATTTGTTAATGAGACCCGGAAAATATTAGATACAGGCTCCCAGGTAAATGCCATGTTCCTTGACTTCAGGAAGGCGTTCGTAACAGTTCCGCACTGTCGCCTGATAAACAAAGTAAGAGCCTACGGAATATCAGACCAGCAGTGTGGCTGGATTGAAGAGTTTTTAGCAAACAGAATACAGCAAGTTGTTCTCAATG
This sequence comes from Schistocerca piceifrons, assembly GCF_021461385.2. NCBI lineage: Eukaryota > Metazoa > Arthropoda > Insecta > Orthoptera > Acrididae > Schistocerca > Schistocerca piceifrons. Next base: position 783,057,628 of record NC_060140.1, on the reverse strand, counting down.
GAGAGACTCTACAGCCATTAAAGTAACCCCTTGCGTGCCACGGGGGAGTGTTATGGGACCATTGGTTTTCACAATATATATAAATGACCTAGTAAATAGTGTCGGAAGTTCCGTGCGGATTTTCGCGGATGATACTGTAATATACAGAGAAGTTGCAGCATTAGAAAATTGCAGCGAAATGCAGGAAGATCTGCAGCGGAAAGGCACTTGGTGCATGGAGTGGCAACTGACCCGTAACATAGACAAATGTATTGCGAATACATAGAAAGAAGGATCCTTTATTGTATGATTATATGATAGCGGAACAAACACTGCTAGCAGGTACTTCTGTAAAATATCTGGGAGTATGCGTGCGGAACGATTTGAAGTGGAGTGATCATATAAAATTGATTATTGGTAAGGAGGGTACCAAGTTGAGATTCATTGGGAAAGTACTTAGAAAATGTAGTCCATCAACAGGGGAGGTGGCTTACAAAACACTCGTTCGGCCTGTACTTGAGTATTGCTCATCAGTGTGGGATCCGTACCAGATCGGTCTGACGGAGGAGATAGAGAAGATCCAAGGAAGAGCGGCGCGTTTCGTCAAAGGGTTATTTGGTAAGCGTGATAGCGTTACGGAGATTTTTAGCAAATTCAAGTGGCAGACTCTGCAAGAGAGGCGCTCTGCATCGCGGTGTAGCTTGCTGTCCAGGTTTCGAGAGGGTGCGTTTCTGGATGAGGTATCGAATATATTGCTTCCCCCTGCTTATATCTCCCGAGAAGATCACGAATGTAAAATTAGAGAGATTCGAGCGCTGACGGAGGCTTTCTGGCAGTCGTTCTTCCCGCGAACCATACGCGACTGGAACAGGTAAGGGAGGTAATGACAGTGGCACGTAGAGTGCCCTCCGCCAGACACCGTTGGGTGGCTTGCGGAGTATAAATGTAGATGTAGAAACCGGTTTCAGACCACCTACACGCCTTCATGACGATTGTGCTTCCTGATGGCAGTGGCATTTTTCAATAAGGTAATGCGCCATGTGACAAGGCCATGAATGTGGCGGAGTGGTTTGAGGAGCACAGTGACCAGTTTCAATTGATGTGCTGGCTCCCCAACTCACCAGATGTGAATGTGATCGAACACATCTGCGATGTGATTGAACGTGGTGGCAGAACTCGTGGCCCCCCTCCCCGGAATTTACTGGAATTAGGTAATTTGTGTGTACATGTGTGGTGCTAACTCCATCCAGGGACCTATAAAGACCTCATGGCTTCCATACCACGACATGCTGTCTCTGTTATCCACGCCAACGGTGTACATACCGTCCATTAGGTAGGAGGTCATTATGTTCTGGGTGGCTAGTGAGTGTGGGTTCAGAAGGAAGCTGTGATTATGAATACTCTTCTACTCAGTTCATGCGAACCGGTCACTGTTGTACACCAAATGGCAGATGTCACGTGAAACTAAAGCATTTTATTATAAGCACTTCTATGTGTGTAAATGTTCCAGTTTTCAGGTAAAACGGGAAAACGTTACACCTACATCGTCGGATCGAGCAGTATCAGCAGTCATGGCCTCCCTGTTTTCCCCCTCGGTCAGATATTAGAATTCGTGTGTGGTTAGCTCAAAGGCGAAGCAGCCACATGAATGCGATCTGTTGCTGAAGGCTATGACTCCTACCAGCGATCCAAAGTGGTTTATTGGGTGAATGAAGCTGCAGGTAAATTACAATGAGGCCCTTGCAGAATGGTGTAAAGGAAACGTCGCGCCCTTTAAGAGTTTATTTCCAGGAGCCAGAATTCACAAGGGGAGGTGACACGATTAGATGTCAGCGCATGTGACGAATTCTGTTTGCTGGTCCCACAGAATAATGCGAGAGGTCATTACTGTCTGACACAACAGTTAATTTACGTACTGAAGTGGTCAGGTGACGAAATAGCATTTACTGTTAAGCGTATGCATACAGTGCATATACATACTGTGCAATAATAAATTCTTAACTGAGATGTGACTATGGTCAAGTGTTTATGAGGTAGTTTTGTAATAATGAGTGAGTGTGATTCTTGTTGCTACTGCAGATCTATTACTTTATATCATTCCATGTAAAGCTAGTAGTATTTGTGCCAGTTTTTCTATTCGTTGTATAAGTGTTTCAAATTTTAAACTTAGAGACCATATATCAAACAGTCTGTTGTAGAGCTGAGGCCAGTGGACCTAAAGTAATAGTAATAGTTTGTCTTTAAATTCTTAAAGAATCTTGATTAAGGGTAATTCCTTGTAGTTTTCTTAAACATTGAACTTCTGCGGGAGTTTCGTTGTGTGATCTGAAGAGTCATTAATATCGTGGATTACAGTGTTTCTTTTTCATTTAAGTTGTATTGTTGTGGCTCGCATAATGGCAAGTCTGTTTTAAGTTTATTTTTGTTTCCAGTGGTGAAAGAGAATGTTGGTTAAGTCACTGTATCTATGTGAACCAAGATAATTGGAAGAATGGGATTAGCGAGCACTGGTGGGCTGTGGCCCCCGACAGATAGTTGAACGGGGTACCTCTTATTTGGACAGGCTGTCGTGAGTCGGTTTTACGAAAAGTGAATGTCATTAAGGCGACAAGAGACACTTCGGAGGTTTGCTGTGGAGTATGTTGTTAGAGTTCATCACAATCCATTTTTTTATGTCTGTTTGAATATGAAATACATGTCCAGACTTATGTTGTGATTGTTTTGTAAGGGGATGAAGATGTTTCAGCTGTAAGTTAATGTATTTCTGTGTTGTATGTCTTGTGTAAGCAGCCTTGTCATTGTCGAGTCTGATGTGATTATTTACAGTTGTGAGAAATGGGAAATAGTGTTGAGATGAGATCTTATGTAAGTAAATTTCGGAAGAACGTCTGGACCTTGTTTGTGAGCAATGTTTTTTTTTCCCTTTTAAGCTCCTAAGCACCTTTAATTTTGGGAGCAAGCTAAGGTCTTGCTTAAATATACTGGACCGTGGAAGCACAGTAACAAAGGACTTTATACATGGTTCAGAAAAGAACTTTTTTGTCAATAGGACCACTCATGAAAAAGGTATACATATTTATAATAGACATAGTTAAAATTTGCTCTGTTTTAGCATCATCTTGTATACAATTGAAACACGAGAACGAACAACAGCTCGACGAGAGGAGGGCACTAGATAGGATAGTAAGATATAAGTATTGCAATCAGAAGTAACACAGCAGTAAAATGTATGAATCTGATAAAACAGTAATGGATCATGTGAGTATAACAGGTAGTTACTAAATTGGAGCAAAAGGTGATGGTTATGTATGCTTTCAGGGTGAGTTGTCAGCCACGAAAATCATAGCTAATTTCCTTTATGATAATGACCATGTAACGATAATAATAGTAATAACAATAGTAAGTTTCGAGTTTTAACAAGACTTAGGTGAATCTAACAAAACAGTAATGGACTGTGACTCAGATGATGAAAATCAAAAGGTTAACGTTGATCAGTCAGGAGCATCTCGACGTACTATAGGAACAGGAAGTTTTGCAAAGAAGTTGCTGCTTCACTTTGAGGAATATCTGGCTTGAAATTGTAGGATAGTTTCTGTTTTGTCGTTGAGCTTCTCTTCTCTGCATATATATTCTAGAGTGTCGTTTACGTGGAGCTTGCAGTATGTGTAACAACATCATAGTCGAATGTGTAATGAAAATATAGAATACTAATATTTTTGACCTTATGAAGAGACATTGGAAATTTTTAAACCATTAAAAATACGCACATACAAGTTTTAAATTTCCTTGTGGTTAGACGCTTTACAGTGTTTTTGAATTCATTTGTTGGAGCAACATAAAGCTGTTAGGGGCCGTCACCTCAAAGTGCCACCATAAATATTTATTAATTCAGGAGTAGGGTTAGTTTTCACTTTCAAATGTACACAGATTGTTTTTATATGTATCTGTAGTAAGACCAAATTATCTAATCTATTCGTATTATCAGCATAGTCCCCCGACTAGTTAACACAAACACAGACTGGAAAAAGTAGGGGAGATTTTCCAGGACACCGCCAGCCTTGACTGGGGCCTTGCCCCTTTCTCCATGTTGGAGAGGCCTGAGTCAGCACAAGGCACATTGTCATATGGTCCTTTGACACCATAGCAGAAGAAACGGCGCCCTGTCACAAACTAACCTCTGCATCATGTTAGGAGTCCACAGCTGGGAGTAAGCCACCTACTCCATTGTAACTTTCATGCGGTTGCAGACTGAGTAGGTTATGTGCCTACCACCAATGCGTAGGAGGGCTGAAGGACCAGATGTTAATGCCCCTATATACAGGCAGACCAGTCCGCTGACCCTCGGTGTTCCCTGAATTGCTGACCTTGTTTGTGGGGGCTTGTGGTTGGGTACTTGGTACAAGGCCTTCGGTTTGATCAAAGGACCTCTACGTACTTGCCCCGAGAGCCACTTGCTAACCCACACAGGTTGGACCCACCAAGCAGTTACCAGTGGCCACATACAGTCGGATGGGCTGGCGAGCAGGTCAGCTTACCAATTAGGCTGTCAATAGTGGTCTTTGTCACCAAAACGAAACTACAGTCCAAGGATCGAGGAAGACAATAGCAGAGGTTGCTACAGCCACCAAAGGATGCACATTCGCACGCTTATGTGCCACAGCAAACTGGATAAGCGCCTCCCTTGATTCACAAGAGGCTGTCCTTCTATGGAAAGTTAAAATACAGTTTCTTTTCTCCTGTTTCTTTCTGCTTTGCAAAGCAAAGTCACTGAATTCACCTTCCTTGAGAACAGTACTACTGTGTTTAGCCTTAAACAGTTGTGTACTGGAAATTAAAGTTGAAGCATTGTCACGATCATTAATTTCCTTCAAGAACTACCTTCTGACCACAACAAGGACAGTTACAGAAACTGTCTAACCTCTTCCCCTTGACAAGCAGTGCTCTCTGCCCATTGTAGAGACAGTGGCAGAATCCTAACTAGCCGGCCGAAGTGGCCGTGTGGTTAAAGGCGCTGCAGTCTGGAACCGCAAGACCGCTACGGTCGCAGGTTCGAATCCTGCCTCGGGCATGGATGTTTGTGATGTCCTTAGGTTAGTTAGGTTTAACTAGTTCTCAGTTCTAGGGGACTAATGACCACAGCAGTTGAGTCCGATAGTACTCAGAGCCATTTGAACCAATCCTAACCTACCTCTCCACCAAGCAAATCCGAACTCTTGTTGCTAGTGCAGCTGAACTCCACAATTGTATTTCAAAATAGCTGTGTCCATAAACTGATAACCGTTTGCGATTTCTCAAATAGATCTTGAGACAAACATTTCTTTTGTGCAGAAAAATTCAGTTGGCAATGATCATGAGATTTTGTTGGATATAAAATGAGAGGACATGTGATAGGACGAATTTTTGTTATGTCTATACAGTAATAGTTGGATTGCTATTAATTTCATGATTTTCTTTTTCACACAAAGACTATTGCAAATTTTTGAGGTTTGTAACAAAATGTGTAGTATTCCTTTTCTTCAGTATATTATATTGTGTATATGCTCTTGAGAGATAGAATTTTGATAGCATTGTGTTAGCTGTGTAAAAAATTATTTTATCAGTCTGCCATTTACTTAGGAATTTCATTCTATTGATTTTTATCTAGTGTGTTTACAGATATGTCAGTGTTTTGCCACTTTTTTTCAAATTTCTTTCTGTCTAGTAATTCGTTGTATCACTGTCCATAACAAAAGTGTTTTTTTTCTTTATTGTATGTGGTGTGACTGAATATTGTTGGTGTAGCCGTAAATGTACAATGTATGTGTGATATAAATGATCGAATAATTGAGGTATGAATGGATGTGTGGACTGTTATTGATGAAGAGGTTCTAAAGTTAAATTGTGGTAGAGTTCCAGAATGAGATTTTCACTCTGCAGCGGAGTGTGCGCTGATATGAAATTTCCTGGCGGATTAAGAAGAGTTTCTCTTGATTTCTGTAGTAGTTTTCCTTCTCTCTGTTTATGAAGCAAGAAAAAAAGTCTTACCAGCAAAAATAAAATATATGAACAATGGTACCAGTGAAATTATTATGGGGCTGAATGAATTAATGTTTTGGAAAATAAGTAAATCAAACTTTGTAGCATTTATAGAGCGAATGGAAATTGCTCGCTCATTATTTTTCCTTACGACTGTAATCAAAGTTTCATACACAAACTGGACCTAACCAGGAGTGTAATAGGATTGTGTTACAGGTACGAATAGATTTCTAAAAAAGCAACGTGTAATAGAGAATAAGTGACGACGAGTGTCCACGCTCCCATTGCTACCAATTCAATTCCCAATATCGTGAAAATTTAAATCGGATGATGGAATGACAAAAAAGCAGCGGTAAACGACCGTCGCATCACGCAACTGTTATCTGCACCGCCGATTTCAGCCATATGATGCCGTGATCTGAAGATGGCCGGCGCAAAGACCGAAACGAACAAGTCATCATTTTTAAATTAATCGTTATGTGAGATCTTGACTCTTTCATTAAAAGATTCTTTGCAATAAATCGCAGTTTTATTTCCAGTCACGGTATCTAAAATTATAGGTGTGTGTATATGGTTAGAGTTCTGATTCTCTGTGACAAGTAAAACGGCCGCTAGGCTCCATTAGGGTCGCTCGCATTTAGTTTTATACCAAGACTGGAGGGTATTTAGGGAACGTGAACATCGCCAGATATTGAGTGATCACTGTGCAGAACGCGGAAATGCTGCATACTGGCGTGTGTAAGAGGGCTACCAGCATCAGACAGAGTGGGAGGCTCCGAGTGGGCCGTGTAATAGAAACAGTGAAACGCGTTTCAATACTCTCATTTTTAAAGCATGAAGACAGCGCGTAAACTGCATTCGTATGTCAGTAAATCTCGTTTCGTAACTGAGCTAATAGCTCTCCGTAAGCGGTTACTGTCTGCGGCAGTTGGCTGTTGTGTGATGTGCTCGTAACACTGCAGCAGCCCGTGTTTGTGATGATAAAGGATTGCACAAGAGAAACTTACCTGGATCTCGGGCGTGTACGGGAATATCAGAGGAAGAGGAAGGACACTACGGTACCGTTAATGTGACACTGGCATAAAAAGAACGATGAAGAACATGAAGGTTATCTGTCACTAAACCACGACCACGACTACCACAGTCCAGCTAACTGATCATTTTCTTTGCAAAATGCAGTTTCCCAAGAACTAAAAATCTTTTTTCTATTTATATACACACTATCATTGATTAAAGTCAGTAAAATTCATTCGTGTGTTATTTGACTATTTTTTAACCCATTGTCATCAGACTTTTGGCACTGAGCCATACAAAAAGCACTGTTTCGCCACTGTGTAAAGTGACAGAATCAAAAACTTCGAAGTATTCCCTGTACAAATAATTATCTTGGCTAATTCATAATTAGTAGTTCAGTTGACGTGACATAGTGAGCGATTATTGTGTGCACTATGAAAGTTATGAGTAGTCCAAAGCGACTCAAGGAACATCGGTTGGAGACTTTCATCAACACTCTAAGCAGTATAAGTCTTATTTAATACAGGTTTCATAATTGTGAGTACATGCACAGGAAACAGTATTTTTCCGCGTACTTGAATTTTAGTTACAGCACGGCGTTGGGCAGTTCGATTCCAAGGTCACATTTTTGCATAACTCAATACAACTAAATTACAAAATCAAATGGCTCTGAGCACTATGCGACTTAACTTCTCTGGTCATCAGCCCCTGAACTTAGAACTACTTAAACCTAACTAACCTAAGGACATCACACACATCCATGCCCGAGGAAGTATTCGAACCTGCGATTGTAGCGGTCGCGCGGTTCCGGACTGTAGCGCCTACAACCGGTCGGCCACCCCGGCCGACTAAATTACAAAATCCACGATATACCAGCTGGTCAGATTGTGTAACATACAGTTTCGTGGTGAATTTAGATGAGACAGTGACCCGATGGTGGACAGCATGGAAACGTGAGGGCAAGTATACTCGTTGCTGAGGTTCCAGCCGGCCACGTCTGACCGCCACAAGGGAGGGAATTCCATGTTACGCGCCGAGCTCCTCGTAGCCCTACACATTGAGACTGCCATCTGAGAACAAGTAATGGTCGCCCTGCAGTCTTCTGTATCGTCAGAGATTACAGCAGCCTGTCTGGGGATATACTATCTCATTCAAAATATGCTACCAACAGTTCTACGTTTGGAGCGGTGCTGCAACTGGGAAACATGGACTGCTGATGAAAGACTCCGCATCGTCTTCAGCGATAAATAGCGTTTCTTCTGTATCCTGCATGACCTTTGTCGGGGAGTGCGACGGCAACCTGGAAGTCCTCAATGTTTTGTAGAACCTTAGAGTTGTTACTCCTGGAGTCATGGTGTCGAGCTTGACTCCAGATCATGGCTGGTAGTGAATGATGGCTCTGACAGCTAAAACGTTGTTCAGGAACTACTGGGTCCTTATGCCTTACGTCTCATGTAACAGTATTGCAGTCCTGTCGTTCAACGGCGCAAAGCTCGTCCATACATGGCACATGTTTCTATGAACTGTCTGCACATTGTTGTGGTATTCCTGCGGCCAGCAAGATTCCCACATCTTCCCCAATAGTACACGTGTGGGACCAGCTCGGAGGTCTGCCAGTATAGAAGATATCAAGGACCAGTCACAATAGTTGTGGGACAGCTTGCGTATGGAGTTGACATCCATCGCAACCGAATGAACTGATGCATCCTGACCAGAGTGGAATGAACTACTGGCATGCGAGCTCATATTGTAAAATTCCTTATAAATTTGACTGGATAGTGGAATCGCTGAAATCTACATCTACATCTACATGAATACTTTCAAAAACTCGTTTAAGGGCCTGTCAGAGGGTTCATCGAACCACCTTCACAATTCTCTGTTATTCCAATCTCGTGCAGCGCGCGGAAGAAACGAGCTCCTGTATCTTTCCGTACGAGCTCTGATTTTCCTTATTTTATCCTGTTCATCGTTTCTCCCTACGTAGGTCGGTGTCAGAAAATATTTTCGCATTCGAAGGAGAAAGTTGGTGGTTTGTATTTCGTGAGAAGATTCCGTTGCAACGAAAGACGCCCTTCTCTTTAATGATGTCCAACCCAAATCCTGTATCATTTCAGTTACATTATCTCCCATATTTGGCGATAAAACAAAACATGGTGCCTTTCTTTGAATTTTTCAATGTACTCCGTCAATCCTATCTGGTAAGGATCCCCACACCCCGCACCAGTGTTCTAAATGGACAAGCGTAGTGTAGGCAGTCTCCTTTGTAGGTCTGTTACATTTTTTAAGTGTCCTGCCAATAAAATACAGTTTTTGCTTAGGCTTCCCAACGACATTTTATAAGTGTTCCTTCCAATTTCAGTTGTTCGCAATTGCAATTCCTAGGTATTTAGTTGACTTTACGGCCTTTAGATTTGACTGATTTATCGTGTTTAACGAATTTCTTTTAGCACTCACGTGGATGACCTTACACTTTTCGTTATTTAGGGTCAACTGCCAATTTTCGCACCATTCACATATATTTTCTAAATCGTTTTGCAATTTTTTTTTGACCTTCTGATGACTATATTAGTCGATAAACGACAGCGTCATCTGTAAACAACCTAAGACGGCTGCTCAGATTGTCTCCCAAGTCGTTTATATTCATAATGAGCAGCAAAGGGCCTATAAAACTACCTTGGGGAACGCCAGAAATCACCTCGATTTTACTCGATGACTTTTCGTCATTTACTACGAACTATGACCTCTCTGACAGGAAATCACGGATCCAGTCACATAAATGAGACTATATACCACAAGCAAGTAATTTCACTACAAGCCGCTTGTGTGGTACAGTGCTAAAAGTCTTCCGGAAATCCAGAAATACGGAATCGATCTGAAATCCCTTGTCAGTAGCACTCAACGCTTCATGCGAATAACGAGGCAGTTGTGTTTCACAAGAACATCGTTTTCTAATCCCCCGTGTTGACTGCGTGTCAATAGCCGATTTCTTCGACGTAACTCATAATGTTCGAACACTATATATGTTCCAAGATGCTGCTGCATATCGACGTTAATGATATGGGCTTGTAATTAAGTGGATTCCTCCTACTACCTTTCTTGAATATTGATGTGACCTGTGCAACTTTCCAGTCTTTCGGGATGTGATTATAGTTGCTTCAGTACTCCGAGGATATTTACTTCCACGTTATTAATGTTGGCAGCTATTCTTGAGTCGAATTCTGGAAAATTTACTTCGACTTCTTTTGTGAAGGCATTTTGGAAAGCTGTGTTTAGAAATTCTGCTTTGGCAGCACTGTCTTCGATAGTATCTCCATCTCTACTGCGAAGAGAAGGCATTGATTGTTTCTTGCCGCTAACATAGTTCACATACGTCCAGAATCTCTTTCGATTTTCTGCCAGCTCTCGAGACAGAGTTTCGTTGTGGAAACTGTTATAGGCATTTCGCATTGAAGCCTGCGCTAAATTTCGAGCTTCTGTAAAAGATCGCCAATCTTGGGGATTTAGCGGCTGCTTTAATTTGGCATGTTTGTTTCGTTATTTCTGCAACAGTGTTCTGACCCGTTTTGTGTACCAAGGAGGATCAGCTCCGTCGTTTGTTAATTTATTTGGATAAATCTTTCAATTGCTACCGATACTATTTCTTTGAATTCTTGCCACATATGGTCTACACTTATAATGTTAGTATGGGAGGAGTGGAGATTGTCTCTAAGGAAGGCGTCAAGTGAATTTTAATCTCATTTTTCGAATAGGTATACTTTTCGTTTATTTTTGGAGGATTTGGGAGCTACAATATTCAATCCTGCTACGACAACTCTGTGTTCACTAATCCCTGTACCCGTTTGGATGCTCGTTATTAACACAGGATTATTTGTTGCTAAGAGGTCAAGTGTTTTTTCACAACCGTATACTATTCGCGTGGGCTCATGAAGTAACTGCTCGAAATAATTTTCAGGGAATACGTTTAGTAGAATTTCAGGTGGTGTTTTATGCGTACCTCCGGAAGTAGACATGTATTTTCGCCAACATACGGAGGGTAAATTAAAGTCGCCACCACCTATGTATATGACGTCACATACTTTTCCAAGAGCGAAACTTCATTTCATTTGCTCCTCCTCCTTCTTGCATGTGTGCAAAATCATTTATGTGGAGAAAGTTAAGAAATTTCGAACAACTGTACGCTGCAGTCGGAAGAACATGTTACATTACGTCCGAATCAATTTCATGTGTGCAGTCGTTTATAGCTCAGAAGTGCTTTTATTCAGAACCAATCCATCCTACATACACTGATGGAAAAAAATTGCGACACCAAGAAGGAGTTTTGCGACATAAACGAAAGTCTGCAGGCATGTTTTTACATCTGAAAGATGATATTAGTTTAGATTTCGCATGAATCGCGTAAGAGTGTGCTAGTAGTGCCGCTATGGGGATGCAAATCAGGTTTGCTTTAAGTACACTCTGAAACGGTCGAGAGCGTCAGTTACCTTTGAGAACGTACGCGGGTAATTGATGTTAGGCAAGCATGATTTTAAGGCAACAAAGACGAAAAATGGTTCAAATGGCTCTGAGCACTATTGGGACTCAACTGCTGAGGTCATTAGTCCCCTAGAACTTAGAACTAGTTAAACCTAACTAACCTAAGGACATCACAAACATCCATGCCCGAGGCAGGATTCGAACCTGCGTCCGTAGCGGTCTTGCGGTTCCAGACTGCAGCGCCTTTAACAAAGACGCCATTGTCAAAACCTCACTGAGTTTGAACCAGGTTGTGTAGTAGGGCTACGAGCAGCTGGGAGTTCCTTCTGCGCCACTGCAGAAAGGCTTGGCGGGAATGTAGCCACGGTACACGATTACCGGCAGCGGTGGTCATGAAAATGTACAGTCACAAGATGACAGCTCTCCAGACGGTTACGCTGCACTACCCGTGGGGAAAACTATTCTGTTCGGTGTATGACTCTGGCTCATCGTACTGCAAGTGCTGCAGAAATCTGAGCAGCATTCTCTGCCTCGTCATAAGTAGGTGTTTTGTGATGTCCTTAGGTTAGTTACGTTTAAATAGTTCTAAGTTCTAGGGGACTGATGACCATAGATGTTAAGTCCCGTAGTGCTCAGAACCATTTGAGTCATTTGAGTCTGAGCAGCAGCTGGCACCCCAGTGACATAGCGAAGTGTTAAAGATGGGTTACTTCAAGGACATCTCCGAGCCAGGCGCCCTGTGGCATATATTCCACCGACCCCAAAACCCCACCATTTGCGACTAAAGTGGTGTCGAACAAGAGCTCACCGGAGGGTGGGGTGGAGATCTTTTGTGTTTTCTGGTGAAAGCTGGATCTGCTTCGGTTGGAGTGATGGCCGTATGTTGGTTAGAGGGAGGCCAGGTGAGGGCCTACAACCAACCTGTCTGCGTGGTAGACACAGTGGTCCTACCCCTGGAGTTATGGCTTGTGGTTATCCGATGCAAAAAGGTTCATATGGCTCTGACCACTATGGGACTTAACGTTTGTGGTCATCAGTGCCCTAGAACGTAGAACTACTTAAACCTAACTAACCTAAGGACATCACACACATCCATGCCCGAGGCAGGATTAGAACCTGCTACCGTAGCGGTCACACGGTTCCAAACTGAAGCGCCTACAACGGCACGGCCACACCGACCGGCTATCCTATGCACCCTGACCGAAAAGCACTACTTCAATCTGGTGATTCGACCTGTCGTGCTGCCGTTCCTGAACAACGCTCTAGTGTGTATTTTCCAATAGGACAACGCTAGCACACACACAGCTGTTGCAGCCAAATATGCTCTACTGAGTAGTGACATGTTGCCTTTGGTCGTCTCAGTCACCAGATCTGTCCCAATTCGAGCACATATGGGACATCATCGGACAACAACTCCAGTGTGATCCACAAACAGCATTAATCGTCAACTTAGCGCAACAGGCATGGAACTCCATCCCACAACCTCACATCCGGCACCTGTACACCACAATGCAAACACGTTTGCATGCCTGCATTCTACAGTCTGGTTCTCATACCGGTTATTAAAGTACCAGCATTTCACATTTGAAACGCTTATCGCGCAAACCTGTGATCTTGCAGTGTTAATCGCTTGAATAGCCGGCCGGGATGGCCGAGCTGTTCTAGGCGCTACAGTCTGGATCCGCGCGACCGCTACGGTCGCAGGTTCGAATCCTGCCTCGGGCATGGATGTGTGTGATGTCCTTAGCTTAGTTAGCTTTAAGTAGTTCTAAGTTCTAGGGGACTGATGACCTTAGAAGTTAAGTCCCATAGAGCTCAGAGCCATTTGAACCATCCCTTGAATATGTTACCTGGGCAATGTATTCCCGGTATTTCATTATTCTACATGAATTACTTTTAGGTGTTGCGACTTTTTCTCGTCATTGCATATCGACTCTTGCTATTGATCTTTGGATGCTAAGGTAGTGGATACGCAAGCATTACGAGTGGCAGATCTCTCCTTGGAATAAGGTTTTTACGTAATCAGAAGCCGTCAGGGAATTGGGAAGTGGTGCACATCACTGAAATACTTGACAATACCGAATTTTGGAGTCCACTGCTGTGCGCCACCTGTAACTGTCGGCTTTTTGAAGCGTAAGAGGGAGCCTTGCGGAGAGAATACGTAACGGTCGCCGAGTGTCTCTGAAAGAGACCGGAAGAGTCTGGCAACGGCGGAGTTGGTCGCGCGAGCGGCGGAACTTACCGAGGCCCTCATCAGCACATCGGGGCCCCTGATGGGAATTTCAATTAATGGTAATGACGCGCCGCGAGTTGATGGCCGAGGCTGCCGTAGCCGCGTGCCGAGTGCGGCGAGGCGGATTCGCACATTCGATTACTGTAGAGACTCTTGTGGAACTGGGCGGTGAAATGAGCAGATGTTGCGCCATGGCAAGCTAACCATCGTACTGATTCCAACAGTAACAGTTATTTACTTCACTAACAGGCGGTTCGTGAAGTATGCCCTTGTAGGAGGTCCACGTTATATTATTTACAATTTCACCTAATAATTTAGTGGGCCTAGCCACCCAGCTATGGGCTGCTGTAGATATACGATAATAGTTAAGAAACTAGGCAGGAAGAATCGATATGCAAGGAAGTCGGATATGGAAGTACTAGGGAATGAAGAGATACATTTCAAGTTCTCTGACGCTATAGATTCTGTGATAATGAATAGCTCAGTAGGAGATTCAATTGAAGATAAATAGGCATATCCAAAAAGAGCACTCACAGAAGCAGGAGAGACAAACATAAGTACAAGGAAGGTAACTTCGAAGAAACCGTGAATAAAAGTTGAGATACTTAGCTGATCGTCGAAACGAGGAAGTACAAAAATGTTCAGGGAAATTCAGGAATATAGAAATGTAAATACTCACGAATCAGATAAATAGGACGTGGAGAGGAACTAGGACTAAATGGAAAATGTTCAGAATTTGAGAAATATATGATTGTCAGAAGGACTGACCCAGAATATACAAAAGTAAAAATAACCATCGGTGAAATGAAAAGAACTTGAAAGCAAGGGCGGTAACATTAAGAGCGCCACAGGAATTCCACTTTAAACACAGAGGAGACAGCAGACAGTTGGAAAGAGTACATTGAGGGCTGTTATGAGGAGGAGAAATTATCTGATGACGTAACAGAAGAATATATGTATGAAGATAGTATCTGTTCTTTTGGACATGTACGAAAGAAGAGGTACCATCGGCGACTGTGCAGCTCGTTAGAATGAATTTACAGTTAAATCAATACAATGAAATGAATACCCTTAGCTGCATACAGGGGTTGATACACGTCAACGGGTACAGTTGAAAATGTGTGCCCCGACCGGTACTCGAACCTGGGATCTCCTGCTTACATGGCAGACGCTCTATCCACCTTCATATCAGCTTAACAGTCCATTCATATAGATAAACATCTATCTACATCGATACTCTGGAAATCCCACCACGTATATACAGTGTATACAGAAAACCTACATACACCGATTTGTACCTAAATGCCTCCAGTTGCCACCACAACTCCCAGCGTGAAGGCGTTTTGCGCACACTTGTTCACAGGGCACCATTGGTCTGCGATCAGGAGAGCCTTACAGCAGAACTGCAGCCCCCCAATACAACATTTCGGAAAAATGGTTACAACCAGAAGTAAATAAGAAACGCACTCAGAGAGGCTGCACCAGGAGAACAAGAAGAAGAAACGGAAGAACACAAGTCATTGGCGTGCATTCCGTTTGTAGGAAACACAAGAAAAATCGGTATAATACTGGGGAAACACAATGTGAAATGTGTATTCCGACCCCCTGCAAAAACCTTGACTCTACTCGGCTCAGTTAAAGATGACCTAGGCCTTCGAAAATAAGTGATTTATCAAATTTCCTGTCAGTGCGGAAAATCGTACATTGGGGAGACAGTCCGCACTGTAGAAGAGAGGTGCCGTGAGCACAAGCGCCATACCGAATTACGCCAGGCCTCTAAATCAGCCGTGGCTGACCATTGTATAAAGACTGGCCATACTATGGACTATGAAAAAACAAAAACCTTCTGTGAATCCTCCTACTTCTCGGACTGCGTTACTAAAGAGGTCATCGAAATCCGACTACAGGACGATCTAATTAATAAAGACTGCGGCCTTCAACTTAGTCGGGCTTGGAATCCTGCTCTCAGCTTGGAGAAAAAGATGCGGTCCCAGAGATCGAGGACCGCCACCGACAACGGAAGCAGGGAGACTGCAGACCCCAGTTCAGACCCAGGCGCAGCTTCCCCCACCACCTCTAGTAGCCGCCGCGCCGGCCGTACCGAAGACATCAGGAGAGGAACGGTGGATGGGGTAACGGCTAGTGTATATGGGGCGCCGAGAGGAACAGCACAGCATTCTTCAGGAACCACCTGAAGATGGCAGCGTGTACGTCTGCCGAAATATTGTGGAGAAATTACAACGCTACTCGGTAGGGTACCTGAGAATTCTTCAAAGAATACGTACAGTGATGAGCCAAAACATTTTACCACCTGCTTAATAGCTTGTTTGTCTGTATTTGGAACGAAATATATCACTTATTCTGCGTACCAGTGTTCCGACAGTCTGTTGGTACGTTTTCAGAGGTATTTTGCATTAGGTTCTACACTCAGGTCATGTAAAATAACGAGCCGCTGTTTTCAGTACGAGGTAATGGCGACCGATAGCGACACAGATGGGTTCCATAGGATTTATATCAAGTGAATTCGGTCATCGAGACATCAACGTGAGCTCACTTTCATGCTCCCCAAACCACTGTAGCACGGTTGTGGCTCCAACACACGGAACATTACACTGCTGAAAGATGACATCGCCGTCGGGGAAGACGTCAAGCATGATGATATGCGCGTCGTTCGTAGCTGTCAGCATGTCTCCGATTATTACCACAGGTCCCATGCAAGCGCACTAGAATGTCTCCCATAGCATAATACTGCTTCCATCAGCCTGCGTCGGTAGAGCGCTGCTCGTTTCAAGCCGCCTTTCATCACGATAGCAGCGTTTGTGGAGACGACCATCGACCTAATGTAAGAAAAATGTAATTCACCCGAAGAGCCGACACGTTTCTATTAATCGACGGTCAAATCCCGACGGTCCTGTGCCCACTCCAATCGTAACTGACGATGTCGTTGGGTCAACAAGTGAGCGCATAGGGGTGGTCTGCTGCGGAGCTCCATGTCCAAGAATGTACGATGAACGGTGCGCTCCGAAACACTTATGCGTGCCTCAGCATTATGGTCTTTCGGCAGAGAGGCCACAGATCACCATCTATCCTACTTCTGAGGTCATCAGTCGCCTAGAACGTAGAACTAATTAAACCTATCTAGCCTAAGGACATCACACACATCCATGCCCGAGGCAGGATTCGAAACTGCGATCGTAGCGGTCGCTCGGCTCCAGACAGCAGCGCCTAGAACCGCTCGGCCACTCCAGCCGGCAGCTATGTTTAAAAACTGATTGTATTTTTGAACGTATTGTTCGTCAAATATTTGAATGAATCGTCAACTGTAAGTGTCCTTCACATGTTATAGGATAATAGCTGTAGCTGCGTTAGTTTATACCACAGACTTGGGTAGGTCAGGTGTAACTTTTGATCCTTCAAGGGGTGATCGTGGCCTTGCGGCCTGGGTCTGTACTAGTGACGGCTCGCGAGCTACCGTCCAGCTAGGCTGCCCGAGGCGAGACGGAAGTGAGCGAGCTGGCGGTGGCGTTGGTGGGCCAACAGCCCGGGACGAGCCAGCACGGCTGCGCCGCATGCCCCTGCCTCTGCCGCTTCGTTTGACGTAAATATGTTTACCTCCTCTCGTGGCATCAGTATAAGAGCGTCAAGCGGAAATACACATCAGGCTGTATGCCGTAATGGCTCACTGGGAGAAGTCTGTTCGAGATAGAGTCGTCGCTCTCTCATTGAAGAAGGAGGATGTTCCATTAGAGAAGCTGACAGACGTTATTGCGTACCACATACCACTGCAACGAGATGGTGGAGGACGTGCCTTGAAAGAGGAATTACCAACAGGGCTCCTGGCACAGGCAGGAAGAGAGTGAGCTCACAGCAGGAAGACAGGGATCTAGTGTCTAGGAGCAGAGAAAATCCCTTTCTGAAAGCGAAGCAGTTGCGGCGGGAGACCAACTTGCCCGGCTCCAGTGACACGATTCGCCAAAGGCTGAGGGACGCTGGACTACATGCACGACGATCTGCCGTGAAACAAGAGCTCAGCGAAGACAATGTTTTATACCGGCTAGCATTTGCGGAGCTCCGTCTGTGGGCGTCGTGGAACAATGTCATTTTCACTGATGAGAAGGTGTTTTCCACCAGTAACGACGGTCCACGAATCGTTTACAGGTCGCAAGGGACTCACCATCGACGCGAATATGTAACCACGACGAGAAGAAGTGGCCGGCTATCTGTTACCTGCTGGGGTTGGATTTCTGCGAGAGGGGCGGGAATTCTTCACAGGATAGAAGGAACTCTGGACAGCGTGCAATATGCCCACATATTGGAAAATGTGGTGCTTCCGTCAGTGCGAATGCTGTACGCACAAGGGGACGTCACATTGCAAGAGGACCATTCTCCCATTCACAAGTCTGCATTTGTTCAGCAGCGGCTCTCCACGACTGGCGTCAACGTCATGGACTGGCCACCACGGGCGGCTGATAAGAACCCCACGGAAAACATGTGGGCTGAGGTCGCCAGAACATTAACAGAGAATTGGCCACGAAACCAACCAACTACTGCGGACGCTCTTTGGAACTGCGTCCTGGAAGACTGGGAGGAAGTTGCTTCTTCAGGCTGTTACGTCCGACGGCTTATACATTCTATGCCAAGATGAATGATTGAAGTACAAAATAATGAAGGATTCTAGATAAAATATTAGAGTCCTTAAAATGTTTTGTTACGTCTTCTTTTTCGTCATTTTTCCTCAATGGGAGCTAGTGGAAGATCGCTTGGCAACAGAAAAGATACAATACGGGTTAGTTTTGCTTTGAGTTGCCTTTCGAATTCAAGTTGGTTTCTTTTGAATATACAGTTTGTTAAATATTCTATTTTGATTTCATTTATACCCTGTCTAGATACTTACAAACTAATCAGCGTTGATGGACTCTGTCACAGTAGTTTTTGTTATTTCAAATACATCTCTCTCTTCCCCTCCATCCATGAATACACCCTCCGTCCCCCACACAATACGCAAACGATTTCATGTTATGTTTACTCGTTGTTAATATCTCCTTTATTCTCTCTCACACACGCACACTCTCTCTGTCTTTCTCTCTCTCTCTCTCTCTCTCTCTCTCTCTCTGACACTATCGCCACAAGTACCATTTTATTCCATTCCCCCAAAACTTTATAAACAAATCTAGCGGTGTAAATTGACGCTACATTTTCTCTTTTAACCCCTGCTGTCTTTACTCTCTGTCATTCCTCTCAACGCCTATGAAAGCGTATTCTTTGCTCTCAACTTCCCCATAACCCATTCTTTGTTCTGAAAACAGTCCTTCCTTATCTCACGGTCCTAAGATAAAACGAACTGTGGCACACATCTAAGTAAGCAATACTTTGCAAGCATGTCACACTTTTTTTTTTTTCACTTCTGTACTTCTATCCACTCCCAGATCCCGCCCCCTTCCTGTTACCTGTCCCTTGGCATTTGCATCTACATCTAAATGAATACTCTGCAGTTCATAAGTATGTGCTAGGCAGAGGGTTCTGTGGTCTGGTGGATTAATCTTGGAATGATGTGTAAAACGTGTAGGTTCATATCCCTCGTCAGGCGTAGATTTTTAACACACACAAGTAACTCTCCTTCACTCCTAGTAACGCCAAGTGCAGAACGCCAGGAAGCTCTGTAGTTCAATATCCGCAGTAAAGATAACATCCATTCACTGCCGACTGGGGAAGAGCGGCATTCGTATGAGCTGTGACAGATGGAGAAACCCCGGAAGGCAGAGACTCTGTTACCAGCAAGCCGTCGTAAACTAGAAAACGTATTTCATTTAATGAACCAATGGCTATGTAAGTTCACAAGGCTCTTACTTTATTTGAAAATGAGACGTTGAAAATTGTGGCGCTGGACTGGGATTCGAATTCGATTTCACTGTGTTCCCCAAGATTGCAAATTCTTCTAGGCCTCCTCGAAAGGCACCTATCTGGTTTCGAATCCTGATCAACACAGAATATTCATTATTTCATTTCAAGCCATAGCATGTGCACGCCGAACTACTAGTGAACAATAGTTATATTTTCAACGTTTCTTCATGCGTTGTCAGCTGTAACGTGTTCGTTTCAACTCACAGCCACACGATGAGCTTTTTATCACAACATTACAAGATCAAAAGTTTCCTTACATCTTTTCAAGTTCAAACATTCCACTCCATCCTACTGGCGAAAACGGATTTGGGTTTGACGTTGTGTTCGTTGTGATCACCAACGACGGTATGTTGTGGATTCAACTTCTAGCCAGCAGAGTATTTTCCATTACATCATTGAAAGTACAAACATGCCACTCCTAGCTATTATGGAAAAGAATTTGATAGTGAATGTGTCTTCATGACCACGTGTGTGGGGTTTGAATTCCATTCAGCAATGAACTTTTCGTCGCCTGATGTCAAGCTAAACATGCGCACATCTCGCTACAGGTGAACCAACAATAGCTATTTATCGTCTGTTCCTGGCGAGACAACGACGGCGCTAGAGGCTGGGTTCGAATCCCAGTCAGGCAAAAACAATTCTATCGTCATTTAAGGTTCCAACATGTCGCTATTGGTGAATACATTTGACATTTAACTTCTGATTTTATGTACTTCGTTAACAATCCGATTAGGTGTTGGGTTCCCATCCCTGTCACAAGCTTTCCATGATGGCGTTTCAATTTTAAACATGAGCATACCTCGTTCCTTGTGAATGACACCATAGTTCCTAGGAATATAACTGTGATGACAGGATTCTCAGTTCAGTACAAACATTTTCGTCATTTATTTTCAGGATCTGAATTCATAACTGATACTGGTGCAAACGTCTATACTTCAGGTGTCTTTACGCCTAGTGATCGGGTCTCGATAAGGCACAAACAAAGTTCAGCTTGGTTAGCAATGGCTATGGGTGCTGGGTTTGAATCCAGGTCCAGAACGACGACGTTGGTCACGTCATTTAAGGTTCAAATTTTCGTACACGTAGCTTGTAACGCCGGAAATGCATATCCTCGTATTTCCATCTATTGTACTATAATTTGTTTTCCTTATTTTTGTTACCTGAATATATGACATTTCTGTCTCTTTATATATTGTAATTGTTTTACTGTTTGTATATATATATTTATGCATTTATGTCGATGTATAATTGGTTTGTTTCGTAAATATTATTTGTATTTTTGCGCTGGGTCTTGCCTAGGGAAAACTGCTATCGAACGATTACATCGATAGGTCGTGTGAAGAATCAAAGTGTGTAGGATCTTTGGTAGTGTTAACTCTGCCGCGTGGAGCGCGGGCAGAGCAGTCGGGGTCTGGCGGGAGTAGCGAGTGGAGCAGATGTTGTGTGACGCTCCCGCGAGTTGCCGCGCTTTCGGGGTTTGGCAGCATGTAATTGCGCTCGACTCGCGATGATAGTTTATGACATGGTGTCGCGGACGGGAAGCATTAGCTGGCGCACATCAAGAGCCCGTTTCGCCTGGTGACCGTGTCGAGAAGAAGGCGCGCCAACATCCAGCTTCTTCAACAGCGACGGCCGACAATGAGTGACTGTCGCCACCTCCTCGATCGACGGCTTCAAACCTTCAATCAACCAACAAGGAAGACTAAAAGCACGTAAAGTTTCAGAACTGTATGGCAGACCTCAGCTTTTCAAATTGTTCCATTTGCCTCGCAAAATTACAGCAACTTAGCATGAACCTTTGTTGCTCATTGTCCCAATTGCATTGCCAAGCAGGGTCCCTTCCTTTTCCGAAATGAACCCGAGTGTCGTTGAAATTCAAACGCCAGCATTAAAATAATATAATTAGATTTCACTGCTTTAATTTCAAAGTTCAGTAGCTGGCTACAATATTTAGGTTACACGAGCACAAATTTAGAGTGCGAGTTTTGTTAGCATATTTTAGCTTACCTGTGGCTGCAGCTCAGCTTGGTACGTACTAAATTTTACTATTGTTAATTGTTCAGAATCATTTAATTCAAGTTCAAAGTTAATTCTCTTATTTCGAAATTGCGTAGATTCAAGTAGCTTTTGAAATGATTGTTGAGGTAGTCCAAGACTAACCTTATTTTACTGGATGTCGATGTGCTTCAGAAAGAAAGCTCACTATTAACTTCAGTCACTAAATTAACTTTCGATTTTCCAGTTTTATTAATTCTTTTGCTAAATTAAGTCAGAGTGTAGCGAAATTTATTACTTCTGACAAACTTTCAGTTTTCACACTACACGTGTCAACCTTCAGTTGCCACGCTTCTAGTGCTAATTATATGTGTAATTACCTTTCTTTTTCACTTACTATAGTAATTGTCCTTAGGACTGGCGACCGTGATTTCCCCCAAATCTCAAATATCTAATTACCGCTAGTTAATTGTTAACGTAACGGCCGCACATTTACTTTCTTTATTAACTTTACCCCTTTTCAAAATTAATTTCCACCAGTTTCATTTGCATTTTTCCTTTCATCAAGATGTAACCCTTTCCTCCCTCTTTACCGATAGATTAACTTCGGTGACGATTGCTTTTCCCAAATTTCCATTAGGTACACGCGGTTTAATTTTTCACTGTCATTAAGGTCGATAAGAGAGGGGGGAGGTTACACGTGGCGACCTGGTGACAGGACAATCTTCAGATTTGAGGTTTTTGTGGACACGAATTTTGTATGGTGCAAATCTCGTAACAAAGTATTGGTTACGAACAGGTCGTTACGTCAGCGAGATTAAGTAGTGGGAGGAATCCTAATTAGATTTGAGATTTGTTATTTATATTGAAAATTATTAAAATGAGTGAAGGCAACAATTACCAAACTTTGGTAGACCTGGATGCGGAACAATCGGTCGAACAGTGGGAAACGCGCACGGCGGTACCCATTGTTCAGGGGCAGGCGGCTAGCATGAAAGACGCGACCGCCGAAACGCAACAAAGAGCAGAAATGGAATTCCAAACTTTAGAAATTGTTTCGGAATCCGAAGTGAAAATCAAATCTGAATCCCTTGATGACGAATACGGGGGGACAATTAAAGAGGAAGCCGCTGCGGAAGTAAAACCGGTAGTTTCCGGGAATTTAACTGATTTATTGAATGTTTTGGTTAACGAAATCAAGAGTCAATCGGCCAAGCAAGAAGCTCAGGCTGCCAAGCAAGAAGCTCAGGCTGCCAAACAAGAAGCTCAGTCTGAAAAATTTGAACGGATGCTAGACAATCAGAACAAAGCTATTAACGTTGTTATCAACAATGTTGGAGTTGTTAACACAAAAGTTGATAAAATCAAAGAAGATATTGTTGTAATTAATACTGAAATCGGTAATCTTAAACCGGAAATGATAGGCGTTCAGGCGGAAATTGCGAGCATAAATACTCGTTTTGATTCCGAAATTAGCAGAATCGAGAAAAGTGTAGGAGACGCAGTTGCTCCGATCATCGAGAATAAGGTGACGGAACAAATTCAATTAGTGAGAAAAGAGGATCAACAGAAGGTGGAAACTTTAAAGGCTTTAGTATCCGAAGTAGATACCAAAGTGACGAAGGAGGCTAACACCTGCGAAGAGAAAAAGAGGGAAGTGGAAACGCTTGCGACAACCACTTGCCAAGTGATTACGAGGGTGTCGGAATTAGAAAGGAAACTTGACGAAAAACAGAGCTATGTGCCAATCTGTGCACATAGTTCGGAGTTGTTGACGAAAGAGGAGCGGTTCGACCCCTTGAAAAAAGGCGGTATACACCCGACGGATTTCATTAAAAATTGTGAAAGAGTTTTACCCAGATCATGGACTAATGAGAGAAAAATTAATGCGGTTATTGATGTGTTGGCTGGTGATGCCAAGCGTTGGGGCCTAAACCTCAACATTACGAACCTGACTTTTGACGAGTTTAAAAATTTGTTTCTGGCTGAATACTGGTCAGAGCAAAAACAGCAAAGTGTCTGGCGCGAATTTGTCGTATCGAGGCCTTTCGATGCGAATTCGCGCGGTTCGATGAAGGAGTTTTGTGAGGGCTGGATCCGCAAGTTGGATTATTTGCGTGATCGCCACACGGAATCCGAAATAGTCTCGGAACTCTACATGAAGCTTCCAGATGATACAAAACGCTACGTAGGAAGCAATTACAGAACAATAAATGATTTCCTGGAAAGATTGGAGGATGAGGACAATTGGCGCAATAATCGCGACAGTGGTAGAGGCCGTGGTAACAACAACGGGTACCACAGCAACCACAACAACGATAACCATTGGAATAATGCATACCGCAACCATGGCAGCAATAACAATAATGGTTCGGACCGTAATAACAATCGGTACAATGCAAATAATAACAGGAATAACGGAAACCAGTATCATACTAGCGTGATACGGGCTTCGCGCAGTAGTAATAACGTCAGAGGGTGTGACCAGCCGCCTCAGCAGTATCCGGGGAGAGTATCTGCTGGGACGAGACAGGGAAACCATTAGCCGCGCCGGAGAGGGGCCGACCGGGCGTGGAGAAATTTTGGCGGCCCAATAACAGGAGAAAACCCAGGTGTCGTCGTTATGAAAATTCCGTATGGAATAATCAACGGCGGGAGAGTGTGCCAGTATTAGGAGAAAGGAGTGCGCCCACAAGTAGTAGATCAGCTGTAGACACGGCAGTAGAAAATACATTCACTGTCAGTGAGAACAATTTAAGTAGTGTTCCGGAAATCGATTATAAAGTGGCAGCTGTAACACCCACAGTGGAACTGGAGATTGAGTTTAAGAATGATTCGCAAGTGTTGAAAGAAGATTAGATGTCGGATAAAACGTCCGTCATCGAGCGAGGGGATGCAGAGAGGGATGAGGTCTGGTTAAGGCAGTTCGGTCGCTTATACGACGAACTAAAAGATTATAGGGGCCTGTACGGGAGAAGTGTTTATGGGGAGCACGGGCAGGATTTGCCGCGTCTCGTCCCGCAGGAAGATAGTGATTGTGAAGTGATGGAAAGTTCTGGCCCTAACCGGCAGACTTTACTAGAAATAGTTGATGTTAACGGGGAGCACGAGCAAGATGCGTCGTGTTTCGTCCCGCAAGAGTTGGATGTTGAAGTAGTAACGGAAAGTTCTGGCCCTAACCGGCAGACTTTACCGAAAGTTTCAGTGGTAGAAGTAGCCGACCCATCCGACGTAAACCTCCAGTTTAAACATTGCGAAAGTATTAAGGAGAAAGATTGCGAAAATTTTAGTGATAGCCGGACACGATTGGTAGAAAACCACGTAAATTACAGTGTGTATGAGGTTAGAGCTGACGTTATACGGTCAGACGATAACAGTGTGGGTTTCGCAGATCTAGAGGAAGTAATTGCAGATACTACTGGGCACATTTCTCCAGGTAGATTGGCAGATGAGATCAATCTGGCTAAAGAGGAATCAACGAAGGTGACAATTAGTGAATTGATAGCAAAGCAACACTCGCTAGTTGACGAGTTACAGGAAAAGGTTTCGGTATTGGAGGCGAAGCTACAGACTATGCCTCAGGACAAACGTGTTGAAATAAAAACTGTATGTGAACAGAGGCTGAAAAAGCCGCCAGATAAACCGGATTTGGGATCAAAGCCGGATGGTTTTTTCTGGAATGACCTGGATATAGACGAGGATTTACTGTGGGAAAATAAAGAAACAGTCGAGGACAAGTGTAGACAGATAGTAGTGTCTGTTAATATGCACGACCTACAACTAAACGTGTTGATTGACACCGGTGCAGAATTGAGTGCTGTATCTGGGAAAATATTTGAGTTACTGAAAGACAGACCCGGCATCGTAGTTATGCCAGTAACAGGAGTGAAAATTATCGGTGCTACTGGGAAGGCCAGTAAACCGGTCACAAAACAGATTTTTGTCAACTTCGAGATACGTGGGGCACGATTTGAGCAAGAGTTTGTCGTCGTGCCAGACTTAACTACGGAAGTAATTATCGGGTTAGATTGGCTATTAAAGTACCGTGCAGTGATTAATTGCGAAAGCAAAACTTTGACATGTACGTCACAAGATAAAACAATAGTAGTTAGTTTTGACGAGGCAGGAGACGGTGTGCATAGGCAATACCAGCCTATACACATTGTTAACTGGCCGGATGACATTGACGTAGGAATGAGTTTGAACTGCCGTAATGTGAGGAAGTTCGGCATTGACAAAAGTGTAGAAAGTGAATTGGAAGAGATAATCAAATTCCCTCCACGGATTGACATTAGTATTGGTGTGAAAAACGATCGTTTGCGAGAAGTAATGAAGCTAAAAGCCGATGCTCGCATACGTCGTAATGACGCTAAAGTGCGTTTTGCTAAGTTTGCAATCGGAGACTTAGTACTTGTAAAAGCTCATGAGAAATCGAGCAAGATAGACAATGAAATCTCTAAATTTAAGTTTGTTTATAATGGACCATTGTAGACCTGAAATTGTACCAACCAAGGATTGATTAGTACCACAGATAGGGTAATTTGTACAGTATGTAGATATAGAGTGTAAGATTTAAGGATGTGCCATGTGGCGATGCTTTTGCCTGACCTAGAGGTCATTAAAGAAGTTGTAATTAATAAGTAATTTATGTTGATTAAATGATTTAAGAGTTACTGAATATTAATCAATTTAAAAATCCAAGCTGCTAGTTTAAGTTTTCAGCTGAGTCACAGTAGATTAAGGAATGCAAATATGATTTTGTAAATAGCTGTAAGATTCCATAAATATGTGATTTACTAGTCATTGCCGATGTACTTAGACGCTGTTTTAAGTTTCAGGCTAGTACATGCGTGTGATGATGGACAGTGTTGAGTTATCCACTGTGATAGTACTAAGGGACTCCTTGAGATTACTCGGGAGTGAGTTTTTCCGAAAGAATTCAGTGAAACGGACGTTCTGGAAACGCCGTCACAAGGGCGAGTGAGATCAAGCGTGCCGCACACGCGGGCGCAACAATACTGGCGAGGCGGTGCCGCTGTCGGCTCTTGGGCCGCTGTCGGCATTCTTTGTACTTGCGAGTACGGAAGGCGGAATTGTTTTTCTTCCCGGACAGCTGATGTGAAAGAATTCTGCTGTCAATATTTATGTTTTTTTCGATCTACTGAATATTATTTTCTTGTTTAGCGTTAAGTAGATTCTCGTGACGAGAATATTAATTATGAAAAGGTTATATAAAATGTGTAGTCTATTTAATTATTTATTTGCGTATTTTGATCTACCTGTTTTTATGACCATGCAATCTAATTAATTTTGCAAATAGTATTCCATTTCTCATAGTGTTACGAATATTAATGATTTTGGAATAGCTAAACCATTTTCTATATTTCCTATGAATTTTAATATGTTGTCAACCTGTTTTATTTTGTGCAAGGTGACAGAGTGGAATAAGATTAGGAGTGTCTCCACTCAATTATTATGGTCTAAAAATTGATTTATGGTTAATTAGACGAATGCTAACTTTTGTTGATGTTTTGAGCATATGCATTTCCGCTGTTTCTTTATTGGGACATTTTCTGAGTCTGTTTACGTTACACGAACATCCTCAGACAATGTGGGGCACGTGTAACGCTGGAAATGCATATCCTCGTATTTTCATCTATTGTACTATAATTTGTTTTCCTTATTTTTGTTACCTGAATATATGACGTTTCTGTCTCTTTGTATATTGTAATTGTTTTACTGTTTGTATATATATATTTATGCATTTATGTCGATGTATAATTGGTTTGTTTCGTAAATATTATTTGTATTTTTGCGCTGGGTCTTGCCTAGGGAAAACTGCTATCGAACGATTACATCGATAGGTCGTGTGAAGAATCAAAGTGTGTAGGATCTTTGGTAGTGTTAACTCTGCCGCGTGGAGCGCGGGCAGAGCAGTCGGGGTCTGGCGGGAGTAGCGAGTGGAGCAGGTGTTGTGTGACGCTCCCGCGAGTTGCCGCGCTTTCGGGGTTTGGCAGCATGTAATTGCGCTCGACTCGCGATGATAGTTTATGACATGGTGTCGCGGACGGGAAGCATTAGCTGGCGCACATCAAGAGCCCGTTTCGCCTGGTGACCGTGTCGAGAAGAAGGCGCGCCAACATCCAGCTTCTGCAACAGCGACGGCCGACAATGAGTGACTGTCGCCACCTCCTCGATCGACGGCTTCAAACCTTCAATCAACCAACAAGGAAGACTAAAAGCACGTAAAGTTTCAGAACTGTATGGCAGACCTCAGCTTTTCAAATTGTTCCATTTGCTTCGCAAAATTACAGCAACTTAGCATGAACCTTTGTTGCTCATTGTCCCAATTGCATTGCCAAGCAGGGTCCCTTCCTTTTCCGAAATGAACCCGAGTGTCGTTGAAATTCAAACGCCAGCATTAAAATAATATAATTAGATTTCACTGCTTTAATTTCAAAGTTCAGTAGCTG
This sequence comes from Schistocerca piceifrons, assembly GCF_021461385.2. Lineage (NCBI taxonomy): Eukaryota > Metazoa > Arthropoda > Insecta > Orthoptera > Acrididae > Schistocerca > Schistocerca piceifrons. The sequence continues at coordinate 783,029,545 of NC_060140.1, read as the reverse complement.
GCTACAATATTTAGGTTACACGAGCACAAATTTAGAGTGCGAGTTTTGTTAGCATATTTTAGCTTACCTGTGGCTGCAGCTCAGCTTGGTACGTACTAAATTTTACTATTGTTAATTGTTCAGAATCATTTAATTCAAGTTCAAAGTTAATTCTCTTATTTCGATATTGCGTAGATTCAAGTAGCTTTTGAAATGATTGTTGAGGTAGTCCAAGACTAACCTTATTTTACTGGATGTCGATGTGCTTCAGAAAGAAAGCTCACTATTAACTTCAGTCACTAAATTAACTTTCGATTTTCCAGTTTTATTAATTCTTTTGCTAAATTAAGTCAGAGTGTAGCGAAATTTATTACTTCTGACAAACTTTCAGTTTTCACACTACACGTGTCAACCTTCAGTTGCCACGCTTCTAGTGCTAATTATATGTGTAATTACCTTTCTTTTTCACTTACTATAGTAATTGTCCTTAGGACTGGCGACCGTGATTTCCCCCAAATCTCAAATATCTAATAACCGCTAGTTAATTGTTAACGTAACGGCCGCACATTTACTTTCTTTATTAACTTTACCCCTTTTCAAAATTAATTTCCACCAGTTTCATTTGCATTTTTCCTTTCATCAAGATGTAACCCTTTCCTCCCTCTTTACCGATAGATTAACTTCGGTGACGATTGCTTTTCCCAAATTTCCATTAGGTACACGCGGTTTAATTTTTCACTGTCATTAAGGTCGATAAGTGAGGGGGGAGGTTACAAGCTGTTGATGTGTTATGAGAACAATGATATTTCTGGTGATTCTCTGTTAATAATGAGATTTCCGTAGAGTGCTTGTTGCCGTTAATCGCGTTTTTTTTTTTACTTGTTCGTCCAATATCCAGTTTCCAGAGCCACACACCGTTCAGCGACGTTGAGCACGTGGATGAAAAACCTTTTCGAGAGCGAAAAACTTTTTCCCAATTGCCGTACAGCTTTGTACTCCATATATTGTTTCAAGTATTTAATTTTGACTAAGGATTACTGTGCGATATATGTAAAATAATCCGTTTTCTCAGAACTTTTGGAGTGTCACTTGTAATTAAGGTTAGTTTATGAGTGTTATGGGGTGTCTCATCTCTAAGAATGTGTTTTCTAATATGTTTTGTATGACGATATTAGTTGACACTTAGACTGACTGCCATAAAGACCTTTCGTCTCTAGTAGTCTCTTGCGGTACCCATTGTGTGAAGTCAAACGACTGCACCCCACAGGGCTTTGGTGTTTAGAGGACCTGCAACACAGCTACGTTATGTTGGTTGCATTCGGCAGTGACCCACTTTTTTTGTTGTCAAGTGTACATAAGGAACAGTAAAGGCAAATACTGCATCCCTATCTTACACAGTATTTAATTCCAGCACTTAGTTCTTGTTCATCCAGTTTTACTGTTAGCTTTCGCTCATATTGTGTATTGCCGTCCTCCCACATAAATTACATTTCGAACGACTTGCTCCATTTCACATTGTCGAACAGTTTTTCTAGATTGACAAAACCTATCAATTGATCTTGATTTTTCTTTATTCTTGCACCCATCATCAAGCGATCGTTAGATCTACATTTCTGTTGTCTTTGCTTTCGCTAAAGCCAAACTAATTGTCAACTAATGTCTTTAATGTTCTTTTGCATTCTTCTGTATATCACTCTTCGCAGAAGTTTGAACCTGTGAGCTAGAACACTGAGAGTACAATCGTTGTCGCACTTGGTTGCTCTTTCTGTCTTCGGTATTGTCTGGATGATGTTATTACGATAGTCTGTTTCTGAGACTCCTAACTCTTCATTTCTACAAACAAATTTGCTTTTTCATTTGTTTTAACATTTCTCCCAATGGTTTTAGAAATTATTAAGGGAGGTTATCTGTCCTTTATACCTGATTTGAACAAACGTTTTCCAATTCTCTGTCAAACTCTCCCACTATTACTACATCCCCTACATTTTTCATATAGACTCTCATTTCTCCTATTACGACGTCAGACAGTTTCTACCCGTCGTAAAGGACTTCAGTGTACTCGTCCCCTTTATCTGTTCTCCCCTCTGCGTTTAAAAGTGAAATTCTCATAGCATTCTCTGTTGATGTCCAAGCTTTTACTGAATCAGTGCTTCATGCGAACATTTATTGTCAGATTTCTTCACATCTTTCCAGCAGCAGTTTCACATTGGCTTCCCTATGCTCCCCATTTATTTCATTCTAAGTGACTTACAGTGTTGTATTCCAGTCTTCTCCCGTCCAGTTTCGTACTTCCCTTTTTTTCTTCAACTATGTAAAGTACAGAGGGATTATAATTAAAGTTAACCTTTCAAAACGCTGTAGAAATAACACCACTCGTCAGAATGACGTCAAATTCCAACGGAATGTTATGGGAGAAGGGGGACAACGTATGGCAGAGGAAAAAAACACTGTGAAAATTGATCAATAGATGGCTCTGTATGTGTCAAAATACATAAATGAAAACAACTGTCAAGCGCACGAACATTGAAGTTGGTATAAGCACGCCAGATACAAGCTTCTCCTCCTTTCGCGTCTGCGACGTACGCCATGACTGTGTCAACGCAGGATTGCACTCTGCTTGTAAAGATGTATTACAAGAATGATGACAATGCACAGGTCGCTCTGCAGAAGTTCCGGACACTGAAGGGTTTGAAAAAAGGTGTTGGTCCAATGACTGCCGTGAGTCTGGAACAAAATGATTCTGAAATTTCGAAAAGACGGGTTCTTTTGGTGTGCAACCTGGTAGAGGGAGGAAACGAATTGATTCGACATCAGTGAAAGCAGTGGCCCTAGCAATGCAGGAGGAGACGAGTGGCGGTGTGCAAACGTGTGGTGCACGGAGAGTTGCCTGAACACTGGACATACCCGTGAGCATGGTGCGTAAAATTCTACGAAACATCCTTCTTTGCTATTCATTCAAAATTACCCACGCGAACGAGTTGCTTCCTGTTGACGTGCCAGCACGAGAGCCCTTTGGTTTAGAATTTCTTGCTAACGTGGAAGTGGACAATGATTGGTCATGGAAGATTTTGTGGACAGAAAAAGCCCACTTCCATCTGACAGGTTACGTCAATACACGGAATTGTCGAATATGGGTTACGGAAATTCCACACGCAAATCAACCAGCACCACATAATCCTAAATAGGTCTCTGTGTGGTGCAGGTTTACGGGATCATTTATCATAGGACCATATTTTTTCGAAGAGACAGTTGCATCCGGTCCCGTTACCTGTACCGTCACTGGGAAGCGCTATGAGTGTCTTTTGCGCAACCACGTCATTCCAGCTCTCTGACAACGTGAATGTGTGATTGGGATCATTTTTACGCAAAACGGCGCACCTCCGCACATTGCAAATCCCGTTAATCAGCCGCTGAAGCGCCATTTTGTAAATGCTAGAGTTATCAGTCCCCATTTCCCTACAGTTTGGCGGTTCCATCACCTGATAATCCATGTGACTTCTGGCTGTGGGGCTATCTGAAAGATGTTGTGTTCAGTTTCACGATTGCAACGTAACTGCATTGAAGGCACACACTGCGCAACACATTCTGAACGTGATCCCAGAAGCACTTCGATCAGTAGTGGAACATGCTATTTCTCGATTTCAACTTGTTGCAGAAAACGGTGCACAGCATATTGAATATGTTTTGCGCCAGTCACACGGAAATTAATAATGCGATTTGATTTTGGTTGATGCTTATTGCGTATTTTGCCCTCAGGACAATTAAAAACCTATATGATTAGTCAATCATGCGGGTTTTTTCCTCATGAAAATTATAAATCGATGTGAGTGGTGCTTTTTATGCAGTTTTTGTGCTCAGGACAATTAAAAACCGATTTTTCCCATCCGATGTAATGTGACCTTACCGTGGTGGATGGGCTTACGTAACTAACAGTATCACACATGTACACCCATGCACACTGAGTAATACAGTTTGTTTAACGTCAAACGTACCCCTTCAGCATTGTTGTATGATTCATTTGTCATTTGCTGTCGACCACTATTAAATTATGATGCTTACAGTGCCATCTTATGCTACATTTTGTAACTATTTATTTTTCTTCTGCCATATGTTTTCCCCCTTCTTCGATAATATTCCGTGGCAATTTGACGTCATTCTGACCAGTGGTGTTATTTCTACAGTGATTTGAACGTTTAATAATAATTACCCGGTGATTCTTCTGCGACCCAAGGTTTATTGGCAATTACTTTCCCTGTACCAATGTTTATCAGACCCGCTTCTGTAATTTCCTTTTTTAAAGATGCCCGTTCCTCTCCAACTGAATTGTGTACTATGGTGTTTCTTAAAGCACCATCTACAGTCTTAGAGAACTTCAACCCACCTCATCATTCCACAGTATTCCCATGTTGATCTTCTGGACGATTCCCTCTTTCTTGTCTGTTATTCGTCATCGTTAAAATGTGATCTGAGTCTGTACCTGCTCCTGGGTACACCATACAATACCGTACAGTATCTGATTTCGATATTTTTGTCTCATCATGATGTAATCCAGGCGGAATTTTCCCATCTCTCGAGACCGTTTCCAGGTATATACCATTTCTTCTTGTTACTTTTGAAAAGAGTATTCGCTATTACTAACTGAAATTTATTGCAGAGCTGAATTAGTCGTTCTCCTCTTTCATTAATATTAGCAGCTTCATATAATGTAGTTACTTCATTTGTTCCCCTAGAACAGCCTTTTAATCAACTCGTGATTATCAGACTGTCATCTCCCTTTAAATACTCAATTACCAGTCAATATCATCATATATTTCCTCCGTCTCTTCGTCTTCTGCTTGTGGAATCAGCATGAACTATCGTTGTTGGCGTTGGTTTCCTGATGAGAACAAACCTATCTATGAACTGTAACCTACTCTCTGTCCTGCCGTTCTATTGATGCAGAAACTTACTACCGTTACTCCATCTGTGTTGATGCAGTCCTATATTCGGCTAACCAAAAATCCTTACCTTCCTTCCATTTCACTTCACTCAGTCCCACCATATGTAGAATGAGTGCTTGCATTTCAATTTCAAGATTTTCTAGCTTCTCTGCTATGTCAAAATTACTGCCATTATGTCCTCTGTCTCTTACAACGTTACATTATCATTGGTTATTCAATCTCTTTATCATGGCTGCCCCCTCTGGGATGTCCGTATGAGGGACTGATCTGGAACCTTTTGGTAACACTGATATCATGAAACTTTCTTTATGTTGCAGCCGCATGCCCTGTATATACACGGAGTGCATTTGATTTCGCAGTTTCCATTCAGTTGGATGTTACTGGTTCATCCGCCTTTTAGGAGCAGTTTGCCATCCCAAGAGCAAACTTTTGCTCTGAAACTCTGTATGCTCCTCCTTCCGCTTCCACGATACCATTGACAGGACGAGGGTGACTCATACTATCAGTCAGCGACCGCAATTGATGATGATTTTTATTCGAAATTTAAGGATGACGAAAAGCGTTTTGATTACTTGTGTGTGGAGTCCTGCCCACTCGTGTAATATAGGATGCCTAGGAAGCTATACAACACACAAGCAAATAATAATAACGCAGTTTATTACAGTAATTCAATTGACAATACTTAACTTTGCGTATGTACTGGGTGATCAAAAAGTCAGTAAATTTGAAAACTTAATAAACCACGGAATAATGTAGATTGAGAGGTAAAAATTGACACACATACTTGGATTGACGTAGGGTTTTATTAGAACAAAACAAAAATTCACAAAATGTCCGAGAGATGGCGCTGGACAGCAATACGTCAGTGACTGCGCATGACAATCGCGTATAAAAGGAGCTGTAATGAGAGAGAGAATCCCCTCCTTCTCTGCTGAAGACCAACTCCTAAACCTCGTTGACCTTCTGTCCCTCCAGCTCAATTCCCGTCGCTCCGCCATTTTTGTATCCCTTGACCTCCAAAATGCCTATGACTGTGTATGGCATCCTGGTCTCCTCTTTAAACTCCAAACCTACGCCCTGCCTATCAATTTTGTCCGTCTGGTCGCTTCCTTCCTCTCGCACCGTCCTTCCTATGTCACCCTCCACAACACCAACTCCTGTCTCTTTTATCCCACGACTGGCGTCCCCCAGGGTTCTGTCCTCTCCCCTCTCCTCTCTCCTTTATCTCTTGTATACGGCTGATATGCCCAGGCCACCCCCACCTTCTCCAGTACGCTGATGACACCGCCTTCCTGGCTCTCTATCCTACCCTTCAACGGTCGCAACGTACCCTCCAAACCCACCTTAACCAGTTCACCACTTAGTGTAACCAGTGGTTCCTACGTCTCAACCCCTCCAAAACCCAGGCAATCATCATAGTCTGCACCACTCGGTCCTTTCGCCTCCATGATTTCTACTTAACCCTTTATGGTCGTCCCATCCAGATCACCCCCACCCTCAGATACCTTGGCCTCACCCTCAACCGACACCTCAACTGGACCCCTCATCTCCAGACCATCCAGCAGAAAGCTCATTTCCCGCCTCCGCCTTCTGAAACTCCCGTCTGGCCGGACATGGGGATTGCACCCTTCTACCATCCTCCACACCTACAAATCCCTCATCCGTCCTATCCTTTGCTATGCCAGCGTTGCCTGGATCTCTGCCCCCACCCGCTTTTACAAGGCCCTCCAAATCCTTGAACGCCATGTGCTCTGCCTTGCCTTCCGTATCCGCCTTCCTTCCCCCACACGGCTCCTGTATGAACTGATCCCCTTCCCCCACCTCCTCCTGTTCCTCCAACATCTCCACAACCTTTACATTGTCCGCAGTCTTGATCCCCCCCCTGCCACTGGTTTCCTCCTTCCTCTCCACCCCTCACCCATTGCCGCGCCTCTATCGCTGTATCCCTCCCTCTCTCCACCTCCACACCCTCCATCTCCTTCACCAGCGCAATTTCCAGCGCCTCCCCCTCCCGGATGACGAACTTCGCCGTGACATCTACCCTTCCTTCCAACTGTAACCTGGCCTTGTTCCCCCTCCCCTCCTTCTCCCAGAGCGGATTTTCCTCCTTCCCCCCTCCCCCCGAGACCCTGCACCCCACACTTACCTCTTTCCTTCCCACATCCCTCCCTACCTGGCCCTCGTCAGTGCGCCCCCCGCCCATCTCCTTCCTCTCTTCCCCTTCCTCCCTTCTTCCTGTCTCCCTCATCTCCTTGTGCCTGGCAGATCCTCCATTTTGATCATCGTCAGTGTGCCACGTCAGTGTTGTGTTTAGTGCTGTTTCTCCTGTGCATCAAGAGGTGTGATTTTAATTCTGTACTGCCTTGAGGTTTGACGTCAGTGTTTGTTGTGTGCTACGCCATCCATCGATACTTTTTCTGTACCAGTCATACTGTGCCTTGTGTTCTTTTAATTGTCGCAGTGTGTAGCTTTTTGTGTGCGCTACCTTTAAACAGTTTGCCCTCCATGATGTTCCCCCATTTTTATTTCTATGTTCACCATATTCTCTCCTTTGTTATTTTTAAATGTCTTCTACTGTTTGTTCAATGTCTTTCGGCTGAAGAGCTGCGCATATGCTGCTGCCGCCCCCCCCTCCTCGATGGGGAATTGAAATACAATAAAGAAAAAAAAAAGAAAGAGAATCAGATGTGCCAGCAGTCGCAGCATGTTGACGTTACCTGTAAAGGCGCTTTTAGTGAAGCTGTATTATCAGAATGGGGAATGTGCCAGTTCAGCCTTACGATCCTATCGCCATAGGAAGGTGATTCGAACGGGTAAAGGTCCGTTGACAAATGCAGCTGTGGCGAGAACCATTTCGAAGTTCGATGCCACGGGTTATTTAGACAATAGAACCCGTAGTGGCCGACCGAGCACACGGTGTAATGTTGCTGAGACAGTTCTGGAGGAAATGGAGACCGTAGCGGGTTCGTCTATGCACGGGGACGTCAGCGCTCGTGCAGTCGCACGTCGCACCGGAATTCCATATGCTGTTTGGTTGGCACTGAGGCGTACCGTCCGATGCTATTCATACAAAATCCATCGGCATCATGAACTGTTACCTGGCGATTTAGTAACGCGGAGGGTATTTGGGGTGTGGGCGTTTCAAAAGATGACGGAAGATGACGATTGGTTGAGTAACGTGTTGTGGACCGACGAAGCTCATTTCACGCTCCGAGGGTCTGTCAACGCCCACAACTGCAGAATTTGGGCTACCGAAAATCCTAGAACTGTCGTGGAAACTGCATTGCACGACGAGAAAGTCGTGGTATGGGTTGGATTTAACACATCTACCGTTATCGGGCCTTATTTCTTCGAGGAAATGCGTGATTCTGGTTTTTTAACTGCTACCGTGATGGGTGAGAGGTACGTCAATATGTTACAGAATCGCATCATCCCCAGCCTGGCTGATAAACACCTGCTGGAACGTACGATGTTTATGCAGGATGGCGCTCCACTCCATATTGCTAGACACGTGAAAGATTTGCGCGCGTCGTTTGGTGATGATCGTGTGCTCAGCCGCCACTTTCGTCGTGCTTGGCCTCCCAGGTCCCCAGACCTCAGTCCGTGCGATTATTTGCTTTGGGGTTCCTGAAGTCGCAAGTGTATCATGATCGACCGACATTAATTAATTAATAGAATATGAAGCAACTGGCATAAACAATGCTTTTTCCAAACTTTCTATAACAGAAAGTCTGCTATCAAGACATTCATTTTGTTCAATTACTTTATTTATGACTGAACGTTTCTAAAACTGAAGACTCTCGTCCGTGCTTTGCGCTGCAGTCAACCTCTGGCAACGTCGTTCTCTGTTCATTGGCTGACTGTGTTTTGTGATGTCAGATGCGCAGAACGAACCTAAACTCGGCCGCCGTCGTAAATGACGCGCACTTTAGTGCGGTTGAGGCTAGGTGGCGCGTCGCTCTTATTCTCTTTGTGTAGAGGTCACTCTTGATGTGGCGACATGCTAGTGAGCGTGCTATTGGCTGATGTCGTCTCACAGCCCTCTCTGCTGTATCGTTCTTTATCCTCGTGATGGCGCTTGTCGCTACGCCGGAACATTCCTGCCCCACATAGCGACGGACCGTCGTCGTGTAGGGATCGCGACAACGGCGGGAGAGGCAGGAGTGTGGGCGTCGTGTTGGACCAAAAGCTGTGGATTCAGGGGACGTCAAGCTTCAGGTCTTACCTGCCATCTGGCCTTCACTCTGGCGGAAACGTCTGTGACGCCACAACGCAGTCCGTGCTATGAAATTTTTCGCTTACTTAACGTATGAAACTATTGTATACGATGTATTGTCTAGTGTACATATCTGTCGTAAATAGTATGTTTAAATTATGTAATACACTGGCAACTTAGGGCATATTTAGTGAACGTTGAAGTCAGAGAGGTTGTTTTGTCGTGCCGCTGGGCGTAGGAGTGCGCCAGCGGGCAGTAGTTGCAGTGACGCCGTGCTCGGCGAAAGACGTACAGTCGAGTGCTGGTATTCCTAGCTGTGTTACATCTAACTGCTAGTGTGTGGATCTAGGTACGACGGGAAAGTAATGGTCAGCATATCTGGAAGCATGGCAGGGCAAGTTATAGTGCATTAATGGGCATAGTGTGTGGCGTTGTTCTTGGAGGACGAAAAGAAAAAGAATTGTTATTTTTTTTTTTTTTTTGAAAAATGTCGAAAAAGTGAATATTTTGTGGGCCACTTGGCAACAGAATCAGGGATTGATTACACTATTATAATAACATACGTTGAGCATTAAATACCTGAATAAGAGAAACACTATCATTTCTGTGCATTTTTATATTCCCAATGTAGACATACGCGGATCAACACCAAGGGACCAGAAAATTTATAGACTTTAAGAGAAATGCAACACTACACAAAAAAGTTGGTTCAGAAGTAATAGGAAAACGATAATGTTCCTTCTGCCTGATGCTGCGTTCGGCCCATCAGCGTGATCGTAATTTCTGGTGATGAAGTAACACAAAACAATTAACCTTCAGGTAAATAAGGAGATGGAAGTCATCAAGGATAATTTACTAAAATAAGTACACTTATCTGTAACAATTTTTTTTAATGCTACGTACCTTTTCATATTAAATTACAATAGATGACCATTGTGGTTAAATACTTTATACATAACTGTCAAAATGTCCTCTTGATGCTGTCTTTTCGTAATCAGTTACAAGAAACTACATGTTTTCTGATTGGAAAAATAACAATTAGCATATTCACTCAATATTTTTACATAAAATATAAAATGCAGTTGCGGAACGCAGCAAGTCCGCGTCCGCCTTTCATAGAATACAAACAGTAGAAGGTGAGACGCCAAAAGCCTCATTTGTCTTGAAACAACAGAATTCTTTTTTATACCATTAATCGATACATGTACATAGAGATTTACAGGCACCGCGCAAGAACGGCGAAGATAAAGAATAATAGACTCTGTTGCTGCTATGCGATGGTTCATTTCTTTTACTTTACAATTGTTCGATAACTTTAGGCCATCAGGCATTTACTATTGAGCGTACATTAATGTTTGTGAGGCGAAAATTACTAATATTACACTGCCTCCCACGAGGAGGGAAGGAATATCGAAGGTATTACTTTCATCCTCATGCCCATTGGAATATTTGTAATTTTCGAGTGAAACCTACAGGTTATTAAAAGTTTCACATTCATTCCATAATAAAAGAATTAACGTTTCAATTTGTAATTACTGACGGTGGATCATTGTGAATTTGTTCTGTATCCATGCAAACACTGATTCAGTCTTTCTTGATGATTCTTAAAATTAAGGCTATAAGTACACATATTTACAAAATTTATAAGGAAATAGAGTCACACTTCATTTTTCATCGTTGCAAAAGTAATTTCACTATCACAACTGGTACACAACTTTCTGTTTTGACTGTATTCATTATATTGTCATAGTCTTGTCAATTGATTGGCTTATCCGTTGTCGCACTTAATTATACATTTATTTTCGTCGCACATACACTATTTATGATAGACTTGGATTGTAGAGCGGCCACTGGTGATGGCTTCGACAAGGAAGTCCATATCTTACACTTTCAGGGCTCGAGTGCGGCTCTCCGAATTATTTCACATATGAAACAGAAAAAAATATCTTATATTAGAATAGCTTACAAAACTAATTTTATATACATGTGGGATGGGATATAGGAAGGATCGGATCCTTTGACGTATTTTCGTGTGCTTATTTTCATTCGTATCGTGACCTCTCATTAAAGTTTACATTTCAACAGTGTTCAGAGGTGAACTTGTGACTTATCTCTGTGTACAATCAGTCATTATACTAATTACGCTAACTTCTCTATATTAGAGTCTCGCAGAAGGTTTACGATACATACAAAAATTTTTTGAGTACTGATTGTGAATGTTTTTGCTACAGAATGTAGCGCACAGAAACTGCTGTTGGCGGTTGAACGTTTACATTATTTCGTCACGTGGTGGCTGTCCGCCTCCACTGTTGCGAGCATTCTTGAAATTCAGTCTGTGCGCGCGCACGCGACCGGAGCTTTCTTGCAGAGCGTTGATTTCGCGTTTGAGATGCCGTGCGTCGCTTTTGTTCGGCGGATCGTGGCTTTGTACTTTTTAGATTGCTCGAGGGAGCTTCTGCCACCGAAACTGCCTCACTTCACTTCCTGTCCACTATCCAATTACGGACTCACAGGTAAGTGGTAGCTACCGCTGCAACTGCATGTGTGGAATGACACTGATTATTACACACTGCACACATCAATGAATTTTTTCTACACGTATGGTGCAGTAGAATACTGCCACTGAAAATCGTCGAGCTTTAAAACATCACTTGCACTGTGGTGAGCGTCTACGTGAACGGTGTATTAAAAGAAATTCTCGCTTCATAACATCACACGGTGATTACAAGTTGATTAACATACTAATATTTACAAGAGTTCATTTAAATCGAGAAATAATCTAATTGACCACTTTGAATCAGAACAATTGTTTCTTAACTTGTCTTTTTTATTTATTTATGCCTACGGTCACAGGTAAGCTATTATAAGCTCTTTTTCTTTGACCAAATTCATTCCAATCTCCTTTACAAATTAATTTCATTTATAGTAATCTTTATCACGCTTGCTTATCCATTTTGTGGGCCCAATACATTTTTTTAATGCTCATCTTATTTGGTGACTTGTGAGGGGAGCTTCATTTATGTCAAAGTTTCTCTCGTATGTGCTTGTCTTTAAAGAAAGTTCGAGGACAGATTTGAAAATAGCAATTCCGCCTCTGGATTTCGTGTAGAAATACAAAACAGTCGAAATAGAAAAGTGGGCAAAGCGGGCCTACTCGCGGATCGTCGACAGAATTTAAATTACTCCTCAACCAGGTCTAAAATTTAATTTACATTGCGCATTACAAAAGGAATTTGCGCGTCGCGAACCTACTCATTTTTATACGTAGTACCTCACTTCCCAAGCACACGTGCATCTTTACAAGTTGATCCTGGGGAGTGGATAGGATTGAGGATCTTAAAGGATTTGCACTTAGGAAAGGGGTTCAATAACCACATAATCACAGAGAAAACAATAAATATTGCAGTACGCGCTTAAAATAAAATCTGTCACTTCAAGCATGTATATCTAATATGTATCTTGCTGCAGCTTGCTTGCTACTCTTTGTTCATTTCTTAGACTAAGTCAAGTTTATGCATTACGCACTTGGGTGTTAATTATCATTTGTGTATATATATATATATATATATATATATATATATATATATATATATATATGTAAGCCTCTCACTAGGAAGTTGTTGTTTGCTGCTGTGGCGACCTGTGAAGCTTGGACGAGATTCTTATTCTATTTGCTGCTAGCTTGTGAATTTGCAGTATCGCTAATGCTCAATAGTACTGTGAAGTTGGAATAATAAACCATGTTACTCATATGTTCTTTTACTCAGCTTGTTTATAGTCTGGACTCATCTTACTTTGCGTTATATAATAAACTTCCTTTTTATTCCATTACGCTTTTACTTAAGGTTAACGACAGGTCTTTTTAGTACAATTGCACTGCGTTATCAGTCTGTTCATGCTTAATCCTAGGTATCTGTTCACTTCAAAGAGATGTTATTTTATCGCTGGCACAGCACTGTGCTGGAATTTACAAGTTAAATCTACCGACTGTTTTACGCTAACAGGTGGTGCCTTATTTACGTCACATTTGAAAATAGGGAATAACCTCATGGGATCGAATCTTCTCACACAACTTTCCTCCTTTGTCTGGACGTTAAGTATTTCCTTTCAAAACAGGTCACTAATTTGTGCTCGATTAAATTTCACTTTCTAATACTAAGCACTTATAATCATTATTTTCATATTACTATTAAGCGAGAGAAGTGCATTATTAGCTCCTTCCTGCTCATTTTCAAATTACTATTTAACGAGAGAAGTGCTTTATTCGCTCCTTCCTCTTTCCTCCTTTTAGTACCTCGGGGCTAATTAATACCTATCGAGTACATCATTTTTCTTACATACTAACTTATAACTAAAATTGAAAATCGCCTCTAGGACATGTCCTCCTATTTACATAAAGATTATTCATCTAAATACTTGCCTATAACTTATTCTGTATTTTATTTTCCAGACGCGTTGTTTTAATACATAAGGTTTCCTTTTAGCACCAGTTAAGGTCCGTAGTCAGTTCAGTTCAGTTCTTGTCACTCATTGGCTAATCCTGATCTCCAATACCTTAGAATTTCCTTACAGCTTAAATTAACTTAATTCCTGGCGTTATAAAATTTTCTTAAATCATGATGGTGGAACAATCCTTTGATTTTATTCGTGGCAGGGTCAGATAACAAATAGCTACCAATGTGTGGTTTCCTCATTATCACAAAGGGACCTTCATAAATGTGATGCCACTTACGATTCATCTTTAACATCAGGGATGGTTTAAAGTGAGTCCTGACTAATACCTTTTCTCCTTCTTTGAAATCTATAACTCTGTTTACCTTCTTATCAAATGCCTTTTATCGGAGGTTAGCATACGTTGTCAATGATATGAGAGCTTGCCTGATTTTTGCGTCTAGGTCTAATTCGTTGTCTTGTAACTTTGGAAGGGGGTCTACCCATTCATTCCTTTCTTTTGATCTTGACATTAACTCATGTGGCGTGAATCCGGTCGACAGATGAGGAAGGTGGTTTACAATCAATTCGAAAGGTGTTACGAAGTCTACCTGCTTAGATTGCTTATTCGGAATGTACATCCTTATAAATCTGTTAAATTCTTTGAAGATTGCGGTCGAAACAGGGATATCAAAATTTGTTTGATTCCATGGCGAGCAAGAAATGCACGCCACGGGCGTGGTGTGAAATTTGAAGCATTATCGGCCAAGATTGATTCTGGAACCCCGAATCGTGGGAAATAATCATTTTCAATGCGACGAATTATCGGATTTGCACAAGAAGATTTCACTGCGTACAGTCTTATGTGCTTAGTAAAATTGTCCAGGATTGCTAGTAAGTATTTAGCGCCTCCCCTAGCGGTGGGTAGTGGACCTGCCAAATCAATACTAAGAAGCTGGTTTGGCATTTCAGCAATTATTGGATTTAGTGGGATTAAAGTGGAAATGTTTAAGGATTTTGCCTTGTGACAGAGGACACAGTTTCTCAATAATTTATGGATTCTCTGATGTAGATTCGGAACATAACAGTAAGTCTAGATTATCCTTTTACATTTTTCTGGGCCATAGTGACCCCATGAAATGTCAGTGTACCACAGAAGATGTTCAATGAAATTTCGAGGGATGCAAACACACCACCTCTCAGATGATTCAGATGTCTTATGAAATAGCACTTGGTTATGAACTTTATAAAACTTGAACAACTTGTGGGCTGGATTTTCGTGAAGAATTTGTCTAACCTTTTTCCATTTTGGACCTGTATTTTGAAGAATCTGAATCTGCCTACATAACTGAAGAAAATACCTTCTGTGAATTGGATATTTCATTAACAAAACTTTATAATTAGACATTTGTTCAACCAGTTCGCTGGTTTCTGGTAAGCCCTCAGGTGAGCGAGAAAGTGCGTCTGCTATAACATTATCTTTACCTTTTATATATACAATGTCAAAGTCATATTCCTGCAGGAATAAGCACAATCGAGTAAGACGGGCATGTTGCAACCTGCATGAAAGGAGGAATGATAAGGCTTGATGGTCTGTATAGACTTTAATTTTTCTTCCATAGATATAACAGTTAAATCACCTAAGAGCCCATACTACGGCTAGTGCCTCCAACTCCGTAACCGAATAAGACTTTTCACACTCTGATAACACTTGACTCGCAAAGCTGATAATTTGGATTTGCTCGTGTCAATTTACTAATTGAATCTGGAAAAGACAAGCGCCGATACCCACAAAGGAAGCGTCTGCAGTAATACAAAATTCCTTATCAATCTGAGGATGATGGAGAATGTTACTGTTAACCAGACTGTCTTTAATTTTCTGAAATCCGTCTTGGCATTCCGGCGTCCAATTCCAATGTGAATTCTTTTTTAAAAGGTTGTGAAGAGCGGGATTGTTCAATACCTGATTGGGAACAAAACGTCTGAAAAATGACGTAAGATCGATAAATCCTTTCAGTTGCCTTTTTGTAACAGGGGTTGGAAAGTTTTTTATAGCAGACAATTTTTCCGGGTCAGGTTTAATTCCTTCAGGGGTGATGATGTGTCCTAAAAATTTAATTTCACTTTTTCTAAACTTGGATTTCTTAAGATTTGCTTTAACACCATACTCTCTGAATTGTTGAAATACCTTTTGCAGAAGGGCCACATGATCTTCACAGTTTTTCGATGCTATAAGAACGTCATCCACATAGACTGTTACCTCGTCTAAAAGTTCAGGACCTAGTACATAGTCAAGGGCAGAAATAAAAATTCCGGAACTCACATTTGGTCCAAACGGTACAACTTTGAAATTGTAAGATCTACCTGGAAATATAAACGCAGTGCACTTCCTAGACTCCTGCGCAAGTTTTGCTTGCCAGTAACTACTTTTCAAATCAAGGGTGCGCAAATACTTAACTCCATGAAACTTACGCAGATGCTCTTCAAGAGCCTCTGGTCTCGTTCTTGTGGGTACTATAATTTTATTGATGAATCTTGCATCTAAGACTAGCCTTACGCTACCATCTGATTTTAGTACAGACAATAAAGGACTCGAATAAGGTGAATGAGATACTTCTATCACATTCCAGCGTAACATTTTACCTGATCTCGCACTTGACAGCTTCGCGTCTCGCATATGGAATGGAATAGCTTGTTCTACAGTAGGTTGAATGGGGCAGGACATCCATTCGATATTCAAAGCCTTTTATTAGTCCAGGTTTCTTAGAAATAACTTGAACGTAATCTGTTAACAAATTGTAAAGCTCATTCTTCTGTTGTTTGGATAATTCAGTGGACTCATTAGCTTTGCCGTATAATTCATTCTGACCGAGAATTAGGTCTTTATACTCATCGTCATTAACACTTTCAAGATCTGTCATGTCTTCTGTCAGACGGTACTGTTGTCTTTTAGTCCATGGCCGTACTACTATTTGAAGCACCCCAAAGTTTGTCTTCACCTTACTTCTTAACAAATTCACAGTTACTTGTTGCTGGCTCGCTGCTAGAGTACAGATTCCACGCTCGATGTCAATTTTAGCTTTCGTCTGCCTCAAGAATTCCACACTCAGGATACATGGCACTGATAGGTTTTTAACAATAAGAAAAATGCACGTTACTGAAATAGACTCTTGGAAGTGATAAAACTTTGCATACAGAGGATATTTGCTTAAATAAACATAAAGATAAGACATTTATATTAGCTCCTGTATCTACAATGGCTGTTCCAAGTATGTTGGCAATTGATACTCTTATGGAAGCTTGAACTTGTTCGTCCCATACGTCATCATTGTCTTTCGCCTCAGTGTCTGCTACTAGATCATCCCGTAAGTTTGTCTTTTTGTCATACCTAATTGCTTTAATTTGGTGTGGACTAAGGGACAGGGTGCCCCCATTCAAACCTGCAGCATCCTCTAGGAGGCTCAAAGGTGCTACTTTTAATTTTCCGCTCGACGCTTACTTTCCTGCTGATTTATATTTCTTAAAGTTTCTTCCGTCTGGAACTGGTGTTGGTTTTGTGGTACGAACTCGGTTGGAAATGGATCTTGTTGTCCTGGCGTATTCGCTTGCACATAATAATAAAGCGTATTATGCGGGCGTTTAGGCTTCAGACTTCCCGAAGGTCCGTTCGCTTGTTGCGTGAAGTGTATATTTTGTGGCAGAAAGGTATTTTGCTGTGGCTTGTGTTGATTGTAACCGTTACTGAAAGGTGTACGTTGGCCTCCACCTTTATTAAGCCATTTATTTCCTTTCCACTGACGATTTGAATCGTAAGACTAATCGTTTTGATAATTACCGTTGATCGATTGCGTGTTTCCATATTGCTGGGGCTGTGTATTATAAAGTGCATTTCCGTACTGAGGTGGTGACGAATTATATATTGAATTGTATTTCTGGACGTTATTGTTGGAGTACGTAGTGTGTTTATTTTTGAAACCGTTGTGGGGTTGGTACTGGCCGTCGCTGTGACGCGCTTTCGCTCGGCCACCATTGTTGCCTGCGTATTCTGTATTGTGCTGGCCGCCTGCACTGAAGTGGGCGTTGCCAACATCAACTCTAGTGTCGTCGTCAATCAGATCTAACGAGTCTAACACAGATAGGAAGGTGTCCGTATCGTCCTCAGACACGTTTACTAACCTTTCTCTGATCACAATCGGTAGCTTAGTTTTTAGAATCATAATAACGTCTTTGGTGGTGATCGGCGAATCCCAGAACTTGATTTTCGCTAAATACTTTTCAAAATATCTTCTCAAACTACCGCGCTTACTGTTAAACATTTCGGCGTTGTAAACCTCTTTTCTCAGGCGCTGCTGCACACCAGAACTCCAGAATTTAGCTAAAAACATCTGTTCAAACTCTTTGTAACTTTTACAAGAGTCGACCATTTCGGTTCCCCATAAGGCAGCATCGCCTACGATAAATCCAGTAACGAACTGAATTCGCTGGCGGTCACTCCAGCTATTCAGGAAAATTCCTGAAAAATTTCGGAGGAACACTGTAGGATGAATTTCTCATTTCTGTGGGTGAAAGGTCGGAAAAACACGATGTTTGATCACGGTTTCCTCCTGCATCAAACAGACAAAAGTGGGTGGGCTGGTACTCTGGTTAAATTGTGCTTCTATGGAACTATGAGTTTGAGCATCATCAAATGGTGAACGGTAATGTACCTGCTGTTGTTCATTACATCGTGGTGAATTATTCCACTCTCCAGACATGGGAGGTGGGGAATTTTCAACTTGACATTTTAGTGTACGAACTTCATCAACTATCTGTTGACGCCATTCAGGTAAATCTTGAGCTAACGTTCGTCTTATCTGGCCTAATTCTGACATCACCGTGTCTCCTGTTTTTCCAGGGGCTGCTAATATTTCAAAGGTCACGTTTTTGACAGTTTCCCTGAGTTCGTTCTTGACCTTGTTTTCTATGAATCCGTCTTTGTCTTTAATCCACTCTTGGTAGTGGTCGGACAATGCTTCAGCATGTGCCTTAACAGTATTCTTTATTTGATCCTCTACATTAAGAGTCTCAATCTGTTTGGAAAGATCATCAACAACATTCTCGATCGTGTCTACTGCGGTTTAACTCCTTTGACCTCATCAGAGATTGCAGTATAATCTTCTTTTAAGGTCGCAGCTTGTTTTTGATATTCCATCACTTTTGAATTTATCTCTCCCTTGGCTGCTTCGATTTTGTCATCTAACCGTTTTGAAATATCCTCTATTTTTGACTCTACTTGTGTGTCAATTTCTAGCCTCATGGTCGTGATCTGACTACTGATTTGGCTTTGGACATTACCCAACAGGGTATTTAAATCAGCTGTTATGCCTGCCTTTAGTTCGGTCTTTACCGAATTTAACCGTGTATTTAGGTCACTTATCTCCGTTTGCAGATCTGTTTTTACTGAATTTATGTCTGCTTTTATTGAGTTGCACAGATTTTTCTTCGCGGGCCTTTTCATCTATTTTTTCCTCCTTTTCACGTTCCTGTCTTTGCGATTCTCTCTGTCTTTGACTTTCGAACTTGCGTTCCAATATTGCTTCGATCATTACGACCGAGTCATTTTTTTCAAAAGCGGGAATAGTTTGCACACTAGGACCAGCTTCTAAAACTTCGGTCGAGGCTGCTTCTGCCTCCGCTCGTGTACCTATCGCGCGTGATCGTAATGGATAGTGAGGTCCATTCGCATCACCGCTGGCGTCTGCTTTTGTTTGTGTCCGCTGTTTACCGTCAGCCATGTTCATGAATTATTTGTCAAACGTCAAAATGCTACAGATATTGTTTGTCACTGCCGTCAGTCGTTTGTCTGTGACGTAGTGCTATGGCTTACTGGGACCTAAGATGAAATATTAACTCTGGGTAACAACTGACGTTCATGTACGCCAAGAAGACAAGATGGTTCCTACTAATTACAAACAAATGAAATATCATACGTTTTACCAGTTTTGAGCGTAATTATCTGCCATATCGTAACTTTTTTTTTGATGCACTGAGAACAATGCTACACTTTCATTGAATTTAACTACATACGAATGCACTATGGACAAATTGAAATAAAGCTGTTTCAAGGCAAGGGAAGACAGGTTTACATTCTGATCAACTCGAAAGATGCAACATCACTACGAAAGCTTGGCTACTGCGTATAAAAATTTCACTTACTATGGCTGTCTTGATGGTGATACGGCCGGATACTGGTGTTTTTTGGTAATTTCATCAATCGTCCTTTTGAATTAATGAAAAGGTTTTCCCACTTCCCTTTCTCGGTTGAATTGCATCCACGTGAAAAAATGAAGCAATTATTAGAACAAGCACTGAAAATTTTTTAACACATACATGAAATGATTTTTGATCAAGTCCCTGTTCGGGCGCCAAGTGTAGCGTTGCTCTTGGGGGACGAAAAGAAAAAGAACTGTTATTTATTTTTTTTTTTTTAAATTGTCGAAAAAGTGAATATTTTGGTGGGCCTCTTGGCAACAGAATCAGGGATTGATTACACTATTATAATAACATACGTTGAGCATTAAATACCTGAATAAGAGAAACATTATCATTTCTGTGCATTTTTATATTTCCGATGTAGTCATACGCGTATCAACACTAAGGGACCATAAGATTTATAGACTTTAAAAGAAATGCAACACTACACAAAAAAGTTGGTTCAGAAATAATAGGAAAACGATAATGTTCCTTCTGCCTGATGCTGCGTTCGGTCCATCAGCGTGATCGTAATTTCTGGTTATGAAGTAACACAAAATAACTATCCTTCAGGTAAATAATGAGGTGGAAATCATCAAGGTTATTTTACTAAAATAAGCACACTTATCTGTAACACATTTTTTAATGCTACGTAGCTTTTCATATTATATTACAATAGATGACCATTGTGGTTAAATACTTTATACATAACTGTCAAAATGTCCTCTTGATGCTGTCTTTTCGTAATCAGTTACAAGAAACTACATGTTTTCTGATTGGAAAAATAACAATTAGCATATTCACTCAATATTTTCACATAAAATATGAAATACAGTTGCGGAACGCAGCAAGCCCGCATCCGCCTTTCACAGAATACAAACAGTAAGAGGTGAGGCGCCAAAAGCCCCATTTGTCATGAAACAACAGAATTCTTTTTTATACCATTAATCGATACATGTACATAGAGTTTTACAGGAAGCGCGCAAGAACGGCAAAGATAAAGAATAATAGACTCTGTTGCTGCTATGCGATGGTTCATTTCTTTTACTTTACAATTATTCGATAACTTTACGCCATCAGGCATTTACTATTGAGCGTATATTAATGTTTGTGAGACGAAAATTACTAATATTACAAGTGCTGAAGAAACGAGGGCTTAAATGTGAAGCGCACCGTGGTCCCAAGTCGCAACAGTAAAAGCCCGCTCCCACATTATGTCGCCGCCGTGGACTTCCGTCGATCCACCGACAACGAGAGAACTAAGGTCTACGTAATTTTCGTAGAATGAAATTGTAGAAGGCTTACCAGTGACTTTGCTTTTCTCTGAAGTTGAACAATTAATGATTGGCACTTTATAATCGAAGTGTTGCTTCTACATTCCGCCCGACAATAACACCAAGTAGGTTCCTTCCTATCCTTACCTTATTGAACCGAGTGTATCACGCCATTATCAAGAGAAAATATGTTAATTATCAAAATATTTGCATAGACAATGAATAGTAAATTTCAGACTCTTTTGTACGATTGGGTATCGTATTTAATTGTTGCACTTAGTAAGCTTACGCCAACCGCAGTAACTTAATAATAGACTGAAGTAATAAATTTGATTATTAAGTTTTATTTCAATGCATATTCAGCTGAATTTAGTTCAAGGATATTTCATGAAAGTATAAAGCTTATTGCGCCTGACAATCGCCCAATTAACGAATTATCATTCAAAACATAGTTAATCAATTATTGGCAATATATTTCATTATCAGTAGATTAGACTGTGCAAATTACGTAATTTTAAAGACAGAGTGACAGTCCATTATTCAAAATCTCGATAGATAATTATGTGTTGCCAGCATTGCACTTAGCTGACAAATTATGAACAAAATAATTATCAAAATGGTTATTGAAAGTTCACCATTAATGTTTAAGTGTAGTTAGATTGTTATGACATTATTTTAGATGACTACAGAGCCTGACACAGCACTTACGTTTAAGTTCCCGTACCACCTGCTGCGCTACAAACAGGTAAACTTTATTTTTGACACTTTTATTCACGTACTTAACAGTACTGTTGCTCATCAGTTGAGCAGGCGACCGATTTTTTAATTGCTTTTACAACTTAATCATTTCTTTCGGCAAAATTTTCACTAGCAAAATTTATTTCCAAATTATTTACATTATTTCATTTGCCGATAGTTTTTGAATGAAATTACTCATTCAATAACTATCAAGTTATAACGTCTCCTATTTCCCGCGGAATAACATTATTTACTTCTTATTCGGATACCTTATCCCGACATGGGTCAAAATTCATAATTCACGGTCATTGTTAACTTGTAATTTCCCAAATCCCGGGAAGCAGGGGGGAGTTATACGTCCCCCAGAAAACGACTGGATGTGTACGTGTCCACCTCCTGATGCCATGAACGAGATGAAGAAGGCGACGACTGTTGCGATGTGGGCGGATCCAATTCCATCGGTCGGACGAGAGGCGGTGGAGGAGGCGAAGGTTCTGTCTCCACGGGGTCGCCCCGCGGTGTCGTGATGACACCCTCTGGCGGCTGCTGTGGCCGCATAGGGGTCCGTGAATCCGGGTTTAAGAGACACTGAAAGGTCATTGTGCACATGACAGTGGCGAAGCTCATTCTGATGTCGGCACTGCATCCCGTCGGGACCTGTAACAAGGTATATGCAGACGCCAGGTCGACGGACGGTCACGCCTGGCGCCCATGGCCTGCAGACGCTAAAAACCCTGTAAAAGACAATATCATGCGGCACGAAGCTACATTTGCGAACTTCCTTCGGCGCCAGAAGCTGTGGTGGGTTGAGCACGTAGAGCAGCGACCGATGGCGGTAGCCGTGGAGGAATTCCACCGGCGATGGTCCATCTAGTGAGTGCGAACGATAGTAGGCGAGAAACAGCTGCACTTCTTACTAATCCCTGGTGTGTGGAGAGGAGCTTGGCCCTCTACTGCTTGAAGCCTATGTCAAAACGTTCCGCTTCGCTGTTTACTGTGGGTGAAACGGTGCACTAATGAGGTATTGCAAGCCATTGTGTTCACAGAATGTTTCAAATTCAATCGATGTGAACTGACGGCCGTTGTCTGACACTATGACTTCAGGTAAACCTTCTAGGCAAAAAATAGAGGAAAACACCTGAATTGTGCTACGTGACGTTGTTGAGGTCACTGGCACAGCAAAAGGAAACTTGCTATACGAGTCAACCACAATCAACCAACGAGTGTTCCAAAAAGGTCCTACAAAGTTCAAATGGTTCAAATGGCTCTGAGCACTATGGGACTTAACATATGAGGTCATCAGTCCCCTAGAACTTAGAACTACTTAAACCTAACTAACTGAAGGACATCACACACATCCATGCCCGAGGCAGGATTCGAACCTCCGACAGTAGCGGCCGCGTGGTTAGAGGCTGAAGCGCCTAGAACCGCTCGGCCACCCCGGCCGGCCTACAAAGGCTATGCGCACATGTTTCCATGGTGCCTGCGACTTAGGTCAAGAAGAGAATTTCTGTGACGGAGCGGACTGATTTTCCGCACATGCGTGATACTGTGACGTCATCTGTTCTATTTGGATGTCCATACCCTGCCAAGTACAGCGTCGACGCGCTAACCATTTCGTACGAACAATCCTCCACTGTCCTTGGTGAAGTAACTGCAACACTTCTTTTCGAAAAGCTTTAGGGATCAACACACTTGACTATCCACTGTCATTTCGGACAAGAGTCACACCTTTCTATACAGAGAGGCTATGACGACGGGTAAAGTATCTCCGCACTACAGAGTTCTGTATGCTATACAAAGAACAAGGCCAGGATGTAGGAATATACATTAACACAATTTTTAGATCTGAATCACCTTTCGTGATCTGAGCAATTTTCCAATAGTTCAGCGGGAAAGATTGAAGCATTTCAGAATCGTGACAACAAGAGGCAGCTGAAGCGTCAAAGTCTGTACCAGGGCCAATCTGGAGACATGAAAGTGCGTCAGCATTACCATGTTGAGCTGTCAATCTTGTAATGGTATAGAAAACAACCAAACCTAACTTCGCAGTTATTGGGCAGTTCGTAAAGGAACAGATTTCGTTGGATGAAACAAGGACTGCGAAGGCTTGTGATCCGTCACTAAGGAGAATTTTCTGCCATACAAATAGTGGTTGAATTTGGTGACACAATACACAATAGCCAGGTCCTCTTTCTCAATTTGTGAATAGCTGCACTGAGCTTTTGACAACTATTTCGATGCGAAAGCGATAGGCCCGTCTTTAACACCATTTCTGTGCAAAAACACTGGACGAATTCCGTAAGAGGTAGCGTCAATTTGCAAGACCATTGGTTTGTCAGAATCAAAGTTAAATAAGCTTCGATCATTGAGCAATGCATCTTTGAGTGTTCGAAAAGGTCCATACAAAGGGGACATTCTTTCGACGCAAGCGATGCAATGGAGCAGCCGTTTGCGCAGGATTAGGTATGAACCTAATATTATAGTTCATTTTCCTAAGACTGACTGCAATTCTGTAACATTGTGAGGACCTGGCAAATCTCGGTGGATAAGAAATGTGACTGAAGAGGGTGTACAGCCTGACTGTTTATGACATAACCAAGATACTGTAACATAGGTTTACAAAAGTCACACTTGTCCAGCCTATACTTTAGTCCTGCGTCAGATAACACTCGAAACAAAGCACGTAAATTCGCGATATGTTCTTCACGTGTAGGACCTGTTACTACAATATCATCCAAATAGTTTGCACAGTTTGGTACTCGTGCAGTCAGCTGTTCCAAGTACCATTCGAAAATGGCGGGTGCGGATGCACTGCCAAAAGGCAAACGCTAATATTGAAACAAGCCCAAATGGGTATTTACGACAAACACTTTTTGAGATTCTTCATGGAGTGGTATTTGAAGATATGTGTCTCGCAAATCAAGTTTTGAAAAGAAGTGGTCATCGCTTAATCTGTCCATGAGATCCTCTGAGCGTGGCAGAGGATATCTATCGGTCGCAGTTTGTGGGTTGACTGTAGACTGAAAGTCAGGACAGAGGCAAATGCGACCTGAAGGTTTGGGGAGAAAAACCAGTGGACTTGCCTGTAGAATAGCTTGTATAGGCGCAATAGCTCTGCTATCTTGCAATTCTTTAAGTTCAGCCGTGACTTTGTCCCGTAATGCAATGGGAACAGTTCTGGCCTTTCAGAATTTCGGCTGAGCATTGTCTTTCATAGTAATATGCGCAACGAAGTTGTTAGCCTTACCTAAACCTTCAGAAAAGTGTTCCAGGTATTCTTTTACCAAGCCACCTACACTGTCTTTAGCATTGAATGCAGACACTGACAACACAATGTCCTGAATGTTAAAGCCAAATAAATAAAGTCAGTCAAGGCCAAATATGTTTTGACAATCGCGTGATTACATCACTGTAAAAGTCACTGTTCGCCTATGTGAATAATGTACATTTTCCAAGAATGGCAATTTTATTTCACACATAAACCATCACTTACGTGCTAGTTTTAGACAGCATGGGGAGCCTAACAGATTTTATGTGTGACGACTTAGTAATGTGACACAGGCTCCTGTGCTCAACTGAAATTTCCCACTTTTCCCGCAAAGAAGTAAAGAAACAAAAAGTTTGTTTCACTGGCATAGCACTGAAGAACCTGCTAGCTTGCCAGTTTTGCGAATGCCTGTTGCAGACTTTGAATATACTGCATTACTAACATGGGAGCTGTGTCTAGATTTTTGTGAGTGGGCCGAATTCTTATGTTCGTTCCGTTGGAAACATATGCATTGTACATGTCCTTTCCTACCACAAATGTAACACTGAGCTTGTCGGAATGGGCAGTCTTGGAGTTAGTGCCGTGAATAACACTCAGGGCAAGACTTCATTCTGTTCGCCTGAGTAGCCACCTGTTTAGCAGACTGCTTACGCAGCCTGAAGCGTTGTTTAATCAGCGTGGCGAGCGCAAGCTGCCGCTGAATGGGACAGTC
This sequence comes from Schistocerca piceifrons, assembly GCF_021461385.2. NCBI lineage: Eukaryota > Metazoa > Arthropoda > Insecta > Orthoptera > Acrididae > Schistocerca > Schistocerca piceifrons. The sequence goes on along the minus strand of NC_060140.1, from coordinate 783,003,753 downwards.
GCAAACAAGGGACTCTACCTGACAAATAGCTGGCTGCTCAAATTTATCGGCTGACAGTACACCTGAATCGTACTGGTCTAGTATTTGCTCTACCTGCTGAAATGATAGATTGGACTGTTTCCAAATCTGTCCTCTGAGTTTGACATCAGGTACATTGCATACGGTCGTATCATACCACATAACGTCTGAATATAAAGCACTGCAAGCACATTTGAATTTGCATTTCCTCTTTATGCCCCGAAAATCTGTTACCCACTCACAAATAAATTTGTTCTGACCGTTTTTTTTTTTTTGCAATTGAAGAAGTGATACCTACTTGCTACCACATTCAATTGTTGTTCGTAATAGTTAGTTAGCGAATCTACAACCTGTTCATACGCTAGTTCACACAGAGTGGCGTTAGGAAAATGTTTCTGAATTAGATGGAACACTGAAATTCCTACTATGGATAAAAAAATAAGGCTTCGGATTGTCGGAACCACTCGAGCCTTTCCTCTGCTTATTCACAAAGCTCGCGAAAAGGCGGTTTTGATGTAGGTGTGGCTGTAGGTGATGGTTGCTACGTTGGGTGGGCAGTGCTGGCCAGTAGCAGTTGCCCCTTGTTGAGATTTGCTGTGTCTGCAACTGAAACACCTGCATCAACTGTGCTGCATCTAACACTTGCGGCTGTGGCGCCTGAGTGGGGGGGATAAGTTGGGTGGGCATTTTGGAAGAGACAAATGCAAGAAACAGACCAGGTAAGCAAGAAAAAGAACTGCAAAAGCAAAGAAAACTTCTGCAACACCGACCTGGAAACACTAATTAGAAAAAATTATAGGAGACTGTTATAGCAAGAAGAAACCCCTGCAAACTAAAGACAAGGGAGAATTAATGCGCCAGCAAAACAAAAGATAATTCTGTGGCCGCGAGGCACGCGGTTTGTTTGTAAATCCTTGTCGTCAAGGCGGTGTCCTGCTATCTCGTGTAATACAGGGTGTCTAGGAAGCTGTTTTGTCGGATAGCTAAACAACACACAAGCAAATCATATTAATGGAGTTTATTACAGTAACTGCATCGACAATACTAAACCTAGCGGTTGTACAATGATGTGTCGCGAGCAATTGGCCACAAGCAAGTAATAAGTGTCCCTCGGTGTATATAATTTCCATGTAAGCAATTAATAACAGATCACCCAAGTTCATGTCTCCTAGTACGGGTCTCCTAGTACGGCTGAGGTTAGGCGGCGCGTCCCTTTTATTCGTGTAGAGGCCGCTCCTGTCGTGGTGACGTCCTACTCATCGTGCTATTGGCTGACGTCGTCTCACAGCCCTCTCTGCTGTATTATTCTTGATATTCGTGCCGGTTCTTGTCGTTACGCCGCTACACAGTGGAAATGCGACACCTAGGCCACGTGTAATACAGATATCGCATTATGAGAATGAGATTTTCACTCTGCAGCGGAGTGTGCGCTGATATGAAACTTCCTGGCAGATTAAAACTGTGTGCCCGACCGAGACTCGAACTCGGGACCTTTGCCTTTCGCAGGCAAGTGCTCTACCAACTGAGCTACCGAAGCACGACTCACGCCCGGTACTCACAGCTTTACTTCTGCCAGTATCTCGTCTCCTACCTTCCAAACTTTACAGAAGCTCTCCTGCGAACCATGCAGAACTAGCACTCCTGAAAGAAAGGATATAGCGGAGACATGGCTTAGCCACATCCCCCAGGCGTCATCTTCGTGGTGTAGCAATTTTAATGGCCATTAGTGTATTAAGTATTTTCCATACATAGAAGAAACTTGTATATTTTACTCATATTTGGCAAGGTTAATATGACTTTGTGAGTATAAACCTACTATACATTTTCGCAGGTGTCATTACGTAGAGAGACCGCCGCCACAAAGCACGCCACCAACTCGACAGCTGACCGCTTTCGACCGCCGTGTGCATCCGGATGGCCACTCAACAGATGTAGGGCGGGGGAGATGTTTGGGGGCTGGGGGGATATAAGTCACACCCCGTCCTGCCCCAGGACGTTAGTTCAACGCACCTTATGATGGTGACAAGGTTGCTCCTCAAAACTACAAAATATTGTGATCGCTGGACATTAAGTACATCTGTGGACTGTTTTGTCGTAAAATACGCTATGAAGAACTACATAATCATATCAGCTTAATGTTGGCTGATGAGCTATTTGACAGTTTGATACAAATAAACAACAGCGTATCCATTGATCCTCCTATTATTCCATTTATTTTCGTATATGATGGAGCATTATTTTCCTTAAAACAAAATATTACAGAAATGAAGCATACTTTGTGTATTCTACGAGAACAATACTTCTTTACTTTTATGCTGTGCTCTCTGACTGTGAAAGCAACTTTTTCTTGTACTTTTGTCAATAAATGTTCATCGAAATGACGGAGTTATAAAGCCTTTCGTGGAAGTTGTCCAAATTTATTTCAGTTTCTCGTACTGCTTTTGGAGAAAATAATGAACAATAGCATAATGTTGTAGAAAACGGTAGGATTGGATGACCCGCTACTGTTGATACCACCACAAAATTATATTAATATCTAGTGAACATTTTATTTTTCGAGGAGATTTCCGACTGAGTCTTACCTAAGCTTCACCGTTCCTGGTTGATTCCTGGTGTCTTGTCGGTCGGGGTGGCCGAGCGGCTCTAGGAGCTACAGTCTGGAACCGCGCGACCGCTACGGTCGCAGGTTCGAATCCTGCCTCGGGCATTGATGTGTGTGCTGCCCTTAGGTTAGTTAGGTTTAAGTATTTCTAAGTTCTAGCGGACTAATGGCCTCAGAAGTCCCATAGTGCTCAGAGCCATTTGAACCATTTGAACCTGTTGTCTTATCGCAGACGGCACCGAACCTTCCTTACCTAAGGGTTTTCGAAGTACTTCGATATACTTCTCATAAACGTGCTAAATTTTAGTATTTGTGTATGATGAATGGTAACGTGGAAGGCAGAAGGAAAGAAGTTTACCCTTTACTCAGTGGACGGACGGCACTATAACCATAACGGCATTACACAGCAGCTGCTCGAAAGTTCGGAAACCAACCCATGGTGAACAACAATGAATGAACGTAGAAATGTCATGCTGCCGCACCTCTCTGTTTATCAGATTAACAATAGGAGAGCTTGTGACGACAGTACAATCAGGCGTAACACAAATTCGATAAAGTGGACTAGCGTGTATTCCAGGAAATTGTCCCTTTTCACCGAAATCAATTTCGATTCCTCGCAGGCTAATGACCAACTCGCGGGGCAGATAACTACGGGCTTGTCGGCCGTGATGGACATAGCAATTAGCTAATCGTGATTGACAACAACACGCCATCGCCACCTGCATGGCAAACAGTATTCACCGTGACAACATAAACGGATAGCAGTCGCAGCGGTCAATCCCTATCTAAATGACGTACATCGCTGAATATAAAAGTACACAGTGAAGCCTATAACTCCGACTACCACTTTTGTACCGTGTGCAAACTAGCGAAGTGAATTGTTAGTACCCATAATAGTATCTGGTGTGATTTGCATTTCTTTGCGCTCCACAGAATGATACCGTTGCTCAGAAATTCCCTGTGATTGAGACTTATTAAAAAAAGAAATAAAAATGTTATATGCAGTTCAGAACCGACAAACTTTTTCAGCCAGTCGAAGGAAATTTTGGGAATGGAAGATGTGATATTGATTTGTTCCTTGGTGTTCATAGCTTGTGACTAAGCGTGTGCAATGCTTTATGGAGTTTTGTAGGTGGGTGTATTCAGCAGCCAAATAGTTGTTAAAATTCATGGTGGAAAATTCAGCTGTCCTTTATTTTGCATGGAAACCAGTAGCGAATTGTGCAAAGTAAAGGACAGCTGAAGGTTTCACCGTGAATTTTAACAAAGCGGAATACTGTAACCGTGGTTTGAGGCAGAACACTTTAGAGAAGCCAGACAGACAGCTGGCAAGGTGGGCTGACACAGCAAGAACTTCCACCCCTGTCTTAACAGAAGGACCATTTAGCAGTCTCCAGCCTCAAAGCCACTGCCAGGCCTGCTGTGCTGCCAACACAGCAACACACAGGAGCCACATTGTAACAGTGGTGACCTGGATTACCACACTCATTGCCTGACACTGCACTGATACAATGGCCAATTTGGTGAAGAATGATTCGTTTTTTCAGAACAGATGTGGAACAAGCCACCATAAATACCGCCTGCTTCAATTATGCAGTGTCTTCACCATCCACATCCAGTGCTGAGAGGTATTCCACGCTAGTCATCGATGTGACCAGCCTGATGTTACTAGATACTGCGTCCGCTAGCTGTGGAGCTATGACTTACGTCCACATGCCTAAGTCCAGATGCATAAGTCCATATGCATAAGTCCAGATGCGTAAGTCCAGATGCATAAGTCCAGATGGGTAAGTCCAGATGGGTAAGTCCTGATGACTAAGTCCAGATGCGGCGAGGAGCTGAAATTGTGCCCTAGTGCCTTCTAGTCAGAGGGCCACCCATTGATTGATTACCGCCATCTTCAAGCCGCATACCCAGGGGTCCACATTTCACAACTGGGGCTGACTTGCTGCCACACCACCGCCTTCTTTCTGTGTGGGCACACTCTACTTCTGTGTGCTTGCCTCTGCTGACCGCTATCGCAGCATCCTGTACTTGGGTCCCCAGTTCTCCTCATCAGTTGATAGTCACTTGTGCTGCTCTGCCAAGCTGCTAACAACGTCATCACAACTAGTAGTGGGTTATCTGATTACGTTAACCATTGTGTCTTCTGACACAACTGGCATCAGAAGTGTTCAGTGGATTTATGTCGACATCAACAGTATGCCCCCCTTGAACCATGGACCTTGCCGTTGGTGGGGAGGCTTGCGTGCCTCAGCGATACAGATGGCAGTACCGTAGGTGCAACCACAACGGAGGGGTATCTGTTGAGAGGCCAGACAAACATGTGGTTCCTGAAGAGGGGCAGCAGCCTTTTCAGTAGTTGCAGGGGCAACAGTCTGGATGATTGACTGATCTGGCCTTGTAACATTAACCAAAACGGCCTTGCTGTGCTGGTACTGCGAACAGCTGAAAGCAAGGGGAAACTACAGCCGTAATTTTTCCCGAAGAAATGCAGCTTTACTGTATGATTAAATGATAATGGCGTCCTCTTGGGTAAAATATTCTGGAGGTAAAATAGTCCCCCATTCGGATCTCCGGGCGGGGACTACTCAAGAGGACGTCGTTATCAGGAGAAAGAAAACTGGCATTCTACGGATCGGAGCGTGGAATGTCAGATCCCTTAATCGGGCAGATAGGTTAGAAAATTTAAAAAGGGAAATGGATAGGTTAAAGTTAGATATAGTGGGAATTAGTGAAGTTCGGTGGCAGGAGGAACAAGACTTTTGGTCAGCTGATTACAGGGTTATAAATACAAAATCAAATTGGGGTAATGCAGGAGTAGGTTTAATAATGAATAAGAAAATAGGAGTGCGCGTTAGCTACTACAAACAGCACAGTGAACGCATTATTGTGGCCAAGATAGACACAAAGCTCATGCCTACTACAGTAGTACAAGTTTATATGCCAACTAGCTCAGCAGATGATGAAGAAATAGATGAAATGTATGACGAGATAAAAGAAATTATTCAGGTAGTGAAGGGAGACGAAAATTTAATAGTCATGGGTGACTGGAATTCGTCAGTAGGAAAAGGGAGAGAAGGAAACGTAGTAGGTGAATATGGACTGGGGGGAAGAAATGAAAGAGGAAGCCGCCTTGTAGAATTTTGCACAGAGCATGACTTAATCATAGCTAACACTTGGTTCAAGAATCATAAAAGAAGGTTGTATACCTGGAAGAATCCTGGAGATACTAAGAGGTATCAGATAGATTATTTAATGGTAAGACAGAGATTTAGGAACCATGTTTTAAATTGTAAGACATTTCCAGGGGCAGATGTGGATTCTGACCACAATCTATTGGTTATGAACTGCAGATTGAAACTGAAGAAACTGCAAAAAGGTGGGAATTTAAGGAGGTGGGACCTGGATAAACTGAAAGAACCAGAGGTTGTAGAAAGTTTCAGGGAGAGTTTAAGGGAACAATTGACAGGAATGGGTGAAAGAAATACAGTAGAAGAAGAATGGGTAGCTCTGAGGGATGAAGTAGTGAAGGCAGCAGAAGATCAAGTAGGTAAAAAGACGAGGGCTAGCAGAGAAATCCTTGGATAACAGAAGAAATATTGAATTTAATTGATGAAAGGAGAAAATATAAAAATGCAGTAAATGAAGCAGGCAAAAAGGAATACAAACGTCTAAAAATGAGATCGACAGGAAGTGCAAAATGGCTAAGCTGGGGTGGCTAGAGGACAAATGTAAAGATGTAGAGGCTTGTCTCACTAGGGGTAAGACAGATACTGCCTACAGGAAAATTAAAGAGACCTGAGGAGAGAAGAGAACCACTTGTTTGAATATCAAGAACTCAGATGGCAACCCAGCTCTAAGCAAATAAGGGAAAGCAGAAAGGTGGAAGGAGTATATAGAGGGTTTATACAAGGGCGATGTGCTTGAGTACAATATTATGGAAATGGAAGAGGATGTAGATGAAGACGAAATGGGAGATAAGATACTGCGTGAAGAGTTTGACAGAGCACTGAAAGACCTGAGTCGAAACAAGGCCCCTGAGTAGACAACATTCCATCAGATCTACTGATGGCCTTGGGAGAGCCAGTCATGACAAAACTCTACCATCTGGTGAGCAAGATGTTTGAGACAGGCGAAATACCGTCAGACTTCAAGAAGAATATAATAATTCCAATCCCAAAGAAAGCAGGTGTTGACAGATGTGAAAATTACCCAACTATCAGTTTAATAAGTCACAGCTGCAAAATACTAACGCGAATTCTTTACAGACGAATGGAAAAACTGGTAGAAGCGGACCTCGGGGAAGATCAGTTTGGATTCCGTAGAAAGGTTGGAACAAGTGAGGCAATACTAACCTTACGACTTACCTTAGAAGTAAGATTAAGAAAAGACAAACCTAGGTTTCTAGCATTTGTAGACTTAGAGAAAGCTTTTGACAATGTTAACTGGAATACTCTCTTTCAAATTCTGAAGGTGGCAGGGGTAAAATACAGGGAGCGAAATTCTATTTACAATTTGTACAGAATTCAGGTGGCAGTTATAAGAGTCGAGGGGCATGAAAGGGAAGCAGTGGTTGGGAAAGGAGTGAGACAGGGTTGTAGCCTCTCCCCGATGTTATTCAATCTGTATATTGAGCAAGCAGTAAAGGAAACAAAAGAAAAATTCGGAGTAGTGATTAAAATTCATGGAGAAGAAGTAAAACCTTTGAGGTTCGCCGATGACATTGTAATTCTATCAGAGACAGCAAAGGACTTGGAAGAGCAGTTGAACGGAATGGACAGTGTCTTGAAAGGAGGACATAAGATGAACGTCAACAAAAGCAAAACGAGGATAATGGAATGTAGTCAAATTAAATCGAGTGATGTTGAGGGAATTAGATTAGGAAATGAGACACTTAAAGTAGTAAAGGAGTTTTGCTATTTAGGGAGTAAAATAACTGATGATGGTCGAAGTAGAGAGGATATAAAATGTAGACTGGCAATGGCAAGGAAATCGTTTCTGAAGAAGAGAAATTTGTTAACGTCGAGTATAGATTTAAGTGTCAGGAAGTCGTTTCTGAAAGTATTTGTATGGAGTGTAGCCATGTATGGAAGTGAAACATGGACGATAACTAGTTTGGACAAGAAGAGAATAGAAGCTTTCGAAATGTGGTGCTACAGAAGAATGCTGAAGATAAGGTGTGTAGATCACGTAACTAATGAGGATGTATTGAATAGGATTGGGGAGAAGAGAAGTTTGTGGCACAACTTGACTAGAAGGAGGGATCGGTTGGTAGGACATGTTTTGAGGCATCAAGGGATCACAAATTTAGCATTGGAGGGCATCGTGGAGGGTAAAAATCGTAGAGGGAGACCAAGAGATGAATACACTAAGCAGATTCAGAAGGATGTAGATTGCAGTAGGTACTGGGAGATGAAGAAGCTTGCACAGGATAGAGTAGCATGGAGAGCTGCATCAAACCAGTCTCAGGACTGAAGACCACAACAACAACAGTATCATCAGTACAGTAGGGTGTGTGCTGTAAGTGTATCTTTTCTGTGGTTGTATTACCTCCAAGTTTATGGTCCAACAGTTGTATTCGCAAATGTGTTTTAGGTTTCCACTCGTCACGCCGCTTATGACCTGGGTTTAAGGCAATTTAAGGAACATGCAAAAGGAAAACTATGATGGAATACAGCCACTGAGATGTGCACAACTATTGGTTTTGTAATTTTGAGACATCTCTGTCACTCAACTTCTGCTAATAGCCAATTTTGTAATGGTACAATTTCCCTAATAGCTATAAATTTTTTCTTATATGGGCCTATATTCAATTTGGGGTTACTGTAGAACAGGATACAGCCTGTCAGTTTTGACCAACGATGACAGAAGTCGCACACTCCAAACTCCATACAGAATCACACCCAGTGGCACATTTTATGTTCTGTAGACACAGGCATTTCGTGAATGCAGATGGGTTATGATTAGGTACAGACTAGGAGTAATGTTTCAGTGTTATGGTTAGCTGCATATATATTACTCCGCCGGTCGATGTGGCCGAGCGGTTCTAGGCGCTACAGTCTGGAACCGCGCGACCGCTACGGTCGCAGGTTCGAATCCTGCTTCGGGCATGGATGTGTGTGATGTCCTTAGGTTAGTTAGGTTTATGTAGTTCTAAGTTCTAGGGGACTGATGACCTCAGCAGTTAAGTTCTCAGAACCATTTGAAACATTTTTATTATTCCCATTTTTCGTTTCTCCTGTTATATTTCGTTGTGTATCGGATAAATGCTTCATAAGAAAACAGTAAGTTCCAACAAGAAATATGTACAATCCTAATTACAGCAGACAGCTCAGTTGAGAGCAGATAATACTGAACTGCATAAGCAGTTAAATTCTGTACAAAGAGCACCGGGCCCCATTCGGTTTAGCTGCTGCCCCTCTAAATTCCATTAATACTGACCTGCTTAGGCCTATCTCGAGTTTTATAGACAGGATAAGGAAAAATACTGAAACTACGGTATGTGTTATGTACCAAAGGTGTGGTATAGCAATACACGAAGCAAAATAATTGCAGATTCAATCGCGACATTTAAATAGGATGTCCAAAAGCAAAATAAGACTGTCATGACCTTTACAGATATAACATGGAAGATCACTGTTAATATCTATCAGCACTGTGTAGCGAGAAGCGAACTGGATCATTCTGCAGGAAATGGAACGTAGGGCATTAGATGCGTTCTATTAGATGCGATTCTATAGAGATGGCCACCTCATGTGTCAAAAATGGTGCAAACGGAATTTCTAAAGGACCTGGCTGACGATATTGGCGTAGCCACTCCCTGGATGAAATAGACGCTGTAATGAAAGTTGCCGACAGAATAAACGTTTTCTTTCATGAGATAAAATGCTATGGTTGTGGAAGTCGGCTCACGTTCGAAGAGACTGTCGCCAAACACAGTGTACAAAATGTTGCAAAGTGGGATATCGGGAATGAAACTGTGAAGGTAAAGACATAAAGGGAGAGGAAGGAAAGAAAAATTAATATTATAAGGATACAAAATAATTTCTTTTTAGAATTGTCTTTAAAGTTTTGTGTAACTCTTCTCGCTGTATTTTTGCAGGCCGTGTGGCAAGAATTATAACTGGCGTCCAATAAAGGTTACTTTTCCAAAGTTTTTCATGTTCCTGGAGGTGGCAGATTTCGCCGTTCTTCTACTAACGGTTTTATGTCGTGTACAATTCTCATTGAAGGCAGTCGGGATTTTTAGCTGTGATTCCTTCCCTTCAGTCATTGATTCATATTACTATACAAATAAACAATATTTCAAATTTTCTTTCAGTGTACTTCAATAAAATACACGAATTTTCTCATGCATTATTTAGAAAGGCACTACTTAAAGTGTAGCTCATGCGAAAACACAGAATAGGTAAATGAGACAACGCATTGACAAATGTTCATTTTAAGTAAGAATCATTTGCTATACAACTTTATACGACGTAATTACAGATTATTCACAAACATTTGTTTTCATCATCTGTCCTTGTACCATTTATCATTAATAATAAATTACCGGGATGAGATTTTCACTCTGCAGCGCAGTGTGCGCTGATATGAAACTTCCTGGCAGATTAAAACTGTGTGCCCGACCGAGACTCGAATTCGGGACCTTTGCTTTTCGCGGGCAAGTGCTCTACCACCTGAGCTACCCAAGCACAATTCACGCCCCATCCTCACAGCTTTACGTCTGGCAGTACCTCGTCTCCTACCTTCCAAACTTTACAGAAGCTCTCCTGCGAACCTTGCAGAACTAGCACTCCTGAAAGAAAGGATATTGCGGAGACATGGCTTAGCCACAGCTTGGGGGATGTTTCCAGAATGAGATTTTCACTCTGCAGTGTAGTGTCCGCTGATATGAAACTTCCTGGCAGATTAAAACTGTTTGTCGGACCGAGACTCGAACTCGGGACTTTTGCCTTTCGCGGGCAAATACTCTACCTGCAAGGTTCGCAGGAGAGCTTCTGTAAAGTTTGGAAGGTAGGAGACGAGGTACTGACAGAAATAAAGCTATGAGGACGGGACGTGAGTTGTGCTTGGGTAACTCAGATGGTAGATCACTTGCCCGCGGAAGGCAAATAAATTACCGGTTCATTTTTTAATGTATACATTATATCATTACATGCACAGCCTAATGAAAGAATAGAATGCATGCGTTGAACAATATGTATGATGATAAACTACAAATAGCCTTTATAATCACTGGAATGCTTTCTTGCTGCACATGGTAGCTGCTTATAATTCTGATACCCATGATAGCACAGCCCTACTGCCGTACGAGTCGGTTCATGGTAGAAAAAGGCCTTCACCATCTGAGCTAGTCAAATCAAATTAAGGAGATTAGTCAGACCGAAGTTACGAAAATACTGCGAACCTGTGCGAAATTTTGCAAGAACATTGAAAGAGATGCGGATACCGGTGCAAAGAATCCAACACAAATGCTCTTAGGCGAGAAGAAAGAGTGGGACAACATAACATTAAATTACCAGAATATCGTATAGATCAGTGGGTGATGCCGACAGAGCCGAAAGTAATAGGAAGAAATTCGCCACTCGATACACAGACGACTTCGCCAGTAAATTCCAAGTTACTGTTATCTACACATGCGACTAAGGTGTACGTAGGGCATACTCGTTCGTTTAGGGTCGCTTTGGATTCGTTGGCAGTCGTATCGGCGCCTTCCAAAAGGAGCAGAGGTGAAGAAGCATACAAGCACAATTCCGTACATGTTATAATTGCGAGAGTAGATGTAGTTTGCTAAGACGTTTTATTTTTACTTGTATAAATGATGTCAATGTAACAAAGAACATCAAATTACGAGAGCAAATTATCTTTCATGCATTTTTGCGAAGTACAATATAGGTGTTGATCGTAGAAGACAGACTTAGACAAAGAAGTAGCTGGGGGGAGTAATTAGACGCATTCTTCGGGAAAAAGTTTATTTGGTCACGTTTTATTTTTCTTAATATGAATTTTGCTTAAAGTGTTAATTTAGGATGTTCATTATTTTGTGATTGTACGTATAGTAGAGTGCGGGTTAATGGAAACCATTAGAACAGTTGTATTTTTGTTTCATGTATTTTTTATTGTTCCGTGTGTTATTGTGTCGTGTGTTTATTTGTTTAGTTGGTGTAGGGAGTTGAAGGCTTTCCTTAGTCTCATTTGGCATTGTACCTGATACGAAGTTTATTTCGTTGAAGAATGTTTGATTAGGATGCGCATATTTTGACTTGGAAGTAATACACACGGAATAGATTATGTGTAAGCCATCCCTAGTGGTCCAGACTGCCACAGAAGAGTGCTACTTACAATCATTCAGTAGAGGAGTAGGAGTAGATGGATGATCGCGGAATGTCCTGGCAGCGCTACACTACTTTCAGAGAGCACGTATGCACTAAACTTAGTCTTTCTACAAACCTGCAGCTGAAGGATACGAAACAGTTGCAACTGGAAGTTGGTGACATACTGTTGAACACCACGACTTGTGTTATCTCAGGAAGAGCTTTTCATCACACAGCTACCATAACAAAAGCTGCAAACGTAAACATAATGTATCCTTGGTTTTGCTAACCCGACAACACTCTAGGTACATTACCTCCCCAAAATCAGACCTATTTGAACAGTACCTTAGAACCTGACCACCGTAACGCTATGGACGAGCTAATAGCAGCACAGAAAGGACGCAGTAGTGCGGAGAAAATGCATCATCTCGTGCAGCAATACTGTAGTAGAATGAGATTTTCACTCTGCAGCGGAGTGTGCGCTGATGTGAAACTTACTGCCGGACCGAGACTCGAACTCGTGACCTTAGCCTTTCGCGGGAAAGTGCTCTACCATGTAAGCTACCCTAAGCACGACTCACGACCCGTCCTCACAGCTTCAGTTCTGCCAGTACCTCGTCTCCCAGCTTCCAAACTCCACAGAAGCTCTTCTGCGAACCTTGCAGAACTAGCGTTCCCGGAAGAAAGGATATTACGGAGATATGGCTTAGCCATGGCCTGAGGGATGTTCCCAGAGTGGGATTTTCACTCTGCAGCGGCGTGTGCGCTGATATGGAACTTGCTGGCAGATTATAACTTTGTGCAGACCGAGACTCGAACTCCGGACCTCTGCCTTTCGCGGGCAAGTGCTCTACCATGTGAGCTGCCCAAACTCGACTCACGACCCTTCCTCACAGCTTCAATTCTGCCAGTCCCTCGTTTCCTACCTTCCAAACTTCACAGAAGTTCTTCTGCGAACCTTGCAGAACAGTTTTAATCTGCCAGGAAGTTTCAATACTGTATTAGCCAACATCTCGACGTCATAACTGTAACTTTTTGAACCTCGGTTATAACTGTTTATGCGGCCCATTTTTATTAAGTCGGAGAACTGCCTACCCACTTGAAGTCCCAGTACACCAAGTACCAACTGAGTGCAGCAAGTAATTAGCAATTAAGTCAACAACCACAGAAGACTGTAATTCGGGATGGGTGGACATTTGTACAGAAATGTAAAAATACACGACATATCGTTAGGTAATTTTCAGAACCGATCTGAGACCGATTTATCGGACATTTCGTAGCGGGGAGGTGTGTATCCCAAGTGTTTTCTAACATGGCGTTTGTAACCAACGGACAAGCAAGCAGAGAGCAGTCACCACAGGCTGATGCAAGAGGCTTTAGAGAGGCCAGGGATACGAAATATGGACAAGGTGTTCTTCTGGGAGAAGCTGCAAGAGGACTGTACAGACGCAGAATGAGTCACCGCCTTGGCCTTACAACATGACGAATCAACAGATCGTTGCAGAGGTGACCTAGATTGCCTCACACCACTCCTGACACCCTGCCGCTACCATGGTCTACATCATACAGAATGATACTGCGTCGAAAACGACAGTGGAACGAGTCACGATAAACCCAACCCTTTTCAGCTATCCACGTCATTTATCAAACTGATGTTGGTCACCCAGCCTGTTTTTACTAGACGCCACCCTGTTATCTGCGAAAAAACTATGCCCAAGTCCAGATACTGCTCGGAGCTGAATTGGTGCCCTGGTGCTTTCCCGTGGGCTCGTCTCTGTGGCCCATTGTCACTGCTTCCTGCACTGAGATCCCTCCTTCGCCTCCACACTTGGGGAATACCTGTGCTGGAAACTATACGTGGACCAGCTAGCATGACCACCTTCCGCAGGGCCGTGGTTGTTGTGGGCTGCCCTTCTGCTTCGGGCCTGACGTTGTCCTTTCCTCGATGAATGCTGACAATGTGGCTTCACACCACTGCTGACTGCTCGCTGGGACCAAATTGGAAGGTTGCGAGCTGAGCTCAGCACATTACAGAACTCCAGGACTGGCTTACGTCCGAGGGCCCTGACAACAGCAACGCTCACTGCTGTGCTTTACGCAATGAATAAACGCATTACTGTTTAGTGCTTCTATGATTCGTCAGTCATATGGCTTCACGTATCTACTACTCTGTCAACCTTCTCACAGCCACAACAGAACCTGTAGTGAGGCTCCTCATTACACCAGCCTTCTTGACCTGATCTACAAAGACTCATTCTTGGAAGAATTCCGGGAAAGTGATGTACATCTGGAAACTGCACAAGTGACACTAGAGTTCTCTTCCAGCATTTTGAAATATTGTCAGAAAGCGTGACGACAGACATACAACTTAGAATCGCACTACTAGAATAATAATAGGTTGGAACAGCCCATATGAAAGTGTATCATAGATGTTCCAGGAAACGAAATGGGAATTCTTTGATGAAATGTGACATGTTAGTCACAAAATCCATAAATTTATGTAGAAAGATGAGCAATTGCCAGAGAAATATGATGATTTTATTATTTAGTGTTATTTGATATAAGTGCACACCTAATAATTTGGAGCATTTTACTCCATTTTCTGACTCCTGGTAATGTGCTGCGTCAGTTGGTGGTATAACTATATGTTGTACATAACTGAAAATAATTTCTTATTTATAAATTTAGGGAGAGCCCATTTTTTTTCAAAACTACTTTATAATTCCTTGGAAAATATAGTTTATCATGCCTTCCGTTGCTTTTTCTGTAATAGGATTTATTATTACACTAGTAACACGTGCAAAATATACAAACTTTGCTTTTTGAATATCAAGTCATTCACCTATATGAGCAATAAAAGTGGACCCAATACCGAATCCTGTGGGACTCCATTTGTGACTGCCCAATGCACTGTTAGGTGCTTGCGGAGTATATGTGTGGATATTAATATGTCTAATCAACTTACTAAGACGTTTATTGGGTGTTTCAAAAACCTTCGAGGTGATGTACGGGGTGCATGAAAAACGAATTGAGAATGGAAGCTACGTGAAGAAACGACAACCAGATGCACTAGAAGCACCAATATCCTGGCGTAAATCCACTTAAAACTTGGACAGAGTGGGGTTAGATGAAGACTTTTATTTAGATACACCGAGTATTTGAAAATGTTCTCTCTAAGTTAAACATCTCGCAGCAATTTTAAGTCTTCATTTGTTTCTCCAGGCACTTTCCACAACAATACAAAGTTCATCCGTCTCAGTGTGAAACATCTACACGTGGATTTCTAGTTCTCACGTGATTACTAAAATGATTAACGTTTCAAATATTTACTATTAAAAACGGTCTTGATCACGATTTATTTATTAGGGTGACCGGTTTAGACCACTGCTGTGGTCATCTTCAGACTATTGAGTAGGAACCTCTTTCTGCTGGAGAATTCTCCATCGGTCACCTTAACAAATAAATCGTGATCAAGACTGTTTTTAATAGTACCTAAATATTTTTGACACATTGATCACTGTCACTCCCATAATGTATTCAAAAGTGATTAACGTCTCATTTAAATCTTTAAAATGAATATACATTTATAGTAATCAATACTTTTGCATGCATTTTTACAAAATATTTTTGTACACGATTTTCCTGTAGATATCTGATGAATTATAAATCCTGACACGCTTCATATGAGCAATAAAGTCATTCCTTGCCTGATGTTTGAGTTATACCATTCCAACGAAGTTAACCTGATTACAGAAGTATCGATACTTATAATAATGGTCGTCTGCCTCTTGCACAGATTTATCTGACATATCTTATTATTCCATGCTAAGCTGGATAATTAGGGAGCAAATTTTACAAAGCTTTAATTTAATTCTGAGGCCTTAAGAGCACGTAATGTTAAGGTAACGCATGACTCTGTATCACATTTGGAATGTACATTTGTGTCCTACGTCAGTTAATTTACTTTCACAGATAGCTGACGTATGTAATATCAGAAAGCGGATAGTTTGTAGCGAGGCTAGAGTTGCAGAGTCTCTTAATGTTGCTAGTGTTTTTGTGTACGGAGCTGAGTAATTCAAGGAATAACTTCTAGAGCAATGTGATGTTTTATGTGATGTATAATTGGTGTAGGGACTGGCAGTTTGACCTTGAATGTGTGTAAATGGAACGTGTTGCGCGTAAATCGGTAATGACAATCGCTACTGTTCGCTTATGATATTGTGGAAAAGTCATTGGAAACAATAACTGCCATGAAATAACTAGGAGTAACCATCCAGAGTAACCTAGTGTGAAATTACCACATAAATCAAATAGTAGGAAAATCAGATGACAGACTCAAATCATTGTACAATCTTACCAAGTAATCCATTCAAGAAATCAGTTGTTTAGAAACACTCGTTCATTCTTGAGCATTGTTCGTCAGTGTTGGATCCTCACCAATCAGGATAAATATAAGAGGTAGAGGAAATCCGAAGAACACCAGCGCATTTATTCACGGGATTGTGTACTTTGCATGGTGGCGGGTTACGTAGATGTTCAACAATCTCCACTGCAGACGCTACAAGAGGGGCATCACGGACAGATTTACTGTTGAAATTTCTAGAGGGTACATTCCAGGAAGAATCCGTCAATTTCCACATACGTATTGCAAAGTAATTATGACGAGAAGACCAGAGGAATTAGATGTCATGTGCAACTTTAACAACAACATTAGGAAAGTAATGCTCTCTTTGGATAAAATATGACCTGAAACTGCCACATCCCGTCCCCGATTCAGTTCTGTTTATTTATGATAATTACAGTTCAGTGTTTTGCTATAAAATCTTGTTTCTCAACTCTTTCTTGAGGCATACCTCTTTCCTGGAAAAAAAGCCAACCAGCCAGCTACTAAACCAATGTGCTACACACATTCAGATCTTCCAATCATATCTCAGTATTTTACTTTGCATTTACGCTTTTCAGCTTCTCCCCAGGGTACCCTCCCCCCTTTTTTTTATTTAATTGACGAATGGAAAAGGGGAAACGACGTTATTCTCCACGTGGAATAACTCTCCACCTTGAATAATTCTCCATCTTGCAGGTTGGGACTGGCACGTACATTGCTTGTCTGTCTGCCACGCAGGTTCTAACAGGCACGATAGGTACAGATGACAAGAAAAACACAGAGCTATGTAGCTCATAATATGTTATGGACATTTTTGGTACATTTTTTTAACACATCAATAGAATACCTTCTACATTTATGAACATCGCTACAATTACATTGTCGCAATACCTTTGCAAAAATTGTGTTATATTTTCGTTATTATAATACAGTTATGGAAAGTTTAAAAATACTGCAGCCAGTGTATTACATTTTCAGGAGGTGAGTATCACATCATTCACGTTCACTGTTGAAGATAGTTCCGTAATTGTTTGACATTAAGTAAGATGAAGCAGGCAGGCAGATATGGAACGACCCACAGCTCAGTTGACTTGTATTTCCAGGACAAGACACCAATGCGTCTGCCAACTACCGTTTAGATATCACACACGTTCACCTTCTAACCTCTCGAAAATAGAGCAAGACATTTATTTTCTTTAATAGGTTTGTAGTATCCGGCCCATACCTCTGTATACACGTTCAAAAATCAGTTCGATCTTTGACTAACTGTTGTCGAGCTTCAAAGCATGCTTGTTCGATATACAAAATACCACACACTAATTTGGTACTTTGAATTTCTTAATCATACCTTTTATGGCTCTCTCTAATGTTGTAAAGGTTTTGTATTTTGCAATTGAGCCTTTCACTTTATTATCTGCAGCGTTTCTTATCCCCACCAACTTAAACGTCAAGCAAACTTACGTTACCTAATTATCATGTGAATCGTTGCCCGCCGTTTTTGATTCTAGCAATAAAAGTAACTGCTACACCAATTAGTTTTGATTGTTCTAATGGGCAGAGTCGATATGTGCTAACGATTCGTCGGATGTCATCTTCTTGTCTAGCGTTAAGTTCATTTCATTTCTCTCCATCCATGCACATTCCCACACCAATTGACTTTTATCTCTCATTGATTGTCCATCACTTTTACCTAGAGAGTCTTAATGCTTTGGTATACATGCAGCCTCTGTAGTAATTTGCTGGTCTGCAGTAGATTTTTGTCTATAAGCACTGTAAACACTGAAAAATTTATCGTAATTTTGTAGATTTCATACTGTATAACCCTTATTTCTCGGTTCAACTTACAAAATAGGTTATACAGGGTTGAGCCCTGGAAAAATTGCTGTTTTGAAGAGCGAGCCACAGTGCGTAGTGTGAAGCAGTCGCCCTCCGTTTCTGGCGGTGGCGCCGCTGTGGCAATCGCAGCTTTTGTGTCCCCCTCTGAGGGGAAAGGGGAAAGGTTGCCTGTTCACGTGCATTTAAGGGGTGCTATGAACTCGCCAGTCTATTAGTCTGGGTCAGTCTCCAGTTCCCAGCTTGCTAGTCTCTCGTCCGTATTTGTTCGGCAGTTAGTGTCTGTCATTCGGAGTGCTAGTAGGCGTCGTTCGGATCAACCTTTAAAGCCGGCAAAATGAGAATCTTTCCACTCCGCCAGTATGAGAACTCAGCGAGTGGTCGCTCGGTCGGGGCTTGGTCCTGCATCTGCGTCTGCGCGTTAGGCCGCCAGTCTGCTCGAGTTTGCTCAGGCAATGGTCATTGGCGGTTGGATCGATCGATTGGTCGGTCGCGCACTGAGACACAAGATGACTTGTCCGTCTTGAGTGTCGGCGCATGTGAGGACGCCACGTGAGTCCAGTGGGCCGCGGCGTATAGCGAGGGGTAGTGACTTCGCGGTCGACACGAGAGCAACAGGAGTCAACCCACGACATCAGTCTGGCCGGTGCGAGCTGCGACGCCGTGAGACGGGAGATCGATGCGCCTTCCTGTGTCCGTTGAAGCGGCTGTCAGCGGACGGTTCGGGAGAGCGATTTGGGGGTGCTGCGCCAGGTCTTCTCGATATATCGCAGTTTATTAGAAGTTAAGTGACTGGTGATATGTTGTTTGATTTACTCTTCTTAAATTCTACTTGTTTTCTTGGTGAGGTCACCAGGCGTTTTGCTTTGGGGTCATCCCACCCTTCTTCTCCGTTTGCCCACCAGCAGGAAGGTGGTTGTTTATAAATTGGGTGGTCCGTTTTTCCCTTGTGGAGTAGGGGCGGGATAGAGCAACCTGCGGTTCGGGTTGTTGGTTATCTCCCTATCAATCTATCTTACGTTAGTAGTTGCCTCCGTCATGTATGTCGGACTTGGTGTGTTAACGAATTTATTGCTTGGAGTGTAACGGCATGATACTTGATATATGTTTTGATCTATGGAAACTTTAATATTATTGCCTATGATCATGAGAGGCGGAATCTGTGTACTGTAGAGCATCTTAACTATTATTTGACCAGCCTTGTAGAATTTTATATAAGATTGCATTTCATGGGCTTTTACTCAAATGTCATTTTAAAGTTGCCACCCTTTCACCGTAAGACTTTTCTTAGAAGTTAAAATCAAGTTGCATCTTCGGTGGCAAGGTTAATATTTTATTTCCTAGTGTTTTGTACGATTTCCATCGCTCCTATGGGGGGTGCATAGTTTGTGCGCTTGTGTAAATTGTTAAAACTCTTAGCTTAAAGTTATCTGGTGTGTTGCCGATTTGCACCAGTGTACTCTTTCAGAGGCTGTTGTGAGCGCTCGTAACTATGGCTGTGTCAAAAGGGAACGGCAAGGATCTCTGCCCGAAAGCTCATACAGTCAAAACCTGTTTCCTTCTGCCTCTGAATAAATTGTAACTTTGGTGTTTAGAGGGTGCTTTCTGATTATAATTTTAAATCTGTTTCTTTTAAAAAATGCTTTTAGGCACTATTAAAGTGAATAAAATTCCCATTTGTTAAAAGGAATTTGGTTATGATTTCGTTAGTTACTCCCTGGCAACTACTTCCATGCTTACATAGTGGGATTAAATTTGTTAATGTTCTTGATGAATCACTAGTAAATTCTTAAGAATATTGTTTGAAAATAAATTACGGTTCAAGGGTGTTCAAAAAGGTGCCCAATACTTTGAGATATGGTACTATTTATCGAAAGAAAGAAAACTAAGCCCAACAAACAGGGGACCGAAAAGCACACAATTCTGAGATGAGTCCAAAAACATGAGTCCAGAAATGCCTACTTTCTTCGATAAACACGTGTTTTGAGAAGGTGTTCAACGTGGTGTCCATTCATTACAACTTACCCCTCTGATTACCGGCCTAAGGAATGATGCACACTTTGAAGTACACCCTGTTTTTGCTGTACCTTGTGGTACACATTGGAGACGCGATCCTGTCGTGTCTGCACATCATTAATAGGCGTGGCGTAGACCAATTCCTTTAAATTTCCCCATAACCAAAGGCTATGGCTTGAGGTCTGGGGAACGATCAGTCCGAAGTGTGCACCTTCCCCCCCCCCCCTCCCCCCAAACCAGTCCAGCGGTCCTAAGATGTCTGCATCAGACGTTCGCGCACATTGTGACGAAAGTGTGCTGGTACGCCATCATGCAGGAATAACATTTGTATTCGTTGCTGGAAAGGCACAGCCCATAGCAAGGTAGGCAATACATTAATGAGGAAGTCCAGGTAATACGCCCAAGTTAACTTGAGTGGTAGCATATATGGCCCTATTAATCCATCGCCAAGTACGCCTGCTCATCACTGATTGAGTATCGGAGCTGATGCCGTCTTTTCTGAATGTCTTGGCCATTTAAATCTGCCAGTACATGGTGGTTATAGAAATTCTGAACGCCATCTCTTGTGAAGCCTGCTTCATTCGTACATAGCATCTTGGACGTGAACAGTGTATCCGTGGAACAATTCTGCAACAGCCATCGATAGAACTGCCGTCTTCCATGACGATCCTGTGGGTTTAGAGCCTGAACGCGCCGTAGATGGTAAGGGTACAGCAATTGCTAATGAAGTACCCCCCCCCCCCCCCCCCAGATAAGAGCGAACACTGGGTCCAGGGATTTCTTCCACCGAATGTAGCACATGCTCCTCCACGTGAGGCCTGCAGACAGAGTGGGGCCTTCCACTGTCAGTCTACCGAGGTGCAAGGGCATCTATGTCCCTCAGACACTGGAATAGTCTATCAAACAGTTTTTCAGCGTAAAGGGAACAGAGTTGCAGACTACGTCCATTTGCTAAATCATAGCAGAATATCACATCCGTCAAATCACTTGTCGAGTAGCAGGCTTCCATTGCTAACAGGTGGTGGAAGAGAGAAAATGTAAATGTAGGGAAAGTCAGGCTATAATGACATACCCGCTATGGAAGAAACCAGCTGAACGGCGCCACCTGCTCTAGGTTGTGTAGAAAGGTCGATTGGCAACCCTGTTCCTACGTATATGGCGACGAGTTGCCATCTTCCGTCTTGGTACTGTGAACGAAAGGCTTTAGGTAAGCATCCAAATTTTTACTTTTATTCAAGTGCATTCGTTCATTAGTATTGTGGGTAATTACATGTTTCAGAAAAGTATAAGTTATCTTGTAACGCATTCTTTTACCTATGTTATGAGAAGTAAAGGTTTCTGTTAGAGCACACTGTAGCTGAACGTTTCTCGAATGAATCAAAGAAGGCGTTTCAGACTACAATGACATATCATGTGCCCGGGTAAAATGACGCAGTACGTCGTTTTAACCTGAAGAGTGCTCTATTTCTGTTCTGGGTGATCTTTGATGTTAATTAAGCTATTTATTTTATGTATCCGTTAAAACCAAACAACAATAGCTGCTGATCACTGTAAGAAAATAAACAAAACATTAAGCATGAAGTGATAAATGTGAAATGATATACAAATACAATAAATTTAAGTAGGCCAGATATAAGTACGTGAATTTCCCATTTCATATTGAAAGCAATAACATAAGGAAGTTGTGAAGACAGTCTTGTAGTGCTGTGCAGATGCAGCAGGGTATAGGTGCTGTTACCAGAGTCAACATGGGGTGGCTGCAGCCACTGGAAGCATTTGAAGTTCCCAGGCTGCGTTTAGAAGACGATCTAGGAACAAGAACAATTTTTTAATCGTTTTCAGAGAGCAATGAGTAGATTCCAGTCAACTTTCAATACTATATAGGAGCGTGAACTGAACCTACTAGAATCGCGCATGTTTGGTACGACTGTGAAGGATAAGAGACAACTTGCATGCCAAATAGCTGAGAAAAGGGGGGGAAACTTAGTTTTGGAAAAGAAATAATGTACGAGAAAGACCTTTTTCGCGACAACAGTGATACGTCCGAAGATTGTCACTTTTTGTACTGCTTGGAACTTAACTCGAATTCAAAACCCAGACAACACTGTTTAAGGTGTCAGCAGTGTAATCTGTGGGCACACACCGAATGTGCTGGAGTAAGTCACAAAACAATATCACTTGTGATGTCTGCAAATACATAGGACCTACCAGAAATACTTTTTTCAAAAACGGAAAGAATTTTATTGTTTCATGGATTAACATACATAATTCTAGTCTCTCTTCACTTTTTGTATGACTGGACTCGTAAACCTGTATTGATATTGCGGAATAATTTTTTCAGGACTAGTATTTCATTTCTTCCTAAGTACAAATCTATTAAATGTATCAAATACCTAATCTTTTTCTGAATTTCTTAATTTTTTCTACTCCAATGTCATTTACCTTGACATCGGTCAACAATGACATTACGCACTTTTTACAACAATGTCAAAAACATACGAAGAGTTCAGGGGTAAAAATATGAAGGTCCACTTTTTTGTGAAAAATGAGCTTGCAGTAAATTTGTAGTGAATTTGTATGGTTTAACCCCAACAGAATATGTTGAACTACTCCTAGAAGGCTAAAAAGATGACTGTCTGTGGATACACAGCAAACAAAAATATGTGGTTTAGGCAAGAAAGATGAGGGTGCCATTGTATGTGAGCTACAAGGATCAGTGTCCACTTAGTTGGCTGTGCTAACTTCAGAGTGCTCTCCTTTTAGTTCACCCAGCTGTTGGTGGTTTAATGTTCTATTAACAGGTTGAAGCAGTGTTGGTTTATTGGTTGTTGTGTCTTGCTTGGTCTATAACATGTTAATGAAAATGTGTGAAAATGAAGAGCCTAAAACCCTTGAAAATAGATCAAGGAATGAAAATCTTTTGGCCTCATACAAGATGTAATGGAAAAGTTGAGGTTAAATAGCCATGAAACAGAACCAGACTGTAAGTGCTAAAGACATAAGTGCAAGTGAAAGAAGTTTAATCAGATTGAATTACATGAAGTCGATGCATCTTTGTGGATTAATACAGTGTTCTCCTGTCACTCGTCTTCGGCCTAGGAAACCAGAATCCGAGGCAGACTTTCTCACATATTCATATTCTTATAAGGTCAGAGTAATAAGGAATGAACATGTTTGTGAAATGCGTGTATGTAAGAAATCATTTTTATCACTTCATGGCATTGCAGCTAAAAGGCTGCAAAATCTACAACAGTCTTAAAACAACAGGTTTACCACCATTGGATATGCGAGTAAAACACAGCTCCCAGCCTAACAAGCTTCTTAATGATGTAGTTAATTCTGTAAGAGAACACATTCAGTCCTTTAAAAGCAGAAAGTCTCACTATGGTTTAGCTAAGTCTCAAAAACGTTGCCTACCAGAGGAACTTAACGTCTGTAAAATGTTTTGTCTCTACAAAACGGCTTTCCGAGACAATAAAATATCACTGCAATAGTACAGAGAAATATTTAAAAACGAATTTAATTTGATCTTTGGCTATCCAAGGTGTGACACCAGTAGCACCTATGACGAATTTACTGTGAAAATAGAATCTGCTCATTCGAAACTAAGCCTGCCTACTACCACTTAGAATGAAGCCTTAAAACTTATCTATGAACTAAAGAATGTACTAAGAAAGAAAGGAACTACACTTAAAGCGAGCTGAGTCTTTTTAGGAACGAAAGAAAAATTCGAGGCTTGCAGCACAAAAAGACAAGACCATGGACTTTCATAAGAACCTGCCTCTTCCAAATTTCAACACAAATGATGTTTACTATCGATGGCAACTATCATTCTACATGCTTAACATAAACCAATTATCGGATTCGGAAGCTATTTCCTACATGTATCCTCAAACCACCATGCTGTGGGTTTTCATTTTGACTCTGAAATAAAGGATTTTTCAATTTCTGTGACTCATGTAGTGGTCAAAACGAGAAATACTCTGTGTTTAGAATGCTACACTACATTGTACATAACTCCAAACGACTACATGCAATACAAATGGCTTTCCCAATACGAGGGCATTCGTGTTTACAGTGCCATAAAAACATGGGTTTCGTTAACCACAATTCTGTGGTTGAACTTCCGTCTGAGTGGCACAAAGTTCTCCGAAACTCGAGAAACAAGTCGAGACCATTGAAAGTCATTTCTTGTGACAATCAAGAAATATTCAGATCGTGGACGATCTTTCTTTCCCCACTATATGTAGAACAATTTCCCTTTAAAACACGTCCTGTGAGGAAACTGAAGATCGTCCACTACCATCCTAGAATGATCTTACATCGGCAGACCTACAATGGCATGGATGATGAAAGTGTTGTCACCAAACCGAGGAGCTTCCTGAAGTAGCATATGAAGGACCTATACCTGTTCCAAATGCAAAGTTTGATGACCTTCAGCACCTGAAAAAATTTTGTTTATCCAAAACCCCAAAATTTAATGCATTAATCCCTCTTTGTGAAGTGTAATGTGTATTTAAGAAGCCTAGTATTAGTTTCAGGTAATGATGTAGGTCAATTAATATCAAGTGACATTTTAAGTGTTTCAAAAACTACCACACAAACAATATATTCTGGATTTCACTACAAATAAATGGACAGTCATCCTTTTTGCCTACATTTTGTGACATGAATCAATTATAATGTTATTTTTAAATACTACATTGATACAAAAAGTCTAGCTACATAATAAAAATGTGCCAATACGTTATTTATTAGTGTAACATCGTAATAATTATTGTTTTTTATTTAGGATTTAGTAATTTCCTTTTAAAATTAAAACCGCTGTATTCTCAAAACTTTGTTTACTGGACCCTCGTCCTTTTTCCCCTGGACTCTTTATATGTTTTATATTCATTTAAAAACATGGCACCGAAATAGCGAAACCTGCAAATGAATAAATCACGATCCTGATATAAATTTGGTTTAACATCATGGTTTATGGAGTAATAATGAGCTAAAAACAAAATGATACGTCATTTTAACCCTAATTCCCCTACTACACCATTCGTACGCCCAAACAGCGCAGTAACAATAAACACATAAGTGAATCCGCCTTTGGAAGAAGGTAAAACACCATGATCCATACGCAGGGTTGGCAGTTATGCACAATAAGACACACAAACAAACCAACAACACGACTGGAACCACACACTGGCTGCAGACCACCTTATGGCAGGTGGAGTAATGTGTGTGAGACCATAGTACCCTTCCCACACATCTGACGGAGCTCCAATGCAACTACTGTGTTAATATCCGCAATTAAGCGTCGCGCAGCCCTTCCTATAAACACTGTTTATCTCGGACAGTATGCGTTTCCTATTGAACTTATTTTTCTTGTTTCGATGAGTACTAATACCTCTCGAAGCTCTCGACACGTTTTTTTTAACACCTGTGCAATCCTCTCATTCGTGGGTACTCTCCACTGTCCACCATTAAATCATCTCACCAGCATCTAATGATCACGCACAAATCGTTCTCACTGATATTATGAATCAATCCCATCAGTCGTTGAGAAACGGGTTTAAATGCTTTTTCCAGTACAGACTCAGATTCAGCCTTCCTTTTACACAGGAACGACAGCTTCTTGCGTATATTTCAGTGGGCAGTATCTGCACAAACATAGGTGTGTTGATGTTATAGGAGTCAAATGTCTATGATACCATAATTTCCTCTTATTTCATATTGAGCAAGATGTAAAACGGCTCGTTTACTTACTATATAAAACAGTTTTGCACTACTGTAACTAAAACACGCTGACTTTGACGATGCCGTCATCTGTTATTTGGGGCAGAGGGACGCGAGCAGTATCTGTTATCCAAGTAATTTTCAACAGTTTGTGGGTATACAAATGGAACTTCAAAATCTGACTTTTTTAGAAGTTTTTCTCTAATGTTTCAGTTGACCAACCAACAATTGTAGACAAAATTAAGTTCTGGTTAATATAGCTTTCTATTTCACTTTCACAAACACAAACAGTGTACCATGCATGTGATAAAATCTGATGACTTCATAATAAGTGCAAATACGTATTGTCTGCTGTGTTTTCATCAAAAGGTAGTAGTATTTAAATAATCTATCCTGTATTTTATTTTATCCCAGCATGATACATTGAACGAAATTGACCGCTAACAACAAATACTACTCTCTTTATTTACTTGATAAGTTCGTTTTGATCAGTTAGGGTCATTTGTCCAGTAGGCCAACAACTTCCTTCTTGCCAACAACTCTTCTTTCTCTCCCTCCTACTGGTACTCTCTACTTCCGTGATGTTAATTTTGATTTCAGTATAAGTCCACCTGTGGCATTGCACTGTATTCATACAGCTGGACGTATCCTGCACAACTATATATAGATTTTTTTCACTTAGTCCAGTGTTTTCAGATATCCTCTGATTTCTTTCATATAGTTGTTGTCTGTTAAGCATGTTTCGTTCCTCTTCTTCTTGGCCAACGTGTAGTCCTTCATCCTCATGATGGGGTTGGAAAACCTTAGTCTTCTCTTCCGTATCACGCTTGAAACTGGTTCTACACCACGCACCTCCTGGTTTGCTCTCTCTGTCTATTCTTCACCTTGTTTATTCATGCTGCAGGCGGCTCCCGTGTTATTTTGTTCCTCCTTCTGCAGCTTGATGTAGGCCTTCTTATTCGTGGTAGTCGTCTCCATAGCATACGATGTTATATTTCGGTCTGCGGACGTACTGTGTCTTAGCTGGGTATTTGTGTACAGGTGGTTCCTTCCATAGGTTGTCTTTGGAAACTATTATAGTTTCTGCAGCCTTTGGTACCTGTATTTCATGATCTTGTAGGTCTGTAACTTGCCTGTTATGTTTTGTCTCAGGTAACTGAAGCTGTTCACATTTTCCACCGCTTGGCCTTCAATCTTCCATTTGATCTCTGCATTCATGACTTGACCTTTTTATACAGTATACTGTCGCTGGGTTTTGCTTCCACAGCACCTAGATTTTCAAGTTCCATTTTTGCGTCTTCTTCGTCCTCTTATAGGAACATTACATCACTGGCAAAGGCTACGTAGTACAGTTTCGATAACCATCGTTCTGTTACCTTGTCTTCACACTAGGACCACTTCACCCAACAACAAGCTAAAGAGAATCGGTGGCAACCCATCTATTTGACGAACTCCTGTTTTTATTTCAATGCTTTCCAACACTCAGGCTTCCATACATGACCATAGCAGTTGCATGTTTCAAGGGGTGCATTACTAGCCCTTGTATTACTGGGCCTAGCACTATGGCAGGAACGGCACTCAATCACGATTTTGTCTATGTACTTGTAAACGTCTGTAATGTTCACGAGTGGCACTACAAAGTTTTCATCTTCCCTTTGACGGTCTCTCTGATAAACTTTTGAGGACAAAAATCTGTTCGCTGCGGTTCCTCCCTTTCCGGAAATCCACTTGATAGTCCTCAAGGTTTGACTCAAGCTACTCTTCCACCCTACTCAACGACAATCTAGAGGAATATCTCTCTGCAGTAATCCAGTACTTTTTTGTCACGGTTCATATACCGAAGTAATGGAGGCTTCTTTCCAATATTTCGGTACGTTTCCGTTCATTCACATGTTCGTTGTTATTTCGTACAGTGAGTTGCGTTTAGGAAATTACATTTAATTTAAGCAAGAAGGAAATATTTGAAATTTCATTACTACTTCATCACTGTCGAGGCACGTAGAACCGGCACAAAAGAACAGAGATTGTGGATAGTAAAACCATTTTAACAAGTACCGTCCTCAAGAGTATGTAGAAGTGGCAAACTCTAGAATTACGCATGTTATAATTTGTCGTTTGAGTGATATTCATAAATTAGTCGGAAGTGCACTTGCAGTAAATGGTTGAATTAAATGTAAATAAAACTTTCTTACATCTGTACCATTCCTGATCACCAAGAAATTATTGTTAATATATAAATATTTAAACCGTGAATCGACGTACGTCGTGCACTATGACATTACCGGAAACAACTACTGTGTGAGATGATTTCATTGTAGACTTCCTCACCTCCAACGATGACTGAAAATAATTTAGTCAAAACATTTTCACTTTCTTAAAAAAAGAACGTTTAATTTACTCTTCATTTCGATAGATGATGTGCTGAGATACTAACGAAATGTAGAAGACTCAACTGGAGGTTTGTGTGGGCCTTCTTTAAAATGAAATTCACTCGTCTCAGGTCAAATACCAAAATCTCTCCTCATTGAACCGAGCTCAGGTTGCAGACACATGAACACAACTGTTTGAAAATAACTCCATTCATATGTACTACCGAAAACCGAAAATCTCAAACCGATATTTTTAAAAACTAACCACATGCGCTATCAGGAGAAAAAATCTCTAGGCGCTGTGAACATTTTAGTCCATACTGTGAAAAATATGGTGCAGTTCTCTGGAGTTCTATTGAAACAAGACGGCGTATTAAACATATCACGTAAGAGCCCAGCTGCTTTATAGTCAGTGGTATTTCGGCGTGAATATTTTTCTTGTGTTCATTTGGAGGAACTCGGGCAACGCTGTCTGCTGCACAAAGAACAAAGAACATTAACTACAGCGTGAATTTCACATTTCTACAATGCTGCGGATGGTACCCGAAACTGTGGCGAAGTACTTCACACCTTTAACGCTTCCTTTTGTCAAGCTTTACAGCTGACAATATGTTTCGGTTTGAATAGAGCCATTCCCTAACAACTATACATACCACCTAAGACTCTGCTCTCCTTTGTCTCTGCATTTTAAGCAAAAGTTCATCAACATTCTAGATCGTTATTAGTTTACTCATTTATACACGTCGAAGAAGAAAACACAGGGGGCGTGGATGCCAGGCGTATTATTTCTCTAAAGCGTCATGGTCCTCATTCGTTGCTGTAGTGGTACGTTGAGAATGATAAAGGCATTCCTAAAATCTGAGTTTTACAGCCCAGAGGGCGGCAAAATCAATGTTGGGCTGGGTAGGATTATTACTTCTCAGCACTCTACAACGTAATTAACCAGAATTTACAACTCGTGAATAAAATCCGAATTCAGATGACATTAAACTTCCTGGCAGATTAAAACTGTGTTCCGGACCGAGACTCGAACTCGGGACCTTTGCCTTTCGCGGGCAAGTGTTCTACCAACTGAGCTACCCAAGCACGACTCACGCCCCGTCCTCACAGGTTTACTTCTGCCACTATCTCGTCTCCTACATTCCACTTGATATTATAGCAAATTCGTGATGTGGTACATCGTTGTAACGAAATCTTAACATTTCTTGCACCTATCCATACGTGAAGATGTTTCTAATTGCTTTAAAATGTACCTAGACGTCATATAGGATTAGGTCACAAGGATTACAATTGCAGCTAGTCGGACTTGTTATGAGGTAAATCCATGCTAACATCAAAGCGCCTTATTTAAACAAGAAAAACGTGGCCACGGAATTGATTAGACATTGTGAGCCTCAGGTGATCATCAGGTGCAGGTGAATCACTTTGAGTCGTAGTTGCAATGGCGTAGTAGGAGGAGGAATTTCATACTGGCTGAGAGTGCGACCTCATCGCCGTGGGGTGACCCCCAGCAAACCGAATGTACTGTCTGGTGACATAGTATTCGTATCCAAAAGCGATTTTAAATTCGGACTGCCAATATTATTAGTTCGTGCCTACCTCTCCGGCCAAAGGCTTAATGTGTGCCGATTATTACAACAGCGTGTAACGATATTGCAGTGAATTTGACAACTGTTGAGATCAGATGTGAACAGAAATGTGTGGGAATGGTAGTGACTGTACCTATTTGTATTTAACGAGAATATATTACTTTGTGTAAACTTTTCGAGACATTGGTTAATGCAAAAGCTCTATTCTTTAAATACAGCATTATTGATCCGCCAAAATCACCAGTAATAACTCCAGTAGCGGTCAAAACCGATTAGAGCTTATCCATTAGGTAAAGGTCATTTAAAAAAAGGTTACTCGGCTACATGATTCGATCGCTAACAATACGAAAATCAAATCCGTTGTGTTTCAAGCCCAAGCTGTTATTATCTTACGTAGCAGTAAAAAGACGGTTTTGCAGACATTCGTATTTAAAGACATGTTACCATGTACGATTCGAACAGCCCTGATGTAACATTTCCATCTATTAAACGGCAGCTAATCTGAAAGAGAATTATCACTGATATGGCTCTCCAGTTAAACGCCATTGTAGCTAAAAGGATAGAAAACAAACCTATACAACAAGATCCAATTATAAATATCATACGTGTTTCGTAAAAAAGAGTTTATAAGTCACTTGTACGTTCTCTTCGTCTCTTATTCTTCCCGTAACAGACCTGACTGCACAGAAAATATTCGTCACGAGTCAAGACAAAAGTACGAGAGGAGTTCCAAATGAACGATGTTTTCGGAATCAGTGTCGGTTATCATTGATAAGGCCATTCCGTAGGATATACCTCTCATCAGTACATAAAATACAATTTGTTAAGACTTGGGCAACTAATGTCTGTACAACCGAAGTACCGTAGACACGAAGGTCTCTCAGCAACGAATGTGTGGATGTGGTATTAATTCGTTAGCGGGATGACCCTGGGAATTGGACAAACGTAATTTGTTATTCCACTTTTAGTATTCGTGTCGGAGAGGTATGCAGTCAGATTTCTTCCATGTAACATTGTGTTTTAATCAGATCTCTTTTGTTGAATAAGTCCTCCCTTGCGTAAATCTATTTTCTATAAGTTCGAAACGCCCTGAGATAATAGACTTGGAATATTGAATTTTACAGGTTTTCCCTTGGTAATTCAAGAGGCGACCAAAGCAGGTCAATGCACAACATCTAGGTGGAATGTCAACAAGGACGTGAAATGTCCTCCTTAGAAAAACTATAAAGTGACAGTGCTGGAAAACCTCTTACGTTATTTGATTTTCAAACAGCTGAGCAAAATTGAACGTACTCAGACATTTCTCTCTTTACTTCTTCTCATCATCACTAAACTGACACACAATATTTTTTTAGCGCAACGCAATCTGACTTTGAAAAATCCCTACAAAAGAATGGCCCTGACTAACAATAACCTATACCTTTCATGAATCACTTACCTCACAAAAATCTTCGTTACTCGAACTACTGCAATACAGCGCCGATACTGTCAGCTATATAGAAGATTGTAACTACTGAAGGCACTTACTACTGATAGGCACAGTTAACAAATGAAAGATGATGATAGAGAACAAACAATGTATTTACCTCAATAATGTTTAAAAGTCATCATACATATGTATCAATTCAGGACATCCATTCTAACAAATTTCCTTTTTGTGGCGGACACACGTCCAGATTGTCCGCTTATAGCAGCCTCTCAAAACTCTGGCACCTCTCTCTCCACATTCACCACTGCTGGCGGCTCACAAACTGCGCAACACTACGTGCTGTTCACATCCAACTGCCCAACACTGCAATAGCGAATATTCCAACAATGCTAACCAGCCACAGACTGCACAAAGCACAGTCAGTGATTTTCATACAGAGCGCTCCGTGGCGTTACCTACATAAAAACCTAAACAGCCTACTTACAGAAGGACTGTTGATGTTACATATAATGCAAGGCAGAGTTAACTGCTATACACTATAAGAGCTGCGTGTCCAAAGTGTCTATACAGCAGAATGACATCGTAGGGAGACGAGGATACAGTCATTGTGTTGACCATGCAGAGTAAAATAATAAGGCGCTAGTTAGACGTAAGAACGGTCATTGAGAACACTGACGTTACAGAATACGCAGCAAGATAGTTCCTGTATAAATATTACTCCCGTCCAGTGGTTTAATCTAATTGTGCTCAGTCCACAGGCAACCAGCCGGGAGCTTGGACGTATGATGGTCACTGAGGCCGTCTTCAATCTCTGATGGAACCGCAAGTTTTGCTTGTAGGACTTCGCCACTGCAAGTTACACTGCTGCCGTTTGTGACAAAACTGATGGGGAGCTGTGTATGACGCCAACCACAAGGCTTCAGGTGGCGTAACCAGTGGGTGCACCGAACAGTCAAGAACTATGGAGAAGCCGCGTGCCGCTGCTGCCGCCCACCTTATATTACTGTAGACAAACTTCATCGCTGGGGGCTTTACTGTTGTCGAAGGCCGCGTTATGGCCCAGTCCGACATCGCAGAGCCAGTGGGTGCCTACCCTTCTACGATGTCACTTCCGGCAAAGCCCTGCTCTAAGCTGTTATCCCAAGAAGCAGCGCGGACAACACTGACCGTTCTGTGGCCAATGGCCACAATGTCGCAAGGCGCTGGTATGCACCTCCACGGCTGAAGGGCATTCCAGCGTGGCTAGCGCCCATCTGTCCGCCTCTACTGCTGGCATATATGCATGAAGGCAGCAGTGTATTTTTTAACAATGAACGCTTATTTGTTAACGATGGTTTATTAGCACTTTTGATCGCCGAGCAGGCCATCTTCCACTGCGATACGGCTGACCCGTACCGAAGGGATGACAGTCCGCTCTGATCCTGACATCTATGACCTAACATCGTCACTTAACATACCGTCTGGTCCCCGAGCAGTTACAACTTCCTAGGTCAGACCGTAGCAGAATTACCTCTTATCTTCAATTAATGCGTTCTAACATTTAGCGTGGTGTCTGTTTGTTCTAAGTCGTGACTCCCTACCACTTTCGCCCAACGACGCTCTGAGCGTGTTTTTTAGGGAACTAACTAGTTTGAACCTGGGACCTGTTGCTGGTAAGGAGACGCCAGACCACACATGACATGTGGAGTTCAGAAGAGTTCAGTGAGACTAGCGATGATATAATCACATACTTAATGATTTCAGCGTCAGCTCCACTGCACTCCCTGTAAAAGAATCTTAATACTAACTAAATTTAGTGGAAGGGGTTCAAGGCTTTCCTATTTTTAGGTAGCTGGTAAAATAACGTGGAAAAAGCAGTTAAGTTTACCATTGGAAATTTTATTCTACACACAAAACATTGTTTATAAATTGCACTATTGATAAAAGGGAATATTTTAATACAGGATGATAAAAACCAACTGCGTTCTACTAAAATGTGAACGAATATTCCCTGAATGGGTTTCCAAGTTCTACAATGGATCAAAGGATGACCTATGCCATATCACATCTATAGTCTAGATTTAAGTTAAGTTTCATAAAAGAGAAAACTATCAAAATGGTCTACAGTGACCCTCAGTTATCTTTAATTACTTATCTAACTTGTCGTAAATTACAGTGGCTGATGTGGCTTCTGAATAATTATATAACAGAAAAATCATCGCGTTTCAGATTTTAACTTACGTAGCAAATGTGAATACCATGAGCTTTAATTGACGATCGACACTAGTATTACGCAAAAACAGATGAAACTTCTGCAGTTCTGAGTGAAGCTTTATGCGCTGTTATGCGGCATCGTGTGCGTTCATTACCTTGTCATTGGTTAGGCAGTGTCAGGGGGCGGCGGGCGGCGCAGCTCCACGCCTCGCCATCTCGGAAACAACTCTCTCCTAACTTCTCCTTACTACAGTTTACCGAAGTTGGTTTAAAAAAAGCTATCTGGCTGTGTTTTCAACTGACCAACCAGGGTCTCAATGTTAACCTTAAGCTCCGCCTACAAAAATTCTGTCTATCCAATGAGAAAGGTTATACTTTTCGTGGTGGGGCAATGTTTTTAACGTTTGCAACGTAACAGAGACGCGAAAAAGTCTCACGCTAAAACTTGCAGCTGGTGTGGCCCTTCTAGTGTTATCGTAAGATCTATACTGTTCTTCTGGAGGGCTCTATCTTTTAACATGGGCTGGGGGTGGTTTTTGGCGGTCGGCTGACGACGTGGGTGTCCGTCCCTTATCGTAGGGCGTCCTAGCCTACACGATTCTGCTCTCGGCTTCTATTCTCGTTTCTCCCCTCGGAACTGCGTCTGTTTCACGGTGGGAAGGTATGACATGCATTTAGGCGTTCTTGAATTAGTCTGTGGTATTCCATTTGCTCACTCGTTGATCGTATTACTTTGGTTAATTTAATGTATGGATTTATTTGGAGCTATGTGACATACTGCCGGATTTGCTATCATGTCAGGGTTTTCATGGAAGATGTTGGATTTGTCTGACACCTTACAGCGTTCCTAAAATTTGATTTTAGGCAAATAACTATTATTTTTCCTTTTACATTCTATGTTCAATGTGTGTTATGGATAGTTCCGATGCCACAGCGTAGGTGCACGCTCGTGGGTTGGCACTGCGGGAGCGGACCAACTACGCCGACCACAGCGCCCTCTAGACGACGCTGTGGAGCTCAACGAGCGCCGCTCTCTTTTCGGCCCATTTCATCAAGAGCAGACGGCCTCGAAACATCGCTTCAACTTTAGAGAGTGTTGGCTTGCTATTGGGACTTTGTACTACTTACGATGGGAATACGGCTTCGCACCTACGTGCTCATCATCGCAAAGTTATGTAAACAGTTATTAACTTCTTTTTGCCTATGGTAAACATTTTTAAATTTACACGCAGAACCGAAATGCTGTAGCTCTCCTGCTCCTACTCGCTTCCTTCATTCGGCCTATTTTGCAGATCACAGAAGCAGACTCAGGCGCCGTCTTCCAGGGGGGATAAAAAACATGAATTAGCTTTACGTAATCGACAAGTTATCCGAATGTTTTCCATTCTATTTTATGGGCATCATAGGTCTTTCTCTTATTCAGCCAACGTAATTATGTTGTCTGTGAAGCTTACAATTGGTATGTGTTCCCTCTGCACTTTCATTATTGTTCTGAATTTGTTATAACGTAAGTCACTGCTTCTTTGAAGCACAAGTTAGAAAAGAATGGTTCTATGAAGCGATTCTGTCTTTTTTTATCTTACATTTAAGTGTTCATTAGGTCTTACGATACTTCCAACTGACCGTCGTTTTAAATCCCCAAAATCTAAACCCAGTTTCTAATATCTCGTTGCGCAGAGCTTTCCTTACTCAGATCAGAAGAGGGTTGTTCCAACTGTGTTCCTTTCTAAAGCTATAACAATTTGTACTAAGTTCCACATGTATTAAACAATAGAGACAGAAGTTCTGAAAGCATGGATATGTTGAATGAGTCATTTTACTAGCGCCTAAGAGGAATGAAAGCGCAAGAATGTACAACATTATATGACCGCATTCATACAGAGCTAATTCAGCTTGTTCCTTTTTTGGCCCAACGGTATTGTCATTAACGAGTGCAGTGGGCACACCATCATCGAGACTGGATTTGTGGATCAAAGGAAACATGTCGTATGGTCTGATAAACCACTTTACTTGTTCGATGGTCGTGTCTGAGCATGCTGCCATCTAGATGAACAGCTGCTCGAAACATACACACTGCCAAGAAAGCCAGCCGATGGGGGTAATACGAAGTCATTTCTGTAAAGAACGACAGCAACTTTTTTTACGACTTTCCTTTACCATAATGGTCATCTCGACTGCTAGTGATACGAGGCCGTTGGGATCCAGCACGGCGTTCCGTATTACCCTCCTGAACCCACCGATTCCATATTCTGCTAACGGTCATTGGATCTCGACCAACGCGAGCAGCAATGTCGCGAAACGATAAACCGCAATCGCGATAGTCTACAATCCGACCTTTATTGAAGTCGGAAACGTGATGGTACGCATTTCTCCTCCTTACACGAGGCATCACAACAACGTTTCACCAGGCAACGCTGGTCAGCTGCTGTTTGTGATTGAGAAATCGGTTGGAAACTTTCCTCATGTCAGCATGTTGTAGGTGTCGCCACCGGCGCCAACCTTGTGTGAATGCTCTGAAAAGCTAATCATTTGCATATCACAGCATCTTCTTCCTGTCCGTTAAATTTAGTGTCTGTAGCACGTCATCGTCGTGGTGTAGCAAATTTTAATGGCCAGTAGTGTATTATCTTCTGCGCCTGATACGGACTTGCAAAATATTCATGAAATAAACCAATAAATTTAAAAAAATAAGAAGTTTACAACTTTCACAACAGAAGCAACCACTTTTGATTTATAGGAGGTTGGTGATGGAGATATTCACACTGAGTTTTGCTGTTTGATCTCAGGATCCAAATGAAGCAACTAACTTTCGTCGTTAGTGATTAGTTCTGAAACAAACTCTGGATATCGCTCTAATTTCAGCTACATACGAACCTGCACACGATTGTCCTGCTTAGGAATCAGCAGTCTCGGAGCCCGACACTTACAAACACGTCCCACGCGTAAATTTTCCGTCTCCAACTTGTGTAGCACTCAATGAAATTTTCAGTATTTCAGAAACTTTTATCAAGGTCACAAGTCGATACCCTCATCGAATGACAGTAGTGGTGTTGATGTTTCCTTCCCCAAGAGGAGTAACTGGAGGGCTGGGTCCACTTTCCATTGAAATTGATTGTGTCTTTAATTATTTAGAACATCTCCGAGCGGAGGTGGAAGAGTAGACTCTCCATCTTGCTAGAATAATATGAGAAGCACAATTGTCAACTCACGTTGATGTCTCGGCCAGGAAATTCGCCTGCTCTGAACTACACAGAGTACAAGTGGATCACTCTCGGGCGCCAGCTCCGCGCCGACAAATCACTGGCCCATGATACACAGCCAGAAATAAAATTAGTAACGCCTTTACAGGTTTCCAGTTCACTCGAGATTTTTTTGGTGTATCAGTGCATGTGGAGTATGTGAAATGATCTCATTTACACATAAATAGGACAAGCGATTCTGGGGAACCAAATGTCGATCCATGCTGTAACACCCGTATTAATACGAGTTGTAGCCTCCATGGGCAGAGTGAGGGCGAGAATTATCCTGTTGTAACAATACATCACTTTCCTGTTGCAAGAGATACAAAAGATCGAGTCTACCAAGATTCTGCACGTAGTGAGCTCTGGTTAGCGTCCCTTCCAGAATTACCAAAGATGAACGAGAGTTGTAGCTTATCGCATCCTGGACCTAAGGCCTATAGTTGCTATCATTGTTTCTTGGACAAGTGCCTCCTATGAGACAGTTCTCACCAGTTCTACTTCGTATGGTGCAAACGACTATCGCTTGCGAGCAGGCAGAATCTGCTTTCTGCGCGCCACTCTATCTTCCAAGTGATCCTATGGCGGCACAAGTCGAGCCGTACAAGTCGTTGTTGTGAGGGAAAGATGGGCTAGAGCTGTGCATGCCTGTAGTCCAGCTGGTAATAACCTGTTCACAACAGTTCGTGTTAACACGTCTGAGCTCACAAGTTCTCTCGTCTGTGCTGTGGTAGCTGTACGATCTGCTACGACTGCCCTCACAATATGACGATCCTGGGGGGCGTCTATGCTTTGTGGGTGTCCAGAGTCTCGTCTAGAGAAATGAGAATGTTTTTGTGACCATTGATCCAACCATCGTTGCGCAACTAACGCTGCAGTCCAACTTGTTTGGCAGGTCTCCGAAAGGACCTTGACGTCAATCGGAAGGCCACAATTAGATCCCTTTCATACTAGCTCATTTGGCTGTAGAAAACACGAGTGCGTCTCCGTGGCATGGCTGCCCGCTTGCTTCAAACGTTTGCGCTATACGATCGTTCTCGTTTTCAGTATTCCCTATTAAAGGGTAGACATAGATGGCGCTCTGGTAGCTATACCACTCGGCTGTCTGTTAGCGGACGACATTGAAACCATTGTCATCCCCATCATCGGATCAAAATCGACGCCGTCTTTCCAGGTGTACTACACACATCAAAAGGTTTTTCATCACACTGGTTCCCAGATCTCCTGAAGATAGACTTTGACTGTGGATGTTGCATCATAGACACAGTCTCTTTGACTGTTCAGAGGTGTCACTAAACCACCCAAAGATATAAACGACTATGCATGAGTAGCGCCTAATACACGAAGGGGGTCCGACAGCCGATCAGTTCCAGTCACTGCACCAGGAAGGAGGTACACGGCTCCTGTTGTCTGTAGTTCAGTTACGGCTAGACGGTCAATACCGCGGTTCGATCGCGTCCGCATTGTTACTTTGTGCCAGGAAGGGTCTCAACAAGGGAAGTGTTCAGGCGTCTCGGAGTGAACTTAAGCGGTGAGGAGATAAAGAGAGCCAGGAACTGTCGATGACATACCTCGCTCAAGCCGCCCAAGGAATACTAGCGCAATGAATGACCGCAACCTACGGATTATGTCTAGGAGGAACCTTGACAGCAACGGCACCATGTTGAACAATGCTTTTCGTGCAGCCACAGGACGTCGTGTATACGACTCAAACTGAACGCAATAGGCTGCATGATGCGCAACTTCACTCCCGACGTCTATGGCGAGGTTCATCTTTGCAACCCCGACACCAAGCGCGGTACAGATGGGCCTAACAACATCCCGAATGGACCGCTCAGGATTGGCATCACGTTCTCTTCATCGATGAGTGTCTCATATGCCTTCAAACAGGCAATCGTCGGAGACATGTTTCGAGGCTACCCGGTCAGGCTGAACGCCTTAGACACACTGTCCAGCTAGTACAGCAAGGTGCAGGTTCCCTGCTGTTTTTGGTTGGCATTATGTGGGGCCGACGTACCCCGCTGGTGGTCATGCAAGGCGCCGTAACGGCTGTACGATACGTAAATACCATCCTCCGACCGATAGTGCAACCATATTGGCAGCATATTGGCTAGGCATGCCTCTTCATAGATGACAATTCGAGCCCCCATCGCACAAATCTTGTGAATTACATCTTTCAGGATAACAACATCGCTCGACTAGAGTGACCAACATGTTCTCCAGATATGAAACCTATCAAACATTCCTGGGATAGATTGAAAAGAGTTGTTTGTGGACGACGTGACCCATTAACCACTCTGAGGGATCTACGCTGAATCGCCGTTGAGGTGTGGGACAATCTGGACCAGCAGTGTCTTGATGAACTTGTGGATAGTATGCCGCGACGAATACAGGCATGCATCAATGCGAGAGGACATGCTATTGTGTATTAGAGGTACCGGCTTGTAGAGCAATCTGGACCACCACCTCCGAAGGTCTCGTTGTGTGGTGGTACAACATGCAATGTGTGGTTTTTCATGAGCAATAAAAAGGGCGGAAATGATGTTTACGTTCTTCACTATTCCAATTTTCTGTACAGGTTCCTGAACTCTCGGAATCGAAGTGATGCAGAGCTTTTTTTGGTGTGTGTATATTTGTTTTCTCCGGCACTGTATATACTGAGCGGCTCGTCGATAGACATTCGGAAACCTACCAAGGATATGACGAGTCAATGTGGAGCAGGAACGTTGCTGTGTGCCAACATGTCAGAACGCAGGCTATCAAAATGCTTTGACTTATCCGTGTGTGTAGCAGTGGTACTAAAAATAGGAGAAAGGGTCCAATTCATCACTGTATCGATTTTGAACGTGTGGTATCTTCTTCTCGTACTGAATGGTCCCAATGCTAAAGCAAACAAAAAGGTAATCGTAAAAAAAAGGTAATTCTACTTTGTTTACATTTTTTTGCCTTTTTCACTGAACCTGATTGGAGATTACAGTTTACAAAAATGGCTCTGAGCACTATGGGACTAACCTAACGGTGGCCGTGCGGTTCTAGGCGCTTCAGTTCGGAACCGCGGGACTGCTACGGTCGCAGTTTCGAATCCTGCCTCGGGCATGGATGTGTGTGATGTCCTTAGGATAGTTAGGTTTAAGTAGTTCTAAGTTCTCGGGAACTGACGACCTAAGATGTTAAGTCCCATAGTGCTCAGAGCCATTTAACTAACCTAAGGACGCCACACAACACCCAGTCATCACGAGGCAGAGAAAATCCCTGACCCCGCCGGGATCGCGGGCGCGGGAAGCAAGAACGCTATACAGTTTACATTTCATCAGTTTTCGCCTCTACTTACAAATGGTGCTACATAGCAAGTCTACTCAAGTGTGCGTACCTACCCTGTCGAAGAAGGCAATAACCGCAGAGTGACGCAGACGAGTGGGTCGGCCACCGTTGAAGGACCCGGAGCTGGTGAGTGACGTCAGGCAGAGCCCCCGCGGAACTCTCGTGCACCGGCTGCAGGCTTGTGTAGCGCAGCTCGTTAGGAGATTATCGATTGCCAGTTCGTCAATCGACACGCACGCAGCTAGTCGGGTCGGCGGGGCTCATTAGCCGCCCCAAAGCCGGTGGGCGCGCTCGCGGCGTCTGCGGCGCTTCCCGCCGAGTCTTGTGTGCTCGGAAGAGCGCGCAGCCGGAGCTTTCGCGTCCTCTCCTTTGTATCCTCGATGCGGCAGTTAGCTGGGTTACGGCTAATTGGTACTGAAACTGCAGGTTTATCACCCTTCCTGATAGCGTGAGGCGTTGGGGTTATGTAGCGATTGAACTCCGAGGTCAGAGCTGGACTATCCTGAATCGTCATAACGCCTTTCTCGATGGATATATGAATACTAGAGCCCATCTCGTTAGAGGACATATGTTCTTTAGAAATGAAAGTAATATCGAGTGCGCTGCCCCGAGTAAGGGTAATAAACAATAATAGACAATGCCCAAGAACAAATAAGAGAACTACAAAAACAAGCAGCCAAAGTAGGACTACAAATATCCTATGAAAAAACAAAGTTTATGACAAACATCTGTGATGCTCCTCAAAATATTGCAGTTGACAACAACACAATACACAAAACATATTCTTTTAAATACCTAGGAGAGTGGATTACACACAATTCCAAAGAAAAGATAGCTATAGAAACTAGAGTGCACAAAATGGAAAGAGTGTTTCATATGACGAAAAACGTTTGTAATAAAAAATCCTTGTCCTGGAACACGAAATTAAGACACTACCAAACAGTGGCCAGACCTGAAGCTCTCTATGCGGCAGAAACACTAAAACTAACAAGAAATGGAGATCTTGAGAAACTAGAGAAGGTCGAAAGAAGAATTTTAAGGAAAATACTGGGAGCTAAAAGAAACGATAATGCTGAATACCGGTTAAGACCAAACAGAGAGCTATATCTGAAAACGGAGAAACTAACTGGTGTAATGAGGAAGAGGAGACTACAGTTTTTTGGACATATATTCAGAATGGATAACAACAGACTAACCAAGCGGATATTCACATTACTCAATAGCTACAAATCCAAGCCAGCATGGTTCATAGAGACTGAAAAGGACATTGAAAATGCTGGAGTTACAATAGACACAATAGAAAACAGAACACATTTCAGAAAGGCAGTTCAAAAGGCAGAATTTCAGGAGAGAAAGAAAATAACTAGACGAAAGTGGACTCAAGAAGAAAGGGAACAACACTCTAAAAAGATGAAGGAAATTTGGAAACGGAAGAAATCTAATACAATGAAGAGTAGCCAAAGTTGATTCATCGTACCCTCCAAATGGGTTATTCGAAAGTAAAAAAAAAAACACTCTTTGATCAAAAGTATCAAGATACCAGTAAGAAATGCGGAAATGGCCATAAGATACCACGACAGATGGATCTGCCAGTACAAAAAGAGGCTGATACTATTCTGTTGCCAGTATCGAAGGCGTAACAGCGGAATGAATCTGTCGGGATGGCACTATTCTACTATAGCGAATGTTACCTGAGTAGCAAATCCATCAGTGATATTTTAACCGTTCTATGACGACTGTTGATGATGTGATTCTGAAATTAAAACACACAGAAACAATTGCAGCTGAACCACGTCCATGGAGACCTCATTCACTGACAGACAGGAAACGCCGAACATTATGGAGGGTGGCTGTAAAATATAGTAGCAAATAAGAAGAATGAGTCAGTCGTGAGTAAGTGCTACCAGCTGTCCAACTGGCACCATGGGTGAGAGTAGCAAGTTAAAAATTATGTGGCACAATTGTCGAACAGCTCCTCGTAGGCTACACATTTCTGTACTCAATGCGAAGTGAAGCTTCAGGTGGTAAGGAGTGACACCACTGAACAGTGACATATGGAAACGAATGATAGGGAGTGATGAATTATGCTGCGTGCCCAGAGGTAAACCGATGAGAGAATTTCTATTTGGTCTGGAGAGCTTCACCTGTCACCATGTTAATGGCAACAGTGAAGTACACCTGAGGTGGTGTTACGGTATGCGCATGTTTTTCGTGGTTACGCTTAAGAAAACGCACAA
This sequence comes from Schistocerca piceifrons, assembly GCF_021461385.2. Lineage (NCBI taxonomy): Eukaryota > Metazoa > Arthropoda > Insecta > Orthoptera > Acrididae > Schistocerca > Schistocerca piceifrons. The sequence goes on along the minus strand of NC_060140.1, from coordinate 782,961,476 downwards.
TGCGTAAGAGTATGAACACATTTTGAAGCATTGTGTACTGCATGTATCAGTATGAAAGTGTCCCTTTTCAAAAGGCAGCACTGGCGAGGCAATGGTTTATGGACAAATAACACTCCAGAAATCGACTAGTCTACCCATAATGCCGACTAGGACACAATGCAACATCTTTGGGAAATGGTTGCAAAGTCGACTTCACTCTGAAACGTCTCCTTAGAAAAATTATAAATGACTGTGCTTAAACTGACACAAAATATTTTTTAGCGCAACGTAATTTGACTTTCAAAAATCTCTACAAAATAATGGCCCTGACTAAAAATAACCTATACCTTTCATGAATCACTTACCTCACAAAAATCTTCGTTACTCGAACTACTGCAGTACAGCGAGTGCCAATACTGCCAGCTAAATAAAAGATTCTAACTACTGATGTCACTAACTACTGATAGGCATAGTTAGCAAATGAAAGATTTTGATAGAGAACAAACAACGTATTTACCTTAATAGTGTTCAAAAGCCATAATATATATATATATATATATATATATATATATATATATATATATATCAGTTCATGACATCCAGTCGTACAAATTTACTGTCTCTGATGGACACACGTCCAGATCATCCGCTCTCAAAACTCCGCCATCTCTCTCCCCACATCCACCACTGCTGGCGGCTCATCTCCAACTGCGCAACGCTACGCGCTGTCAACAGCCAACTGCCCAACACTACAGTAGCGACTCTTACAACAATGCCACCCAGCCACAGACTGCACACAGCACAGCCAGTGATTTTCATACAGAGCGCTACGTGGCGTTACCAATATAAAAACCTAAACAACCTACTTACAACTCCAGACTGCAGCATCTAACATCACTATCTTCTTTGGTTTGGCCCATTGAAGAAAAATGGGCTGCCATTCCACCACAGTGAGACACCTCATTTAAAGTGTGATTATCAGGGTTCAAAACGTCATTTGGCGAGGCTTAAACACATCCCATATTAACATCCACTATCACTATTACTATGTCCTGAATTATTTGCTCGATGTATCCCTGCCTCTGCATTCCTCTATGGTTTTTACACTCTACAGCTCCCTCTACTACCATGAAAGCTGCTCCTTGATAGCTTAACAGTTGTACTTTTAGCCCGACCGTCCTTCTCGTCAGAGTTTCCCATATATTCCTTTGCTCTTCAATTCTCGGAGAAAGTTCTCGTTTTTTACCTTGTCAGTCCACCTAACTTCCAGCATTCTTCTGTAGCATCACTGCTTCATCTGTAGTTTTCATTTTCTGTTCTGGTTTTCCCACAGCCCACGTTCCACTACCGTACAACGCTGTACTCCAAGCGTTCATTCTCAGACATTTCTCTTTGAAATTTAGGCCTGTATTTGATACTTCTCTGGCCAGGAATGACATTTTTATCTGTGGTAGTCTGTTTCTTATGCCCTCCTTGCTCTGTCCGTCGTAGATTAGTTTGCTGTCTGTGTAGAAGCTTTCCTTAATTTCGACTACTTCGTGATCCGAAATTTCGGATATTAAGTTTCGCCCTGTTCTCATTAATGCTACTTTTCACTGCTTTGGTCTTTCTTCAGTTTATTTTCAATTTATATTGTATACGCATTAGACCACCCGATTCCACAGATCCTGTACTCCTTCTGGGGACAGCAATGTCATCAGCGATTGTTGTCACTGATATCCTTTCACCTTGGCTTATAATCCCACTCTTCAAACCGTTTATTTCCATCATTGCTTCTTCGATGCATAGATCGAACAGTGGGGTCGAATGAATATATCCGTTTCCTACACCCTTTTTAATCTGAGCTCTTCGTTCTTGTTCTTCCACTCTTATTCTTACCTCTTCGCTCTTGTACATTTGCATATTGCCCGTCGTTCCCTACAGCTTACCCTGTTTTTTCTCAGATTTCGAACACCTTGCACCATTTTACATTGTGCAGCACGTATTCCACGTCGACATATCATGTAAGTGTGTCTTGATTTCTCTTCAGTCTTACTTCCATTACCAAACCCAACCCGAGAACCGATTCTCTGGTGGCTTAACCTGTCATAAAGGCAAACTGATCGTTATTTGTTCCTCAGTTTTCTTTCCCAATCTTCCGTATCCCATTGTCTGGAGATAGTGTACACAAAAGATTTATCGGATATAATCAACACAGCCACAAAATTGGTAGTTGATGACGATGATGTTTGCAGGAAAATATCGTTGTTGAATGACAGTAAGGAAATTTAGAAATACATATAAGACGCTAGTGCAGCATCCTGTAGAGCATTATTCCTGTATTAGGAGTTTATATCAAGTATGCATGACTACAGGTACTGGCCGAGTTTAGAGATAGATTGCTATTATTGTAACAGGAAGGCGTCGCACGCTCGGAAATACAACAGAAATACTCGGTGCAATTAAATAGGAATCCTTGGATGATGACGATGTACTCCATGTGATCTAGACTATCTGGACACCTCCAAAAACAAACGTTTTTCATATTACGAACATTGTGCTACCACCTTTTGCCAGGTAGTCCACATCAGCGACCTCAGTAGTCATTTGACATCGTGATAGAGTAGAATTGGGCGCTCTGCGGAACTCACGGACTTCGAACGTTGTCAGGTGATTGGGTGTCACTTATGTCTGTACGCGAGATTTCCACAGTTCTAAACATCCCTACGTCCACTCCGATGTGATACTAAAGTGGAAACGTGAAGGGACACGTACAGCACAAAAGTGTACAGGCCGACCTCGTCTGTTGACTGACAGAAACCGCCTACAGTTGAAGAGGGACGCAATGTGTAATAGGCAGACATCTATCCAGACCATCACACAGGAATTACAAACTGTATCAGGATCCACTGCAAGTACTATGACAGTTAGGCGGGAGGTGAGAAAACATCATATTGATAAATGCCAAACGACGTCTCACTTGGTCTAAGGAGCGTAAACACTGGACGATTGAACAGTGGAAAAACGTGTGGAGTGACGAATCATTGTACACAATGTGGCGGGTATGTAGTGCCAGCAGTAAAATTCGTAGGCGATGGTGTTATGGTGTGGTGGCGTTTTAAGCATCTTCTTGCTTCCCACTGTCGAAGAGCAATTCGGGGATGGCGATTGCATCTTTCAACACAATCGAGCTCCTGTTCGAAATGGACGGCTTCTGTCTGCGAGCCGTGTGCGGCACGCTTTGGTGCCGTTGGTAGGTTGGCATCGTGTAACAGTCATAGTGGCGTCTCGTTTTCTTCTTCTGTTTACTGACGCAACAACGTTTGCTAGTATTGTGTGTCCACGAGTGGCAGCATCAGCTTTTATCGATATATGGTACCCGAACTATCTTTGGAAGGACGTGAAGTGTCTTCCGGATCGAGAGTGTCGGTAGTTCGGTTGGGACGGAGCAGCAGAAATGTCCGGCAGTGCCAGTACATGCCGGGACTGCTCGCGGCACGCAGACATTGCCGGATTGAGGGGCTTTGGTTGCGAGGGCCACAACCTCATTGTCCGCCGGACCCAGCACATTGGGTTGAGTGAACATTAACCCAGTAGTGAAACCTCCATTTTTGTGATCACGCCATTTGTTCGTGCATTGCTGCTCGAGGGTCGCCGTGAGACGAACAGCAGCAAGAGGAGCGTGTCGAGTTGGCAGAATCTATTAGCCGTCTTCTACTGCGTGTTATTAGTTTTTGAATATTGTGTTCTTATTTGGTGAAGTGTAACCAGTGATATTTTACTGCCTAGTGGCCGCTAACGCCCCAGTTACCTGCCCTGGAGGTTAACGTATTTTTGCGGCAGTGTACTTTCCTCGTCTTGCCAATGCTATCCGGCATGACGTGTAGTTCGACAGCCTCCTTGATTGCGGTGTGGACTGTGGTTTCCTTTGTCTACCTTGGTTGTTATGGTTCCTTCTGCCTTTCGATCTTTTAAACACTGGATTCTGAAGACGCAGTGCTGTCTGTCACTTTTCCCTCGCTTGAATTATTCCATCGTTGTACTGGTTATCACACATTAGGTGGATTCGGTAAGAGGATTGATCGGCGTTTAACCTGCCTCTAGTTTGAGTTGCCATCCTGTTACGCGAGCATAACTCTTGGCTGCCTGTCTCACCCATTACACAGCTGTAGGGACTTTTCTCAGGTCGATCCTTGGAATACTGTATGCGGATCACACCCTTTTTTTATTTGGCCTGATTGTGTCAATTGTTTAAAAATAATATTTTGTTTAAATTATTCCTATTTTTGTGGCCTTCAGCGGACAAATAATTTGAATTCTTTATTAATAAGGCCTTCATCCGTCAGTGTAGCTTGTGTTACAGTCATCTTTTTACAAATTATTGTTTTAAAAATTACTTTGGTATTTCTAAACGTGTAGTTGTCTTTCTCATTTATAATTCAGGCCTTCAGCCGTTAATTGTTCTGAAGTATTCCTCGTGGCCGTCAGATGACAAATAATTTTGAATTCTTTCTTAATAAGGCCTTCAGCCGTTAGTATAACTTGTGTTACAGTCAATTTTTTTAAATGATTGTATAAAAATTAATATGGTATGCAACTGTCTGCTTCATTGGTGATTGAGGAATTCAGCCGTGGGGACAAGCATTATTAATATCTACGCTACTTCAGGCACCGACCAACGACGTAAACGGGCCCAGCTTTATTCTGAGGAAATCGCCCCTGTTTTTACAGCGATCCGACCACTGCCTACTAGGAGGTGATTTTAACTGCGTTCTGCAACCCAAAGATCAGGTTCCACACCATACTACACTACTGGCCATTAAAATAGCTACACCACGAAGATGACGTCCTACAGACGCGAAATTTAACAGACAGGAAGATGCTGTGATATGCAAATGATTAGCGTTTCAGGACATTCACACAAGGTTGGCGCCGGTGGCGACACCTACAACGTGCTGACAAAAGGAAAATTTCCAACCGATTTCTCATACACAAACAGCAGGTGACCGGCGTTCCCTGGTGAAACGTTGTTGTGATGCTTCCTGTAAATAGGAGAAATGCGTACGCTCAGGTTTCAGACTTTGATAAAGGTCGGATTGTAGCCTATCGCGATTGCGGTTTATCGTATCGCGACATTGCTGCTCGCGTTGGTCGAGATCCAATGACTGTTAGCAGACTATGGAATCTGTGGGTTCAGGAAGGTAATATGGAACGCCGTGCTGGATCCCAACGGCCTCGTATCACTAGCAGTCAAGATGACAGGTATCTTATCCGCATCGCTGTAACGGATCGTGCAGTCACGTCTTGATCCCTGAGCCAACAGATGGGGACGTTTGCAAGACAACAACCATCTGCACGAACACTTCGACGACGTTTGCAGCAGCATGGACTATCAGCTCGGAGACCATGAGTGCGGTTACCCTTGACGCTGCATCACAGACAGGAGCGTCTGCGATGGTGTACCCAACGACGAACCTGGGTGTACGAATGGTATTACGTCATTTTTTCGGATAAATCCAGGTTCTATTTTCAACATCATGATGGTCGCATTCGTGTTTGGCCACATCGAGGTGAACGCACATTGGAAGCGTGTATTCGTCATCGCCATACTGGCGTATCACCAGGCGTGATGGTATTGGGTGCCATTGGTTACTCGTGTCGGTCACCCTTTGTTCGCATTGACGGCACTTTCAAAAGTGGACATTTCATTTCAGATGTGTTACGATCCGTGGCTCTACCCTTCATTCGATCCCTGCGAAACCCTACATTTCAGCAGGATAATGCGCGACCGCATGTTGCAGATCCTGTACCGGCCTTTCTGGATACAGATAATGTTCGACTGCTGCCCTGGCCAGCACATTCTCCAGATCTCTCACCAATTGAAAACGTCTGGTCGATCGTGGCCGAGCAACTGGCTCGTCACAATACGCCAGTTACTACTCTTGATGAACTGTGGTATCGTGTTGAAACTGCATGGGCAGCTGTACGTGTACACGCCATCCAAGCTCTGTTTGACTCAATGCCCAGGCGTATGAAGGTCGTTATTGCGGCCAGAGGTTGTTGTTCTGGGTACTGATTTCTCAGGATATATGCACCCAAATTGCGTGAAAATGTAATCACATGTCTGTTCTAGTATAATATATTTATCCAGTGAATACCCGTTTATCATCTGCATTTCTTCTTTGGTGTAGCAATTTTAATGGCCAGTAGTGTACATGCTAGGAACTACGTGTAGTGGTGCAGGACCTCCGGCCTCATGATACTTGGGAAGTGCAACAAGGTGACCGTTCTGGCTATATCTATCTTACCAGTCATTCGGCAAGCCGTCTATACAGGATATATGCCTCACAGACTCCTATACCTGCGATACGGGGCGCGGAACTGTGGCCACTGGCCTTTTCCAACCATTGTGCTTACATCTGCTCGAATCTCCTTCCCCCGCAATCAGTGTGGCGCTGCAATGCACCATCGACATGACCTGACTTGTCGCCAACAAGTCGCTGAGATATGGACAGCCTGCGAACGACGCCTTACCAGCTACCGCTCGACATTGACATGGTAGGTGGACTGGGCCAAACCAGCGATCCGGAGGACACTAATGAGATACTAGAAGGTTTTGTTTGACTGGAATCGCAACACTGTTACCTCTATTATGCGATTCTCCGAGATCTGGACACTCATTCGCCAACCCCAGGACAGCCAGTTGGAGCGGCAAAGAATTAAGACGAGGTTAACTGCGCTGGCACGCCGGAAATTGTAAGGGGTAGTTCAAATGGCTCTGAGCACTATGGGACTCAACTGCTGAGGTCATTAGTCCCCTAGAACTTAGAACTAGTTAAACCTAACTAACCTAAGGACATCACAAACATCCATGCCCGAGGCAGGATTCGAACCTGCGACCGTAGCGGTCTTGCGGTTCCAGACTGCAGCGCCTTTAACCGCACGGCCACTTCGGCCGGCCTGTAAGGGGTAGTGGTACTGACTCAGCGCCATCGTGGGGGTTTGGAAATTCCATCCATGCATCTGTCCGACGAAGGACGCCGTTGTCGGCAGATCATCAACACTCTGATCACACCTCGTGGCTCGCGGGTGACCAATCAGAATGACATCGTTTACGCATTTCCCGAACACTACAGTCGCACTTATAGGAAAGAAGATGCTGATACTGAAGCAGATGACACAATTTTGCATTACTTCACGCACACTCTACCCCACACGGAGGCGGATACATTGAGAGTGGCGGTCACACGAGACGAAATCGACAACACAACGGTGCAGTTAGCAGTTCGCCCGGCATTGACGGCCTACCGTTTGAGTTTTACCGTGCCTTCCGGGACTTCATGGCACCGTGGTGGTCGGCTATGTATCAAGAACTGATGACATTTAGCCAAACAGTCCCACCCGCCCTAGTTGAGTTGAGGACATCATTCCGGTTCACAAAGTAGTCCGTAGTTCGCCGTTCATGAGATACAGACCGCCCACCCTACTCAATGCCGATTATAAGTTTTTCGCTTGTTTATTGGCAATGCGTCTCCGAACAATACTCGCTCATATCCTCTCTCCAGAACAAACGACGCCTGGGGGAGAGGTTGATATGAAGACTGCCACAGGGGAATCCCGCGATTTAATTGCGATGGCGGCGGCCTGTAGATTCCGTGGAACTGTCGTCGCTATAGACCGCGAGAGCGCCATCGTTTCCTGTTTTCGTTGGCGGCCGAAATGGGCACCCGCCCTCCGTTCTTTGACGTCCTCCGGCGCCTTTAAAACAGTGCCATTTCACAGGTCCAAACCAATGGAAGGTTTAGCAGGGCCGGCACACATCTGCCATTCCATACGGCAAGGTTGACCACTCCCTACCCTCCTGTATGCCATTGCCCTTGAGCCCCTTATTTGGGGCTTGACAACCAAGCTCTCTGGCCTCACCCTTCACCAACACACTTTCCACTGTCGGGCTTATGTTGATAACTTCCTCCTCCTCATTCGCTTCGGCTCTGAGATTCGAGCAGTCCTCAAATTGATCACACATTATGGGGCTGCCGCTGGCAGTGCCATGAAATCCGCCAAATCTTCTGCAATGTGCGTTGGACGAGGCCTCTAGGTCGGTGAAGTGGTGACGATCTGGTACCTGGGGATTACCTTTACCTCCCAGAGTCTCACGCACAGCGGCGACGAATTTCCCTCGCCTGTTACATGTCATCCGCAACAACGTCCGCCAGAACCTCCTGCGCCGCCAGGACATTCTTCAACACCGTACGTTTCTTAATCGCTATGTGGCATCAAAATTGGTCCCTCTGCTGACGGCGACTGGGCTATTATCCCACAGCTTGTTTCATGTTTAAGGTCCGCAATGAGACATTTACCGTGCCGTCACAGAATGGTGGCCTCTGGCTTGTCAATGTCCATATGCGAGCTGTGGCCTTGGATATAAGAAGACAGTGGACCGGTCGGGGCACACCTCTAACATGCTGCTTGCTTGAGGTCCTCCAGCCTGCTTCCACCTCACCACCGGTGTCTGTCGGCCACATCGTGCCGCATTTCTCTCAAGTTTCAACCTTATTCGTCGGCTACAGTTACACACATACCAGTCAGCCAGATAGGTGCCCACCCAGTTCAAAGGATTTTTACAGCCTACTATAGCGCTGTGTTCCCTGAATGTGATAGAGACCAAACATCCCTCCATCCAGTGGCCCATAATGTGGACTACAATTTACCAGCCGTTCCTCCCTGCAGACGTCCAGGCACTGTGTTATCATATAGTCAAGAGGAAATTTGCCACGAAAGAGCAACTGCACAGCATTGGTTTCTCCTTTGTCACTGATGACCACCGTCTGACATGCGCCTCTTCGCAAGATGCCTGGTGCTTCGTGGAGCAAATCATTGCCTGCTATTTCCGAGTGACACCAGACACAATCGAACCGCGCATGTTTCTTTACCTGGAGGACAAACATTTTCCCGCTTCCAAATGTCGTGCAATTTCGTGGGCAATGGGTGGGCGGTTGCTTATCTTTTCCATAAGGAACCTAAATTCTGCCTCGACTCCTCTACCTATTTACGAACAGCCCATTTAGCTCTCGAAACCTCGTAATGTTACCGAACATTAGTTGCTAACCATCTTCGGGGGGCTTTGTTAGACCCCCATTAAGTTGGTGGGGGGGGGGGGGGCGGTGCCTAGAGCTGAGGGCACCTACTCCTCCCCCCCCCCTCCCCCCCTCCACCTCTGGCGGTGTCTAAGCCGCCTATGATCGAATCTATCTCTTTCCTCCGTGGATGGGACAGCGCGTCATAGACTGCAAGGATCTTATTTCATTTCTCATTTTCTTATTCTTTTCTTTTCTTTACATAGCTTATAGCTTTTACAGTTTTCTTCTCTGTCGCTGATGTATGGTCCACTTAATTTCAGATTAATAGTGAATATTACAAAAACAAATTGCAAATAAATAAACAATAATAATGCCTTTCACTTCTGTTGATTCCTGTGTCTCCCACTATCCTGTGCTCCACAGGCTTGATGGTGGCGAGGAGGATACTGTGGCCAGGCCTCGGGTTTCAATCCCTGCCCACTTTGCCCACTGAGCCCCCACTGGTCCACTATCATATAAAAATAAGGCAAATATCTTTAGTTAGAGTCTTGGTCAAGTAGATGGCATTAATTTGCCAAGAACTTCAATATGAGAGTACACTCCACTGTGGAAAGAAAAGTATTATTGTGCAAGCAGTAGCTGCTTTCCTAAAAGTGGGATCCACTCATGGAACCGAACCAAGATAAAGCGCGCCACTTGCAGACACTGCAAAACTACGTTCTCCACTAAAATACTACTTGGCAGAACCCAGCAGGCACATACAACTGCTTGTCAACACAGGACACCACACGCACACTGAGTGGCTCTACAAATGGCTAGTTGCAGTATGGCTCCACCTCTTTATCTATGCGAGAAAGCACCCACGCTGGCATCGCTCTCTCTCCCTCTCTCTCTTTCATGGTCTGGTCTCTAGAGCCAACGATCTTTCTGTTTTAAGACTGGTAGCACCAGAATTTATCTTACTTCTGAGGTCGACTGATGGCGACATATCGAACCACTATCAAAGCTGGAGCAATGTCGACCATGCCACGGCTCAGTATGATTGAATGGGAGATCATTCTAGGTTATTAAGATATGCGGATTGATTTGTGTATGCAATAATTTGTTCTTTCTGCAAAACTTATTGTTTGAAAGTTCCATTATGTTGAAAGTATTTATTGTGACAAACTACAGAGATATACGCCGTTACTCCAAAATGTTTCGAAATGATAGATTAAGATTATGGTTTCAGTACTTCATCTGTATAACAGTCTATCCACACCTGAGTACAACGCACAGAAATGCTTCTGCAACCATGTGAAACTGCAAGTTAAGTCACATTGACTTGAATATCCGATATGCCATCAAATTCTCGACTCTTCACGTGAATTTGTGCACTGTGTCGTTTTGTGGTACGTTCATTTTCATAACACCAAGTCTCGTCACTTATAATGACATTTTTAAGAAGAGAACTGCGTGTCAATCAAGTCGTGGCAGACATGTATGAGCCTTTTTCTCTGTTCGAGAGTTAAGCTATGAGAGGAAAAACTCTGCACACACTTTTCTCTTCTTCGACATCATATGACGTGTGTATTGGACTCTTAATTTACATATACTGTTCCATTTCCATTTGTGACACGACAACACTGACCCACTGCAGCCACACGTCCACTACTAACACTGCCAGCTCACAACTGATTGGTCCGATGCGCATTTGTTGTTTACAGTTGTCAGTTCAAGCTGCTACTGAGGTTACTGCTCTGATGTCACTTCCACGTCAGGAGTAAAGTCAGTCTCGGAACTCTTTGACCTACAACGCATGTTGTTTCCCACAAAAGGAAAATATTGTCTAGGCTGTAATTATAATATGTTCTGAAAATATTATTCTGTATATAAAGTAATGAGATGGCGCAGTTCTGACACTCCACTCCTTTTCAGATTGGTCAAACATCAGCAAATGACCCTGTGAATGCGTTAGCGTCACTAGAATAAATTAATGGGGATAGGAGTGGACCTTAATTCTATGGCACAGCGCATTGGTCTTCAGCTGTACAAAATCTGTTTAATTTCTGTATTGTTGTCAATGAAGCAAACTGGTTTACTTAGATTGTGACATAAAAAGTTCAGGAAATTTGTCAAGATGACGTATTACGTCTTGGTTAGCAGAAATAACTTGAACACAACAATCTCAAATTTAAATAGAAAGTTCTCCACAAGTTTTTTTTACATCTAGACAGTGAAGCAGTGTGGGGGTTGGCCAACATTACGTTAAATCATCCGATTCCGGTTATAAGTTCGGAACTATTTAGGATGACAATCAAGTCTACAGAGGACGGTTAGTTTTTGTGAAAATATCATTCGTTGTAAAGATTGAAAAGACTACTCATTGTTGCTCGTGTTCACTGTGGACGCAAGCAGAAAAACCTATAAACAGCTAATCAAAATCTTTACTGAGTTTATCACCTGAAACTGCCCTACGTTTTGCGTTAGGCGAGAAAACGTGAACTCATCCCTAGTCTGCAAAATGTGGCGATATACACGTGCATATATGGTGCAGTGTGTGCATTTCAACGCCCTCTCAGTTCTCGCAAGAACAATTAACTACGTGGCTATCAGAGCTCAACGACTCTTCAACTAATATCTAGCTGAATGTGACACAAAGTGATCGCAGTGTTCACACAAAATTCCTCTTTTGCCTTCGTGCAGAGCGTGTTACGCCCTGTTCTATACTTGACGTTGGTTCAGAGGACAGCACACAGTGTCACCCCACCTGCGTCCTTCTATGCTTCACATCACGATCTCTTCAGACCGACCAATTATGGGGTTCTTTTCGTCTCGTGGAAACTACCCCCCCCCCCCCCCCCCAATCGCAAAGGGTGTATCTTCAAAATGCACACACTTTTCTCGCCACTTTTACACCTTGCGAGTTTATTTTAGGCAATCGGGCTTTTTGTGCCCACTCTTGAGGCCTAAAAGTTACACACGTACTGTACATCACGAGTTCACCACGGACCTTTCACGTGATAAACAAATTTTATTTTAACTGTGTCTCAGGCCTGTTTGTTTCCATCTGGAACTCCCCCAACGCAGTTTTCTGAAGAATTTCACCGTCGCTGACAGCACTGTATCGCCTTGTGCGTTTACCGACCCCCGGTTGAAAGCCTTCCACTGTATGAGATGTGGGGCATGGCTGCACAACCCGAGCCCGTCCTAAACTAAAGGGTCTCTTCCAGCAGCTTTCTTCACCTTTTACTCATTGACATGCAGGATTTGGGTTCGGTGTGTTAATACCGTCGATTCGAGTGTCACACCTTTTTGCATTACATACCATATGTTTTCATAGGCAATTCTGCTCATTATCACCGAAACAGGACATGTGACATCTCATCTAAGGTGCGAAAATAACATTTATTCAAGCTGCCACCTTACATATCTGCCTCCTTCTGTGTTCAGTTTTGCGCTGGGTCAATCAACAGCTGAGAAATTGATTGAAGGCAGTGCAAAATTGTTCTCAACTGCTGACTGCAGCAATTGTTATACATTTATATTGACCAACTCTCTATTTTAATTTGCCATAGTCAAACAGGTGTTCTTTCGGTCTCTCTTTGTTTTTCCACAGCAATTGATTTACTGTATACTATGGATTTAAGCACAAAACTAATGTTTTTACAGAATTTAACATGTATTTACTAGTTATGTGACTTAACAAAATTATTTAAATAATTTGAAGCCTTTTCTTTCTTTTCTATGGTAGTCTATACTTTAAATTTAAACTTAAACAAAATTAGAGATTTTCTAGCAATTTATATACTAATGTTTCTTACTTTAACATAAATTTGAAGCACCCATAATTTTTAAATTTGAGACAGATTTTTATTTGACATCAAGATTTATGTTAAATGATGAGGGAGATGTAATGAAGTTGAGGAAACCTTCATTTAAAATCTCCCCTTTTTCCATACTTACACCGTATTTCCAATCTCAATTTCTGTTTGTGTGTAGCTTCTATGGATTTATAGTTCACGAAAGTTTTATCCTTTACAATAATTTCTCAAATTATCTGTCATTTATAAGCACCATCCTATAATTTAACAAGCACAATTCCATTAATTTTTTCCTGTGCCAAACATATTTACATCCCCCAAAAACCTTAAACTTATGCATTACAACTTTATGGAAGACATAATTTATTCAGTGACTGTTACAAAATTATTAAATTCTTACTCCTATTAACTATCCTGTAAACACAAATCAACATCATCAGATTTCAAAACCCTTTCTTGTAGATAACCTACATATCAATAAAAACATTACGTACTAGAATTTTAGCCATGCGAATAATTTGGAATTTGGGGTGGAGAACCTCTAAACCTTTCTGCTTCGTTGGCATGGTGATCATATCAGCAAATTATAGTTACCAGCATAATTTCTAGAACCAAAGCCATTATTGTAATTCCGCTGCTCACCAAAACCATAATTATTGCATGACCTCTTTGAGTTGCCAAAACCATAGCTTTTATTATTCCATGGGCGATTACTATGGTACCAAAATCGATTACCTTTCCCAGCATTACAATTGCCATTGTAAGCATTATTAAAGGCCACTCGGTTGCTATTATTCCCCCTACCACTAGTTTCTCTCACTGCACGTTGTTTTTTCGCGTCATCTTCACTGAAGATGATTTCAGGTTCTCTTAACAACCCTTTAAATGGCTGTATATTATCTACAGCCAACGACTGCTGATAACGCAAGGGTAACTTCATTGTGCACATGCGGATCCGTTCTCGATCACTGTATGGATTGTCTGAACACAGATTCTTTTTCGTCATTTCTTCGAAAAATGTAACTGACTTCTCCCGAATTTTTATGTGACATATTCTGTAACAATTTATATGTTATCCTGTTTTGTGTTTCCGCGGATCAGTATAGTTCCAAGAATGCAGACCTGAATTGTTTAAACGACTGACAGTTTGCAGCGACTCTCTGCATCGTTTCCGCTACTGCGCCTTCCATATGACCACAAATGAAATCAAGATTTTGTCTAAGTGGCGAGTATTCTGGTAAATCGATCTGGAATTGATGTATAAGCGTCCGGGGGCGCAAGCCGTTCCCATTTTCGTTGTTATGTTGGAATTTTCTGACTGTCAAAAAATGATCATTGTCAAATATCTCTACTGTACCATATGACGTTTGTGTTTTCACAACATTTTACGTTCCCTTTATTCGCATCACATTTTTCTTTATTCGTACTACCAAATTTGGATCCTGAGACGACATATTTGCATCCCATCTATCATCGTATCCAAGCAACGGCGTGCATTTATCTACACCGTACCGTTCCTCTGTTCCTCCTGAATCGGACTGACAGATACGTTCAAATTTCCCGTCACTGGATCATTGTTTTGTCTTTGTACTTGCTTCATATTGACCTGTGACATCTGGCCTGTTGTACTGTAACTCGTAAATTGAGAATTTGGTACCTGTGGCGCAGTAAACTGTTCTGCTGTCGCGTCATTCGTGTACGGTCGGTGGGTCGGCTGCCGCTCCGTTGGTATACGCGCAGTTACCGCTTTTTGCACCACTGCCTCCTGTGAACGCACGTTATCTGCTTCAGTCTCCTGTCTCAACCGTACTTCTACCATTTGTTTCTGTTTCGGATCAGAAAATACTGACGCAACATCTTGTGGACTTACAAGCGGAATCTCGTAACTTTTTTGCGATTCCGCAACTGACACGGAAGATTGCATAACGGGCATGGTTTCATCTGAACATTTTTCCACCTCAGCGTCAGATGATGCTACCGATTCCGTTGCCTCACTAGTGCTTTCTGTACGGTTCTCAATACACAGCTTCAGTTCTATACGAAGGTATTCATACCGCTGCTTATTTTTCGAGACTATGGATGTATCGAACCTTCTTAACGCGTTCTTGTTAAGAAAAACCACAGGAAATGTTGAACAATTAAGTATTATTACAACTGGTTTCGCAAAACTAAAGTTGCATCATCAGTCACATCTGAACACAAAAATAGGAGATTGGAGAAAAAATAAGAAACAAAATAGAAAGAAATCCAGTGAAATCAATTTGTAACCTCAGTAATGTTTAGGTACTAATTATACGAAATGGACAGTAGCGCTCAAGAGAATCGAGTACGCAATAAGGAGAATACTCACGATGAAATCGTTTACAGCGAGATGTAGTCATGTTGAACTGAAACATCTATAAAAGGAACGGTGATCAATATAAGAGTGGTGGGATAAAGTTACTGCCATGTAAACGTCCCAAGGTCTAAAGAAAAAGAAAACATATTTAAAAAATACATAAACCAGATTGCGGACTGGATAAAACACGTAAAAGTCTGTTGTTTCATGTTCATTCGGAGAATAATAACCATATTATCGTGTAGGATAATAAAATGCCCAGAACTATACAAGTTCTAAAGTCGTAAAAACTATAGCGTAATACAGGAACCCATAATGAAAATAAGACGAGCGGAAGATAAATCGAGTAGCAAGGAAGACAAATTTAGTTGAAGGATGAAAATTGTAGGTCTCAGCATATGCACCCGACATATCACAGCGTGAACAAACCCGTAGTTTATTACTTTTTCAAACGCCAGAGATTTCCGTCATGGTTTGGCTAGCTCTTCAGTCATGATCTGTTTGTTTTCTCAGTATTTGTTGGTGTCCCAGTAATGTAATAAACCTGTAATTCTTTGAGACGGACAATCTCCTTCGAGTGTTGTTCCAGCTGTTTTCTTTAATTTTGAGTTTAATGTTGAAAATACCCACTATATATTTGACCTCTAGTCATAATTCCTAAACTCACCTAACAGCTATTCCTACAAGGTGCATCAGAAGTAACACACCATCGTCCCTCCAGTGTGTGTGGAGTGAAATGAAATTCCGTTCAGTCTGCCACGTAGCACCTGATACCTTCAAACAGCTTACGTACAGTAGGACGAAAACACGGACTACCAAGGTCTTCCAGGTATAATTACGGAGCACGGCAACAGTAGGACGAGTTTCCGTAACCCTCAGGCTGGCTATTACTAATTACTGCGAGTTTCGCTTTGCACCCCGTTCCTGTTTAGGAACAGAACAGGGTAAACGATCACAGCGAACGGAATTACGTGGGATGTTACAGTTTCGTGCTGGGACACAGCTCACATTCGCATTCATGGAAGTTGTTTGATACTACGTTTCTCACGTCTACAGGTGGCCTGTTAACGGTACACAGTGTATCGAAGTTGTGTTCAGAAATTTCGTTCCTGTGAGATAGAAGTATTGAATTATTACGTCAAGTGCTTTAAATTTCTTTTTTAATTTCTTTATCCTATGGCGTCCAAGATAAAGAACTTAATTAAATGCTTCTTGTGAGACTCAACACAGTATTTTTTTTATTTTTGTGTACAACGTATGCCAAGAACTTATTGTGGTAGCTGTTGGAAAATCATTTTAATTTCGATACCAGCGTTTCCTTTTTCTCAGTTTTGAATTAGTTATTGTCAGGTTATCAATTCTGAATACGCATGCTGCATGTGTCAATACTCTAAAGATGATACCGGTCCAATTGCTGCCCATTAAAATATTTTATAGTAGAGTCTCTAAGATTGTAAATTCACATCTGATAACTTCATTGTGGATGAGATTTTAAACATTAATCCTCTTCCTCTACCGGATCCTTAAAGTGTGTCCTGTAGTCGTCAATGCATTTTACAAATTGTTCTTTCACTGAAGTCCTCTCTTCGTTTCTGGAAAGTCTACGTTAACGTAATTTCAACAGGAAAAATAAATGCATGAAGTCAAACATTAAGCTTCTCTTTATTGATATGTACCTCCCAAAAGCAAACTCTATCAATTATAAATTATCTTCTTCTATAAATTTAAATGATCTGGATCTGTTAGTTTGACAAATATTATACTCCTTTGTAATTAATGTTCGAAGTAGACGCCTTAGCGTCTAGGACTGTGAACATTAAGTGAAGGTTACATTGCGTGCAAAAGGCGTAAGAAATACTTATGTAGGCGAGTGCATATTTGAAGTATTTGATATGTCCTGGTCTTCATCCACCTCCTTAATTTAACGTGGGGCCAAAATATAGGCAAATCGCCTTGAATAATAGACGTTTGAAGACATATTAGTTTCAGTAAAGCCGAGAAGTAGGTATATTAGTTTCAGTACAGTAGGGAAGTAGGTATTTGTTTTAAGCAGCGATTATCTAGGTATACCATCCTCCAGTCTTAAATGTAGTCTCAGTAGCAAAGTGTGGAGACGGTGGCTATTGTATCCACTCTTGCAGGTAGGTCTGTGTTGTGTAAAATTTCAGTAATTCTTTCTTCCATAATAATTTTTAATTAGCATTATTTGAAATACTCAAGTCAAAATTTTAATTAAGAGGAAGTAAAATGATTAAGAACATGAGGTTATAACAGAACAAAGCTGTAATATCCTTGTTTGTTTTCGCTTGTATATTCCGGCAAACCGTCATTTTATCTCGTTACTATTCCGATTATTATTACGATTCCTGTTCCGATTCCTGTCCTGTGATTGCTATTATTACTGTTGTTGCGGTTGTTAAAATTGCGTGTTATGTAGATTGAAGTATTGAAAATATACCAAGCTATTTAAAAAATTGTACCGATCATTTTACAAACGAATTACCGGCTCAAAGTAGGCGTAATTTTTATCATACAGAGAGATGATTTCAGAGACTCGAATTTATTTAAGGGGAGAGAAAAATACACTCTTTACTGATTAGAAGTGAAGATTTGTGATATTTGACGTTAAATGGAATTATGAACTGAAAAGTAGAAGGTCAAATTATCTGCATTTCAGTGTGACTATGTGGAAAAGTTAATGCTATCGATACGGACATTAATGTGTTAGCATAAAATTTCAGTAGTGCATACTGTTAGAAACTCTGGTCGACGTAAACTATGAGCTAACTGCAACATTTTAATAAGTTGTTAATGAATATTTACCGGGCGATCCAAAGCCCAAAAAAAGTACGAAAGACAATAAATTTTGCAAACCTATGATTAAAAATCTGAATAAATAGTGCAGGCCAGATAACTACGTCAGCCCAGCTCGTTGTGTAGCGCTTTTACTAAACAGTTTATTAATATTGCATGCAGTGACTGTAAATTATTTAAATTAAACTCAAACGAGCTCTGTTCTAGAAGCTAGGTATTGAATCGTAATACACTACTGGCCATTAAAATTGCTACACCCCGAAGATGACGTGCTACAGACGCGAAATTTAACCGACAGGAAGATGATGCTCTGATATGCAAATGATTAGCTCTTCAGAGCTTTCACGCAATACTGGCGCCGGTGGCGAAAGCTACAACGTGCTGACATGAGGAAAGTATCCAACCGATTTCTCATACACAAACAGCAGTTGACCGGCGTTGCCTGATGAAACGTTGTTGTGATGCCTCGTGTAAGGAGGAGATTTGCGTACCATCACGTTTCCGACTTTGATAAAGGTCGGATTGTAGCCTATCGCGATTGCAGTTTATCGTATCGTGACATTGCTGCTTGCGTTGGTCGAGATCCAATGACTGTTAGCACAATATGGAATCGGTGGGTTCAGGAGGGTAATATGGATCGCCGTGCTGGATCCCAACGGCCTCGTATCACTAGCAGTCAAGATGACAGGCTTCTTATCCGCATGGCTATAACGGACAATGTAGCCACGTCTCGATCACTCAGTCAACAGATGGGGACGTTTGAAAGACAACAACCATCTGCACGAACAGTTCGACGACGTTTGCAGCAGCATGGACTATCAGCTCGGAGACCGTGGCTGCGGTTACCCTTGACGCTGCATCAGAGACATGAGCGCCTGCGATGGTGTACTCAATGACGAACCTGGGTGCATGAATGGCAAAACGTCATTTTTTCGAATGAATCCAGGTTCTGTTTACAGCATCATGAATGGCGCATCCATGTTCGGCGACATCGCGGTGAACGCACATTGGAAGCATGTATGCGTCATCGCCATACTGGCGTATCACCCGGCGTGATGGTATGAGGTGTCATTGGTTACACTTATCGGTCACGTCTTGTTCGCATTGACGGCACTTTGAACAGTGGACGTTACATTTCATATGTGTTACGACCCGTGGGTCTACTCTGCATTCGATCCCTGCGAAACCCTACGTTTCTGCAGGATAATGCACGACCGCATGTTGAAGATCCCGTACGGGCCTTTCTGGATACAAAAATGTTCGACTGCTGCCCTGGCCAGCACATTCTCCAGATCTCTAACCAATTGAAAACGTCTGGTCATTGGTGGCCGAGCAACTGGCTCGTCACAATACGCCAGTCACTACTCTTGAAGAACTGTGGTATCTTGTTGAAGCTGCATGGGCAGCTGTACCTGTACATGCCATCCTCTGTTTGACTCAATGCCCAGGCGTATCAAGGCTGTTATTACGGCCAGAGGTGGTTGTTCTGGGTACTGATTTCTCAGGATCTATGCATCCAAATTGCATGAAAATGTAATCACGTGTCAGGTCTGGCATAATATATTTGTCCAATGAATACCCGTTTATCATCTGCATTTCTTCTTGGGGTAGCAATTTTAATGGCTAGTTGTGTGTATGTTCTTGTAAGTGACCAGAGTATCATAATTGAATTGAAGCTTCTTCGCCATGTTATACAATTGAAACAAACTGAGAGATTGCATACTCCGGCAACACTATGTACGATTTACTTCCAAATCTGTACACACGACGACGCCATAGGCCAAGTAAACCCCGTAATAAAATATCTACAGTCCAGAAAAGCTTCACGGTGTGAAATAATTATTTGTGTAAAACTGCTACCTCTACATTTATAATTATTTTTTGTTTAACACAACAGAACACTGCATGTTTAGAGCATGTTGTGCTCATTTTCAGACCTGGATACGTTATGAAGAAAAATTCCCGCACTTGGCAGTCGACATGCGACTCCTCATCCAAATTCAAAACAGAAGTGTTTCTAACAACACTTTGTCCCTCCAATAGGTTTAACAGAAATGCTATTTAAGAGACGAGGCTGTAGCAACGATGCTCGTAACATAGTGCAGGGTGGCCAAGAACAGGTAGCATTAACTGTGGGATGATCGGAGTTATCCCATTAGGTCAGTGAGATCAGGCAATGCCGTATGGAATGGAAATGCAAATCGCCGATGTGTGAGTAGCTTTTGCGATGAACTGTTTTTTTTCTTCTTTTCACTTAAAGCATCCAATTGTATCCAATTTATACATCCACAATGTGGTATCGTGTGTATTTGTTTATGTAATGTTCCCTTAAGACATTAGGTGAACTCCTTACAGACGTAAACGAACACTTTCTTTCGTCCATGACACAAATATAGCCCACAGAAAATATCTGTGGATACAGTAACATGGTCTGTATCCAGTGAGGTACAAAAAACATAATATGTAGGGTACACTAGACTGGACATTATGCTACACACAATAATTCCATTTTGTATGTTTGGCGTCAGGGTTTATTTCCATAGAGCCATTACGTACACGTACGAGCAAGTTCACGGTAAGGAATATGTTAAAACCTACCACATTGCATTTTTAAACACTTTACCACTCGTTGGATCACACTTTGCTGGACCCTGGGCAACACATCTGCCTCGATCAATGCCGAAGCGGCATGTAAGCATGCTATTAGGACGTGTACATCCGTTGGTGGAGTACTATAAAGTTGTTCCTTGAAGTGTCCCAACAAATAAGAATTTAATGGATTATGTTTGGGGAACGCGGAGACCAGAATATTAAACTTCCATGACCAACCCATTTTCCTGGAAACGCCTCATTTAAATAGTTACATAAATTCATTTCGATGTGAGGCGGTGCACCATCATGCTGAAACTATAGCTGCCGGCGAACGCCGGGTGGAACGTTTTCTGATGCGCAACGTACGATGCAGGGGTGCATTCAACCCGCCCGGCAATAGGTAATGATCCAAGAGCACGATTCCAGCCGACTGGTTTATGCCAAATCGAGTTTGAAAGCCACGTTCGTGGGGGCCTATGGGTTTTGTTATTACCAGTAACGGCTGTTGTGGAGGATGAAAATATCATCATGCGTGAAATTAGGTTTTTCACTCAATATCGCGTCATTTATAAAATTTTCGACATCTTCTTCTTGATGAAGAAACCATTCACAAAACTGTACTAATCGAATGCAGTCTTCTGGTCTCTGGTGTTGAGTTAATGCGTAATGATATGGATGCAGTCCTTCATTGAGCAACACTTCAACAATCAGTATTTGAGATATCTGGTATTGCCTTGCAATATCAGGGATATTTCCCTAAGGTGATTTGTGAACGCTTTCAAGAGCCGTGTCTTCTGTTTGCGAAGTACGTCTAGTCCTTGGACGATATTTGTTCATGACTTGTCGACGAAGATTACTACGAGTAGTTTCTCGAAGGCATTGCTCCAAGCAACGATAAACATTCTTATGGAGATGCCGCTTTTGAGGGTACTTCGCAGAATGCACACGAGCAACAGCCGAGGCTTTGTTGTCAGATGAAACAAAAAAAACCATGAAGATGTATTTATTGTTTTTCTTCTCCATCGGCAAGCCGACGTACATGGACTCAGACAGGACCGGTTATGGTTGTGCATTACGCGCTTAGTAGACATGTGCATGCATTTTCATGGCTCCCATTGTCATATCATAGGCTATTTCCGTGCGAAAAGTGGTGTCCTGCATATGAGGAAAAATAGGATATGGACGTCTAAAAAGTACAAAAAAGGAACCTGACAAAGATTCGAACCATAGCTGTATGGTGAACGCGAGTTTGATGTCGTAGCAGTTTTCTCTGTGAGCTACGATGCATGGTAACGTAGTATTGGGTGATACAGTTTTCTCTCTACTTCCCTATGTGCTGCATGATGTGACGGTTTTTCCAGATCCTCGTCTTCATATATATGATTTCCAAATGCACTCAATCTGGTTTTGATAGATAAACATTTGTCTTGTATTTGGATGAAGAATCGCATACCGACCTCCAAATGCAGCACTTTTTCTTCACACTGTGTATACAGACATACAGGGTGTCCCAGTGATATGACAAATTCCAGTGGAGTTTTGCAGAGCATATTGACAAACAAAACGGGGTTACGAATCGGCGTCCAGTAACGTCATCCAAGGACGCTGCAGGGCTTCGAAGTTACAGACGCTGGCTCTTGCCACTAAACCAACGCTTCGGTGGTAAACGTGACCGTTCGCTGATGGAGCGTAGGCGGAACGTCTCAGAGTGTTGTTTGTTATTCAGTACTGAACAAAACGAGGCTCAGAACCTGCGTCCTGAAAAGTTAACCAACGACGCTACAGCCATCACTGAGTAATAAAAACACTTCGAGACGCTGCATCAGCGTACAAAGTCATGTTTGCTGCCACAACCTGTGGATTAGCGGCAGGTACCCTGTAGCGTCGTCGGATGACGTTTCAGGATAGGGGTTCCTATCCTCAATTTTTCCCCTACAGAAATTGACACGTACAACTTGAAGTTTGTCGCAAAATTTTTGGTATACCTTGTCTGCGTTATTAAATGCTAAAATGTCTTGACTAATCGAAACTGGCACAGAAATATTAAAGCTGTAATTTTATGTATGGTTCTGCTGCCAAAATGTATATTCCACATTCTCTTTTGGACTTCGCCCCTTCCACCACCACTCTTTTGCCCCCCTCCCCCCCCCCCCCCCCAACCCTTTGCCCAGCCCATTCCTCATACCCCAACAGACAGCGCACAAGGTAGTAGCTTTAATATTTCTGTGATAGTTTAGATTGCTTAAGATATTTTATGGTTCGATAAGATGCATCTTTGTATGTATAGAGGCCTGCAGGTGAGCACAACACTCTCGAAACATGTGTCATATGAGTAGTAGCAAATTACTGATGACTCCTCACTTTGTTTCGCAATACATGATGCAAGTTATTACCTCCAGTAGCATCACTATTTGTTATTGTTCTAGAATCATTTATCTTTACTAAAGTAACTGAATATAACCTCTTATTCACTGTCCGTGTTACTGTGTCATACCTCTTAAGGATGGGCATTAAAAACTTTGCTTGAAATTTGAAGTTAGTAGTTATGGAGAAGTAATTCAGCTGATTAGTAAAAGGAGATATAACCTAGTTAAGAGAACTAACCTGGCCTATTAATTGAGAGAAACTACGCTCATTAAGACGGCTATTTCATCTTCTTCCCCGACTCCTTCCATCGTAAATATTTTAACTACCATTCAGTCTAATTAACTTCATTATCTTTAGCACTGTTGTACTGATAGTGATAAAATTATTGGAAATAAATCAGAAGTAATTACCCGTGTGATTCTATCATTCTGAATTGATTGCTTAACCAGTTTTTGGCTGAATCTAAACAATATCAGACCCTGAGCAGCGTGAGAGCCTTGATAAATATTTTATTTTACTTAATTTTATCCATTCTTTTTCAGTGTTTCGTCCTCGACTGTTTTACTTTCGTAAAATGAAGAACAAACCGCCTTCAGTCACAAGTTGCGTTTATTTACTGCGCTATGAATTTCGAGCCCTGGAGGCTCATCTTCAGGTGCTTTTTAGTGATTTGTATCGGGTTTTATAGTTGTTTGCCTGTTGATATTACACTTTCGGCTTACAACATGATATATTGTAGATATAAGTTTAACAGCGTTAATAATATGAAACTAACTTACAGTTTATCATTGTATGATGTCTGCTTCTGTTGTGCAGTTGGTATACACAATACACATCTTTAATTTAGCAGGACATACTGGGACGGGAAGAGGAGAGTGCTGGGGCAGACGCGAAAGCGCACAGTTCGGCTGGAGACACCAAAGTGGACAGTTCTGGTCTAGACACCAAAGGGTATGGTTCTGATTGAGACGCGATAGTCGGTCTTTAGGTAGCTAGGAAGTGAAACGACAGAAAATTTCGCGTTGTGTGTATTGCGGGAGTTTATCTCTGAGCTGTGGGCAGCCGCGCGCCTGTTGTGAAGTCTAACTTTTCGCATAGTTAACGAGGTGGAGTATGGAAATGTGGTGTTACAGAAGAATGCTGAAGATTAGATGGGTAGATCACATAACTAATGAGGAAGTATTGAATAGGATTGGGGAGAAGAGAAGTTTGCGGCACAACTTGCCCAGAAGAAGGGATCGGTTGGTAGGACATGTTCTGAGGCATCAGGGGATCACCAATTTAGTATTGGAGGGCAGCGTGGAGGGTAAAAATCGTAGAGGGAGACCAAGAGATGAATACACTAAGCAGGTTCAGAAGGATGTAGGTTGCAGTAGGTACTGGAAGATGAAAAAGCTTGCACAGGATAGAGTAGCATGGAGAGCTGCATCAAACCAGTCTCAGGACTGAAGACAACAACAACAACAACAACAACGAGGTGGAGTATTGGACTTGTATTTCGCGATGACATTGTAAATGCTCGAACTGTGTCACATGGATATGCGCTAGAGTATAACAGTAACTCTTAATATGACCATTTTTAGGTTAGGCTTTACCGTGACTGTTACTGACCACTTCCGCTAGTTTGCTTTCTCAATAAGTATTAATCTAACCAAATCGCAACTGTGTGGCCTACATCATTTATGGGTCGTTAATTTAATTCCAGATATTATTATTACTGTTATTATATTTTATTTTATCTTTGTATGTTTTATAAAGTTTTGCAAACTTACCGTCAGCCAGACAATTTAACAATAGTGTTTAATTCAGGGCGTGTAATGCGACACGTGCGGTTCAACCCCTAGACGAGTTTGACGAAGCCATTTCGACGAAAAGGAACGGTATGTGAGCCCGAATGCCTTCGGAATTTTAGTTCGCAACTGGAGGCTCGTCCGCGATAGGAATTTGGGAAATGTCAGTTGAGGGATAAGAATCTTGGGAAGTGTTGGAACAGGACTGGAGTTTGGAAAGTGCCGGTTGCAAAATATGAACTCTGGGAAGTTTTAGAATTGGATTTGAATTCTGCAAACTGTGTCCAAAAGCATTATATTAACTTAGATAGGCAGGACCCCTCGCAAAAGTTAATGTGAGATTGGTTCAGCACTACATACTAGGTTTCTTTAAAAGTTTTCCAATTCTAATTCTCACAGTGAACGACGTTCTGTGATCTAGGTCGCAAGTTTGTGGCAGTCTAGGCAGTTTGCGTGTTTTCTCTGATCTACGAATTTTGCAACAGTTGTGTGCACCGAGTTTTAGCAGTGGTTAGGAGTGATAAAAAAGATACGTGGGGTAAGAGGCGACATCGAAAGCACGTGGTTACAGCCAGAAGCGGCATCTTCAACAGCGATTCATCACCCAGCGGCGGTTGCAGTAGCACAACAGAGGCTACGAGAACTTCAGCCATATTCTAAGGATCCGAAAATACTAGCGAGCCGCTTAATCCGAAGCTTGAGCGGGAGAGCGTGATCGGCGGTGAATTTAGTATGGCAAATAGTCCGAAATCAGGCAAGGTAGATGAATTTTGGGGGAGACATGATGTCGCAATTAATGCCTATGATCAGAGGATTAGTATCCAAAGTTGATTCTGTTAAAACAGATATGGGTGACGTAAAATTAACAATTGATTCGATTCAATCCGAAATTGCTTCGGCTGTGAAAGTCGAAGTAGGTAAAATTGATAGTGGAATCGAGGAATTGATAGACGGAAAATTAAAAACCATTCGGGATAAAATGAGCAAATTTTCTGATGAAGCTGGGATACTTGACTCTAAGGTAGATCAAGCTGAGAAAAATTTCAGTGATAAGGTGGAGAAGTTGCAGACAGACCTGCTAGGCAACGTAAGATATTGTATGAGTAGGGAAGATGTTCTAATGCCTGAGACGACAAAGGCTATTAGAAACTTATGTTCGAGTAGGTGAAGGGGAGAAGGAAGCAGATAAAATAAAGGAACAATTAGAATCTGGCAAATCCCATTGGCAGACGCTACACAGCTTTCTTATTCGAAGGTTTAAGGTTGTACCGATCGGCCTCACGATTTCAGTGGCAGTGTTTGTGAGAGCGCTAAGCTAGGAGAACGCTTGATGAGTAAGTTGGTGATCTATGTGGACAACTTTTCAATGGGGGCGGAATCCTGGTACGAACACTGTAAATTACTGGAGGAAGTGATTGTGGCCTCAAGACGAGGTCGGATGACGTTTAAGATTGCTAAATGCGAATTTGTCCGAGCGGAAATTCAGTTTCTAGGACACGTTCTTACATCTGAGGGAATTTTACCGAGTACCGAGAAACTAAAATCAATCGCGGTTTGTAAAAGGCCAACCAACAGAAAGCAATTAAAATCCTATCTCAGATTATGTGCGACATGACACTTCCTTTCCCTTTATCGTGGGCCAGTTCAGATTACGGGATAGGCTGCGAGATCTTCCAAGAAAAGCAAACAGACGGGAAGATAGAACACCGGAGGGTGGCGTTCGCCAGCCTCATACTCAACAACCACGAACGCGGCTACAATATATCAGACAAAGTGCTGCTTGAAATCGTGTATGGATTCAAAAAGTTCCGTATGTATTTGGAAGGTAGAGAGATAACAGTGCTATCCGACAATAAGTCCCTTACCTTTCTGTAAGACTATAGAATACTAAACGACCGTATGGTGCGCTGGGCAATTTTCCTGTAGCAATTTAGTTACCAGATACGCTACATTAAAGGGACCGAGAATTTTATTGCTGATGCTCTGTCGCGGCTACCAGTTGGGGTGAGGAAGACAACGAAGGGGAGGAGACAAAGAACGAATTTCAGCTTCTGTACATGAAAGGAGTACCGGGGGGAAATGACACTCGCGCGGCCTGCAGGAATGTGCGGAGAGCGCAAAATGATGACCCTGAACTGAAGAACATCAAAATCAATTTTGACTGAAAGGGCTACGAAAAAATACCCCGTTATTTCAATATCCACGATTGTGTGCTGTTTCGCAGAAAAGACGAGAAGACGGATCACTGTGGTTCCCAGACAAATATGTGGAACAGCTGATAGATTACGTCCATGTAAGTCACCGTCATTACGGAGCCCAGGAGTGCACGGAACTTACAGAGCAATACATTCACATTAATAACCTCGCCAGACGAGTAAGCACACAGCTGGCCGCATGTGATCGATGTCAGCGAGTAAAATATTGCACCAAAACTCAACAAGGGGAAATGCAAAGTATATTGTCGACTAAGGTAGGAGAGTTACTGACAGTTGGCAATTTTGGCTCACTGCCCACGGGACGTGGCGGTATGAAGTACACATTTGTTGTTGTTGATCTTTTTTCAAAATTTATTAAATCTTATCCGATACGGAAAGCTAACAGCAAGACGCTAATAGCCCAATTAGAAAAATATTTCTTTAAAAAGGTAATAAAACCAGAACGGCTGTTATCTGACAACGGATCACAGTTTACATCAAACGTTTGGAACAAATTTATGAACGAACAGGGTAT
Source organism: Schistocerca piceifrons (assembly GCF_021461385.2). Classification (NCBI taxonomy): domain Eukaryota; kingdom Metazoa; phylum Arthropoda; class Insecta; order Orthoptera; family Acrididae; genus Schistocerca; species Schistocerca piceifrons. The sequence goes on along the minus strand of NC_060140.1, from coordinate 782,934,004 downwards.
AAGACACATTAAAATAACCGTGTACCACTCGGTGAGTAACCCTTGCGAGCGATATATGCAAGAAGTTAGACGACTGTGTCGGACTTAACGTAAGTGTTAGACACTCAAAGTGGGTGAAATACGTACGTTCATTTGAGAACGTTCTAAACAGCATGAAAGGATACGAAACTGGATATGTGCTCTTGGAGGTGATGACGGGAGTCAAACCGAAATTTCTATGAATGGAACTGTGGAGTTCCCGCAACGCCAAGCTGAGTCGGCAGCTGAGAGGGAGCAGGCGGTAAAATCCCGTATGAAGAAGTTGGCATAGGAAAGGAAGAAACTGTATGATGGATGGTACAAGCCTATTACATAAAACGTAGGAGACAGTGTTCTATCAAGTACGAAACGAAAGTCCTGCGGAAAGGATGGAGAAACAAACAAGTTGTTTGAGCTGTACTGTGGACCATTTGCAGAGACAGAATGTCCGCACCCTGATGCCTACAGACTCAAATACTCTGTTTGGAAAACGTCTAGGATTAAGAAATATGACAGAATTGAGATTCTACATTGCGAGGGGGAAAGTAGGTTAAGAAATAAGTGTATATATGTTTAGATTATGAGATTATTTGGAGGGATAATTTGCAATGTTTTATTTCACGATTTATTGTAGCTTGGCTCAAATGGCTCTGAGCACTATGGGACTTAACAGCTGAGGTAATCAGTCCCCCAGAACTAAGGTCTACTTAAACCTAACTAACTTAAGGACGTCACACACATCCATGCCTGAGGCAGGATTGGAACCTGGGACCGTAGCAGTGCTCGGTTCCGGACTGAAGCGCCTAGAGCCGCTCGGTCACCAAGGCCGGATATTTTAGCTTGTTTCTTGTTTCGTCGCATAAGGACTTTTTTGGCACAAGGTCTGTGCAATTATAAAGAGATACTTTAGATGCACATTTGGGTGTGAGGAGGTCGGAGAACTCGATTATTTGGTGAAGGGTATCAAGTCAAAAATCAGTGCACAGTATGCGTATAAATTAGGTTTCTTGGGATATGTAAGGGATTTATTTATGTGTATGTATGTGTTAGGCTTAAGTGTTTGAATGGTTTTATGTTTGTTGTAATTTCCAGATTATAAGTTATGGTCACGCAAATTAAGGTGCATGGAAGTCGAACAAATTTGGAAAATGAAAATTAATAATGACTACCTAGGAAGAAAGATGTATGATGTATGTTTATCTACTTATCTGAGAATGTTTTGGGGGAATAATTTATGGAGTAATGACTGTTGTACGAAGCTTCACTGCACGTAATCAAACAAGGGGTGAGATTTTTTCATATTTGTTGTTAGTTTTGAGTCTAAGGGAGTTATTTAAATTAAAAGAAAATATTAATTTGTCGATGAAGTCGATTGGGAATCTGTCACGGGATGAATGTCTCTAGTGGGACTTGAATGACGCGTCAGAATGTAAGAATTTACGAGCATCTTCCAAACGCAGTAAATCAATTGTTTACTGTGTACTTTAGATCTGTTTGTATCGATTACACTGGGGGAAGCGCTCAGTGCAGATCTCGTGTGGTTCCGGAAAGTGTTTGTCGTCCGGTATCTACACCCGATTCGAATTTCAACAGACTGGTTCCCGCAAAACGATGGGCATGGAATGCAGAGCCATACAGAATCTGTGGACCGCCACTGGGGAGACTTCTTTGTGACGCAAAAGTTCTGTGAAAGTGAGCGCAGTGGAGTTGATATTTCTGCGGCATTTCAATAGACAGTCGATTTTAATAAATGTATAGTTTTGTGTGGCATTTAATTAATATGCCGCAATTCTTAGTTTACGTTAGATATAAGTTTCTTTACATTTAAAGCGTGCTGCATCTACGCCACTACAAATAATGACACTATTGACCAGGCGCTTACGAAATTTATGTTATTGTATTATGAATTTGTGTTTTGTACATTTGGGTGATACTTCATACCTTGAAACCTCCTGGCAGATTACAAATTTGTGGCGGACCGTGACCCGAACTCGGGACTTTTGTCTTTCGCGGGCAAGTGCTCTACCGATTGAGCTACCCTAGCACGACTCACGCCCCGACCTCACAGCTGTACTTCTGCCAGTACCTCGTCTCTCAACTTCCAAAATTTACAGAAGCTCTCCTGCGAAGCTTGCAGAACTAGCACTCCTGTAAGAAAGGATACTGCGGAGACATGGCTTAGCCACAGCCTGGAGGATGTTTCCAGAATGAGATTTTCACTCTGCAGCGAAGTGTGCGCTGATATGAAACTTCCTGGCAGATTAAAACTGTGTGCCGGACCGAGACACAGTTTTAACCTGCCAGGAAGTTTCATTTCAGCGCACCTCCGCTGCAGAGTGCAAACTCTCGTTCTACTTCATAACTTATTAGGCACGCCAACATGTTATGAAGTGTGTGTGAGTTAACGTGCTTTTTGCTCTCATTTAAGTATATGGCCAAAAGAGACAGCCTCCCAGAAATTGTGTAACGAATTCTGTCGTCCAGGACAGTGAGCCACAAAGAGAACAGATTCGGCACGACATGGGGAAATTCACAGGCGTCTATTGTGCTGAATGAGGTGAAGCTTATCAGGCCTAAGCGCTGTAGAGTGCGAGTGAGACAAACGAGAACCTACGTCATGGGAAATCTCCTACAATCTGTTTGGGTCCAGGGAGGCGTAGCAGTGTTATACAGGGTGGTCCATTGATCGTGACCGGGCCAACGAAACATACAAAAAACGAAACTTGTTTAGCTTGATGGAAGAAACCAGATGGTGCTATGGTTGGCCCGCTAGATGGTGCTGCCATAGGTCAAACGGTATCATTAGCGTTTTTAAAATAGGAACCCCCATTATTTATTACATATTGGTGTAGTACGCAAAAAAATATGAATGTTTTAGTTGGGCCACTTTTTTCGCTTTGTGATAATTGGCGCTGTAATAGTCATAAACATATGGCTCACAATTTTAGACGAACAGTTGGTAACAGGTAGGTTTTTTTAAATCAAAATACAGAACGTAGGTACTTTTGAACATTTTATTTAGGTTGTGCCAATGTGATACATGTACCTTTGTGAACTTATCATTTCTGAGAACGCATGCTGTTACAGCGTGATTACCTGTAAATACCACATTAATGCAAGAAATGCTCAAAATGATGTCCGTCAACCTCGATGCATTTGGCAATACGTGTAACGACATTCCTCTCAACAGCGAGTAGTTCGCCTTCCGTAATGTTCGCACACGCATTGACAAAGCGCTGACGTATTTTGTCAGGTGTTGTCGGTGGATCACGATAGCAAATATCCTTCAGCTTTCCCCACAGAAAGAAATCCGGGGACGTCAGATCCGGTAGATATGCGGGCCATGGTATGGAGCTTCGACGACCAATCCACCTGTGTGGAAATATGCTATTCAATACCGCTCAACCGCACGCGTGCTATGGGCCGGACATCCATCATGTTGGAAGTACATCGCCATTCTCTCATATAATGAAACATCTTGTAGTAACATCGGTAGAACATTACATAGGAAATCAGCATACATTGCACCATTTAGATTGCCTTCGATAAAATGGGGGTCAATTATCCTTCCTGCCATAATGCCGCACCATACATTAACTCGCCAAGGCCGCTGATGTTCCATTTGTCGCAGCCATCGTGGATTTTCCGTTACCCAATAGTGTATATTATGCGGGTTTACGTTACCGCTGTTGGGCAATGACGCTTGGTCGCTAAATAGAACGCGTGCAAAAAATCTGTCATCGTCCAGTGGCAGTACTGTACACGACGTTCATACTCGTCGCCATGCAATTCCTGGTGCATAGAAATATGGGACGGGTGCAATCGGTGTTGATGTAGAATTCTCAACACCGACGGTTTTGAGATTCCCGATTCTACTGCAATTTGTCTGCTTCTGATGTGCGGATTAGCTGCGACAGCGGCTAAAACACCTACTTGGACATCATCATTTGTTGCAGGTCGTGGTTGACATTTCACATGCGGCTGAACACTTCCTCTTTCCTTAAATAACGCAACTATCCGGCGAACGGTCCGGACACTTGGATGATGTCGTCCAGGATACCGACTAGCATACATAGCACACGCCCGTTGGGCATTTTGATCACAATAGCCATACATCAACACGATATCGACATTTTCCGCAACTGGTAAACGGTCCATTTTAACACGGGTAATGTGTCACGAATCAAATACCGACCGCACTGTCGGAATGTTACGTGATACCACGTACTTATACGTTTGTGACTATTACGGCGCCTTCTATCACAAAGCGAAAAATGTGGTCCAGCTAAAACATTCATATCTCCCTACTTACTACACGAGTATGTAATAATAAATGGGGGATCCTATTTAAAAATCGCAGATGATATCCGTTTGATCTATGGCAGCGCCATCTAACGGGCCAACCATAGCGCCATCTGGTTTCCTCCTTCAAGCTAGACGAGTTTCGTTGTTTGTAGTTTTTTTCGTTTGATGCTTATTTCGTGAGGTATTTGGCCCGGTCACTATCAATGGACCACCCTGTATATGGCGGACATAAGATCGGTCATAAAGGGAAACGTTTGTGTGAACTATTTAATTCTGTAGTCATTCAGGGAATGAAGCCACAGTAATTTTAGTCTACCATCTTTCTTAGATATTCATAGTGATCCCACTAAAACTTGAATACTGATCATATCTATAATCGTCCAGGTTTTACTGTTAAAGTGAAATTAACAAGTTTTGTATCAAAGACCTGAATGCTGAGATCCGAACGCTCTGGTCGATCACAACGATCGACATTTCATGTAAAAGTGCATCATTAAAATGACAAATGTTGTTCATATCAATCTATAGCTTTATTTGTTTAAAAGATACATAAATTTATATTATCAGTATTGTCAGTTAATGAGATCAGCACTTCCTCCACATAAAATACATTGAAGGATGACAGCATGACACCTTATTGAATCGTTAGGTAATTGAATATTTACTGTAGAATTTAGTGCATAATACTTACTTTTGTTCTTTATTTATTTATCAGAGAACACATTGGTGCAAGGCTAATAGCCGTGTCATTCGCAGCTAAGAAGGAATTGGTTTTATATAAAAGAATTTATCGTTTATTATATAATGGATATTATTGTTACTATATTTAAAACATGAAAATGGTCAAGCTTTGATTATTTAGATACGTTAAAATGTAAAATAATGTAGAATAAGCTTCAACCAGTCAGATGGACGGCTACATGGAAGGGAACTGCACTAGTGAGTTGAGCGACGGTGTTCGGCACATGGGAGACGTGTTCGGTGACGGGTAGAGGAGAGCGCCGGTGCGGATGGGAAAGCACGCAGTTCGTCTGGAGACACCAGAGTGGACAGTTCTGGTCTAGACACCAAAGGGTACGGTTTGGATTGAGACGCGAAAGCGGACAGCTGGTCTTTAGGTAGCTAGGAAGTGAAACGACTTAGAAATGACGTGACTTTGAGCGGCGAGCAGCTGTGCGCATGGTGTGAACTCTTAACTTTTCACGTAGATAACGAGATGCAGTATTGGACTTGCATTTCGCCATGAGACTGTGAATGATCGAACTGTGTCAAATGGATATGCGCTCGAGTGCAACAGTAACTCTAAATACGACCACTTTCGCTATTAGTTTGCTTTCTGAATAAGTATTAATCTAACGAAATCGCAGCTGTGCGGCCTACATCATTTATGGGTCGTTAATTTAGTTCCAGATATTATTATTATTACTGTTGTTATATATTCTATTAACTTTGTATGTTTCATACAATTTCGCAGACTTGCCATCAGCCAGACATTTTAACCAAAGGGTCACAAGTGTCTAATTTAGGGAGTGTAATGCGATATGTGCGGTTCAACCCCTTGACATAAGAGGAACCGCATGTGAGCCCGAACACTTTTGGGGTGTTAGCTCGCACATGGATTCTCGTTCGTGTTTAAAACACGGCAGTCTGATGGCCAGGGAGTACAGTAAACTAATCTTGGTGTTCCTCGAACCACATACGAACACTGCGAGCTGTGTGAGAAGTTGGGTTGTCCTTTTGGTAGAACGAAGAGGAACAGACTGCATGTGGATGTGGAGATTGCACTCAAGAACAGCTGCATGCCTGTGTTGATCCACTGTTGATTCCAGAATGATGGGACGACCCGGGGAATGCATGAAAACATTCCTCAGACCACAACGCTCCGACTATTGTGGACGATTTTTGATTTCAGCCGTACATGACAACGGCTATTTGTCAGAAGCAGCGCAAAATGTAATTCGTCAGGTAAGGTCATTGGTCCTTGTCCAGTTCTGTATCGACGTGCAAATTTCTGCCTTTTTCGCCGATGGACAACAGCGAGGATGGATACATGAAACAGGCGCCTGCTGTGGAGGCCCATACACACTAATGTTTGCTGATCGTTTGTTGAGCAGATAATGTTGGCAGCCCTTGGTTCATCTCAGTTGCTAAGCAGTTGCATATCTATTCGTCCGCACACATCTCTGCAGCGGTCGTTCACCCCCGTCAAATATCGCCTAAAGTGCACCTCATTCCCCTCAGCGCGGATTTTGGATAGCGCCATTTTGCCAACCACGCTATATTTTAGCCATGGCGGCACATGAACAGTTTACAGACTTCACCGTTTTGGAAATGCTTCCACCCATTTCCTGAAAGTCTATGATCACGTCCATTTGGACTTCAGATAAATATCTATGTTTCCGCAATGCGACAATAGCTGCACCGTCTTCATCGTGCCTTCCAGCATGCTTTATATACCCACCACTTCTAGTGCTGCCACCAGCCGTCTGTAAGTGGTTATTGACGTGGACGTCGAACGTAGGTCGTGGTCACATTAATGAGGCTGGACCGCACTATAGTAAGTTTCATTAGCCTGGAACTATGGATGACCTACAATAAATTTTTGGGATTTATTCAAAGAGGAAATGCGCTGACCTGTCACGGCCAATCCTGAATCCCAAGAGCAGCTCTTAATTGTGCAATTGCACTGTCTTGGCGGTAATAACTCTGGGATGTCAAATTTTGCGATGTGCGCTTTATGCACCTCCCCGGTCCATTCTTTTGAATTATTCCACCGCCGTTCTCTCACTGTTAGCGTCCTTGAGCAAATTAACTACTCCTCGATTCTCTTTATTTAGCCCTTAATATACTAAAAAAAGAAAAGGCAATAAAAAGTTTCTTGTTTTTGGACTGTGGAACACTTAGTATTCAGAATGTGCACAAGTAGATGAATTATTTAATAATCAATGCCTAAAATTACGTCGTTATTCAGTGTCGAAGTAATTCTCATCACCTGCTTAAATAGTAGAAAATCGTTCCCACATGGAATTGTCTGAAAATTTTCTAGATCAGACTTCAGTTAGCAACACGAAATAAGCCACTACTTTCATTTTCTTCGATGTCTCACAATGAAGAGAAGGGGACTGAAACGATCTGTGAACCTGAGACAATGAAACAGGTGCTTCTGACATAAGACGCGTTAGGTTGCAGGAAAGATGATATTTTTATGGGAATATTATTTACATGTATTGTTACAGTCAATAAAATGTTAACCGAGTGCACGCCCTCAAACTTTTTAGTGTCACAACTTGCGGTCGTTAAATTTCAGTGCCCCCTTCAGAGACATTCTCATACCAAAGAGAAACTGCTGGCCATTTTTATCGTAAAACTGCTCTGAGGCTATAATTCTGCTTTGTAACTTAAAAATGCGTTGAAGTTACAATTCTGCTTACAGTTTCTAGCAGTTACATACAAGAAACAGAGTGGAAGCCCGATATGAGTTTCAGGAACTACTTGTTATCTAATAGCTGATACCTACTACTTAAATAAGCAAAATTTCATGCATGCTGGAAGTAAGCCTAGGATATTACCCTTAACAGTTTCTTCCAACAAGAAATAAATAGAGAATGGCATTATGTGGCGCCAAATGGAGCTAATATTGAAATTAATTATCTTTTATCTGTGTGTTGTAAACTACTTATGACTTGTGTTCATAAAGTTATAAGATACAGCGTTAAAAACCAGATATAGAGCTACAAATAAACAACATAAACAGACAGAAAGTTGTGGAATATGATAATGTTTCCAGGAATTGGAGTGTGTAGCGGATAATGTAAAGTAAGAAATTTACCACCGTGTGAGATGAAAGATATACAGACATAAATGAAAATGGAAATTATTTCTCGAGCTACTTACGCTGGAAGTGCGGACGGAAACAAAACTGAAGAACATCTGAAACGAGAGACGGCAACATTTCAAGACAAGGAGAGAATTTGAAACAAACTATAATGGAAACGATAATGGAGATTTAAACAAAACTCCCTACAGATCTCGTTGGGAGTATTGGAGAGGAACTGTTTTATAAGAGAGATAGTGTAAATGAGAATAGGTGGAAGAATACGAAACTGAAAACGTATATTGACCAGTAAACACATTCCATAATTTAAAATGCTTGTTTTAAGATGACAGGCGTCAGAGCAACTGAAACAAGAGGGAGAACTGTCCAAGTTTTTGAAGATTAATTTCAGGATGTTAGATAGTTTATGAAGTGATTCAGAAACACATGTAGTATGTAATGAAAATTATGACATTGTGGAACAGTGTCACGTGAAGCGTAAAAAGAGATAATCCAATCATGAAACTAAGATGGGTGTAGCAACAGAAATGGTTAAAGATGGAGCCAACATAACTTAAGAACAACTGGAAAAATAGTTCACGACTACCCTAATCTAGAACCATGCTGTAACTGCTTGCTTTCAGAAAATCTAGACAGCAAACATGTAGTAAATTTATATATTTATTTACTTTATAGCGACTACAGCAAATGTTAAGAAACACCTACATTTAAGGATTTGGTCACAAAATTAATATGTTTAAATTCTGAAAGTTAATATCTGAATAATACTGAAGATGGAACATTAGAACTACAAAGTTAAGACTGTTGGTTAAAATAGACAGATTTAATCAAAAATTCAGCAAATAGTGAATGAAGTCAAATGACAGCAAAAGCAGCAGCATTAATAAAGTCACTGAATAATCCTGAATACTTTCTCAGAAGGCAGTCTCTGACAATGTGCTGAATGGTTTTCTCTTAGGCCCCAAAATCGCACGTGACGTGAACGATTCAGTCCTGCCCAATCACTTTATATCACATCGTTACAGGGTATCAGATGGACGTTAAACACCTTGAAGTTTCCAAAATGGGATTTTCACTCTACAGCGGAGTGTGCGCTGATAAACTTCCTGGCAGATTAAAACTGTGTGCCGGGCCGAGACTCGAACTCGGGACCTTTGCCTTTCGCGGGCAAGTTTCGCCTTGAAGTTTCGTTAGTAGTAGTGGGACAAAGAGAGGATCACCCCACTCTGTATTGTAGCCAAGTTTATTCAACATGGCGGCTCCAAAGGAAATAAAGAAATTATCTTCCAGTTGCCATTGATTAATATCAAAAGGGCAAGTGGAAAATTGGTGCTGGATACAGCAAAGACCTTGGAAGAGCATTTCAATGGAATGTACACTGTCTTGATAGGATACAAGATGATCGTCGAATTAAATCAAATGATGCTGAGGGAAATAGAGCAGGAAATGAGACAATAAAAATAGTGGAAAAGGGTTACTATTTGGGAAGTAAAGTAACTGATGATGGAAAATGTAGAGAGGATATAAAGTGTAAATTGGCCACGTCAAGAGGAGTGTTAAGGAAGAAGAGAATTTTTTGCATCGAATACAAATTTAAGGATTAGGAGGCCTTTTTCTTTAAGTATTTGTATGGAGTGTAGCCTCGTATTTAAGTGAAACATGTACGACGAGCAGTTCAGACAACAAGAGAATGCAAGCTTTCGAAATATGGTACCAGAAAAGAATGATGAAAATTAGATGGTGAGACCGCACAACCAGGTAATATGGAGGTACTGAATAGAATTGAGGGGGAAAGGAATTTATAACAAGAATTGATCAGAGGAAATGATTCTGAGACGTCAAGGAACGACGTATTTAGAACTGGAGTGATATGTGGGACGTAGAAATTGTAGACAGATGCCACGAGATGAGTACAGTCAGCTGGTTCAAATGGACGTGGTGTAACCTCTGACACAGTAATCGTTAAAGCCTGTGCTATGGTAAGTGAGTGGGATTCACCTTATGAGAAAGGATTTTCGCATAGATATTGACCGTGTGTACCTGAATGGTGGCAAGTCAGACTTACATCCACTCTTTAATAACAATGATACGTCAAGTAAGTTCGAAATGCAATCACACGTCAGGACGCAAAAGCAAACCAGAAAATGCTACCAATGTGACAATAATAGGTTGCCAGCCTAATTAGGCATTAACTGAGTTTCTTCCCCGTATACGTTGGTACATATTCATGCAAAACAACAAGTTATAACACTGCATAATATAGTAGAATTTTAGAACCAGGAAATCTATTGAACTGATAGTTTCACGTTCTGTATTGATATGGAAAATCATGAGTACATAACACTACACTATAATGTTTGCTATAAAACTTTATACTGTCTATTAATCTAATTGAAATCGGGCATAGGTTACCCTAGAAACTGTATTTTCATGCCACACACAAAATGTCAATTTTGATAAAGGCAAAAGACTGATAAATTTTGACTTTTATATTGACTTTAACGATTGCTGGTCAAACCAATTTAGAACACTTCAGAATTCAAATGAATGAGGGGGGGACCCTGAAACTGTTATGATCGCTGTATTTAAAAAAAAAGATTACTGAACTTATTATTCATTCAAGATTTCCAGTATGTAAGTTACTGCTCTTTTCATCTTATTTACTGCTCATTTAAATGCCTTTAAATCTGTCTCGAAATAATAAACTTCATTACTATATCAATATTAAAGTTATCTTTCGACTTCGTTAGACTTCGCTATTCATTTACTGGTTCATTAACAAACCATTTCTTTAAACACCATTCTAATACAGCTAGTTCTGCAAATAATTATTATTAACACAAATTTTAATTTTCATTTCGGGACACTCGGATTGCACAACGTTTGGAAAGGACCCTCTCTAGGTTAGTTGTGAGGATGATTGAGTGATGAAAAAGTTCTGGTAAAATTTAGGTTATTATTTCACCAAAAAAACACAGTTCACTCTCTGATCCATGCAAATATAGTACTAAAAGTTTCAACCTGCTAGTATCGATGCGGCGGTTGGCGGGCGGCAAGATGGCGAGGCACAGAGCACACATACAACCACAGCTATGGCTCTTGACATATCGGCACTCTAATTCGTCTTAGCGTCGCAATACTTTTCCATTTAGTGCCTATGGAGTTTTGCCATGTTGTGTGGGCGTTGGAACGGCATACCCGAGGCTCAGTGAAGCTATGCCTTCCAGGAAAGCCTCCTCGCTCCAAAAGGTGTTGCTCAAACCAGTGCGAAACTCCAACTACTACTGTGTCCGTTATACCGTGCAGTGCCCGCGTGCATTTTCCCGCGCTCGCCTGCCATCCATCTTTTACCGCTACCTGACAGACCGGGTATTCACCCGAGGTTTTGCATTCTACATATCCTAACACATTGCCTACGTATGGACCAGACGCACAGTTACAATTTTAAACATCTTACAACAGTTTCAACATTTGTTACATTTCAATTCTATTACCATATTACTTGACATTTGACATAAACATTAATATTCACATTGAAACTTATTTACAGTTTTCTTAACATAATGGCATGAAACAAAAAGAAATGAAATCAGAACATCAATGACACAGGTTTATCGTAAAATCAGATGAAAAGAATTACTTATATGTACAATAGCACAGAGTCGTTGTTACAGTAAGTTGCAGTAGCTATTCTGACATGAAGAGGCTTGAACAGGATAGAGTGGCGCGTAGACTTGCACCAAACGAGTCTTTGGACTGAAGGCCACAATAGGATGGGATGCTTGTGGAAAACGTCAATAGCAACAGCAGTAGCAGTAGCAGTAACAGTAAATTTCCAAGGTAACGTCTTCAGGAAAAGAGCAATCCGTGACACTTTTGAAACTATGGGTGAATTTTTCTGTTAACCTACAAAATACAGTAACTTTGTTATGATACAACAGCAAGCTACATAGATTTTCGAAACAGTGCTAATAAAAACTATGAAAGTCCAGAACGAGATTTTCACTCTGCAGCGGTATGTGCGCTGATATGAAATTTCCTGGCAGATGAAAACTGTGTGTCAGACCGGGACTCGAACTCGGGACCTTTGTCTTTTGCAGGCAAGTGCTCTACCAACTGAGCTACCCAAGCATGACTCACGCCCCGGTCTCACAGCTTTGCTTCTGCCAGTACCTCGTCTCCTACCTTCCAAACTTTACAGAAGCTCTCCTGCGAACCTTGCAGAACTACCACTCCTGAAACAAAGGATATAGCGGAGACATGGCTTAGCCACAGCCTGGGGGATGTTACCAGAATGAGATATTCACTCTGCAGCGGAGTGTGCGCTGATATGAAACTTCCTGGCAGATTAAAACTATGTGCCCGACCGAGACTCGAACTCGGGACCTTTGCCTTTCGCGCGCAAGTGCTCTACCATCTGAGCTACCGAAGCACGACTCACGCCCGGTACTCACAGCTTTACTTCTGCCAGTATCTCGTCTCCTACCTTCCAAACTTTACAGAAGCTCTCTTGCGAACCTTGCAAAACTAGCACTCCTGAAAGAGAGGATATTGCGGAGACAAGGGTTAGCCACAGCCTGAGGGAGAGGAGAGCTTCTGTAAAGTTTGGAAGGTAGGAGACGAGATACTGGCAGAAGTAAAGCTGTGAGAACGGTGCGTGAGTCATGCTTGGGTAGCTCAGTTTGTAGAGCACTTGCTCACGAAAGGCAAAGGTCCCGAGTTCCAGTCTCGGTCCGGCACACAGTTTTAATCTACCAGGAAATTTCAACTACACTCCTGGAAATGGAAAAAAGAACACATTGACATCGGTGTGTCAGACCCACCATACTTGCTCCGGACACTGCGAGAGGGCTGTACAAGCAATGATCACACGCACGGTACAGCGGACACACCAGGAACCGCGGTGTTGGCCGTCGAATGGCGCTAGCTGCGCAGCATTTGTGCACCGCCGCCGTCAGTGTCAGCCAGTTTGCCGTGGCATACGGAGCTCCATCGCAGTCTTTAACACTGATAGCATGCCACGACAGCGTGGACGTGAGCCGTATGTGCAGTTGACGGGCTTTGAGCGAGGGCGTATAGTGGGCATGCGGGAGGCCGGGTGGACGTACCGCCGAATTGCTCAACACGTGGGGCGTGAGGTCTCCACAGTACATCGATGTTGTCGCCAGTGGTCGGCGGAAGGTGCACGTGCCCGTCGACCTGGGACCGGACCGCAGCGACGCACGGATGCACGCCAAGACCGTAGGATCCTACGCAGTGCCGTAGGGGACCGCACCGCCACTTCCCAGCAAATTAGGGACACTGTTGCTCCTGGGGTATCGGCGAGGACCATTCGCAACCGTCTCCATGAAGCTGGGCTACGGTCCCGCACACCGTTAGGCCGTCTTCCGCTCACGCCCCAACATCGTGCAGCCCGCCTCCAGTGGTGTCGCGACAGGCGTGAATGGAGGGACGAATGGAGACGTGTCGTCTTCAGCGATGAGAGTCGCTTCTGCCTTGGTGCCAATGATGGTCGTATGCGTGTTTGGCGCCGTGCAGGTGAGCGCCACAATCAGGACTGCATACGACCGAGGCACACAGGGCCAACACCCGGCATCATGGTGTGGGGAGCGATCTCCTACACTGGCCGTACACCACTGGTGATCGTCGAGGGGACACTGAATAGTGCACGGTACATCCAAACCGTCATCGAACCCATCGTTCTACCATTCCTAGACCGGCAAGGGAACTTGCTGTTCCAACAGGACAATGCAGGTCCGCATGTATCCCGTGCCACCCAACGTGCTCTAGAAGGTGTAAGTCAACTACCCTGGCCAGCAAGATCTCCGGATCTGTCCCCCATTGAGCATGTTTGGGACTGGATGAAGCGTCGTCTCACGCGGTCTGCACGTCCAGCACGAACGCTGGTCCAACTGAGGCGCCAGGTGGAAATGGCATGGCAAGCCATTCCACAGGACTACATCCAGCATCTCTACGATCGTCTCCATGGGAGAATAGCAGCCTGCATTGCTGCGAAAGGTGGATATACACTGTACTAGTGCCGACATTGTGCATGCTCTGTTGCCTGTGTCTATGTGCCTGTGGTTCTGTCAGTGTGATCATGTGATGTATCTGACCCCAGGAATGTGTCAATAAAGTTTCCCCTTCCTGGGACAATGAATTCACGGTGTTCTTATTTCAATTTCCAGGAGTGTATAAAAGTGTTTATTCAAGATCTTTGTATATTCTTTGCGTTCATCGCATTTTGGTGTTGGTTCTGGAGAGCTGTTCCGACTCACTTTTCACCACATAAGATACTCCACAAAGATTTAGAGATACCTGGAAAAATCTCGACAAGAAGATTCACCTAACTGGTAGCAATGAAGTGCGTGATGACGCCCATACTACCGTAATTGGTTGGTTCAAATGGCTCTAAGCACTATTGGAACTACTTAAACCTAACTAGCCTAAGGATATCACGCACATCCATGCCCGCGGAAGGATTCGAACCTGCCACCGTAGCAGCAGTACGGTTCCGAACTGATGAGCCTAGAACCGTTCGGTCACAGCAGCTGGCTACCGTAATTGGATTGCTTGAACACAAAAAAACTAGCAGCATGACTACTGATGTTTTTTGGAGTTAATTGGCAGTATTCTGAGGAAGAAGAGTTCGTTGTGTGAAAGAGGAGATGCAAGTCCATCTAGATGAATGAATTTTCCTCATTCAAGACATACCTCTTTCTACATCAGGTTCTGCTAGCTTCTGGTGACAAGAAATACTGAAGAAGAAGAAGAAGAAATTCACATCAGTAGAGTCCGAGACCAAGTGATTTTTCTTCCTATAAAATCATCTGGGTTGCTTCTGTCCAAAAGACTGTCTCCATCAGATTTTCGGTTATCATCACCCTTGGAACGACCCTTGCACATGGAAAAGTTATTCCGGTTACGAAAGTAAAATTGAAATAGATAGCGAAACAATTCTGCATGCAGAAAGGTATCAAACTCATGTAAAATATACACACATTATCACAAAACAAGAAAGTGGGTAACAGAAAACAAGAAACTGAGGATCAATTCATTTTACAGATCGTTGATGGACGAGACATACTCAACTGCTACCAGATTCCTTTCTCAGGACAAAAAATAGTTCAGTGCTCTCTTTCATCTCGCTGTGATTTAATGAAAGTTGTAAATAAAAACTCAGATCACTTACAGAACTTGTATGCATAATCAACGAAAACATAATTTTTCTTGTGCTTTTACAATCCTTCCAGAAAGTTTAGAAATTTTTTTTTTTTGCGAAATAGGATGTTGAAGAGTCCCTATAAGTTTCTCTCGGAATAAAAATGGCTATACGTGTAAAATATGTTTGTCGATGACGCAACGGAAACATTGCGCAGACGCATTTAAAAGTCTGATGTAGATCACTAGCTGGTCGAAACCGGTAACTGCATTCAGAAATGTTTTGGTGATTGATGTTGTGAGAATATAAATGGAGGTAACGATGCAGAGAACAATACAAACCTGTAGAACCATGAGGCTAATTTCTGTAATGCAGAAGTTAGTCGTCAGCAACGTTCAGTAAACAATGAATATTAAACAAGCAATGTAAGCAGATGTTACCAGAACTGGACATACAAAGGGTCATTTGAAAGTACTGTACGAAGTCATAAAACTGAGCGTTACATATGAATAGTCATTTTACAGTTTCACAGGCTTTGACAAAGGCCATCACTTGAACAGTTTCTATACTAATAGGTATGAAGAAACAAGGCATTGATTCTAGCTGCATTATTATAAAAAAATTCTATTAGAAGAGGGATTGCAGTTAAATGAAGCATACCACCAGACATACCGATGACGTTGTATTGTTTTCTCCTCGAGCAGGTTAAATGGAAGATTGTATATAAGTGTCTAATAGAATATGTTTGATAGCAGAACAGAAATCCATTACAACAAGAAAAATCAACAAATCGAATCGAAAATTTTACAGTTTAACTCTGAAGTCACAGAGCCACCCAAGCAGATTTTCTATTCCGAGTAGGTGAAGACAGTGACTCGATGAACAGGAAAAAAATGGAAGATAGTGCGGTTTAAATAATGTGAATCCTGTTTTTAAATCTAAACATTCGAAATATATCATCGAAAGTTTAGAACCAGTTAGTATTACCAAGAACCAATGACTGACGGGGATTCAATAGTCTGGAATTACTAAGGAAATTAAATAATCTGGAGAGAAAAATACAAAAGTGGAATGAAGATGTGGTAGGGGTCAGTGAAGTGGAAGGGAGAGTAATAAGTTCATCTTCTCAAACGCATACCGAGGCATATCAAACATAACTTTGTGTAACGAGTGCAGATTTCCTTACGTTCAGAAACGCTAAGAGTGAGCTACTGTGAACATCTGCGTGATACGATTATTCTCATCACAATATAAACAGAGCTAATAGCAAAACTAAGCTTCAGGTTTACATGATATCGTCAAGTTCAAAGGATTAGTTGATCAAGACGATGAGCTCATGATGACCACTTCCTACAGAGCTGCTCATATCGTCTCCTCAATCATTTACATATATTAGCAACAATAGAGGGCCTATAAGAATTCGTTGGGGAAAGTCAGCTATCACTCATGTATTACTCAATGACTTCCCATCAGTAACTATGAAATGTGACATTTCTGACAGAAAATCTGGAATCCAGTCTCACAACTGAGACGATATTCCGTAGGCACGCAGTTACATTAGAAGTCTCTTGTGAGGCACGGTGTCATGACCGTACTAGAAATCTAGAAATATGGAAACCATTTCAGGTCCCCTGTTGACAGCGCCCACTATTTGATATGAAATAAAGATCTAATTGTGTTTAACAAGAACGATGTTATATAGATCTGTGCTATTTCTCATCAAATCGTTTTCTTCGAGGTAAGCCATAATGTTTGAACAGAGTTACGTTCCAAAATCCTGCAGCAAATCGGAGTCACTGTGACGCGCGCAGCTTGTCAGTCTTCTATCAAACGTTTCACTTGAAGAAGAAATATCTAAGAATGTACGTCCAGAGCACAGCGTTGTGTGGATTTCAATTATAGACTGTGAGAAATCCGGAAAGGAAAGAAATCGAAGCAGTATGGGGGCGATGTTATCAAAGGACGCAGAACATGAGGTGGTTCTGTAATAAATGAAGGGTTCTCACAGATCGCCTAAAAAGGAATTATGGAGAACACTGAGGAAAGTACAGGACAACAAGGCATAATATGTTAAGGCTTCAGCAAATAACATCTATGGAACCTGAAGGAGTCGCAGAGAGCGTAAACCAACGGAGAGGACCGATATTGGAATATATGAAACAAAATTTTGCGGACATTTGTTGTAAGAGCTATTCTGAGGTGTACAGATTTGTACCGTAGGCGAAAACTTATTGGGCAGCTTCAGACCAGTCGAGGAAATGATGAACAAGGAACAAAATACACAGTTAAAGGAACGCATGGAATGTTCGTTATGGATTGCAAGAAATTAGAAAAGACTGAAAATGTGAAGTGATGGAAGGAGTACAGATAGATGTGTGACATGGACGCGTGCATCTGAAGACCGAACTATGCATAGTAGTCTCTTTAAGGGCATTACCCAGTAGTGTTAGTACCGTGGTTACATAACGGCGATGATGAAACATAGTGCAGATGTCCTCAACTTAGGGGTCATTTTTCGTGGTTCTGTCGGTTAAAATTATTGACGCTGACAGTTATAGGGCAGACCAACTTTTTAAAGTAGATTCCAAACCTCTGTTAAATTTAGCATTATTCATGCTCTCAAATAAATGTAGAGGTCAAAGAAACAATACTTGAGAGAAAAAGGATAAGCCTGAAACACACCAATAATTACATACAATCTGACTGATGTAATACCGTTTGTTTGAAAATAGAAAGCTTTCGTTTATTGGTAGGAAAGCGTAATACCTTAAGGATAGCGTTCCTAACGCCACACGATGTATCTTTGCCGGTATTTCGATCTACTGGCTTCAGAATCACGTGAAGTAAAGAACACTACAGGAGTATCTGGCATTTTCTAATGTTATTGTTCTTGTGGGCCATGAGAATGTGTTCTGCGCAACGTTTCTGAATATATGTGTGGACGGTTGAAGTCATTTGCGTCGTAATGCAGCATCTGGTAACTTGAAACGGAAGATCTTCTACCAGGGAAAATGTGAACACTATCATTTAGATATGGAGTAAGGAAATTTATTAAATTTGTATTTCAGTCCTGGCTAGGGCTGAACTCTGAAAAGTGTTCGATGACAGGCCTACGTTACTTACCCTTATCTGCTAAAAAGATATGAGTTCGCCTGCTTAGATTTTTACGACCGAGTAACTGATTTTCAGGTAATCTGTAGTTTATTTACGAGAAAAATGAAAAGTTCTCTGGCATCTATTTAGTACTCATTGTAGGATTTCGCATTCGTTACTCCACTTCCGAATCCTAAGAAAGGAAAAATATATATCATTTAACTGGGATAGTTTCTGTTCCGTATACGAAATTTTTTAAGAGACTTATTTCTTTGCGTTCTTCAAATGACTGTACCGTGAGACACACCTACACTTCCTACATCCGAGTTATTGTTGTTGTACTTTCAAGTCAATGACTAGTTGCGTTAAAGTGTAATGATACAATCGAACAGTCCGGCCGAAAAGGTGACTTAGATGTTAACACACTCTAAGACAAAACAGTACGACGCACCACGAAGGAATTATCGCAATGGGACGAAAATCGGTAGATGTGATTGTGGTGTCACCGCCAGACACCACACTTGCTAGGTGGTAGTTTTAAATCGGCCGCGGTCCATTAGTACATGTCGGACCCGCGTGTCGCCACTGTGCAATCGCAGACCGAGCGCCACCACAAGGCAGGTCTCGAGATACGGACTAGCACTCGCCCCAGTTGTACGGACGACATAGCTAGCGACTACACGGACGAAGCCTCGCTCATTTGCAGAGCAGATAGTTAGAATAGCCTTCAGCTAAGTCAATGGCTACGACCTAGCAAGGCGCCATTAGTAACATTGCATGTATCTAAAGAGTCTCACTTGTATCGCCACAATCTCAAGATGTACCAAAAGGATGGATTAAAGTTAAGTGTTCCAGAAGCTACGTACTTTTCTTTATAGCATTCATTACGTATCCTGTTTCAGACCTCACGCACCCTGCTTTGGCTTAGCGCGTACCTTTCGGCTTCCTCTCATTGTGTCTAGGCTGTCTTGTCTAGACACAACAGTGATATACATGACAGAAACCCACTGATTACAATTTAAGAAAAACTGAATGCCAGAATGAGATTATCACTTTGCAGTGGAGTGTGCGCCGATATGAAACTTTCTGGCAGATTAAACTGTGTGCCGGACCGAGACTCGAACTCGGAACCTTTGCCTTTCGCGGGCAAGTGCTCTACCATCTGAGCCACCCAAGCACGACTCACGGCGCGTTCTCACAGCACTTAACCTGCGAAATGCAAAGGTCCCGAGTTCGAGTCTCGGTGCGGCACACAGTTTTAATCTACCAGGAACTTTCGAAAATTGAATGATTCATTCAAGACTTAGAGCTAAAATGAGAAAGCCAATAGCGCGTTGGTCCCCCTACAGCTCTTATGCAGGCAGTTATTCGGCTTGATTGATAGAGTTGTTGCATGTTTGGCTGAGGGATATCATGCAAAATTTTGTGCAAATGGCGTGTTAGATCGTCAAAATTCGGAGGTAGTTGGAGGGTCCCAGAAGTAATCAACTGAGGAGGGATCTGGAGACCTCATTGGCCAAGATATGGTTTGGCATCCATGAAGGTAATGTAAGTCCAGGAAGGCTTGCCATGAAGGGCAACAGAACGGGACATAGAATATCGTCGACGAACCACTGCAAAATTGCCGCGGATGACTACCAAAGGGGTTAACGCTGTGAAAAGAAATGGCACTCCAGACCATCATTCGTGGTTGGCATCTCATTGACTGAGGAAAAGAATTGTCTGCAGTGATGATTCCCGCTTTGGATTGCGCCCTGATAACCAGAACAGACATATCTGGAAACGACCCCAACAACGCTGGGGTACCAACTAGAGTCACGCCCGGCATACGGCGCAGTATGTGGAAGTGATGAAATGCGATGCCACTTCCTGTCATATCAGGACCCATGTTGTTGTCATCCGCGGCTCCCATACAGCACAGCGGTACGTCGACGATATTCTACGTTGGCAGGCTATCCTGGGCTTAAATTTTCAGTAAGGTAATGCCCGCACATATCGCTAGAGTTTCTACTACTTGTCTTCGTGCTTGGCAAACACTACGTTGGCCAGCAGGATCGCCAGATCTTTCCCAACTGACAACGTTTCGTGCATTACGGAGTGGGCCCTCCAACCAGATTGGGATTTGGGCGGTGTAACGCATCAATTGGACAGAGTTTGTACGATATCCCTCAGGAGGATATCCAAAAAGTCTACAAAGCAATGCCAAGCCTAATAACTGCTTATATAAGGATCAGAGGTGCACCAATGGTTTATAGTCTTGTTCAGTATGTCTTTGTCTTGAGCAAATCATCCAGTTTTTCTTGAATTGTAATCAGCTGCTTGTCTGAACATGTGAATGACACCTACCGACTTCCGTCCTACTCGTTTAATTCTTTCTTGGTGCATCTTTTTATTTTATTTTATTTTTTCTTGGAATGGATGATGAACTGGTATCCAGGAAAAACAAGATTCCGCTGCCGGCCGGAGTGCCCGAGCGGTTCTAGGCGCTTCAGTCTGGAACCAGGTGACCGCTATGGTCGCAGGATCGAATCCTGCCTTGGGTGTGGAAGTGTGTGATGTCCTTAGGTTAGTTAGGTTTAAGTAGTTGTACGTTCTAGGGGACTGATGACCTCAGATGTTAAGTCCCATAGTGTTCAGAGTCATTTGACCCATTTTTTAAATGTCTGCTGATGCCTGACTAATTTAAAAGTAGCTGCAACCGTCCTCGGCCCACGTTCTTTCAACTGAATTTGTGCTCTGTCTATCGTGATCTCAGCTGCTACGCGACATCGTCCGTTTCTTCCTGAGAGCTTCACCCACGTTTTTAGAAATAATCCTACGAAACCGCTGGCGGGCACTAATCCGCTTCTGTGAACGTATTTAACACGTTTTTGTGCGAGGTTGCCAACCGCAGATGAAGACGTAGGTACTCAGAAAAACATTTCGCGTTTTTCTTCCTTGGAAAAAAAAAGATAATCTTCTTACGAAAGCACCTGCTACATCCACTAAAGGCTGCAGACTGTGTGCCAACCTCAAGCCTTTATCAGCATGCAACAACATACGAAGTGAGAACGTGCGGCACGCTCCCACTCCCTGTTCCCCCACCGAAACACACGCACACACACACACACACACACACACACACACACACACACATACACATACACACACACACAGGCGTGGAGAGATGCTGTGGTGGTTATTTTATGTACTGGTTTTTTATGTATAATCAGAAATTGGAGTTAGTGTTATTCTGGCTGCTTCACAACTGGAAAATTATGCACGTCAGTGACCCAGTTGCGGTACTTTTCGCAGTTAATTTCGCCGACACGATGTTTTTATATTAAAAGACACTACCAACTGATAAATGTTAAAGTTTATGGCTGTAATTATAGAGACTGATAATTGGTCATTATTTTATGGCTGTAATTGTAGTTATAGAGATTGATGATTGATAATTAGTTTTTTTATGTTATGATAAAGCAGGTCTGACTAGAATCTCGCAATTCCTATCTATCGGGGATCAAAAATATTTAACGAAGTCACTTTACTCAAATATGAAAAACTGATTACTTAAACTGTTTCAAAGGAAGAACCGCTAATCAAGAGAATTTCATACATTTACTTTTATTTCTCAAAATTAGCAAATATTAAGATATTTATTAGGTCTCTGGACCGTTATTTAGTACTATGGCGCTGACTTCTGCACCAATGTTCTCCAATAAAATTTACATACAGACATTGATTTTTCTGCTTCGTGAATGTAGGAGTTGGTACATATAAAATTTTACAACACTTTAAGTAATATTTGACTACACAGGGTGTTTATAAGTGAATATCGGGGTTTTAACACTTTATAATATTTATTACATTAAACTTACTGTTATAAATGATATGTAAAATGAAACAGCAACTCAAACAGTTTTACCGAGAACCTTATAAATATTCAATGTGAGCACAATTTGTCACACGGCACACATTTTTGTGCCGTATCCCGGCGGAAAGTTTATGGGTCTTTCTTTTTTGGTGAACCTACTTCTCACCTTGACACACTAGATCAATGGCTCTTCCCTCAGTTGGAAGAAGATGAGCGAGAGAACTTCATTTTCCAGCAAGATGCTGCGCCACCTCACTGGCATAGAGAAGTACGCGATTCGTTGAACTTCACTCTACCCAAGCGCTGGATAGGCCGCAAGAGGCCCAATGACAGGGCTAGCTTTGCATGGCCTCCACGTTCACCCGACCAAACACCGTGCGATTTTTTCCATTGGGGCTTCATCAACGATTGTGTGAACGTGCCTCTGCTCCCTGAATTAAGAAACCGGATTGAAGCAGCTGTTGTTACGATCACTGAAGACACACTTATCAACGTTTCGGCAGAACTCGGCTATAGACTTGATGTGTGCCGTGTGACAAATAGTGCTCACATTGAACATTTATAAGGTTCTTGGTAAAACTGTTTGAGTTGCTCTTTCATTTTACATATCATTTATAACTGTAAATTTAGCATAATAAATATTATAAAGCGTTAAAACCCCGATATTCGTTTTTAAACACCGTGTATTTCGGCTAAATATTGCATGGAGCTTACACGTTTTCGTGCCTCGTCACAAAATGGGCAAAAGGGAAGAGAGAGTGATTCTTTTGCAAAAGAACAGAGATTGCAATTACATACGCAGATCATATTAATTGATTACAGAGTCTTTTTGATTTTTCTGCGATAATATTTATTTCGCTGCGACGTCAGTTTTGGTAAATTTGCGAAGTTATTCGATATCATTTTCATTACGTTATATGGCGTACCGACACTATGCGTCAAGCCACCTTCGGACTAAAGACCACAATAAGATTATTTCTCTTATTCGGAAGTGGCGAAACAGGTAGATCACATGCTAATGTACTGGCTTTTATCTGTAGTCATTCTAGGAGAAACATCTAAAGTGTTACTATGCACCAATGATTTACAAGTTGAAGACGCGAGATCAAAAAGCTGTGTTACTGTCACAACGGTGGGTTTCTCCTAAGCACTTGAAATTAACTTTCGAAAATTACCGTATTGCATTAATCAGTATATTGTAACCCAATGGTATTGGACGAACGCAGAAAATTTGGCTTCCGACTATTCAACAATTCTTTTCCCTCCTTCGTGTGTCCCCTGTAGGATCTACGAGAAGAGCAAAGATTACTGCACATATGTAGGCATGTTGTAGTGGGCTTCAATCCTAAAACTGACTTGATGCGGTACTCCATAGTAGGCTACCTTGTGCAAGCCATTTCGGCATGGCTACTGCAGCCTACTGCCATTTGCGCCTTCTTACTGTAGTAAATCCTTGGTTTACTTCTACAATTATCGCGCTACTCGGTTGTCACCCTTCCGTCATTACCAAATTGATAGTTCCATAACGATTCAGGAAGTGTCAGATCAAGTCGCGCCAGAAATTTATTTTGTCGTACTTATCCGATCTAATTATTAAATCTTCAACATTCTTATTCACTGTTAAAAAAATTCTCACTTGTTTAAAGAAACGCCTCAGCTGCAAAGATATTTTTATTACTAATAACGCGGTTCGCCTGCTTCAGTTTTTATCTGAAAACAATGGCAAAGCAAGGGCTGAGACACATCCTAGAACATGGTTCTAAGCTGCGCAAAAAAAATATTTAAGATTATTTTCTCAAAAATTAGGGAATAAATAAACAATCACGAAAAGCTATAAAGAGCACAATTTTAAACATGGCTGACAACAGCAACCGTAAGTAAAACCTCAGTATTTAAAGGATACAGCCGTCAGGTACGTAAATTTAATCTAAAAACCTTGACATGGTTTCAGCATCACTAAGGATATCTTTATCACAAGGAAGTTGTAACCTCCCCCCTCACTTATCGACCTTAATGACAGTGAAAAATTAAACCGCGTGTACCTAATGGAAATTTGGGAAAAGCAATCGTCACCGAAGTTAATCTATCGGTAAAGAGGGAGGAAAGGGTTACATCTAAATGAAAGGAAAAATGCGAATGAAACTGGTGGAAATTAATTTTGAAAAGGGGTAAAGTTAATAAAGAAATTAAATGTGCGGCCGTTACGTTAACAATTAACTAGCGGTAATTAGATATTTGAGATTTGGGGGGAATCACGGTCGCCAGTCCTAAGGACAATTACTATAGTAACTGAAAAAGAAAGGTTATTACACATATAATTAACACTAGAAGCGTGGCAACTGAAGGTTGACACGTGTAGTGTGAAAACTGAAAGTTTGTCAGAAGTAATAAATTTCGCTACACTCTGACTTAATTTAGCAAAAGAATTAATAAAACCGGAAAATCGAAAGTTAATTTAGTGACTGAAGTTAATAGTGAGCTTTCTTTCTGAAGCACATCGAAATCCAGTAAAATACGGTTAGTCTTGGACTACCTCAACAATCATTTCAAAAGCAACTTGACTCTACGCAATTTAGAAACAAGAGATTTAACTTTGAACTTGAATTAAATGATTCTGAACTATTAACAATAGTAAAATTTAGTACGTACCAAGCTGAGCTGCAGTCACAGGTAAGCTAAAATATGCTAACAAAACTCGCACTCTAAATTTGTGCTCGTGTAACCTAAATATTGTAGCCAGCTACTGAACTTTGAAATTAAAGCAGTGAAATCTAATTATATTATTTTAATGCTGACGTTTGAATTTCAACGACACTCGGGTTCATTTCGGAAAAGGAAGGGACCCTGCTTGGCAATGCAATTGGGACAATGAGCAACAAAGGTTCATGCTAAGTTGCTGTAATTTTGCGAGGCAAATGGAACAATTTGAAAAGCTGAGGTCTGCCATACAGTTCTGTAACTTAACGTGCTTTTAGTCTTCCTTGTTGGTTGATTGAAGGTTTGAAGCCGTCGATCGAGGAGGTGGCGACAGTCACTCATTGTCGGCCGTCGCTGTTGCAGAAGCTGGATGTTGGCGCGCCTTTTTCTCGACACGGTCACCAGGCGAAACGGGCTCTTGATGTGCGCCAGCTAATGCTTCCCGTCCGCGACACCATGTCAGAAACTATCATCGCGAGTCGAGCGCAATTACATGCTGCCAAACCCCGAAAGCGCGGCAACTCGCGGGAGCGTCACACAACACACTTGCTCCACTCGCTACTCCAGCCAGACTCTCACTGCTCTGCCCGCGCTCCACGCGGCAGAGTTAACACTACCAAAGATCCTACACACTTTGATTCTTCACACGACCCATCGATGTAATCGTTCGATAGCAGTTTTCCCTAGGCAAGACCCAGCGTAAAAATACAAATAATATTTACGAAACAAACCAATTATACATCGACATAAGTGCATAAATATATATATATATATATATATATATATATATATATATATATATATATATATATATCCAAACAGTAAAGCAATTACAATATATAGACAGAAATGTCATATCTTGAGGTAACAAAACAAGGAAAAAAAATAATAGTACAATAGATGGAAATAGGAGGATATGCATTTCCGGCGTTACAAAGTCACACAAATTTGATGAGCGTTTCATATCACCGGATGGAAAGACGGTTGGCCAGAACTGATGGTGAATAAACCATCTACAAGATATTTCCATTTGATAAGATCCACAGGAACCAGACCATCCGTAAAACCGTGTGCAGGATTAAACTGGGGATAAATGTGTGAAAGTAAAAGAAAAGTATTTACAAAAACTATTGAAGTAACGGAGAATTACCTTGCAAAACGTGAACACCGAACACCGCCGAGCAGCACGTCATGTAAACCTGAAAGTCAGATAAGTAAAACCGTCTAGAAGGCGGCCACATTGAAGCTAGAGTGCGAAATAAACACGTGTGAACCACCATGGTGGAGTGGAACAACAACAGGGGGTCAAAATGTCGGAAATCTTCGACTAAGCGAGGCATAACACTATCGAAAAAAGTGACTAAAAGTAAGTCGTTCCGCTCTACTATCGTGGCTAGCATGTGTGTACTTCGCTCCTTAGTACCAAAGTGGTCGCCTAGTAGACGATTTACTTTCTCATGTAAATAGTTTTGGAATTTGCAACCGGAAAGTGACTGCTATTATTCGGCAGTAGTCATCCTTCCAGTAATCTCGTAGCCTCATAATCGGTGGGCTATGATCCTTTTACCTTGCCGTGAAACTCTCGACTGCAAATCCTGCCACTCTCCTCATCACTGCGGCATAGCCACCTACAGGAGCGTCCGTCCGCTCTCACGGTGCCACCATTAGTCCTTTCTATACGGCGTACCACATGTCGACTCCTGAGATTTTGTATAATACCATGTCCCTGACATTGCCAGCACGTCTACCACACATAGCACATGTGTGAAAACAAAGGAAATAAGTGAATTTTCAGTGGTAGTAACTACACTGAAGTGATACAAGGTGGTATACAATACAATCGATGGATCGATACTTGCGCATTGCTCAAAAGTCTGGAACGAGATACAGAACACAGAATATCCAAAGAAGAACAGCACGTTTCGCCACAGATTCGCTTTTTTTTTGTGAGTCAACAATTTTCTGACAGGTTTGATGCGGCCCGCCACGACTTCCCCACATCTGCCAAATTCTTCATCTAAGAGTAGCGCTTGCCCTCTACAGCTTCCTTTCGTACCATGGAAGCCGTTCCCTGATGTCACTGATCTCCTACCATCCAGCCCCTGCTCGTTACCAGTGTTTTACACACATTACCTTCCTCTCCGATTCTGCGCAGAACCCCTTCGTTCCTTACCTTAATAGTTCACCTAATTTTCAACATTCGTTTGTAGCAACAGATCTCAAATGATTCGATTCTGTTGTGTTTCGGTTTTCCCACAGTCCTTGTTTCACTTCCATACAATGCTGTGTTCGAAATGTACATCCTCAGAAATTTCTTCGTCAAATTAAGGCCTGTGTTTGATACGAGTAGAATTCTTTTGGGCATGAATGCCCTCTTTGTCAGCAATAGTCTGCTTTTGAAGTCCTCCTTGCTCCGTCTGTCGTTTGTCACTTTGCTGCCTAGGGAGTAGAAATCCCTAACCTCTTCTTCTTTCCGATGCTAAGTTTCTCGCTGTTCTCATTTCTACTACTCATTACTTTCGTCTTTCTTCGATTTACTCTCAATCCGTATCCTGTACTCAATAGACTGTTCATTCCGTTCAGCAGATGATGTAATTCTTCTTCACATTCACTCAGGATTTCAATCACATCAGCGAATCGTATAAATGATATCCTTTCACCTTGAGTTTTAATTCCACTCCTGAACTTTTCTTTTATTTCCATCATTGCTTCTTCGATATAAAAATTGAACAGTAGGGGCGAAATGCTGCATCCCTGTCTTACATACTTTTTAATCCCAGCACTTCTTTCTTGACCATCCACTTTTGTAATTCCCTCTTGGCTCTTGTACATACTGTGTATTATCCGTCTGTCTCTATAGCTTATTCCTATTTTTCCCAGAATTTCTAACACCTAGCACCATTGTGCAATGTAGAACGCTTTGTCCAGGTCGATACATCCTATGAATATGACTTTTATTTATAGTCTTCCTTCCATTATCAACTTCAACGTCGGAATTGCCTCTAGTGCCTATATTTCCTAAAGCCAGACTGATTGTCGTATACCATGTACTCAATTCTCTTTTCCATTCTTCTGTATGTTATTCTTGTCAGCAACTTGGACCTATGAGCTCTTAAGTTGATTGTGCTATAATTCTCGCACTTGATAGCTCTTGCAGTTTTCTGAATTGTGTCGATGATATTTTTCCGAAAGTCGGATGGTATGTCGCCAGACCCATGCATTCTATACACCAACATAAATAGTCCATTTTTTCCCCTTCCCGCAACGATTTTTGAAATTCTGATGGAATGTTATCAATCACTTCTGCCTCCAAAGTCCTCTCAAAATCTAATACTGGATCCCCTATCTCTTCTAAATCGACTCCTCATTCTTCTTCTATCACGTCAGACAAATCTTCCCCCTCATAAAAGCCTTCAGTTTACTGTGTCCATCTGTCTGCTCTCTCCTCCTTATTTAACATAATATTATCAACATTGCTTTTAATTTCACCAAAGGTTGTTTTGGCTTTATGAAATGGTGAGTCAGTCCTTCCGGTAATCATCTCGTTTTCGATTTCTTCACATTTTTCATGCGCCGATTTCGTCTTAGCATCCCTGCACTTCCTATTTATTCCATTTCTCAGCGACTTTTATTTCTCTATTCCTAAATTGTCTGGAACGTTTTTGTACTTCCTTCTCTTAGCGATGACTGAAGTATTTCTTCGGTTACCCACAGTTTCTTCACTGTTTCCTTCCTTGTAAATACGTTTATCTTTCGAACTTCTGTGATTGCTCTGCCTTCCGGTAATCATTTCGTTTTCGATTTCTTCACATTTTTCATGCAGCGATTTTGTCTTAGCATCCCTGCACTTCCTATTTATTCCATTTCTCAGCGACTTTTATTTCTCTATTCCTAAATTTTCTGGAACGTTTTTGTACTTCCTTCTGTTAGCGATGACTGAAGTATTTCCTCGGTTACCCATAGTTTCTTCACTGTTTCCTTCCTTGTAAATACGTTTATCTTTCGAACTTCTGTGATTGCTCTGTTTAGAGATTTCCATTCCTCTTCGACTGTACTGCCTACTGAGCTATTCCTCACTGCCGTATCTATAGCCTTAGAGAACTTCAAGCGTATCTCGTCATTCCTCAATACCTCTGTGTACCACTTATTTGCGTATTCATTTTTCCTGACTAATCTCTTAAACTTCACCCTACTCTTCATCACTACTACATTGCGATCTCAGTCTATATATGCTCCAGGGTAAGCCTTACAATCAGCTTGCGACGTCGGCATGTATACCTGAACTATCGTTGTCGATGTTGGTTTGCTGTCGCTTCTGATAAGAACAACCCTATCAGTGAACTGGAATTTCACTTTTCACATTTTCTAGTTTCCCTACCAAGTTTAAGCTCCTGACATCCCATGCCCCGACTCGTAGAACGTTATCCTTTCCTTTGTTATTCAATCTTTTTCTTATGGTCACCTTCCCCTTGGCAGTCCCCACCTGCAGATACGAACGGGGGACTATTCCGCAATCTTTTGCCAATGGAGAAATCATCGTGACACTCTCTGAATTACAAGCCACATGTCCTGTTGATAAAGGATATTTGTCTTTAGTGCCGCGGTTTCCATTGCCTTTTGTCTCCTCATGCCGTTGATCATTGCTGATTCTTCCGGCTTTAGGGGCAGTTGCCCACCCCAAGGAGAAGAGTGTGACCCAAACGTCTGTTCGCTCCTCCGGCCTCTTTGACAAGGTCGTTGTCAGAGTGGGGGTGACTTCTCATGTCGGAAGTCGTCGGCCGATAGTGCTTATTATTATTCAAAATCCAAGCTGTGGCGGGTGGCGGGTTCATTTACTAAGCACTAAAGCGTAACAGAGTTACTCATCTAATTGTAGTTACAGACGCTACAAGAGAGATGGTATGTGGCTTCCTATTAACAGTACGAGGTTGTATACGTTCGTAGAAGAGTCAATCAATATATTTCTTTCTCGGCGTATGTCTCGCGAAAAGACAATGCAGGCAAAATTAGAGATATTCTATCCCAAAAGGAGGAGTAGCAGCAATCATTCTTTGTGCGAATTATTTCCTACTGGAACAGGGAAATGGGAGAAGTGATGGTAGTACTCAAATTATCCTTAGTCACGCACCATAAGTTGGTTTGCAGTGTATATTAGTAGATATATAGGTGTTTGTTATTCCTAGGACCTCAGTAGTTGTAAGAGAATTTTGTCTGCTCCTCACACGTCTTTCAAGGCTGAAACAGAACGATGGATAGTTACTACGACTTCAAATTAACCTTCATTATGCACCTCATTGTAGCCTTCCACGTGTACCATTAGTGGCAAAGTATACTAGACTTCCTACATGTCTAAGAACTTTTCGTCATGGCATAATAGTGACTTGTTCTCCGAAGTGTGACCTGGGACTGTGAAATTGGTTATTACAATCGATTGTTTAAGTAGCAGTGTTTACATTCTTGCACTCTAGTAAAGTTTCCTCTGTTTAATAGACACATTCACGAACTTGTAGCCCAGATAAAAGACTGGTCTGTATTATATGACTGAGTGTCATTCAGTACGTCCAGAATTGTCCCAATACTACATTGTTTTCCAGAAAAAGTTTTGCAAGCGTACTTGCACGTACCAACTACCTGGAAGCAAACGGAAAGAACGCAGAAAAATTTGTGTGTCTTCTTCTCACAACCTGAAGTATTGTATTTCTTCGACACAAATATTTATCCATAGGAAAGAAGGATTGCAGTCAACTCAACACGACCTTGTTGGAAATGTTTGCTAACATCGAAGATCGTAAAAAGGTTGTACAAATTTGGAGTGAACCTATAGCTTGATTTTATATACTACCGGTACGAAAATTCCTTGTATCCTTTTACTGCACCAAATGTTATTGCCAACCATTTGACGTGTTACAAATTTTAGGGCGCAGAGGGTCCTTGCACATAAAGAAATTGAGAAGTAATAGAGCGAGGATTCTTTTCAGAGAAATCCAAGACCAAACAACGACGCATCACGAAGGAATTATGAGAACAGGATGGAAATCGGTAAATATGATGTGTATCTACAGGCAAAGAAATGACTATGACTTCAGAAAAATTGAATAATTTTGTCAAGTGGAAGAGCTTTTACATACTGAGCAAGTCAATAATGAATTGCAAGTCAATTGGTGCACCTCTGACCCTTGTGCAAGCAGGCCTTTGGCTTGGTATTGATTGATGGATTTGTCGGATGTCCTCCTAAGACATAGCGTGCTAAATTATGTTCAAATGGTTCAAATGGCTCTGAGCACTTTGGACTTAACTTCTGAGGTCATCAGTCCCTAGAATTTAGAACTACTTAAACCAAACTAACCTAAGGACATCACACACATCCATGCCCGAGGCAGGATCCGAACCTGCGACCATAGCAGTCGCGGGGTTCCAGACCGTAGCGCCACGAACCGCTCGACCACTCCGCCTGGCTCCAAATTACGTCCAGTTGGCATTGTCGGATGTCCTCCTTAGAGATACCATTGTAAGTAGGCTGTTTAGGTTTTTTTATTGGTAACGCCACCTCTGTATGAAAATCACTGGCTATGCTGTGTGCAGTCTGTGGCTGCTTTGCATTGTTGTAATACTCGACATTGTAGTGTTAGGCAGCTGGCTGTGAACAGCGCGTAGCGTTGCGCAGTTGGAGGTGAGCCGCCAGCAGTGGTGGATGTGGGGAGAGAGATGGCGGAGTTTTGAAATTTGTCATGAACTGCTATATTTATATATGATGATATCAAGGTAAATACATTGTTTGTTCTCTATTAATATCTTTCATTTGCTAACTATCCCTATCAGTAGTTAGTGCCTTCCATAGTTTGAATCTTTTATTTAGCTGGCAGTAGTGGCGCTCGCTGTATTGCAGTAGCTTGAGCAGCGAAGATTTTTGTGAGGTAAGTGATTTGTGAAAGGTATAGTTTAATGTTAGTCAGGGCCATTCTTTTGTAGGGAATTTTGAAAGTCAGATTGCGTTGCGCTAACAAAATATTGTGTGTCAGTTTAAGCACAGTCTTGGAGAATTGTTGAAAGGGGACGTTTCATATGTCGACCCTTAGCCTAGGATACCTCACTGGAATCTTCTGATTTTTTCTTGTAGTTTGTGTTTTTAGTGTAGCTTTTGTTTATTGCTAGCGCGTAATTGTAGAGAGAATCCCCTTTGTAGTTGTAGCCTTTCATTGTTGTACAGTAAAACAGTTGTGGCATGCATATAGATTTGCACCAAGTATTTCGCAGCTACGCTTGCAATTAACTAGATATTATTTTCAGTGCTATGTTAATGTGTTCTCCTATTTTTGCACTTCAAATTGTGCTTTTCTGTGTTATCGTGTGAAATATTGTGACAATTATGGCGTGTGAAAAACGTAACACTAGGCTCCAAAGTAAATTGAGAAATCATAGTGACGACGAGCGTAGCTTGCCAGCACCACCGGGTAATGAATTAACTAATGTTCAAAGTAGTAATTTGGTAATTGCGCATAGGGAAATGGAGCGGGCGGCAAACAATGGTGTAGACAGTGAAACAGGTAGTGAACAGGGAAGCGTTATCGATCGATTGGTCGGAAACAGCTCGTCTCAGGAATCGGGAATGACAGAACACAATATTGCAAATACTGCAGACTCAGGTTTTGGGTTCTCACCGTTTTCTCAAATGAGTCAAGACACATTTTCCGCTTGTCAAAATGTGAATGTTGCCGGTGCAAATTCACTGCCGAGAAGCACTGAGGAACATGTTTCAGACACCAGTGCATTGTTATTACAATTAATGCAACAAATGGGACAAAAGCTTGAAAAGTTAGACACAATGGAACAAAATCAGAGACAAACACAGCAAAAGTTAGACACAGTGGAACAAAATCTTCAAAAGTTAGACACAATGGAACAACACCAGAGACAAACACAGCAACAGTTAGACGCAATGGGACAAAATCTTCAAAAGTTAGACACCACACTTGAACAAACACGTGAAGATTTAACTAGTGAGTTACATAACATTGAATCGAAATGTCAAAAAGTCTGTAATGACATAAAAACACAAATTTGTGAGCATTTTCAACCCATTTTTTCGCGGCATGAAAATGTATTACAGAATCACGAAGCAGCCATAAAAGAACTGCAAACCATTGTTCATGAAAATCACAACACCTTGCAAGCTAAAATTGACTCAATTGCATCTACCGATTCGGTTACGCAACTTGCAAAAACTCAAGAAAACTTAAAGGACACAGTAGATACGATTTCAACACAAATGGACACTCTGAAACTTGGTTCAGAAAAACACGCTGAGGAAATGTGTTCACTATCGGAGAAAGTAGCCGAACTTTCGGATAAGGTCACTAACTTATCTACAAAGGTAGATGATGATGTGAATGACACAAGACCTGTACCCTTCACTGACACAGAAGAGTATGAACAAATTAGAAAATTCAAACAGAATCAAAATCAAATCAATACACAGTACAAAAGAGAAATCCGAGAAGTACAAGATCAGCTGACACAGCTAATACAAGAATTACGTATTTCAGAGGATACTCGCGCCCCAATACGGGAAGAGGGACACAGAAATACGGAACAGCCACAAAATAATAACACAGGGCATTTCGGAAGTTATGAAAGAAATTGGCAAGGTGCACCGAATTTTGAAATGGAACCGCCGAAACGACGTAACAATGACCGATATGCGACTCGCCGACAGGATGACTTTGACTATAAGCTGTTCATTACTACACGTAAATTCAAAACATTTAAGAATTCTGGCAACGACATTCATCCACAAGCATGGCTCCATCAATTCTCTCATTGTTTTCCTCCCAACTGGTCATTAGAGCACAGATTAGAATTTATGTGTGGCTACTTGGAGAATGAACCAGCTGTAAGAATGCGATCGGTAATTCACGATTGCCACAGTGAAGGAGAGTTTTACCATGCCTTCCTCTCAGCATATTGGTCTCAAGCCACACAAGATCGAGTAAAACATAGCATCATAATGATGAAACGTTTCGAACAATCTGAATTTTCCAGTCTTGTGAAATATTTTGAAGACATGTTGCATAAGAATCAGTATCTTTCAAACCCAAACAGCCCCTCAGAACTCATCCGCATTTGCTTAATCAAACTGCCTGAACATTTACGACATATTATTTTGGCAGGACGTTGCAAAGACGACATTGAAGCATTTCAGGGACTGTTACAAGAACTGGAAATTGACACTGACAATCGCGGAACGCAGGAGCACAACAATTACAAGTCACATCCGTCGCAATTCCGTGATGAAAGAAATAATAACTGGGCGCGACAAGGCTATTCTCACAACGTAAATCGTGACCAAAACAGACACCACCCGTATGACAACCACTGGCAGAGTAATAGTTACAGAGAAAGATCGCACTTCCGTAATTATGAATATGACAGAGATAACCATAGAAACAGACAATATGGAAACCAAAACAATTATTATCAAGGGAGACAAAATAACTTCAGACGCAACAGTTCAGCGCGCAGTTACGATTCCGGGAGAAATTCTCCACCACATGACCGACAAGAAAGAAACTACAGAAACTACCGACATGACGACAGACGATATGATCGTAACGACAGATCTGAATTGCATCAGAACTGGCGGGATTCGAACAGAGCAGGGCCTTCTCGTCAGAGTGAATTTGTAGAAGTTAGGTCTCCTAATCCCAATAACGACGCGCGCCAACAAAGAGACAGACAATGACTCGCGCAGCAGGCAGCTGCGTGCGGCCGCTGGCTCAGGAAAAAATAACAAAGACGCTAGCCTTGAGAAAAGATTTACCATTCTTTACCGATGTAAACGACATGATAATTGCTTTGAAGTTGAAAGTCTGCGTACTAGGAAGAGTAAAGGATTGCACCACACTTCACATGTAAAACCGCTTACTGAGAGATAATCTGCTTTTTAACTTTGTCTTTGCCTTAAAACTTTTCACTTTACATTACTAGAATGCTTTGAAAGACTTAAGAAACTGTTAACATGCAACAATGTTTGAAGTTAAATATCCAATCAAGAACCAAGAGAACTTATTTATAGAAATGACGAATGCATTGTTATAGTGAACAGACGTTACAGTGTTATTGTGTGTGTACATTCTTGCTTGTTTGTTGCATGATTACGTAACGACTATAAGGCTCACATGCTTAGAACATTTACCAGTACTGCTAATGAGATTTTAATGCAACATTTTGGTTTACTTGAAAATACATTCTGGATTTAGAGTACTTTCTGTGAGATACCAGACGACACAGTGGTTAGTTTATGTGACAACTACACGATTTTATCACGACGTTACTAATGAGTGACAATTTACAATGTTGCTTTTGCAGTGTTTCTGTTTTATATGTGCACAGTTTTCTGTTTTATTCTGGAAAGTAAAACATGTTTTAGTAGTAACTTTTGTGGTATAGCTACAATGAGACTGCCTTTTCCGTAGCACAACAATACGTTACAGCACAGTACTTTCTTCATCACGCCAATAAGCATAATAACTACGATATCTATACGCAAAGCATTTCACTTTTGTGTATTATGAGGTAAGTACATTGACTTCTGCAGAACTTGGCTTTCGGAGGACGATAAGTACGACACTTCCACAGAATTATCTTACAGCAAGACGCACATTTAGCGCTACAGGACACGCATTTGAGAGATTTTGTACTTAAGCCATTTATTTTTCAAGATTTTTGAATCACAAAGAAAGTTTTCCGTGATATATTTCATTCTATTGCTGTAATCTGTAACACCTGAGGGTATAATTACATTAATCCTCAGGGGGGTACACGCTTACTTTGTGTACCATGTGTGTGGCAACCACAAGGAACCCTAGCTAGTATGGTATTTGCTTATACAACTTTACACATCGGTACCATATTTCTCTAACACAGAATTACACAGCTATCTGATTATTTGACAGAGAAACAAACATTCTTTTTACTACATCAGTGATAAATGTTTATGCAATTACACAGTTGGATAACTTCACACTTATGAAACTGTATTTTGTCTGTACTTTGTAAACTGTTCATATTTTTTCGGACCCATTGTGATACTATGAGAGCTTTGAATGATGTATTTAGTATGGGATCATGATTTTTAAAGTACGTTTGAGGTAGATGACATTATTGAAATGAGCAGAGAATATTTTTTAGGGTTTGAAATTATTGCAGAAAGCTACGACGTTTTTGAGATTTGACTGAGGTGTAATGATGTTATTTTTACGACGACGATGTGCATTATGCTGTTGAGGTATGTTTATGGTCAATACGCTGATGTTATATGAGGAATCTGATTATGCTATGTAGTTATTATGTGTTGATGAATACGAATATGTATATGTGTAATAAGGTAAGGAATAATGAGTAGTGATTAGGGACTCTGATTTGTGGAAAAGGTTGTTGGAAACCAAGAATCGTACTTTAAGAGTTATGAAATGTGTGTAAATGCATGAATGTATCAGAATGCCGACGAAAACGTTTTGAACACTGTTATATCAATAGGATTTTGTTTCTACAGATTTGTAACCAAAATTCTTGACCTCTGAAATTTTTTGTATGAGACTGCCACTGTAGCGGAAACTGTTGTCGTAAATATTTCCGTAAGAAAATTAAGTGACCACCTGCACGTAATGCGTCGTGGGCACCCAGCTGTGTCAGACGCCTGGAGAAAAAGCCATTAGCGCGTGCCTTTCAGAGCACAGGAAAAAAAAAGGGAGGCCATTATCCTGGCCATTGTCATTCCTTTAGAGAAAGCATCGCAAATCCGACACGCTGATTACTTGGAAACATATCGTACTTTCTGATATTTACTGAAATGCCTAATGAAATGACAAGAGATAGTTTGTCTACACACCTGACTATGACTACTGTCTCTCTAGTTGAGACATTTTTCTACTAACTTATGAAATGCCACATGGCTATTGAACGATGTTCTTATGCTTTGCTGTGTACATAGTTGCTTATTTCATTTGATATCTATTTTCTAACTGCACTGCAGCATTGGTTAAAATAAAATTTTATAGATGTACTAATATAAATATTTTCTGTCTACAGATCGAGTAAATAATAATTTTTTAAAAAAAATCAGGGAGCACAAAATGACATTTACCTTCACAGGAACTGCATTCATAATTTTCTTTTCAAGTAATTGGTAACTTTTTGGTAGAATAACTTCTTGTGGTGCACCACTTTAATTACTTAGACATTAAGATGTGATTATACACTTCCCTTATCTGCATTGTTGTTTTTACTGTGATATCTTTTTCTGCTTGTGCTATGTCATGTTTAGATATAAGTTACTGCTGTTTGCCAGGCGTAGAGTTACTGAATTTGACTTTGTGTTACTCTGCTAAGCCAATTTTACTACTCATTTATTTTTCTTATTGCTGCACATTGGCTCATATTAGTTGTAATGTTGAATTGCTTGGTAATTTAGATTTAGTTTAGCTTGCTTTGCGATTTTCCATTTTTTTTCATTGCTGTTTATATTAATTGTTTTATGTGATGCTGCATTGCCTCATCCCTTAGTTTAGTATCTGAGCTCAGTAGATTTAAGTTAGCTTAAGAGGAGACTATATAAGAAACTAACTATTATAAATTTATAAGAAATGCATTGAGAAGCTATCAGAAAATGGTCTGGCAAAATAAAAAGGATACTGTACAGTGGAGAAAAACTATTATTGACAGAGGATGTGAACAGAATACAGAAAGCAGAGAGAAAAGCTATTTTTGACAGAGGATGTGAACGAAATACAGAAGGCAGGCTTAGATAGGACTTTTGGGAATAATGATGAATGAAGGGAGATCTCCAAGAAGCAAAGAAAGTTTTGTTTGCAAAATACTGCAATGAAACAAACCCTGTCCTTTCCTTTTGTGTTATCCCACTATGTGTTTGGGTACCCTTGTGTATATATGTTCTTCCTGTCTTTATATGTTTACCTCATCAGACTTTTGTTGTAGAATTTTTCTCATACTCAGCTACATGAACTATGATGAGGAATACTGTTATCCTCAAATATAATTTGCATTAATAATATGTTATTTACTTTGTAAAGATGTTAGACATTATTAATTCTGTTTTGTTTTAGTGTTCATGTGTAAAGTTGATGTTTCAAAAGTTATTCTGATCTTTTATGTATTTACTTATGTCATAATTCCTGTAACACTGATGTATATGTTTATTTCTATTCTTTTGTAAAGCCCCTATTACTACAAACGTTATCTGTATTATTATGTTTTTAATGATGTATTTTGTACCTTTGTAATTGTATTCTCATGTTATAAAATCGTAATTGACACCAGTTCATCTTATTATTAACTTGTAAGTTACATTTCACTGCACACGTTTCTGTTGGTCATAGTATATGGACAATATGTGAGAAGTAGGGACTGTTAGTGTTTGCACTTGTGTTGATAATTCAGCAAGGGACTGGATAACAGCATTGCTCGTTCTAAGGACAATTCCAAAAAACTTTGTGAGTGCAGAAGTGGTGGTTATGGACTTGCTATATTAACTGCAAGACTCTTCACTGGTGATTGTGCACCTGCACAATCACAACAGATGGCTGCTGGTCATCTCTACCAGGACTACAATGGTCCTGTCCACACTTTCTACAAGGACTGCAGTGGGTCTGCACCTCTGGTGGCCCACCAATACCATACTCTTTACCAGGACTACAGTGGGTCTGCTCTGTGATGACCTACCTACCAATATTCTTCAAAACTTCGACTGACTCTGCTGTGGGTTTGCTCTGTTGTGGCGCATTACCTGTCTGCATGTCGAGAGTCAGCACTGTCTTTCCATTGGAAGGACAACACTACTTCTTCAAGACTGCATGGAAATCCACTACTTCCGTGTGCATTTCCTTTTACTGCTCAGACTTTGAGAAAAACACTGCTATTCTCCTGTTATGTACGATTAGGACTGTCTTTATGGACTGTGAGACAATTTTAGCTTTTGACCAACATTGTATCAATAAGTGTGTGCATTTGATTTCTTTGTTATTGTAATTATGAAAAAAATTTTTCAAATCTGTATTGGCCACTGCCCAATCCAATTTGTAAAATTTTTTGTGGGGAGCATGGGGGCTATGTAAGTAGGCTGTTTAGGTTTTTTTATTGGTAACGCCACCTCTGTATGAAAATCACTGGCTGTGCTGTGTGCAGTCTGTGGCTGCTTTGCATTGTTGTAATACTCGACATTGTAGTGTTAGGCAGCTGGCTGTGAACAGCGCGTAGCGTTGCGCAGTTGGAGGTGAGCCGCCAGCAGTGGTGGATGTGGGGAGAGAGATGGCGGAGTTTTGAAATTTGTCATGAACTGCTATATTTATATATGATGATATCAAGGTAAATACATTGTTTGTTCTCTATTAATATCTTTCATTTGCTAACTATCCCTATCAGTAGTTAGTGCCTTCCATAGTTTGAATCTTTTATTTAGCTGGCAGTAGTGGCGCTCGTTGTATTGCAGTAGCTTGAGCAGCGAAGATTTTTGTGAGGTAAGTGATTTGGGAAAGGTATAGTTTAATGTTAGTCAGGGCCATTCTTTTGTAGGGAATTTTGAAAGTCAGATTGCGTTGCGCTAACAAAATATTGTGTGTCAGTTTAAGCACAGTCTTGTAGAATTGTTGAAAGGGGACGTTTCACCATAGAAAATTATGTCCAATTGGAACATTAAATGATCAAAATACCGAACTGGTTGGAGGATCCTGCCCATATTGCTCCAAAATGTTCTCCATTGGGGAGAGATCCGGCTAGCTTGCTGGGCAAAGTGGAGTTCGGGAAGCACGAAGACAAACAGTAGGAACTCCAGTCATCTGCGAGCGGGAATTATCTTGTTGAAATGTAAACATATTATTGCTTTCCTTGAAGGACAACTAAAGGTGGCGTACAATATCGAAAACTGTGTTGCAGATGACAACCAACTTGAAATCATTGTCGGACCATATGGCGTGCAATAGTCGGATTGGTATTCTACCGCTGACCACGGCTTGTCCAGATACATATTCAGTCTCACTGACTGTAGCAGAATCGTCGTCAGTAACGAGGATCGCTTCGAACTGAGTTCCAGCGACTAGCGAAATCGTATCTGGAGACGCCCTAGACAGTGAGTGGGATACTTACCTAACTGTCGCCATCATATTACCGGAAAACTGGGACTGATCCTCTTGGGTGCCATATCTTTTCATAGCAGGAGCCCTTTGGTTGTCGTCTACGGCACCCTTTGGACAACAGCGGTACGTCGATGATATTTACGCTCCGTTTTGTGGCCCTCCACTGGAAGCCATCCTGGGCTTACATTTCAGCAAGATCAGGACGTCCTTACAGGGCGACTTTCTACTGCTTGTAAATCATTATGGGCAGGGCCCTGCAACCAGCTCTGGAGTTTGATGATCTAATTCACCAGTTGTACAGAATTCGGCACGATATTCCCCAGGACGATATCCAGCAACTCTGTTAATTAATGCCAAGCCGAGCAGGTGTTTGCATAAGAGGCAGACGTGAACCAGAGCGTTATTGACTTCTTCAATTCGTGAACCTCTTTGTCTTGAATGAATCATCAACTTTTTCTTGAAATGTAATGATTTGTTTCTCTGTACAACACAGCTTTTGATTTCTGTCCCATTCGAATTATTCTTTCGTAGTGTGTCGTTCTTTTCTTCTTCTTTTTTGTCTTATAATATATTCGTATAACGATGTAATTGATTTTCAACCGACATTTCAAAACAGTCCAGACACGT
Source organism: Schistocerca piceifrons (assembly GCF_021461385.2). Taxonomy (NCBI): domain Eukaryota; kingdom Metazoa; phylum Arthropoda; class Insecta; order Orthoptera; family Acrididae; genus Schistocerca; species Schistocerca piceifrons. Next base: position 782,893,265 of record NC_060140.1, on the reverse strand, counting down.
TCCAATGGACTCTGATTAGGACATCATTACTCACTAGGCGACCCGTTTCTATACCAATGAGGAACTGTTGTAGGCCCTCAAATATCTGAATCTATGGTTATCATCACAAAGGCCACATACAGTGATCATCCCACATGTAAGTTTGTGAAATCAGTCAAACATAGTTAACTAGACCGGTATTCAAACATAACGTCAAAATGGCTCTAAGCACTATGGGACTTAACATCTGAGTTCATCAGTCTCCCAGACTTAGAACTACTTAAACCTAACTAAACTAAGGACATCACATACATCCATGTCCGAGGCAGGATTCGAACCTGCGACCGCAGAAGCAGCGCGGTTCTGGACTGAAGCGCTTAGAACCGCTCGGCCACATTGACCGTCTCAAACATAACTGATTGGGCTCTCCACAATTGTTGTGCCCTCTGGTTAAGGTTATCCGTTATCAACAGTCTTTCTCATCAGCACGGAGTGGACGCTAACAGGCAGTGGGACATTGATGTCGATATCAAACGCCCAACGACCGGATTGCTCAAAATGGTTTTGTCAGTTCCACGGTACTTGTCATCCTAGTAAAGTCATGGCATGAAGGACACGCTGTCATAAGTGACTTTCGTCTTACACAGTGACTTGGACGAGAACATTCTCTTAACGAAAATCTTTGAAATCGAAAGCATCCCACGTTTGATTGTGATAATGGATCATCAGGTCATTTGACGTCAGTTCTCTGACAAGGAAACCCTTGAGTGCGAGGCTACCAAAGGGCAATGTTGTTTACGGCGTTCGACGCTTCACATGTTGCCTTTTATGCAAGCACAATGTTGGCTCCTAATGGTAACAGGGGGGGAGGGACTGGAGGTATCCTGTGGTGAGCACGGCATGAGGTTACGCAGCGTGATTGATCTACTTAGCCGGTACACGTGTAACTCACTACAATGCAGCAGTGCTAGGGGTGTTGATACAAAGCAGAGCCAATACAAAGATAAACAAAGAAAACAATGCATTGTATCGACATCATTAACTGCCGAAGTTGACATTTCGTTAAAATGGAACCCAAAGAGTATCACAGAGTGAGAAGGAAGTGGCAAATGAAATATTAGCGAATCTGCAGGATGAGTCAGTGGAATGTGTAGTGTCGTACACTTTCGAATGTGCGGACAATGTACTCGTACGTGAGGAGTACGATGGTATCGATACGAGTTTAACAAGCGAAAGTGATATTGGTACATGGGTCGAGCCATAAACAGGGTGGTCCATTGATCGTGATCGGGCCAAGTATCTCACGAAATAAGAGTCAAAAGGAAAAGCTACAAAGACGAAACTTGTCTAGCTTGAAGGGCGAACCAGATAGCGCTATGGTTGGCCAGCTAGATGGCGCTGCCATAGGACAAACGGATATCAACTGCGTTTCTTTAAATAGGAACTCCAATCTTTATTACACATTCGTTTAGCTGGTAAAGAAGTATGAATGTTTTAGTTGGACCACTTTTTTCGCTTTGTGATAGATGGCGCTGTAATAGTCACAAACATATGTTGGCTGACAATTTTAGACGAATAGTTGGTAAGAGGTAGGTTTTTTAAATTAAAATACAGAACGTATGTACGTTTGAACATTTTAATTCTGTTGTTCCAATGTGATACATGTACCTTTGTGACCGTATTATTTCTGAGAACGCATGCTGTTACAGCGTGATTACCTGTAAATACCACATTAATACAATAAATATTCAAAATGATGTCCGTCAACCTCAATGTATTTGGCAATACGTGTAACGACATTCCTCTCAACAGGGAGTAGTTCGCCATCCGTAATGTTCGCACATGCATTGACAATGCGCTGAAGCATGTTGGCAGGCGTTGTCGGTGGATCACGATAGCAAACATCCTTCAACTTTGCCCACAGAAAGAAATCCGGGGACGTCAGGTCCGGTGAAAGAGCGGGCCACGGCATGGTGCTTCGACGACCAAGCCACCTGTCATGAAATATGCTATTCAATACCGCTTCAACCGCACGCGAGCTATGTGCCAGACATCCATCATCTTGAAAGTACATCGCCATTCTGTCATGCAGTGAAACATCTTGTAGTAGCATCGGTAGAATATTACGTAGGAAATCAGCATACATTGCACCATTTAGATTGCCATCTATAAAAAGGGGGCCAATTATCCTTCCTCACATAATGCCGCACCATACATTAACCCGCCAAGGTCGCTAATGTTCCACTCGTCGCAGCCATCGTGGATTTTCCGTTGGCCAATAGTGCATATTATGCCGGTTAACGTTACCGCTGTTGGTGAATGACGCTTCGTCGCTAAATAGAACGCGTGCAAAAAATCTGTCATCGTCCCGTAATTTCTCTTGTGCCCAGTGGCAGAACTGTACACGACGTTCAAAGTCGTCGCCATGCAATTCCTGGTGCATAGAAATATGGTACGGGTGCAATCGATGTTGAAGTAGCATTCCCAACACCGACATTTTTGAGATTCCCTGTTCTCGCACAATTTGTCTGCTACTGATGCGCGGATTAGCCGCGACAGCAGCTAAAACACCTACTTGGGCATCATCATTTGTTGCAGCTCGTGGTTGACGTTTCACATGTGGCTGAACACTTCGTGTTTCCTTATGCAGTGTAGCTATCCGGCGAACGGTCCGGACACTTGGATGATGTCGTCCAGGATACCGAGCAGCATACATAGGACACGCCGGTAGGGCATTTTGATCACAATAGCCATACATCAACACGACATCGACCTTTTCCGCAATTGGTAAACGCTCCATGTAGCACGAATCAAATACTGTCCGCACTGGCGGAATGTTACGTGATGCCATGTACTTCTACGGTTGTGACTAATACAGCGCCATCCATCACAAAGCGAAAAAAGTGGTCCGACTAAAACATTCATATTTCTTTACTTACTACACGAATATGCAATAAAAAATGGGGGTTCCTATTTAAAAAAACGCATTCGATATCCTTTTGACCTATGGCAGAGCCGGCCGGAGTAGCCGAGCGGTTCTAGGCACCACAGTCTGGAACCGCGCGACCGCTACGGTCGCAGGTTAGAATCCTGCCTCGGACATGGATGTGTGTGATGTCCTTAGGTTAGTTAGGTTTAAGTAGTTCTAAGCTCTAGGGGACTGATGACAGCAGAAGTTAAGTGCTCAGAGCCATTTGAACCATTTGAACCTATGGCGGAGCTATCTAGCGTGCCAACCAGAGTGCCATCTGGTTTCCCCCTTCAAGGTAGACAAGTTTCGTTCTTTGTAGTTTTTTCGTTTGACTCTTATTTCGCGAGATACCTGTCCCGGTGACGATCAATGGACCACCCTGTAGTTCATCATGCTTTTCGGACAGGGAACCACAAATCCCATCTCTAGTCAAACGTAGTAAAGGAAAATCGCTGTCCAAGGAGCGATTACTAAACGTTATTACGTAGAGTGAAGATCATACGCAGCATAGCAAACGAAACAGTTTTGAAGAGATTTCGAATAAGTCAGCAGCAGTACGATCTTGTAGTGCATAAGAAAAATCGTACTCCTTCAGAGCAAACTATCCCTCCTATAAAGTGTGTGCATTCAAATTCATATCACGTGGAACCATTGGACAATTTCAGCCTCTGGATGCTATTTATCCGTGCTTACAAAACATAGTATTGCACTATCTTGCGTTACGCCTTAAAGGACAGCCAGTTTAAAGATAAGCTCCACGACAGAGTGCTTCCCATTCGATTGCACACCATCACATTCCACCAGTTCTCATCACCACATTACATAAATGTGATTCTATATGCATTCTTTAAGTGTGGACCGAGCGAGGTGGCGCAGTGGTTAGCACACTGGACTCGCATTCGGGAGGACGACGGTCCAATCCCGCGTCCGGCCATCCTGATTTAGGTTTTCCGTGATTTCCCTAAATCGCTTCAGGATATTGCGGGGATGGTTCCTTAGAAAGGGCACGGCCGATTTCCTTCCCCAGCCTTCCCTCACCAGAGCTTGTGCTCCGTCTCTAATGACCTCGTTGTCGACGGGACGTTAAACAGTAATCTCCTCCTCCTCCCTCCTTTAAGAGTGGATACCTAGCTGATAGTTCAAATGGCTCTGAGCACTATGGGACTTAACATCTATGGTCATCAGTCCCCTAGAACTTAGAACTACTTAAACCTAACTAGCCTAAGGACATCACACAACACCCAGCCATCACGAGGCAGAGAAAATCCCTGACCCCGCCGGGAATCGAGCCCGGGAACCCGGGCGTGGGAAGCGAGAACGCTACCGCACGACCACGAGATGCGGGCCTAGCTGATAGTCCTACACGGTTTGCTCGTATCACCCAAGCAGTTCGCCTCCGATTTTCATAGAGCGAACCTTTGTGAAGCGACATTTTTCATTCATTGTTCACAGCGCAGGTTAATGGTTTGTTTCTAACATTTCTTTAATGTCGACGACGTCCATTTTGTGAAGTGTAATACATAGATCCCACAGACGCTGACATGTTCTCTGTCGTAATTGTCAACAAAACATTTTCACTTCACTGAATATTGAGCTTGCGACTTCGCACGTAAAAGATTCCTTGTGAATGTTGCAATCACAATCGCAACAGCCAGTGATGGCGTTCTCCTTTCAGACAGTTATGGTCAGGTTGAGTGAATAAACTTTTCTGATCTACATACAGCACGATATCAGTGGAACATTGATGGTTTTGAAATTTCACGAAAGTAGCAATATCAGTCTGCCTACTGTGCTGCGGCTATGGCTCCCAGTCAGCGTCAAGAAATCCCTGAAATCACCGTTTGGTGCCCAAGTGGGCACACAATCCACAGTACACACGGTTTGGTACACTTCTGGATCTTCCACCCCAGCAACGAAGATATATTCGAGGCCTGTGGTAGGAGATGCCATATCCCCTACCACCTAATTCTACATCTACATCTACATGATTACTCTGCAATTCATATTTAAGTGCTTGGCAGAGGGTTCATCGAACCACAATCATAATATCTCTCTACCATTCCACTCCCGAACAGCGCACGGGAAAAACGAACACCTAAACCTTTGTGTTCGAGCTCTGATTTCTCTTATTTTATTTTGATGATCATGCCTACCTATGTAGGTTGGGCAGAACAAAATATTTTCGCACTCGGAAGAGAAAGTTGGTGGCCGAAATTTCGTAAATAGATCGCGCCGCCACGAAAAACGTCCTTGCTTTAATGACTTCCATCCCAACTCGCGTATCGTATCTGCCACACTCTCTCCCCTATTACGTGATAATACAAATCGAGCTGCCCTTTCTTGCACCCTTTCGATGTCCTCCGTAAATCCCACCTGGTTAGGGGTCCCACACCGCGCAGCAATATTCTAACGGAGGACGAAGAGTGTAGTGTCAGCTGTCTCTTTAGTGGACTTGTTGCGTCTTCTGAGTGTCCTGCCACAACCTTTGGCCCGCCTTCCCCACAATATTATCTATGTGGTCTTTCTAACTGAAGTTGTTCGTAATTTTAACAACCAGGTACTTAGTTGAATTGACAGCCTTGAGAATTGTCCTATTTATCGAGTAATCGAATTCCAACGGATTTCTTTTGGAACTCATGTGGATCACCTCACACTTTTCGTTATTTAGCATCAAGTGCCACCTGCCACACCATACAGAAATCGTTTCTAAATCGCTTTACAACTGATACTGGTCTTTGGATGACCTTACTAGACGGTAAATTACAGCATCATCTGCGAACAACCTAATAGAACTGCTCATATTGTCACCCAGCTCATTTATATAGATCAGGAACAGCAGAGGTCCCAGGACGCTCCCCTGGGGAACACCTGATATCACTTCACTTTTACTCGATGATTTGTCGTCTATTACTACGAACTGCGACCTTCCTGACAGGAAATCACGTATGCAGTTGCACAACTAAGACGATACCCCATAGGCCCGCAGCTTGTGAGGAACGGTGTCAAAAGCTTTCCGGAAATCTAGAAATACGGAATCAACTTGAGATCCCCTGTCGATAGCGGCCATTACTTTGTGCGAATAAAGAGCTCGCTGCGTTGCATAAGAACGATGTTTTCTGAAACCAAGCTGATTGCTTATCAATAGATCGAGGTGCTTCATAATGTTTGAGTACAGTATATGCTCCAAAACCCTACTGCAAACCGACGTCAATGATATTGGTCTGTAGTTCGATGGATAACTCCTACTATCCTTCTTAAAGACTGGTGCGACCTGCGCAATTTTCCAATCAGTAGATACAGATCTATCGGTGATCGAGCAGTTGTGTATGATTGCTAAGTAGGGAGCTATTGTATCAGCGTAATCTGAAAGGAACCTAATCGGTATACAACCTGGACCTGAAGACTTGCCCGTATCAAGCGATTTGAGTTGCTTCGCAACCCCGAAGGTATCTACTTCTAAGAAACTCATGCTAGCAGCTGTTCGTGTTTAAAATTCTGGAATATTCCATTCGTCATCCCTGGTGAAGGAATTTCGGAAAACTGCGTTCAATAACTCCGCTTTAGCGGCACAATCGTCGGTAACAGTACCATCGGCACTGCGCAGCGATGGTATTGACTGCGTCTTGCCGCTTGTGTACTTTACATACGACCAGAATTTCTTGGGATTTTCTACCAAATTTCGAGACAATGTTTCGTTGTGGAACCTATTAAACGCATCTCGCATTGAAGTCCGTGCCAAATTTCGCGCGTCTGTAAATTTTAGCCAATCTTTGGGATTGCACGTTATTCTGAACTTCGCATGCTTTTTCCGTTGCCTCTGCAACAGCGTTCGAACCTGTTTTGTGTACCATGGGAGATGAGTTCCATCTCTTACCAATTTATGAGGTATGAATCTCTCAGTTGCTGTTGCTACTATATCTTTGAATTTGAGCCACATCTCGTTTAGATTTGCATAGTCAGTTCGGAAGGAATGGAGATTGTCTCTTAGGAAGGCTTCTAGTGACACATTATCCGCTTTTTTAAATAAAATTATTTTGCGTTTGTTTCTGGTGGATTTGGAAGAAACGGTATTGAGCCTAGCTACAACGACCTGTGATCACTAATCCCTGTATCAGTCATGATGCTCTCTATTAGCTCTGGATGTTTGTGGCTAAGAGGCCAAGTGTGTTTACGCAACCAATTCCAATTCGCGTGGGTTCGTGAATCAACTGCTCGAAATAATTTTAGGACAATCTCGGAAGATGTTTTCTGCCTACCACCGGTTTTTAACAAGTATTTTTGCCAACATATCGAGGGAAGGTTGAAGTCCCCACCAACTATAACCGTATGAGAGGGGTATTTATTTGTTCCGAGACTCAATATTTCTCTGAACTTTTCAGCAAGTCTGGGAGTCTGGGGGTCGGTAGAAGGAGCTAATTATTAACTTAGAACGGCTCTTAAGTATAACCTCCACCCATACCAATTCGCACGGCGTATCTACTTCGACTTCACTACAAGATAAACCACTACTGACAGACATAAGTACTCCACCACCAATTCTGCCTAATCTGTCTTTCCTGAACACCGCCTGAGACTTCGTAAAAATTTCTGCCGAACTTATTTCAGGCTTTAGCCAGCTTTCTGTAATTGTAACGATTTCACCTTCTGTGCTTTCTATTAGCGCTTGAAGCTTAGGGACTTTCCCAGCACAACTACAACAATTTATAACTACAATTCCTATTTTCCCTTGATCCAAGCACGTCCTGTATTTGCCGTGCACCCTTTGAGATTGCAGCCCACCCCGCACTTTCTCGAGGCCTTCTAACCTAAAAAACCGCCCAGTCCACGCCACACAGCCTCCGCTACCCGTGTAGGCGCAAGTCTAGGACTCTGCAGCCAACACGGTCGCAAAACCGTATGAGTCTCTGATTCACACCCTCCACCCGGCTCTGCACCAAAGGTCCGCATTCGGTTCTGTCAACGATGCTGCAGATGGTGAGCTCTGCCTTCATCCCGTAAGCAAGACCGGGAGCCTTCACCAAATCAGATAGCCGCTGGAATCCAGAGAGAATTTCCTCAGATCCAGAGCGACACACGTCATTAGTGCCGACATGTGCCACCACCTGCAGCTGGCTGCACCCTGTGCTCTTCACGGCATCCGGAAGGACCCTTTCCACATCAGGAATGACTCCACCCAGAATGCACACGGAATGCACACTGGATTTCTTCACCTCCTTAGCCGCCATATCCCTAAGGGGCCCCATTACGCGCCTAACATTGGAGCTCCCAACTTCCAATAAGCCCACGCTGTGCGATTTCCCGGACCTTGAAGGCTGAGAATCATCCTCTGAAACAGGGCAGGCAGCTGCATCTGGCTCAGCCAGAGACAGTATCTGAAACCTGTTTGTCGGACGCATCGGGGCGGCTTTCTGATCAGCCTCCGGGGATGTCTTTCGCTGCCTGCCACGCCTTGGAACTACGTCCCAATCAACCATAGGCGAGGGCTCAGCTCCACTGCAGGCAGCAACCGGGGCAACCACAGTGGCAGACCGATCTGGGGACAGACGTGACGAGGTTGACATCCCCGTGATACCCAAGTCCGGCTCCCCACAGTGGTCCCCATTGGTAACTGCCTCAAGCTGCGCTACCGAAGTCAGCGCCGCCTGCAACTATGAGCGAAGGGATGCCAACTCAGTCCTCATCCGAACACAGCAATCACAGTCTCTGTCCATTCTAATCGATGTTGAACAACAGTTACTGAAACACGAGTCCGTGCCTAGATAATGCAAGAGAAACACGCAAAGAATGTATGAACTAACCTGTACAAATGCCTAACGACTGCGCTACAATCTGACTGAATTTACGATTACAGTAACTAAAACTCGAAATTACACCTCCTATACGAAACTCACACGCAATTTAAGTAAGAATCTACGAAGTAAACACAGAAAAGAAGCTATATACGTATCTTTCTGGGCTGTCGATGTGCACCAACTGGGAGCTCCGGCCACACTGGAATGCTAATGTAGAGATTTCTGCAGCGAGTACGGGAAGGAGACCCCTTCCGCACAAATTCGAAGGGTTCCGACTGTATGTGATCCCCTTCAGGGCCTGCCAGATTCAGGGATTGATGTGGGGTTAGGGTTAATGCAGCCTGGGTCGACATGGATGACGCCGCAGAGCTACAGACGGTGGATGTTGTGTGCCATTTAGGGCAGTTACTAAGCTCTTCACAATGCGAAAGGGAAGAAAAGCATGAGGAGGTATGCTGTTAAGTCAGACCGCTGCATTAAAGGACAGATACCAAGATTATAATATTAACTACCACAGATGAGACAAAACATTCTCACCACTGCACGCTTACAAAGGTAACCAACAGGACCTAAAGGAAGGGCTCGAAAGCTATTGAACATCGTTTGTTACCAAGTACTCTTTCAATCAGTTTATTACCCAACAATACAAGGCTGATCTAAAAAACACACATTACAGATTATACTTGAGCTTTCACCCTTAAAAACAAAACTAGAAAAAAAAGAAATACCAGAAGCAAACAATTTAGATATTCTTTACATATTTTTCACCGAAACTTAGAATTCATCAGAACATTAAATTTTAAAAATTTACATCCAAAGTCATGCCACGGCACACCGTTACACCGTTACAATGAACTAGCAGGTCAGATCAAGTCGCATCACAAACCCTCAGACGGTACAGCTATGTTAGGTTACTGGTGGTCGCTCCCAACGAGGATCTATGTAGGTCTACACATGTCTGAATTCGTTTCTTGCAGACCCCAGACGTAGACACAGGGACTCGGCCCCTAGGCGACAACAAGCCGATAGAGGGTAGGTATCGCACCACAGCAAATACAGCAAATTTCTCCTAAGCAGTGAACAGTTTAAATAAAACTAAAGCCTTTAGTTAAAGTTAACTGTATGATGACACAAAACGGCTTAAGCGATGACAAGTATGCTACTTTTGAGACGGATTGTATATATCAGCTGTGTTGATAGTTTTTTACGGCACAGATTGTAATTTAACGAACTCTGCGCATTGCGCGCTCGAAAATTAACGTATTTGCGCTAGCGAAAGAAAGTTACTTCTAGTCTAAACTTATGTGGTGAGCAGTTTCATCATTTCAAGTTTACAAATGTGCACTATCGAACATTCGTCTCCGTGGCTTAATGAGTGTTAGTTCTAGCCTGCATACCTCCTGTTCCGTCGCGATAGACTATCTTTGGATTGGAACTGTTATCTACAAATATTTTCTCCCCAAAAAATGAGACGACTACACTCATACATTCGAGAGTGTGCTACGAGTGTAGAAGGCAATGTCTAATGTGAGAATGAAATAAGCTTTTCAGGAGAGTGGTGTGCAACAGCAAATGTGGGGAGTACGGAGCGTACAGCTTTTATCGCTACCGTTTGATCAGTAAGGCGACTGGCGACTGTACAAATCTACATCGTACTAGTAAACTTATGAAACATAGGCATAGCTGGACGGTCCTGAACTCTTAGATCCAATTGAAGGCACTCTTCATTAAGGAGAAAAACTTCACTGTGAAGAATATTAACATTTAACTTAACATTCGAGTAACGATGAGTCCAACTTTATCACTCAGGTTTAATATTCATTGAAGTAAACGGCAATTTCTATCCTTTTATTTTTCTGCCGCCATATAAAACAGGTTAGAGCGAGATACACTTGTAAGACGAAATTGCACCGGAAAAAGACCAAAATTACTAGTGTAATTCTTCAAGCATTCCCGACGAGGCGTTGTCATGTTGATGACTGGTTTCTGCGGGGTATTCGCGTCTTTTCTGCACGATATTTTAACTGCGTGACTCGCAGTCTTCTTCAGTTGCTATCTGATACTGATTACAATGTGGAACGAGTGCGGTATTTATGCCTACGTTGTGCTAGGCGTTCCCTCTGCGGTCCGCGCCGCTTCTGTCGCTCTGTCCGTGATGTGCGCCGACCAATAGCAACGGCTGTAGCATTTTCTTCTAGCCGCGGCTGTTCCGAACGCTGTGCGCGTACTTTGTGGTTATTATCCGTTGTCAATACAGCTGCGTTAAGTTCTGAATGGCATCCAAGCTGTGCTAGACGTTTTATCTTCCGGTGTCGTAATTCCTTATGTGAATTAGGACGTTCTGTTACCGTGCTGTGTCGTGTTACGACCGCGACGGTCGCAGGTGCGAATCCTGCCTCGGGGATGGATATGTGTGATGTCCCTATGTTAGTCAGGTTTAAGTAGTTCTAAGTTCTAGGGGACTGATGACCTCAGAAGTTAAGATCCATAGTGCTCAGAGCCATTTTAAGCATTATTTCCGCGTTACGACAGTCACGCAGTTGAAATATCGTGCAGGAAAGACGCGAATAACTGGCAGAAGCCAGATTAATCAACATGACAAAATTACTAGTACTTTAAATGTAGAACCAATATCGTCACAATGTTAATAAATGTAGAAGCAGTCTTGAAAGTAGCATCCGCAACCGAAGATATACCATTGATGTATTTTTAGCTTAATCATCAAAGCAGAGATTATTAAGAACTTCAATTGTTCTTATGGAATTGTTTCTTAGCGCAGTTTACATGTAATTTAAGAGAGGCGAGCATAATTTAAATTCCAATTATTTTTCTTCAAAGCTGTTGTAATACCTAAGGGGAAAAAACTTCTGGCTGCAAGAAACAAACTAGTGCCGTTAAATAAAGCGGATATCTTTTCTAATGGCCAGTACAGTGACTGGATGTGACCTAGAATGAGGCGCAGACCTCTATGTCTTCAAATTAAATCGACCATACAGTCTTCTTTTCTTAAAATTTGGGACCCCAAATTTAAAAAAAAAATTATCTAAACATGAGCCAACCATCCAACAGGAGAGAGAGTTAAGCACGTACCGCAAACACTTTCAAAACCTTATTAAATGAAATTTGGGGAGCACAGCTCTACGAAAAACTGAAAAACCAAGCGGAAGGCCAACGCCAAGCCGCTTCAGACACAACCGAGAGCGGGCAATGGAGACAAATTTCTGGAGAACAGACGCATAAGGCTCACCATAAAGATAACTAAGCGCAACAGGGCTCTTTCCTGCACCAGGGAACTCGAAGAAGGCGTTGACTCTGAGTGCGGTAAATTCCTGTGGTGAAGGCGTGTCGGGCCTCTGGTGCAGAAGAGGACACGAGCGGTGGGCTTCAACGAATCGTGACAAATTCTCAGTGAGGAACCTGTGATACTGCGGGAAGAAGTGCAGCCAGGGCAGGACTAAGCTGGTCCAGCACAGAATCCCAATAGATGCACCGCCCTGCACAAAGAACGCCGATCGTTAACGCTCACACCAGAAAAACGGTGGGCTGGCAATTCTGACCAACTGCTCTCCAGGAAACCCCTATGTTTCACCGGACGCACCATCTACCTTAACTGCCCATTCCTGACTGCCCCAGCCGGCCGTGGAGGCCGAGCGGTTCTAGTCGCTAATGTCTGGAACCGCGCGACTGCTACAGACGCAGGTTCCAATCCTGCATCGGGCATGGATGTGTGTGATGTGCTTAGGTTAGTTAGGTTTAAGTAGTTCTAAGTTCTAGGGGACTGATGACCTTAGAATTTAAGTCCCTAGTGCTCAGAGCCATTTAAACCATTTGAACCCGACTGCCCCACTCCCTTTTCGTGTCAACCAGTGCCTTACTTTCACGGGAGAGAAAACCAATGGCCCTCTTACAGGCAAAGATGGTCCTCAACTTGCCGGTCACTGGGTACAGAACTCGGCGCATGGCTCACCCATGGCCAAACCGAATGCCTTATTGCTTTGTGGTGCGCTGAAGAACGTATACAGGAGAAATGATTCTAGTGACGATAGTAAAGTAAAGCAGTTCTCTATCCGAAGATTGTTTTTAACATCACAGAGCACAAGTAGGCATAGTTCTCTTTGAAGTGGCGTGGCGATGGCTCCCTCCAACCATCGGCTCACGTACCCAGCCAGTTATAGGGAGGCATACCTTTTAACACCGGTTTCCAGGAATGATGATGCCACTGGCAGTCCATGGGTCTACCAACACCGCTCTAGGTCCTGTTATACTGCGGTGTCGTACGTACCAGAGAGCCCACCTATCAGGCGCGAAAGTATCAGCGTACACATCACGATATCAAACTTAATGGTACATCTGGGGGTACAACGCGGACAGTGACTAGAGAGAGACACACACGTCACTCTCGTAACCTCGGCGCAATTCGGCATCTTTCACAAGGTATGATACGGGCCGCTAATGCTGAAATCCACTGATATAAGTAATTTTGAGAAAAGGCGGATTGATATGATTCGGTGCATGGAAACGAGCATCATAACCGGCGGAATTGCTAAGTCAGCAGTTCGCGTGCAACAGTCGTGAGTATCAATCAAAACGAACAGTAAAAAAAATGAATAGGGAACAAGATATTGAACGTCCAAGCTTTGCCACAAAACGTGGAGTACAGAACTCGATTGCTAGATAAAACGAGACAGACGGCGATCTGAATCAGATGTAAAGACTTTAACGCTTGTGTACGTACAAGTGTTTCAGACCACGCCCCTCAACGACCCCTACTTGTTCCCACGTTGGTCGGATTTCATCGTCAGCTACCATTGCTGTGCGCACGGGACTGTCGTGGCTGAACTGTGGATCAATGGAAGCGTCACGCTTGGTTGGATGAATCACTTTTTTTACACCAGTTCGCTGGTCATATCCGGATACGCCACCATCTAGATGATTGGCTGGTCGAAACATGCACCGCGCCTCGGATGAGTGGATTTATGCTATGGGAGACATTCACATGGTTTGTGTGGGAGATATAATCGACGGCACCAAGACAACTATGGACTATGTGAACAATATTACGATCGCCTCTATTTGTTTATGCTTGACGTCGTCCCCTATGTCATCTATCAACGGGATGACTGTCCGTATCATATGATTGGAACGAGGAGCATTTTAATGTCTTGTCCATCAAATTCATCTGATATGAACTGGCCCACCCCTCGGTAGAAACTTTTAAGTTTGTTCGCCAGAAGGCCGCAAGCAGCGTTGTTGTAAGAGGTGCGCGATGCGTTCGACGCAATATAACGATCTGAATGCTTTTAGGCCAATTTCAAAGAGTTCCGCTGCGGTCCATACTCATTGAAACTCACATTCACTTCCGAAGGGGCCTCTTGACAGCACACGTTGTCCGATGCTGCTTCGACGTTCAATAGCACTGTCAGACACCGTTTTCAGAGCGTAGGTTCCTGTGGTCCACACTCGCATAAAATTTTGTAAAAACAGTAGTGCGTCGCACAAATACATAGTCTGCAATGAAAAGGCGAGGACGCTGTTATTCGTGACCTCAATTTATCGCAGTAAGGATCTTCTACAACAGCTCGAAGTTTTGTGGTATCGTTCGTTACAGTTCATATAATCCTCTTTCCTATCGTTACTCTGCTATGTATGCCTGGATATCATCTGCACTCTTACTTCTCTTGTGGTCGAGTTCTTTTATTATACATGTAGCAAATACATTGTGGTTTGATATCTAACTGACAAAGAACAGACCTAACAACTCAATAATAACCGAGTAATTCTATGCTGCTGAGGCTTCGATGTGCAACTACAATTAGTTTTATTGAGGCACTGAACTATTTCTTAAGGAGACCTCTGAAGGGAGCTAGTACCTGTCCCTAACCTCGCGGAAGTGGGCGGAATTTACTATCACCGGAACCAGTGCCTAATGTCACAATTTACAAGTATTATTATAACACAAAAGAACAAAAGAATTACCATACAAGTACTTAATAACGTAGTAAATAAAAAGTGTTTAGAAGGATGAGGGGCAAAGCCCCCACCTATGTCCTTTTGTTGGTGACTTGTCCCTTTTTCCTAACTCTTGCTAGGTGGGGAAGTCTTCCTTGCACATCTCGCCTTGCCTTCTCTTCCCATTTATAGTGTATGTAAAACCATAATTCCCCTTCCCAAGTTGGTCCAGGGCACCGCTGGGAAAAGGACTCCTATTTCCCGAATATATGACATTCAAGACGGCCGCTGTGGCCAACCGAATCTAGGCGCTTCAGTCCGGAACCGCGTGACTGCTACGGTCGCAGATTCGAATCCTGCCTCGGGCATGAATGTGTGTGAAGTCCTTAGGTTAGTTAGGTTTAGGTAGTTCTAAGTTCTAGGGGACTGCTGACCTCTGACGTTAAGTCCCACAATGCTCAGAGCAATTTGAACCGTTGAAGATATTCAATTGCTGCAAATGTGTACTCAACAGTACATACGGTTTTTCTTTCCTGTATATCGCCATGCTCCAGCTTCTGCCTCATACAAAAAAATCTGAATATGGGATGATATCTTGTCTGTTAATGCCATTAGATGTCTCGCTAACCGAACACACGTAGTACGTGACTTACTGTGTTGGTGTTAAGGTTTTGCTCTCATCCGAGGCAACTCATGAGTATACTGGCCGACTGTAAACAATGTGTTCTGGGGTGCCCATCGCTGCACCATAGTCGCAGGGTTCACTAGGCCTTTTCCCTACGCGGTGAAAACACATTGGACACTACCACGGCCTGACAAGAAAAGTGCAGTAAACCGCGAGATGGAATTAAGTGTTTTAATTTTAATCTTTCTCTTACTAAAGGTATAAAATTAAACGTCCATCGTTGTGTCCCCGATTCCTCTCAGCCCTTTGCCGAACTTAATAAATTAATTTTTTAATGAACTTAATATTTTGAGGAGACCTCCCTTTAATCTGTTTTACTTCCATAAACGCATGCCTTTTGAACCAATAGGTGGCAGCTGGTTGTCTGGTAATCAGATCAGTTGGACATAACCTCATAATTAAACAAACACCCCCCACCCACCATATGACTACTTTTCTTTTTACCCTTCGTACTACCACAGTTGACCTAACCAACCTAAGAATGTGGGCCCAGAAAAAGAGGATAGTGCAACTGCAGTGTTACTACAAACGTAGTGTGTGGACAGTAATTTGTAAATGTGGGTCTCACGGAGAGTGTGCCAGAGATAAGTCCCTGCAGTAACACTATCGTCTGTGTCCTCGATGGCTCAGTCGGATAGAGCGTCTGCCATGTAAACAGGAGATCCAAGTTGATATTTATCAACGCCTGTAAGCAGCTAATGGTCGGAATTTCGTTTTAATTTCATTCATCTGAAATTATTGTGGATATATTTGACCAAAGTCATACAGCTTCAGAAAAGTACCAGTGACACAACGTCGATATTAACATGAATACTTGAGCTTTGTTCATCGCGTATGTGAACCTAGAGAAAGGCTTCGGCTGTAAAGAAGAAACAGAATTCTGTAGCCCTGAAAAGTTATACAGTTATAGTATATGGGAACTGGCGAGAGAACTAAATAAATTTAAGAAATATAATGCAATGTTCGAGGTGCTTCCTGCACAATTATCACAATGACGTTGAAGGATAAAGTATTTGATATTATCATTAATTTTTAGCCCTAATTTTTATTCTCAGAATTGGTATGTAATGATGTGTAGTAGGAAAACCAATCCCATCCGTAAAGACAGAAACGTGTTTGTTAAAAACGCATTCCCTATAAGTTTAAAGGTAGCATTTAACAGCGTAAAACTTCCCGAAGCTGTAAAAGTGATGAATGCAAAGCTACTGAGAAGAAGTGAAGCAGCGCAGCAGTTGTGTTATCGCCTTTGATCGTTTGGAGCACAAACTGAGCAGACGTAAGTTTTATAGTCGTCAATACGTCTGTTCGGTAAAGATAATTTAAATCCGTCTGTTGTCTCGGCGCCCTTATTGTTCCAGGCCACCACCTTCTCGCTTAATCATTTATGTTGTAATTTTCACATGTTACGGCGTAACGTAGGCGAGATTGGCGTTTGGCTGTCGGGAAACGAACGATCGGACGTAATTAGTGTCCATTCGCTAATTGCATTTCAATTAAGTGTCCAAAACACCCTGAGAAATTTATTCCGATCGTTTCTCGGTTGTGTGCAATTAAAGGTGCGCGGGTCTATTCGGCTTCGGTTTCCGATCGATGACGTCTGCCGTCCTACTCAATGGACCAATACTATGCAGATCTACAAATAAATTACACCAGAGTTGATTTCTATAAGGTAAATTGTTGTGTATCAACAGGTAGTTTTCCTGTGATGCAACACATCGTGCGCTCCGTACTAAAATTACCTATCTTCATTCTCTCCAAGTCGCGGGTGCTCTAATAACTAAGTTGTCACTTCGAAATTATGGAAATGTCGCCGCACCATTGAGAAACCGTTAACTTTTTTTAACTCTCATTTTGGGACAGGAGGGTAACGCCATTAGAAGCTTCAACAGAAGAGGAGCGAATGTTCTACAGGCCTGCCAGCAGCTTTCGCCAACACGTTTACATTATTTCCAGACGCATTTCTGAAAATATTCTTCGCAGCTATTACCGAGAGGCAGATAAAAAAAATGGTTCAAATGGCTCTGAGCACTATGGGACTTAACATCTGCGGTCATCAGTCCCCTAGAACGTAGAACTACTCAAACCTAACTGACTTAAGGACATCACACACATCCATGCACGAGGCAGGATTCGAACCTGCGACCGTTGCAGTCGCGCGGTTCCGGACTGAGCGCCTAGAACCGCTAGACCACCGCGGCCGGCAGAGGCAGATCAGTATAGTATTGTTTTACAGAGAGATCAAACGAGTCTAAAAATTTTCTTGTCATATCTAAACAAGGTAGACTCTTAGTAGAATATAACACGTGTGAAAATACCTGTTCCGGTATTATGAACCAAGTACGCAATCTTAAATGCTACTATGTTACTTGAGACGCTTTACATCTACATCTACATCTATACTCCGCGAGCCACCCTACGGTGTGTGGCGGAGGGTACTTATTGTACCACTATCTGATCCCCCCTTCCCTGTTCCATTCACGAATTGTGCGTGGGAAGAACGACTGCTTGTAAGTCTCCGTATTTGCTCTAATTTCTCGGATCTTTTCGTTGTGATCATTACGCGAGATACATGTGGGCGGTAGTAATATGTTGCCCATCTCTTCCCGGAATGTGCTCTCTCGTAATTTCGATAATAAACCTCTCCGTATTGCGTAACGCCTTTCTTGAAGTGTCCGCCACTGGAGCTTGTTCAGCATCTCCGTAACGCTCTCGCGCTGACTAAATGTCCCCATGACGAATCGCGCTGCTTTTCGCTGGATCATGTCTATCTCTTCTATTAATCCAACCTGGTAAGGGTCCCATACTGATGAGCAATACTCAAGAATCGGACGAACAAGCGTTTTGTAAGCTACTTCTTTCGTCGATGAGTCACATTTTCTTAGAATTCTTCCTATGAATCTCAACCTGGCGCCTGCTTTTCCCACTATTTGTTTTATGTGATCATTCCACTTCAGATCGCTCCGGATAGTAACTCCTAAGTATTTTACGGTCGTTACCGCTTCCAATGATTTACCACCTATGGCATAATCGTACTGGAACGGATCTCTGCCCCTATGTATGCGCATTATATTACATTTATCTACGTTTAGGGAAAGCTGCCAGCTGTCGCACCACGCATTAATCCTCTGCAGGTCCTCCTGGAGTACGTACGAGCCTTCTGATGTTGCTACTTTCTTGTAGACAACCGTGTCATCTGCAAATAGCCTCACGGAGCTACCGATGTTGTCAACTAAGTCATTTATGTATATTGTAAACAATAAAGGTCCTATCACGCTTCCCTGCGGTACTCCCGAAATTACCTCTACATCTGCAGATTTTGAACCGTTAAGAATGACATGTTGTGTTCTTTCTTCTAGGAAATCCTGAATCCAATCACAAACCTGGTCCGATATTCCGTAAGCTCGTATTTTTTTCACTAAACGTAAGTGCGGAACCGTATCAAATGCCTTCCTGAAGTCCAGGAATACGGCATCAATCTGCTCGCCAGTGTCTACGGCACTGTGAATTTCTTGGGCAAATAGGGCGAGCTGAGTTTCACATGATCTCTGTTTGCGGAATCCATGTTGGTTATGATGAAGGAGATTTGTATTATCTAAGAACGTCATAATACGAGAACACAAAACATGTTCCATTATTCTACAACAGATTGACGTAAGCGAAATAGGCCTATAATTATTCGCATCTGATTTATGACCCTTCTTGAAAATGGGAACGACCTGCGCTTTCTTCCAGTCGCTAGGTACTTTACGTTCTTCCAGCGATCTACGATAAATTGCTGATAGAAAGGGGGCAAGTTCTTTAGCATAATCACTGTAGAATCTTAAGGGTATTTCGTCTGGTCCGGATGCTTTTCCGCTACTAAGTGATAGCAGTTGTTTTTCAATTCCGATATCGTTTATTTCAATATTTTCCATTTTGGCGTCCGTGCGACGGCTGAAGTCAGGGACCGTGTTACGATTTTCCGCAGTGAAACAGTTTCGGAACACTGAATTCAGTATTTCTGCCTTTCTTCGGTCGTCCTCTGTTTCGGTGCCATCGTGGTCAACGAGTGACTGAATAGGGGATTTAGATCCGCTTACCGATTTTACATATGACCAAAACTTTTTAGGGTTCTTGTTTAGATTGTTTGCCAATGTTTTATGTTCGAATTCGTTGAATGCTTCTCTCATTGCTCTCTTTACGCTCTTTTTCGCTTCGTTCAGCTTTTCCTTATCAGCTATGATTCGACTACTCTTAAACCTATGATGAAGCTTTCTTTGTTTCCGTAGTACCTTTCGTACATGATTGTTATACCACGGTGGATCTTTCCCCTCGCTTTGGACCTTAGTCGGTACGAACTTATCTAAGGCGTACTGGACGATGTTTCTGAATTTTTTCCATTTTTGTTCCACATCCTCTTCCTCAGAAATGAACGTTTTATGGTGGTCACTCAGATATTCTGCGATTTGTGCCCTATCACTCTTGTTAAGCAAATATATTTTCCTTCCTTTCTTGGCATTTCTTATTACACTTGTAGTCATTGATGCAACCACTGACTTATGATCACTGATACCCTCTTCTACATTCACGGAGTCGAAAAGTTCCGGTCTATTTGTTGCTATGAGGTCTAAAACGTTAGCTTCACGAGTTGGTTCTCTAACTATCTGCTCGAAGTAATTCTCGGACAAGGCAGTCAGGATAATGTCACAAGAGTCTCTGTCCCTGGCTCCAGTTCTGATTGTGTGACTATCCCATTCTATACCTGGTAGATTGAAGTCTCCCCCTATTACAATAGTATGATCACGAAACTTCTTCACGACGTTCTGCAGGTTCTCTCTGAGGCGCTCAACTACTACGGTTGCTGATGCAGGTGGTCTATAGAAGCATCCGACTATCATATCTGACCCACCTTTGATACTTAACTTAACCCAGATTATTTCACATTCGCATTCGCTAATAACTTCACTGGATATTATTGAATTCTTTACTGCTATAAATACTCCTCCACCATTGGCGTTTATCCTATCCTTGCGGTATATATTCCATTCTGTGTCTAGGATTTCGTTACTGTTCACTTCCGGTTTTAACCAACTTTCCGTTCCTAATACTATATGCGCACTATTTCCTTCAATAAGAGATACTAATTCAGGAACCTTGCCCTGAATACTCCTGCAGTTTACCAAAATTACGTTAACTTTTCCTGTTTTTGGTCTCTGAGGACGGACGTTCTTTATCAACGATGATAATGTCCTCTCTGGTAAGCCGTCAGGTATTTTATCGTTTCGCCCAAGGGGGGGTCCCTCTAACCTAAAAAACCCCCGTGTGCACGCCACACGTGCTCTGCTACCCTAGTAGCTGCTTCCGGTGTGTAGTGCACGCCTGACCTGTCTAGGGGGGCCCTATAGTTCTCCACCCAATAACGGAGGTCGATGAATTTGCAACCATTATAGTCGCAGAGTCGTCTGAGCCTCTGGTTTAGACCCTCCACACGGCTCCAAACCAGAGGACCGCGATCGACTCTGGGCACTATGCTGCAGATATTAAGCTCAGCTTGCACTCCGCGTGCGATGCTGGTTGTCTTCACCAAATCAGCCAGCCGCCGGAAGGAACCAAGGATGGCCTCAGAACCCAAGCGGCAGGCGTCATTCGTTCCGACATGTGCTACTATCTGCTTTGTATGCATTATGATTATAGAGACATAGTCTTTATATGATTTTCGCCGATATTAACACATGAAGGGAACGTGCAGCAAGTCAGAGAAATTGAAACAATCATAATTTAATATGTACGTAGGAGAAAGATGCTAAACGGTAAATATACAACTTCGTAACAAAATGCTAGCCACACTGGTCGCTTCGGAGCGCTGTGGATGGTGTATAACTGTAACCAGCCGACCATGTGTCTCTACGTCACTGACGTAAGCAGTTTCAATGAAATATTGTTTGCTCGCAGTAAGACTTGTCGACGTGAAGACATGACGTAGTGTCAGAAAGGAGGTATCGTGATTGGAAGTGGCTACGATTACATCGTGAATGTAGTTCCCGGTTCGTTGGAGTATCAAACACACACTGTCTCACGAGCTGGAATGATGTATCAGTCGCGGACTTGAAAACATGGATTAAAGGACTAGTGGACGTAAGAATGATTCCTTCCGAGACCGGAGACGAATATCGTGCCATATCAGTAACAAATTGGACAACAATTCATGTTTTTTGACGTTGTATACCAGGAGATATGCGATCTATTCTAATTGTTTTTATTTATCATGGACTGAAAACCAGTGAAATAAAGTTTGTACATTTAATCTTCTTTATTTGAATTAAATACTAGTTTCGAATAAAAGTCTAGCCATCGTCACATCTAAGATTAAAACAGATTCATTCTCATGTTAGCAGCATACAACAGCTTACATAATTTCAAATATATAATGTCAGCGATCATGAGTATACAGGGTGGTCCATTGGTAGTGACGGGGCTAAATATCTCACTAAATAAGCATCAAACGAAAAAACTACAAAGAACGAGACTCGTCTAGCTTGAAGGGGGAAAGCAGATGGCGCTATGGCTCTGCCATAGGTCAAACGGATATCAACTGCGTTTTTTTTTTTATATAGGAACCCCCATTTTTATTATATATTCGTGTAGTACGTAAAGAAATATGAATGTTTTCGTTGGACCACAATTTTCGCTTTGTGATAGATGGCGTTGTAGTAGTCACAAACGTATAAGTACGTGGTTTCACGTAACATTCCGCCTGTGCGGACGGTATTTGCTTCGTGATACATTACCCGCGTTAAAATGGACCGTTTACCAATTGCGGATAAGGTCGATATGGTGTTGATGTATGGCTACTGTGATCAAAATGCCCAACGGACGTGTGCTACGTATGCTGCTCGGTATCCTGGACGACATTATCCAAGTGTCCGGACAGTTCGCCGGATAGTTCCGTTATTTAAGGAAACAGGAAGTGTTCAGCCACATGTGAAACATCAACCACGACCTGCAAAAAATTATGATGCCCAAGTTGGCATTGTAGCTGCTGTCGCGTCTAATCCGCACAGAAGTAGCTGACAAATTGCGCGAGAATCGGGAACCTAAAAAATTTCGGTGTTCAGAATGCTACATCAACATCAATTGCACCCGTACCACATTTCTATGCACCAGGAATTGCATGGCAACGGCTTTGAACGTCGTGTACAGTTCTGCCACTGGGCAGCGACGAAGCCTCATTGACCAACAGCAGTAACGTAAATCGGCATAATATGCGCTATTGGGCAACGGAAAATCCACGATGGATGCGACAAGTGGAACATCAGCGGCCTTGGCGGGTTAATTTATGGTGCGGAATTATGGGAGGAAGGATAATTGGCCCCCATTGTATCGATGGCAATCTGAATGGTGCAATGTATGCTGATTTCCAGCGTAATGTTCTACCGATGTTACTACAAGATCTCTAACTGCATGGCAGAATGGCGATGTACTTCCAACATGATGGATGTCTGGCACATAGCTCGCGTGCGGTTGAAGCTGTATTGAATAGCATATTTCATGACAGGTGGATTGGTCGTCGAAGCACCATGGCCCGCACGTTCACCGGACCTGACGTCCCCGGATTTCTTTCTGTGGGGAAAGTTGAAGGATATTTGCCATCGTGATCCATCGACAACGCCTGACAACGTGCTTCAGCGCATTGTGAATGCATATGCGAACATTACGGATGGCGAACTACTCGCTGTTGAGACGAATGTCCTTACACGTATTGCCAAATGTATGGAGGTTGACGGACATCATTTTGAGCATTTAGTGCATAATGTGGTATTTACAGGTAATCACGCTGTAACAACATGCGTTCTCAGAATTGATAAGTTCACAAAGGTACATGTACCACATTGGAACAACAGAATTAAAATGTTCAAACGTACATACGTTCTGTATTTTAATTTAAAAAACCTACCTCTTACCAACTGTTCGTCTAAAATTGTGGGCCATATGTTTGTGACTACTACAGCGCCATCTATCAGAAAGCGAAATAAGTGGTCCTATTAAAACACTCATATTTCTTTGCGTACTAAGCGAAAATGTAACAAAAAATGGGGGTTCCTATTTAAAAAAACGCAGATGATATCGTTTGACCTATGGCGGCGCCATCTAGCTGGCCAACCATAGCGCTACCTGGTTTCCCCCTTGAAGCTAGACAAGTTTCGTTCTTTGTAGTTTTTCCGTTTGACGCTTATTTCGTGAGATATTTTGCCTGGTCACGATAAATGAACCACCCTGTATATGCAAATTAATTAAAGAATACATACAATAAAATATTCAATTCAAGGAACTGCTATATAACAGTTATTTGCTTGTCCCCAGATTTTTCTGCACAAAAGCGTGCCTGTTTCGACTTACAATGTCATTTTAAAGGGTAAATCTAGGTAGAGTTGACGATAATATGGCATCGAGGTACCAACTATGTGCTGTCTGTTGTGGAATATTGTTTTTACAGTCACCTAGCTGTTAAAATATAAATTTATTTGGGGTTAATAATGGTTTGACAGCTATTAGACAGTTTGCATACTTAGATATATGTTTCCCAACTGTCAAATAGCTGACAAACCATTATTATCACGAAAAACATTCGTATTTTGACAGCTATGTGACTGTAATAACAATATTCCATAACACGCAGCTCACAGTTGGCACCTCGATGCCACATGGCAGTCAACTCCACCTACACGTGCACATGAAAACGGTATTAAAAACTGAAACAGGCAAGCTCGTTGTGCAGAAATATCTAGAGATAACTAAATAAATATTATATGGCATCTACTGGAATTGAGTTCTCTAATAAAGATTGTTTTGTGATATGTATTCTGTAATTAACTTGTGTATATACTCTTGAATCCTGCTACAATACTGTTGTACATTGTTAACTTGAGATAAAATTTGTTTTATGTCTTGGATCTGAAGATGGTGGGATTGCTAGCCGAAACTAGTAATTCATACAAATAAAGAAGATTTCACGTCTCAACTTGATGGGTTTCTAATCCCGAACATTACTTAAAAAATCGACAGTTGCTACTGTTAAGTTTTTGAAAACAGCCACAACTCACATTTTCTATTTTTAATTGACCAATTTCGCTCTTCAAACGAACAAGACCATCATACGAAATCTAACACTGACATTACGTAAAGTATATATTCTACTTCCAGTATGGTGATTTACGTTTAAAGTTGGCTAACAGTAATAAAGAATTGCCTTTGAATTTAGCTGATAGCTGTAAAGATTATACTGGCTGAACTACAGTTTTTAAAATTACGTTTAAAGTACGTTTTATGTATACTACTAAATGATGACTTTGACGTCGCCAACTCTGAAATTTGCTGTACAACACTACTTATAACGCTCATGATGTAGTCTATCCAAAGACTTGTAACTACAGAAAACCAAGTTAACATTTTACTCTTTTTTATGCGCGTGTGTATAGACATCTTGTATCTGTGCATATATGCTTATCTTCCAGAAAATACGAATATTTACAGAACTGTGTCAGCAAACAATGTAAACGTCTTGACGAAAGCTGCTGGCACGCATGCACGACATTCACTTTTCTTCTATTGAAGCTTCTTGAGGCGTTACACTTAGGTCTCACACTGAGACTTAAAAAGATTAAAGGTTATTCAAAGGTGCGGCGACAATTTAACAATTTACAGCTGACGCAATTTAGTATAACAGAACACCCGCGACATGGAGGCATTCCCCACTCCGGATGTTTATTTCAAAAAATAGGAGTACATCTGTAAAAATTACAATATATCTCAAAATACATATTTAAACATGACTATGCAAAAATGCAATGGTAACTACTGCTTTTAAAAATACTTCTTTCAGAGCGAAACGGGAGGTATTACATTTTCGTTGATTATCGACAGCACTTCATTAAGTAACTCGAAGAACTGAAGTAAATTAAATTCACTTTGTTCGTTTGATAAATTTTGCAGGCTTTTTTTCTTTTCTACGAAAACTTCCAATTCTTCCAAAACATTAAACCAGTACCTTTATCTGCCATGCGTGTAATTTCCGTACAATCTTGTATCTCAGTTAATGTATGCTTAGTTGTTCTCAAATATTCACCGAATGCTGTACGATTTGAATTTCTGTTATGATGTTCCTAATAGCGTGTTTTAAACGCTCTTACAATTTAGCCAATGTAATTATTCTGACAATTTTGGCATTTCATTTTATATACACGTCAATTACCGTATTTGTCCTTATGATCGTTCTCCTCGTGTATTAGTGCGTGTCAAGTTATGCTGCAGCCCTTTCTCCAATACGTCTGTCTCACTCTTGTTTAGCTGCATATTTGTTATATTAGCGTGCTTATCACAGAATTTAATTTGTGTTTCTGTGTCAGTTATAATACCATCTGCAGCGAACGGTGACATAAAGTATCTTTCAGCGAATAGCACCACATTTATGTGCAGCACATTCAGCTCTACATAAGACTTCATTTCCCATTGCACTGCACTGTGTTGGGGTTAGCAAACTTAATAATTGAAAATATAAGTGGTCAGGGGCAGATTTAGTTCATTTTTGATTCCCTGTGCCTACCATATTTATCCAGCTCACCTCCGCCTTAGAATGACGCGTTGTGCGACTGGTGTTGCATTCCGGAATTTAATTCTTGCTTATATTGGAATGATGCCACGATTTAGGTGCTCTCGATTGAATTTAATTTTCATATTAATCCGCATAAGTTTCAGTCTCATCCTTAGGTATCTGTATCCAATTCCCCATGCAGGGCTGGCAAAAAATTTACGATGAGCTGGCTTTCCCTATAGGGGGAGCGACTATTAAAACTAAGTTTTTGAAAAGAGCCACAAGCCGCACTTCGTATTTTTGACTGAGCGGTTTTCCTTTTTAAGTAAACAAGAGCATCATCAGAATATACACTGTAAATGATACAAATTGTGATAATACTGAAAACTTACATCGACATTACAGAAAGTAAATATTCTACTTCCAGTATAGTGGCATCCGTTTAAAGCTGGCAGACAGTATTAACGATTGGCTTTAAAGTTGGCAGACAGCTCTAAAAATTAAACTCGCTGTTCTATAGTACTTAAATTTACGTTTAAAGGACAGAAGTGCATGATGACACTGACAGTGCCGAAGATGAGACTGACTGTACAGCAGAACTTGTAACGTCCATGGTATTGCCTATCCAAAGACAATTTATAACCGCAGAAAAGAAAGTTTACAATTTCATCGCCTCCTTTATGGGCATGTTTATAGACGCCTCATATCTGTACTTACCTAATTACCTTTCAAAAAATACGAGTACAACTATAAAACATACAATATCTTGCAAAATACATTGTGAATAATGCATATTTAAAAATGTCTCTTCAAGTATTCATTGAAAACTACCGTTTTTAATAATATTTCTCTTAGGATGATACGGCCAGTATTACATTTTGGTTGCTTATCTGCAGCACATCATCAAACAACTGGAAGAATCTATCTAAAATAAATTCGTTTTGTTCACATAAATTCGTTTTGTTCATTTAATAAGTTTACAGGTTTTTCTTCTTTTCTGCGAAAATTTCCAATTCTTCCAAAATATTTAACACAGGACTTTTATCTGCAGTGTGTATAATTTTCATACTATCTTGCATATCAATTAATGTATGTGAAGTTGGTCTCAAATGGTCACCCATTGCTCTACAATTTGAACTTCAATTGCCATGTGTTTTAAAAGCTCTTCCAGTTTCGCCAATTTACATGCTCTGACAATATTTACACTTCATGTTAAATACTAGATAATTACCGTATTTGTCCTTATGATCATTCTCCTTGGGTATTAGTGCGTGTCTAGGGGAACTGCTACTTCGAAATGTTACTTTCACTTTCTGTCTCTGGAAACGTCTAGCAATACGCTATGCTACAGGACCTTATTATGTCAGTGTAGTATACCTTCCGTTTTCTGTTGGGTTGCCTGTACTATTGTTTTTCTTTAGTTTAATATTTTTCTGTATAGTACGATGCTATTTCCTAGTAACATGTAACTGGTAATTGTTCCTTAGTGCTATCTTTTCGATTGTCTATAAGTCTGGAGTTCTGCCTTCGTCTATGAGTGGTATCATCTGAAAGATTATGTTTGCCTGAATAGAAATATGTTTTTTTTTATCTTTTTGCTTAACTGGATGGTTTGAGTTACTCCCGATAGTTATACCTGAATATGTATGCTTCATGTAAACCTTAAAAATAAGTCTCCCACTCAGTATACTAATCGAGAAAATTGATACTATCAGTTTCATGCTCAACTGCGAATTTCATTTTTGGGTGCATTTGGTTGAGTTTGCCTGTTACTTCATTTAACACTTCTTTGGTTCCTTTAAAAGGAACTACACAGCTGTCAACATACCGGTGATAATACAATAATATCTGCATTATATCGCTAAATTTATCGGAAGATGCACTTTCTATGTCATCAGGTAAAGTTTCTATTAACATGCTGGTTAATCTATTACCCATCGCTAGACCGTCTCCCATGCAGTAAATATTTCCATTAAAGGTAAAGTACACGAAATGAAGGCAAGACTGGAAAAAATCAATCAGCTCTAAAATCACTCCTACTGCTATCGTTTGATGTTGTAGCAAAATTATGTTTCGTTATATATAATGTTTCATCAAATGATATGTTGGCAAACATATTAGTAATATCTCAAGACACGAATATAAATCTTCTGTGTTATACATATTTATTACCTGTCAGCAAATTGGGCGATATTTTTTTAGCAAAAGTTTTGTCAAATACATACTATTAAGTCTTCTATTGAGTGTGTAATTCAGTTCACTATTTTGAGCATATTCGTTATTATTATTAACTTTAATTGTCTTCTCAGGTTTATGTATTTTAATCTTGCAGTAGGAATCCTTGGATTCATTAACTTATTCTACTGGATGAAACAGAAATTGAGAAACATCCATTTTTCTTTTAGGTTCAGTTTGGAACTTACTGATTGGATCTTTACCAATTTCGTACATGCCGTTCTGTTCGAAATGTTGTAATATTTTGTGAATGTAATCTTTTTATATAATAACACTGACGAATTACCCATGTCAGCTTTTATCACTAAAGCTCCTGCATCTAGCAACTTTTTATTTAATGCTTTTACTGAAGTAACTTCCGAAATATTGGAAGAATTTGCTTTTAGTGCTTTATATAGATCTTTCCTCGTTTGTAAAGCAACTTTAGTTTCTTCATTTTTGTTTGATTTGGCACAAAAGGAAGCTGTTTTCGCATGTGAATTTTTTTTTTAATGCCCTTCTTCGATCAATTGGGATTCAAGTTATGCTGAAGTCCATTCTCTATAAAGTCAGCCTCACGCCTGTTTAGCTGTATATCTGTTAAACTGGCGTCATCATCATACAGTTTAATTTGTGTTTCTGAGTCAGTTTTGATACTGCCTCTAACAAGCTGTGACAGGTCATTGGAACGTTTGTACTTAACACCTGATTTCTTAAAATCTAAAGGGAGTGGAATGGCTGACCCAATAAGTGAACATTTCAATTCCGATGTGTTTATTAAATACCTAACACAACCTTACATTAAAATTGACGGACGCCACTCAGGCAAAATATGTAAGAAACTCTCTCATTCCATAAAATCATTAATGAACTTATCATTAGCAACGATCTCATGTAAATATTAACAGAAGCCACTAAGGCTGAATCGACCATAACTTTAACAAAACAACTCTACTTAAGACATGTTATTTATGACGCTTTCAATTCCAATACTTTAACATTACACATAAAATAATAGTGGACACATAGCGTCTATTTTAACACGAATACTTAGAACATATGGATTAAAATGTAATTTGGGCAATTTTGCAAATTACTAGACTAGAGAACCTTGCAGAGCGAACCACGAAATTATTCACATGCCCATTGGCTTGTAAGATGGGCTTTTAGGTCATAGAAAGTTACAACTTTGTACAATCACAAATGTGTAGTGACAGATGTAAAGCCGAAGTTTAACCACGAACGGTGGAACCGACTGAGGGAGTAAAACTTAACTATAAAGCAAGACGAGGCTCATTTTTCAACTCCACGTCGAGTAGGCCACCGAAATGCGAACCCACCAAACGCTACAGAAGAGGAAATCACGAGCTCAGGCGAAGTCCACCGCCCGTAAGCCAAACCTCTAATCTAAAGGGAAGCACTGCGCTTCGGTTGCCCGTTGCCTCAGATCACTGAAACGCAGACCACATCCGAAAACAGGAGGCCAAAACACCTTTCTTAACTTTAACATTCAAGATGGACCAGTAAATTAACACTATAAAATCAAGGCTCCACAACATTAATTTCCTTCACAACTGCTTTCTTAAATTGAAACAGTACCTGATAAACAGACGCTAAGAGTAGGAAATGAACTGGCTCACGAGAACCGACGCTCACTAGGACTTAATGACACACATGTTGGGCACCTTAAGGGGGCCTGCACAGTTCAACAAGGTAATATATTAGAAATAAAAACTCAGATTGCTCGCAGAGGACATATTGACATGGATTAACCGCTATGGTAAGCAAATTAAACAATTGCTAACAATAGCTAATCAACTAACTTTCTGCAAGTACATCAATATTATACGGAACCAGAGCACACGCTTAGTAAGAGGCATGAAATGAAATTCAACACACATAACATCACGCGTTCGGCAACGTCTTACTGTACCAAGAGCGATCACAATCACAGTTAACTAAGCGTTCTTAGTAATTAGAGTGCTTAACTGGGCGCCTTGATGCTGGTGCGATTTTGCGCAGATGTCAGACCATCACTTCGCAAGACATTAACAGCGTTTCCCACAAAGGAAGTGGGCACATCCACAGCTCGCGAGGTTGCCAGAGAATCCACAGCACCGGCCAGCTCCCGCCGCCTCCAGTATAACCACGTGATAACCGCCGCCCGGCCTCAGGCACGCCGTCTTCGATTCTACCAACAAGCCAATCGCCGACTCGTGCACCACCGCCTTCCGTTCTCAAAGTGTTGTTCCCCTTACTCATTTTTTTTCTTTATTGTCATTTTACACCTCATACAAAGATGGGCCGGCAGCAGCAATTTTACTCCGCCCTTCAGCCACAAGCAGTACAACAAGAGAAAAATCCAATGAAGACACAAAAGTAACATAAGAGTGTTTAAAAAACAGTAGACATAGTAATTAAAACACATGAAGCCGTTGACACACGAAAAAAACAAGAAAATTGTCAGCACTGTACACAAACACTGATGATTTAGACGACACTCGCGAACGAAGGAGCGTGGGCGGCGAAAACACTGAAGCACAAACATGACGGCACACACACAAAGGTGATGGGGATGATCTCCGGCGCGCTAATGTCCACTTAACGTGTGCGAGTCCGGGGACCTGCAAAAAGGGGAAAAAGATGTGGGAGGAGGGAGAGGGGAGAGCGGAGATGCCAGGAGCAGAGGTGAAGGGGGTAGGGGAAGCCCAGGGGGAGGAGGCGGCAGGAAGGCAGGAGGGAGAGAAGGGAGAGAGGGTGCCCTGAGAAAAAAACACAGGAAGGGGAAGAGGAGGATCAAAGTTGATAGGAGGGGTAGATAGAGGGGATGAGGGCATAATCAGGCAGGGGGAGTTGGTGGAAGCCACCTTGGGAGAAGGTAAGGAGAGTGGAGGGATTGAGAGCAGGTGGGACGTGGGAATACAGGCGTGGCAGTGGATGGGGGTGGGAGAGGATGAGAGAGACAAGCAGGTGAGGGGGATCTAGTATATGGGAGGTGTAGAGGATTCCCCTTACTCGTGGTCGGCGCTCCCTTATATTCTGAGCCAGTCCAAGCCCCAAGATAAACCCAAACCTCTGTACTAGGAAACCGATCATACTCATGTCAGAGATACTACTGGCGCCGGTCCTGCCATCGCTCAATCTCCCCCCTCCCCTCCCCCCCCCAAAAAACGTGAACATACCTCCCTCCCTTCGTCCATACAGTCTTCTAGCAGGACAGACAAGGAAGTAACCATGAATCGAGGGGGTGATCAGGCAGCCTTTGTTTGACTTGGGTGAACCCAGAAACGTTTGTCTGAGGATATCTCTTAACCTCTAAGTTTACTGGGCACTAAAACCTCGATTATCTGGCAAGGTCTCTGGAAACAGGATGTCAGCTTGCGACTATCTACCTTCTCAAGGCTACCCACTAGAGGTTTAATGTACATGTGGTCCCCCACCTTGCTAGTAAAGGGTCTCCTCCCTCTATTATAACGTGCTGCCTGTCGGTTGTGCGCTATCTGGATATTATTCCTCGGGCGCCTCCAATTCTCACAAATGCTCTCGGGTGTCATGGAGCTAGGCAATAGTGGTTAATCTTTCATAAGTTAGATAATGGGGTATTCATCTTGTCAGCATACTTTAGCTCCACAGGTGATGCACGACTGGCTTCATGTTTGGCCCAACTGAAGGCCTGATTTAACCAAGGCAACGTCGAGTCTCACTTGTCAGGTACGTTCATCTGATACATTATAAGGGCTGATTTCAAATTGTGATTTACCCACTTTGTGAACGAGGCTTTGGGGTAATAAGGGGTGGTTGTAATATGTTTGATGTCCTGCATGAATAAAAATCCCCTATATCTTTTCGAATTAAAAGCAGGGGTATTGTCATTGACTAAGACCTTGGGTGGATCATAGCATGACATCATATGGGACAGCTGCTGAAAGATAATGTCTGCCGTGACCCCATGAGTCGGTAATGACCAAGAAAATGTTGTGAAGGCATCGACTACTACCAGGATATATCTATGGCCCTGTTTAGCACGAGGAAAAGGACCAATATAATCACTGAATACCTTGTCTGAAGGATATTAGGGTATTCATCCCTACATGACAGGAGGAGTCCTTTCTGGGCTCCGGAATCAGGCTTGGCTTTCTTACATACGTGACATTGTGCTACAAGACGTCGGATGTCCCAGTAGAATTTCTCGCGGACTTTGGCCAAGTTCTGAAATAGACCAAGGTGTCTGCCAACCACCGCATCATGGAAATACCTGAATATGAGTGGGACAAATCCAGCAAGCAAACAAATTTTCCAGTCGGGACCTGTGCCCACCTGTCTGCGCAGGACAATCTTGAACCGTGATTTATTTTAAAAAAATATTCTTAAGAATTAATTTTATTTACTAGTGATTCATCAAGAATATTAACACATTTTTATCACACTATCTAAGCATGGAAGTAGTTGCCAGGGAGTAACTGATGAAACCATAACCAAATTACATTTAACAAATGGGAATTTTATTAACTTTTTTTAGTGCCTAAAAGAATTTTCTTAAAAGGAACAGTTTTAAAATTATAATCAGAAAGCACCCTCTAAATATCAAAGTTACAATTTATTCAGAGGCAGAAAGAAACAAGTTTTGACCATATGAGCTTTCGGGCAGGGAAACTTTCCGCTCCCTTTTGACACGGCCGTGCAAATTTGCAACACACCAGATAACTTTAAACTATGAGTTTTAACAATTTACACAAGCACACAAACCATGCACCCGCCCGTATGACGTATGGAAGTAGTACAAAACACTAACAATTAAAATATTAACGTTGCCACCGAAGGTGAAACTTGATTTTAACTTCTAAGAAAAGTCATTCGGTGAAGGGGTGGTAACTTTATATACTAAAATGATCATTTAAGTAAAAGCCCATGAAACGCAACCAAATATAAAATTCTACAAGGTTGGCCAAACAATAGTTAAGATGCTCTACAGTACACAGATACCGTCTCTCAAGATCATAGCAATAATATAAAAGTTTCCAAAGATCAAAACATATTTCAGGTATTGGGCTGTTACACTCCAAGCAACAAATACGTTAACACACCAAATCCGACAAACATGACAGAGGCAGCTACCAACGTACAGTAGATTGATAGGGAGATTACCGAACAACCCAAACCGCAGGTTGCTCTAACACACCCGTACTCTACAAGGGAAAAACGGACCACCCAATTTATAAACAACCACCTTCCCATGGGTGGGCAAACGGAGAAGAATCCTGGGACGACCCCAAAGCAAAACGGCTGGTGACCTCACCAAGAAAAGAAATAGAATTTAACAAGAGTAAATCAAACAACAAATCACCAATCACTTAACTTCTAATAAACTACGATTTCTCGAGAAGACCTGGAGCAGCACCCCCAAATCACTCTCCCGCACCGTCCGCTGCCAGTCGCATCAACAGACGCAGGAAGGCGAGCCGATCTCCCGTCTCATGGCGTCGCAGATCCCACCGGCCAGACCGATGTAGTGGGTTGACTCCTGTTGCTCTCATGTCGACCGTGAAGTCACTACCCCTCGCTATACGCCGCGGCCCCCTAGGCTCACGTGGCGACCTCAGGTGCGCCGACGCTCAAGACGGACAAGTCATCATGTGTCTCAGTGCGCGACCGACCAACCGATCGATCCTACAGCCAATGACCACTGCCTGAGCAAACTCGAGAAGACTGGCGGCCTAACGTGCAGACTCAGATGCCGGAACTAAGCCCCGACCAGGCGACCACTCACTGAGTTGTCTTACTGGCGGAGTGGAAAGACTCTCATTTTGCCGGTTTTAAAGGTTGATCCGAACGACAGACATACTAGCACTCCGAACGACAGACAGACACTAACTGCCCAACAAATGCGGACGAGAGACAGACTAGCAAGCTGGTGACGAGGGACTGACCCAGACTGAACGACTAGCTAGCTCATAGCGCCCCTTAAATGTACGTGAACAGGCAAACTTTCCCCTTCCTCACCAGAGGGAGACACCAAAGCTACGATTTCCACAGCGGCGCCACATCCAGAAACGGAGGACGACTGCTTCACACTACGCACTGCGGCCCACTCTTCAAAACAGCAGTTTTTACCATGGCTCAAATCTCCGTCAGGCAATAATCCTTCATGGTTTACCCAGCAATCAGTTTTTCGCTAATAACGCAACACTATGTGTCCTGAGCCTGCTTCTCCCTCAAATCAGCGAACAGACCAGGCAGCTCTGCCAACACAACATTGCTGGACGAGATGCCCTCCCCGGGGTCACTCGGATCTTCACTTCCTTTCGAATACATGCAGCTGAGAGCATCAGCCATGGAGTTCTCAGAAACCGGAATGTGGTTGACTTCATACTGATATGTGAAAATGCGGACCACCCAACTGGCAGTGCATCTGGTCTTTCTAGGCCTGGCCAACACCCATCTCAGGGCCTAAAAATCCGTCTCTAGCAGGAGGTTTTTATGTTCCAGGTAGGAGTTAAACTTCTCGAGGGCAAACAAAACGGCCAACACTTCACACTCGTACACCGAATAGCTAAGCTCGGCTTCCGATAAACGACGAGATGCGAACGCCAAACGGGCGTATCCCTCCCTCGTATTCCTGCAGTAAGACTGCTGCTATCCAGCCATGAAAGGCATCAGTCTGAAGGACAAAGGTGACATTAAAATCCGGGATAGCCAAGACCGATGGATTAGCAATGGCAAATTTTATGGCCTCAAACGCTACCTGTTGGCTATCACCCCAAGAAAACTCACGGCTCTTCTTGCATAAGTCGTTCAAAGGGGGATCCATCTACGAAAAGTTAGAAATAAACAAGCGAAAAAAATTTGGCATCTCTACTAAACGCTCTATCTCTCTCTTACTGTGTGGGTGTGGGAAATTCTGATGATTTAGACGACACTCGCGAACGAAGGAGCGTTGGCTGCGAAAACACTGAAGCACAAACATGACGGCACACACACACAAAGCCGATGCCGAAGATCTCCGCACTAATGTCCACTTGACGTGTGCAAGTCTGGGGACCTGCCAAAAGGGGAAAAAGGTGGGGGAGGACGGAGAGGGGATAGACTATACCATGGAGGTTATAAACACTGTTGTACAGTCAATTTCATTTTTGGCGCTGTCAGTGTCAACATTTACTACTGATCTATAAGACGTATTTAAACGTAAGTGTACATACAACAGTACAGCCAGTTGAATCTTTAGAGCTGTCAACCAACTTTAAAGCAGTACTTATACTGTTAGCTAGCTTTAAACGCAAGTCAAAATATTCGAAGTAGAATATGTTCTTTACGCAATGTCAACGTAAGTTTTCTGTATTTTCTCAGTTTGTATCTTTTGTAGTGTATATTCTGATGATGCTCTTGTTCATTTGAAGAGCGAAACCGGTCGATAAAACGTACAGAGGGCGACTAGTAGCTGTTTGCAAAAACTTAGTTTCAGCAGTATCTCCCCCTATAGGCAAAGCTTGCTCTTGGTAAAACGTTTATTAATGTTGCTAAATTCAGGGCATCTTAATCAGTTACGGGCGAACGCTGGGTAGGATATGCAATGCACGATTTGTGTGGTACATCTCGCAGTAGGCCATGAAGTTCTCGTTTTTGGGAATATCACCACTAGCTGATATGAAGCGTATTGTGTACAGTGACGAATCGCAATTTTGCCTCTTTTAAGGAGAGATAACTTATCGAGGGGACCGTACAGCCACTGAGGCGTTTACCCCACTTTGTGTGACCACTGAAGTTGACTCCGGGAATGGTCTAATACAATGGTTGTATATACCGTATCATGAATGCACGCCATTCATATTAGCATGAACATGGTCCGGGATGACTACGGCTACATTTTCGTGGAACAAGTGTTGGTTTTTCGTCTACATCTTCCACAAGAGCACGTTGAGGACACTGCCGTCTCCCAAGGCGCCAACAGCATTTTTCACAAGGATGTACGAATACGTCCCTTGTTTGACAAACACTGAGGCACCGCTCTGCACCACTATTTCCTAGTTAAGTCACTCGACGTTGATTCCATAGGAACTGAGATGGTTAGTGTGCGGGATCCGGAAGTGGTAAACGACTGAGTCTAGACTACCCAGAAACGTTTTTCTACAATTTAATGCTGCACAAACAAATTTACAAAAAAACACACTCTCGTAACTTTAGTGCATTTTATAAAGTCGTATAGTTGCTGAATTGTAAAGATACAAAATAGAAAAAGAGAATATGGTTTAAAACCGGATATTATTTAAAAGCGCCAAGTAATCTCAATGCTGTAGGATTAAATAGTTTAATGTGCCAGTTACGATTATCATGAAAAAATTTTTGAAGCGTCAATAACAAAATAGTTTAGCATCAATAAACCCTTAAAGCTCAAAGACCGA
Organism: Schistocerca piceifrons; assembly: GCF_021461385.2. Lineage (NCBI taxonomy): Eukaryota > Metazoa > Arthropoda > Insecta > Orthoptera > Acrididae > Schistocerca > Schistocerca piceifrons. Next base: position 782,856,712 of record NC_060140.1, on the reverse strand, counting down.
ATTGAACAATGCAATATCAAATTTATTTTTTAGGTGCCAACACTGGAACAAATGTGTTCAAATGTGTGTGAAACCCTATGGGACTTAACTGCTAAGGTCATCAGTCCCTAAGCTTACACACTACTTAACCTAAATTATCCTAAGGACAAACACACACACCCATGCCCGAGGGAGGACTCGAACTTCCGCCGGGACCAGCCGCACAGTCCATGAATGTAGCGCCTTAGACCGCGCGCCTAATCCCGCTCGGCTTAGAACAAATACTGTACTTTTCTGAAGACTGAAAATCTAGCACAGTCTGAGTCCCTATGACGCAGTTTAAATTTCAACCCAGATTTTTTTGTCGATGTAGAACGCCAAGGCCTCGTCCTCAGTGGTTTAACTCCGAGCTGGCATTTACGTTTGACATCGATCGCATGTGGTGGTCTCACTACTTTTACGTGGGCAGAATAGAAATTGTTAAGTTTTAGAGCTCTGAAATACTAAAAAACAATGTTACCATACGCACAATAGTATCTTGAAACAATAACATATCATCTGAGATAAGGCATTCGTTTTGCATCTTCCCATCACCTACAAAGTAATGAATTTATAAAATAATCCGTTAGGAGGCAGGTCAGAATGTATCTTTGGCGGAAACATATATAAGCAGTCTCCCAGGCGGCGTAATAGCTACAAATAAAATTTAATCACCCAAATTACTGCTGGCACTCGCACTCGAATTTTGATTAAAAGGACACACCAATGTTGGGGCAGTCGTACTTCCACGCTGAATAACAAAACTAGACAACCACTCGTTCGAAACACCTTAATTAAGGCCCATTAAGGGGCATAAGTTTGAAATTTCACTCTTCTCTGTAATGCTGTATCAGCGTAGCACCCTGCGCGAATGGCGATTTTTCAAGCAACACATACGAAAAAAGGCCACAGCTTGAAAGTTTATGTCAGCTGTAAGGTGGGTTAATGACACCACATTCGCACAAAATTTCACAAAAAATATGTCCAACGCCACAGAGGACATGCCACATGATGAGAGATAGTTGCAACCTTCTTACCCCACATTTCACCCCTTCCTTTGTCGCCTCTGCGATTCAGGTCGGTACCGCTCCACGCAGTGCGGTTTTGTTATGGCTGGCCGAGAAAAATATTTGAGACACCCTACCGCTCAGAACTGACACGAAAAGGATTCAGTGGGTGGTATAAAATGTGTCAATGAAATCACCCCTTCCCCTGGAGCACTGATTCCCACACATTTCGCGCCTAAAGCAACAGAGATATTTTCTTGACAAATTTTGGCACTGTTGACACCCTCGGATGTTTCAAAGCTTGTAGAGCTGCATCCCCACTGAAAGCAGTCGCACCATTTTGGAGCGCAATGCGACCGCAGTTATTCCTCTCTTCTACAGGCTGGAACCACTAGAGACGTTCAAATCCATTCGATGAAATTTCAACGTGATCCGATACAGTAAAGAGTAGTCATGGTTTTTGAGTCCTGTTTTCCGCTTTCTTCTGTCGTGATCACGCGGGAGGGAAACATTAACATTTTCATGCCTAAAACGGCAAAGGGTCCGTCTAAGACAACAGTCCAGTAACACCCTCGACACCACGGAAGCCCCTGTGTTGAGTGCGTTACAAGTATATCTTCAGAAATTTCGATACCAAATCAGCCTGCTGGCTGCTGTAGCGCCTGAGGGTAAGGCAACCTCTTCGACACACCTTGGGCCGCGTTTGCCTAGCCTTAGGAGCGAGGGCAGCGCCCAGGCTGATTTGGCGTCGAACTCTCTGACAGGTAAATTTTTAGCGTGCTCAGCAAAGGTTCTCTGGTGATTTTGCAGAAATGGAGGAGGGAGGGTCTTACAGGAATCCTCTGCAGTTTTATTCACGCACATGTTAATACTGCACTCACATGTGATCACACCACAGGAGGGTGGAAAACCGGATGACTGAAAGAACATAATTACTCTTTATTGCTTCGTATCAATGAAATTTAGTATAAGGAAGTTCAAGAAATTTAGTATAAGTAATAGTAGTAATAAGTATAGTGTAAGTAGTATAAGTAATAGTAATTTAGTACAAGTAATAAGAAATTTAGTGTAAGTAAGAGTGAGATGATCATCGCAACAAGAACGAAGGAGAAAGGAACAACTGGAATAACCATTGGTGGTGAACGATTAAGGAGAGTGGAGAGTTTCAAGTACCTAGGAAGCCTGATACAGGAAGATGGAAAAAACGACAGAGAAATAAACGGGCGGGGGAGAAAAGGAGAAGCATTTCGGAAGAGTGACAGAAGCCTGATATGGAGCAAGGATGTAACCCAAATGAGTAAAAAGGTTATATACCGGTCATGCTATGTCCCGATTCTGAAATATGTATCCGAAACCTGGGTTATGAAAGGTAGAGAGAAAAGCGAAGTATAAGCTAGTGAGTTGAAATTCTTGAGGAAAAGTATTGGAGTGACAAAGACACACAGATCTAGAAATGAGATCAGAGAGTTTATGAAGGTGGAACCATTACAGGAGGAGATAGAGAAATCAAGGCTGAGATGGTACGGGCATGTTAAGCGAATGGGGGGGGGGGGGGGGGAGAGAATACCCAGGAGGATACACAAGAAGAAAGTGGAAGGAAAGAAACCAAGAAGAAGACCGAGCGACAGATGGCTGAAACGAGTGGAGGAATGCATCCGGAAGGAAGGAGAAGACTGGACAAAGGTGAAGACGGAGAAATGGTGACAAGACAGAAGACGATGTAGAGCCCTATGTTCCAAACAGACCCGGCCAGAGGCTAGAAACTGTCGAAGATGATTGCTTCGTATCACGTTCAAATTGCATTGCATAGTTTTGAACAGTCCCTAGTGGTTACAGACTGTGGACGAGTGGCTAACATTGCAGTCTCTTTGCGCTCAATAAGGGCGCGATCACGTTCTATAGGGATGGAGCCCCACGACGTTCTAAAGGAATGGTTGAAACGTTCAAAGGTATCAGCAGTGTCAAAGGTTGTCAAGAACATCTTATTGTTGGTCATTGCACAGTGAACTGTCGTTTTGCGAGTGAATCGACGCCTCAGTGAAAGGGGCGATTTCCTTGACACCGTCTATGCCACCCCCTGAGCTCTTTTAGTGTCGATTCTGACCGGCAACGTCTCTGAAATGCTTTCCTCGGCCACCCACTGCAAAACCGTGTTATTTTAACGCCGGCCGTTGTGGTTCTGGCCTCCATCACAGAGACGTCCAAAGAAGGGATGAAATATGGGTATGAAGGGCTGTGACGACCTTCCCATCATGAGACACGTCTGCGGTGGCATTGGGCACAGATGTGGTAAAAGTTGGTGCAAATGTGACATCATTAATCTACCTTATAGCTTACACAAACTTCCGAGTAGTGACATTTTTGTCGCACGTGTGTTTACTGTTGGAAGCGTCACCGATCTGTTGAGTCACGTTTCACCATTGCAAAGGAAGGTAGTAGGCACATTTGAATCAAATTTCAATGCCTTACAGTAGAAGGCAATGAAGGGTTTTCAAAAAAGTGATACATTAATTGGGTTGCGCAGCGTATTAAGGTAACACAAATTCAGCGCAAGTGTTATTTCGCAATGCGGCAGAACGTGGCTCACCAATAACTTACGTTTTATGTCGGTAATACTGCGATACCAGCTCGGTGGAGTACTGTCGCGGCGTTATCAAAACCTGGCTTCAACACATTGAACGTTCCATAACATCTATGGAGATGGAACGAGAGAAGCGACGAATTTGCGTATGGCTACCCACTAAGTAGCCACCCGCAAAGAGGAAAAGACCTGGACAACATTGACATATTGCTGGCTGCTAGAAAACTGCCTGTTCATAAACGTCTTACGCCCTCCTACTTTCGTAACACCATTGTGCGTGGTCTTTATCGCCACATTTGGAAGTGGCGTCCGCTCTCAGCGTGTCTGGGGAACCCAAAGATATAGACATGAATTTCTCAGGAACCCGCAGTATGTTACCACTGTGGGATCTGATCATGACTGAATTGGCTTCAGCTGGATATGGCATGCCTAAGGGAAACCTCTTCGTCGCCGAATTGAGGGCAATATTAAAGCTGGAGGTTTCGTTACAGCGTATTGTACACCTACATTTATACTTCGCAAGCCACCCAACGGTGTGTGGCGGAGGGCACTTTACGTGCCACTGTCATTACCTCCCTTTCCTGTTCCAGTCGCGTATGGTTCGCGGAAAGAACAACTGCCGGAAAGCCTCAGTGCGCGCTCGAATCTCTCTAATTTTACATTCGTGATCTCCTCGGGATATAAGTAGAGGGAAGCATTATATTCGATACCTCTTCCAGAAATGCATCCTCTCGAAACCTGGACAGCAAGCTACATCGCGATGCAGAGCGCCTCTCTTGCAGAGTCTGCCACTTGAGTTTGGTAAACATCTCCATAACGCTATCACGTTTACCAAACAACCCAGTGACGAAACGCGCCGCTCTTTTTTGGATCTTCTCCATCTCCTGTGTCAACCCGACCTGGTAAGGATCCCACACTGATGAGCAATACTCAAGTATAGGTAGAACGAGTGTTTTGTAAGCCACCTCCTTTGTTGATGGACTACATATTCTAAGGACTCTCCCAATGAATCTCATCCTGGCACCCGCCTTACCAACAATTAATTTTATATGATCTTTCTACTTCAAATCGTTCCCTACGCATACTCCTAGATATTTTACAGAAGTAACTGCTACCAGTGTTTGTTCCGCTATCATATAATCATACAATAAAGGATTCTTCTTTCTATATATTCGCAATACATTACATTTGTCTATGTTAAGGGTCAGTTGCCACTCCCTGCACCAAGTGCCTATGCGCTGCATATCTTCCTGCATTTCGCTGCAATTTTCTAATGCTGCAATTTCTCTGTGTACTACAGCATCATCCGCGAAAAACCGCATGGAACTTCCGACACTATCTAGTAGGTCATTTATATATAATGCGAAAAGCAATGGCCCCATAACACTCCCCTGTGGCATGCCAGAGGTTACTTTAACGTCTGTAGACGTCTCTCCATTGAGAACAACATGCTGTGTTCTGTTTGCTTAAAACTCTTCAATCCAGCCACACAGCTGGTCTGATATTCCGCAGGCTCTTACTTTGTTTATCAGGCGACAGTGCTTAACTGTATCGAACGCCTTCCGGAAGTCAAGGAAAAGGGCATCTACCTGGGAGCCTGTATCTAATATTTTATAGTTCTCATGAACAAATAAAGCGAGTTGGGTCTCACACGATCGCTGTTTCCGGAATCCGTGTTGATTCCTACAGAGTAGATTCTGGGTTTCCAGAAATGACTTGACACGCGAGTAAAAAACATGTTCTAAAATTCTACTACATCTACATCTATACTCCGCGAGCCACCTTACGGTGTGTGGCGGAGGGTACTTATTGTACCACTATCTGATCCCCCCTTCCCTGTTCCATTCACGAATTGTGCGTGGGAAGAACGACTGCTTGTAAGTCTCCGTATTTGCTCTAATTTCTCGGATCTTTTCGTTGTGATCATTACGCGAGATATATGTGGGCGGTAGTAATATGTTGCCCATCTCTTCCCGGAATGTGCTCTCTCGTAATTTCGATAATAAACCTCTCCGTATTGCGTAACGCCTTTCTTGAAGTGTCCGCCACTGGAGCTTGTTCAGCATCTCCGTAACGCTCTCGCGCTGACTAAATGTCCCCATGACGAATCGCGCTGCTTTTCGCTGGATCATGTCTATCTCTTCTATTAATCCAACCTGGTAAGGGTCCCATACTGATGAGCAATACTCAAGAATCGGACGAACAAGCGTTTTGTAAGCTACTTCTTTCGTCGATGAGTCACATTTTCTTAGAATTCTTCCTATGAATCTCAACCTGGCGCCTGCTTTTCCCACTATTTGTTTTATGTGATCATTCCACTTCAGATCGCTCCGGATAGTAACTCCTAAGTATTTTACGGTCGTTACCGCTTCCAATGATTTACCACCTATGGCATAATCGTACTGGAATGGATTTCTGCCCCTATGTATGCGCATTATATTACATTTATCTACGTTTAGGGAAAGCTGCCAGCTGTCGCACCATGCATTAATCCTCTGCAGGTCCTCCTGGAGTACGTACGAGTCTTCTGATGTTGCTACTTTCTTGTAGACAACCGTGTCATCTGCAAATAGCCTCACGGAGCTACCGATGTTGTCAACTAAGTCATTTATGTATATTGTAAACAATAAAGGTCCTATCACGCTTCCCTGCGGTACTCCCGAAATTACCTCTACATCTGCAGATTTTGAACCGTTAAGAATGACATGTTGTGTTCTTTCTTCTAGGAAATCCTGAATCCAATCACAAACCTGGTCCGATATTCCGTAAGCTCGTATTTTTTTCACTAAACGTAAGTGCGGAACCGTATCAAATGCCTTCCTGAAGTCCAGGATGGCAAAGATATGGGCCTATAATTTTGAGCATCTGCTCGTCGACCCTTCTTGTAAACTGGAACTACCTTTACTCTTTTCCAATAATTTGAAACCTTCCCTTCCTCTAGAGACTTGCGGTACACGGCTGTTAGAAGGAGGGCAAGTCCTTTCGCGTGCTCTGTGTAGAATCGAAGTTGTATCCCGTCAGCTCCAGTGTACTTTCCTCTGTGGAGTGATTTCAGTTGCTTTTCTATTCCTTGGACACTTATTTCGAAGTCAGCCATTTTTTCGTTCGGGCGAGGATTTAGAGAAGGAACTGCAGTGCGGTCTTCCTCTGTGAAACAGCTTTGAATAATGGAGTTTAGTATTTCAACTTTAAGCGTGTCATCCTCTACTTCAGTGCAGTGCCATTACCATCCCAGAGCGTCTGGATATGCTGTTTCGATCCACTTACTGATTTAACGTAAGACCAGAACTTCCTAGGATGTTCTGTCAAGTCGGCACATGAAATTTTACTTTCGAATTCACTGAACGCTTCACACATAGCCCTCATTACGCTAACTTTGTCATCGTTTAGCTTCTGTTTGTCTGAGAGGTCTTGGCTGCGTTTAAACTTGGAGTGAAGTTCTCTTTGCTTCTCGCAGTACTTTCCTAACTTTGTTGTTGAACCACGGTGGGTTTTTCCCGTCCCTCACAGTTTTACTCGGCAAGTACCTGTCTAAAACGCATTTTACGATTGCCTTGAACATTTTCCATAAACGCTCAACATTGTCAGTGTCGGAACAGATATTTTCGTTTTGATCTGTTAGGTAGTCTGAAATCTGCTTCCTGTTACTCTTGCTAAACAGATAAACCTTCCTCTCTTTTTTTTATATATTCCTATTAACATCCATATTCAGGGACGCTGCAACGGCCTTATGATCACTGATTCCCTGTTCTGCGCTTAGAGAGTCGAAAAGTTCGGGTCTGTTTGTTATCAGTAGGTCCAAGATGTTATCTCCACGAGTCGGTTGTCTGTTTAATTGCTCGAGGTAATTTTCGGATAGTGCACTCAGTATAATGTCACTCGATGCTCTGTCCCTACCACCCGTCCTAAACATCTGAGTGTCCCAGTCTGTATCTGGTAAATTGAAATCTCCACCCAAAATAATTCACAGGAACTATCCACTTTTATTTCTCTACAGGATAAACTACTACTAAGAGCGACAAACACGCCACCACCGGCTGCATGCAATCTATCCTTTCTTAACACCGTCTGTGCCTTTGTAAAAATTTCGGCAGAATTTATTTCTGGCTTCAGCCAGCTTTCCGTACCTATAACGATTTTACGTTCGGTGCTTTCTATCAGCGCTTGAAGTTCCGGTACTTTACCAACGCAGCTTCGACAGTTCACAACTACAATACCGATTGCTGCTTGGTCCCCGTACCCTTGCTGTTTGCTGTAAATAGTTGCCACTCAGTGTAATGGAGCTCTACGCCCAATAATGAGAGATTTCATCATTCACTTCCATATTGTAGGTTATTCATACCAACCTTGATGACCTCTGGGAATGACCCATTATTTTGTCCAGTGAACTTACTGCCTATGGAATATCAGTGGTAAAGGTTTCACAAAATTTTCAGAATATAACATTGCGATTGGTCGCCATCTTTTTTACCACTAACCCATTGGGCTGGACTCGTCGATCAGCGTAAACAAAGCAGAAGCATGTGAGTAGTAACCGTGCAGCTAACGCAAACATATAAACAAGCCAGCCAGATAGGAGGGCAGCTGCGCTTATCGCCGAATCCGCAGAAAGCGTCCGCGACTTTACGGCATCTGCCCCGGGCTGTGCGCCCGTCCGCCATTAACATCCGACTCCCGTTTTATGCCCGACTGCAGTGGCGCGGGGTGCGGGCAAGTTTCTCGATATCTGGATTCCATAAACCTGAGGGCTACGTAGCGTATCTATAACCCGCACCTGGGCCCACGGTTGGCGTTTGTTTACTGCGATTGCCTCCAGAGAACACGATATCTCACTCTCTGTGCACAGCGGATAACAATCGCAGATCCTCGAAGTGCAAAACTGTTGTTTCGCCGGCGTATCACAGACGAATTTTTTATGTTTTTGGTTGCTGCAAACAGTTTCCACTCAGTGTAATGGTGCTGTGCTCCCTTTAATGAGAGATTTCGTCATTCACTTTCATAGCAATTTTCAGGTTTCGTCTGCAGCCGCGCTATGGACACTACTTTCCTGATTGTGTCCGCGCTGCATTTGGCGTAAAGCGAAAGTACGTCTGTTATTGGATAGTGGTTGTGAAGCGTCATAAAAGAACTTTTCCAGGATACCATCTGCAGCACGTATTTCATGACAGAGTTTCAGTGAAAGTATGCGACCTTACAGGCTGATACACAGGTATTCAAAAGACCATATCTTTTATATGAACAAATATTCTTCCGCATTGGATTGCAAAGTTTTTAATGTGAAAGGAACCATCCGAATATACAAAGCTGTATCGTATGAAATTAGGATAACACCATCAGCTGTATTTAGTATGTTTATTCATACGCAATCGGTTTTCATGTAACAGTTCACCACGTTCAGGATCTCTTCACTCAGAATCATAGAAGAGCCTGCGGATAGTGTACTGTAACGCCGATTGTGAAGAACAAAAATAGTAAATGGAGCTAATGGTGTTCTGTGTACTGTGTATATGATACTATGACAGTTCCAATACCCACTAAAAGATGTACATATGGAAATTTATATATTTGTATCTTTTACACTCATGCAAATATTACTAGGATCCGCAGCTCGTGGTCTTGCGGTAGCGTTCTTGCCTCCAGCGCACGGAGTCCCGGGTTTGATTCCCGGCGGGGTCAGGGATTTTCCCTGCCTCGAGATGACTGGGTGTTGTTGTGTCGTCTTCATCATCGTCATTCATCTTCATTACGGTCGGAGGAAGGCATTGACAAACCAGCTCCGCTAGGACCTTGCCTAGTACGGCGGTGCGGATCTCACGCATCGTCCTCTAGCTCCTCGGAGTATGGGACCTCATCATCAAATATTACTAGACGTTCAGTGTACCGTTTTCCACCGGACGCAGGACAAACATATTGACTACACTCAATCTTATCCCACACCTTTGTGAACATGTTTGGGTTACCACGAGGGGAGTTCAGTATGTATCACAACACTTTTCTTCTTGCCCAGTTTCGTTTGAAAAAAATCCAGAATTTGTTGTAGGACAATGGAGTATTCCCCGTTCAGCCCCCATAGTTCCATGAAGCTCCGATAGGTGGCAGCGCTATACGTTGCTTTCAAAATGGCGCCTGTAAGGATTTGCGTTCCAAGAAGAGAACTCACGTTGAGTTTCTTATCGCAGAAAACCAGAGCATCACAGATATTCATAGGCGCTTGCAGAATGTCTACGGATACCTGGCAGTGAATAAAAGCACGGCGAGACGTTGGGCGAGGTGTCTGTCATTATCGCAAAAAGGTCGCGCAAACCTATCCGATCTACTGAGTGCAGGTCGGCCGCTGTGACTCCTGCAGTATTGGAATGTTCTCTCATTCAAGATGACTGACTTTTCACAAGCACCTGACTGCTCAACTGAACGTCTTTGTTGGTAGTTCTGACAAACTCGTCAACCAGTTGGTGTACTCAAAGTTGTGTACCCGCTGGTTTCCTCGCCCCCTAACAGAAGAGCATAAAGAGTAAAGAACGACCATCTGTGTCGAATATCTGGCGCCTTAAGAGGCTCGTCGTGAAAATTTTTTGCCGAACATCGTCACAGAGGATGAAACACGTGTTCACCACTTCGAACCGGAGACAAAACAGCAATCCATGGAGTGGCGCCACAACACCTCTCCTCTGAAGAAAATGTTCAAAGCCGCCGCCTCAGTCGGTAAAGTAACAGCGACGCTCTTCTGGGACTCTGAAGGGATTAGCCTGTTTAATGTCCTCCATTGTGGCGCGCCGATCGACTCTTTAGTTTATTGTGCTACCTTCAGGAAACTGATTTAACTACTTCAGTGTGTTCTTCGTCACAAAAATGGAAACGTACATCTCATTCTCCATGACAACGCAAGGCCTCACACAAGTTCGTGCACATGAGAGGTGATCTTGAGACTTCATTGGACTTTTCTTTCCCATCCACACAACAGCCCATATCTCACACCTTCCGTTGTCCCAGTGAAGGATGCAATGTGATGGAAGCAGAACGTGTATGATAAGGGGGTTATTGATGAAGCTAAACGTTGACAGTAGACTGGTACCATGTGGGCATATTGGTCCTCCCATTTATGTTGCGTTAGGCCGTCGCATTAAAGGGAGACTATGTTGCAAAATAGTGTTTTGTAGCCACAATAGTGTAAAATAATATGACGTAGTGGAATCGTGAACAAAATCAACTTGCTTTCAGAACGCCCCTCGTACATTAATTGATTTTTCCATATAGCGTCGCAGTTCTCGCTTAGATGATTGTGGAGGATGTACATACGCAAGTGTTTCCCAACGCCTAACCCACCACCCCTCGCACCTCAAAGGCATACCTTAAGAGCACGTCCAGTTAGGATGGAATTCGTCCTGTTGAATAACTGGACTTCCGGGAGGTTCTCGGAATTGCCTAAAGAAGGAGAGAAATAGCTGCATAACAGTGACCCATAGTGTAACCTACATGGAGCGGTAACAGGCATATGGAGCATACGTAAACTTTTAATTTCGAAACGTAAGCTAAAACTTACCCCGTTTCTATATTCGTTCATGTAGGGTATTCAGTCTACTGAAATCGCATTAATTCTCTTGGAACGCTCTATATCCGAGGCACTTGATAAGTGCTTCTTTGCAGGATTTGAGTTAGAACAACTTATTAATAACATATTATAAAAGTTCCGTATAGGGGTAAGTGACTACTTTTCCCACTCAATTAATCTCACGAAATTCTTGCACTTTTTGTTTTATTCCTTAGACGTGAGGTATCAGTTGACAGTGAGGTATCAGTATTTATCATCTTCAAGTTCTGTAGTAAATACAAAGGGCACAAAATAACCATTTTCTTCAAAGTGACATCAAACAATTGATGAGTATTTATGAAAACAAATTACTTGAAACTAAAATACAATCTAGCAGTTACAGAAAGTCCATCGACTCCAAACAGTTAATTGACAATAATTCTGCAATGAATATCTATATACAAACGGAGTGTCGAGTGTCAAGTGGGTGCAATTCCAGGTTACGGAAATTTACTTAATTGTTCAGTTTTATTTTATGAGTAGTTTGATATCTTATGCAATAGCCTATTACTCAATTGTTCGTTACATATACAACACGTGACGAATCTCACATAAACGTCGCACACGATTGAATATTACGTGAAGCGAATAACACACTAACAGTTGCTTCTATAGCGAAAACCTGGTAACAGATATTTACTCTTCTGAAATCACGTACCGATTGTTAAGGACTGACACTCCCAAGCCACAAGAGCGCACTTACATATTCCATGCAAAACTAGAATTGTATACGTAAATTTATTTCCGTTGAGGTCTTTGGTAATTCCAAAGCTTTTTATTCGTCTCTCACAATAGATCACTTAATTTAGTTCTCAAAAATAACACAAATAACTTCTAGATCAATTATTTTTGCGGATGTTGTACGACTATTGACACGGTCAGTCTGTCTTGGAATTTTTCTTGACAGGCTTTCTGAGGTCTACGTGCATACTCAGGTTAAACCGAATAAGCAACAAAATTTCGGAAATTGTTCCGTGTACTTTTGCAGTGTTTTGGCATCAAGGACCCTTGGTACCCTGCAGGCCCTTATGGAGTATTTGCATTTCGTGTAATTTCTTAACCGAATTTTTGGTGATGATGATAAGTTCCTATGGGACCAAAATGTAACGGTCTTCGGTTCCTAGGCTCACACACTACATAATCTAACATAAACTAACGTACGCTAAGGACAACACACATACCCATGCCTGAGGAAGTACTCGAACCTCTACCCATGCCCGAGGAAGTACTCGAACTTCCGACGGGGGTAGCGGCACCTAATTTTTCTTTATACCTACACTTCACTGAAAATGTCTGCATAGTGCGCTGTGTGTCCTTTTAGCGACAACGTCGTTCCATTTAGTCGCTGTTTTTGCTGCTGGCAATGATAATTTCCATCTTACACTCCACCCTCAAGATTTCCGCATTATGGCCCGGAACTGTTTCGGGTTTTTTTCCCCGATAATGTCAATTGTACCTTAACAGATCTATGGAGAAGGGGGATAATATGTTACAGGCTTTCTCGCTGTTATGAAAGTATTATCACAAAAATGATGGTGATTGGCGTGATAAACCCAGTATATCATACATCATTACACTGTAATGAGCCGAGGATCTGTGGTACTTTTTTCAGAATTTTTCGAATATTTTCTTCGAAAATCTCCTTCATTTTATAGATGGAGTTTACGTTCACTCCGTGTTTATGGATGGGCCCTGTAGACGACATAAATGCTAAGTAGCAATGTAGTCCTGTCTGAGCCCCTTACTAACAGTAATGTTTATGGATATTTAACAAGAAACGTTTTCAGATAAAGAGGCACTAAATTATAGAGAACAGTACTGGATGATGTTCTGTGCTTTCTCACAGGTACCACCAGACTATTTTATCCACACTACAGTAAAATTAAGTTTACAGTGGAGTTGAGAAGAGATCTAGCATCATTTCTGGCCTTACCGTTGACATTAGTAAGGAGCATCATTTGTCTGAAATATACAGGATAGTAACTGCTATAGGCACAGTAATTCCTTCCAGTTCCCAGCGTTTCGCAACACACAAGTTCTCAACGTTCCACTCCTTGGTGCAACACCTACTACAAACCAAATAATATTCTGAAAATGAAATGAAAATAGTTAATGAAATAGCAATGGTTATAGCCCCACCCTAATTACCAACATGCTAATGGAAAGAAGGGACAGTGGATTGTGCATCGTCCTCAGGAAGCAATAACCATAGTGATGACCAATGGGCTCCCATGCTGTATGTGGGTAGGACGTGTCTGAGAGGACAGACATCACACGGAAACCGCGGCTATGATACATATTATGTAAATTGAAGGTTTAGAAAGGAGAAAGAAAAGGAAGAGGAAAGGAAGAGGAAGGAACTGATCATATCAGCTGCAACGGAACTTCATGTAGAGTCAGCGGAGTTGAGTAAAAACGCGGGATGTCTTACTGGAGTAGACAGCTGCTGTAACCACTGCACCATTCGGACAGTGTGTTTATGCCAACTGTATGGACTTTCTCAGCACACTCCCTGGCCGAATCAGATTCCCAACTGGCACAACCTATCCGCTGTTCCCGTCCACATCCGAAAGAACAGACACCACACATTCATATAACTGATTCGTCCTGGTGTATGGGGACTGTAGATATTCAGGGCTATGTTGAAATATGAATCGGCCAGGGTCTGTGCCAAGATAGTCCGTCAATTTGTAATGAAGACTGGGTATGGATAGTACAATGGTTAACGTAATCGCCTAGTATACAGAAGATCGTTATTTCGAGTCCCAGCCCAGCATACGTTTTAACTCGTCGTCGCTAATTTCGCATAAATTTCTGATGCACCTGATGTCATCAGTTTCTTTCTTTTCCTTTCGTCTCTCTACAGTTTTAATTTACATAAATTATATGTAGGTCAGTCAAGTAGACCTATAACTAACAGATCGATTGAGCACGAACGGAGTTGGAGACTGAAAAAGAAAGAGACCACTTTTGCTGAACATGTTCTGAAAATGTCGTTAATACTATAGCAAATGTCATGTTGTTTATAGAGGAACTAAAGGCAACAAACAAACATTGCTCAAAATTCTGCCTGTTAATAAATACCAATCAAGAAATCCCAACCTCTTACTCAGAGATTCATTATTCAGCTTCGCCAGAGTAATAGCAGCAATTAATATTTTCATTGCAATCAGATAATATGCTTGTTATAACTGTTCCACACCCACTTTCCACGGACTCCTTTCTCTCCTCTGCCCCCCTTTATTTTCAGTCTGCACATCATTCACCAATTTGTTCATGTAATATTGTATTATGTGCCATTACTCATTTGTACAGTCTTTGGGTAATACTTTCATACACGTTTAATCTCTTAGTATCTGGTAATAAAAGATTTATTTGTTCAGATCGTCTTTGTGAATTTTGTTATGTTTGTGTTCTTGTATCAATATGTAGCTGTAAAATCTCACGTATCTTTCAAAGATAATCTTCGTACTGCTATGAGCCCTTGATGCACTTCTGTGCATTATCTGTTTAGTATTAAATTATCTGAGAGTGGCGTAGAAAGCCGATAGCGTTCATAACGAACTCTTAAACAAATATTATTGTGGAACATGAATACCGTGTATTTCAAGTTTTTAATATGAAGTTACTGTATTGTAGAGTAGACGCTAAAATATGTTAAGAAAATGTGTGGTGTTTGTGTGGTGCATTTTGTCACACAGTATCATCTGATAATCATTGATGGTGTCTTGAATGATCTCAAAGGATAAACTGAAACAGCTACTTCTAACAGGACTGTGCACTGCCATGATAACAATGGCAGCAATATAGAGCATTTCCAGGTTCTCCGGATTCATCCATCATATGAACTTCATCAAGCGCAATAAAAGAGTAGTTCAAAGGCAGTAGCTATTACGCTTCAGCATACAGCAATCGTCCAGGGACAGAAGAGGGATCCAAATTAGATCTCATGTTGGATGGTTTAGAGAGCGGAAACAACATGCACTCACATCCGTTAGCAGTATAAGGAGCCCACTGTTAACAGTTTGTGATCTCTTTATGTTCCGAGGCTGATATGGTCGCCCGTGATACGCGTCCACATTACAGACACAGAGTGAGCTGATGAAAACACTTCCCGTCTGAAGGGCGAGAGCGCGAAGGTATTGTAGGCATCGGTTTGATGCCCGGTTAAAGCAGTGGTCAAAGGCTGGTGCGCGTTACTGACCGAATTAGCTGTCTCTCCAAATTGCATGCCCACAGCTGCAACGTGGAACTGCTAATGGAGGGCTTCGCACGTGGTCTGCACGGCTGGGCGGTGAACTTTGTTGTCCCACATTTGTCGGTCCGGGGTCGCAGCTCGTCGCTAATTTTGTTCCGTAAAGCGGCCAGCTAAGGTAAATCGGCCAGTGATCGGTTACGCCCTTTAACACGAACAACATGATAATACACAGTAGTGAATAGGTGAAATCTGACTTCCTTTAATGTCGGAAATATTCTATATTATGACAGAAAAGGTAAATGAGGAATGTAGAAGAATGCTAAAAGCAAATCGTCGCAAAGACACACAAATAAGTCAATGTAAATTTGGGTGAAATGACGTCAGTATTAAGAGCGCAAAAGGTATTCGACTTTTTAACGCAGAGGGAGCACAGACAAGTGGAATGGATACATTGAGGGCTTCTAAGATAGGGAGGAACCGTTTCTTTATGAGAAAGAAGAAGGTAGGGTGTTGATTTCGAAAACGTAGTTCTTTATAACTTCGTTGATGGTTCAAATGGTTCAAATGGCACTAAGCAGTATGCGACCTAACATCTGAGGTCATCAGTCCACTAGACTTAGAACTACTTCAACCTAACCAACCTAAGGACATCACACACATCCATGCCCGAGGCAGCATTCGAACCTGCGACCGTCGCAACAGCGCAGTTCCGGACTGAAGCGCCTAGAACCGCTCGGCCACAGCGACCGGCAACTTCGTTGACAATTTACAAAAACAATATCAGATGCGTTACGTTAACTGAAAAAGAGACACGTTTTTAAACTTTAACTAATTAATGATAAAACTATTTTATCTTATATAGGTCGTGATTAACAAGCTATGTTGTTGATTACGGTATGTTTTTTTAGTGTTATTTTGCATATTTCCAAACAAGTTTAGAATTAATCTAAAATAATAGTTTTATACTGTAAATTTGTATTATATCACTTTTCACTTCACTCCAAACACACACACACACACACACACGCACACACACACACACACACACACACACACACACACACACACACCTACACTATTGAGTTCTGATTTGTTGTTCTCTTCGCCCGGCTGAAAACGCTGAATCAGTAGCTTAACATAATGACTGGGATGTTGAGCTTGAGAAAATTTGAAAGGGTTTGGAATTATCCATCACAGATACCAGGCTTCGGATATTATAGCAGTATTTATTAAATTATGACAGTTGTTCTTTATTAAATAATTTTAATTTTTTAGCATTTATTTTCCTGTGTTATCTGTATAATCCGTGACTCTGTCATTTATTTAAGAGATATGTTTTAACGGGCTTTTTACGTGTTTAGACTTTAGCTGACTCTTTAATATCTTATGGAAACTTATTGTACAAACCCATTTCGTTGCGGAAATGGTATTTTGCGTTTTTTGTTTATTTACTCTCGGTAAAGTTGACTTTAGCTCTGATTTCATGGTCGTGGAATGCCGCTGTTCATGAGACACTAGTAGATGTATTCACATGGAGCAGTTAGAATCTACTACCTTTGAAGCTAATCGTTACAGTGAGCCCCGTTAGAAGTTTCAGTAATTAGTCCAATGACCGTTTTCTCTGGTTTGATGACTATGTCCATATTTTGTGTATGGGAGCTCCAAATAATTGTTCAATAGCTAAAGATGTAGAGCATGTAGGAACAGTATGTGTTTCAAGAAATTCCATGCTATACAAATATGGCAGTGCGCTAAGTGCACAATACGTTGACAACATTTCTCTGCGAAAGTATTTCTGTTTTAATTCCACTTCCGCTGACTTTCAATAATATTTTCTAAAATGTATGTGTATGCTACGCATCTATAAAATTTTCATTCATATTTAATTCTGCAGGCTTATTTTCCATTGAGGCAGATTTTAATGCTGCTGTTTTCCTATACGTTGAGTGTAAATTTATTGCTTGATGCAGAGTTGGAGTCAAGTTTTGACACAGCTCTAGAAATCGTACCAATAACGACGCGAAAGAAATACACGCCATTCCGCCGGCTTTCTCGTTTCTTTGCGAAGCAGAAGTGACAAGATTAAACTCCGTAGACTTCCTCTTTATTTGTTTCCCTACAAGTCAAAATAGTTTTAATTTTTGTAAAAGTTTCCCGAGATATAGCAAATTCCATTGGATGTCTCCAGCCGGTTCTTACAACACCCACGTATCATCGTTTATGATAAGTGTGCAACTGTACTTCATCAAAAATAATGTTTCGTTCTTATAGTCACCATATACATCCATTTCGTTTTCCTCTCAATTACAATCAAACACAGCAAAATAGAAAACTATTGCTCAATGCGGCAGAATCAGCAATGAACAACAGTATATTGGCGTATACCCTGAAGGACTTAAATCTGTCAGTAATACAATGTGTGTTTCCATACGAATCCTCATGCTGACCTATTCCATTCCCAAAATGTCTCAAGTAAACTTATACATCTTAATGAACTCTATGGGTGGTCTACTCGCCAAGAGGTCGTTAGTTGTCAGAAGGACAAATCACTAAGCGAAGGATTGGACATATGAGTGTTCTGGAGAACCTGGTAAACAAATGGACTTTTTCGTTGGCAGAAAAGTCAGTACACTTCGAGAGAATATCACCATTGACATTTCTATTACAATTTTAGCCCTGCCCACAGAAAAGATAACGTGACTCGAAAAGTCTCGTGCCTCAACATTAGAATTTAACTGACTAATTAATGTGTTGTCAAATTTAAGGACGTATGACACTGATTACATTCTAATCTTTGCTACTACATTACACAGTGCGTCTCAGAACAAATCAGTACCTTTTACTTTTTATTTATTTATTTGCGAATTTTGTACGTACCCATCAATCTGATGCGTATTTTTTAAATATTATGCTCCCGCGTATTGTGATGTTACAGAAGTAAATTGGAACATGCTTAATTATTGGCCTTAATTTTTGGCCTTATAGAAGTACATTGAAGATAATATTATTGATGATAGCAACAAGAACAACAACAATAACAATAATAATAATAATAATAATAATAAAGCGATTTGCTATACTGATATAATACATTTTCTAGGAATTAACTCTGTACTGAAAGATAAGTTGTTTAATATTCTGAGAGTAATAAGTGAATGGAAACCGTTTATTTTAATTTTATTCCGAATAATTTTAGTTCAGTGTTCTTACAGTGATTTGGAGCTCAAGGTGAGATGAGACCCAAAGTTTTCAGAAAAAAAATTAATTTCCTTTTTTTCTGCTATAGAAATATTTGGAATTTCCTGGACGTTTTGGTGCATAATTAAAAAAACTTCCTTTTAAATGTATTTTTAATGTTTTTTTTTAAGTTTTTACTTGACACATCGTGATGCCAACGTTGATTTTGTCGTCCTCTCAGATTTTTATTCAAATATCAGAAAATGCATGCTGTAGAAGACTGTGGTTTCTCTTCTCTCTCTTTGGGAATGTTTGCTATGGGTTGGTTGCACTGATTATTTTATATTCTATGCCCATAGACTTGTATATCTCTGAAAACAAAGGAAATGTTTACATGTTTGGTAGTTTGCTGTGTTTATAGTGAAACTGTTCTGTGTTATTGCTCTTATTAAAATGACAAAACCAGAAGGTATCTTCAAGAGACGCCAAAACAAAGGAAATAGGTACTATAGAGCTTCACTAATTGTGGATAATAGAGAACTGACGCAAAATAATAGCTGTAAAGGCGCGAAGACTGTTGACACTCCTCCCAGTGCATCGAAAAGAAAATTGCAAGCTCAATGTGGAGGAGATGCATTACCAGTCCATGAATGCAGTGGTGTGAATGTAATTATAGATTTAAATGTTTTAACAACAGTGTTGAAAAAGACAAAGCATGCAAGTTATGTGGTGCAGATATAGTACTTTCAGAAGATGTGACTCCTAGGAATGGAACAGTGTATAAATTTAACGTTATACACAAAAAACGTGTTCTGTCAAATGATCAGACAATGAACTATATGAAGCCAATGTGAGGTTAGTATATGGGCTTAGATGTATTGGGAAAAGTAGTAGCAGTGGTAGACTACTTTGTGCTCTCCTGAATGTACAAAACCCTCCCACACAATATGGGAAGTACACAGAAATTATTGGCAACTGCATAGACTCTGTTGCAACTGAATCCATGGAAACTGAAGGTGTAGAAGCAATAAATGAGAATAGTGGTGTAACAGACATGTCTCTAACATTTGATGGGTCATGGCAAAAAAGGAGCCACACTTCCAAAAATGGATTTGTTACTGCAACAACTGCTGATAGTGGTAAGGCTCTAGACTTTGAAGTTTTTACCAAATATTGCCAGGGTTGCACCTTAGATGATGATAATGAGAAGAAGAAGAGTGTCCATAGGCCTTCGTGTACAAAGAACTATGAGGGATCAAGCGGTAGTATGGAGGTTGTAGCAGCTATGGCTATTATTCATCGATCACAATCAGAGCGATGTGTGCGATATATGAAATATCTGGGAGATGGAGACTGTAAATCCTTTAAGACTACTTTAAAAAGCAAACCCTATGATGAACCTATTTCAAAACTTCAATGTTTAGGCCATGTTAAGAAAAGGATGGGAGCCCGCCTTCAGCAGCTGAAAAAGAAACTTGGCGACACCAAATAGTCAGATGGTAAAAGTACAAAATATTGTGGAAGGCTTTCTGATAAAGTTATTGATGAATTTCAGGAATACTATGGCAAAGCCATAAGAGAAAACACATATGATTTGGAAAGCATGAAAATAACAGTGTGGGCCACATACTTTCACAGGCTATCCACAGACACAAACCCTGTATATAGCTTGTGCCCGCCTGTACCAGGTGCATGGTGCCCTTATAGAAAAGCAGAGGCAGCAGGAAAATTAGATGCATTCAAAAAAAAAAAAAACATTCAGTACGTGAAGCAGTTATGGCGGCCATTAAGCCAATATTCAGAGACTTAGCACATCCAGACTTGCTAAAGAAATGCCTCCATGGTAAGGCACAGACTGTTAATGAGGCATTCACAATATTGTGTGGACAAGGATTCCAAAAAATGTGTTTGTAGTATGAAACACCCCCTTAGGAAAATTAAGAATGACAGTGCTTGTAACCCTTTTACGTTATTTGATTTTCAAACAGCTGAGCAAAACTAAACTTACTCAGACTTTTCTCTCTTTACTGATTCTGATCAACACTAAACTGACACACAATATTTTTAGCGCAACGCAATCTGACTAATAATGCCTACAAAAGAATGGCGGTGACTAACAATAACGTATACCTTTCATGAATCACTTACGTCACAAGAATCTTCGTTACTCGAACTACTGCAATACAGCGAGCGCCAATACTGCCAGCTAAATAAAAGATTCTAACTACTGAAGGCACTAATTACTGATAGACATAGCAAATGAAAGATTTTGATAGGTAACAAACAATGTATTTACCTTACTAGTGTTCAAAAGTCAATATGTATAAATATATACATCAGTTCATGACAACTAGTCTTACAAATTTCCTTTACTGGCGGACACACGTCCAGATCGTCCGCTCTCAAAATTCTGCCATCTCTCTCCCCACATCCACCACTGCTGGCGGCTCACCTCCAACTGCGCAACGCTACGCGCTGTTCACATCCAACTGCCCCACACTACAATCATTGTTTAGAGAGTTATGTAACTGATGCTACATTGTATAAAACACAATAATTTGTTCAAATAAACAGGCATATTTATAGAAAATTGTATCTAAATTTGTACTATGTGAAATTTTTTTCACTCTAGATCAGTGAACTAAAAAATTCACATAATAAATTGGTAAAATGTTGGTGGTGATATCTTCAGCAGTTTTAGAAGTAATGGGTTAAAAGTTGAAAGAATTTAGCATTGACGACATAGGAGGTCTGATCTCACCTTATCACATTCGATCAATCATATTTCTGACACAGGCAGTTATTCTTAGTTTAGTTCTATGTTCGAGGTAAATGCTCTTACTTTCATTGCTTTAGTCATAAATATCACTACACTTGTCTTTTTTCTTTCATTTTGAGCAATAACTGTGAGTGCATTATATTAATACAATATTTAAGTTTTAAAATGATTCGGTACAGGACTCCCTTTACCTTTATGTTAATTCGAACATTATTCTAATTTCACTTTTACACAGTGATAATATTTAACTGGGATGTACTACTTTTAACGAAAGTGAGACACATTGCCTAAATGTAGAAAAACAAGCTACAGGTGAGCGCACATTTTTCATCTTCGTGCAGAGTTCGATAATTATTTGCCCATATGCTAATGTTTACTCCTGCCGAAAGTCGACAACGTTGTCAGAACTCAAACTAAGGCTACACGTCTGAGAATCTATGCCCACCTCTACCGACTAGTTCTTTTAATCCGGATCTTTTCCCAACTCGTTATCGGGTCGGGCTTCATCACATCTGCTGCAGTAAAACGTCCGTGGAGCACGCTAGGATGTGGCCACGGAAATATCGCCTGTGGTTGTCGGTAAAGAACAGCAAACACCAATCTTCGAAGGATCTTTGTTACGGCCAGCTGCACGCACTTCTTACGCGAGAGCTTTGTTTCGGTGCTTCCACTCTTCGTCTGTTTATTTCTTTGTGCCACTCTGATAACTGCAGTTCTAAGTTGTGGCTAGCCTCCCCACAAAGTTTATTCCTCGCTCCCTCCACCCCTGAAATTCTTCTCCAGCGGAAGTTCGGCTATCGCCCCATTCTCTTTCGCGAACAGTTTTTCTTTTCTTTTCACAACCGGGATCCCAACTTCTGGTAAGATGTATATATACACACAGTTCGTCGCTGTCTCGAAAGTACGAGTTAGGTGACAGAAGTTTCGGTCCTTCGGGACAAAGCGACCCGGACCTTCGGTTCTCTCCGCGCTTGCAGAACAATTGAATGTCGACGTCGACTGAAGTGCTTGCACAAGCGAAGTAGGTGCCAACAGCTGCACCATACGCCAATCCGTGGACACGGCTAACTTTTTAACAGGCGTAGGACGCCGAAAACAAGCATATATAGTTATTCCAATGTTCGTATTTTTAAGGAAAAAGAACTTCATGCCGGCCGGAGTGGCCGTGCAGTTCTAGGCGCTACAGTCTGGAACTGAGCGACCGCTACAGCCGCAGGTTCGAATCCTGCCTCGGGCGTGGATGTGTGTGATGTCCTTAGGTTAGTTAGGTTTAATTATTTATAAGTTCTAGGCGACTGATGACCTCAGAAGGTAAGTCGCATAGTGCTCAGCACCATTTGAACCAAGAACTTCATGGAATATTGGTGAAGTGTGTACTTGACAAGATACTGTCTGCTTGTCATCAGCACGCAGTTGCCACTGCTCAGAAAAGTTACATATTTTGTAGTAGGGGAGAACGTGCTAACTGGAGTATTGTGTAACTAGGAACACATGCTGTTTCCTGGTCGTCGGTTCAGTCTAGTTACTGATTTCAGAAACACATGAAGGAATGCGCACTATAAACTGGTGTAAGCAGTTTCCGGCGTTTTCTATCGTTTTTGATCTTGTGAGGCGTGAGGTTGTGTTTTGCGCAGAGTGGTACATCTTACCAGTTCTACATATTTTATTGTAGCATAATACATGTATTCAGATGGCGGCAGTACCGTGTACACAAGGTACAAGGAGCGGTGCAGTCACGTGATTCGTGTGAACAGATTTCCGACGCGATAATGGCCACGAGACGGGAATCAACGAATTTTGAACGCGGAATGATAGTCGCAGCTAGACGCATGGGGCATTACATTTAGAAAATCATTAGGGAATTCAGTATTTCGAGATCCAAAGCGTCAAGTGTGTGCCGAGAATACAAAGTTTTAGGCATTACCTCTCACCATCGAAAACGCAGTGATCGACCGCCTTCAATTAACGACCGAGAGCAGCGGTATTTGCATAGAGGTGTCAGTGCTAACAGACAAGCAATACTGCCTGAAATAAACACAGAAATCAACTTGGAAAATACGACGAACCTATCCTTTAGGACGGAGAGGCGAAACTAGGTGTTAATAGGCTATGGCAGCAGATGACCTACTCGAGTGCCTTTGCTATCAGCACATCGTTGGCAACACCTCTCTTTTATCTCATCACCATGTCGATTGGATCCTAGACGACTGAAAACCTGCGGCCTCGTCAGATGAGTCCCCATTTCAGTTGGTGAGAGCTGACCATTAGGTTCAAGTGTGGCACAGGCCCCCTGAAGCCATGAACCCAAGTTCTCAAAGAGACACTGTGCAAACTGGTGGAGGCTCGATAATAGTGTGGACTGTGTTTGCATGGAATGGAAGGGGCATCCCATGACTTTTGTCACCTCAATGTACGTTACAGTGATTTTGAAGATGTCGTTAATTCTTCGTTTACAGAGTTCCCTGGTAAGTAAAACTCTGCAAATTTTTTAAAATTAGCTAAACAACGTGTGAACAACAAGTCATTGTTTGTTGGTTGTCCAGTATCTTGTACCTTTAAATGGAAGAGAGAAATTTACCGTGGGGCAAATGATATCTGCTAATAAACTGACTTCTTTAACGCCTTAGTACTGCCCTCTGTCTTGGAAATGGAGATACTGTGTTAGTAACCAACAGCTTCCATTTAAAAATTTTCCTAACTTGTGGCTTTCTTTCATAATATTTCTACTTCATTTGATTTGAGTTACTAACTACTGCCGCGCGGAGTAGCCGAGCGGTTAGAGAAGCCATGTCAGGAAGAGCGCGGCCCCTCCCGCCGGAGGTTCGAGTCCTCCCTCGGGCATGGGTGTATGTGTTGGCCTTAGCGTAAGTTAGTTTAAGTAGTGTGTAAGTCTGGGGACCGATGAAAATGGAAATGAGCGTTTGGCGTCAATGGCCGAGAGGCCCCTTCCGGTGCAGGTCCGGCCGCCTTGGTGCCGGTCTTATTACATTCGACGCCACATTGGGCGACCTGCGCGCCGAATGGGGATGAAATGATGATGAAGACAGCAAAACACCCAGTCCCTGAGCGGAGAATATCCCCGACACAACAGGGCCCGTAGGACGGCAATCCGTCACGCTGGCCATTCAGCTGTCGGGGCGGACTAGGGACTGGTGACCTCAGCAGTTTGGTGCCTTAGGAACTGACACACATTTGATCATTTCACTAACTATTGCTGTGTAATGGGGTAATAATGTATCACGTAAAAATAAATTCCGTCTGCCGTCATGGTGAGTTCATTGGTAGCGACCGACCACAGTGCCATCCTCCGCCAGTGGCGTCATTGGTTAGGTATGCAGGAGGGTGGGATCAGAATACCGATGTCAGTTTTCGTAATCTGGAACGGCAACTGATCGGGCAATAGTTCTCCACTTCGCCTCAGAAGGATGAGCACACCTCGTTCCAGTCCTCAAAACAAGGAAAAATTTCTGACAGTACCGGGATTCGAACGTGGGTCGCCCGTACGGCAGACTCTCGAGCTGACCGCTGAGTTACGGACGTGAATAACGACCTAACATAGGCCATTTCATACAGCATTAGCAAATTTTCTCTACTGAAATAGTTTAAAATTTAAATGTTTTCCTTGGAACAGATTTTCACATTTGGAAAAAACCTTACTTTGCCAGAGTAATTTTTATAATTTCAGTAAAAGACTACAGCCTACATAAAGTGAATGCAGTCGTCTGAAAAACGATTAAGAAGAGATTGACTAGTTGAGAAAGCCTGACAAGTGTTTCAAGATACAACACTGTTCCCTATTTTTGTTTAGCTTTAGATCGTTGCTATTTCTACACTCATAAAAGAGATATGTCATGTTATAGCACAACATGACTCATGAAAGGTAGATACAAAGGCAAGACCCAATTCGGTAGTAGAAGTTATACAGTAGTGTAGGAATCACCCATTCCTGGGCTGGAACCTCTTACTGTTCTGTGAGTATCTGTGGCAAGAAGACCTGTGAGGCGTCGTTTGCCGCTAATAGAACAAGGTTAGTTACCACTAAAGTTGTTGTTCTATATACATTTCCTACCTGTGGCCTCAGCGACGGCCGTTTGCTACGTAGGGATCAGTGGCAGACTGAAGGGTGCCTCTGGACGCTGCGTCAGCCGAAGTTTAGGCCTGTGGTTCCTCGTCTGGCATTTTGACCGCATGCTCATCCATAGGCGCTAGTCACGTATCAGAAGAACTGCATACGTGTGATCATGCTGCATGTGTGACTGATTTACGCGTTGTGCTTAGAGTAATCTGTCCGTCTCTGATGGTTGCCCATGTTGTGCCATCAGATGTACTACGATTTTGGGTGCCACTAACTTTGATGCGTGGTGTGTACGCTGATACTGGCGTGTTGGTTAGATGGGCCTCTGATCCATACGATGCCGCAGTATCATTGCAGTTTGGGAGGCATGTTGGTGGGTTCATCGACTACCCATCAGTGGTATCTTCTGTCCTGGACTCCGGCCTCAGTTATCTATTATTTCAGAACTGCTGTCATTTTATCTGTCCTTGAGAGATTGACTGTCCGAGTGTCACAATTCTGGAATAATCTTAAACAAGAGCTTACATTACAATAATCAAAGAACTGAGTGCCAATGACATGGATACCTTCGATCCTATTGACCGATTGCCGCTAAACTTCTTAGATAGGATATTTGTATTGAACAGAGGACAAGTTTTGCAGTGGGACGTCATTCTTAGTAACCGAATCAGTCCTGTTTATTACAAATGGTCAGTTGTCTCAAGCCAGCTTAATGGGTTTCTTTCAATACTACAACTGCTCTGGCAGGTTCCCGATAGCTGTTGTTACGTCGTATCTAGAGCATGTAGCTTAATATTATGAGGATAAAGGCAGTAATATAGTGTGAAGTTATCTTATACGTCACTGCTGAGCTTACTCGCACTCTCATACAGATGTGTTAAATGACGCATTCTTGGTGAAAAATTAATCACGCCGATATATTTACACTTTGCAGCTCGCTTGTGTTGGCACATCCCTTCACTGAAGCAATGCTGAGCTGTTCGCACTTAGAAAACTTTTACTCTCCCATTCCTTTACTACGAAGTTGGTTTGAAAAGTTCTCGGAACGGAGTAAAAAAAAAGTACTTACATCACTGAAACATTTTTTATTTTCCAATGTAATCTCCCTGTAGATTAATGCACTTGGTCCAACAACGTTCCAGTGCCTTGATCCCATCTCGAAAATGAGTTTCCTCCAGGCCTGCAAAATACGAAGGCTGTCCAGAAAGTAAGTTACGATCGGCCGCGAAATGGAAACCACTGGGAAAGTCCGGTAAAGCTTCGCACAGATGTGTTGGTCAGTGTCTCTAGTATGCCCGTCAATCGTGTCGCGACGCTCTTTTCAGTTTTGAGTGAACAGTGAGCACGTAAAGATGCGAAGGGAATAGCTTCTCCCGCCAAACATGAGGGTCCGGTTAGAGATTTCGCCTGTGTCATGCAGCCCACATAACACAACTGTCGAGCAGTTCCTTCTTCATGCCAATTCTCGGCCGCACACTGCAGGGGCAATGAAGACGCTCCCGCAGCGTTTCCGATGAGAAGTGTTTGATCACCTACAAGACAGTCCGTAATTGGCTCTACCTGAGTCTCATTTCTGCTCACAAAACCCGCTGGCCATGAAGACAAAATTTTTCGACAGACAACGAGCTGCAGACCTGGCCGAAAGCACAGGCGGCTGCTTTCTATGACGCGGAAATTTGGAAAGTTGATACAACACTACGACAAAACTCGAAGTTGGAGCAGCGACTATGTAGAGAAGTAGGTGGAAGGTGTACCTAACTGTTGCAAATAAAATGTTTCTGGTTTTCACTGTGGTTTCCGTTTCGCGACCGATCGTAACTTACTTTCTGGACAGCCCCCGTAGTTATCAACCCCGGCTATCAGTTCTTCGTTTGAAGTGAATCTTCGTCCACCAAGAAAAATTTCCAGTTTTGGGAAGAGATGGAAGTCTGACGGAGCCACATCAGGTGAATAAGGTGGGTGTGGCAACAATTCATATCTTAGTTCATGTAATTTTGTCACAGCGACGGCACATGCGTTTTTGATCCAGCAGCAAGAGTTGCCGTACCCATCTTGCTGATAGTTTTTTTGTTTCTAATTCTTTAGTTAAAATGTGATATACCCTTTCAGATGGCATATGGAAAGGGTGAGCAGTTTCAATTAATTTCAATTGGCGATCCTCCATGACCATTTTGTGCACTTCTGCAATGGTTTCTGGAGTAGTGACACATCTTGGCCGACCGCTGGGCGGATTATCATCTAAGCTCTCCCGACCAAATTTACATTCCTTTGTCCACTTCGAAACAGCTGCAAATGAAGGAGTTCCCAACTGGAAATCATCATGAATGTTCCTTGCTTTCATACCTTTCTTTACGAAGTATTAATCCCTGTTCGAGTCTCAATTTTTTCCATCTCCGCAAATCACTATTCAGGAACAACAACAGAGTCACGTCACCGCCACAGGTCTCACCCAAGGGCACCGACGTGGCACGTGTTTACAGGCAACAGCCCAATGAATATCACGTGAACAACTCGTTGCACGAGCGCTGACCTCACGTGGTGATTTCGAGAACTTTTCAATCCACCCTCATATCTTGGCGTGTGTTCTCCTTTTCAGTAAAATTCGTCACTTATTTTACTTTTTCCGTGTCTACTAATTTAATATCCTACATATTTATAGTTTCTACAGTTCTGAGTTTCAGATTTTTCGAATCAACAATAAAGATCTTAACCTAGTGTAACATTGTTTTCCTAGTCTGATTAGTTATATATTTTTCCACAATTTCGTACTTGGTAATGCGAAGCCATTCTATTGGAATTTCATGAACGGTCCCTTCGTTCAAGTGAGTGATTTTGTTTACCAGAGAAAAGTAAACCGCACAAATGAATGATAGTATCAGGACAATGCTTGTAGCTGAAACATTGCTTGTAATGATACTATGTCTACATTTTTCTTGACAGTTCTGTGCATGCTCTAGCATTTTTTCGAAATAATTAATTCATCATTTGTTTGTTCGAAGTGGGTCCCAAGGTGCCATTCAGAAGTGTAAGCTTTTGCATGGGTACTACACTTAGAGGTTTCGCTTGCCTATAAAACATTGGTCAAGTGTCTGTAATTGTAGTGGTTCCTGTAATTGAAGCAGGAATGTGAAACTCCGTTCCAGCTATGTCACATCAATTCCATTAATTAATAATCCACATCAATCTAATTTCTTTATATCTGTAAATGTTCTATTATCATAGCAGTTAATTACTACCATTTTTGGTGAGAACATGGAATAAATCCAGTGACTGCTAGTCTGCTCAAAGTGTGGTTGTGACATTAATATTACCTTCTTGCAATGTTGTGCTTCCATTTTCCCTACAGCTTGTCAGTTCGTACTACTTGAGCTGGAAAAATGATGATAATCTCCTTTATACACTTGTCGAGATCGCCATCTCCTTCTTCAGAAAGTAAACTACTTCGTGAGTTTGAACCCAAACCCATTTAATAATAGTTTCCATTTGTCTTGATTTAGATTAATCATATAACACTGGCGCTGAGCATTTAAAACTGATACTGGAAATTGTGTATCAATGTATATCCTAGCCTGAAGTGTTTAGAGCTTAACCATGGAAATGTCGTAGGGAAATGCAATATTACTTTTTTTGGAAGTACGTTATGTTATAATCGTGTTGGAAATTCTTTTTCCGATTTCTGTAATCCTGATACAAATTGCTGTGGAGTTAAGTGTCGTTCTTAGCCGCCTGTGCGAACTGCTTCCTGCATCTTCTCAGCTTCTATTCTGTCATTCCCCAAGAGTTTGTGACATTTGCACGGTCTGACACTTGTACAGAGAGAGATTGTGTTGACATTTGCACGGAGCTCGGGACTCTGTAAGTGGTAGACAGGGTGTTCCAGAAGTAGGAGACATCGGTCTGTCCGCTGATACCTGCGACGTATTGTGGAGAAGGCCAAAGCCCAATTCCTGCACAAAGTTCCCCGTCCCCGCTCCAGCTCGTATTGCGCATGGCTTTCTCCCAGAGTTCAGTATTGCAGTTGACCTCTGACTGGCAAGTAGTATTGCCTGTCTTAATGCTGAGATATTGAGTTCACTGAGACCACCAAGGAAAAGCCTTTACTGATTTACAGCAGGCATCAGTATATAGCGGTCTACTATACAAATAAACAAGAAGAAACTTAATGGCGTTGTGTAAACTTTAAAAAGAATAAATGCAAAGGAAAACTATCCAAAACAAAGAACACAGTTTTAGGATAGCCACGCTTGTATTCCAAATCAAGTACAAATGGAAGTGCGAAAATATTTTGTCAGTGCAAAGAAGTGGGTAAAAGAAACAGACGCTACAGTTTCTTCGGTTTACGTCGAAGAGGTAGGGCAGCTCTTCAGTCAAGGCTACGGGTTAGTAAATTCGTTAACACCACACAGAAGTACGAAATAATAGTTACATTCCATTAGGCGAAAATATATGGGAACTACACAAGATCTCACCGATTGTGGGGGAAAATCCTTCGAAGAAAATAAATGAATGATGGTAGCAATTTTTTACTTGCAAATGATAACAAGCGATCGAATGATCGAAATCTGGTGTTTTCCAGCGAAAAGGGAAAAGCGTATTTATCAAACTGCGAATAATCTTTCAGGACGGAGCATTCAAGAGTTCGAACGAGCAGTTTAGACAATTATTTATACTCCTCGGCGGTCTCAGTAGTTCTTGGAAGGAAGCGAATACCATTCCAGTGGTTTACGCTTTGCTGCCAAATAAAAAGCGAGAAACATATGAACATTTTTAATACAATTAAAACTGATGATGGACTTTGAAACTGCTATGCCCAAGCAGCTATCAGTTTCTTTCCTGGAATAAACATTGCTTGTTGCAGTTACCATTTTATTCAATGTATGTGGAAACAAGATTAGTGTTGCGACCTTTTGAAGCCTATATGGAAAACAGGTAAATACGCTGTGTTCTGCTCTAGCACATCTTCACTGGAAATTTGGACGCTGGATGACTGTGTATTTAGAAGAGCACGACTGGAAACCAAAAGCTACATCAATTTTATGACCTTTTTTGGACCAGTGGCTCAATAACGAACATATGCAAGAGAAAGGCATTAAAATTTGTGCTACAGCCGGGATTCGAACCCGGGTCTTCTTGCTTACTAGGCAAAAATGTTAACCATTACACTACCGCAGCACTATGATCAACACTGCTGCACAAACTACGAGAGTCGAGTGCCCTACGCAACACAAACTTCGATTCATGTTTTCAGTTTATTTTGCCTTACACTGTCACATAGTACAGGGCTTTACCATTACGTGCAACGCTGTGGTGTTATTCCAATGCCGGAGAGCCCTGGCAATAGTTGAACACTCGTAAGAAATACCATGTTCCTTACTTAACTGCCCCCTTTTCCTCGCAACATCAAAATGCTCTAAGAGACATTGAATTTCATTGTCAGTTCTCACTAATACAACAGTCTTAAAAATAAATTTGTCACGAAACGCTTTAATGTAACACCCTGAAGCGATACATGGTTGCTTACTGATGAGCGTGAACCAGCTCACACGAGCCGCTGTTCTGAACTGCTAGACTTCTTAGTGAGCCAGTTAGCCCGGAATGAGCACCACGCTCTGTGCAAGTGTCACTCCGTGCCAATGTCACTCCATGCAAGTGTTCCAGACCCACCTCCCATTCTGTTAGGTATTTCTGGCAGCAATCTGACGAATACTTATCTCTCACCTGGTGTACGGCTAACACTAATCTCTCACCCAGTGTACTCATATGATTCTGTACCTCTTACAGATCTTTGTTTAGTGCATCCATAGTGTCTTTTGTTGTTTTTGAGTTGTTATTTTAGGTATTGTTTTACTAATATTCAATATTCCTTGTTCCACATTCGCAGTCTCTATGGTATGCCAATTTATACTTGTTTCTGTCCTCATGTCTAATTCCAGCACCTTCCATATTGTGTTATTCAGCTCGTGATGTCATCACTATCTGCCATTCCAAATACTTTTTTCAGCATATTCCCATCAGAATCTAACCTACCTCCATTATTAGCACTAGTGACTCCGTAGTTACACCTGAGTGTAACTCAGCCATTAGTGTGATGTAGGATAAGTGCAATTCCTAATGTTCATTCCTTATGCAAGCTAGAATTTCCAATCCACCAGCAGATAAGTCCATTAACATGCTAAAGGTTAGTTTTAGTGACCAGTTGTGGTTTGTGAGAAGCAGGCCTGGTTACTGTGAGAATCAGATTCCGGTTCGAAAGGTTGGTTCTTAAACATATTTGCCTTATATATGTGTAAGAACACTATACTCAACATAATTCGTTTGAACATCATGGTCAAAGTAACTATCAAAAATTCCCTCCCTCATCGCGACCAAGGTGTATTACAAAAGAAAAGCCACGCACATAACTGCAAACTAAGCAAAATAATGTTATCTTAGTTAATCTAACACCTGTTAAAAGCATATAACGCAATACTCTATTATTTATCCCTAGACCTTTGTTCACATGGTGCATTATGTATTCGTTTTGTTCCCTGTGGTAGCTTCTCTTTTTTCAGTATAGGTGAATGTGCTTACGGCAAATCATTAACAATACCCTTAAAAAGCTTTATCCAACTAACAACGGCTACCGACATTTTGATTGGTAAATTTAACTTGACATTTACCGGTGTCATCCTATCCACTACCCAATATGGTCCGTGAACCTTTGTCAATAATTTCTCAGTTCTATTTTTTGAGGTAAAAAGGTTTGCTAGTAACACCCATTGTCCTACTCTGCACTGAGGTAACTTACTCATACCATGGGTTCTTGACGCTCCAAAACTTTCATATCAGCATGTTTTACATATTGCAGTATTTTTTTCAATGTTTTTGTGGATTGTTTTATTTGTTCGCATTGAGTTCCCACCTATGGCTGGATTACATCGAAACATGATGGCATTTTTCTTCCATAAGCCATCTCAAGTTTTGACAAACCCATTCTTGTGTGGGTTTTAGAGCTCTACACGCTTACCATATAACTTAAGTACATATCCATGTCAAAGTGTTGACTGTAATGATTTCACATTTTTGCTATTGTACAGTTGACTGGCTCAGTCCAGTGGATGAAATGGACTGGCAAGCAACTTTTTCACTATTATCTGGTGACATACTGCCTCATCAGATGAGACATAAAAGTAGTTCCTTGATCCGTGACTACGGTTCAGGGACTCGAAATTTAAGTACGCAGTTGTTAACCATGGCCTGAGTTACAGTACTCGCAGTTTGATCGGGTATTGCTAACATTACTATGCATCCAGGAAAAGGCTAAATCTTAGTTAGTACGTGTTTATTCCCTGCCGAACTTTTAATAAATGGCTCTAACATGTCTATTTCTACTTTACAAAATGGTTTCTCTGTACATGGGATTCGATTTCTGACATACTGTTCCACATCACCACGTCGTGTTGTCTTTCAAAATCTCTCTGCAGTTCGTCTGTCTGTTGCTCCTTTACAAACAGCACATAGTTATGTGCCAGTTGTAACACTTATTTACGGAGTGCTACAGGGACGACGATGTGTGGTCCGCATATTCTTCACCTGGGCAGTAAACCTTCGTGCATTGGGAACTGTGACTGCATGCTGTACAACTGGCATTCCTTGCCAGCTGCTAATGCCTTCTTCCAGTCTGGTCCAGTGCCATCCGTGTCATTAAACTCGATTATCTAGTTATTGCACCTTAACACCTTGTGAAATATTGTTCCAGTACTGTCACAATGTGCCAGATACTTATAACACAGTGTTATATCTGCTAAGTGTATCCACAGTTGTGTGCTTAACACCAGACATGTGAACTACTTTGTTCTGAAAATCACATAACCTCAGTACTCATCTTAAGTGTCGACTTATAGGGTCTTTCAGTCCCATCAATCATTTCAAGGATGCATGATCCACAACATCCTATTGGATGCACCTTCAACTTCCCGTTTTGGTTAAATATTGCGGTTAAGGCAGTATTGCTTGCATCGCATTACAATACAAATTCTTTCATAAAATCAGATAAAACCAACACAGGATCTCATGTCAATACCTCCTTTAAATTTTGAATCCTGTTTAACGTGGTAGTGTATGGTAAAATGTAACATCTATCTTTTGTTATCTACCCAGTGGTTGTGCAATCTCTGCAAGCCGTCAGACGGTAACATTTGGCCAACTAAACGAATGTTTGTAACTGCTTTAGTATTTGCAGAATTGCAAAGCCAGTGAGGCGATGATCTGTCTTCAATCTATCGTGGCTGATAATATGCCCAAGGTAATTAACCTGCCAACGTTTGAAAGATTTATGGAAAAAGTTCAAGGCAATCGTAAAATGCGTTTTAGACAGGTACGTGCCGAGTAAAACTGTGAGGCACGGGAAAAACCCACCGTGGTACAACAACAAAGTTAGGAAACTACTGCGAAAGCAAAGAGAGCTTCACTCCAAGTTTAAACGCAGCCAAAACCTCTCAGACAAACAGAAGCTAAACGATGTCAAAGTTAGCGTAAGGAGGGCTATGCGTGAAGCGTTCAGTGAATTCGAAAGTAAAATTCTATGTACCGACTTGACAGAAAATCCTAGGAAGTTCTGGTCTTACGTTAAATCAGTAAGTGCCTCGAAACAGCATATCCAGACACTCCGGGATGATGATGGCATTGAAACAGAGGATGACACGCGTAAAGCTGAAATACCAAACACCTTTTTCCAAAGCTGTTTCACAGAGGAAGACCGCACTGCAGTTCCTTCTCTAAATCCTCGCACAAACGAAAATTTGGCTGACATCGAAATAAGTGTCCAAGGAATAGAAAAGCAACTAGAATCACTCAATAGAGGAAAGTTATCACACAAGGACATATGGATCGCTAAACACGGCCCTTCTCGTGCCTTTCTTCTGGTGCATGATTTCTAGTCTGTATCTGATAGTGCCTCTACTAGTGCAAATCTACTGTTTGGCCAAGGCTGCCAGGCGCGGCGCTTATATTCTCTTTGGATAGAGGCCGCTCCTGTGTTGGTGCTGTCCTAACCAGCGCACTACTGGCTGACGTCGTCTCACAGCCTTTTCTGTGGTTATGTTCTCGATCTTCGTGTCGGCTCTTGTCGTTACGCTGAAACATACATGACTATCTGGCAAGTGTTACGTAATGACCAGCTGATCCATACATTTACAGCGTTTGCACTCACCTGGTTTTCCTGCACAGGTACTCTTCTGCGAATAGTTTATTCAACAAAGTGTCAAACCTTATTTTTGTGCTGCAACGGTGCGGTTCGGATATGGAGTGGTTTCAACGAGATCAGGGTTAAATTTTCACAATCGGCCTGTATGGGCAGACGCCAATGCTCACGCCAGTGTTGCAGCAAGTCATCTACAAAGATTTTCTGTCACGATTTGGGCCAGCATTGTTGGTGACTATTTTGTAGGGCCTCATTTTATTCCACTGAGGCTCAAAAAACAAATTTAGCAGAGTTCCTTAAAGAATTTTCTACCTGTTTTGTTAGTAGATGAGCCTTCAGCTGTGCAACAAAACATGTACTTCATGCACGATGGAGCACCGCCTCATTTTAGTTTTAATGTCCGTTGGCTTCTAAATGCCATATTTTGTGACATATGGATAGGTTGAGATGAAACAGTTGCCTGCCTGGACTTTCATTTATGAGGGCATTTGGAAGCTCTTGTGTATGGAAATCCAGAACAACATGTTCGCAGTCTCTGTGCCTCTATTATGGAAGGCTGGGAAAGCATATGAACACTCCGGGGATACATCAGCACATCCGAGATTTACTATGATGGCAAGTTGATGCCTGTATCAATGCCCTTGGCGGGCATATTGAACATCACCTGTTATAAAGAACTGCGTGTGGTATGTTGGTGCCTTCTGTACGTATTTCCCGTGATTAACGAATTGGAGAAAATGAGTTGTAACATGGAAACAAAGCGTTTCCACAACCGTTGTCATATTATATAGTTTCTTCGTATATGTATGATGTACGTGTCCTGGTATTTGTTTCTCACATTTTTTTTACACTTTGTGAAACGACTTTCAGTGTATGAACGTCTATTTACAACACTAAGAGGCCGGCCGCAGTGGCCGAGAGGTTCTAGGCGCTTCAGTCTGGAGCCGCGCGATCGCTACGGTCGCAGGTTCGAATCCTGCCTCGGGCATGGACGTGTGTGATCTCCTTAGGTTAGTTAAGTTAAAGTAGTTCTACGTTTTAGGGGTTTGATGACCTCGAACGTTAAGTCCCATAGCGCTCAGAACCATTTGAACAATACTAAGACATGTTCACGCAATACCGTACCCAGTGAATGATTTGGGACAATAACTCACTCTTCCAGTTTACAAGTGCATCTACATACATATGGGTCTAGCAAGCGTATGGTATGTGACGGAGGGTATCATGTAACACTATTAGTCATTTACTTTCAGTTTACACTCGAAAACGGAGAGAAGAACGACTGCCTTATGAGCCCTATTTTATGTTCGTCATCCTTACACGATACGTACGTTGGCGACAGTAGAATCGTTCTGCAGTTAGATGAAAAAGCCTGTTCTCTACACATTCTCAGCAGTGTTTCGTGAAAAGAAAGTCGTATTCCCTCCAAGGCTTCCCATTTGAGTTCACAAACTATCGATAACAGTGGTGTGTTGATCTAAAATACCGATAACAAACCTAGCAGCACACTTTTGAATTTTTTCGATGTCTTTCTTTAAACCAACCTTGTGGGAGTCCCAACCTATCGAGCAGTACTCACGAATGGGTCGCTCAAGTGGTCTGCACACTGTCTCCTATACTATCGTAAAACTCTCTCAATAAACCGAATTCGACCATTCACCTTCCCTTATGCCACCCTTACGTCGTCGTTTCCTTTCATAACGATTTACTGTATTCGAACGTTACACCATTTTTTATCTTAGTCTCCTGCATTAAATTAGAATTTTAGACTTTAAGAGCAAGCTGCGATTCTTTTCCCGATAAGGCAAACACGTGTCCATATATTTCTGTTTAGCGTCAAGAATGTCATCCAATTAAACTCAGTATCTGCCAAACAAAGTTTTTTCGACCTCTTAGATGGAAATTTTAAGAAAATCCGTTTCCCATGCAAACAATTCCACAGGTGTCTCGTGAAGTCCTCCACATTCATAAAATTTTTCTTATATCTTTCCTATTTAGCCACTAACTTTTGGAAATTCTCCTTTCATTCTTGCTATCATTTTATTCGGAACAATAGTATTTTCATTACGTCTGCTTTTATTTTGCAATTTTGATCAGTTCCTAACAGGACTTCCACTTATATTCCTTGAAATAACAGGAGACTTACCTTTTATGTACCATATTGTTTTGTGGCTCTGTAAACAGACATGTTGTGTTGCTTAAGTTACGTAATATTTTTTGTAATAATTCGTGGAAATATTCTCCTCCTTTGTTATTACTATTCCTTTTCTAATCATTGACCATTATTTTGTAGTAAACTCTGCAAAACAGAAAATAGTACGGTGTACTATAATAAGCACTTCCTCCAGATCATCACTTAGTAGACACTTATTAACAGTTCTCGAAGGTCCACATTTACCAGCCTTTCCACTGTCCTTCAATTAATTTGCCTGTGATTTGAAACTATTATTTATTAAACTTATAAATCGGTAATACTCAAAAATGTCAACATTTGATCTTGTTGGAATAAAAATAAATCACATGTTTCTTGAGGTCTGAGGGCTTTCGAAGCTCTCATACATTGCAGACCACCTGCCTGTCTCTGTTACCTCTCTCAATAATTATGAGCGTATGTCGTTTAGTGATGGTGACTTGTTACGACTTAGGTTTTTCAGTTCCATATATTCCTTCCAAAATATAACATTTTCACTTACGGATAATACTGGACTGACGTACGAACTTTTGATATTCATACGACTGCTTAGCTTTTCTCCAAATATTTGTTTCATTTTCGTATGACGCATCTTTTATCCTGATGGACATGCATACTTCCACATATTTGCATTTCTCCATTTGGAATTTCTGTTTGGCTGTTTATGCTTTATTCTCACTCATTTTTCGGAGATCTATATTTACTGAATTCTTTGCTGCAGTTCTATATTTACGTCTTTCATTCTTTCAGTTCAGCACATCATACCTTCTCCCAGGACAACTACTGGGTGCTGTCATCTTGGGATCCTCTATTGCCTTCACCATCTCATCTCTCACAACTAGCTGCTCCCGTTTTATTGTATTCCTTTCTCCGGTTTCGGGCAGTGATTCCCTGGAGGTTTCTTTGAAGCTCTTGGCGACCTCTGGCTGTTTCAACGTAACCAAGATCCCTCTGCATTCCCACCTTTCTGTAATTTCTTTAGTCCAATCTGCAGTTCATAAACAATAAAATATGGCAAGAATCTGTCTCTGCTCACACATGTGTTTTGCAGTCTAAAATTTTGTTTCTAAACCTCTGTCCTACAGTTATACATCTATCTTGTACTTTTTTGGTTTTAAAAGTCTTTCAACTGTACAACACATTTCATGATCTTAAACGAAGCGTTTGCAAAAGTTACTTTGTGATTTCTGGAAAATTCTACCTGGCCATTTCCACTTGCATTCTTTTCTCTGTGCCCATTTGTCCCATTATTTTTACTTCCCTTCTTCTCCTTACTGTTATGCACAAAGACAGTGTGGGAATGGGAGAGCAAAATGTGTTCTAAATCCTCAAAGACAAGCATTGTTCAGCTTAGGGGTGTGTCAACACAAGCCAGCCGCAAGATGTAAACGTTTTAGCATGGTTAGTCAGTTACCAAGAGTGTGACATCGGCCCTATGGTGTGAGAGTGCGAGTGAGCCCAGCAGAAAACTAAAACAAGCTCACACCATACTGCTGTCGTTACTCTCGTAACATAAAGTTCACTACATAGGACGCCACTACGCATGTCAGGGACCTGCCATGGCAGTTGGAGTACCGAAACAAACCCTTGAAGAAAATTTAGAGGGGCCCTCGCAATAAACTGGATTGATTTGGTCATCACGAATGATATCCTACGGTAAAGCCACTTCTAAGTTCAATACAAATACCCCAATAAGCTAGTTTAGGGGCAGTCAATCAGGAGATTCAGTGACACCCATGTCATTAATCTCGAATATCTAATTATTGCACCTTAACATCTTGTGTAAGATTGTCCCAGTATTGTCATAATGTGCCTGTCACACTGTCACTACTTGTCATAATGACAACAGGTCCAAAACCAGAGATAGCTGCCGCCACAATCCAGGAGTAGAGATGCCAGTGACAAATAGTCCATGGGTAGTCCATGGCTAAAGATCGGGTCCTTAGCTCCTCTGACATTATGGAATCATACAGAACACACAAACTACGTAGCTGCCAGGCCAGGATCAGCGTACATCACGACATCAGATTTCACAGCACATGAACTGTCGTCTACGTAGTGGGACAACACTGGCGGTGACCACATAGGGACAGATCACCCTCAGAGTTACACCTCGTTTGCAGTGGTACTGCTGCACAGGAAGCGCCTATGCATCGGCATGTAGGTAACCCGCCAGATCAAGAGTCACAGGTCAACACTTCTACTGATGCACCGACCTCCAGCAGCCTCGTCTCGCACTTAGCGTTGACAAATGTCTACATCTACATCTACATTTATACTACGCAAACCACCCAACGGTGTGTGGCGGAAGGCACTTTACGTGCCACTGTCATTACCTCCCTTTCCTGTTCCAGTCGCATATGGTTCGCGGGAAGAACGACTGTCTGAAAGCCTCCGTGCGCGCTCCAATCTCTCTAACTTTCCATTCGTGATCTCCTCGGGAGCTATAAGTAAGGGGAAGCAATATATTCGATACCTCATCCAGAAACGCACCCTCTCGAAACCTCGCGAGCAAGCTACACTGCGATGCAGAGTGCCTCTCTTACAGAGTCTGCCACTTGAGTTTATTAAACAACTCCGTAACGCTATCACAGTTACCAAATAACCCTGTGACGAAACGCGCCGCTCTT
This sequence comes from Schistocerca piceifrons, assembly GCF_021461385.2. Classification (NCBI taxonomy): domain Eukaryota; kingdom Metazoa; phylum Arthropoda; class Insecta; order Orthoptera; family Acrididae; genus Schistocerca; species Schistocerca piceifrons. The sequence continues at coordinate 782,817,287 of NC_060140.1, read as the reverse complement.
CTTTGGATCTTCTCTATCTCCTCTGTCAAACCGATCTGGTACGGATCCCACAGTGATGAGCAATACTCAAGTATAGGTCGAACGAGTGTTTTGTAAGCCACCTCCTTTGTTGATGGACTACATTTTCTAAGCACTCTCCCAATGAATCTCAACCTGGTACCCGCCTTACCAACAATTAATTTTATATGATCAATCCACTTCAAATCGTTCCGCACGCATACTCCCAGATATTTTACAGAAGTAACTGCTACCAATTTTTGTTCCGATATCATATAATCATACAATAAAGGATACTTCCTTCTATGTATTAGCAATACATTAAATTTGTCTATGTTAAGGGACAGTTGCCACTCCCTGCACCAAGTGCCTATCCGCTGCAGATCTTCCTGCATTTCGCTACAATTTTCTAATGCTGCAACTTCTCTGTATACTACAGCATCATCCGCGAAAAGCCGCATGGAACTTCCGACATTATCTACTAGGTCATTTATATATGTTGTGAAAAGCAATGGTCCCATAACACTCCCCTGTGGCACGCCAGAGGTTACTTTAACGTCTGTAGACGTCTCTCCATTGATAACAACATGCTGTGTTCTGTTTGCTAAAAACTCTTCAATCCAGCCACACAGCTGGTCTGATATTCCGTAGGCTCTTTGTTTATCAGGCGACAGTGCGGAACTGTATCGAACGCCTTCCGGAAGTCAAGAAAAATAGCATCTACCTGGGAGCCTGTATCTAATATTTTCTGGGTCTCATGAACAAATAAAGCGATTTGGGGCTCACACGATCGCTGTTTCCGGAATCCATGTTGATTCCTAGATAGTAGATTCTGGGTTTCCAAAAACGACATGATACTCGAGCAAAAAACATGTTCTAAAATTCTACAACAGATCGACGTCAGAGATATAGGTCTATAGTTTTCCGCATCTGCTCGACGACCTTTATTGAAGACTGGGACTACCTGTGCTCTTTTCCAATCATTTGGAACCCTTCGTTCCTCTAGAGACTTGCGGTACACCGCCTTATTTCTGTCTTGTCTTTATTTTGTAGGGGCTTTTACTTGCTTTAACAGTCTCTTTTGCTAATTAGTGTTTTCAGGTGGGCGTTGCAGAAGATTTCTTTGCTTTTGTACTTATTTCGCTTCTTTGCCTCATCTGTTTCTTGCATTTGTCTCTTCCAAAATGCCCAACCCGCTAACCCGCCCCCCTGTTCAGGTGCCACAGCCGCAAGCGTTAGATGCCACACAGCTAATGCAGATGTTTGAGTTCGAGACACAGCAGATATCCACTCTGCCCAACACAGTGCAGCAGCTACTGGCCAGCACTGCACGCCAGATGGAACAAGTACCATGGAACAAGTACCGCCTACAGCAACACCTGCTGCTGTATCGCCTTTTCGACAGTTTCGTGAACAAGAAGAGGAATGGCTTGAGTGGTTGCACCAATTCGAGGCTCAATTAGTAGCTCACAATGTAACAGGTACTGCGAAACTTCCATATGTATTATCAATGCTAGGAAGTGCAGTGTTCTGTTTGACTCAAAAGTTATTTTCTAGCGCCACTCCAAGTGAACTTACTTCTGAACAGGTGGTACAGTCGCTAACTAACTATTATGACCAACAAGAGAATGTGGTAGCAGCTAGGTATCAATTACTTAATCGTAAAAAGTTGTCAGAACAAATTTATCACGAGTGGTTAACAGATTGGAGCGGGTATGACAAAGGAACGCAAATTCAAAAATGCTTGCAGTGCTTTATATTCAGATATTATGTTGTGTGATACGATCGTGTACAATCTATCCGATGTCAAACTCAGAGAAAGATTTTGAGACAGTCCAACCCATCATTTCAGCAGGTAGTGCCAATTTTTTTTTGGTCATCAGTCTACTGACTGGTTTGATGCGGCCCGCCACGAATTCCTTCCCTGTGCTAAAATCTTCATCTCAGAGTAGCACTTGCAACCTACGTCCTCAATTATTTGCTTGACGTATTCCAATCTCTATCTTCCTCTACAGTTTTTTCCCTCTACAGCTCCCTCTAGTACCATGGAAGTCATTCCCTCATGTCTTAGCAGATGTCCTATCATCCTGTCCCTTCTCCTTATCAGTGTTTTCCACATATTCCTTTCCTCTCCGATTCTGCGTGGAACCTCCTCATTCCTTACCTTATCAGTCCACCTAATTTTCAACATTCGTCTATAGCACCACATCTCAAATGCTTCGATTCTCTTCTATTCCGGTTTTCCTACAGTCCATGTTTCACTACCATACAATGCTGTACTCCAGACGTACATCCTCAGAAATTTCTTCCTCAAATTAAGCCCGGTATTTGATATTAGTAGACTTCTCTTGGCCAGAAATGCCTTTTTTGCCATAGCGAGTCTGCTTTTGATGTCCTCCTTGCTCCGTCCGTCATTGGTTATTTTACTGCCTAGGTAGCAGAATTTCTTAACTTCATTGACTTCGTGACCATCAATCCTGATGTTAAGTTTCTCGCTGTTCTCATTTCTACTACTTCTCATTACCTTCGTCTTTCTCCGATTTACTCTCAAACCATACTGTGTACTCATTAGACTGTTCATTCCGTTCAGCAGATCATTTAATTCTTCTTCACTTTCACTCAGGATAGCAATGTCATCAGCGAATCGTATCATTGATATCCTTTCACCTTGTATTTTAATTCCATTCCTGAACCTTCCTTTTATTTCCATCATTGCGTCCTCGATCTACAGATTGAAGAGTAGGGGCGAAAGGCTACAGCCTTGTCTTACACCCTTCTTAATACGAGCACTTCGTTCTTGATCGTCCACTCTTATTATTCCCTCTTGGTTGTTGTACATATTGTATATGACCCGTCGCTCCCTATAGCTTACCCCTACTTTTTTCAGAATCTCGAACAGCTTGCACCATTTTATATTGTTGAACGCTTTTTCCAGGTCGACAAATCCTATGTAAGTGTCCTGATTTTTCATTAGCCTTGCTTCCATTATTAGCCGTAACGTCAGAATTGCCTCTCTCGTCCCTTTGCTTTTCCTAAAGCCAAACTGATCATCACCTAGCGCATTCTCAATTTTCTTTTCCATTCTTCTGTATATTATTCTTGTAAGCAGCTTCGATGCATGAGCTGTTAAGCTGATTGTGCGATAATTCTCGCACTTGTCAGCTCCTGCCGTCTTCGGAATTGTGTGGATGATGCTTTTCCGAAAGTCAGATGGTATGTCGCCAGACTCATATATTCTACACACCAACGTGAATAGTCGTTTTGTTGCCACTTCCCCCAATGATTTCAGAAATTCTGATGGAATGTTATCTATCCCTTCTGCCTTATTTGACCGTAAGTCCTCCAAAGCTCTTTTAAATTCCGATTCTAATACTGGATCCCCTATCTCTTCTAAATCGACTTGTGTTTATTCTTCTATCACATCAGACAAATCTTCACCCTCATAGAGGCTTTCAATGTATTCTTTCCACCTATCTGCTCTCTCCTCTGCATTTAACAGTGGAATTCCCGTTGCACTCTTAATGCTACCACCGTTGCTTTTAATGTCACCAAAGGTTGTTTTGACTTTCCTGTATACTGAGTCTGTCTTTCCGACAATCATATCTTTTTCGATGTCTTCACGTTTTTCCTGCAGCCATTTCGTCTTAGCTTCCCTGCACTTCCTATTTATTTCATTCCTCAGCGACTTGTATTTCTGTATTCCTGATTTTCCCGGAACATGTTTGTACTTCCTCCTTTCATCAATCAACTGAGGTATTTCATTTGTTACCCATGGTTTCTTCGCAGCTACCTTCTTTGTACCTATGTTTTCCTTCCCAACTTCTGTGATGGCCCTTTTTAGAGATGTCCATTCCTCTTCAACTGTACTGCCTACTGCGCTATTCCTTATTGTTGTATCTATAGCGTTAGAGAACTTGAAACGTATCTCGTCATTCCTTAGTACTTCCGTATCCCACTTCTTTGCGTATTGATTCTTCCTGACTAATGTCTTGAACTTCTGCCTACTGTTCATCACTACTATATTGTGATCTGAGTCTATATCTGCTCCTGGGTACGCCTTACAATCCAGTATCTGATTTCGGAATCTCTGTCTGACCATGATGTAATCTAATTGAAATCTTCCCGTATCTCCCGGCCTTTTACAAGTATACCTCCACCTCTTGTGATTCTTGAACAGGGTATTCGCTATTACTAGCTGAAACTTGTTACAGAACTCAATTAGTCTTTCTCCTCTTTCATTCCTTGTCCCAAGCCCATATTCTCGTGTAACCTTCTCTTCTACTCCTTCCCCTACAACTGCATTCCAGTCGCCCATGACTATTAGATTTTCGTCCCCCTTTACATACTGCATTACCCTTTCAATATCCTCATACACTTTCTCTATCTGTTCATCTTCAGCTTGCGACGTCGGCATGTATACCTGAACTATCGTTGTCAGTGTTGGTCTGTTGTCGATTCTGATTAGAACAACCCGGTCACTGAACTGTTCACAGTAACACACCCTCTGCCCTACCTTCCTATTCATAACGAATCCTACACCTGTTATACCCTTTTCTGCTGCTGTTGATATTACCCGATACTCATCTGACCAGAAATCCTTGTCTTCCTTACACTTCACTTCACTGACCCCTACTATATCTAGATTGAGCCTTTGCATTTCCCTTTTCAGATTTTCTAGTTTCCCTACCACGTTCACGTTTCTGACATTCCACGCCCCGACTCGTAGAACGTTATCCTTTCGTTGATTATTCAATCTTTTTCTCATGGTAACCTGGCCCTTGGCAGTCCCCTCCCAGAGATCCGAATGGGGGGCTGTTGTGGACTGGCAAGACAGCCAATCCACAGTGACGGGTAGCCGAAAGGCACGCGTTAAGCTCACGCAGGATGGCGTGAGGTCTGCAACAGGTAAAGTAATTATACTAGCAAGAAAAGCACGTAGCTTCTGGAATACTTAACTTTCATCCATAATTGGTGAACATCAGTCTGACGGTACATGCATCACAAGATAAATAGCAATTGATAATGGCGCCTTGCTAGGTCGTAGGAGCGGGGTGGCGCAGTGGTTAGACACTGGACTCGCATTCGGGAGGACGACGGTTCAATCCCGCGTCCGGCCATCCTGATTTAGGTTTTCCGTGATTTCCCTAAATCACTCCAGGCAAATGCCGGGATGGTTCCTCTGAAAGGGCACGGCCGACTTCCTTCCCAATCCTTCCCTAATCTGATGAGACCGATGACCACGCTGTCTGGTCTCCTTCCCCAAAACCACCCACCCCCTAGGTCGTAGCAAATGACGTAGCTGAAGGTTATGCTAACTATCGTCTCGGCAAATGAGAGCGTAATTTGTCAGTGAACCATCGCCAGCAAAGTCGGCTGTACAACTGGGGCGAGTGCTAGAAAGTTTCTCTAGAACTGCCGTGTGGCGGCGCTCGGTCTGCAATCACTGACAGTGGCGACACGCGGGTCCGACGTATACTAACGGACCGCGGCCGATTTAAAGGCTACCACCTAGCAAGTGTGATGTCTGGCGGTAACACCACAGGGACTATTTCGGAATCTTTTGCCAATGGAGAGATCATCATGACACTTCTTCAATTACGGGCCGCATGTCCTGTGGATACACGTTACGTGTCTTTAATGCAGTGGTTTCCATTGCCTTCTGCATCCTAATGTCGTTAATCATTGCTGATTCTTCCGTTTTTAGGGGCAATTTCCCACCCCTAGGACAAGAAAGTGACCTGAACCTCTATCCGCTTATCCGCCCTCTTTGACAAGGCCGTTGGCAGAATGAGGCTGACTTCTTATGCCGGAAGTCTTCGGCCACCAATGCTGATTATTTATCAAAATTTAGGCAGTGGCGGGGATCGAACCCGGGACCGAAGACGTTTTTGATTATGAGTCAATGACGCTACCCCTTGACCCCTAGACCACGTGTGCGTAGTAGATCAAACGATTCAGATGTTCTGTCAGCCAATAAATTTGAGTGGCCAGCTATTTGCCGGGTTGAGTTTCTTGTTTACGATCAGCCCATTCGGCGGCAGGAGCAACTTGCGCTCGCCACGCTGAATAAACAAGCCTCCATGGCACGAAAGCAGTTCGCTAAACAGGCGGCTACGCAGGTGAACAGAATTAATTCTTGCCCTCAGTGTTATTCATGGCACAAACGCCAAGACTACCCTTTTCGGCAAGCTCAGTACTACGCTTGGCCGCGCGGGATTAGCTGAGCGGTAGCCGGCGCGGTAACTCTGCGTGTTCGGTCAGAGGATTATCTGCCCTCTGTAATAGAAAAACCGAGGTAATGGACCAACAACGAACTGAAACGAGTATCTTGCAACGTCCGCACCGAGCTGATGAAACGGACGTAAACGAGTAAAATGGGATTGCAACAAAATTAAAAAAAAGCAGTCTAAGGCGCTGCAGTAATGGACCGTGCGGCTGGTCCCGGCGGAGGTTCGAGTCCTCCCTTGGGCATGGGGGTTTGTGTTTGTCTTTAGGGTAATTTAGGTTAAGTAGTGTGTAGGCTTAGGACTCATGAAATTAGAAGTTAAGTCCTATAAAATTTCACACATATTTGAACATTTTGTTACGCTTGTTGTAAGAAAGGACATGTACAATACATATACTTGCGACGGAACAAACTTACTGATTCGGCCCACTCACAAAAATCTAGCCACCAGGCCCATGTCATTAATTCAGTATATTCAAAGTCTGTAACAGACTTTAGCAAACCCAGCAAGCTTGAGTTTCTTCAGTGATACACCACTCAAGCGAACTTTTTATTGATTTACTTCTTTGTGGGAAACGTGCCTCTGTCACATTGCTGAATCGTCACACTTATGAACTGTTAGGCTCCCCATGCCTGTCTAAAACTTGCATGCAATTGACGACTTATAATGGACAAGACATTCCTGTTCTCAGAAAATGTTCATTGTCTGTCATGTATCGCTCGCATATGCGAACAGTGACTTTTACGGTGCTACAATCAAGCGAGTGTGAGAACATATTTGGCCTTGATTCTTTTGATTTGCTTGGCTTTAACATTCAGGACAATGTGTTGTCAGTGTTTGCATTCAATGCAAAAGACAGTGGAGGTAGCTCGCTAAGAGAATTCCTGGAACTCTTTTCTGAAGGTTAAGGGGACTGATGACCTCAGATGTTAATTCCCATAGTGCTCGGAGCCATCTGAACCATTTTTGAACAAGGATATGTGCAACATAACACTGGTGGTGCACAATGTTACCAGACGTCACCAAGAGTGCAAGTTCCCCATGATTCTAACGTTGTGTTCTTGTGTGTTTCCCGTGGTTAATGAATTGGAGAAAATGATCTGTAGCATAAAAACAAAGCGTTTCCAGACCCATGTTCATATAACACAATTGCTTTGTCTCCTTGCCAGGATTGTGTCCTGCAATTTGTGCCGTACATTTTTGTTACACCGATACGATATATACATATATATTGGAGTACACCGTGATGTACGAGTAGCGTCTTTGACTAGTAATCAAAACGTTCTCGGTCCACTGCACAATCTTGATCAAAATTATCAGCAATGGCGGCTGATGACTTCTGGTTTAAGATGTCACCCTCATTCTGCCAATGGCTTTGTCAAAGAGGGCCGAGGAACGGACAGAGGTTCAGGGCATTCTCTTGATGTCGGGGTGGGAAATTGCACCTAAAAGACGGGAGAATGAGCGACGATCAACAGCATGAGGATGCAGAGGGCAATAGAAACTACTACATTAAAGACCCATAATGTGTACGTACACGGCATGTGGCCTGTAGCTGAAAAAAGTGTAGTGATGATCTCTCCATTGGTAAAAAATCTGGTCTAGTCTCTATTCAGATCTCGGGGAAGGGACGACGAATGAAAAGGCGACTATAAGAAAGACTGAATAAATAGCGAATGAGTAACGTTGTACGAGGCAGGGCATGGAATGTCAGAAGTTCGAACGTGGCAGGAAAGCTAGAAGATCTGGAAAGGGAAATGCCGAGCCTGTGTGTAGACACAGAGGGGTCAGTGATGTGAAATAGAAAAAAATTACGTGGATTTCTTGTGAGACGATTATAGGGTAATATTAAACGCAGCATAAAATGATACAAAGAGAGTAGGATTCGATACAAATAGGAAGACAGGGCAGAGAGTGAGCTACTGCGAACAGTTCAGTGATATGGTTGGTCTCATCAGAACTGACACAAAACCAACACCGAAAACAATAGTTCAGGTATACATGCCGCCGTCACAACAAGAGAATGAAGAGAATATTTCTGGGTATAAGGGGAATTCAGTACGTAGAGGGAAATGAAAATCTGTTAGGCGCGGGGCATTGGAATGTGGTTGTAGGAGAATGAGTAGAAGAGAGGATTACAGACGCATATGGGACTGGTAGCATGAATGAGAGAGGATAAAGGCTAATAGAATTCTGGAATGAATGTAAGTTGGTAACAGTGAATACTGTATTCAAAAATTACCAAAGGAAGAGATATACTAGGAAAAGGCCGGGAGATGAGGTAATATTTCAGGTAGAATACGTAATATCAGGCAGAGATTACGGAATCGGATGTTGGATTGTAAGGCATATTCAGAAGCGTATATAGACACAGATAACAATTTTATAATAATGAAGAGCAGGTTGATGTTTAAGAGACTAATGAGGAAGAATCAGCATGCAAAGATGTAGGATATGATATTACTAAGGAAGAAAGAAAGTCGGCGTAAGGTCTCCGAGGCTATAGGTACTACGATAGTGAATAGTTCAGTAACCAGTTCAGATGAAGAGGACTGGCAATCAGTTACAGGGCAATGACAGTAGTAGGAAGGAAAACCGTAGGTACAAGGAAGGTAACTGCGAAGAAACCATGGGTAACAGATGAAATTCTTCAGCTGATCGACGAAAGAAGAAAGTACAAAAATGTTCAGGAAAATTCAGGAACATAATAATAGAATTCGCTTATGAATGAAATAAATAGCAAGTGCAGGGAAGCTCAGGCAAAATGGCTGCATGGAAAACGTGAAGAAATCGAAAGTGAAATGACTGTCGGAAGGACGGGCTCGGCGTCTAGAGAAGTCAAAACAACCTCCTTTTAAGAGTGCTACGAAACTCACACCGTTAAATGCATGGGAGAGAGCTCATAGGTGGAATTGGTACGTTGGAGGCCTCTGTGAGGGGGAGAACCTGTCCGATGACGTAACAGAATAAGAAAGCGGAGTCGAAAGGGAAGAGATAGGGTATCCAGTATTAGAATCAGAAGTTAAAAGAGATATGGTAGACTTAAGATCAAATGAGAAAGAACGAGTAGATAACATTCCAACCAAATTTATAAAATCATTGGGGCAAGTGGCAACAAAACGACTGTTCGCGTTGGTGTGTAGTACGCGTGAGGCCGGCGATATACCATTCGACCTTCGGGAAAATATCAACCACGAAATTCCGAATGTAGCGGGAGATGACAATTGCGAGAATCAATGTACAATCAGTTCAACTCCTCATGCGTCCAACTTTCTGACAAGAATAATATACAGAAGAATGTATAAGAAACTGAGAATGTGTTACATGACGATCAGTTTCGCTTTAGAAAAGGTGGAAGCAACACATAGGCAGTTGTGACGATGCGGTTGATAATGTAAATAAGCCTGAAGAAAAGTTGATGCACGTTCATTGGATATGTCGACCAGTAAAAAGCGCCCGACAATGTAAAATGGTGGATGATGTTCGAAATTCCTGGGAAAATAGGGATAAGTTACAGGGAAAGACAGGAAACACACAATACGTAGAAGAACAGAGGGAAAAATAAGACTGGATGATCAAGAACGAAGTGCTCAGATTATAAAGGTTGCAAGGCAGGAATATAGTCTTTCGGCCTTGCTGTTCAGCCTCTACATCGAAGAAGCAATGCAAAAAATAAAAGAAAGGTTCACGAGTGGGATTAAAATGTAGGATGAAAGTATACCAATCAGATTTACTGATGATATTGCAATCCTCGGTTACAGTGAAGAAAAGTACATGATGAACTGATTGGAATATAACATGGATTGAGAGTAAATAGAAGGAGGACGAAAGTAATGAAAAGCAGCAGAACCGAGAACAGCAAGAAACTTAACACCAAAATTGTGGATTACGAAGTAGACGAAGTTAAGGAATCCTGCTACCTAGGCAGCAAAATAACCCAAGACGGACTTAGTGAGGAGGACATAAAACGGTGATTAGCACTGGCAGAAAGAGTATTGCTGGCCAAGAGGTCTGCTGGTATCAAACATTGGTCTTAATCTAAGGAAGAAATATCTGAAAATGTACGTTTGGAGCACAGCATAACATGGTAATGAGACATGGGCTGTTGAAAAATCCGAACAGAAGGTAATCGAAGCGTTAGAGATGATGTGCTACAGAAGAATGCTGAAAGTTCTCCTCAGACCTGGCAAGGAAAGGATTTACTGAACGAGGAGTGGTCCTCTTCAAAACTGGCGAGGAAAGGACACATAGGAAAAGCTGATAAGAAGGAGGGGATGATAGGACATTTGTTATGTCTTAATGACTTCTATGACAGCAGAGGCAGCTGTAGAAGATATAAACTGTAGAGCCAGACAGATTGGAATTCAGTAAGTAACTAGGATGTAGGTTGCAATTGGTATTCAGAAGCAAAGAGTCGCATACAATAGGTTTAGGTGCCGGGGTGCTTCAGACCAGTCAGAAGATAAGGGTAATAGTGAGGTAGGATGCCTCATATGATGTCACATGTAGCTGCATGTGCTCCGAATTTCTGCGTTACGCGACTATCAAGACGTAAAGTTATTGCTTATTTCAGATGACAAATAGTATAAAATTCTTCTCACGAAAATAAAATTCAAACAATTTAAAATATGAAGCCATTTCGGAAGCAGTTTTATTCTGATAACATAATCAGATAATCAGTAAAGATGAACATTTCTGATAAACAGTACGCAAAATAGATGGATAGTCCTCATGAAATTATCAACAAGAACATCTTGTGGAAAAAAACAGAATGCTACTACGGTTTCGGTAAGAACAGTACCTCTCTGATCCTCAAACGGGAAAGCTTGTTTACTTCGTACATTTTCAGAACAACCTGCCGTGTCCGCTCGCTGACGTCATGATGGCCATTGTCCAGGAGTCTTGGAATTCTGCCCGGCCAGTAGATAAATTCCTGCATTTGATTTGTTGTTAGTAATATGGACTCACTCGGAAGTAGTTGTTAAATTCAGTCAATGAACAATAGAAGGAAAAACTATTTACACTTAGATACCACTTTTTAAATAATTCTATGAAAGTTTTTCTCTTAATCTGAAGGGTTTATTTTGAAAAGATTACCAGAAAACTTGAGAAATTGAAGTTATAAACTACACATTTTGAAACCACGTTTGAAAGACATTCGTGAGGCTCATTCTCCAGAAAACGTCAGAAATTGGAGTTATAAACTAGACATATTGAAACCAAGTTTGAAAGACATATATGAGGCACATTCTTGAGACTAAGGAGTTCCTATGAGTAGTCTGGAGCCTAAAACTGGAATGTATTATTTATTATAGTAAAGTGTGTTATACCTGGAGGATAATGTACCTAGAAAATATGATATTTCATGGTTCGTGTTTCAATCTAATGACTAGTTTTAGAATCATATGAAGAAATGCGCCCTAGAAATCCCCATGACCAGTTTCTGGCGTTTTCTACTTTTCTTGTTGTTGTGACACGTGAGATGTTACTTGCAACGTATAACTATTATGAGTCCTACATATTTAAGTGCTGCGAAATATATTAAATCTATTTCGAGGTATTGTTATTTTTTCAGTTACAGAGTTCTATCATGAGTAAACTAGAGTATATTGGCGGTAAGTCATCGGTCGTGCAGTATCTTGTAATTTGGAACGGAAGAAGGTCCTCTACCGTGCAATAAGTAACATTTGGAAATTGACTGAGCTCTTCTGCAATCTTAACAAATTTCCCTGTTTTCAAGATGGAAATTTGTTTTAGTTTTCAATAGCTTCTACTTCAAAAAGTTTTAATTGGTTTATCATAGTACTTATTAATTTGATTTCACATTCAGATTTTTGGTGTGTAGTATAGTCACAATGTAACGCATAGACTATTAAATACGGTAGTGCCAAATTTAAAGCTGGATAGAATATTTCTTACTAGGTACGATCATGGTGCGCCTTGGGACAGTTTTCCACATTTTGAAAAACGTGATTGCTCCTAAGTAAGTGTCTGCAATATCTGAAGAAAGACTGCAGAAAAGATAAAGTGAACGCTTTCAGTCCAAACTTAAATAAGAATACATGTAACATGTGTATTAAAGGACTGGATAGAAGCGAAAGTCAGGGAAATTCTGCAAATTACAATAGTGTCCCTTACTAATTTTATATTTTTCTGCATTTATGGGCTTCAACTTTTATTTTTACATTTCGTTCGCAGCATTCTATGAATTATGTAGTGAATCGTTCCATGACACGGTAGCCTTTACTCAAAGGAGCCTGTGAACTTCACGAAGCAAAATCAAAATTAATTGTGCCTGTGTTTACACATTTTCACTTAATATTGACAGTAGTGTTTGGACCAGATAGAAAAATTGAAGCAAATATGCATTATACCTTAGTCACATTATCTACATTTACTGTACGTATTTAAAGACTTACTGTAATAAACTACAAAGTGCACCTCAACAAAGAAAGAAAACATGGTATTGGAAGGAGACCCAGATGTTGTATGTTGCGTCTTCCTTTGCACGCTGTGTTGTTCTTTAATAAATACAGGAGCGAGCAAAGAACGTCATTCCTGAACAGAGAAAACACATATTAATTTATGCTACATCTGGTAACAAATAGTACAAATTATACATAATTTTGTTGCTGAATTTGCATCGCCAGATGCTGACGGTAGATTTGAATGTAGAAATATATACAGATACAAGAGATTTATCAATCTTTCACTCTTCAGTACTACGTGTTTTCAGATGATATTGAACCCTAGCCACTGTGAAAGTTTTAAAATGTCGTTCAGCTGGAAAACAGACAAAAGTGGGGTCAGTGCATCAATGTTCGAACTTGTCGCTGGAGCTCAGAAGATGGGATGCTTGCGTTTCATGGACAGCGGCGTAATCGTTCGTGGCAGCGCCCTCGAGCCACAGTGGCGGCTGTGAGAAATGCGGCTCCGTAACTGGTGGTGCAGCGTATTTGAATGAGCTTATATTTTATTTATAAGTATATAATCTAAACCTACACTAGGCCAACAAAGTTTTGGATGATGCACATGAGAACGAAATGGCGTCACGTGCATCTACGGCGAAGATACATATTTCTGTGTACCATTAAGTGAACTCATCAGGGAACACCTTGCTGCCCTTAAAGGGAAGTTGAACAATAAACCAACAGAGGGAGGTTTCAGATTACCTTCTCATGAATTTGAAGGTTATTATGGATGCCTCATCCGAGCTGGTTTATTAAGAATGATGTAGGAAGTTTTGAATGAGAATTTTGAATTAGCCATTACGGTAAACACTTCAAACAAGCGAGGAAAGCCGCTGAAGGTATTGCATTAAGGTTGGACCCGGATTTAAACTCTGCGGCCACCTTACAAATCACAAGATCAATGCAAGAACAACTGCTCTATCCAGCCCAATTTACTATGAGTCAAACAGTTTTTTTCTTGAGCAGAAGAATGACCTTAAGATAACACTAGATAGCAAGGGAACAATGTGGGACTATTTGAAGCAGTTGACTAGTTGTTGATGAGACTCTCGACCTTTGCTGAAACCCAACAACGTTTCAACGAAATATAATGACAAGGTGAGATGTTCTGGCCTAATACATTAGTTAGTGTGCTCCCTGTGAATTCAGGTTCGTGTCCCGGTCTAGAAGTTTCGTATCAGTGTACGCAGCCTGACAGAGGTTCATTCTAGAAACGAAACAATGTTGGTTGGTATTTACACTCAATATCTTTTCTCCTAAAATGCCTTCTGTGAAAGAATTGACAGAAAATTTAGGACGAGGAGTGAATGCTCAAGATCAACCAATGCAGACATGAAGGTTCACAGACGTACATGGTGTGATTCAAAAGTGTCCAGACCTAACTCAGAACTAGATATTCATTGACTGCCATTCTGAAATTCTTCAAAATATGATCCTTCAGCATCAACACATCGCCGCCAGCGCGTCTTCCACTGTTCGTGGCCCTTCTGGAAGGCCTCTGGCGTCATGCTGTCGAGGGCGTTCGTCGAAGCCTGCTGGATGGCGTCGATGGAGTCGAATCGCTTCCCTTTTAGGCCTGTCTTGAAGAGGAAAATGTCACTTGGAGCCACGTCGGGGGCTGTAGGGTGGCTGCGGCAGTGTTGTCACGTTGAACTTGACCATAACTTCGGCGGCGGAGCGCTACATGTGAGTGGGTGCGTTGTCGTGGTGGAGAATCCAGTCACCTTTGATCGCCGGGCGGACGCGGCGAACTCGATCCCTCAAGCGGCGGAGCACTCCAGCGTAAAAGTCACCTGTGACAGTCTATCCACGAGCAACAAACTCCTTGTGAATCACTCTTTTACCATCAAAAAAACAATCAGCATGCACTTCACACACGACTTGCTCATGCGAGCTTTCTTGGACTTCGGTGAGGAGGCAGTGTGCCATTCTGAGCCTTCACGCTTCGGCTCAGGATAGCACTTTGCAGACCCAGGCCTCGTCACCAGTAAACACTTTCTCCAGAAGGTTCGAATCAACATTCAACCGATGGAGTATTTCCTGGCAAACAGTCATGCGCCGTTTCTTCTGATCCGCTGACAAAACTTTTGGCAGCAGTTGGCACACGCTTTTCGGCATCATCAAATTCTCCGTCACAATCCTCCACGCCATACTCTGAGTCCCAGTTCATCGGCAATTAATCTAGTACTAAGACGATGGTCATTGTTTAAAAGTTGCCGCACTCTCTCAATATTCGGCATGATGATGGCCTCCCAGAGCGGTCGTCGTCTTCAAGATTCCCGCGTCCACCTTTGAGACGTCGTGCCACAGTCGCACGCAAAACTTGATCGCATAACGAGGTGCCATTTTCGCCTCTCGCACTTTTCGACCGAGATCAATGACATGCACTCACGCTGCAAGCGATGCGCACTCTCCAGGGTTCCGGTGGCAAATGCCGCAGCGTCAGGTCGTTCCCTGAAAACCCCCAACTTCACCCAATCGGTCCACGTGAGCTCCCCTGCTCAGATATGATTCAGTCTTGAAATTTCTGAATCATACCTTGTATACCCGTTTCGATCAAAGGTAAGGAGGACTTAGAAATCTTGTTCAAAACAGTCGACGGTACAGTAGGTGTGAAATATGGATTATGGATAAAAAAGGAAAGAGTATCGTAATGAAGTATACTAATGCGATAGTTGCAATGTGCTAGTAAGATTCAGAAAGTGGACAGTGGGTGCTAATGAAGGTGTGCTAATGATCATAGTGATGCTGCCTGAGCATTTTATTGTCCTTAACTTTTTAAAGTCAATTTATGCTAAAAACCCAGATGAACCATTTCACTCAACCATTAACTTATAAAAAGATGAAAATAGCCAGTATAAACACAACAAAGTAGTTATCGTGATACATTTTGGAAGTATATAATTAAATCCTCAGTTGTGCCAGACGAACTGAAATACAAAAAGTGATCCAAAAACGTAACAACTTCGTTTCCGTTGGGTAAGTGGATAAGCCAGAATCTTCAATTAATGTGTGTTTGTGCTTTAACATTTGGTGCATACAGGAATGGGCACATTTTATGCTTCCAATAGCACTGGTTACAATCGACGGGAGTACTGCAGTGTTTCGGTTGAGTCTATCACAAAGCAATCTGAAGACTAAATTGTTTGATTTCGAATTCTACCGTGTAAATTAAATATCATCAATAGAGCCTCTGAATGAATTATCCAATATCAGGTTATTAATTATATTTATCTATAATGACCACTCTTGCAGATTCAAAACAACTCTTAAGAAAAATAAAAACAAGTTATTCCCTATCACCTAAGCTGCTTTTAGTGATATACGTGACAGATAAAGGTACTAGGTTACATGAAACACGGAAAGACTGTCGCTACCACATCAAATACACTATGTGATCAAAAGTATCCGGACACACCAAAAACATACGTTTCTCATATTAGGTGCATTGTGCTGCCACCTACTTCACGTACTCCTTATCTGCGACCTCAGTAGTCATAAGACATCGTGAGATATCAGAATTGGGCGCTGCGTGGAACTCACGGACTTCGAATTTGCTCAGGTGATAGGGCGTCACTTGTGTCATACGTCTGTACGCGAGATTTCCACCCTCCTACACATACTTAGGTCCACGTTTTCCGCTGTGATAGGGAAGTGGAAAGGTGAAGGGACACATACAGCACAGGTCGACATCGTCTGTTGACTGACAGAGACCGCCAACAGTTGGTCGTAATGTGTAGTAGGCAGACATATATCCAGATCATCACACAGGAATTCCTAACTACATCAGTACTATGAGAGTTAGGCGGGAGGATCTTTGTAATGACCTAATTAAATAACTTGATTTGCATATTTGACCGTTCAGATAACCAATCTAAAATTCTGTATAATGTTAGTTTTGTTTTCCATTATATTTAACTGCTGTACTTCAACACATTGTATTCGTATTTTATGCTATGTAACACATGTACCAGTAAAACAATGGTACACGCCAATGACCCCACCACTCTATCATAAAATCAGTGCCACTTTTCTGACATAGTCATATACATGGTGGTCAGAAAGAGTCTGAAAAGCTTGTGATTGTGCTGTAGGGTAAGTTGTGCCGAGAAACAATTTTTAGGAAAAAAATTCTGTTCGTTGAGCAGAGTTAATTAGCGCTGAAGTGAGCCAATTACGCCGCCCCACGCTCTAACTAAACGGCCCGCCAATGACAGTGCTGCCAAACGGGTGCTTCGCTTGGTTTCAAATAAAACCGAACAAGAGAGTTGTAGTAGAAGAGGACTTGTGAAAGTAGCAAGGATCGAACACGAGCCAAAGACTGAGCATCTCAGGCGCTATTATGTACGCTATTAGAACAACTGACACTAATAGTTAATTACATCTACCGGTCCTCTTCTATTTGCGGTTGGAGTGGCCTGATTGGCTAACTTCAATTTCAGATGACATGGAAAGGTGTGACGCATGGATTTTTTTTCTCAACAGCTATTTTTCAGCATACCTACTGTGCAACACACAACATTTTCAAACCGTTTCTGATCAACCTGTACAATCACTGACCTTTTTGTGTTTTATTAGTTGCAACGATATACGCCAGCTGACGCCAGTGCTATCAACTGTCTTTCGTTTCAAGTTAGCTACTATATATTTACGTATTTATAACATTCATATAGCTCAGATGTTAAGGGATAAATAATGTTTTTATATTCCTTTATTCTAGTTGTAAATCTAAAGATTGAGAATCCTGTGTGAGCCTGTCATGAAATCTGATGTTTTGATTTCATTTAACTTGGGATCTAGAGCCGATACAAATTACACTGAAGTGGAGAGGGATAATAATTATCGATATATGTAATTTTACATTTTTGACGTGCGTCACGTTGGTAATAGAAGTGCTACATCTATGACATTCGCACTGACAGTACAATGGCCGTGGAAACCCTTCAAATACACGAGCAAGGGACTAGTATCGTCTACAAGTGTTCAGATACTTGAAAATCGACTAAGACTAAAAATATAAAACAAATTAATAAAACACAGCTTACAGTAGTAGAAGGCATACAATCACCTAATCAGCGTTCTGCTTTGTTATAAAATAATACAACAATATCACTAATTTTCCTGCGATACGATGTCACCTTTATATAGGGCCAAGTGACGACTGCAACACATAAAACGCAACAGTATAGTAATAAACGAAACACAGGTGAGGTAATTACGTATAGTATCTGTCTGTCCCATATTTATGACATCAGTTGTAACAACAATCGTCCCGCAATATCATTGAACCGTAGCAATCGAAACAGCTTTGCTTAGAGTATTTTTATGTTGCGGATCTATTTACTCCAGGTGACTTTTTCTTACAATTTATGAATCTTACAGTTTGGTTACTGTATGTATGCTTCACTTCACATAACTACTCCAACTATTATACTACTCACAGTTACCATTTTGAAAGCTGACACTTGCTTTTCTTTCACCTGGAAGCACACTAATTTCAGTGCGCCCCCACATTGACACCTGCAGTATTTGATCTTAAGGTACGACATTAAGTCGTTCAGAAGGCCTGCAACCATGATGTCAAATGAGGAGACTTATGCCTCTGCTAAATTGGTCGCTGGAATAACTGGTCACTTGTTCGAAAATTCTCACTTATTGGCACTTTTCAGGCATAGTCCATGCTGAGAACATCTGCCAACGAAAAGATCATAGCCTTAAACAGAAGCGTAATTGACAAAAGACAGCGTAAATTCTCAAAAGGTATTACAAAGAATGCTCAAAAAGTAGCTATATCAAAAAGAAAACCTTCAGCCGTCAGCATCCTATTATTGTCGTATTAACTGATGGCATCGTTACAAAACTTAACTATCGAAAATCGATATCAGTTGAAGGGAGTGTATAAGAACCGTGGCAATAATAGTGTCAACAGAAATAACTGAACAGTTCCTACTGAAACAAAAAATTACAGAGTACAAACAAAGATCGAAATAAACTAAAAATACATTATAAAAGCAAGAGTATAGACGACAGTTCGTAAAGCATTCGAGTAAAAGTTTCTGGTGTTACAAAACTTATCTGACCGGAAATGCCACTAGGCTGCGGGTCTGAATTAGTACAGTGATGCTATTTGCGACCACATAATCGAATACAAAATGTGATAATGAAATTAAAATAATACAGAAATATGAACGGAGACGTAATTGCGAACTCAAACACACATAATAAAAACAAGTGTGTGATAAAAGTACATAAACCATACAAGGTACAGAACTGATTAGGAGAATGGAGTGATACTAACAGAAGCACACCCTTAATAATAATACAGATAGGTTACATAAGGTTTATAAAATCCAGTGTCGTCCTTGCAGTGTTAGCTATGTCGCTAAGATAGTTAAAGATTTCGTGACCAGGTTTATAGAGCTCACATACAAAAATAATACTGTTCTTGGAGGCCATCCAAGAGATTAGGGCAATGTTTTGCTTCTTACGGATAAAGGTAAGAAAGTCTCGCAAATTTAGTCTTAGGAGAGAGATCTTGATGTTCCTCATGACACAGTAGATTTTTTTCATCCCCATGATTTCTTCACCTACGCCATTTACGTCTTACATCTATGTCCATGCTACTTGTTTGTGTATGCGCGCTCACCAAGTTCTGCTCTGTGACGTAGCAATGACTTGACACGTTAGGACTTTTATTTGGCGCAAGTATATTTGTACTTCATGTGTGTTTATTTTCATTACACCGTTTCCAGTCTGTTCTCTCTCATGCCCTAACCCTGTTATGCTGTACTTACCCATAGTTAGTGTTTCTGTTTATTGTAGCAACCTGAATGTCTAATGGTAACCTCCTCTGCATACATATTTTCGTCTTGTTGGACTGTATAGCAAAAAGGCCTAGCTGCCTCCTTCCTTGCTTATAATGCAGGAGCGTGTAGGATAGGTCATTTTCTGGTGTAGATAGCACAGCTTTAGGTTGACTATGCATAATTTTTATTTCTTTTATTATTACATAATATGAGGTTCTATAATTAAAATCAAGTGCCCAGTGAGCACAGTAAAATCTAATTGCCTTTAAAACTAGCGTAATTCAGATGTTTACATATAATTAATAAATAACACTATCATGCTATTTATGTGCCTATGTAGCTGTCTCTGACAGGCACGTGTTTGTCAATGTTTCCTCTACTATACTCACGGCAAATAACTAAATGTATCAACTATGGCGAGGAAAGGTATACACCGAAACTACTAACAGGAACAACGCACAGGATGATAGGACATCTGTTAAGACACCAGGGTATACTTCTATGGTACTAGAGGGAGTTCCAGAGGATGAAAACTGTAGAGGATGACAGACACTAAAATACATCTGGCAAATAATTGAGGACGCTGCTTGCAATTGTCTGACATGAAAAGATTGACACAGGAGAGGGATTAGTGGCGAGATGCATCAAAGATGTCATTAGTCTGGGGGATCAAAAATAAAAATAAAACTGTGTATAATGCACACCTCGACTCTTAGCTCTCCATGGCTTTGTCAGTATTTCATGGGCTCTGGATGGCTCAGCCAATCCTGCTCGGTTTATGTTAGCGCATTTTATTTTATATGTAAGGGCTTTTTGCGATTCCATTGTTCACCTAAGGAAAATTGAGGTTTCCTCTTTTCTTTTCAGTATTATTCTTTCTGAACGAAATGTGTTTATATTTTTAAGAGATTAGAAATTCTTTAAAAACATTTTTGAAACGTTCTTTACTGAACTTTGCTAGCCTTACTGATGACGACATTACTCTGCTATGGCTTGATCGTCACATAAAGCAACTGATCTTTGCGAATCCTACTGTCCCCACATGCGACAAGTTATCATTTCATTATGCAATTTTTCCTATTCTTGTTTTATTATAGCATTTATCCTGTATCTTGTGGTTTTTAAACCAGACTAGGACAAAATTACTAAAGTTATACATTTCTTGAATGATGTAGTCCTTAGTATTAGACTTTGTTTAGCACTGTTTTGGTGCTATTTGGCCTCTCTAATCCTTTTTGTTTGTACCTCTAACGCATTGCACTGCACTCGCACTTAGTTTTGTAGCAGTATGCTGGGTTAACTGTAAATGCATACACTGACTACTGGGACTCTAAGTAGTATCAAAGTCAATTATGTATTTAATACTGAGTCGTGTGAAGCATTTCCTCAATAAAGATGCCTCTTCTTTTCGTAGTTTCCTTCCTATCTTTTACCCTGTTGTTGTATTTGTAAATTATCGCTTAGAATAATTATTTTACTTCAGGTTTGGTACTTGGTATGAGTATTGCATTATGTGGGGTCTGTAATTTTATCAGCTTTCGTTCCTGCCCCTATTTCCCTTCACTGTTATCCTCTCTTCCGTTTCCACACTGGGCTCTAATTTAACCTTGTATGGTTTATGAACTGCTGTTAAACTCTTGTTTTTCTTATGTACATT
Organism: Schistocerca piceifrons; assembly: GCF_021461385.2. NCBI lineage: Eukaryota > Metazoa > Arthropoda > Insecta > Orthoptera > Acrididae > Schistocerca > Schistocerca piceifrons. The sequence goes on along the minus strand of NC_060140.1, from coordinate 782,796,130 downwards.
TAGAATCTGGGTTAGATCTCTGTTAATAATTCTGTATTATTTTAATTTCATTATTAGGCTGTTCATTTGTTTTTGTGGTCGCAAAGAGCATCACTCTACCAACTCAGTCTCACCGCCCGGCGGCAGTTCCTGGCAGGGAAATTTTGTGAAGCGGCTAATTTTTCCTCATATGCTCTATGAACTGTTATGTATTGTTTTTATAATGCACCATTGGTTTTAAATTGAAGCCTTTGTTACTTTTCTGCGCTTTTTTTTGTTTCAGTGTCAAATTGTTCACTTATATCTGTGGCAGTATTAGTGCCATGGTTTTTATTATTCCCGCCAATAGGTGGCAATTTCTGTTAGTTACCTTTTTTACGCCTTCTTACTATCAGTTGAGTACTAATGCTGACAGCTGACGTACGTGACTCGATACTTTATATGAAAAATTTACTTTCTAGTGTATGTACTTTTTGAAAGGACTTTGTAAGACCTATTGTAAGTTTACTCTTAGTGACTTTCGTAAATTACACTTGTATTTATGGTTCTGTACATTTCATTGGAAGATGTTCTGATGAGGGGCTGTGCCCAGAACACGTCAGTATATAAGAATTTCTGAACAGCAATTGACTAGTTATTCTACGTACTTGTTCAGCAGTGCCAACGGTTTACTGAAATGAATAGTTTTATCTGAAAGCACTTTCTCCAGATATGAACTTTCAGCAAAAGAAGCGGCTTCGAAGGGCGGCTCGCGGGTTGCGTAACTGCGTCGAAGGCCGCTATCCCGAGTGCAGTCGCGTGTACAGCAGACTTACGGGCGGGTATAACCTCCTCCTCTTTCGAGTGCGGACGCAGCTTTCGCATTTGGCGTTGCGTCTTCCCACGTCGTTGTCACTTTTGCGTTGAAACAAGAATCAGTCTAAAAGAACCGCTCAAACATTACTTCGGATACTAAACTCAAATATCGAAAAAACTCTTTTGTAATACCCATCAGATGATAATAAGTACTTCAAATGAAACACGACCTTTGCCAAAAAGATTCATCAGATTTCACAGGACTAATGCTTCTACGTGAGTGAAAATAGAGTATTGGAGCCAATTTCAAATTACACATACGACGTCAAAGTTCTTGTTTTTAAACTATGCGGTTTTTAAGGATATGTCTTTACATGCGTACACATAAACATCGATCTACTTTTTACAATTATTCACTTATCTTTTACACGTGTTCAATGTACCTCTTTCTAGAGTGAAGAAAAACCCCAATACGAAAGTGGAATTAACCTCACACCCTTGCGAGTTTGTCTCGAGTTATTGTGATTCTTCGCAATTCACCCAGCGTGTTGGACTGGAAGTGTTTCACATAACACTCCAAAAAGCATCAGGTATCGTGAGCAGAAGGCACCTTAGAGGTCAATGATACGGTGCGACAAACGCACACTTCTTTAGATGGCTCGTTGTAAAGAAAAGCTCTCAAATACAGGTGCTAAAGCGGTGGTGCTCCATCCTGTATAAAATGAAATTTCGGAATTTTCTCGCAGTTGTGGCCAAGGCCATACCTCCGAAGATTTGAAGTATGTTTGTCCTATAACCGTCTTCTCCGGAAGAAAGGGATGGATGGTATATCTTTACTCCGGAAATGAGGTGAAACCCACATGCACCTTCGGTGTGCCCAGCTCGTGCACGACCATAGTATCTGGCTTCCTTGTTCTCCATATTATCACGTAGCCTCGAAGAGCAGCAAACACTAGTACAATAATAATAATAAATAAAACGTAATAATATGAAAGATGGTTTAAGAGTTTCGAGAGAGGTACGTTGGTTCTCCTACCACTCATGTTCCTACCTTCTGCCTCCGAGTAGCGAGAAGAAGCGTTTATTCTTGATCCACGACTGTAAAAGTTCACTCAAAACACACAATCGTGTCTTCCAAATGATGTTCTAAAGACACAACTGTGACTAACGAATATCAATAGCGAACGTTGTTTTTGTGGCAATGGTGCACTTCGTCCTCACAACTGCCGCCTACAATGGCTCGTTCCTTTTCAATAATGGAGTTCGTGATGATACTTCGTTAGGTTACAGCAGGACCCCGAAAGTTAGCTAGCAGATGCCGAACCAAACGTGCTGTTTAATCTAAACGTTCCGCTCATTGCTATTTTACGCCGCTTGAGAATTGGATCGAGATGGGACTGTGGAGGCAGAATGCAAAATAGGTGGAGAAGAAATGTAATCTTCTTACCACTATAGCGAGTACTTTTCCTGCTTCTAAGTTACTATTGGTACCACAGACCTGCTATGTAAGTAAAACTGAACGATCGGATCACTCCTACAGCTATCGGTTATCATTTCTTTGTTATACTATTGTGCGATTTCAGTCTTCGATCACTTTCAACTGCATAACACATTTGTGGGAAATTTGCAGTAAATAATTCCAGTGACAGGTCATATTTAACAATTAATAATATTATCGGAGTTGTTTCTTGTACCGATTTAATAATTTAGACACAATCAATAATTTATGTTTAGAAAATAAAATACATTCTCTCCTTACTTTATACTGAAAGCATGGTACAGTAGCTGCCATAAGCAATAAGGTGAAGATACGGTTTTACTTTTAATATGTTTCGAAACGCTGGCACAGTTTGCAATTTATGTAACTGTGACAAATTACGTGAATTATTTTAAATAATATTTTTCAATAAAGGTTCATACTTACATGCATCAAAAGAAGTTTTGCATCACCCCAGTTCCCAGAACTCTTGATGGTAGACGTTGGCTGTGGTTATTGTAGACACAGTACCTTTGACTCTTCACGAATGTCACTAAACCTGCCCAAAGATGTAAACAACCATGCAGGAAGCGGCGCCTATTAGACGGAGGGGGTCCGAAAGCCGATCAGTTCCAGTTATTCCTCCAAGAAGGAGGCACACGGCTCGTGTTGTCTGTAGTTCAACAATGCCTAGACGGTCAATGTGGCGGTACGTCACATAACATGAAAAAAAATTGAAGAATTTGGCTAATTTAACAAAACTGACGTCATAACGAAATAAATATTGTCGCAGGAAAAGCACAACGCCTATATAAACTAATACGATGTGCGAAAGTAATTGTAATCTCTGTTCCTTTTGAAAAAGGATATAACACTTCCCTTTTGTTTCTTCGTAGTGTAAAAAGCCATTTTGTGACGAGGCACGAAAACGTGTAAGTTTCACGTAATATTTAGACTAAATATAATCATATATTAGTTAAAAGTGTCGCTAATGTTTTACTGTAACTACTCCTATATTCATCAACTGATACATATAAACGGTCTATGCAAATTTTATAGTGGAACACTGATGCAGAGATCAACACCATTGCTCGAAATGATAACGGCCTAGAGTAGTAATAAATAATTTAATATTTGCTGATTTTGATAAATAATTATAAACAAATGTAAATGTAGGAGATTTCTCTTGATTAGTCGTTCTCCTTTTGAAACAGTAATAGTAGCCAGTTTTTCTAATAGTGAACCATATTAATTTAACGTGATTTCAGTAAATTTTTATCTCCGCTGAACGTATATTGCGAGAATCTCGTCAGCGTTGCCGTTTCTCAAAAGTAAAGAGAAAGTTTGGAGTTTCGCGGTACGAAATAGACGACAGAGGGATAGAGAAACAATTAAAATCGCTGAAAAGAGGAAAGGCCTCTGGACCTGATGGGATACCAGTTCAATTTTACACAGAGTACGCGAAGGAACTTGCCCCCCTTCTTGCAGCGGTGTACCGCTGGTCTCTAGAAGAGCGTAGCGTTCCAAAGGATTGGAAAAGGGCACAGGTCATCCCCGTTTTCAAGAAGGGACGTCGAGCAGATGTGCAGAACTATAGACCTATATCTCTAACGTCGATCAGTTGTAGAATTTTGGAACACGTATTGTGTTCGAGTATAATGACTTTTCTGGAGACTAGAAATCTACTCTGTAGAAATCAGCATGGGTTTCGAAAAAGACGGTCATGTGAAACCCAGCTCGCGCTATTCGTCCACGAGACTGAGAGGGCCATAGATACGGGTTCACAGGTAGATGCCGTGTTTCTTGACTTCCGCAAGGCGTTCGATACAGTTCCCCACAGTCGTTTAATGAACAAAGTAAGAGCATATGGACTATCAGACCAATTGTGTGATTGGATTGAGGAGTTCCTAGATAACAGGACGCAGCATGTCATTCTCAATGGAGAGAAGTCTTCCGAAGTAAGAGTGATTTCAGGTGTGCCGCAGGGAAGTGTCATAGGACCGTTGCTATTCACAATATACATAAATGACCTTGTGGATGACATCGGAAGTTCACTGAGGCTTTTTGCGGATGATGCTGTGGTGTATCGAGAGGTTGTAACAATGTAAAATTGTACTGAAATGCAGGAGGATCTGCAGCGAATTGACGCATGGTGCAGGGAATGGCAATTGAATCTCAATGTAGACAAGTGTAATGTGCTGCGGATACACAGAAAGATAGATCCTTTATCATTTAGCTACAAAATAGCAGGTCAGCAACTGGAAGCAGTTAATACCATAAATTATCTGGGAGTACGCATTAGGAGTGATTTAAAATGGAATGATCATATAATGCTGATCGTCGGTAAAGCAGATGCCAGAGAGAGATTCATTGGAAGAATCCTAAGGAAATGCAATCCGAAAACAAAGGAAGTAGGTTACAGTACGCTTGTTCGCCCACTGCTTAAATACTGCTCAGCAGTGTGGGATCCGTACCAGATAGGGTTGATAGAAGATCTAGAGAAGATCCAACGGAGAGCAGCGCGCTTCGTTACAGGATCATTTAGTAATCGCGAAAGCGTTACGGAGATGATAGATAAACTCCAGTGGAAGACTCTGCAGGAGAGACGCTCAGTAGCTCGGTACGGGCTTTTGTCAAAGTTTCGAGAACATACCTTCACCGAAGAGTCAAGCAGTATATTGCTCCCTCCTACGTATATCTCGCGAAGAGACCATGAGGATAAAATCAGAGAGGTTAGAGCCCACACTGATGCATACCGACAATCCTTCTTTCCACGAACAATACGAGACTGGAATAGAAGGGAGAAGCGATTGAGGTACTCAAGGTACCCTCCGCCACACACCGTCAGGTGGCTTGCGGAGTATGGATGTAGATGTAGATGTAGATGTTGATGTTATAATTCAACATCACCGGCTTCTTTTTTTGTGATATGTTACAATACAGCATCACCAGTCTTTTGAGGACTAATTGTGTTCGTGAGGCAGGTCAGTGACACTGCATCACTGCAATACACTTTGGAGGTGTGGCGGTGGAACTTGTAGTCCCGTACCACCCTCCGACGGTGACAGTACTACATGAGTCAGGCAGAAAGATTTAGCCTATCGTGGGCAGGTAAGGTGGTAAAGTATTGGACATAGAATGGAGGCAAGTCCCGCCAAAGGATGCATCCTCTAGGATGGTTAGGGGAACCTGATGTCGATGCCAGCGGTGTGGAAGTGTGGTCCCAACGTGGAGTAATCCATGAACAGTGTACCGCAAGGGATCCACTTTCCCATAGCGCTCCGCGCGTTGTTGCGTATGGTCGTCTTGAGGGGACGATATCCGCTTCCTCGTGGAGAGTGACAATTCTCGTGAGTGGCGGGGCGTGCAGCCTCCACCTGAGCACCTTGTTTTGCAGGCGCTGCAACGTCCGCATCCTGGTGACACTAATCGTGGCCCATGCAGCAGTTCCATACGTGAGGACAGGCAGGATAACTGTTCGGTAAATGCGGAGCTTGGTATGCAGGTTAAGTTCCCTACTGCGGAAGAGTGGGTACAAAGCCCTGGCCAGCTTTTGCCCCTTGTTGGCGACATACTCGGCATGACAGTGGAAGAGCAACTTGTGGTCCATCTGGACCCCGAGATAGGTGGTTGTCAGGGACCAGGGCACCTGCACACCTGCAATCGAAATATTGCGGCGGAGGACTGGACCCCGTTTCGTGAAATAGACTGCCGTAGTTTGGGCGGCATTGAAAGCTATTTTGTTTGTCCAGCACCAGGTGATGGTGGCGTCCACCTGTCACTGGAAGCGGGAAACGACTGCGTAAGTAATGCGGCCATTGGTATGTAGTGCTGTGTCGTCAGCATATTGAGCTAGATGGCACTCGGGGATGACCGGCATATTATTTACATAGACATTAAAACGATGGGGGATAACACTGATTCTTGCGGAGTGCTTTCCGACAATTGGTGAATGCCAGAACCCATTCCCCGTTGAGCCACTAGGAAAGTCCTACCACGGAGGAAGTCACACACGATCTTGACATAAATATCCAGTATAGGGGTCTGTGTCAGCAGCTTGTTTGTGTACGAGGTTGTCTTGCCAGATCTTGTTGTAGGCGTTTTGCAAGTCCAGAAAATCGGCAGCTGTCGACTTGGCAGTGTTGAAACCTTTGCTGATGTGTTCAGTGATCTGTAGGACCTGAAGATCGGCAGGAAGGTGCGAAATGAATCTAAACTGTTCAGGACTGATCGTCCCAGCTGCCGCAAGAGGTTGGGAAAGTCGGTGAAGGATCACAGATTCAAGGACCTTCGCCACAGTATTTAGGAGCCTGATGGACCTGTTGTTGGTGGGGACCGTAGGGTCCTTGAACCTCTTGGGGATCGCAATCAGCTTGGCTTGTTTCCACTGAGGGGGAAAACGGGCAGACGTGAGACAACAGTTTAAAATCTTGGTGAACAAGATGAGTGGTGTGCGGGGAAGGTGGCAAAGATGTTCATTTAAAATTCCGTCCATTCCAGGGGCCAACCGGCCACGTTTCTGTGGAAGGATGCGTTGAATTTGTACCATGGATGTAAGAAGGGGAGCAGACTGGGATGGGCGGTTGCAGAAAGCAGCAACAGCTGTCATGACTTCATGTTCTTCCTGTAGTTAGTCCAGAGAAAGGTCCTGGAGAAGAGGGCGGTTTTGTGCCTCGAACGGATCCGCCAGCGTTTCCACGATTTGGAGGGTATCATACGACAAGCCCACTGCCGTGCGAATAGGATGGGCAGTCACTGGCATAGAATGCCGCTGGGTCGCTGGGTGTGAATGTCAGCCCAGTCAGATTTTTGGCGTAGTAGGAAAGTGGACATACTGTCGTCCCATTATTCGGACCTCCAGTCGGCGAGCCAGTGGCAGAAATCGCGCTGGAGGCGTCTCATTTGTTGTTTGTCCTGAGGGTCACGAAACTGCTTCCACCGCCGGCGGTAGCGGTTCTTTTACACCTTCAGCTCTCGTAACAGAGGGGGCAAGTCGTCCAGGGGGGTTAAATTCCGAGGTGCAGTGAAGGTGGAGAGTTTTACTGCTTTCTGTATTTGGCGGTAAGGCAATCCACAGCACCGACTATATTGCCCGGTGTTGTCAAATCGAGGTCATGTCGAGTGGTGTTATTAAGTACCCTGGCAAACTTGTCCCAATTGGTTAGGGTCACAGTGGAACGAATGAAAGGGCAGCATTGGTGAGGTGCAAGAGTACTGGCTCATGGTCAGAGGCCAGTTCGTGGAGAACTTCCAGTGAAAACTGAGGGGTGATGTTTTTGAAGATGGCCACATCCAGGAACTCTGGCTGGCAGTTAGTACAGACTGGGATATGGGTAGGTTCGTGGGGGCTATAGACCGATAGTGCTAAAGTATCTTCCAGGCCAAGGAGGTGCCGTCATTTGGGGTTAGAGACCCGAGAATGCCAAGCTGGGTGCTTGGCATTGAGATCCGCCCCAACGATGAGCCTGTCGAAGGATGACAATTTGCGGAGGACTGCTTCCAGCAGTGGCTTGTTTGGGCTCAAATAAGCTGCTGCAAAGGCAATGGCACCAAGGCGTGTGGAGATGCTAACTGCTGTAGCCTCTACGTGTTTCATTGGCTGGAGAGTCTCTTGGGTATGGACAAGAGCTTTGTTGAGGAACACAGGTGTGCCTCCACCAGGGCGGTCGAGGCGGTCAGAGTGGTAACACACCATCTTGCCAAGGCGGATATCGTCTGTGGGTTTGAGGTGTGTTTCTGTGACCAGCAAAACATCCACACGATGGGATTTGAGGAAGGTGTTCAATTCCGTCTTCATCCGTTTTATGCCATTGGCATTAAAAATGCAGGTGACGAGATCCTGAGGGGGCTCGTGGTGGTGTGGAGGTCCATTCGCCATTACAACAATATTTTACTAGGCCCTTCAGCGAGGACGATGACCTTGGAGAGCCCATCCTCCGACCGACGGATTTTTTGTGCAGTGTCACGAATAACAGCCTGAATGTGGGGTTTCATGAAAAAAGAGATGACCTGGAGGATTTCGCGCATGTATTCCCGAAAGGACGCATCAGTCTCCACCACTGGGGGAGGGCCCTGGGTGTTCTGCTTGCCCCTGCTGCGGGCGGCTGTAGGTGTAGTAGTAGGCACAGTGGGGGTAGGGGCAGAGGGCTGGGATAAAGCCCCAGATGGACTGGAGGGAGCTGTAGCTGGCTCCTGTAGTCGGTGAGCAGTGGAAGCCGTCATGGAAGACGGACAATGAGGAGGAGACAGAGCTGCAGCAGCGAAGTATGTCGCGGGATTCTGGGCAAGAAGGGGCACAGGGGCCACAGAACCATCTGGTGCCTGACACCAGAGTGGCTGCTGAGGGCAGTGCACCAGGCTGACCCCGCAAAACAGGATAGTTGACCGTGTCCCGTTGCGGTGGCATAGGTCAATTTGTTCTTGGTTTCTTTTTGGGAGTAGACTTCAGTGCCTTCTGGTAAACAGAGTACCCCCTCCAGGATGCCATGTGGTGGGGATCGTGAGTCGTTCCCAAACACCTGGCGCAGGTAGGTTTTTCCAAAGCACAGAGTGTTCAGTTCTCCACTAAATGTGGGCCAGCACACTTAACACACCGCAACGGCAGGGAGCAGTAATTTCCAGTATATCGTAAACGTTGACATTTGCGACAGGTGGCTGGCCCGTTGTGGCCCTCGTAAGATTCAATCCGGACTTTCGTCTACAGAAGATACAGGATTTGGTAAGTCCGCTCTATGTTCCACCCTCCAGGAAAGGGAGACGAAGTGGGTAAGGCAGGGGATCAATGCCCAGGTCTCAGGTTCCCTCTTGCTATACTGGTGGACCAAAGTATCTTCAAAATGGAGCCGAAGCAGTTCCACCTTGACCTCCTCTGCCATAACCTCTGGTGGCAAGTCCTTGATGACGATTTTGGTTCGGCAATTACACGACGTCTGGTGGGTAAAGTAAGGCATTGCCTTTGATTTTACGAAGTCGAGAATGGTAAGATAGTCGTCACTACTGTCAAGCAGGTATTTCATATGATCTTTATGGTAAACAGCTCTCAATTGGCCGACAATGAGCAGCTGGAGATCAGTGTTCAGTTTTGTATAATTAGTGACATTATACACCACAATGGGGGGTATCTTCTCTTTCTTCAGAGGGCTTGATGGGATCTCTTGAGAAGGAGGGTAGGAAGCATGAGCCATTTCCTCATCCACAGGACCACCTGGTGCAGCGGGCTACGCACAAAAACTTCCCAGTTATCCTGGGGCAATAACTGCTAAGATATCAACGCCGAAATGGCAGGTATACCAATGCTGATATGCGGTGCAAAAACTACAACGATACGACTCGGAAACGCACTTGTATTAGAAAACACTTGCAGGGATCCAACCTGAATCACGTGGACTGGATTGATGTCTTTTGATATAAAAAGAGCTTTTCGGGCAAACTGCGAGAAATACCATAACTGAGTCCATGGCGTAAATAACTTTCCAGGTGTGAAGCAGGCAGAATAGCACTAACTCCAACTTTACATCAGAAACAAATACCAACACTACATACGTAAAAAGAACCGCCACATCAATACCGTAGGTCGATCGCCTCCTCATTGCTACTTTGTGCCAGGAAGGGCTCTCAACAAGGGAAGTGTCCAGGTGTCTTGGAGTGAGTCAAGGCGAAGCTGTTAGGACATGGAGAAGATAAGAAAGAGAAACTGTCGATGACATGCCTCATTAAGGCCGCCCAAGGGCTACTACTGAAGTGGATGACTGCTACCTACCGATTATGGCTAGGAGGAACCTTGACAGCAACGCCACTATGTTGAATAATGTTTTTCGTGCAGCCACAGGACATCGTGTTACGACTCAAACTGTGCGCAATAGGCTGCATGATGCGCAACTTCAATCCCGACGTCCATGGTGAAGTCCATCTTTGCAACCACGACACCATGCAGCTCGGTACAGATGGGCCCAACAACAGGAAGAATGGACCGCTCAGGACTGGCATCACTTTCTCTTCATCGATGAGAATCGCATATGCCTTCAACCAGACAATCGTCGGAGACGTGTTTGGATCAATCCGGTCAGGCTGAACGCCTTAGACACACTGTCCAGCGAGTGCAGCAAGGTGGAGGTTCCTGCTGTTTTGGGGTGGCATTATGTGGGGGCGACGCACGCCGCTGGTGGTCATGGAAGGCGCCATAACGGCTGTACGATATGTGAATGTCATCCTTCGACAGATAGTGCAACCATGTTGGCAGCGTATTGGATAGGCATTCGTCTTCATGAACTACAATTCGCGCCCCCATCGTGCACATCTTGCTCACTTCTTTCAGGATAATGAATCGCTCGACTTGAGTGGCCAGCTTGTTCTCTAGACATGAACGCTATCGGAAATGCTTGAGATAGATTGAAAAGGGCTGTTTGAGGACCACGTGACCGATCAACCACTCTGGATGATCTACGCCGAATCGCAATTGAGGAGTAGGCCAATCTGGACCAACAGTGGCTTGATGAACTTGTGGATAGTATACCACGACGAATACAGGTATGCATCAATGCAAGATAACGTATTAGAGGGACCTGTGTGTACAGCAATCTGTACCACCACCTGTGGAGGTCTCGTTATATGGTGGTGCAACATGAAATGTGTGGTTTTGATGAGCAATAAAAAGGGCGGAAGTAATGTTTATGTTGATCTCTATTCCAATTTTCTGTACAGGTTCCGGAACTCTAGGAAACGAGGGACGCAAAACGTTTTTCATGTATGTATTACACGTGATTCAAAAGTTCTAAAATTTGTAAATCTTATAATAAAAATTACTTCAAGGGTGTTTCGTGGGGAGGGCGTAATACTGAAAGTTTTTGGAAGAGCAGAATGTGATACTCTAATGTTGCAGTCTAGAAGTAAAAACTGTAGAGAAAGATAGGCGCTGAAACATATATAAGTAGTGAAAGGGACTGGCTATACGTGTTGCTATGCGATGAAAATGTTGATATAGGAGAAGGAGTCATTCTGGGAATCATGAAAATCATCAGAACAGAACCCTAGGACTCTCCCCCCCCCTCCCAAAAAATGGATACTCAGTTTATATTGATACCAATTTTTGGAAGTGGTAAGGAATTGCGTTTCTCTCACCAGAGCTTTGAATCCCACTCATTAGTGGCTGTACAGTAACAAGCTTCCATATATTTCTTGTAGCTAATAGTAGCTTGGCCTAATGAATATGTTCAACATATCTTAAATAAAGTTGTAGCTTTAAATTTGCATTACGTGAATATGTAAGGAGTGCCTCTTACATGAGTGCTCAGCAAGAGTTAGTGGTAGCTCGTGGACTAGGGGTAGCGTCTTTGATTAGTAATTAAAACGTCTTGGGTTTTCATTTTGCCACTGCTTGAATTTTGATCAAAATAATCAGCAACGGCAGCCAACGACATCTGGCAACAGAAGTGTCCCTCGTTCTGCCAACGGCAGACATTGCTATCTCTAGTGCAAGTGAAGAAGAATTACAGGATCTGTTGACTGGATTGAGCAGACTAATAAGTACAGAATATGTCCTGAGAGTAAGTAGAAGACGAAATTAATAAGGAGTAGGGTAAGTGAGAGGAGTGAGAATCTTAACGTCGTAACTGGGGATCATGAAGTGGGGCAAGGTAGAGAATCCTGCTACCTAGGTGGCACAGACCGATGACAGACGAAGCAAAGAGTTGTGAATTTACGAGCATTGCGCTCTCATTTAAATATATGGCCGAAAGAGTAGGCCTACAGGAATCGTGAAACGAACCCTGTCGTCCAGGAGCACGTGCCACAAAGGGCGCAGATTCACCACGAGATGGGGAAACTCACAGGCGTCTATTGTCCATTGAAGCCTAAGCGCTGTAGCGTGCGAGTGACACAGACGAGAACCTACGTCATAGGGAAACCCAGTAGAAGCCGTTTGAGGCCAAGGATGGTTCAAATGGCTCTAAGCACTATGGGACTTAACATCTGACGTCATCTGTCCCCTAGACTTAGAACTACTTAAACCTAACTAACCTAAGGACATCACACACATCCATGCCCGAGGCAGAATTCGAACCTGCGACCGTGGCAGCAGCGGAGTTTCGGATTGAAGCGCCTAGAACCGCTCGGCCACAGTGGCCGGCTGAAGCCAGGAAGATGTAGCAGTGTTAAATATGGCGGACCTAAGATCGGCCATAAAGGGAAACATTTATAGACTATATCCTCCACAAATTTTCATTGTGATCCTAACAAAACTTCAATATTGATCACATCTATAATAGTTTAAAATTTACTGTTAAACTGAAATTCACAAGTTTTGTAACGTGAACTTGAATGCTAAAATCTGAATGCTTTAGTCGATCTTAACGATCGACATTTTATCTAGAACCACATCATTACAATGAGAAATGTTTAAATATCAACTCTGTAACTTAATTTGCTTAAGAGATTTAGTAAATTTAAATTATAAGTATTTTCTGTTAATCATCAGATCATCATTTCCTCCACACAAAACACACTGAACGATGATAGCATAACAACTTATTTAATCATTAGGTAGTCCTATATTTGTTTAAAGTTTAGTACATAATAGTCACTTTATCCTTTATTTAACTATCAGAAAGCACATCGGTGCATGGCTACTGGCCGTGACTTTCAAAGTTATGAAGGCAATTTTATTAATTTTATGTAAAAGAATTTAACGATTATTATATAATGTATATCATTGTTACTTTATTTAGAACGTGAAAGTGGTCGAGGTTTGATTATTTAAATATGTTAAAATATAAAACAATGTAGAATAAGCTGCAGCCAATCAGATGGACGGCCTCAGGTAAGGGAGCTGCCCTAATCGGGTGAGCGAGGACGTTAGGCGAGGGAAACGCGGCCGGGAAAGGACAGTGCTGGTGGAGATGCGAAAGCGGACAGTTCGGCTGGGGACACCAAAGGGTACAGCTCAGACTGAGACGGGAAAGCGGACAGTCGGTCTCCAGGGAATTAAGAAGTGAAACGACTTAGAAAATTTCTTGTTGTGTGGTAAGCGGGACTTAGTCTCTGAGCGGTGAGCAGCCGCGTGCCTGATGTAAACTCTAAGTTTTAGCGTAGATAACAAGATGGTGTATTTGACTTGTATATCGCGATGAGATTGTGAATGATCGAACTTTGCCAAATTGATACGCGCTCGAGTGTAACAGTAACTCTAAATACGATCACTTTTGTTATTAGTTTGCTTTCTGAATAAACGTTATCTTACATCATTTATGGATCGTTAATTTAGTGCCCAATACTATTATTACTGTTACTACATGTTATATTAACTTTGTATTTTGCAAACTTGCCATCAGACACTTTAACCAAATGGTAACAAGTATCTAATTTAGGGCGTGTGATGTGACACGTGCGGTTCAACCCCTTGACTAGTTTGAGCCAAGACATTCCGACGAAGAGTAACTGCATGTGAGCCTGGTCATCTTTTTGATGTTATCTCGCAGAGGACATAAAAAGCAGACTAGCACTAGAAAGAACGGTATATCTGACCAACAGAACTCCACTAGTATCAAACATAGATATTGATCATCATCATCATCATCATCATTTAAGACTGATTATGCCTTTCAGCGTTCAGTCTGGAGCATAGCCCCCTTATACAGTTCCTCCATGATCCCCTATTCAGTGCTAACATTGGTGCCTCTTCTGATGTTAAACCTATTACTTCAAAATCATTCTTAACCGAATCCAGGTACCTTCTCCTCGGTCTGCCCTGACCCTCTTACCCTCTACTGCTGAATCCATGAGTGTCTTGGGTAACCTTGCTTCTCCCATGCGTGTAACATGACCCCACCATCTAAGCCTGTTCGCCCTGACTGCTACATCTATAGAGTTCATTCCCAGTTTTTCTTTGATTTCCTCATTGTGGACACCCTCCTCCCATTGTTTCCATCTACTAGTACCTGCAATCATCCGTAACCTCAACCTTGTTGATAAGGTAACCTGAATCCACCCAGCTTTTGCTCCCATACAACAAAGCTGGTCGAAAGATTGAACGGTGCACAGATAACTTAGTCTTGGTAGTGACTTCCTTCTTGCAGAAGAGAGTAGATCGTAGCTGAGCGCTCACTGCATTAGCTTTGCTACACCTCGCTTCCACTTCCTTCACTATGTTGCCATCCTGTGAGAATATGCATCCTAAGTACTTGAAACCGTCCACCTGTTCTAACTTTGTTCCTCCTATTTGGCACTCAATCCGTTTATATTTCTTTCCCACTGACATTACTTTCGTTTTGAAGATGCTAATCTTCATACCATAGTCCTTACATTTCTGATCTAGCTCTGAAATATTACTTTGCAAACTTTCAATCGAATCTGCCATCACAACTAAGTCACCTGCATATGCAAGACTGCTTATTTTGTGTTCACATATCTTAATCTCACCCAACCAGTCTATTGTTTTCAACATATGATCCATAAATAATATGAACAACAGTGGAGACAGGTTGCAGCCTTGTCTTACCCCTGAAACTACTCTGAACCAAGAACTCAATTTACCGTCAACTCTAACTGCTGCCTGACTATCCATGTAAAGACCTTTAATTGCTTGCAAAAGTTTGCCTCCTATTCCATAATCTTGTAGAACAGACAATAACCCGGTCATATGCCTTTTCTAGATCTATAAAGCATAGATACAATTCCCTGTTCCACTAATAACACTTCTCCATTATTTGCCGTAAGCTAAAGATCTGGTCCTGACAGCCTCTAAGAGGCCTAAACCCACACTGATTTTCATCCAATTGGTCCTCAACTAATACTCGCACTTTCCTTTCAACAATACCTGAGAAGATTTTACCCACAACGCTGATTAAAGAGATACCTCTGTAGTTGTTACAATCTTTTCTGTTTCCATGTTTAAAGATTGGTGTGATTACTGCTTTTGTCCAGTCTGATGGCCATTTCAATTATCCTGTGTAGCCATTTAAGACCTGACATTCCACTGTATTTGATGAGTTCCGACTTAATTTCATCCACCCCAGCCGCTTTATTGCACTGCAATCTATTGACCATTTTTTCCACTTCCTCAAATGTGATCCTATTTCCATCATCATTCCTATCCCATTCTACCTCGAAATCTGAAACATTACTGATCGCATTTTCACCTACATTGAGCAACTCTTCAAAATATTCCCTCCATCTGCCCAAGGCATCCACAGGATTCACCAGCAGTTTTCCTGACCTGTCCAAAATACTTGTCATTTCCTTCTTACCTCCCTTTCGAAGACTGCTAATTACACTCCAGAATGGTTTTCCAGCAGCTTGACCCATAGTCTCCAACCTGTTTCCAAAGTCTTCCCATGGTTTCTTCTTGGATGCTGCAGTTATCTGTTTGGCTTTGTTTCTTTCTTCAACATAACTTTCTCTGTCTACCTGGGTTCTGGTATGTAGCCATTTTTGATACGCCTTCTTTTTCCTTTTACAGGCTGCCTTGACTGTATCATTCCACCAAGCTGTTTGCTTCATCCTACTTTTACACACTACTGTTCCAAGACATTCTTTAGCCACTTCTAGTACTGTGTCCCTGTACCTTGTCCAGTCCTTTTCCAATGACTGTAATTGACTACACTCAACTAACTGGTACCTTTCTGAGATCGCTGTTATGTACTTGTGCCTGATTTCCTTATCCTGAAGTTTCTCCACTCTTATCCTCCTACATATGGACCTGACCTCCTGCACTTTCGGCCTCACAATCCCAATTTCACTGCAGATTAAATAATGATCAGTGTCATCAAAGAATCCCCTGAATACACGTGTGTCCCTCACAGCCTTCCTGAATTCCTGATCTGTTATTATATAGTCAATGACAGATCTGGTTCCCATGCCTTCCCAAGTATACCGGTGAATGTTCTTATGTTTAAAAAAGGAGTTTTTGATTACTAAGCCCATACTGGCACAGAAATCCAAGAGTTGTTTCCCGTTCCTGTTGGCCTCCATATCTTCTCCAAATTTACCCATAACCTTTTCATGCCCTTCTGTTCGATTTCCAATCCTGGCTTTAAAATCACCCATGAGCAGAACACTGTCCTTGTCCTTTACTCTAACAACTACATCACTGAGTGCCTCATAAAAACTATCCATCTTACCTTGATTTGTCCCTTCACAATGCGAATATACTGACACAATCCTAATTTTCTTGCTAGACACTGTCAAATCTACCCACATCAGTCGTTCGTTTACATACCTTATTGCAACTACACTGGGTTCCATTTCTTTCCTGATGTAAAGCCCTACACCCCATTGTGCTATTCCTGCTTTGACTCCTGACAGGTAGACCTTGTATTCTCCCACTACCTCTTCTTTCTCACCCCTTACCCGAATGTCACTAACAGCTAAAACATCCAGCCTCATCTTACTTGCAGCCTCTGCCAGCTCTACCTTCTTCCCAGAGTAGCCCCCATTGATATTAATAGCTCCCCATCTCATTACCATTTGTTTGCCAAGTCGTATCTTAGGAGTCCCTGGTTTGTCAGTTAGAGGTGGGACTCCGTCACCTCCAAAGGTCCGAGGCATTTTGCTCTGATTGTTGCCAGCATCATATTTAAAATACCAGGGAAGCAGGTTGCTAGCCTTACTTGCCCCGAGTCCCATTGGGTTTTACCCCTAACGGCTGAGGGACTAACCGGTGGATTTGGTAGTCTTTGCCGTATGAGCACAAAGGTGACCACGACTCAGAATATGTCCGAGATGCCCAGCCTTATTCCAAAGTAACTGGTATCCCGACTGTCGGGACCACTTACTTGGCCACTCATACGTTGCCCGTGGTTCATGAACTAGGACATGACTACAGGAACCCACACCATGAACACAATAGATATTGATCTGAAGAATAAATTTCTGAGGTTGTACGTTTGGAGCACAGCATTGTGTTGTAGTGAAACACTGACTGTGGAAAAATCAGAACGGAAGAGAATCGAAGCATTTGCGATGTGATCCTATGGACGAATACTAGCGCAGGTGAAAGACTCGGGGCAGGCCGCAACCAACCCGTCAGGAGACTGATCACGCAACACGCCTGGGGGTTCAAATGGTGGTGGTTCCTTATACTGGAGTCTCGCTTTTGACCGTACGCCCTGTCCACACCACGTACCCGATACTCCCGCGGCGGTCGTATTGTTCTGCTCCACACTGCAGCTGGCTTGCCTGAAATTATGTATCTAAATATGCAACCGGGCTTAGGGGAGCCACTCAACATTAACACACAACTCTGTCCTATATCTGCCCTGAACAACTGTATTCTGAGACGATAAAAAAATCGCAGGGTGCACTTTTTACACTCTGAGTCGTAAGTGTTGATGGCAGTTCATCTACTTGATCTGTCCACAATTATCATTTGGACGAGCGTACGCGTAACCGACACTACGCGGGTGATTGTTGATGATGATGCGGAAGCCGAATAAGCGAACGACGGTTCTTAATCTCGTCACGCTTGCGCATATAACTGGTACCAGTCCTCCTTAACACTTGTAATAATATAACACTATTCATAAGGTTGATTTTCAATTCATAGTTCTCACAAGTAAGAGCGTTCGCGTAACTATCGCGGCGCGGCTGATTGTTGATGGGCTGGCCGGTGAGGGCGAGAGGTTCTAGGCGCTTCAGTCTGCCTCAAGCATGTATGTGTGCGATGTCGTTAGGTTAGTTAGGTTTAAGTAGTTCTAAGTTCTAGGGGTCTGATGACCTCAGATGTTAAGTCCCATCGTGCTCAGAGCCATTTGAACCATTTGATTGTTGATGATGCGGAACGCGATAACCGAACTAACGTTCTCACACTCGCTACGACACACTGACACTTGATTGCACTCCTTTGTGGTAACTATTTTACTAATTGACATTAGTTCATTCTGGGAGACAGAAGACGACGCAGATGATTGATGTATTACGCCACAACACGCAACGGGCGGATACTCAAACACGTTATGGGCGGCACTGCTCATATTTCATTACTTCTTTACGCACTTTTCTCTGAATCCATTTCCATATGTCATTACTTCATTGTAATAGCACTTGTAGCAACACTTGAACTTCCATAATAATGCCTTTCAGATGTTGAGCTACCCACAGGGATCTCCGTGTCCCGTGGTCGACTCTGCAAAACAACAGCCGCTCGCAAAGATACTCTGCAACCAGGCGATCGACATGACATTACGCTTACAATCACTAAAAAAGACATATTGTTAACTGCAGTTATCAGTTAATTAAAGTGGTGTATGCTTTTAAAATTGAGTTTTGCTAGAATCTGGAAATCTGTAAACTGAAGCAGCAGCGTCAGCAATTAAACAAACTTGTCAGTTTCGATAATACTGCGATGAACTTATGGTAGCAGTATTTATTGTTGCAGATACTGGTTTACTGCGGTACAATGATTCCAAATGCAGAGTGTCTGTGCTGCATATCTGTGTCAACGTGGACGTTAAACGCTTGTGTCCGAACTTTTACTTATTTTACCACAGCATTTCGTTTAGAGTTTCAATGAATGTTATGTGGTTGGTGTGAGAATTGTACCTGTAAACTTCAGTTACATAATTAAATATCGGACAGGAAATTTTATTGTTTATTTGATGCTTTTTTCCCGGCAGTTAATGAGTAGACATATGACAGGAGAATATCGCACATATGCAGAGTACGATTACAGTTATTATTCAGTGATTAGATGACATGTATTGAAGTAATTTTCAATACAGCTCGTTTAATAAACATGAAAATAAAACATAAGGCTTTGAAGTATCAATTTTAATCATTCTGTTAGTCTTGAATATTACCGATATAATCTTTATGATGATTACTTTAAAATTTGCTTCACAGACTTAAATGCACCAAAAAATAAAAATAAACTGTGCCATGGAAGTATTGTGATTCACTTTGCCACCTACAGTTAACAGAACCCGTTTCTTTCACATTATTCCTCTGCCATTCTGTTCACAACAATGTATTACGCAACAATATCTACCTGAGCCATATACAATGCAAGTAAGTAGCAATTACTACGTGAGCACATTGTTAAGTGATCAGGAAGTGCTGAAACCTGGGTATTTTTATGGATAGTTTAGTGAACTGTTTACAGCACACCCTGCGGTTTTAAATACTCCTAAATACTTACGTATGTATTTGCTTTATTGCTTTAGTGATTCATTTTTGGTGATTTAATTACAATCACGCAGAAACAGTTACAAATTCACTTCGCATTTTGTTCATCATGATCCCAAATTTAAAGTTATTACCGAATGCCTTTAGTTATGATCAGACGAGTTTTCAGCCAATAGATCTATAAGCTTTCGTTATATCTATGAAATAGGAAACATTTTATATTCATGATTTGAGAAATACGTGCTTCAGACCGATAACGTTTAGAAGGAACCTTGTGCTTAGGTAACATGACTATTACGTTAAGGACAGTTTTTTCATAATTACAGAATATTCAAGTATCTAAGTTATTTTTTCTACCCAGTTAATAAGAATTTCAATGAATAATACAATGTGCATAAAAGCGTGATTAATCCATCTTCTCTACAAATTTTTTGTGCATACCATAATTATAGCATTGTGATTTCTTGAAATGACCTCACTATGGCTGAAACTGTTAACATTTATTCCACTTTCGTATTTGTGCACAATTTTGACGTTATCTATTTTCAGACATTCACATCATAAAATATTGGCGATGAAAAGTATTTTTAAATTTTCCCTGTGAAGGAACACTCCAGCAATTTTCAGGCGTCCTCTGGTGTTCATAGATAATTTTACACTTTAAGTACTTCCAGGTATTTATTCTCCCCATGTGCAATAGTTAGAGGTGTTTCCACATAAAACTATACCCAAGACATACACATTCAGAAACAGTTTCTTCAGCAGGATCTCTTTTTCTGAAAAAGTTTTCATTGCCCATTCCAATTTAATTTTCCGTTATCTAATACTCTTCAGCCACTTCATCTTTATTTTTTTTATGTTCTTAAGCTATAGAAGATCAACCAGAACGTTTTCCCCTTAGTTTTAGGTAGGTTTATATTATGCGTTCCAGTAGACTGAAATGGATAGACCTATGCAATACAAAACATTATTGTCAGTTTAAGCTGTCCATTAGGCAGATTACTCACTGTAGCCAATGTGATGTTTTTCAGATTATCGACCATTATCTTTAAGATTTAATACGAGAATTTGTACCTCAGTAAGTTTAAACAACTTGGTTCCAGAAATACGCAGTAGTACTGGCAAATTCTGAAATACTAAACATCAAAGAATAGAAAAAACATTAACAAGCCTGCTGTATGAGCGGATCCTCAAAGCGTATAAAAATCGTACTAAAACACATTCTGTTTGTTTTACTCCTGGCAATAAATCTCCAATGAATTTCTCTCTAATTTGCTTCGTGCGATTTGGAAGAACTATCTCCATCCTAAGCAAGGACAACTGAAACTATACTCAAACATTAGGACTCCAAAATAAGAAATTAATGCTTCAGCTTTTCAAACAAATCGCTCTTCGAGAAATGTTCCTTTTATTTCGGCTGTTAGTGGTGAAGCTTCTTTTTCATTCTCTAACATATGATTTATGGAGTGGTAAATATGAGAGAAATAATATGGAGAATCTAAATCTGATCCGCCAATACTGATCCAACTCCACGCTACTCTGCTTCGCGTTCGATGTTACACTATATTTTCCGAAGTATAATCCCACTTTAGAACAGAAAAGTGATATTTGAGAGAAACGTATTGAGTGAGGCAGGGATATTGGAACCGGTGTGAGCCAGGATGTCCCTGCCACATCAGCAATCGGCTAGCAGTTCTCTGTCTCTGAATAAGTGTCATACTGCAACGATAATCTAAGCCTGTGGTCTTGCAGGGCGATGCTGTGAAATAGAGATGTATCGCTCTGACTTTATATCGAACTCTGACTGATGGACTGGAGGAATATGGTCCTTACAAACCAACATCAAAATTTCTCCTTGACCACTGCAACGCCCACGTTTCATCCGCACCTCTGCACATTTCCAGCAGAAGAAATGCACTATGACATAAAAGTATTAGGACACCTCTATGTAATTCGCAAGTGACCATTAAGTGTCACGAGATGAGCCCCCAGTATAAAGGAGGTGGCGGCTGTTGTGTTGCCAGTAGAAATGGAATAACAACAGAATAGGTTAGGAGGGCTGAGTGATATCGTTCGTGCACTAGTCATTGAAGGTCACTTGGATAATAAATCTGTCAGAGGACATTTCATCCCTTGTATAGCTGCCAACCATAAAGAATAACTGATAACTGATGTAAAAAATTGCATCCATCAGTAGCAAGTTATTTTCTGGCCTACATGTAAATTCATGACACATAAAATAAAATTGTTGAATTATGTTTCGGTCACGAATCTAAATTATTTTTGAAGATGATTCCTGCCTCACTATTTCGTAAGGCCATAATACTTATTACATAAGTTAGAAATAAGGCATAAAAGAATTATAAAAATTGACTGCGAATGGGAATTGATTTAAATCAACAAGGAAGGTTCGACATTGGTGCTGGACCTGGATCTGAACTTGGGCCACCTGCTTACGAGGTGGATGGTTTCACCACTAAGCCATCCGGACACAGTGGTCTTCACAACTGCATGTACCACCCTAGCACACCTCCAAATTGACCCAAATCCTCAACTTATCCACACACTACGTATGTAGTGCCACAGATATATGTGATTTTGACGATCACAGCCAATCATCACGTAAGTGCTCATGCCCTCTAGGCCCGAATTCTTAAGGAAATCGAATAATGAGTATGATGGGCGACGAGCACTACATTTGTAGTGTGTGAATAAGTTGAGAATTTGGGTGTGACAGGAGGCGTGCTCGGGGAGTCTGTGCAGTTTCCATGACCACTGTCTCTGGGTGGCTTAATGGACAAAGCATCCGCCTAGTACGCGGCAGACACAAATTGGAGTTCGGCATAAATTTCCCTATTGATTTATATCAATGCCCACTCACAACAAATGTCTGTAGTTCCTTTGGGTCCTAATTCATAATGACTGCTGGATGAAAATTATGTCTGTTCTTTCAAGTATCCCCAAAAGGACATACACTGCATATATAGATATAATTATATTTTTCAAAATCGTTGCATTAATGTGTGAAAGCATGTGGTGGAGTTTACAGCTTGCGAAACGAATTTATGAGCAACATTCTCCACACACGGTTCACCCAATACATTAATTTGTACTTTGTACCATTCATCTAAGACTGTAAAACTAAGATCACCTCACATTTTTCCAGTATTCCTTCATCTTCTCTCCATGTTGCCTTTTACTTCTTTTGTCCATGTTGTTCCCAGATCCATATTTTTTGCCTCGTCAGCCTTTTAAATTTTTTGTTTATTTACTCTAAATTGATTTTCTTCTCTAATTTCCGAATCTTTGAATTTGTTGTTTTTTTATTCTTTTCTCACTATGTAATCCATGCTATACTCGATTTCTTTTCCAGATATACAGTAATATTTGTTTCGTTGGCATGCTCTCATTCATCGAATAGAGGTGTCGAAATGACTAATTTTCGCTTTGCCATTACTTCTGTTGTTTTCCTTACATCTTTGTAGATCTCCTTGCTATTTATCGATTCTCATTTTCTAACTGTCTTGTAGTTTGTATTCCACCTATTATTTTCATAATAATACGTCTTTCAAGTTCCTTTGTTCTGTTCAGCTTATAATTCACTGGTAAACAGTAACCTGCATTAATCTTTCTTCTCTTACCACTATATCCTATTTTTGTTTTCCTAGGTATGCGTTTCGTGCTGTACATATTTCTTGTCAAACGGTATGCTCTTTCCGGCATATTAACTCTAAATAGCGGGTTTGTTCCAGTCAATTCTGCTGCCCTGTTTCTCCACGATATTTACATTTACTATGACACTCTATTTTATGTACGTATTTCTATGTATTTCGGTTCATTTATTTACATTTGTCATGAATTTTGTTATTTTTACTGAAAATTTGAGATCAGTTGTGTTCTGTCTTGCAAAAGATTTATGTGATTAGCGGATTCTGCAGTACTCACTGAAAGTATTGCAAAATGATCTGCAAAAGCCAGATGCTTTAGCGTAATTCCATTTGTGTTCCTTCCCAGAATTATTGTTTCAATTACATGATTTTTAGCCCCACATTTCAGAAACTATTTTTCTAAACCGCAGTGAAATAATAGAGGTGATAAAGCATGCTCTTGTCTGACACCAGCTTTTGTTTAAAATTAATGAGTTACTTTCCCCAGGAAATATGTTTTCTTATTTTGCTTTAGCCCCAAATTATTTAATGATTTTATCCGTCATTTCTCTATCTACAGAATCAAATTCTTTCTTTAAAGCAATAAAAGTTTCTCATAAAGGTTCGCTGATTAATATTCTGTAGCTAATTACTATTCTCAAACTAAAAATTTATTCTGTGCAGGAACTTCTCTCTCGAGTACCATCTGTTATTATCGTAGTTTTTTGTCTAAAGTTCCTTCAGATCTCTACAGCAGAGCTTTTGATAATATTTTGGATTCTACTGGCCAAAGTTATATATTGTTGTCTTGTCCTTTGTTGTAATACTAGGATTACTGCAGTTTTCTACTCTTCTGGAATATTTTCGGTTTTCCAAATGTTTTCAAAAAGCAAAGATCACTTACAATTTTTCGTTCTGACCATTTCAGTAATTCTGCTACAATAGAATCTTGTGGCGAAGAAGTGGATTATACTCAAACGGCATCTGCACTGCATTATTATTATTATTATTATTATTGTTATTATTAGTATTGTTAGTGACAGTAGTCAGACACAAAGCAATGACAGCCTAAAGTCTTCTAATGTCTGCCAGTTCGGAAGTAATGAGTCCAGCAATCAAGTCATTTACAGGCAATTCGCCGTATTATAGTGTACATATTTTAATTTGCTTGATTTTAAATGGGGAAGTAAGGGTCGCTAGGGAGAGGAGGGACGTTCTGTAACAAGTCTCTAGCCTCACTAGATAGTCAGCCTTCTTTTCAGTCTAGGAGTTGTAGGCAGCACTCGTGATGCATTTCGAACTTTGTCATTCTTTAAAAAAAAAGATTTCCGAGTAAGCAGTGCTAATTGTCTCATTCAGTTATTAGTTTGTGGTTTAATAAAACACCTACTGAAACTAAAAACCAAATATTATTTGTCTTTCGTCATTTTAAAAATGAAAGTATTCAAAGAATTTAATTAAGCGTTAATGGTGATGAAGGTGTGCAGCCTAAAATCAGAATTCACTCAGGAGTAATGGAATAGCAAAGGTTAGGAAACTACTGACCTGTGGGTTGAGAGTTATAAAGTATGGGCTACAATGGTCGAACAGCTCCTCATAAGCCACACATTTCTGTGTTCAGTGACAAGCGACGTTTGCTGTGTGTAAGAAACGATGCTACTGGAAACGACTGCTGAGGACTGATGAATCACCATATACCCTGTGGCAATCGGACGGAAAGGATGGGGTTTGTCGAATGCCTGGAGATCAGTCATTACCTGCTATGGTGTGAAGTCCCAACAGTAGATTAAAGAGAAGTTGTTGTGACCTTAATGCGCTTAAGAAAACGCTAAATGCAGAAAGATATGAAAACATTTACAGCATTACGCGCTGCATACAACAAAGGAGCCGTTCGAAGACTTTGATTGTATCAGCATGAGAATGCACTCTGTCACAAATCAGTATCTTTGAGGCAATGGTTTGTGGACTATAGCACTTTTGAAACAAATTACCCTACCCAGACTCACGATATGAACCAGATGGAACGCTTTTGCGATGAATTACGACATCGACTTCCAGATTCCAGCCTCCTACATCATCAGTAGCTTCTCTGGTTGTGTATGAAAAGGCGAAGGGGTGGCACACCACATATTAGTTCCCACTAATAAATGTCCGGATATTTTTGATCAGGTCATTTTTGAAGAGTGTTGCCTTTTGCGGCCCTGTTCAGAGATTTATTTTTATTTACGAGGAATTCCAAACGTTTGGTGAAATAACATTATCCAAGGGCCAACAACTCTACGCTCGCGGGCACCACGGCCCCTGTAACCATTACGTACGCATGCCCGCATTGCAGGTCACGGTGAAGATATTAAATTTTCAATAAAATTTTGCTGGAGGTTCAGCTACGACTAAACACTTTGACTTTTCCAGTATTGGCTGCAGTTGACAGGAAACCAGCTATGAAAGTCATTGTCTGAAAACGCAGTGGCTCAGACCACGACCACTTTCTGTTACTGACGGGATTGTTCCTCGCTATTCAAGTAATAAAACATTTTTTTAGAGATTAAAGTATCCGATATCTTATCAACACACGCAATCACCTGCGTATATTCTAAAGATGAACTTCACATGTGAACTTTTGTCATCAACCTTCATTTACTTCATTAGCGGATTAAAACTGTGTGCAAAAAATTTCTAATCAATCTCG
This sequence comes from Schistocerca piceifrons, assembly GCF_021461385.2. NCBI lineage: Eukaryota > Metazoa > Arthropoda > Insecta > Orthoptera > Acrididae > Schistocerca > Schistocerca piceifrons. The sequence continues at coordinate 782,770,431 of NC_060140.1, read as the reverse complement.
AATTTTCACCTTTCGCGAACAAATGCTCTACCGAGCAAGTTATACCCACCATCATAGCTATGCTTCCGGCAATACCTCTCTTCTTCACATACGAGAGTGAGTCAAATGAAAACCTTAAATATTTTTTTAAATATTATTTATTGTGCAGAAGTGGTACAAAGCTGTATCACTTTTCTACATAATCTCCCCCACGCTCAATGTAAGTCCTCTAGCGCTTACAAAGTGAATGAATTCCATTAGAAAAAAATTCTTTTTGTAGTCCTCGCAACCACTCATGCACCGCGTGACGTACCTCTTTATCAGAACGTAACTTCATTCCTCGCATTGCGTCTTTGAGTGGTCTAGACATACGGAAGCCACTGGGGCAAGGTCAGGTGAGTATGGTGGATGACGAAGACACTCAAAATGCAAGTCTGTGATTGTAGCAACTGTTGTACAGGCAGTGTGGGGCCTTGCATTGTCATGTTGCAAAAGGACACCTGCTGAAAGCAATCCACGTCGCTTTGATTTGATTGCAGGCCGCAGGTGATTTTTTAGGAGATCTGTGTATGATGCACTGGTGACAGTGGTCCCTCTAGGCATGTAATGCTCCAAAATCTCCTTTTTCGTCCCAAAAGAGAGTAAGCATAACCTTCCCTGCTGATGGTTCTGTTTGAAACATCTTTGATTTTGGGGATGAGGAATGGCGTCATTCCTTGCTCTCTCTCTTCGTTTCTGGTTGGTGGAAGAAAAACCCAGGTATCGTCGCCAGTAACGATTCTTGTAAGGAAGCCATCACCTTCTCGTTCAAAGCGCAGAAGAAGTTCTTCACAAGCATCAACCCGTCGTTCTCTCATTTCAGGAGTCAGCTGCCGTGCCACCCATCTAGTAGACACTTTGTGAAACTGGAGCACATCATGCACAATGTGGTGTGCAGACCGATGACTAGTCTGTAAACACGATGCAATGTCATTCAGTGTCACTCGACGGTTTTCCTTCACTATGGTTTCAACTGCTGCAATGTTCTGTGGAGTCACAACTCGTTGTGCCTGACCTGGTTCAAATGGCTCTGAGCACGATGGGACTTCACATCTTAGGTCATCAGTCCCCTAGAACTTAGAACTACTTAAACCTAACTAACCTAAACACATCACACTCATCCATGCCCGAGGCAGGATTCGAACCTGCGACCGTAGCAGTGACGCGGTTCCGGACTGAAGCACCAAGAACCGCACGGCCACCACGGCCGGCGTGCCTAACCTGGACGAGAAGCATCTTCCACTGAGGTCACACCATTTGCGAACTTCCTACTCCATTCGGAGACTTGCTGCTGTGACAAATATGCATCACCGTACTGAACCTTCATTCGTCGATTAATTTCAATAGCTTTCACACCTTCATTAAGCAAAAACCGAATAACAGGACGCCGTTCTTCCCTGGTGAAAGTCGCAAATGGGGTGGCCATCTTCATACTGATACTGCGACCGTATGTGTGCATCTGTACTATGCTGCCACCTACAGGTCATTCTGCACTCAGGTTGTAGCACTCTTACCAACTTACAGGATAACAGCGCGAAAATTCGATATCTTATAACAAATTTAAGGTTTTCACTTGACTCACGCTCGTATATTTACCACCGATGAACGATTACGCAATCGTGACACAGACCATGGACAGCAGTATTTAATATCAATGTCAAATCAGCCTCCTCCATGAAGCATGAATCTTTCCGTAGTGATGCAGCATATGTGCCTCTGGGATACGGAAAGCAAATTAAAATTGGAGGCAATCCAAAATATTACGTAATTAAGGAGATGCAACCTGGATAAGAAGAATGAAACAGGTGTGATAGATTCGAAAGAAGCATCTGCCAACGATGAATTGAAATAGGAGCTGAAACAAAGCAGAAGGGTGAGTAGCTATGAGACATTGAACATTGATGGTATAAGGAGATCAAGTAGGGAAAGTAGGAAAGACTCAGGAGAAATTCTTGCATGACGCGTGAGGTATTGAATCTAATGACGAAAGCAGAAATATAAAAAGGCAGCAAATGAAGCAGACAAAAGGGAATGCAAACGTCTAAAAGCGAGACTGTCAGGAACTGCTCGCCAGCAAAGCAGATACAGCTAGATAAAATAATGTAGCGCGGTAGTGAGCAAGCCGGCCGCGGTGGCCGTGCGATTCTAGGCGCTCCAGTCCGAAGCCGCGCTGCTGCTACGTTCGTAGGTTCGAATCCTGCCTCGTGCATGGGTGTGTGTGATGTCCTTCGGTTAGTTAGGTTTAAGTAGTTCTAAGTTCTAGGGGACTGATGACCACAGCAGTTGAGTCTCATAGTGCTCAGAGCCATTTGAACAATTTTTTTGTAATAAGCAGTCATTACAGGAAAACTAGTTGTAGAGTAAAGGAAAATTAAAATGACTTTTTGAGGAAAAGAAATATCAGGGTTCAGATAGCAAGCTCTAACTAAGCGAAGGGAAGACTAAAACGTGAAAGGAACACATAGATGGTCTATATAAGGGTAGTCAATGTTGTAGAAAGAGAAGAGAAAGCTATTATAGGAAGAGAACAGAAAGTAACTGAAAATGAGGTGGGATACATGATACTGCGAGAAGAATTTGATGAAGCTGCGAACAACCTAGGAAGACACCACTTCGTAAAGAGTATTGAGATTATTCGGGGTTACGACTATTCGAGTAGGTGTGCATGATATAAGGACGGGCGAAACATTTTCTGACTTCTAGAAGAATTTGATAGTTGCTGTACCAAAGAAGGCAGACGCCGACATGTGTGAATATTACGGATCCACTTATTAACATAAGTAGTGGCTGAAAACATTGACATGAATTATTTACAGAAGAATGCTAGGAATGACAGAAATCGAAAGGCGGGAAGATCAGCTTGGGTCTTGGATTCATGTAGAACACACAGGACATTAATTACTCTAAAATTACCTTAAAAAATAGTTTAAAGGAATGGGTACCTAAAATTATACCACAGTGATTTAGACAACGCAGTACACTTTGAAATATTGAAGACAGCTGTAAGATATCAACAACTTGCACCAAATTCAAAACAATGGTTCAAATGGCTCTGAGCACTATGGGACTCAACTTCTTAGGTCATAAGCCCCTAGAACCTAGAACTACTTAAACCTAACTAACCTAAGGACATCACACACATCCATGCCCGAGGCAGGATTCGAACCTGCGACCGTAGCGGCTGTAGCACCTAGAACCGCACTGCTACTCCCGCCGGCGCACCAAATTCAGTCTGCAGTTGTAAGAAAATCATGTTGTTGGGGTTGGAACCGCCTATTCACCCTTTTTCCCTCCGTGATTGCGAGTTAAATTTAGTTTTTCACAGTCCGTCTTCTGCAAAATGCAATGTACTTCTTGTTTTACTTGACCAGACATCTTTTGACACCCATGAGCCATCTTCTGTCGGTCTCGATTTATTTCTGTAAAATCAAATACATAGTTCATGTTTTTTTAAATATTTTATTCCTACAAAATACAACGATTGCCTTTTATTTGTATTGTTTCGATTGCTCACCTGAAACTACGTTACTTGTAATAATGGATTTCATAGGTCGGCTTGTTTTTTTGTCTTTTATCGATTGACAGCATGTCATCTGCAAAGCAGTCGTAATGAATTAGCATGTTTTTGAAAATAGTTTTTCGTGGGTAGTAGCTGTTCATCGTAGGTTCCTGTTCACTGCGGGCTAATTTTGAACGTCTGGTGAAAATTTTTTTTTTTTTTTTTGAGCTAGAAAAGTAGGGCGTGGGATTGAGCAGCGGGCGCTTTTGCATATTTGAGGACATTTGAATACTATTTTTTATCCGAGAAAGTGCCTTTAAATAATTCATTGACTGTTGCAAACAGCGTTTTGTAGCAGAGTGTTTTGTATTGTAACGGCTCCATATGAGCCGCTACATGGCTTGTTACAAGAGTCACATTCTCAAGACGCACCTGAGTGCCCTTCCGACACTCAGGAAATTTTTATATTGAATTATGTTGTATTATCACTCTTAGTATTCACATTTGCAGACTAGCAAATGTGAATGTGGGTCGTCTGCTGACGCATCCGTGGGTGTGGGTTCTCGGAATGTGTAGATGCAGTTTAGCCAACCATTGTATCGAGTAGCGTGTGACTGCACTGCTCCAGAGAGACAGAAGTTCCCCACACATTAGCAGACCTCGTTAGGTTGGCAAATAGCCGCTGTGCAGACTCTCTGAGCTCTTCCGGCCACCGTGTGTGGGCGCCGGACGAGGGGAGTAGTTTAAACATTCCCTGCTGAGACTCTGGTGAGTATAGACGCTCTGCGTGGTGGCTCCTATAGTCATCTTAGTTAGGACATATAGTCAGGTTGCATAAAATAGCTATTTTATTTTGTATCGCTGATGACGGGGCAGCATTTCGTATAACCGTACCATTAAGTAAAGTGAGTGATCAATGAGCAATTTTCATCATTTTAATAAATAAAATGTTGTTGTTATATAAAATTCTTGGTCTTACAGCAACGTGTTATTTCCGTTACCATTCCAGTTAAGTTATTCAAACTTTCAACTTAAAGTTAACAATAATCCGAAATTTTGTAGTGATATTTGCTTATGCAGACGGTCATAGGCGTCTTTCACAAAAAATGCAGATGCCATTTTCAAGTTGAGGACGCCTGCCAACGCTTTGCGGAAAGCAAGTAAAGTGCCCTCCGCCACACACCGTTGGGTGGCTTGCGGAGTATCAATGTAGATGTAGATGTAGACATGTAGCATTCGTTTGTAACTTTATTTCATTATATCAGTCCTTTCTGTATCTGGGTTTTCGCCTCTACATTGAGTTTTAGATAGAGTCTATGGATTTCTTTGAGTATTTTGAGATCAGTTCACATAATATTTCGGTGATAGTTTTTCTCTTTGAGATGATCTGCCGTTATGGACTGTGTACTGTCACTTTATTGTTCTTAGGTGGTCAAAATATCTAGTTTTAGCATATACGGATTTGTCCTACGTAGACAGATTGGAATGATCTAAAAGTTAATTGAGAGATTTCAGCTTTGGAAAATTTGTCTGTAGAGATAGTCTTAGTTCTTAGATATTTCTGTACTGTGTTGTTTGTGTGGTATGATTTTAGCAGTCGTTGTTTCTTCAGATATTGTATACCTTGTGGATAATTTTGTTACTGTATGTTTTTGTGTGACACTTGTGTTCCAAGTAAGGTATTTCTGAGTCCCTTTCTTCTCTTTGTTGGTCTGTACTGGTGTTCCTGGCTCTTTGTTATGGCTTGCAATTAACCCAGGTTTGTTTCTTGTTAATTTGTCATTTGTTTTGTCTTTTAGTTTTTTTATCATCTGTGTGTGGTACCGACTCTAACCGGCTTCCTCGTGTATTGTATTTACCTCCTCCGTATAGTTCAATTTGTCCCATGGAGTTCTGGTAAGTCTGTGTAGCACGTATTTGAAACTTGAATGTTTGAGTGTCAGTGAGTGACTGGAATGGTTGTACTTGTGTTTGTAGTTTTTTTTGTACGTTGCAGTATTATGTATGCTGTTGATTCAGTGTACGGTGATATCTAGGAAATTTAGTTTTATTCTGGTGAATTTTACTTTGAAGTACACGGTGTTTATGTCACAGTGTACTTGATTTATCAAGGTGTCCTGTTTCATCTGCCAAACAAGTGATACCATCCGCACTGCGGTACTAGCATCAGTTGTTGAATTGTTTTGGATGTATAATTTGATTGAAAATTTTATCTTCAACGTTGTTCAGAAATATGTTTGCAAGTAGATGATCGCTGCGTGATCCAATAGGTTGGCCTTATTTTTTGTAAACAGAACTCGTTGTTGAAAGTGAAGCAGTTCTGCTCTGTCATAGGATTAGAAAGGCACATTTCATCTGTGTAGGCAGTTGTAGGAGTCGAATGGCATGGAAAACAGGAAGTAAGTGAGAAGGAAAAGAGACTGTCTCCAGCGCTATTGAGTCACTGTGTTGGACTAGTAGCAAAGGAACGCAGAGATCCATTTGGCATTTGCAGAGAGAATTAAAGTTCAGGGAGAGGAAATAAAATTATTGAGTTTCTGATGACACTGTAATCTTCTCAGAGAGGGCAAGGAACTGAAGAATAGCTGAACGGAATGTATATCTTGGAATGTGGTTGTAAGATTGTAAGTAGGCTGTTTAGGTTTTTATGTAGGTAACGCCACGTAGCGCTCTATATGAAAATCACTGACTGTGCTATGTGCAGTCTGTGGCTGGTTTGCATTGTTGGAATTTGCTATTGTAGTGTTGGGCAGTTGGCTGTTAACAGCGCGTAGCGTTGTGCAGTTGGAGGTGATCCGCCAGCAATGGTGGATGTGGGGAGAGAGATGACGGAGTTTTGAGAGCGGATAATCTGGACGTGTGTCCATCAGAGACAGTAAATTTGTAATTCTGGATGTCATGAACTGATATATATATATATATATATATATATATATATATATAATGACTTTTGAACACTATTAAGGTAAATACATTGTTAGTTCTTTATCAAAATCTTTCATTTGCTAACTATGCCTATCTTTAGTTAGTCCCTTCAGTAGTTTGAATCTTTTATTTAGCTGGCAGTAGTGGCGCTCGCTGTATTGCAGTAGTTCGAGTAACGAAGATTTTTGTGAAGTAAGTGATTCATGAAAGGTATAGGTTATTGTTAGTCAGGGCCATTCTTTTGTAGGGATTTTTGAAAGTCAGATTGCGTTGCACTAAAAATATTGTGTGGCAGTTTAGTGTTGATCAGAATCAGTAAAGAGCGAAATGTCTGAGTACGTTCAGTTTTGCTCAGCTATTTGAAAAGCAAATAACGTAAGAGGTTTATCAGCACAGTAATTCAATAATTTTTCTAAGGGATGAAAATCGACAAACGAGAAACAGGGGTACTGGGATGTCGTTGAATTAATTCCGGTAATGTTAACAAAATTAGATAGAGAAAAGAGAGTTCCAGTCCTCGATGTGTTCTGATATCTGGGCATAAATAAACTGACGATGATAAATGTAGTGTAGGTGTAAAGTACAGACTTGCAATAGAACGAAACTATTGTCTGGAAAAGGAAAATTTAGATGTTAGAATTCCTTTCCAAATGTATTTGTCTTAAATGTACGGAAGCAGTGTACGGAAGTGAAATGTCGGCGATAAGCAATTTCAGACGAGAAGAGACCAGAAGCTTTAAAATTTTATGCTACAGAAGCATGCTGCAGATGACATAGGTTAATCGAATAACTGACGACGAAATACTGAAGCCAATTGTCAAAACAGGAAAATGGTTCAGTTGGCTCTGAGCACTACGGGACTTAACTTCTGTGGTCATCAGTCCTCTAGAACATAGAACTACTTAAACCTAACTAACCTAAAGGCATCACACACATCTATGCCCGAGGCAGGATTCGAACCTGCGACCGTAGCGGTCGCGCGGTTCCAGAATGTAGCGCGTAGAACCGCTCGAGCACCCCGGCCGGCAGCAAAACAGAAATTTGTGGTGCAACGTTACTAAAAGAAGGGATCAGTTGATGCGATAATCCTGAGTCATCGTGGCATCGTCAGTATGGTACTGAAGAAGTGTAAGATGGAGGGAGGAAGGATATTAAGGCCTTAGAGCGGGATCAAATTAGAGATGGGCAAACGCATTCATCCTTGGGAACTAGTTCACTGCTGATCGTTCTTTTTTGGGAACCGTTCAGTTTTTACTCGTTCACCGTTCATTTATGCTTGGTATATGGTTCTTATGAAAAACTGATAACTAGTAGTGTAGGTGACTGAAGGATGGAGGGCACCAAGAGGGGCACTTGCCTCCCCCCTGGAGTATAGAGTTTTTATTTATTACAGAATTCTTACACGCTTTTAGAAGTAATTTCTGTGATTCTGCAGAACCTCTCGTTTAGCCAACCGTAGCCTTGTGTGGCTGATCGCAGGGAAATAATATAGGTTGGCGCACGGAAAACCGGGCCCGAATACAGACTGCTCGCCAATTACGGATGGTGTGTTGCCCGTTACGAGCAGATACAACAAACAGACAAACATGTAATAATTAGGCAATGAAGAACTAACAATCTAATGCAAGCAACAATTGCGAATCAATCGATGTCGATGTGTAGAGAGCTGGAGAAGAGAACATGAAAATCTCACGCTACACGCATGGGCTATAACTCATGTAGTCTTGTAAACCTGTTGGTTGCTGTTTCCCAACTTAGTAGACCACAAGCGTCTTGTAAAAGATTCTTCGTTTCGACTTTCACTACATAGCTATGCTACGTTGTAAATAATAATCATTTACACCATATATATATATATCTCACGTTGTCTGAGTTCGTAGGCGAAGTAGAGATTTTATGGAAGCATAATATAAAATGTGGTTTTCTCATACTTGCGCCACACGCTTAGTAAAAATTAAGTTTTTATGTTGCATTATTAAAGTTAATGCAGCAATAATAATAATAATTAAGATCGCAGTAGTAAAATTTTTGATTTGAAAGCTCCTTCTGAACAGATGGTTTTGAGATAATAAGTAATTACGATTTTTGGCAATCTATGTCTTTTCAAATGGGGAGGCACCGCTTTTCCTACTGAGCCAAAATGACCCACAACCCAACCTTTTTTTTTTCTCAAGGAACCCTAACTGGCAGGTAATGAAAACTGGAAACAACCAAACTTAAAAATAATTAGAGCATTGCTAAATGTAATGTTTTGTATATGAAAGATATACGAAAATCGTTTTATACGAATTATCTTACACTAAAAATTAAGCAAATTATTGAAAGTTAGCTGCTAAATCAAGTCGATGAAACCAAAAAATACACGAATAACAAAAAAAAAAAAACTTGCCTTGTTATAAGTATGTCTTCTGCTGTTCATCGATATAATGAAGTGAGCTGATATGCCCTTTTGTTACCCGAAAAGATGTACCTATTACATACAACGTAATTTTTATGTAATTCACGTAACTATACGCTTTTTGATTACCGGTCGTGGACGCTGAATAGCCTGAACAAAGTGCAAGAACAGTTTGGAACACATGTAAAATAGGCGAGCGCAGTGAACGAAACGAACAACTGGATATTGAACTAACTAGAAGCAGTCGGCAGTGGAACTGAGGCAGGTGGTCATGCGTATGACGAGTGCGGCCGAGGGAGACCGAGACTGAGACGAGCACGCGACCGAGGTTGGAACGAGAACTGCCGAAGTGAACTAGTGAACTATGAACCGATCGTTCCTTGGAATTCGTTCCTCGGTCCTTTCGTTCATCTTGGTGAACCGTTCCTTAGCACCTGTTCGTTCGCGAACTACCCATCTCTAGACCAAATCTTACTTGCAGTAAGCAGGTACAAATGACAGTAGGTTGAAGTACCTACATAGAGATGAAAAACCTTCTATAGGACAGACTAAACTAGAGAGCTGCTTTAAAGCTATATTCAGACTGAAGATAACTGACAAACTAGGCCTCCTCTGGATGGCTCAGGCACAACACAGTATCACTCCTGCCAGCAATTCTTCTACTTCGGATGAGTATGGCGAGACAGTAGTCGAAGCCTCGACAATTCTATTCAAAACTACACGGCTTGGTATCTGACACGATTTTGTTATTTGATACCATAGGTCCAATACCACACTGATGCATGAGAACAATACGTCAGTTTTAAATATATTTATTGACGGGTAACACGAAACATCCAGTAATTGCAGCGACGGCAGTGCTATTTCAATTACATAGACTCCCCCCGCCAGTAACACCCCAATCTGGATGTGCTGGCTAAGTCGCTACCCTGTTTTGCCACATAGGCTCCCACAACATTATAGCTTGCCACTTATCACGTTGGAAACTTATTCAGTCGCGAAAATCTCGCCTACTTCTAGAAAATATGTAAGGTGATTCATCTCTCCCTACTGACTAGTTTTGCACATCCGACGTCACCTTCAACAACCGTGCGTGAGATTTTCATAGCTTTTTGTTTGTTATATACAAACTGTTAGTCCTACACAATAAATCAACAGGATCTTTTTTCTAGGAAACTGAATGTAGTCAAATTTTGTATTGGGATACATTGTCAATTGAGATCACGGTTTTGGAGTTACTCAAGATAAACGCGTTTGAAGGTCACGTTTGTAGGTTTTTCTTGAATAATTCGAAAACTACTGACTCTTGCGAAATTGTATCCAGGCACAAAACTTTACTAATTCAAATTTCCTACAAAAAGGCCATGTTCAGTTTTCCTGTAGAACTATTACTTATCAAGTAACAAGCCAGATGATGTGAAAAGATTGCGCATGGTATTTGAAACGTTGCAGGCTGCATAAAACTCATCGGTAGGGACAGCTGAATCACCCTGTATGTTGCCAAGCCTTATCTGAAACTACACTGCTGGCCATTAAAATTATTACACCAAGAAGAAATGCAGATGATAAAAAGATATTCATTGGACAAATATATTACACTACAACTGACATACGATTACATTTTCAAGCAATTTGGGTGCATAGATCCAGAGAAATCAGTACCCAAAACAACCACCTATGGCCGTAGTAACGGCCTTGATACGCCTGGGCATTGAGTCAAACAGAGCTTGGATGGCGTGTACAGGAATAGCTGCCCATGCAGCTTCAACACGACACCACAGTTCATCAAGAGTAGTGACTGGCGTATGGTGACGAGCCAGTTGATCGGCCACCATTGACCAGTCGTTTTCAAGTGGTGAGAGGTCTGAAGAATGTGCTGGCCACGGCAGCAGTCAAACATTTTCTGTATCCAGAAAGGCCCGTACAGGACTTGCAACATGCGGTCGTGCATTAACCTGCTGAAATGTAGGGTTTCGCAGGGATCGAATGAAGGGTAGAGCCACGGGTCGTAACACATCTGGAATGTAACGTCCAATGTTCAAAGTGCCGTCAATGCGAACAAGAGGTGACCGAGACGTGTAACCAGTGGCACTCCATACCATTACGCCGGGTGATACTCCAGTATGGCGATGACGAATACACGCTTCCAATGTGCGTTCACCGCGATGTCGCCAAACATGGATGCGACCATCATGATGATGTAAACAGAACAATGATTCATCCGATAAAATGACGTTTTGCCATTCGTGCACCCAGGTTCGTCGTTGAGTACACCATCGCAGTTGCTCCTGTCTGTGATGCAGCGTCAAGGGTAATCGCAGCCATGGTTTCCGAGCTAATAGTCCATGCTGCTGCAAACGTCGTGCAGATGGTTGTTGTCTTGCAAACGTCCTCATCTATTGACTCAAGGATCAAGACGTGGCTGCACGATCCGTTACAGCCATGCGGATGCCTGCCATCTCGATTGCTAGTGATACGAGGCCGTTGGGATCCAGCACGGCGTTCCGTATTACCCTCCTGAACCCACTGATTCGATACTCTGCTAAAAGCCATTTGATCTCGACGAACGCGAGGAGCAATGTCGCGATACGATAAACCGCAATCGCGATAGGCTACAATCAGACCTTTATCAAAGTCAGAAACGTGATGGCACGCATTTCTCCTCCTTACACGAGGCATCACAACAACGTTGCACCAGGCAACGCAGCTTAACTGCTGTTTGTGCATGAGAAATCGGTTGGAAACTTTCCTCATATCAACACGTTGTAGGTGTCACCACCGGCGCCAACCTTGTGTGAATGCTCTGAAAAGCTAATCAATTTGCAAATCACAGCATCTTCTTCCCGTCGGTTAAATTTCGCGTCTGTAGCACATCATCTTCGTGGTGTAGCAATTTTAATGGCCAGTAGTGTACGAGCAGGCTTTGACATCCTTCGACACATCACAGTCATCAGCGCCATTTGTGAGTTTTTAGATATCGCACTTGTTTCTGTATGAGATACAAAAGTAAAGCGATCAACAAAAATGTTGGTTCAGAGCACAACGCTTTACCAGACATTGCCCTGGTGTTCGTGTGCCGTTGCCTTCCTTCAATTTATGAACTGTCTTTTCCAGCCATTTTTAGGAGGATCAACAGTCTAATATGCATTCTGAACTGCTATACAACTCCGCATTTTCGCAGTAACACTGTCGGATGCCACGAATTTGAATCACAGTACTTTGTTGCAGGTTGGTCAGCAACGGCAAAGTGACTGAAAAGGTCTTCGTGGTGCGTTGCCAGGACTGGACCAAGTAGACGCCCCCAGCCTGTAAGCTGACGTAAGCTACACGCCTGGGTGACAGCCAGCTCCCGGCCACGGGGGTTGCAAGGTCCTCTGCGCGCGGGCAGCGCCTCGTGGCGGGTGCTTTGATGTCGCCGGCGGGTTCACGCTGTGCCGGCCCACAATGCCCTGTCGCGTATACCCGCCAGCCGTATCGCCACCACTGCTGCTGCGCTCGTAGTACCTCCTGTCCCGTCTCGCAGATTAAACAACTTGCTGCATCAAACGCAATGTCCGTGTAGTGGAAAACAAACAAACAGGCAGTTTGGTTCCCTTGATTCTCTAGGCGGTATAACATTGTAAAGGCTGAGCACCTAAATAGTACTGTAAAGATGTCACTCTCCTTATTAGTATGTTAGTATCCCATCTGTTGGCACTCGTGAATTATTTTAATGGTCTATGACTGTAGGCGTTCGTGGCCTTGGCACTATGGTGAATTCTTTTACTCGGTCGACTTTTGACCCCTCTACTGGAATATTCTTCAGGAACTTATGGCGTTTACAGTTGGCTCGACACGGTGAACTTAGCTGTCAGTTAATCGTGAGCACGTGAAGGTTCTGAACAATGTCCCAGCAAACAGGTCGAAACTACGATCGAGCAGAACAAAAATGGTCTGGCCTAATGTACTAGAAGGTTTAACCTTTTATTATCATCACTCTATCTTGTGACTGGTTTGATATACCGTGCCGGACATACCGTGCCCCCTACCCGAACCCCCCCCCCCCCCCCCCCCCCGCCACCACTGACTTCCACTCTTGTACCTACCTTTTTATTTTCTGTGTATCAGATACATCAAACTTCCTACTTCCTGAGTTACTATTGTATGTATTATGACAGCTAACATGACCTAAAATTTTCCTCTCCGCTGCTCCGTCTGGCACTAATCTAGTTAGTCATTGATGTCTTAACATACATGTCCTAATACCCCTACTCTGCTTTGTGTTTTTCGCACATCCATTCTTCGAGGATTCTATAGAGGATCTCTTCATTTGTTATCAGTAAAAGTAATTTATAGAATGTTAATATAACTCGATACCTAAATCGCTTCGATTTTCATTTTCCCCTATTTTTCCGCGGTCCAAGATGCACTTATGTACTGCAAACATTGGTATTGTTGTTGTACGTATCTCTTCAAAGACTAATCTGACGCAGCTCTCCGTGATAGTCTACCGTGTGCTAGCCTTAGCATAACTGCATCATTATTGCAGCCGTCCGAGGTGCCCGAGCAGTTCTAGGCGCTAGAGTCTGGAACCGCGCGACCACTACGGTCGCAGGTTCGAATACTGCCTCGGGCATGGATGTGAGTGATGTCCTTAGGTTAGTTAGGTTTAAGTAGTTCTAAGTTTTAGGGGAGTGATGACCTCAGGAGTTAAGTCCCATAGTGCTCAGAGCCATTTGAACCATTTGATTATTGCACCCTATTACCATCTGCCCCTGTTTGTTGTTTTCGAACATCTGTCTCCCTCTACAATTTTTACCGTCTAGATTTTCTTCTAATACCAAAATGTCGGTTCTCTAATCCTCTGAATGTCTGCCACCAACATATACCTTCTTCCAGAACGAAATTTTCACTCTGCATGGAGTGTGTACTGATATGAAACTTCCTGGCAGATAAAAATTGTGTGCCACACAATTACTTGAGTTCTCGACCTTTGATTTCCGGGGGCAAGTGCTCTACCAACTGAGCTACACAAGCAGGACATAATTTACGCAGATTTACTTCCGCCAGTATCTCGCGGCTACCTACCAAACTCCGCAGCAGTTCTCCTACCAAACTTTCTGAGCCAGCACTGCTGGAAAAAGGATATTGCAGAGATATTCCGTGGCCACTGGTGGCAGTAAAGCTGTGACGACAGGTCGTTAATCGTGCTTGGGTGGCTCGGTTGGTCCTAGCCAGTCTATTCACTGGTCTCCACGCCTCAGACCTCGTGAACGTTCGGCTTACCTCCCGGATTTCAGTTCAATGTGATCTACCATCCGTGTAACTCTTTGATTTGTTCTTAGAACTCTTGTTGCGGCATACTGCCATGCATCTACGTGGCTGGACTACATTGGGAGGATGTATCTCGGTCTGTGCCTACGCCGATGTCGTCATGGTTTCAGTTCAAAATGTCGACAACATTTCCGGGCTCAACGCCACCTTGGATTCCTTCTGTCACCTTGCTGGTGCCCCACACTAATGATCGCAAGTGCACGTTCCCGTCCTAGCAGGGCCTTAACCAACTGGTAATTCCTTGGGTGACGATGGTCGATCACCACAAGACTTTAGGCATAGTAGATCGCAACCCGACCAAACTGACGGCACTTAATCGTGCTACAGTGTTTATTCTGCACATAGACGTAAGACGTTGGGGTCAAAAAATTAACTTTTTTATTTACTATGGGTATGCTTTAACACATTTGTGTACTTAAATCATAAACAAAGCTACAGTTTAGTATTGGAGTACTACAACACCACAATAATTGAAGATTGGCTAAAATTTACAGACGCGCGAAATTTGGCACGGACTTCAATGCGAGATGCCTTTAATAGGTTCCACAACGAAACATTGTCTCGAAATTTGGTAGAAAATCCGAAGAAATTCTGGTCGTATGTAAAGCACACAAGCGGCAAGACGCTTCGTTGCGCAGTGCCGATGGTACTGTTACCGACGACTGTGCCGCTAAAGTGGAGTTATTGAACGCAGTTTTCCGAAATTCCTTCACCAGGGGAGACGAATAGAATATTTCAGAATTTGAAACACGAACAGCTGCTAGCATGAGTTTCTTAGAAGTAGATACCTTAGGGGTTGCGAAGCAACTCAAATCGCTTAATACGGGCAAGTCTTCAGGTCCAGATTGTATACCGATTGGGTTCCTTTCAGATTACGCTGATACAACAGCTCCCTACTTAGCAATCATATACAACCGCTCGCTCACCGATAGATCTGAACCGGCAGATTGGAAAATTGCGCAGGTCGCACCAGTGTTTAAGAAGGGTAGTAGGAGTAATCCATCGAACTACAGACCTATATCATTGATGTCGTTTTGCAGTAGGGTTTTGGAGCATATGCTGTATTCAGACATTATGAATCACCTCTATGTGAACCATCTATTGATACGCAATCAGCATGGTTTCAGAAAACATCGTTCTTGTGCAACGCAGCTAGCTCTTTATTCGCACGAAGTAATGGCCACTATCGACAGAGGATCTCAAGTTGATTCCGTATTTCTAGATTTCCGGAAAGCATTTGACACCGTTCCTCACAAGCGACTTCTAATCAAGCTGTGGGCCTATGGGGTATCGTCTCAGTTGTGCGACTGGATTCGTGATTTCCTGTCACGAAGGTCGCAGTTCGTAGTAATAGACGGCAAATCATCGAGTAAAACTGAAGTGATATCCGGTGTTACCCAGGGAAGCGTCCTGGGATCTCTGCTGTTCCTGATCTATATAAATGACCTGGGTGACAATCTGAGCAATTCTCTTAGGTTGTTCGCAGATGATGCTGTAATTTACCGTCTAGTAAGGTCATCCGAAGACCAGTATCAGTTGCAAAGCGATTTAGAAAAGATTGCTGTATGGTGTGGCAGGTGGCAGTTGACGCTAAATAACGAGAAGTGTGAGGTGATCCACATGAGTTCCAAAAGTAATCCGTTGGAATTCGATTACTCGATAAATAGTATAATACTCAAGGCTGTCAATTCAACTAAGTACCTGGGTATAAAAATTACTAACAACTTCAGTTGGAAAGACCACATAGACAATATTGTGGGGAAGGCGAGCCAAAGGTTGCATTTCATTGGCAGGACACTTAGAAGATGCAACAAGTCCACTAAAGAGACAGCTTACACTACACTCGTTCGTCCTCTGTTAGAATATTGCTGCGCGGTAAGGGATCCTTACCAGGTGGGATTGACGGAGGACATCGAAAGGGTGCAAAAAAGGGCGGCTCGTTTTGTATTATCACGTAATAGGGGAGAGAGTGTGGCAGATATGATACGCGAGTTGGGATGGAAGTCATTAAAGCAAAGACGTTTTTCGTCGCGGCGAGATCTATTTAAGAAATTTCCGTCACCAACTTTCTCTTTCGAATGCCAAAATATTTTGTTGAGCCCAACCTACATAGGTAGGAATGATCATCAAAATAAAATAAGAGAAATCAGAGCTCGAACAGAAAGGCTTAGGTGTTCGTTTCACCCGCGCGCTGTTCGGGAGTGGAATGGTAGGGAGATGATTGTGGTTCGATGAATCCTCTACCAAGCACTTAAATGTAAATTGCAGAGTAATCATGTAGATGTAGATGTAGATTATAGTTATGCGTGTTGTTTTCACTAAACTATGGCTAACGTCTCCTAACAGCCTGTGTAAGTAAGATGATTTTTTACGCTTAACATATTTCACTGAACCTTTGTTATTATTTTTTCCACACAGCCAACATCTTCCTCTCTTCTTACTACTAGGATAACTTTCTTCTGCTGTGAAGGTTGCAGATTCGAACGATGTTCTTCTCTCTACAGCTTTTCTTGGAGCATTTCCTCTTGAAAGATGTCCTCATCTCTTCATAGCTCCATCAGTTAGCTACTGTCCAAGGAATAGTCTTCTTTGCTCTAGTGCGTATATTTTCCTTTGGGGCTAAGTTGCCTTTTACAGCACAAAAGAGCTATATGCAGATATGTCCATGATATTTGAGAACACAACAATATGGCATCAATCTGTCTTCCTCTTTACTGAGTGATTTACTATCACCTTGTCTATTGTGTCCACAGCACCTTTCGTAGCGTTGTGGTCTAAAATAATTTAAGGTTTTCTCTTGATGCTGTCACTGACTTTTTCATCGTAGTGCAGAGTGCTTTGGACAGTAATACTTTCTTCTTTGTGATGTATGATGTAATCCTAGTGTCGTTTGCGAAAGCAAAGGTTAATGTGTAATTATAAATCCCCTTGGCCTGCAGTAGTTATGGTGGGACGTAAGATTTGTTTTTTAGCACAGCCCCAATCATTGTGATATTTCTCTTATCAGCATTTGTCCTAGATCGTAGGAGGTGAAAAAGTTATCGCAGGTAATGTTATCCCCTTTCAAGTCATAAGACAAGTCAGTTAAACCCCTTAGACCTAGGGGACTACATGGTCGTTTTCAAGTATATGGTTGAATATTCCACACATAACTTGTTTCATTGTCAAAGTATCCAAAACTTGATTCCATACTTCGCTGGTTTACTGCGCATACACTGACGGAAAGGGCAGTTCCTCCTGAATGCAACAATTAATTCATCTACTATAACAAACATATTGAGACTGTATAATTATGTAATATATCTATCCATTTCTCCCATAATTCCCCTACAGGTGCAAACTTTCTCGTGCACACTTATCTACGGTCATCAAATCGAAAAACCATTGATAGATTTTTGAATATTTCTTGCGACTTTGTTGCCTTGAAAACAGGGTGACTTTTGTGCTCATCCCACAAAGTTTTAATATACACTCCTGGAAATGGAAAAAAGAACACATTGACACCGGTGTGTCAGACCCACCATACTTGCTCCGGACACTGCGAGAGGGCTGTACAAGCAATGATCACACGCACGGCACAGCGGACACACCAGGAACCGCGGTGTTGGCCGTCGAATGGCGCTAGCTGCGTAGCATTTGTACACCGCCGCCGTCAGTGTCAGCCAGTTTGCCGTGGCATACGGAGCTCCATCGCAGTCTTTAACACTGGTAGCATGCCGCGACAGCGTGGACGTGAACCGTATGTGCAGTTGACGGACTTTGAGCGAGGGCGTATAGTGGGCATGCGGGAGGCCGGGTGGACGTACCGCCGAATTGCTCAACACGTGGGGCGTGAGGTCTCCACAGTACATCGATGTTGTCGCCAGTGGTCGGCGGAAGGTGCACGTGCCCGTCGACCTGGGACCGGACCGCAGCGACGCACGGATGCACGCCAAGACCGTAGGATCCTACGCAGTGCCGTAGGGGACCGCACCGCCACTTCCCAGCAAATTAGGGACACTGTTGCTCCTGGGGTATCGGCGAGGACCATTCGCAACCGTCTCCATGAAGCTGGGCTACGGTCCCGCACACCGTTAGGCCGTCTTCCGCTCACGCCCCGACATCGTGCAGCCCGCCTCCAGTGGTGTCGCGACAGGCGTGAATGGAGGGACGAATGGAGACGTGTCGTCTTCAGCGATGAGAGTCGCTTCTGCCTTGGTGCCAATGATGGTCGTATGCGTGTTTGGCGCCGTGCAGGTGAGCGCCACAATCAGGACTGCATACGACCGAGGCACACAGGGCCAACACCTGGCATCATGGTGTGGGGAGCGATCTCCTACACTGGCCGTACACCACTGGTGATCGTCGAGGGGACGCTGAATAGTGCACGGTACATCCAAACCGTCATCGAACCCATCGTTCTACCATTCCTAGACCGGCAAGGGAACTTGCTGTTCCAACAGGACAATGCACGTCCGCATGTATCCCGTGCCACCCAACGTGCTCTAGAAGGTGTAAGTCAACTACCCTGGCCAGCAAGATCTCCGGATCTGTCCCCCATTGAGCATGTTTGGGACTGGATGAAGCGTCGTCTCACGCGGTCTGCACGTCCAGCACGAGCGCTGGTCCAACTGAGGCGCCAGGTGGAAATGGCATGGGAAGCCGTTCCACAGGACTACATCCAGCATCTCTACGATCGTCTCCATGGGAGAATAGCAGCCTGCATTGCTGCGAAAGGTGGATATACACTGTACTAGTGCCGACATTGTGCATGCTCTGTTGCCTGTGTCTATGTGCCTGTGGTTCTGTCAGTGTGATCATGTGATGTATCTGACCCCAGGAATGTGTCAATAAAGTTTCCCCTTCCTGGGACAATGAATTCACGGTGTTCTTATTTCAATTTCCAGGATTGTACATTTGACTTCATTCACTATAATCACCTTACTGCACCCATCCATGTTCCAGTGTAGGAAAATTGAATACTCACACAATTTGCTGTAACAATGTAGGCTGAAATACACATGGTCTAAAATGATTTGAACATCTTGAGAATTACTATTTCGGTGAATGCCAAACTAAAGGCGCTAAATAATGTTTTTTGTGTCAGAATATACTTCACTAAGTGGCAAACAGAGTCAATCAATGCAATTTATTAAATCCGAAAATGTTAAAAATTGAGGACCATCAAATATCCTTGTGGGGGCAGATGTGCCCC
This sequence comes from Schistocerca piceifrons, assembly GCF_021461385.2. Classification (NCBI taxonomy): domain Eukaryota; kingdom Metazoa; phylum Arthropoda; class Insecta; order Orthoptera; family Acrididae; genus Schistocerca; species Schistocerca piceifrons. The sequence continues at coordinate 782,751,084 of NC_060140.1, read as the reverse complement.
CAACAACCTACGAGACTTAATTGGTGAAAGGCTACGACTCGTGTTCAGGGAGCGGTTTTTAAACACAGGCACCATTCCCTTAGTCCCTTCATCAATTGCGGATCCTAGACAGCTATATTCTCAGTAAAGTGTATTATAATGAACACATTTTCACGTTTCCCGAGATCATGGCCCGTAGACTTAAACAACTATCTGGTCGAATCTTTTGGCGAAGACACATCTTCCATGTGCAGTATGAAGTGGTGGCCAAGCCCCCCGCCCCCACCCGCCCCTCTCCCGCAAACTCTGGCATTAGATCAACATCTACATCTACATTTATACTCCGCAAGCCACCCAACGGTGTGTGGCGGAGGGCACTTTACGTGCCACTGTCATTACCTCCCTTTTATGTTCCAGTCGCGTATGGTTCGCGGGAAGAACGACTGTCTGAAAGCCTCCGTGCGTGCTCTAATCTCTCTAATTTTACATTCGTGATCTCCTCGGGAGGTATAAGTAGGGGGAAGCAATATATTCGATATCTCATCCAGAAACGCACCCTCTCGAAACCTGGCAAGCAAGCTACACCGCGATGCAGAGCGCCTCTCTTGCAGAGTCTGCCACTTGAGTTTATTAAACATCTCCGTAACGCTATCACGGTTACCAAATAACCCTGTGACGAAACGCGCCGCTCTTCTTTGGATCTTCTCTATCTCCTCCGTCAGACCGATCTGGTACGGATCCCACACTGATGAGCAATACTCAAGTATAGGTCGAACGAGTGTTTTGTAAGCCACCTCCTTTGTTGATGGACTACATTTTCTAAGCACTCTCCCAATGAATCTCAACCTGGTACCCGCCTTACCAACAATTAATTTTATATGATCATTCCACTTCAAATCGTTCCGCACGCATACTCCCAGATATTTTACAGAAGTAACTGCTACCAGTGTTTGTTCCGCTATCATATAATCATACAATAAAGGATCCTTCTTTCTATGTATTCGCAATACATTACATTTGTCTATGTTAAGGGACAGTTGCCACTCCCTGCACCAAGTGCCTATCCGCTGCAGATCTTCCTGCATTTCGCTGCAATTTTCTAATGCTGCAACTTCTTTGTATACTACAGCATTATCAGCGAAAAGCCGCATGGAACTTCCGACACTATCTACTAGGTCATTTATACACATTGTGAGAAGCAATGGTCCCATAACACTCCCCTGTGGCACGCCAGAGGCCACCCCAACGTCTGTAGACGTCTCTCCATTGATAACAACATGCTGTGTTCTGTTTGCTAAAAACTCTTCAATCCAGCCACACAGCTGGTCTGATATTCCGTAGGCTCTTACTTTGTTTATCAGGCGACAGTGCGGAACTGTATCGAACGCCTTCCGGAAGTCAAGAAAAATAGCATCTACCTGGCAGCCTGTATCTAATATTTTCTGGGTCTCATGAACAAATAAAGCGAGTTGGGTCCCACACGATCGCTGTTTCCGGAATCCATGTTGATTCCTATGTAGTAGATTCTGGGTTTCCAAAAACGACATGATACTCGAGCAAAAAACATGTTCTAAAATTCTACAACAGATCGACGTCAGAGATATAGGTCTATAGTTTTGCGCATCTGCTCGACGACCCTTCTTGAAGACTGGGACTACCTGTGCTCTTTTCCAATCATTTGGAACCCTCCGTTCCTCTAGAGACTTGCGGTACACGGCTGTTAGAAGGGGGGCAAGTTCTTTCGCGTACTCCGTGTAGAATCAAATTGGTATCCGGTCAGGTCCAGTGGACTTTCCTCTATTGAGTGATTCCAGTTGCTTTTCTATTCCTTGGACACTTATTTCGATTACTTTTGAATGCATTACGGGAACAGCAGTGATCAATGTCTTGTAAATAATTACTATTAAAAACAGTCTTGATCACGATTTATTTAACAAGGTGACCGGTTTCGACCACTACTGTGGTCATCTTCAGACCATTGAGTAGGAACCCCTTTCTGTTGGAGAAAGGAGTTCCTACTCAATGGTCTGAAGATGACCACAGAAGTGGTCGAAACCGGTCACCTTGTTAAATAAATCGTGATCAAGACTGTTTTTAATAGTAATTATTTACTTATTTCGATGTCAGCCATTTTTTCGTTTGTGCGAGGATTTAGAGAAGGAACTGCAGTGCGGTCTTCCTCTGTGAAACAGCTTTGGAAAAAGGTGTTTAGTATTTCAGCTTTACGCGTGTCATCCTCTCTTTCAATGCCATCATCATCCCGGAGTGTCTGGATATGCTGTTTCGAGCCACTTACTGATTTAACGTAAGACCAGAACTTCCTAGGATTTTCTCTCAAGTCGGTACATAGAATTTTACTTTAGAATTCACTGAACGCTTCACGCATAGCCCTCCTTACGCTAACTTTGACGCACTACTTAATCTAACTTAAACTACACAACTGGCCATTAAAATTGCTACACCATGAAGATGACGCGCTACAGACCTGAAATTTAACCGACAGGAAGAAGATGCTGTGATATGCAAGTGATTAGCTTTTCAGAGCATTCACACAAGGTTGGCGCCGGTGGCGACACCTACAACCTGCTGACATGAGGAAAGTTTCCAATCGATTTCTCATACACAAGCAGCAGTTGGCCGGCGTTGCCTGGTGAAACGTTGTCGTGATGCCTCGTGTAAGGAGGAGAAATGCCTACCATCATGTTTCCGACTTTGATAAAGGTCAGATTGTAACCTATCTGCGATTGCGGTTTATCGTAACGCGACATTGCTGCTCGCGTTGGTCGAGATCCAATGACTGTTAGCAGAATATGGAATCGGTGGGTTCAGGAGGGTAATACGGAACGCCGTGCTGGATCCCAATGCCCTCGTATCACTAGCAGTCGAGATGACACTCATCTTATCCGCATGGCTGTAACGGATCGTGCAGCCACGTCTCGATCCCTGAGTCAACAGATGAGGACGTTTGCAAGACAATAATCATCTGCACGAACAGTTCGACGACGTTTGTTGCGCTTACCCTTGACGCTGCATCACAGACAGGAGCGCCTGTGATGGTGTACTCAACGACGAACCTGGGTGCACGAATGGCAAAACGTCATTTTTTCGGATGAATCCAGGTTCTTTTTACAGCATTACGATGGTCGCATTCGTGTTTCGCGACATCGCGGTGAACGCACATTGGAAGCGTGTATTCGTCATCGCCATATTGGCATACCGCCCAGCGTGATGGTATGGGGTGCCATTGGTTACACGTCTCGGTCACTTCTTGTTCGCATTAACGGCACTTTGAACAGTGGACGTTACTTTTCAGATGTGTTACGACCCGTGGCTCTACCCTTCATTCGATCCCTGCGAAACCCTACATTTCAGCAGGATAATGCACGACCGCATGATGCAGGTCCTGTACGGGTCTTTCTGGATACAGAAAATGTTCAACTGCTGCCCTGGCCAACACATTTACAGATCTCTCACCAACTGAAAACGTATGGTCAATGGTGGCCGAGCAACTGGCTCGTCACAATACGCCAGTCACTACTCTTGATGAACTGTGGTATTGAGTAAAAGCTGCATGGGCTGCTGTAACTGTACATGCCATCCAAGCTCTGTTTGACTCAATGCCCAGGCGTATCAAGGCCGTTATTACGGCCTTAGGTGGTTGTTTTGGGTACTGATTTCTCTGGATCTATGCACCCAAATTGCTTGAAAATGTAATCACGTGTCAGTTCTAGTATAAAATATTTGTCCAATGAATACCTGTTTATCTTCTGCATTTCTTCTTGGTGTAGCAATTTAATGGCCAGTAGTGTAACTTACGCTAATGACAACACACACACACCCATACCCAAGGAAGGACTCGTACCCCCAACGGTAGGAGCCGGGCGAACCGTGACAAGACGTCCAAGACCGCGAGGCTAAGATGAAGGCTTCCATCTTGTTTATAAGACGCAATGTCTTAACATGTACACAGACGCCTTATTCCGTTAAATCTCTTTTATTTTCCTGTCTGCATCCAGTCAGTCTGAATTCTCCCGTTGATGTTGGGCGGATTGACCCTAACTTGTGATATATCAGCAAACATTTAATAATTGCCATTTTCTTAAGTTCTGATATTGTTTTAAAGACGCACCTCACTAATGGAGACTTACTATTTCGTTGGAGTCAACCACCTTGTCTTTCCCCTGTTCAAATAGCTTACCTCTCAACATCCTGGGAAACAGTCTGGTCTGATCTTAGTTTCCGTATATTACCGTTGGAGATTGCTTCGACGTGGTATAGGATCATTCACAGTTTGATGCCGACCGGAGACAGTCTTTTTCGCATGGGTCTTCGCCCTACTGATCAATGTGAGTATGTTATCATACTGATACCTTACTTCAGAGGATGGTCTCTTTATGGACGGGGTCGTTGATTCTGGATTCGTCGACAGTTCGCTTTTCTCTCCCGAGGGCCTGTATCCAGCTTTTTCCGATGAACTTCTTTTCCGTCCAGATATATCCTTTCTTTAATTAGACAAAGACGAATAGAATCGTCTTGTTCCTGGGTCGCTACGTTCACTACGTTGTTTAAAGATGGAACAACCCTGATCCCCGTGTGTTTCACCAGTATCTGGAGCCTGCATATTGGAACTGGCTGCGGTTCCCACGTTACAAAACGCTTTTTGCAAATATGCTTTTTCTCCTTTTCAGTAGACACGATGTTGATGAAGTTCTCCTGCGGTTTTCATTTCTCCTTGTTTCTGGTGTACAGTCACATGAAGCCTTGTCTTATTAACTTCTCTTCCTTATACACATACAAAATAAAACATATAAAAGTAGAAAATAAAAAATAAACATAGTATATAATAAAATTTAAGAAAGTAGACAATAGATTGTGAGTTAGCTTCTTGGTTACTCAGAATTTTGTTCACTGTTTTCTTTCCTAATAATTATTTGTTTTCTGAGTTTCAGTTAATACTACGTTACGATTTTGATTACGGTCGTCCGAATCTTCATGAACGTGACAAGTCAAGCTGACAACAAAAATTAAAGTCGGTAGAGCGCTGGCTCGCGAAAGTCAAAGGTCCCGAGTTCGATTCTTGGTCCAGCACACAGTTTTAAGCTGCCTGGAAATTTCATATGCCTTCTTCTTGTTAGGTAACGCCTTAACTTTCCTTTCTCCTTAATTAGTTATAGAATCTCATCATCAGTTATTCTAACTAATAACGTTATCTTCAGCGTTTTTATGTAAAAGCGGATTTCAAAGTGTATTCTCTTTTGGACTTCTGATCATCCAGGTTACACTTCCGTTGTATTGTACGCTACAGACGAGTATTGCAGAAAAGGCTTCTACATACTTAATTTTTTTCGACTTTAACAAGTTCTCTCCTTTCGAAAATACTGTACTTCCAGTTTACATTTTAGCCTCTCTCTACTTCAGCCCTCGTGAATCCAGTAGCAAAACTCATCCACTAATACTCTCAGAGTAGTCTGATTTAATCCATCTACCTTCCATTACATTCACTTCTTTTTCATCATGAGCTTATGGGCGATACGTGTACACTTCTGTTAACTGATAACACTCCCCTTACCAGGGTTAGTCTGTTTTTCAGGTCTTCGTTGTTCTGTCCTTCACGTTATATGTTGCTTCTGTGTTTGCTAATCCCTTCCCTCGCAAGTGCAAGAGGTGCTGAAAAGAAACGTATCTGAATTTTTTAATTTGAAATCTCTTAAATCTTCTTAAATGTATTCCTGAAGTTTAGGAAACAACAGGGGACAAAAAAAATTGCTTTCCTCGATGACGTGGTTTTGAATCTGAGAATTTTTCTTTGGTCTTCCACTCTCACTCCCCCTTGATTTCTGTGAATATTAAATATTACTCGTCTATCTCTAAAACAAAACCTATTTCTCTAAATATTTCAAAATCATGGTACCACTTTATATCGTAGAACACTTTTCTTAAATCGACAAATCTTATCAAGCTGACTTTAATTGTTTAAAAGTTTTGCCGCCGTCTTCAAGTGCGACGTCAGACATTCCACTGTGATGCCTTCACCATCATAAGTCAAGGGAACCGTCGTCTATCTGTTAGTGACTTTATTTTCGCTTCTTGCGTGTATAGTGCGTGTTGCGTACAACTTCGTACAGAATGGTAAGGAGAGATGAGCTACAGACTGGTGCGGTAATTGCCATCGTAGGAAAGCTGGACAGCAGTAGAAATGATTGGTGAACAAGTTAACACAACAAACAGAAGATTTGCTTAACAAGTATTTCTCCAAGTGTACGAAGAGTCATCACAAATTATCACAGTGTCAGTAAGGAAGAGTCTCGCTGTACTAAGCACAAGCTATGGTGTTGGAGCGTCATGTTGGAGCGTCACGTGGCAAAGTGGCTCCGAGCGTAAGTAGGACGAGCGGCTGCCGCCCGCCTTCCCATATCGCGACATCAGAGGGGGCTCTTGAACGGAGCTACTGGAGGCGTGTCTTAATGGGCACGCACCACTGAGTCTGTCAGATCCCGTGCGGCCGCTGTCAGCTTCTAAAGGAAACCTTCAATACCTTTACCACATGTACAACGCCAGTTGGCTGATATTGATGAGTGATACCGTAGTGGGTGTTAACTTTGTTGCATAGTTTCGTTTTCAGGAAAACAAGCTAAGGACTTTTATATTTCATTGTCTTATATGTCTATATTAATAGTCGTAAAGAGCAGGGAATGATAATTCTTACTTATCATAATTTCGTGAAAACTATAGGGCAGATTTCCTGATACCCACGTAATTAGGCTCAATTTTGACCCACAGATCACGTTGAAAAGGAATCTTTTACTAATTCCGCACATTATGTGTTGCAATCTACTGTACACCCCTATCTGTTGAAAGAGGTTTTCCATGTGGCATCGTCATATTGCTATGCAATACTGCCCTTCTGTATGCAGTCAGTTGCGAAATCTCTGACACCCCGATAACATGGTGTAAAACATTATTGCTCCAGGTCTACGAACCTATCAACAGCCGACTCCACGCAGAAAGCTCCAGAAGACAGTCAGGAGATGTTGGAGGCCAAGGTACAAACCCTGCTCAGTTACTCCATTTTGGACTACAGAGGCGCCACAAATCTCAACTTGACACAGCAGCAAAATGAGCTAGTGACGCAACACACATATATACCCGTTATCACAAAGTGTGAAGATTTGGCCAATTACACAGGCGTACTAACTAGGACCATAATTATGTTATACACCAGTCAGTGGTGGCTCTTAAACAAACCTTCGTAATTACTTTACAAGTGGTTCGTTTGTGGATCTGTATTTACAGAAATGTTTTCGCTTCTTTTGTCGTATAACTTAAACCGTGTCAGCCTTCGCTATTATTTACTATACACTTTGCACCATATTAGTCACCTGAAAAACTGATCACAAATTGAAGTATATCGGAACATCCGGGCGTCATCACAAAATAGGTTATACAGTATCAAATGTATGCGGAGTGGAGCAGTTATTCTTATTTGAAAAGACTTTTAGAAGTTAGATTATTGGAGAGTGTGGCATCAGACTTGATTAGAAAAGTTTTTGAGCCATCAGTCTTGTGGCTGGTTTGATGAGGCCCGCCACGCATTCCTCTTCTGCGCCGACCTCTGCATCTCAAAGTAGCGCTTCCAACACGATTCTTTGCTGAATGTATTCCAGTCTGTCTTCATATACAGTTTTTATGCTCTACATTATTCCGTAATGTCTTAACAGATGTCCTACTATTCTGTTGCTTCTTCTGGTCTGTTTTCCATATATTCTTTCACATTCCGATTCTCCACAGAACATCCTGATTCCCTACCTTATCAGTCCACCTAATTTTCAAAGGTTTTCTGTAGCATCACATCTCAAATGTTTCGATTTTCTTTTTTTCGTTTTTTCCGTAGTCCATGTTTCACTGCCATATAAAGCTGTGCTCCAAACGTTAAGTTCTGAGAAATTTATATCTCAAATTAGGGTATATGTTTGATACTATTAGATTTCTCTTGGCCGGGAATGCTCTTTTTTGCCTTTGATAGTCATCGTGTTATGTCCTCCTTGCTCCGTCCGTCATTCGTTATTTTGCAGCCAAGTTCATGTATTTCGTGATCACCAATCCTGACGTTAAGTTTCTCGATGTTCTCTTTTCTGTCGATTCTCATTACTTTCGTCTTCCTTCGATTGACTCACAGTTTATATTCTGTAGTCGTTAGACGCTTCATTCCATTCAAGAGATCCTGTAATTCATCTTCACTTTCACTCAGGATGACAATGTTATCAGCGTATCTTATCACTGATATCTTTCCGCCTTGGATTTGAATACCACAGTTCTACACCTACATCTACATGTATACTCTCAAAGTCACACGTAAGGGCCTGGCAGAGTGTTCATCGAACCACCTTCGCAATAATTCTCTATTATTACAATCTCGAAGAGCGCGGGGAAAGAAACTAACAACTATATCTTTCCGTGCGAGCTTAGATTTCCTTATTTTATTATTATGATCGTTTCTCCCTATGTTGATCGACGTCAACAAAATATTTTCTCGTTCGGAGGAGAAATTTGGTGATTGAAATTTCATTAGAAGTTCCACCGCAACGAAAAACGTTTTTCCTTAATGATGCCCATGCTAAATCCTGCATCATGTCAGTGACACTCTGTCCCCCTATTTCTCGATAATACGAAACCCTGCTGATTTCAGCCGTAAGTAGGAATATTAAAAAGGGTAGGAAGATTTTTCTGTTTAGAAAAAGTGACAAAAAGCAGATTTCAGAGTACCTGTTGGCTCAACACAAAAGTTTTGTCTCAAGTACAGATAGTATTGAGGATCAGTGGACAAAGTTCAAAACCGTCGTACATAATGCGTTAGATGAGTATGTGCCAAGCAAGATCGTAAGAGATGGAAAAGAGCCACCGTGGTACAACAACCGAGTTAGAAAACTGCTGCGGAAGCAAAGGGAACTTCACAGCAAACATAAACATAGCCAAAGCCATGCAGACAAACAAAAAGGAGGGCTATGCGAGAGACGTTCAATGAATTCGAAAGTAAATTTCTATGTACTGACTTGGCAGAAAATCCTAAGAAATTTTGGTCTTATGTCAAAGCGGTAGGTGGGTCAAAACAAAATGTCCAGACACTCTGTGACCAAAATGGTACTGAAACAGAGGATGACAGACTAAAGGACGAAATACTAAATGTCTTTTTCCAAAGGAAGATTGCACTGTAGTTCCTTCTCTAGATTGTCGCACAGATGACAAAATGGTAGATATCGAAATAGACGACAGAGGGATAGAGTAACAATTAAAATCGCTCAAAAGAGGAAAGGCCTCTGGACCTGATGGGATACCAGTTAAATTTTACACAGAGTACGCGAAGGAACTTGCCCCCCTTCTTGCAGCGGTGTACCGTAGGTCTCTAGAAGAGCGTAGCGTCCCAAAGGATTGGAAAAGGGCACAGGTCATCCCCGTTTTCAAGAAGGGACGTCGATCAGATGTGCAGAACTATAGACCTATATCTCTAACGTCGATCAGTTGTAGTATTTTGGAACACGTATTGTGTTCGAGTATAATGACTTTTCTGGAGACAAGAAATCTACTCTGTAGGAATCAGCTTGGGTTTCGAAAAAGACGGTCATGTGAAACCCAGCTCGCGCTATTCGTCCACGAGACTCAGAGGGCCATAGACACGGGTTCACAGGTAGATGCCGTGTTTCTTGACTTCCGCAAGGCGTTCGATACAGTTCCCCACAGTCGTTTAATGAACAAAGTAAGAGCATATGTACTATCAGACAAATTGTGTGATTGGATTGAGGAGTTCCTAGATAACAGGACGCAGCATGTCATTCTCAATGGAGAGAAGTCTTCCGAAGTAAGAGTGATTTCAGGTGTGCCACAGGGGAGTGTCATAGGACCGTTGCTATTCACAATATACATAAATGACCTTGTGGATGACATCGGAAGTTCACTGAGGCTTTTTGCGGATGATGCTGTGGTGTATCGAGAGGTTGTAACAATGGAAAATTGTACTGAAATGCAGGAGGATCTGCAGCGAATTGACGCATGGTGCAGGGAATGGCAATTGAATCTCAATGTAGACAAGTGTAATGTGCTGCGAATACACAGAAAGATAGATCCTTTATCATTTAGCTACAAAATAGCAGGTCAGCAACTGGAAGCAGTTAATACCGTAATTATCTGGGAGTACGCATTAGGAGTGATTTAAAATGGAATGATCATATAATGTTGATCGTCGGTAAAGCAGATGCCAGACTGAGATTCATTGGAAGAATCCTAAGGAAATGCAATCCGAAAACAAAGGAAGTAGGTTACAGTACGCTTGTTCGCCCACTGCTTGAATACTGCTCAGCAGTGTGGGATCCGTACCATGTAGGGTTGATAGAAGACATGGAGAAGATCCAACGGTGAGCAGCGTGCTTCGTTACAGGATCATTTAGTAATCGCGAAAGCGTTACGGAGATGATAGATAAACTCCAGTGGAAGACTCTGCAGGAGAGACGCTCAGTAGCTCGGTACGGGCTTTTGTCAAAGTTTCGAGAGCATACCTTCACCGAAGAGTGAAGCAGTATATTGCTCCCTCCTACGTATATCTCGCGAAGAGACCATGAGGATAAAATCTGAGAGATTAGAGCCCACACAGAGGAATACCGACAATCCTTCTTTCCACGAACAATACGAGACTGGAATAGAAGGGAGAACCGATAGAGGTACTCAAGGTACCCTCCGCCACACACCGTCAGGTGGCTTGCGGAGTATGGATGTAGATGTAGATGTAGATGCTCTTCTTTCAACTTTCTCGATGTACTCCGTTAATTCCATTTGGTAAGGATCCCACACCGCGCAGCAGTACTGCAAAAGAGGACCGACAAGCATAGCATGGGCAGTCCATTTAGTAGATCTGTTGCATCTTATACGTGTTCTGTCAATAGAACGCAATCTTTGGTTCGCTTTCCCCACGGCATTTTCTATGTGTTCTTTCCAGTTTAACTTGTTCGCAGTTGTAATTTCTATGTATGTAGTTGAATACACGGTCTTTAGGCTAACAATCAAAAAGAGGTTTTCAAAGTTGATGAAGTTTCCAATCAGATTCTAACATCATGCACTAACGACATATTCTCGCAACGGTCGAGGCCACACTAAAGGACGGGCCAATGTCTCTTTCACCCCTCGACAGCAGCGCATTTGCCACCGGCCCTGATATGTGTACGGACGGTCTCGCATTTGGTGAATGGAGTACAGAATTAAAGAGAGAACTAATGTGGCCTAGAGGGAACGCTTATTATACCATGGCATATGGAACGGTTCAGATTAACAAGAGACTGTGATGGCGTCAGGTTGTTGCTATGACTGTTGAGTGGAAGGTGGGCCGCATCTTCAGTAGTATTTCTATGAGGACCTAATACATAGTCCCACAGCTAGTAGGTACAACAGTCGCGACGGTACAGTCTCTGGATGTGATGGGCAACTAAAACATCCAAGACGGAGGCAGCGCTACCTCCCTTATCTATCAAATGATAAACTATGCACCCCTTATCTATTACATAACAAGCCATATCATCTTTATCTAGCATGTGACGAAGATGAGGCCTCTCCCTAACCTCCCTGTCTCCCCCCCTCCATATATCCCTCCACTTTCCACCCAACGTCAGAGTATCATTAAAACGAAACAGCCGACAATAACGAAGCATTTTAGTGGGCGTTACATTTAAATCACAACACAACTGCAGAGCTTGAATCTAGGTTGCGCTCAAAAGATGCATACAGTCTGAATTTTTGCACCATTTACAAACGTATTTATGTAAAAAATTACTTGAAGGATGTACCTTGCGTATTGCAACATTTATTATATCTGCATGACAAATCCATGCGCACACACACACACACACACACACACACACACACACACACACACAAACATACACACACATAGACAAAATCTTTATACCATGTATTTCTTGGTTAAGCTGCATTAGCGAATATTCATACTTCGATCTGAGTACTGTACATGGTGTAGTGCATAACGAAACCTCTGGTTATTTATTCTCCACATCCGATTATTTTATAATGTTTGGCAAGTGTCACGATGTTGTTTCACATCAAATGGTGGCTAACACCTTTGTATATTCTGAAAGAAGCATCCCAGTGCTATTTTCATGCATAAATAGTTACTAATGACAGGCTGAACATAAACTAGACATTTCAGCTTAAGCCCTAAAGGACCTTGTAGTAAAACAAACCTGCCCAGGCATATAACTGCGGAAAATGTATGCTGAATATAATACTATGTTTGCAGGGAAACAGGCAGACATTAATAACTCTAAATTACTGCCAAATAGTGGAATAATGTAATTAATTCCACCTTTCCAAACTGCCCTTGATTTAAGACGCAATGCAACCTCAAATTAAATACGTCTGTATCTAAAATGTTGTATGGTACTTGTTAAGAATTTAAATATTTATTGATCATTGTCTAAAATAAGGCAACAATTATGAAATGAATACCAGAATTATAATATTTACATGTGGTTTCACAATATTAAATTCGCTCTCCCATCCTCCATACCCACACAAACACATCCATCAAATTGTTGACTAAGAAGAGATTGTGACCCCTGAAATCAAGTAACTTACGCTATTTTTATTTATGCCTACATAGTTATAAACCATATGTGGATAAAAATAATAAGCTATGTAGATAACTTTTACAGCTGCACTTGCATAAGCCAGAAAGGACCTTCAGATCCAATATTTCCACACTTAAATTGTTCTATGAAGCTTGTCCATCGTTACTACAGCATCTACGTGGAAAAAATCAATAAAGGGTATTGTCATTTCAATCTGAGACATATAACTAATACTCTATAGAACGAACTGTCGTCACTTGAAGTTTGTACAAGCCTTTCAGAAATTTTACACCTTAGCAAGGTTATGGTTTCGGGGATAGAAGAAAATCTATCATGCAGTACACTAGAAAAATATAATCGCTGATAATGATTAGCGTTATTTGCTTTTTATTGCAAATTATTGGCCCTAATAAAGGTTCTGTTCAACAATAGTGTCTAAAAAAGACTCCAGTATTTACCAATTGGAACTAAGGCTGCCTAAAATTGTATACACTACGATCAACGACTAAAAACTGCCGAATTCCAATTAAAAAATCTTGCTGTTAAAAACTTTATCATTTCTGTTGTCACCAAGTGGAAAATAGGGAGGAGGGGGCGAGACTGTAGTCTTTCATTACTTCTTTAATACTTTATAATGTTGTTGCCCTGTTAAAGTAGACATTGCAGCCCTCAATTCCCTCTCTGAAGTATTATAATGTCGTATTACAATGACATATTATAATGATGTGAACATTGCAAAGAGTGAGAACATTTACTTTCCCGTATAAATTAGACACTAAATTTGCTGATAGTGATTATTGTGATGAGGCACATGCAGAACTATAATACATGTTTAATTTTCTTATGTGCATATGTGTGATATGGTATTTAAAAATGAGGCAGTATAGCATTTACATAGGTGAAACATTATGCAGCACATTTGTATGAGAGTAAAATTTACAAAAAATGAAAATTAATCAACTTTCCTCAGAACTTTGGTATCTTCCGTTGTGATGCATTCCAATTTTGAACGTCAAAATTTGTACACAAGAAGATGGAGTGCCACAGGTAATAATGAAGCAGACACATTAGCTGACATTTTCCTCAATTCTGTGGAAAGGAAATTCTTTAACTCAGATTCCCCTTATCTGTTGTACAACATTTTAAGTATGTAGATGATACTCTCATGTTGGTAGATGGCAGTTGCGCAGATATCGAAAGTATTCACCATAAACTCAACCAGCTACACCCTACAATTAATTTCACTATAACTGAGGAAGAAAATACCATTTAATATCTATACCTCACAACTGGAAAAAATAATAATCACCACACGTTTGATGTCTATATAAAGATTACCACTTCTGGCAACAATATAAACGCCAATTCCTGTCATCCAGTGTCTCATAAACTAGTTTCTTATCCATTCAGTGATTAATAGATTAAGTGACCTGCCATTAGAAAAATTAGTAATCCAAAAAGAACTTAACACATTTCATTATATAGCCTATACAAACGGCTTCAACCCTAACATAATCAATACATTATATTACAAATGTAAAACACCAAAGCGGACCACGATATACAGAGAGGTATTCCCAACTAGAGAAACATGACTCACACAAAAAATAAGATACATAGCAGCCGTATACATTGATAGAATTTAAAACTAAATTAATGCACATTTTAAAAGCCCCAAATATTCCACTAGCCTCTGGAACCATAAACAACTTTTCAATAAAATTATGTTGCACCACTACTAGAACTTCGAAATATGACAACACACGCGTACATAAAATTACAAGTGACAGCTGTAATAGCTTTTACATTGCCCAAAAAAGAAGAAATTGTGACGATAAAAGTAAGGAACACATTAGAGAGAGCGAAAGAAATCAGCCAAGCTTCCTTCTACACTTGAAAAATCAAAACGTCGCTGCTGATATGACCGAAAATACACTCGAGATTTTGCTACAATACCAAAAGTTTTTGCAGTGAACGTTCTTGAACTGGAAATATATACAGACGATAAAATACCAGCAAGAGATACTGAACGATCTTACAGAATGAAGACACAAGTATTACGTCAAAATCTTTATTGAACCCTTAGAACATGAAAATGGATAAATCGGAAGTAGCTATGCAACAACCAAATACAATCGTAAAAATTACAGTTCATAATAATGTTGTTCATCTGCCAAATACATGGAAGCATATGTTGTCGTATGAGTGGAACCGTCAAATTACTGACGCACGGTAATCAACGTTTTATTTTCAACATATTACGTGATTTACCATCTTATTAAAATAGTGAGTCTTATGAGCCAGTTCGCTAACGACGTAAGATGGACGTCACGTCAGTCTTGACCTGAGTAATACAGATGATACTCATATTTATAAACGTTCTCACCAATTTGTATTCAGCGGTACTTGACAATGGCGATAAATGCCGAAACAATCTGCAGTAAATAAAGATTTGTTATTATAGGCAGCTAGTTTGGTTGCATCTATTCTAATAATCACGTCCTTTTTCAGGCATATATTATGCAGTTGGCGCTTAAGAAGGAAAACAGATGACGGTGTCGTCTTTTAAAATAAAGGGGAACACTCTGCGTTTTATCCGCTTGAAAGTCAAACTGGTGAAGATAACTGAAGGCATGAGGTATAAAAAACGTTGTCTTCTATATAATGTCATTCCTAATGTGCCTACTGAAAAGTAACTGCAAGACCATATCTTGTTCCTCAAATCAAGAACGACGCAGCAAGGTTGTGGATAAGAAAAGAAATACGGGACAAATTA
Source organism: Schistocerca piceifrons (assembly GCF_021461385.2). Classification (NCBI taxonomy): domain Eukaryota; kingdom Metazoa; phylum Arthropoda; class Insecta; order Orthoptera; family Acrididae; genus Schistocerca; species Schistocerca piceifrons. The sequence goes on along the minus strand of NC_060140.1, from coordinate 782,735,703 downwards.
CCTAAAAATATTGTGAATCAAGGACACTATGTAGGCAATCCAAACAAAATGTTCAAAGGTGTGTGCAATCTTATGGGACTTAACTGCGAAGGCCACCGGTCCCTAAGCTTACACACCACTTAACCTAAATTATCCTAAGGACAAACACACACACCCATGCCCGAGGGAGGACTCGAACCTCCGCTGGAACCAGGCGCACAGTCCGTGACTGCAGCGCCTTAGACCGCTCCGCTAATCCCGTGCGGCGGGCATCCAAAGATAAGTAATAGTGTAACACCTTTGACTTTTGATTATAGTCCACATTTTGTACATACATATATATGGAACACATGTAGATGTACCCGCCATACCCATAATAAGAGATTCACAAAACTTTTACACATTCAGCATTACATACGCCACCCACCCTGCACAAGAATATGAATCTGATTGTCAAATTTACCCACGTTTAGAAAGTTTCAGAAATAGAGAATTTACTGACAATGAAACAAATCTCCTCACAAGAGGTCTGAAATACAACATAGCTCCAGCACTACAGAAAACTTCTGTAAATGACATGACAGCCACTGCTAAAGTAGCAGTACATGTAGTGAATATCTCATACAGATATTAGAATTAAATTACGGTTAACGTAGCAAATGATGTAGGCAAGGGACTATGTGAACATAATGCATACAAATACCAGTTAAAAAACCAAACATATAATTCTCAATATTATAAACCATAGACTGCTATAATGTAAATGATGCTATAGCATTAAAAGTTGATAAAGAAAATAGCGTGGCCATACTTTAAAAAATGACTATGTAGGTAAGGTCATATCATTCTTTTAATCTAACAATATCACAGAAGTGTTACCAAACTCTACCATCATATTTGAAGATAAAATAAAGAAAATCATTAAAAATAGCCATACCGTTCTCACCGAACATCAAAAAAGGAAATGTACAGTAATGAATACAGCTACACCAAAATTACGAGCCAAACCATAGACACACAATCCGACTGTTCCGATTCGGCCCATAATTATTGCATTAATAACCAATCATACTTGATAAGTGAAAACATAAACACACACCTTAATACTTTCATCGAAGAGTAAACAATGAAAAATTGGTGTAACCAGGCAAGAGATATAAAAGGCGTCAAATATTACCTAACGGTAGATTTATTTCCTTTCATGTCACTAATCTCTATAGCAGTGTACCAGTACCGGAAATAATCCGGCTAATAAAATATAACCTGTTACAATACAGGAAAATATCCATGACCGGAACACTAGAAATTATACACTACTGGCCATTAAAATTGATACACCATGAAGATGACGTGCTACAGACGAGAAATTTTACCTACGGGAAGGAGATGCTGTGATATGCAAAAGATTAGCTTTTCAGAGCATTCACACAAGGTTGGCGACGGTGCTGACATGACGAAAGTTTCCAACCGATTTCCCATACACGTACAGCAGTTGACCAGCGTTGCCTGGTGAAACGTTGTTGTGATGCCTCGTGTTAGGAGGAGAAATGCGTTCCATCACGTTTCCGATTTTGATAAAGGTCGGATTGTAGACTATCGTGCCTTCGGTTTATCGTATCGCGACATTGCTACTCACGTTGATCGAGATCTAATGACTGTTAACAGAATATGGAATCGGTGGGTTCAGGAGGGTAATACGGAACGCCGTGCTGGATCCCAACGGCCTCGTATCGCTAGCAGTCGAGATCACAGACATCTTATCCGCATGGCTGTAAGGGATCGTGCAACAACGTCTTGATCCCTGAGTCAACAGATGGGGACGTTTCCAAGACTACAACCATCAGCACGAACAGTTCGACGACGTTTGCAGCAGCATGGACTATCAGCTTGGATACCATGGCTCCGGTAACCCCTAACAGTCAGGAGCGCCTGCGATGGTGTACTCAACGACGAACATGGGTGCACGAATGACGGAAAGTCTTTTTTTAGGATGAATCCAGATTCTGTTTACACCATCATGATGGTCGCATCCGTGGTTGGCGACATTGCGGTGAACGCACATTGGAAGCGTGTATTCGTCATTGCCATATTTGCGTATCACCCGGCGTGATGGTGAGGGGCGCCATTGGTTACACGTCACGGTCACCTCTTGTTCGCATTGAAGGCACTTTGAACAGTGGACGTTACATTTCATATGTGTTACGACCAGTGGCTCTACCCTTCGTTCGATCCCTGCGAAACCCTACATTTCAGCAGGATAATGCACGACCGCATGTTGCAAGTCCTGTACGGGCCTTTCTGGATACAGAAAATGTTCGACTGCTGCCCTGGCCAGCACATTCTCCAGATCTCTCACCAATTGAAAACGTCTGGTCAATGGTGGCCGAGCAACTGGCTCGTCACAATAGGCCAGTCACTACTCTTGATGAACTGTGGTATCGTGTTGAAGCTGAATGGGCAGCTGTACCTGTACACGCCATCCAAGCTCTGTTTGGCTGAATGACCAGGCGTATGAAGTCCGTTATTACGGCCAGAAGTGGTTGTTCTGTGAACCGATTTCTCAGGATCTGTGCACCCAAATTGCGTGAAAATGTAATCACATGTCAGTTCTAGTATAATATATTTGTCCAATGAATACCCGTCTATCAGCTGCATTTATTCTTGGTGTAGCAATTTTAATGACCAGTAGTGTAAATCTTATGGAAATAGCACTATCACAAAATTAATTTGAATTTAACAACGCAATTAATACCGAAGCAGATGGAATAGCCATGGGTAATAGGGTAGCACGCTCTGATATTTTCCTGAATTCTGTGAAAGATAAATATTTTAACTCAGATTGACCTAGCTTTAACCAAGTTAACCAAGTTGTATAACATTTTATATATGTATATGATGCTCTAATGTTTGTAGATGGCAGCTACGCAGATATTGAAAATATTCACCAAAAGCTCAACCAACTACACCCTAAAATTAATTTGAGAAAGAAAGTACCATTATATATCTATACCTCGCAATTGGAAAAAATGACCAACCTTGGTATCTATAAAAACATTACCACGTCTGAGAGCATTATAAAGCCCAATTACTGTCATCCAATGTCTCATAAACTAGTTTATCATTTCAGTGATTAATATTTTAAATAACCTGTCTTTAGAAAAATTAGCAATCCAAAAAGAACGCATTTCATTACATTGCGTATACAAACGGCTTTGACCCCAACATAATCACAAAATTATACTAAAAGCGTAAAACACCAAAGCCGAGCACAGCACTTAGCAATATACGCTATACACTCAAAAGTATCAGGACAACCCCAAAAATATACGTTTCTCATATTATGTGCGTTGTGCTGCCACCTACTGCCAGGTATTCCACATCAGAGACCTCATTAGTCATTAGACATAGTGAGAGAGCAGAATGGGGCGCTCCACTGAACTCACGAACTTCAAACGGGGTCAGGTGATTGGGTGCCACTTGTGTCGTACGTCTGTACGCCAGATTTCCATACTCCTAAACAGCCCTAGGTCCACTGTTTCCGATGTGATAGTGAAGTGGAAACGTGGAGGGACACGTACAGCACAAAAGCGTACAGGCCGACCTCGTCTGTTGACTGACAAAGACCACCAACAGTTAAAGAGGGTCCCAGTGTGTAATAGGCAGACATCTATCCAGACCATCACACAGGAATTCCAGATTGCATCAGGATCCACTGCAAGTACTATGACAGTTAGGCAGGAGGTGAGACAACTTGGATTTCATGGTCGAGCGGCTGCTCGTAAGCCACACGTCACACCGGTAAATGCTACACGACGCCTCGCTTGGTGTAAGGAGCGGCGTAAACATTGGACGATAGAACAGTGGAAAAACGTTGTGTGGAGTGACGATTCATGTTACACAATGTAGCTATCCGATGGCAGGGAGTGAGTATGGCGAATGCCCAGTGTACGTAATGTGCCAGCGTGTGTAGTGCCAGCAGTAACATTCAGAGGCAGTGGTGTTATGGTGTGGTCGTGTTTTTCATGGGAAGGGTGGGGTGGGGGGGGGGGGGTTGCTTGCACTCCTTGTTGTTTTGCGTGGCACTATCACAGCACAGGCCTACACTGATCTTTCAAGCACATTCTTGCTTCCCACTGTTGAAGATCATTTCAGGGATGGCGATTACATCTTTCAACACGATCGAGTATGTGTTCATATAGCAACGCCTGTGGCAGAGTGGTTCCACGACAATAACATCCCTGTAAAGGACAGGCCTGCACAGAGTCCTGACCTGAATCCTATAGGATACCTTTGCGATGCTTTGTAATGCCGACCTCTTGTCAGGCCTCACCGACAGACATCGATACCTTTCCTCAGTGCAGCACACCGTGAAGAATGGGCTGGCATTCCCCAAGACACCTTCCAGCACCTGACTGAACGTATGCCTGCGAGAGTGTAGGCTGTCATCAGGGCTAAGGGTGGGACAATACCATATTGAATTCCAGCATTACGGATGGAGGGCGCCACGAACTTGTAAGTCATGTTCCGCAGGTATCCGGATACTTTCGATCCCAGAGTGTATATCTAACTCGGAAACATCACCCAGCCGGCCGAAGTGGCCTTGCGGTTAAAGGCGCTGCAGTCTGGAACCGCAAGACCGCTACGGTCGCAGGTTCGAATCCTGCCTCGGGCATGGATGTTTTTCATGTCCTTAGGTTAGTTAGGTTTAACTAGTTCTAAGTTCTAGGGGACTACTGACCTCAGCAGTTGAGTCCCATAGTGCTCAGAGCCATTTGAACCATTTTGAACATCACCCACGCCGAAATTAAAATAGGTACTAACAGTCTACCTTGGCAGGATCTTCAACAAAATTAATGCACATTTTAAAGGCGCGAATATTCAACTAGTCTTTAGAACTAATAAAAAAACTCCACCACCAGTAGAACATCTAAACATGATAACCCAGGCAAATACAAATACAAAATAAATTGCAGTAGGTACTGGGAGATGAAAAAGCTTGCACAGGATAGAGTAGCATGGAGAGCTGCATCAAACCAGTCTCAGGACTGAAGACCACAACAACAACAATATAAGGAACATATTAGTGAGAGCGAAAATAATCAGTCGAGCTTTATTCTTCACTTCGAAAATCAAAACCTCGCTGCTGATACGATATCAGGTATATTCCACTTTCTGCACAGAATACCAAGAGGTTTCACAGCGAACATTTTTGAGGAACTGGAAAGCAATATACGTACGATAAAATACCAACAAGGAATACTGAACGACCATGCAGAATGTAAATGCAAGTACTATCTCAAAAACTTCGTTGAATTTTTAGAACACGAAAATGGATAAATCGGAAGTAGATAATGAATATTTTATTTTCAATATATTACATCATTCACCATGTAAGTAAAACAGTGACAGTTATAAGACAAATGGAAATGATTGTATGGCATCATTGGCCGGTGGGCCGCATCTGGAGAAGTTCGGCCGCCAAGTGCAAGTCTTATTTCAGTCGACGCCACATTGTGCGACTTGCGCGTCGGTGATGAGGATGAAATGATGATGAGGACAGCATAACACCCAGCCCACGAGCGGAGAAAATCTCCAATCCGGCCGGGAATCCAACCCGGGTCCGCTTGCATCGGAGGCATGCACTTTACCACAGAGCTAAACAGACAGGGAGTTATGACACAGTTCACTAACGAGGTAATATGTACATCACATCAGTCTTGACGTGAGTACAATATAGCCACTTTAACATAGATAACATTCACATTTTTACACATTCTCAGCAAATTGTATTCGCAGGTGCTTGTCAATGGCGATAATAAAAAAAGGTTTGTTATTATAAGCAGCTATTCCGGTGCATCAACTCTAATAAATTTATAAAGAGTGCCACCTTCAGGTTTTTATACAATTTCGGCCATTTTTATGGTTTTTTAATTATTGGACCATTCCATTTATAACAGGCAGTGTGTTCCAACCTTTTCCCTATTTTAAACGATGACACACTTAGTTCTTTTTTATTACATTCTAAATGCCTTGAGTGTTCTGACTTGTTCCGTTCTCCTTTTTTTAAAGCTGGCCCAATCCATATGTAAAATAGTGTATATGTTCTTAAGCATTTTGTTTTTAATTTGTGACCCGATCCACGTTTTTAAATGTTCGATATGTTTCAACTCATTTCGTTTTACAAAAGGTGACCTGTTCTATTTTCCTAAATAGTAACCTGTTCCGTTTTGTTAAATTGTCCGTATATTTCAACCCGTCCTGCTTCGTTTATATTGATCTGTATGTTCCAACCTGTTCTATTGTGATGTATTACTTTCTGAATCATAGTGCTCCACTCCAATCAATTGCATTCTGATCCGTATCAATAAAGTTTGTTCGATTTTCAGACTTTGATTTGTTAAACTGTCCATATAAATGACACCCTTTGAATTTCGATAACTATATTCGTATTTGAAAGTCCCTTCGGGTTTGCTGCCGGATCCTAAAATCAACTTGATATTTCGGCGATCCAACTGGTTGCCATCATCAGGAAAATGCTGCTTCTGCTGATGAGTCCCGCTGAGAACTGACGCCAGGTTGCAAATCGACGTCCTATATAGGCCACCGTTCAGTACACGACGCATGCGCCGCCCATCACGGTTTCTGTCTTCCTAGACATGGAGATGGCGGCGCCCTTAGTGAAACACTGCTGGCTACGATATATCGCAATCAAGGCCGCACCGAAGAACGTTCAGTTTTGACGCGAGATAATACAGGATTCCACGTCTTGCTAAAAGGAAACCCATTGTCTCTGTTGATTAAATTATCAGCCAACCTAATTTCAATCGCCTCTTTATAGACACTGTTCCAAAAACCGGAAATGTTGGCAAGAACCACAGATTCATCAAATTTCATACTGTATCCCTCATTTAGGCAGTGTTCTGCTACTGTCGATTTTTCCGGCTGTTGTAGTCGCGTATGACGGCGATGTTCCACACACCTGTCATGCACTGTGCGAATCGAACGGCCATTGTAAGCTTTCCCACATTGACACGGAATTTTTAACACAATCTAAGCTCTAAATCATCTTTCACAGAGCCGAGCAGAGCCCTATAATCTTAGATGGTGGACGGAACACACTCTGAAATTTAAAATTACTTAAAATTCGTCCAATCTTAAACGATAAGCCTCCAGCATAAGGAAGAAAGGCCACAGATTTATGTTCCTTTTCATACACCTCCGGAGATGTTCCAAACTCGATAGCCCGACGAATCTGCTTCTCGGTGCATCCATTACCCTTAAAAACAGCCATCAAATGCTGAAGTTCTTGGGTTAAGCTGTCTGCGGCGGAAATGGCATATGCTCTCCGTACCAAAGTCCTAAGAACGCCACTGCGCCCTAGTACCATTTGGTTTTTTATAAAGCGTAACGTCCAAATATGGAAGCATCCCATTATTTTCAACGTCCATAGTAAATTTGATACGGGGATGAAGACAGTTGAAGTGGTCCAAAAAACTGTTAAGAGCATTACTTCCATACGTTGATGATACATTCTTCGGCTGGCCGCAAGGACGTGCTGCTCTTAACAGATTGTTGGACCACTTCAACTGTCTTCATCCCCGTATCAAATTTACTATGGGGGTTGAAAATAATGGTATGCTTCCATTTTTAGACGTTACAGTTTATAAAAAACCAGATGGTACTTGGGGACACAGTGTTCACCGAAAGCCGACACACACAGATTGGTATCTGCATCCTAAGAGTTGTCATCCACCACACCAACGCAGTGGCGTTCTTCGGATTTAGGTACGGAGAGCATATGCCATTTCCGCCGCCGACAGCTTAACCCAAGAACTTGAGCATTTGATGGCTGTTTTTAGGGAAAATGGATACACCGGGAAGCAGATTCGTCGGGCTATCGAGTTTGGACCATCTGCGGAGGTGTATGAAAAGAAACATAAATCTGTGGCCTTTCTTGCTTATGCTGGGCGCTTATCGTTAAAGATTGGACGAATTTTAAGTAATTTTAAAATTCAGAGTGTGTTCCGTCCACCATCTAAGATTATAGGGCTCTGCTCGGTTCTGTGAAAGATGTTTTGGGGCTTAGGAAACCCGGAGTGTAAAAAATTCCGTGTCAATCTGGGAAAGCTTACATTGGCCGTTCGATTCGCACAGTGCATGACAGGTGTGTGGAACATCGCCGTCATACGCGGCTGCAACAGCCGGGAAAATCGGCAGTAGCAGAACACTGGCTAAATGAGGGATACAGTATGAAATTAGGTTGGATGATAATTTAATCAACAGAGACAATGGGTTTCCTCTTAGCAAGACGTGGACTCCTATATTATCTCGCATCAAAACTGAACGTTCTTCGGTGCGGCACTGAGTGCGATATATCGCTGCCAGCAGTGTTTCACTAAGGGCGGCGCCACCTCCCTGTATTGGAAGGCAGAAACCGTGATGGGCGGCGCATGCGCCGTGTACTGAACAGTGACCTATATATGACGTCGAATTGCAACCTGTCGTCAGTTCTCAGCGGGACTCATCAGCAGAAGCAGCAATTTCCTGAAGATGGCGACCAGTTGGATCGCCGAAATATCAAGTTGATTTTAGGATCCCGCAGCAAACCCGGAATGACTTTCAAGACTTATTACGCCGAGAAAGCCTACGTAATCATATACTTGTATTTGTTCAAATGGCTCTGAGCACTATGGGACTTAACTTCTTTGGTCATGAGTCCCCTAGAACGTAGAACTAATTAAACCTAACTAACCTAAGGACGTCACACACATCCATGGCCGAGGCAGGATTCTACTTGTATATGTCATCATCCCCTATACACGAGCAGTGATTTAAATACAGACATTTCCCTATAATAAATTGAGATGTTGGCAAAATGAAATTTTCACTCTGCAGCGGAATGGGCGCTGATATAAAACTTTCTGACAGACTAAAACTGTATATATTACCGAGACTAGGACTTGAGACCTGTGTCTTTTGCAAGCGAGTGCTAAACCGACACTTTCTTGTGAGGCGCAAGAACAGCACATAATTTTTTTATTTGAAATAAATATTATTAAACAATTTTCACTTATAAACTCACAATAAAATCAAATATGAGCGAGATCAAAGGTAAAGAAATAAGGCTGTAAACGTCAGTTTTTAACAGTCACAGTCTCGTTTATTCACCTATGTGTACGTTGTGGGAATCGCCATCCGCTTTATCACTGCACAGGAGTGCGTGATTGACGCAGTGGAGCTCTTAGTCGGTGGAGATTTAAACTCCAGGCACCTGGGAGTGTGTTGCCATGGCAGTCACACTTCGATAATGACTTAGGACAGCATGGACCTTTCACGGTTACTTAAGAATGTTTATTCGTTGGGTACAGCTGTCGTTACACACGCTTGAATCGCATAGCTAGAAGGTACATGAAAATCTTGAAATCAGTATTTAGTAACGTGATCGGTCGGTAACTATCAAGCCGTGTTCCGCTCGCGGAATTGGGGACTGATATAAGCAATATTTATGTGAACACTGGCGGCGGGAGCACCTCGGGAGACTAAGGTCCCCAGTACATCTCTTTACAGTGTAATATGATCAGACATTGGAAGTCTCTTCAAAACTTGAGATATAGCCCGTCTGGGCCAGGAGACTGATTCAGTGACCACAGCTAGAAGGACATTGTCGGTGATCGCTTCCGCGATGACGTGGGGCTGCTGCCGCAGCGTCTAGTGTACGATGGGTCCCCTGGGGATCCTCGGCAATAGCCTCCGCAATGGCCACTACATCCTGATTGAGGTGTGTGTAGTGTGTTGTGAACGCATCGGCAATGGGAGCTTCCGATGTTAGCCGTCGTTCATCACGTGGGTCTAAGGGCCTGTCGACGTCGAATATTTTGAACGGTTGATACACAGAAGGTTCTTCACCTCTAACCCTGTCTTTGGTATGTGCTCATATAGTAACTCCCTCGAAACGGCACCTGGTCAAAGTTGGTTTGATTAGTTGAGTTTCTTTTCGACTGTTGTAGAGGGATGGACCATTAGATCGCGCGATGACTATCGATACACTCTACCTGTTCCAATTCAAATGTACTACCGTCCAGTAGACATGTGGTGTTTACAGACGCAGTGTGGCTTAAATAAAGAAGCTTCTGACCGTTAGGTGGTGCTTCTACAACGCACTTTTCATTATTAGGTTCGAGCATAAGGTCCAAAATATTCTGCTATCAGGTATACGGTAGTTTCATACAATTATCATGTTAACTCAATCTTCCGTCAGTTCCGTGTAGAACAACATTATAATAAATGAAAGGCACTAGTTTACTTTTGCTCTAAAGTACACAACTGGCCATTAAAATTGCTACACCAAGAAGAAATGCAGATGATAAACGGGTATACGTTGGACAAATGTATTATACTAGAACTGACATGTGATTACACTTTTAACGCAATTTGGGTGCATAGATCCTGGAAAACTGAACACAGAACAACCACCTATGGCCGTAATAACGGCCTTGATACGCTTGAGCATTGAGTCAAACAGAGCTTCGATGGCGTGTACAGGTACAGCTGCCCATGCAGCTTCAACACCATATCACAGTTCATCAACAGTAGTGACTGGCATATTGTGACTAGCCAGTTGCTCGGCCACCATTGACCAGACGTTTTCAATTGGTGAGAGGTCTGGAGAATGTGATGACCATGGCAGCAGTTGAATATTTTATGTATCCAAAAAGGCCCGTACAGGACCTGCAACATGCGGTCGCGCATTATCCTGCTGAAATGTAGGGATTCGAGGGCATCTAACGAAGGGTAGAGCCAGGGGTCGTAGCACATCTGAAATGTAACGTCAACTGTTCAAAGTGCCTTCAATGCGAACAAGATGTGACTGAGACGTGTAACCAATGGCACCCCATACCATCACGCCGGGTTATACGCCAGTATGGCGATGACGAATACACGCTTCCTATGTACGTTCATCGCGATGTCGCCAAACACGGATGCGACCATCATGATGCTGTAAACAGAACCTGGACTCATCTGCAAAAAATGACGTTTTGCCATTCGTGCACCCAGGTTCGTCGTTGAGTACACCATCGCAGGTGCTTCTGTCTGTGATGCAGCGTCAAACACAGCCATGGTCTCCGAGCTGATAGTCTATGCTGCTGCAAACGTCGTCGAACTGTTCGTGCAGAAGGTTGTTGTCTTGCAAACGTCCCCATCTGTTGACTCAGGGATCGAGACGTGGCTGCACCATCTGTTACAGCTATGCGGATAAGATGGCTGTCATCTCGACCGCTAGTGATACGAGGCCGTTGGGATCCAGCACGGCGTTCTGTATTACCCTCCTGAACCCACCGATTCCATATTCTGCTAACAGTCATTGGATCTCGACGAACGCGAGCAGCAATGTCGCCATACGATAAACCGCAATCACGATAGGCTACAATCCGACCTTTCTCAAAGTCGGAAACGTGATGGTACGTATTTCTCCTCTTTAGACGAGGCATCACAACAACGTTTCACCGGGCAACGCCGGTCAACTGCTGTTAGTGTATGAGAAATCGGTAGGAAACTTTCGTCATGTCAGCACGTTGTAGGTGTCTCCACCGGCGCCAACCTTGTGTGAATGCTCTGAAAAGCTGTATCATCTGCATACCACAGCATCTTCTTCCTGTCGGTTAAATTTTACATCTGTAGCACGTCATCTTCGTGGTGTAGCAATTTTAATGGCCAGTAGTGTATGTTGTAGAACAAAAGCAAATTGTGCTTTTCATTTATCATACAATTACATCTATAAAAGAACTAAAACACTCTGATAGCTAATGTGAGTATCTGAATCCATGTAACACAACACAATATTGCATAAGACAAAACTTAACCTATTTTTTTCCCAATAGTGAAAGTAAGTAAAAGTCTATTTCTACATTTAGTCTTTTCCTAAGTAGGGATTATAAAAACATTGACGATATTCGTTCAAAACACAGGAAGAGCTTAAAAGTAGTAAAATTAAAACGGATTGGTGGACTTTGGCATGAGCCCATCACCCAACCGACATGCATACTTGGGTCGTTAACATCAAATTTTTCTGCCGATTACACACGCTGGAAGAGAATTACCCAACCGATTCGACACGGTCATGCGAGTCTACATTCTCCAACGGAAATAAATCTCATATTATCGCTGCAGCAAAATTAAGTTAACTGTAGATTAAGAAGCCTTTGATGCCTATGTGAAATTATTCGGACTTTAACCCAGCCCTGATTTTGTGTGTGTGTTGGAAGGGCGAATGAAAGATAGCAAGTACGAGTCTTAAGCCTCGGTGTAAAGGTACTTTTAACTGTCGTAACTGCAATTAATTCAAAATCTTGGTAATTTTCGCTAAGATGGCGTTCTCCTTTGTAAAGGAGCCCTTTGCGCTAATTTTGGATTGTCCTTCGCTCATGAATACAGAGGAGAGGCGGCGGACAAGCGGTTCGGGCCGTTGTAGGGATTCAGTGTCTGGCAATCTTACACAACTAAACGGCTTGTCCAAAACTGTGCACATGAACACAGGTTACCTACTAAGACCTGACTCCTTTACATAGTTGGCCACTTACATAGTTGGCCTCTGTCTTCGAGACCCAAGGTTTTAAATAACCTCCACAGCAAGAGCTCCGCCTCGCTGGGGCCCGAGTTCTTCTGCTATCAAGACAATGTCCGTGGGTGGCACAACCAGCCTCCTGATCACACGGTCCCACAATGTGGGAGTCATGTCGAGACAGTTTAAATGGACGCCATGGGCACGAGATGATCGAAATGGGATATTCAGTCGAAGGAAGAGCGAATGAACTTGTTTCTCGATAGTTGCGACAAATTGGCAGTATTACAATACTTTCCATGCCTACGCTAAGGTGAACTGTTACGTTCTGTTGCCATTTGACACCATTTGTCGGTACATCGCCCTCAGTTATGGGTTTCACGTACTCATCTTCTACATGTCTTATCATTACTCACAAAAAAGTCGCAGCATGCAGCACCTCGAAGAAGATGTGAGACATAAACGAAAGTTGGTAGGCGCGTTTCTCCGTCTGAAAGATGCCGTCTAAACGAATTTACGCCAGCCACATAAGAGGAGAGCTAGTAGCACCACTTCGTAGATATGTGGATGCAAATCAGGTTTGCTTAAAATACACGCTGTAACGGTCGCAAGCGTTAGTTACGTTTGAGACTGGAGGTGGAGAACTGGCGTAGGTCAATAATGCCCTCAAGCCAACAAAGACGCCATTATCAATACGTCACTGAGTTCGAACGAGGTCCTCTAATAGGGCTACAAGAAGATCGATGTTCCTTGTGCTAGACTACACAAAGACTTGGCAGGAATGTAGCCATTGTACATGATTGCTGGGAGAGGTGGGTTTCGGACTGCCACGTGGCAGCACCGAGAACATGCCATCCTGTTCGCTGGATGGCTCTGTCGCATCGTACTGCATCTGCAGCATAAGTTTGAGCATCAGTTAGCACCGCAGTGACACATCGAACTGTTACACATCGTTTGCTTAAAGGACAGCTCCGATCCACTCGCCTTGAAGTGTGCATTCCGCTGAACGGGAACCACCGCCATTTACGACTCCAGTGGTGTCAAGCGAGAGCTCGTTGGAGGATAGGGTGGAGGTTTGTTTTGTTCTATGATGAAAGCTATTTCTGCCTCAGTGACACTGATAGCTGTGCTTTGGGTAGATGGAGCCCATTTGGGAGCTGCAAGCAACCCGTCTGGGTGCTAGACATCTCAGACCTACGCCTGCAGTTAAGGTTTGTGGTGAGATTTCGTATGACAACCGGAGCACTCTGGGCTAACCCACGCACCCTGTGCACCTGTTGTGCTGCCATTCAAGAACAGCATTCCGGGGGATGTTTTCCAACAGGATAACACTCGCCCACATACCTCTGTTGTAACCAAACATGCTCTACAGAGAGTCGATATATTGCCTAGGCCTGCTCGATAACCAGATCTGTCTTCAGTAGAGCACATTTGGGACATCATCTGACGAGAACTCCAGCATCATCCACAACCATCATTAACCGTCGCTGAATTGACCGATCAAGCGCAACAGGCATGAAATTACATCCCGCAAACTGTTACCCAGCACTTACATAACACAGTACATACACGTTTGCATGCTTTCCGTCAAAATTCTGGTGGTTGCCCCGTTTATTAATGTACCAGCATTTCACATTTGCAGTGACATACCTCACGCTGAACGTATTCCGGAAATTTCGTTATTCTACATTCATTATTTTTTACTGTTACGATTTCTTTCCGCCAGTGCATTTGAATCTGTAGTCCCTTCTTATTTAAGTAGGATTGTGCTATCGCCATCTGCTCTTAAGGGAGGTAGGATGTCAAACGGGCTGTCTTGGAGCAGGAGAGGCACCACAGGACATTTTAATTTCTACTGTCTATACTTTTACAAATAAATTCATAAAACTTTGTCAGCATGACCAAGAAGGATTGAGGACTCACACTCATAGCAGTGGAAGTTCAAAAACGTAGCAAAATACTTTTTTTTACATGTGAAATTTCATAATTTTTTTCACTTATTACTGGCTGCATTTGTTTCTGTGGGTACACTTTTCTTCCTAAGTAAGAGAGATTCTTCGATGAATTTTGCACAGCATACAAATCTATTAAAAACTGTGGTAAAATTGAGATAATTAACTACAAAATTTGAGTTTTTTTCTAAACAAGAAGTTTAAAATGTAACAGTTCATTCATTTTTTCATGAATTAAGTAAACTCTGGAGTTTCATACACATGTAACTATAGTTTGTATGCTGCGCAATATTCGTCGAAGAATCTCTATTACTTAGGAGGAAAAGTGTACCTATAGCAACAAATGCAGCCAGTAGTAAGTGAAAAAATGATGAAATTTCACATGTAAAAAAATGTATTTTGTTGCGTTTTTGAGCTTCCACTGCTATGAATTTGAATCCTGAATACTTCCTGATCATGCTTTCAAAGTTTTATGAATTTATTTGTAAAAGTATAGAAAGTGGAAATTAAAATGTCCTGTGGTGCCTCTCCTGCTCCAAGTCGGCCCGTTTTACGTCCTACCCCCCTTAATTTATTACTGCGCTTGATCCAATCGACTGCGAATATGTAGAAAAGGTCGAATCACACCTGTAGTGGGAGACAAATCTAACGCTATAGGCATAGTCAGCACATGGAGTAACGGAGTGGGCGCTAATTTACGAGTCACACAGCTTAAAATGCGGTTTCACGAGTTCACAGTCTGCCTCAGTCGCCGTACTGCTTCAGCAAACGGGTGTCAATAATAATTTCATGTGGCTCGTTGGCCTTGTGCAAGTCCTTCGATTGGACGCCATTTTGGCTATTTGGGGACCCCTTATCTACTGCTGTTATTCAATCATGGGAATGGCACATGCAGTTTAAGATGGAATTAGATCCACGTGCCGTTCACCGTTACTTCTCGCAATGTTCGGGTTAGAGGCAGGTTGATAGTTTCCGTGGTCCGATCGGGATTCGATCGCGCGACATCTCCAATTCCAGGTACGCACTTTACCATTATACCACCAGGCCCGACACAAACAGGTCTTGAGAGGTATCAGTAAAAAACGATCCTTGCGTAAAATTACATCACCTAAGACTCATCATGTTCCATGCTGCTCATGCAGAGAGGTCACTTGAAGTGACGACGCATCATCTGATGCAGGAAACTTCGACTCCTCGTGCGACGCTCAATGAGAGCAAGAGTCATTAGCGACGGGTGCGGGGGCGGTGTTTATAGGTCGTGCTCTGCCCTCGTGTAACTCCATCTCCCGCGACGCATCGCCTCCCCTTGGCTCCCTGGCTCTCTTGCCGGCCCCGGCTAATGACGCCGGCTATCACGTTGCCTGCTCCCTCCGCAGCCAGGCGCCCCCAGGGCCCTTTTTACAGCCGCTCCACTTGCTGGGCACGCGGCCGCTGAATCACCGTGGGAGCGCCGAGCGCCACTCGCGTCCCATCGTAATTGTCGCTCTCCACCTTCCAGGGGGCTCCCTGCGCGGTGTGGACTGCGCCAGTTCTTCGCCTCACTTTTTCTGGGGAATGTTTCGAATCGCCATCGACTACCAAACAGCACTATCAGTGAACAGCAGACACTGCTACAGAGGCTATCTTTTTGACCTTTTGAAAGAGTTTGATCGTGGACAACATTGTTACTCCCTTAGATGAAGGCTCTACCAACTACTTGTTTGGTATCACACTTAGGAAGCACAACGGAAAATGTTGGCCTGAATAATTCAAATACACTTCTGGCCATTAAAATTGCTACACCAAGAAGAAATGGAAATGATAAACGGGTATTCATTGCACAAATATATTATACTAGAACTGTCATGTTATTACATTTTCACGCAATTTGGGTGCATAGATCCTGAGAAATCAGTACCCAGAACAACCACCTCTGGCCATGATAACGGCCTTGATAAGCCTGGGCATTGAGTCACACAGAGCTTGGATGACATCTACAGGTACAGCTGCCCATGCAGCTTCATCAAGAGTAGTGACCGGCGTATTGTTGCGAGCCACTTGCTCGGCCACCATTGACCAGACGTTTTCAGTTGGTGAGAGATCTGGAGAATGTGCTGGCCAGGGCAGCAGTCGAACATTTTCTGTGTCCAGAAAGGCCCGTACAGGACGTGCAACATGCGGTCGTGCATTATCCTGCTGAAATGTAGGGTTTCGCAGGGATCGAATGAAGGGTAGAGCCACGGGTCGTAATACATCTTAAATGTAACGTCCACTGTTCAAAGTGCCGTCAATGCGAACAAGAGGTGACCGAGACGTGTAACCAATGGCACCACATACCATCGCGCTGGGTGATACGCTAGTATGGCGATGACGAATACACGCTTCCAATGTGCGTTCACCGCGATGTCGCCAAACACGAATGCGACGATCATGATGCTGTAAACAGAACCTGGATTCATCCGGAATAATGACGGTTTGCCATTCGTGCACCCAGGTTCGTCGTTGAGTACACCATCGCAGGCGCTCCTGTCTGTGATGCAGCGTCAAGGGTAACCGCAGCCATGGTCTCCGAGCTGATATTCCATGCTGCTACAAACGTCGTCGAACTGTTCGTGCAGATGGTTGTAGCCTTGCAAACGTCCTCATCCGTTGACTCAGGGATCGTGACGTGGCTGCACGATCCGTTACAGCCATGCGTATAAGATGCCTGTCGTCTCGACTGCTGGTGATACGAGGCCGTTGGGATCCAGCACGGCGTTCCGTATTACCCTCCTGAACCCACCGATTCCATATTCTGCTAACACTCATTAGATCTCGACCAACGCGAGCAGCAATGTGGCGATACGATAAACCGCATTGGGATAGGCTACAATCCGACCTTTATCAAATTCGGAAACGTGATGGTACGCATTTCTCCTCCTTACGCGAGGCATCACAACAACGTTTCACCAGGCAACGCCGGTCAAGTGCTGTTTGCGTATGAGAAATCGCTTGGAAACATTCCTCACGTCAGCACGTTGTAGGTGTCGCCACCGGCGCCAGCGTTGTGTGAATACTCTGAAAAGCTAATCATTTGCATATCACAGCATCTTCTTCCTGATGGTCAATTTTCGCGTCTCTAGCACGTCATCTTCGTGGTGTAGCAATTTTAATGGCCAGTAGTGTAACTTTGGACGGTGAAAAGATGTGTTGAATGAGTAGAAATCCCAAAGGCAGTCCCACAGAATTCAATTATGAATCCACTCCTGTAAATCATACCGTATAAAGCGAGGCTTCAGTCGATACTAGTGTTCTGTTAAATACCATAACATAACAGCAACATAATAAATTGCAATGATGCTTTTCAAATACTTATCAAGTATTTTTCTGAAAATGGATCCCCTTTAAATTTTAAGAGAAAATACTATATTCAGTAGTGTAGAACGAATAAACCCATGTGATTCTTGAACTTCTCTGGCGTAATTCACAACGAGATAGTTCAGAGGTCAGCAGTCGAATGTCAATGTCCAACGGGCACAATACAGGGTGATTCAAAAAGAATACCACAACTTTAGGAATTTAAAACTCTGCAACGACAAAAGGCAGAGCTAAGCACTATCTGTCGGCGAATTAAGGGAGCTATAAAGTTTCATTTAGTTGTACATTTGTTCGCCATTTCACCAATAAAGTTTTTGGTCCCTTTGTCTTCGAAGGTGCTACTGTAACTGGACTACAGTATCTGGAGATGTTAGAGAATTGGCTGTTCCCTCAGCTTGAACAAGAAGCACAACAATTCATATTTCAGCAGGATGGAGCGCCACCACATTGGCACTTATCTGTCCGTAACTACCTGAACGTCAACTACCCGAGGCGATGGATCGGCCGCCTGGCAGCCCGTGACAGAGCACGTCATCACTGGCCTCCAAGAAGCCCTGATCTTACCCCCTGCGATTTTTTCTTATGGGGGTATGTTAAGGATATGGTGTTTCGGCCACTTCTCCCAGCCACCATTGATGATTTGAAACGAGGAATAACAGCAGCTATCCAAACTGTTACGCCTGATATGCTACAGAGAGTGTGGAACGAGTTGGAGTATCGGGTTGATATTGCTCGTGTGTCTGGAGGGGGCCATATTGAACATCTCTGAACTTGTTTTTGAGTGAAAAAAAAAACCTTTTTAAATACTCTTTGTAATGATGTATAACAGAAGGTTATATTATGTTTCTTTCATTAAATACACATTTTTTGAAGTTGTGGTATTTTTTTTGAATCACCCTGTATTATGGCAAACGGTAACGTCGCCAGGTACGCTGACAAACTCATTACCTAGCAGCTGACACCGGGCTAATATTTTGTCTCCCCCTCCCTCCGAACTGGTGTTCTGTGCACGGGTTGTGCACAGCCACGGACGCCTCCAGCATCTTCCTGCCTCCCTCTTCGACTTCTCCCCACCATCTTCACGCTGCCGAGCGCTCCGTTCGAGGTTCGTGCCCGGAGACACGTGCTGGCGCCATTTACGCTGTTGCTTCACCTGCCCACGAAATAAGTTCGTTGTGGGATACCTCCTTCCTCGTCTTAATGAATCTGAACACGGGTTCCCCAGCCTTACTAAGGATGGAACCACTGTTACGGTGGATCGGCGGCTCCCTTACTCTAATCCTGATAGATTATTTAATGACATAGTTCCAGACGTTAGAAGCTTGTGATAGAATGCTCGTAATCAATTCCACGTAATTCCAATAGCAAATGTTCTGCAACCGCAGACTTATTATGCTGCTGCAGTCTGGTGTGCCCGTAGTGTTCTCAGCAATGACCTATGATAGTAGGCATCGTTTTGCCTATTATAATGTTTACGCACAAAAGAAGAATTTAACGTTTTAAGATGATAATATAAACTCGTTGTTATTTAACTTGCGTGTGTAGTGTCTCTGCATGTCTGTGAAGGAAACTATCTTGATCGGCGTCGGCTACTCCCATACCATACGTAATTTCGTACACGTAGACAAGTTAATCTCGTGTTGGAGAAGCAGCTGCCGACTCCGACGGTGGCCTGGAAAATTCTTGAAACGTAAGAGGATCTTCTCCAACTGGAACACTGACGTTCGCATTTGCCATTCGGTGATTGTCTCTGAGTGAAATGAGTTCTTGCAGCAGAGAACACTTTATTCTTTTGACCGTGTTATTGAAGCAGGTTCTACAGCAAGCATCGACCACCAAATGTTCGAAGGCCTATACAAGCTTGTAGTACATAATAGTTCGTCACAGAACGCTTTGATCAAAATAAAAATAGGCGCAGTTACCTTTGAAATGGTACAGACTGTATTATGAACTTTACGAAACTCACCATTAACACCGGCCGTTGTGGTCGAGTGGTTCTAGGTACCATAGAGCTTAGAGCCATTTGAATCATCTGAACCACATTAACATTACATATCGCTTGTGAATCTCAAAAAACACAAATTATCCAATATGGCATTTAACAATGTTTCATTGCACACACTTCCTACACGTCTTCTCGTTATCCCGTCTCGTAACAAACTCTAGTCACGTTTTGATTTTCAAACTTTCCTTCGCTCGCCGTGGAGCAACGAGGTGCCAAGAAATAAACATTACGCTCGCGCAGGCGAAACGCGCCCTCTCGCAATATGTATTCACTTTAAACCATCGAAGATAGTCATTCATCAGCCCTGCCCTGGCGTACGGGACTACAAGTTCCACCGCCAGACCTTCACGTGCCCGTGTTAGGCAAAATTCTTCTGCCTGACTCATGTAGTACTATCACCGTCAGAGGGTGGTACGGGACTACAAGTCCCACCGACACACCTCCGAAGTGAATTGCAGTGACGAGAGTCACTGCCCTGTGGAAATTTACTGCCTCACCAACACAGTTAGACCGCAATAGACTGGAGTGAATTGCAGTGACGGAGTCACTGCCCTGTGGAAATTTACTGCCTCACCAACACAGTTAGACCGCAATAGACCGGTGATGCTGTATTGTAACAAACCCCCCCTGACTACAAGTCCGTTTAAAAAAAAAAAAAAAAAAAAAAAAATCGAAGATAATGTAAGCGTTAAACCGCTCGGTCTCCTCGTTGTTGTTGTTGTGGTCTGCAGTCCTGAGACTGGCTCAATGTAGCTCTCCATGCTGCTCTATCCTGTGCAAGCTTCCTCAACTCCCAGTACCTATTGCAGCCTACATCCTTCTGAATCTGCTTAGTGTATTCATCTCTTGGTCTCCCTCTACGATTTTTACCCTCCACGCTGCCCTCCAATACTAAGTTGGTGAACACTCGGTGCCTCAGAACATGTTATACCAACCGATCCCTTCTTCTAGTCAAGTTGTGCCACAAGCTCCTCTTCACCCCAATTCTATTCAAAACCTCCTGATTAGTTACTTGATCTACCCATCTAATCTTCAGCTTTACTCTGTAGCACCACATTTCGAAAGCTTCTATTCTCTTCATGTTGGTTCAAATGGCTCTGAGCACTATGGGACATAACAGATGTGGTCATCAGTCCCCTAGAACTTAGAACTACTTAAACCTAACTAACCTAAGGACATCACACACATCCATGCCCGAGGCAGGATTCGAACCTGCGACCGTAGCAGTCACGCGGTTCCGGACTGCGCGCCTAGAACCGCAAGACCACCGCGGCCGGCTTCTCTTCTTGTCTAAACTATTTATCGTCCATGTTTCACTCCCATACATGGCTACACTCCATATAAACACTTTCAGAATCGACTTCCTGACATTTAAATCTATACTCGATGTTAACATATTTTTCTTCTTCAAAAACGCTTTCCTTCCCATTGCCAGCCTACATTTTATATCTTCTCTACTTCGACCATCATCAGTTATTTTGCTCCCCAAGTGGCAAAACTCCTTTACTACTTTAAGTGTCTCATTTCCTAATCTAATTCCCTCAGCATCACCCAACTTAATTCGACTACATTCCATTATCCTCGTTTTGCTTTTGTTGATGTTCATCTTATACCCTCCTTTCAAGACACTGTCCATTCCGTTCAACTGCTCTTCCAAGTCCTTTGCTGTCTCTGACAGAATTACTATGTCATCGGCGAACCTTAAAGTTTTTATTTCTTCTCGATGGATTTTAATACCTACTCCAAACTTTTCTTTTGTTTCCTTTATTGCTTGCTCAATATACATATTGAATAATTTCGGGGATAGGTTACAACCCTGTCTCACTTCCTTCCCAACCACTGCTTCCCTTTCATACCCCTCGACTCTTATCACTGCCATCTGATTTCTGTACAAACTGTAAATAGCCTTTCACTCCCTGAGTTTTACCCCTACCACCTTCAGAATGTGCAAGAGAGTATTGCGATCAACATTGTCAAAAGCTTTTTCTAAGTCTACAAATGCTAGAAACGTAGATTTGCCTTTCCTGAATCTTTCCTCTAAGATAAGTCGTAGGGTTAGTATTGCCTCACGTGTTCCAACATTTCTACGGAATCCAAACTGATCTTCCCCGAGGTTGGCTTCTATCAGTTTTTTCATACGTCTGTAAAGAATTCGCGTTAGTATTTTGCACTGATAGTTCGGTAATTTTCGCATCTGTCAACACTTGCTTTCTGTGGGATTGGAATCATTATATCCTTCTTGAAGTCTGAGGGTATTTCGCCTGTCTCATACATCTTGCTCACCAGATGGTAGAGTTTTCTCAGGACTGGCTCTCTGAAGGCTGTCAGTAGTTCTAATGGAATGTTGTCTACTCCGGGGGCCTTGTATCGACTCAGGTCTTTCAGTGCTCTGTCAACTCTTGACGCAGTATCATATCTCCCATTTCATCTTCATCTACATCCTCTTCCATTTCCATAATATTGTCATCAAGTACATCGCCCTTGTATAGACCCTCTATATACTCATTCCACCTTTCTGCTTTCCCTTCTTTGCTTAGAACTGGGTTTCCATCTGAGCTCTTGATATTCTTCAAAGTGGTTCTCTTTTCTCCAAAGGTCTCTTTAATTTTCCTGTAGGCAGTATCTATCTTACCCCTCGTGAGATAAGCCTCTACATCCTTATATTTGTCCTCTAGCCATCCCTGCTTAGCATTTTTGCACTTCCTGTCGATCTCATTTTTGAGACGTTTGTATTCCTTTTTGCCTGCTTCATTTACTGCATTTTGGTTTTTCTCCTTTCATCAATTAAATTCAGTATCTCTTCTGTTACCCAAGGATTTCTACTAGCCCATGTCTTTTTACCTACTTGATCCTCTGCTGCCTTCACTATTTCATTCCTCAAAGCTACCCATTCTTCTTCTGCTGTATTTCTTTCCCCCATTCCTGTCAATTGTTCCCTTATGCTCTCCCTGAAACTCTGTACGACCTATGGTTCTTTCAGTTTATCCAGGTCCCATCTCCTTATATTCCTACATTTTTGTAGTTTCTTCAGTTTTAATCTACAGTTCATAACCAATAGATTGTGGTCAGAGTCCACATCTGCCCCTGGGAATGTCTTACAATTTAAAACCTGGTTCCTAAATTTCTGTCTTATCAATATATAATCTATCTGATACCTTTTAGTATCTCCAGGGTTCTTCCATGTGTCCAGCCTTCTTTCATGATTCTTGAACCAAGTGTTAGCTATGATTAAGTTATGCTCTGCGCAAAATTCTACTAGGGGAGTGCAAATGTGTCCTCCCACTTCCTTCTCCGCCATGACGAATCTCGAGCTGTGACGTCACCTGCCAGCTACTGCAGTTTGTTTACAACGGTGTCGCTCAGTGTTTGTATCGAAGGCGTGCATGGGAGTTCGTGATACACGTTAGTTTGTTTGTAATTCTTGACCTGCCGAGTGTTCAAAACTGGTTCAAATGGCTCTGAGCACTATGGGGCTTACCATCTGTGGTCATCAGTCCCCTAGAACTTAGAACTACTTAAACCTAACTAACCTAAGGACATCACACACATCCATGCCCGAGGCAGGATTCGAACCCGCGACGGTAGCGGTCGCGCGGTTCCAGGCTATAGCGCCCAGAACCGCTCGGCCACCCCGGCCTGCCAGGGCAGTGTGTTGTTGATACAGAATTAAGTCTGAAGCAAGACTGGATTACTATTAATTCAAACGGGGGCCTCATTTTTCCCTCTACTGACTGGTTTGCTAAAATACGTGAGTTAGAAATTATATTTGCTGCTTTTCATGGATCAAATATTTCTCATTGTAGTAGAGTAATGGCAACCTTAGCAGATTATATAAGTGGGAAATTTCCCGAACTTAATAATAAAATAGTTCAATTATATGTCAGAACAAGAACTTTTATACGGATTAGACATTTAAACAAAAGCGTCAAAATTGATGCAATGAAACGGAATTCGGCAGGGATGAATCGGCTCTGGTCAGTGTCGCCTTCAGCATCTTCGACGTAACTTCTGCATCAGCTTTGTAAGGTAAGTTCGAAGATTACTATCTTTTTATTTACAAATACTTGTGTAAAATAGGCAGTACCCAATTGAAAAACATTTGCCGTAGTCAGATGCCTAAAACACGAGCATGAATGCGGATGAGAACATCGGCCACTAGTTTTGCGTGGCGATATATCATCATGGCTACTAATATTTAACGCATTTCTTTCGGAAACCTTGTATATAATGTTAACAGGAAGTGTGTTCAACCGTGTGAGCGCGAAACTTTACGTTATATCAGAAGAGACGTGAAAACAATTATTTTGCAATCTCTCATATTCTGCAAACAGAGACTGCTGCCGTCTGGCTGCCGGGTGACGTAACAAGTCGCTGACCAATGAGAGCGCACTAAGCCAATCTGGCATACCTTTTTTATTCTATGTTCCTTGGGTCTCCTCTGCTTGTTAACACGGGCTAAGGGATGTTATATCGTGCAAGTGATACCTCATTAGTGGGTTTCGGGTAACCATCGACCGTCCTCAGTACGAGGCTGCCCCCGTCACCGTTAAGCTGTGTCTATGCCTGGATGGTGGGCGTAAGGCCCGCATAGACCCCTGCGCCCGCCAATACAGCCAAAGAGGTATTGTGCTATGCAGGTGATGCCCTATTAGTGGGGATCTGATAGCTACTGAACTTTCGGAGTCCGAGGTCGCCCTTGACACTGATAAGCACCGCCCATGTTTAGATGGTGGGCAGTATTCAATTGGATTTTATGAAGATTTTTTTCCTATCTCCCCGAATAAAGAGCTACAAGATAATATATGTGCCGTAGCCGCATCCTCCCGGGCTTTGCAATCGGTGTAGAACGTAGAGCTCACAGAATTTGAGACTCTTGTACCGTTTTTCCGGAAAACTGTCCTCAGATGTTTAAGCACTTGGTTGAGGATCTCATTGTCGCATAGGGAGCGAGCCCTATGTATCAATGATCTGAATATGCCGCTCCTGTGTGGTAGCTGGCTGCATGTAACTATCAGTCGGAGCGCGTCTTGTCGCGGTTCACGCTGTGTTCCAAAATGTCGTCCATTTTTCTTTTTGTCACGAAATTCAGAAAGGAAAAATCTCTTCGACCTTATGGTAAAACTGACGTTCTGGTGTACAGAATAAAGATGTATGAGGAAATCATTCAGCTTATCTCTTCTATATCGCCATATGACAAACGTGTCGACATACTGTAAGAAGCAAGTAGATTCCCAATAGGCTGATTCCAAGGCTTCCCCCTCGAAATGTTCCATATACGTATTGGCGACAGCTAGTGATAGTGCACTCTCCATGGCTACTCCTTCCACATCCTCGTACTGGCCACCAATAAAAATAAAGTATGTCGACGTCAAGATATGCTTAAAAATCTGGTTTTCTCTATGTTAAATTTATGGCTACTAAGTCCAAAGATTCTTGTAAGGCACTCAGGTCAAAAGAGAGACAACATCGAAGCTCAAAAGGATGTCAGAACTGCTATGGCTAAAGTTGTTAGGCGGCCAAAAAAATCCACAAAGTTGCGAATATGACGTAGACATTTTCCGACACGAGGACTAAATATATCATTAAGGTGTTTAGTGAGTGAGCACGCCGAGGCATCAATTATTCCGTGTAAAGGCAGCCCATCTTTGTAAATCTTTGGCAGTCCACAAAGTCTCCATGGAACTAGTTCCCTCCGTTCTCTTCGTAAGATCAGTGACAATATTTCGATACTCACTGCCTTCTAACAGGCTCTGCATCTTCTCAGTGCAATCCTTGTAAGACAGTATCGCAGTTACATTGCCTTTGTCGGCAGGTAAGACCTCAATATCCGGATCTTCTTTTAGTTTCCACATGACCGCTCTGTCCTTGCAAAAGAAGTTTGCTTCACAGGTTTGTTTCATGAGTATGACAGGTTTGCCGACATACCTCTCGAGCTGCTTCAGGTAGAAGTCGTACTTCTGCTGTTTCATTGTGCTGATGATGTCAGTGATACGTGCGGATTTGGAAGTTGGTGCAAAATTGAGTTCTTCCTTATTAACTGAATCCCCGTTCTCAATCAGTTGCTTGGCCATGGCGCTGATGGAAGTCTCGCAGGGAGCAAGATATTCTCTCTTAAAGAAGCTGGAATTTCGATGTTTGATGTCCTGTGGAATATCTTTGTGCAGTGTTAAAATTAATGTTCAAATGTGTGTGAAATCTTATGGGACTTAACTGCTAAGGTCATCAGTCCCTAAGCTTACACACTACTTAACCTAAATTATCCTAAAGACAAGCACACAAACCCATGCCCGAGAGAGGACTCTAACATCCGCCGGGACCAGCCGCACAGTCCCTGACTGCAGTGCCCTAGACCGCTCGGCAGATCCCGCGCGGCTTTGTGCAGTGTCTGCCGTGATCCAGGCGACACCGTAAACCAACTCCCACGGTTAGGAACTTAACTGCCTGGCCAGCTGTAGGTATAATTACATTTTCCTCTACAGTCATCACAGGGTTCTTGTATGGGCTAAGAACAAGGCATTCTAATAAAACATGATTTTACTCAAACCCATATTATGCAGAGAGAGAGAGTAAACGGTAATCTAACGGTAGCCTTGATTTTTTATCATCAGTCTGAACTCAGTGTAGGATCAAATTCTTGAACGGGTAACGCATGTCTCCTACGTGGGTAGGCATGAGATGCGTACGAACTTACCAGAAGCAATGGTAATTATCTGTCCTGAGTAAATTGTTCGCGAACGGCACTAATTTTCGTCAAATACTGAAATAATTGAGAGATCTTACTAATCACCAAATTACACTCACCTTGATCTTGCAGTAGTTCGTCCTCCTCCTCATTATCATCAACCATTTTGCTGGTGACACAAACCAACTGATTATTTATTAGCCATACCCCGAATATGTCTAACTGTGAAAGGGAATGCTGAAACCACGACCACCCTCCTTGATACATCAGCAGTCTTACAAAGCCTAGGTAGAACCCAACAAAATGCCTCGTTATCGGCTTCAAGTAGCAAAGATCAATGCTCTAAACAGAACTGAAACTTTCTCCAGATGTTGGGTCACTGCCAGAGCCTCTAACACGTAGAGAGAACAATTAACTGTTGAATTTGATAAGGCCCTGGCTGCATATGCCACAGGACGGTTCTCACCATCATACTTCCGCCAGTGAAGCAGCTCCCACACCCAGGTTACAGGCGCCCGTCTGAAATCCTTGTACTAAGGGGAATTTTAGATATCAGATGCAGCTTGACCGCTGTTCGTCCCTTGAAAGAGGACGCCTTTATGACGAAGCACAGTCAAGGGCGCCGTTAACTACATGAATCCAGGAATGAACTTTTGGAAGAAATTAATCAGCTGACGAATCGTGCAAACTCTTCGCGACTGTTAGGCGGAGGTAAATCTCTAATGGCTCTAGCAAGCTCGGTATACACGTTCATCCCACTTGCAGAAACTAAATTTCCCAAAAATGATATCTCCGGATGGGCTGAATTCCACTTACTGGGCTTGACCACAAGCCCAAGGTCCCTAAACCTATCAAAAACAAGACGCAAATGCTCAAGATGCTCCTATGTCTGACTATAGACAACTGCATCGTCAAAATATCTATAAACAAAGAGGAACTTAAATTTATCCAACATATAATCTGGAGAGAACAGTTGCACCAGTGGACAAACTGAATGGAACTCTGTTAAATTCAGTTAAGGTAGAGCTATTTAGAATCTTCATGAGGGATCTGGTGGAACACTGGGTTTATGTCTACAAGGTCAAAAAATGTGTCTCAGAAAGCCACATAAAAAGCTTTCGTGCAGATTTGGAAGGAACCCTGACTGTGGAATTACCTGGTGGTTTAATGCCCCACAGTCAGCCACTCATAGCCTCAGCTGGATCTGTAACTTTCGACCATCGGATTAGGAACATGAAACATGAGTGATAATATGGAGTCGTTGACGGTTTGTTGACCACTTTTAGCAAATGCTTGTCGATATTCTTTCGCACCTCCTCCATCGTAGAAGATGAAAATCTAGGAGGTTGATGGCAATCAGAAGTTTTACCAATTAATTGAATCTGATATTGAAGACGATTAGTAACCTCTAAACGCTCGGTTAGAATATCCTCCAATAACTGCAATAAGCATTTACCTTCTTTCCTTTTTACATGAGAAATATCAGTATCCGTTTCACTAGCTTAACATAATTAGCCCTAAAGCTAGAATGATTACAAAATTAATATCTCATGTTTGACCTGATATCAACCAAAATGTCCTCTTTAAAAAAATCCAGTAGATAATTTATCAAGAAAATCACAGCCCAAATTGACATCCAAAGACAGACCGTTTACCACCCAAAACTGAATGATCCATGGAAAATAACGAATTTTAATGTGAGCACTAAATTTACGAAGAACAGGAACAACCTGCCATTTACAGAACAGCAATTATAGCGAAATGGGTTTAATGACAAAATCACTCCAAATTCTTCAAACATAAGTTACTACCCAAATCCCACAGTGTGCAAACTGGATCTTGGGTAATTAACGTGTACTCATGCATCAATGAACTTCGTATCATGCCACTAATATTATTATACCTCGGTGTTACATCGCGTGTAGCATCGAAGAGAGCTGGCTCTTCGTGGCATCAACTGGTATTATTCACCTTCTTAAGTCCTGCATGTTTTCAAGCAAAATGGTCTGACCCAATGCAACGAAACAATTACCTTAATAATAGTAATTCGTTTCTCAGATCACCATGAGAAGAAAGATGATCAACTTATGGGGGCGCTGTTTAAACTACACCTCTTCTTATTGCTGAAACAAATTCCTCCCAGTAATTTGGCCCTTCGTACACAGTGGTAAGAAGAGGTGGGCTACAGAGTGGGGCAGCAACTGTTGACGTAGGAGATCTGAGCAGGAGCAGAAATGACTAGCGAATAAGTTAACACAACAAAGAGAAGATTTACTGTACTTGTATTTCTTCAAACACTTGAAAATTCAATACAAATGATGCAACAAGCATAGAGTCAACAAGAATAGACTCGCTGTTCCAAGCATGACGTATGGTGTAAAATAAGCGTCGTTTGCGTAACAACACATAGTGGAGTTGCTCCTTGCGCAGGTGGGATGGGCAGTTGCTACTGACCATCCTAAATTGCAGCGGCAGATGGCGCTTAAAGTACAGAGCCACTGGAGGTGTCTCCCAGCAGGTACACACCATTGTCCGCCAGATCCCATGCGACCGCTATCAGCTTTGAATAGAAACTTGCTATTCTGTTGCCAACTTGGTACACCGGTAGCGTGGTATAGATACATGAACAAGAAATATTAGAGCACTGAAACTAACAGGTTTACCTATTATAATACTCTCAACATAGTTGGCGGAAGTATCTGTCCGCTACTGAACACTAAAATATTCTTCGTTAGTAAGCTCATTTCTCAAATACTCATAAAGCATCTCTTTAATCATTTTATTGATTGAAAACTACAGTGATTCAGCTTCCTAAATAACTTTACTTACAATTCGAGACATCTGCTCTTCAGGCAATGGATAAATCATTTCTAATATAACAATGTGAGCAACCTGAGAAACACTAACATGAATCACTACTCTAGCAAGCAACCAAAAACTTTTTATGGTATACATCCGTGTCTTAATGCTGACCATTACCCAGTAGAGTAGATAATATCCAATTTGGCGTTTAAGACCTCAGTCGATCTATTATTCAGTGGTATCAAGCTGGCTACCATAATCCGACAACCTTGCTTCCTCATCCATACCCTCTACGCACTCAAGTGATGTAATGTTTTCTGATGTGGGACGCTGCACAATGTTTTCCAGAAACCAGCGCGGTACACACCGAGAGCACATCATTTACTTCACCAACTTCCTCCGCGGTGATCCGAGGTGCACAGTCAATAGCATTCCGAAGCCTTCTAATGACTCCTCATGAACTTTAAGTTCAGATATTAAATGCTGCTTGTTGAGATGTCTTGTACCCAAAATCGGTCATGTAGCCATCCTACACAGCCGAGCCTGAAACTCTAATCTTAAAAAGAAAACAAGTGCACTGAAAGGTTATCAGTTTTTAGTAGAAGTATAATTAACGATGCAACCAATTTTACGTCCTTCTTGGTATGACAACCTACCGCTTACTCGTGCAACCATGCCCTAAAGCTACCATCTGAAACTGCTAGCGAGGAGAAGGTGTCAGGCCACACAAACTAAATTAAAACTAATTTCACAGATTTTAATTGTATTTTTGATCTCGAAAACTTCACGATTAGTAGCAAAGGTCGTTAAACTTTAATAATTTACGCAAGTTGAACCAACTTGACCAAACTGTCTTGAAAATATGAAGTCAATAGGCATGACTGGAAAGACTAATTTCTCGGTAGAATTCAGTTTAGCAGTTATAAAAGACTTTAATCATAGCAGTTTGGAAGCCAGTTCTGTCTTCACATCTGCTCATGGATATAACTGTTCAGACGATTAGATCCTGTTTGATCATACGACTAAAATAGGGTATAGATTACACTCAAATATTCACAAAATTACCTTATTAAAGTAATCGAACATGGAGCAAAACAATAGTGACAGTAAATCAAACAGTTGAAAACAGAGTATTTACCCAAGAAGGAAAGTGGTATCTTTTTAATGTATCTTCTCTAATTATCAGCATGTGACTAACTAAAAGCCCTTAAAACAAGTGCTTAAAATTATTAAAAGTTTGGTATGCCGCCTGCAAGGCGGCGCGTGAGTCTGCTTCTGAAATGTGTAACATAGGCCGAATGTAGGAAACGAGTAGGAGCAGGCGAGGTAAAGCTTTCGGTACCGCAAGTAAAGTGGTTTTACTATAGCTCAACACGAATTATGCACTTGAATACATAACTTTGTACAGGTGAGCACGTGGGTGCGAAGCCATGGTCCAGATAAGACAGTCTCAATAGCCAATAAAGCTGAAGCGATGTTTCCAGGCCGTCTGCTCTTCATGAACTGGGCAGAAAGCAGAGCGGCGCTCGTTGAGCTGCACAGCGTCGGCTAGAGGGCGCTGTGGTCGGGGTGGATCTTCCGCTCTCGTAGTGCCAACCTACTCTGTGGCATCGGAACTATCGATACTACTACAATCATTCTGACTCTCTAGCAGAAATGTTAAAGCATTTACAATAAATCTAATAAAACTAACTGATAGAACACAGAACTGTTTTATTGACTTTTTCTTTACTTCATTGGCACAATAGCGAGCGCAACAGCTTGCGTAACAATTATTGATTGTGCAGCACACTCTTTATGTTAATTTGTAATGCGTTCTAACCACTTGAAAGAGAAATCGTGACATTATGATTAATGATACTTTTTAAAAAGGAAAACAACAAAATTATTTTAAAATAAAGTTTAAAACAGTTATATCTAGTAGAATCTGGCTCAGTTAATGCACTCACCTTTAATGATGCTATTAACATGCCAGTAAATCGAACACATGTGATGCCCGTTTTTATCAAAGCAGCTGAGTGACTCCTCGAATACGCTTAGATTAGTTCCAAAAGCTGTGCCAATCATTAGTGGCAAACTTGCTGAAGATTGTAAATGGCATCAAATCGCTGCACACGAAACTGTATACACTCTGCGCCCACCTCAACTTGCTTCGCACCGCTAGACCTCAGTCGTATCAAGTAAATCATCAAATGGTACTGGATACACGAATCTACACTTTAATTGGAACAGATTAACCGTCTGAAGATAGTAGTCTGCAGAAACTGACTATCACATCTGACAGACTTGTGGCAACTCCAATCCAAATCCTCCAAGTTGGAGACAGGTGATCTCACTGCGGCACCGCTAAACACACGCCGACACTTAGAATAGCCATCTCAAGTCCCTTGGGCTAAGCCATCTGACCGACTGGCCGCTGAAATTGCAAGATACGTTCGAGGCCGGTGATCGCCAAGCCACTTAGGCGGGTACTGAAACGCATATCGGTCGACGAAAACCGGATGAGATAGTCACAATCAATCTTTTGCATTGGAGTCAGAAGCGAAGTGTCTCAGAGAGACCTTTTTGTTGATGTAGTCACTGTAGTATGTTTGAATAGGTTGATAGAGTCACAGTATCATCTCTACTTGCACCATTTCATCACCATGAAAGTAAGTTCTAGGATGTGTTCTTTAAGCTTTGAAAATCCCGCTTCGCGCCAAGTAGGGACGCTATGGAGGATGATCGATGACCGCGAATCCAAGGCATTGGACTATTGTAGATGTTGCAGCGCTCCTGCGAGTTCTTGCAATAAAAATTCGGAAACTTTACTTTCGCGCACGCCATCTCAGCTGATGACGTCCTGTGCATGCAACGAAGCACGGTAGATATCGAGCCAAGTTCGCACATCAGCGGTATAGAATAAATTTTGCCTGAAGTGAAATTAAAAACGGACCAGTAAGTTGGCTATTAGATACTGGTAGTTCTGTCACTGAAGTAATTCTGGAGTGGTCTCGCATTCACCAGGCAGTGTAGATGGTCGAATTGGCATGTTAAGCCGACTGATAGTATTACTGAGGACAGAAGATCTAGAGGAAATTCCAGTTAATGGCACGGGACAGGATAGTAAAGTGCAGAATGTGAACTGTATTGTATCAGGACGAAGATGACTCCTTGAGAATATTTAAACTGCAAATCAGAAAAAAGGAAGGTCGCACACGATAAGGAAGGGAGTGGAGTATTGTAAATTTAGTGGTAGCATGCCGCTCATGGGTCCAAGTATTTGGCAAGAATAATATACAGAAGAATGGGAAAGAAAACTGAGGACGTGTCAGATGACGATCAGTTTGGCTTTAGGAAAGGTAAAGGCACCAAAGAGGCATTTCTGATGTTGCGGTTGATAAGGGAAGCAAGAATAAAGAGAAATCATGTCCATAGGATTTTTCAATCTGCAATAAGCGTTCGACAATGTAAAATGGTGCAACATGTTCGGAATTCTGAGAAAAACAGGGGTAAGCTATATAGAGTGACGGATAATATGCAATATGTACAAGAGCCAAGAGGGAATAATAAGAATGGACGAGCAAGAACGAAGTGCTCGGATTGAAAAGGATCTAAGACAGAGATGTAGTCCCTACTTTTCCATCCGTACATATAAGAAGCAATGATGTAAATTAAAGGAAGGCTAAGGAATGGAATTAAAATTCATGATGAAAGGATATCAGTGATACGATTCGTTTATGACAATACTATCAAGAGTCTATTGAATACTGAATATGGATTGACAGTAAATCGAAGAAATATGAAAGTAATGAGATGTTACAGAAGTGAGAACAGCGGGAGACTTAACATTAGAACTGATGGTCACGAAATAGATGAAGTTAAGAAATTCTACTATCTAGACAGCAAAGTAACCAATAACGGACGGGTTAAGGAGGACATCAAAAGCAGAATAGCACTGGTGAAAAGGGCATTCCTGGGCAAGAGAAGTCTACTCGTATTAATCATAGGCCTTAGTTTCAGGAGGATGATGTTTGGTTTGTGAGGCACTCAACTGCGCGGTCTTCAGAGACCGTAGATAGTCCCAATTTTTACACAATCCAATCTAGCCACTGTCACGAATAATGATGATGATGAAGAAGAATAAATGATGAAGGTGAACACAAACACCCAGTCCACAGGCAGAGAAAATCCCCAACAGGGTCAGGAATAGAACCAGAGACACCGTGATCCAGAGGCAGCAACGCTAGCCACTTGTAGTGAAACTTAGACCGTGGGAAAACTGGAACAGAAGAGAGTCGAAGCATTTGAGATGTAGTGATACAGACGAATGTTGAAAATTACGTGGACTGATAATGTAAGGAATGGGGAGGGTCTGGCCAGAATCGGAGAGGAAAACCATGTGGAAAACACTGACAAAAGAAGGATCAGGATGATAGGACATCTGCTAAGACTTCAGGAAATGATTTACAAGGTATTTAAGGGAGCTGTAGACGGCAAAACTGTAGAGGAAGACAGAGACTGGAATACACCCTGCAAATAATTGAAGACACAGATTGCGAGGGCTACTCTGAGATGAAGAGATTGGCACAGGAGAGGAATTTGTGACGGGGCGCATCAAACCAGTCAGAAGACCGTTGACTCAGAAAAAAAAAAAGAACGGTAAGAAGAGGGACCATGATCATGGCACTAATGAAAGTCGTACTCATGTTATTCCCTTACTACCACCAGTGCAGAGCGGTTCGCGGGAGGGGGTGGAGGGAGGGGGGGGGGGGTAAGAGGGTTTAGTGGGGACGTGTCACTTGGAGGTCTTTAAGACACACGAGAAAGAAGATCCACGAAAGTTTCATATGGAATAGTTCGCGCATATAAGACCTGCTCTATTAGCAAGCCTCAGAAGATAGCATTAATTGACTGTTCCACTGATTCTTGTTAAAACATTTTTTTACATTGTGAATGAAAACATACACAACACCGATGTAATATTGTACAATATTTATTCCACAAACCAATTTTCGACTGTTGCAATCATCAGATACAGAGATACGTATGTGGTGTAGTGAAATTTCGTGGGATCAAAGGTTTTAAACTAGTACATCTACAGAGTGTCCTCGTTTCCATAGATGGAAATTGTGATTATACCAAGTAAAACTTTTTAACAAACCAAGAGAAATTATAGTAACTGAATCAAGGAAAATAGGTCAAGTGTGTAAGAGGGGTAATTTACAACAAGGCCTGGCTGGGATTACGAGTAATATCCGCAATTAGGAGTGTCGTGTAAGGGAACTAAGTCTCGCATTCAGTACTACTCACTACTCTCGTCTTCTTTCGATTTCCTCTCAATCCGTATTCTACATTCATTAAACGGTTCATTCCATTCAGCAGATCCCTGTTTTTTCTCCACTTTAACTGAGGATGGCAATGTCGTTAGCGAATCTTATCACTGGTATCCTTTAGCCCTGAATTTTCATTTCACATTTGAATCCTCCTTTTATTTCTGCCACTACTTCTTCGATGAACAGATCGAACATTAGGGTCGAAAGACTAAATCCCTGTCTTACACCGTTTTTAATTCGAGCGCGTCGTTGTTGCTTTTCCACGCTTATTGTTCCCTCTTGGTTCGTGTACATATTATATATTATCCGTCTTACCCTTATTTTTGTCAGAATTTCCAATATATTACAAATTTTTACCTTATCGAACGCTATTTATAATAATCGACAAACCCTGTAAACGTATCTTAATTTTTCTTAATTCTTCCAACCGTAACGTCAGAACAGCCTCTCTGGTGCGTTTACCTTTCCCAAAGTCAGACATATAGCCATTGACAGATCTTCACTTTTGTTTTCTAGTCTTGTGTACAATATTCTTGCCAGTAACTTGAGTGCATGAGTTGCTTACGTACTGAATTACCCGTTCAATATCCTCAGATACTTTCTCTGTCTCTTCATCTTCTGCTTGTGTCGTTGGCATGTATACCTCAACTACTTTGGTTGGTATTGGTTTATTCAAAAAAAATGGCTCTGAGCACTATGGGACTCAGCATCTTACGTCATAAGTCCCCTAGAACTTAGAACTACTTAAATGTTGGTTTATTGTCAATTCTGATGACAATAACGCCGTCACTGAACTATTCGTAGTAACTCACCGCCAGACTTTTCTATTTATAGTGAATCCTACTGCCGTCATAGCATTTTGCACTGCAGTTGATATTACCCTATACTCATCTGACCAGAAATCCTTGTCTTCTTTCCATTTCACTTCGCTGACTTCCACTATATCTAGATTCAGTCTTAGTATTTCCCTTTGCCAATTTTCTAGCCTTCCTACCATATTCAGATTCCTGATATTCCACAGCTCTACTCGTAGACTGTTACCCTTTCGTTAGTTACTCAATCTTTTTACTGGGTGATGTCTTCTTTGTCAGTCTCCTCCAGGAGATCCGAATGGGGCACTATTCCGGAATCTATTGCCAATGGAGAGAGCATCATGACACACTACCGATTACAGGCCAAATGTCCCGTGGTTGCATATTATGGGTCTATAACGTCGTGGTCTTTTTTGCCTTTCCTCATGCCGTTGATCATCTCGGATTCTTCTGCTTTATTTATTTATTTATTTATTTATTTATTGTTCCGTGGGGCCACATTAAGGAGAAGTCTCCATGGTCATGGAACGAGTCAATACATGAAATTATAACACGATTGTAGAAACAGATAAAATGAAATACAAGAAACATATTCAGGCGACAAGTCGTAAGTTTAAATAAAGAAAACCAACAATGGAACAGTAGAATTTGCTTAACTTTTTAGCTCTTCCAGGAGCTCCTCGACAGAACAGGAGTGAGCCATGAGGAAACTCTTCAGTTTAGACTTAAAAGTGTTTGGGATACTGCTATGCTTTTTTGAGTTCTTTTGGTAGCTTATTGAAAATGGATGCAACAGAATACTGCACTCCTTTCTGCACAAAAGTCAAGGAATTGCATTCCACATGCTGATTTGATTTCTGCCTAGTATTAACTGAACTCTTGAGAATAAGCTAATATTGGTAACAACAAACGACATTAGAGAAAATATATACTGTGAGGGCAATTACTCGCCCCAAAGGCAAGAGTGTACCCTGTAGCTGAATCCGATCCTGCGCTCTCTTTGACAATGTCATTGGGAGATCGAGGGTGACGTATTATGTCAAAAGTCTCCGAGCGCCATTGCTGACGTATTTTATTAAAAATTTAAGCGGTGTTTGTGGTCGAGCCCGAGACCTAGGACGTTTTCATCACTAGTCAAAGACGCTACCCCTCTTTTTTAAGCTCATTTTGTATGTTATTGTTCGTGGCATTTGTTCGGGGCGGACGTCACTTGACACCCGTCAAGTTCATCATTGCTCCATTCACTCAATTTCTTTTTATTTCAGAGGGCATCTAATCCTTTGACAGAACACGCTGAGCAATGGTCCTGGCAGGCCTAGACCACGCACGACAGTTCTGCGCTCTAGAGAACATAAGAAGAATGGGACCCCTCTCCAAGTCACTTCCATGCTAACGAACGATGGTAATCCCGTGTAATGCCCGATGGCGACTAATCTCTGAAGAAAATACCGTACAACGCCACTCAGCAGCCGTCCCTGCTTCCCAGTGACGGCACCTCTCCAAATTCAGCTCTTCATATTTTAGTGTTAACGGCAGTCTACGCATAAGACGGCAATTCCCTAGCCCTTCCGCTACACCCCTACCTATCGTGTGTGGGATGACGAAGAATGTTGCCGGGGGTCGGTTATCTTGGTGACAGACGCTGATGTGAAGGGGTTACGATGAGTTTGTTGCAGAACTCGGCGATCGTCACTTGTTGTGGGCAGAAGAAGTTGACTGGAGCGTTGGTGACTATAATGCCTGGCTGCACACCCGAGCGACTGGTCGTAGCAACAAGAAAAATTTTAACAATGAGCGGAAATTAAAGCGTTAGAAAGTATTTTCCGAAAGCATTTGTCTGAAATGAAGCATTTTATGGAAGTGAAATTTCAGCGATAAACGTTTCAGACAAAAAGGGAAAAGAAGTTTGTGAAATATGGTGTTTACAAGGAGGTTAAACTGGTAAAATGGTAAGCAATGACCTGATACTGATACTAGTCGGGGATGGCTGAGTGATTCTAGGCGCTACAGTCTGGAACCACGCGACCGCTACGGTCGCAGGTTCGAAACCTGCCTCGGGCATGGATGTGTATGATGTCCATAGGTTAGTTAGGTTTAATTAGTTGTAAGTTCTAGGGGACTGATGACCTCAGAAGTTAAGTCCCATAGTGCTCAGAGCCATTTGAACTAGTCGAGGAGAAGAGATTGTACACTGAGGTGTCATAGGATTACGATATGGACTTATACTAATGGCGGTAGTATCGAGAACGCAAGATGTAAAAGTGCAATGCATAGTCGGAACTGACGTTCATACTCAAGCGATTTATGTGAAATAGTTTCCGACGTGATTACGGCCTCACGCTTGAAGTTAACACACTTTGTACGCAGAAAGGAAGTTGAAGCTAGACGCATGGGACATCCTGTATTGGAAATCGTTATGGAATTCAGTATTCCTATATCCACAGTGTCCAGTGTCCAGTGTCCAGTGTGCCTATCACCACGGACAACTTAGTCAAATGGTTCAAAAGACCCTGAGCACTATGGGACTTAACATTTGAGGTCAGCAGTCCCCTAGAACTTAGGACTACTTAAACCCAACTAACCTCAGGACATCACACACTTCCATGCTCGAGGCAGGATTCGGAGCTGCGACCGTAACGGTCCCGCGGTTCCAACTGAAGCGCCTAGAACCGCTCGGCCACACCGGGCCGGCACGACTTAGTCGGCGATGGCCTTCACTTAACGACCTAGAGCAGTGGCAATTTGCGTAGTGTTGTCGGTGCTAACAGACAAGTGATACTGCCTGAAATAAACGCAGAAGTCAATGTGGGACGTACGGCGACTTTATCTGTTAGAACAGCGAGGCGTAATTTGGCGTTAATGGGTATGGCAGCACACGACGGACCCTAGTGCTTTTTGTAACAGCGCGGCATCGCCTACAGCCCCTGTCCTGGGCTCGTCACCTTATCGGTTGGAACCTAGACGACTGAGACGACAGGAAAACTGTAGCCTGGTCAGATGAGTCCCGATTACAGTTGGTGAGAGCTTATGGTACGGATCGAGTATTGCGCTGACCCCACGAAGTCATACACCCAAGTTGTCAACAAGGCACTGTGCAAGCTGGTGGTGACTCCATAATAGTGTGGGTAGTGTTTACGTGGAATGGACTGGGTACTCTGTTTCAAATGAAGCGATCATTGACAAGAAATGTATATGTTCAGCTACTTGGAGACCACGATGACGTTTATATGGATGACAATGTGCCATATCACCAGGCCACAGTTGTCCGCTATTTGTTGGAAGAACAATCTGGACAAATAGAACGAATGATTTGGCCACACATATCGCCCGACAAGAATTCCATCGAGCATTTATAAGACATAATTGAGAGGTAGGTTCGTCCACAGAATCCTGCACCGGCAACACTTTCGCCATATTGCTGCAGTATGGATCAGTACTTCTGCAGGTGACTTTCAGCGACTTGTTGAGTCCACGCCACGTCGACTCGCTGCACTGCGCCGGGCAAAAGGATGTCCGACAAGATATTAGGAGGCATCCCATGACTTTTGCCACCTCAGTGCGTGCTAAATCTCGACTGAAAGAAGTGATAGGTTTATGAGATACATTCTGTAGCATCAAGGACAAGTTAGTTTGATACGGAAGTAATTTATGGGAAGTAAAAATTGAAAAGTAGCAAAACCTTGAATACATTAAGCAGCGTGAAGTGGGTTTGTGTTGCTGTAGTTATGCAGAGATGGAGAGCTTGCGCAATCTAAATTTCAGTGACTAATTGTGTTCAAGCAGTCTGCTGAATGAAGTCTGCAGGAATAAAATAGACTATTGTAATGTTACTTGAATTACGTAATCATTAAGGCACCTCACCTCAACCTCTCGATCCCAGCAATATTCTACTGTGTTTCTGTAGAATAATTAACATATTTCTGTGACAATATTCAGATTTGATTTCAATAATGTAGAGGTACTTTGATACATCGATATGTTTATATTGCAATGATATTATTCTTTTGTGAATTCTTTCTTTTGTCACTATGATCTTTGACGTACTTGTAATTCTGATTTTTGGGCGCGTAAGCGATTATTAGAGAGTCAAGTCTTGGTCGTCATGTTGAAAAGACGCAAATTGTAGTCAGTTTATAAAATGTGAACTTCAACAGTGAGATATTTTCAAGTATGTTTTATATTCTGAAGTGATATTTTGTGAGTTACGTGACATTGCAACAAAAGTAATAAAAAAGAAGTGTACCTTAAATTCGGAGTGCTGATTACTTTTTTACATCACCATTGTGCTAACTTGCAAAAGTTTAATCTACATCTACATCTGTACTCCGCAAGCCACCTGACGGTGTGTGGCGGAGGGTACATTGAGTACCTCTATCGGTTCTCCCTTCTATTCCATTCTCGTATTGTTCGTGGAAAGAAGGATTGTCGGTATGCTTCTGTGTGGGCTCTAATCTCTCTGATTTTATCCTCATGATCTTTTCGCGATATATACGTAGGAGGGAGCAATATACTGCTTCACTCTTCGGTGAAGGTTTGTTCTCGAAACTTCAACAAAAGCCCGTACCGAGCTACTGAGCGTCTCTCCTGCAGAGTCTTCCACTGGAGTTTATCTATCATCTCCGTAACGCTTTCGCGATTACTAACTGATCCTGTAACGACGCGCGCTGCTCTCCGTTGGATCTTCTCTATCTCTTCTATCAACCCTATCTGGTACGGATCCCACACTGCTGAGCAGTATTTAAGCAGTGGGCGAACAAGCGTACTGTAACCTACTTCCTTTGTTTTCGGATTGCATTTCCTTAGGATTCTTCCAATAAATCTTAGTCTGGCATCTGCTTTACCGACGATCAACTTTATATGATCATTCCATTCTAAATCACTCCTAATGCGTACTCCCATATAATTTATGGAATTAACTGCTTCCAGTTGCTAACCTGCTATTTTGTAGCTAAATGATAAGGGATCTATCTTTCTACGTATTCGCAGCACGTTACATTTGCCTGCATTGAGATTCAATTCCCATTCCCTGCACCATATGTCAATTCGCTGCAGATCCTCCTGCATTTCAGTGTAATTTTCCATTGTTACAACCATTCGATATACCGCAGCATCGTCCGCAAACAGCCTCAGTGAACTTCCGATGTCATCCACAAGGTCATTTACGTATATTGTGAATAGCAACGGTCCCACGAAACTCCCCTGCGGCACACCTGAAATCACTCTTACTTCGGAAGACTTCTCTCCATTGAGAATGACATGTTGCGTTCTGTTATCTGGAAACTCTTCAATCCAATCACACAATTGGTCTGATAGTCCATATGCTCTTACTTTGTTCATTAAACGACTGTGGGGAACTGTATCGAACGCCTTGCGGAAGTCAAGAAACACGGCATCTACATGGGAACCTGTGTCTATGGCCCTCTGAGTCTCGTGGACGAATAGCGCGAGCTGGATTTCACACAATCGTCTTTTTCGAAACCCATGCTGATTCCTACAGAGTAGATTTCTAGTCTCCAGAAAAGTCATTATACCGAACATAATTCTGCAACTGGTCGACGTTAGAGATATAGGTC
This sequence comes from Schistocerca piceifrons, assembly GCF_021461385.2. Classification (NCBI taxonomy): domain Eukaryota; kingdom Metazoa; phylum Arthropoda; class Insecta; order Orthoptera; family Acrididae; genus Schistocerca; species Schistocerca piceifrons. Next base: position 782,694,688 of record NC_060140.1, on the reverse strand, counting down.
TAGAGTTCTGCACATATGTGCGACGTCCTTCTTGAAAACGGGGATGACCTGTGCCCTTTCTCGATCCTTTGGAACGCTACGCTCTTCTAGAGACTTACGGTACACCGCTGCAAGAAGGGGGGCAAGTTCCTTCGCGTACTCTGTGTAAAATCGAACTGGTATCCCATCAGGTCCAGCGGCCTTTCCTCTTTTGAGAGATTGTAATTGTTTCTCTAGCCCTCTGTCGTCTATTTCGATATCTACCATTTTGTCATCTGTGCGACAATCTAGAGAAGGAACTACAGTGCAGTCTTCCTCTGTGAAACAGCTTTGGAAAAATACATTTAGTATTTCGGCCTTTAGTCTGTCATCCTCTGTTTCAGTACTATTTTGGTCACAGAGTGTCTGGACATTTTGTTTTGATCCACCTACCACTTTGACATAAGACCAAAATTTCTTAGGATTTTCTGCCAAGTCAATACATAGAACTTTACTTTCGAATTCATTAAACGCCTCTCGCATAGCCCTTCTGACACGACATTTCGCTTCGCGTAATTTTTGTTTGTCTGCAAGGCTTTGGCTATGTTTATGTTTGCTGTGAAGTTCCCTTTGCTTCTGCAGCAGTTTCCTAACTCGGTTGTTGTACCACGGTGGCTCTTTTCCATCTCCTACGATCTTGCTTGGCACATACTCATCTACCGCATATTGTACGACGGTTTTGAACTTTGTCCACTGATCCTCAACACTATCTGTACTTGAGACAAAACTTTTGTGTTGAGTCATCAGGTACTCTGTAATCTGCTTTTTGTCATTTTTCCTAAACAGAAAAATCTTTCTACCTTTCTTAATATCTCTATTTACGGCTGAAATCATCGATGCAGTAACCGCTTTATGATCGCTGATTCCCTGTTCTGCGTTAACTGCTTCAAATAGTTCGGGTCTGTTTGTCACCAGGAGGTGTAATATGTTATCGCCACGAGTCGGTTCTCTGTTTAACTGCCCAAGGTAGTTTTCAGATAAAGCACTTTAAAAAATTTCACTGGATTCTTTGTCCCTGGCACCCGTTAAGAACGTTTGAGTCTCCCAGTCTATATCCGACAAATTAAAATCTCCACCCAGAACTATAACATGGTGGGGAGATCTACTCGAAATATATTCCAAGTTATCCTTCTGGTGCTCAGCCACAACAGCTGCTGAGCCAGGTGGTCTATAGAGACATCCAATTACCATGTCTGAGCCTGCTTTAACCGTGACCTTCACCCAAATTATTTCACATTTCAGATCTCCGTCAATTTCCTTCGATACTATTGCAGTTCTTATCGCTATAAACACGCCTCCCCCTTCACTGTCCAGCCTGTCTCTGCGGTATACATTCCAATCTGAGTTTAGGATTTCATTACTGTTTACGTCTGATTTCAACCAACTTTCTGTCCCTAGTACTATATGGGCATTGTGACCGTTTATTAACGAGAGCAGTTCTGGGACTTTTCTATAGACGCTCCTGCAGTTTACTATTAGCACATTAATATTGTTATTCCCTGTTGCATTTTGCCTACTCCTACCTCGCCGCGTCTCAGGAGGCGTCTTGTCGGGCCTAGGGAGGGAATTCTCTAACCTAAAAAACCCACATGTGCACTCCACACGTACTCCGCTACCCTCGTAGCCGCCTCCGGCGTGTAGTGCATGCCTGACCTATTCATGGGGACCCTTCATTTCTCCACTCTTTAGCGGAGGTCGAGAAATTTGCACCCCAGATCTCCGCAGAATCGTCTGAGCCTCTGGTTTAAGTCTTCTACTCGGCTCCAAACCAGAGGACCGCGATCGGTTCTGGGAACGATACTACAAATAGTTAGCTTAGATTCCAGCCCGCGATCGAGGCTTTACGCCTTCACCAATTCCGCCAACCGCCTGTACGAACAGAGGATGACCTCTGAACCCAGACGGCAGGAGTCCTTGGTGCCGCCATGAGCAACAATTTGCAGTCGGGTGCACCCAGTGCTCTCTATCGCCGTCGGCAGGGCCTCCTCCACATCTCGGATGAGACCCCCCGGCAAGCAGACAGAGTGAACACTGGCCTTCTTCCCCGACCTTTCCGCTATTTCCCTAAGGGGCTCCATCATCCGCCTAACGTTGGAGCTCCCAATAACTAATAAACCCCTTCCACCGTGTGCCTGCTCGGACCTTGCTGAAGGAGCAGCCACATGTCCACTCACAGGCAGAGCGGGCGATGCCACACGGCCAGCGTCCACATTGACCCTCCGCCTCGTGCGCCACGAAAGCCGCTGAACCCGCCACTCCCCTTGGGGAGAGGGTGGCCCAACCGCGCCCGGTACCCACGAAGATGTCTCGACAACAGGGACAGTGGGTGAAGCATGTAACACCTGGGTTGTACCATGCGACGCACCAGACTGCCTGCCCACTGGCGCTACACTCCGAGGCAGCAGCGTGAAGACGGCTGACCGCGGCCATCAACACTTTCAGCTGTTCGCGAACAGTGGCCAGCTCCTCCTGCGTCCGTACACAACAGTCACACATCCTATCCACCCTAAGAAATCAGTTACTGTAGAGAGTTAATCAACTTTTAACTAGACTGCTGATTCACTAAAGGCAGCTGATAGCTGACTAAAATGTGGTTACTAGACAGTTCTTGTTGAAAACAGTGAAAATAAGCACTACCTGTCCCTGGACTGTATTCAAAACAAACGCTAGCACTACTGGCACTACAGCTGACTAAAGGGACTCTCTGACTGTATTCAAAACAAACACGAAATCTGTGGAAGACTATTACTAGCACTCGACAATTAAAGATTCCTAAAAGCAGAAACACACGGAAGAAGAAGTGACAAGTAAGAAAAATACAGTTAATACTTAAATTAACGTAGCTCGCTGCACAGCAGATGTGAAGCGGACGGCAGTTACGATGACACTGACTAATCTTCAAGAATGGTTTATGAAACACATCTAAAAACTTTTGAATATCGCAGAATAACACCTAGGCCTCTTTGCATTCGAGCTTGGAATCATCACTACCTAGATTTTCGACGATTGAGCCTTGAGTTCACAATGAGACCAGCGTGGGAAACACGAAAAGATGAGTGCCTAGTTTACCCATTATTTCATGAAATGACTTTGTTAACTGTGCTCTAATGACACCTGCTGTAATATTACTTTGTTGTTGCCCGAAAATGCAATATTTAGCAGCGTGAGCAACACTACAAATCATAATTTATTTTTGACCTTTGTTGTGATAGCGTTGTTAGACTATACTGCTACTTATGTTGCCATTTGTTTGCGGTATTTTGGTCACGTTTCCTGTTATGTTGCTTCCGACAGGAGTGAATAAAAACAGGATTTTTGTCGAAGACAGAAAGTTAAGAACTGTTACATCCTCCCTTAAAGCAGCGGTCTTCTTTCCGGGAAGTGACGGGTTCACATAAAGTTGTTTCCTGGTCAAAATATGGACTCTGACTGCGTTTCCTAATGAAGTTACGCGGATAACGAGGTCATCTCTTTGAAACGGCACAGCCGGTTTCCATACCGTCCACCACGGCTGCTACGTCGATGTGTATAGTGTGACGGTACTGGGCGTTACACAGCGTGAGTTAGGATGATAGGGACATGCTTTGAGGGGTGAGAGTAATAGTGATTTTGAACAAAAAACGTCATTCAACATGTGTTCTGTTCTTAAGAGTTTCCGAGGAAACTAATGAAAACAATGGGGAACAGGACAAGCGTAAGTGATAGTAAGTGAAACAATGTCTTCCAGTGATTTGTTTACTTGCGGACATCTCCTCACAAATGATGTTCAAAAAGTCCACCGTCAACTGCAATACATTTATCAGCTCTTGTAGACAGCTGCTGTGTTGCTCATCTGAGCTCATTCGTACGACCCTTTGCTTCAACATGCGCCCGTAAAATACGAAATAGAAGTTCCTCCGTTGTGTCCACTCTCTGCTTGTAGGCTTAGCTCTTGAGCCAGCCGCATAGTGACCTAACGGAGTAACATCGAGTGACCTCGGTGTCCAACAAATAATCACTCGGCGACCTATCCAGCGGCCAGGATACGTTTCAGTGACATACGGTCTGAAAATGGACACTCTTCGTACGCCGCGACCGACTGTAGACACTTCTATTGTTCCAAGATGACCGGATTTCAACAGTATTATACTGCCGTTATCCGACCTTATGGAACTTGCTATAAAACTGCCATGTTCTATGAGATAAGACTGTTGAAACCGGTCATCTTGGAAAATAAACGTGCCTACATTGCTATCGCGCCGTACGAAGAGTGGTTTTCTAACCATACCAATCGCCCCACAACACAGCACGTATACCTAACAAAAGAGGTACTCTGGCAATGGCAGTGCGGAATTTACAGAAATTCCTTCATACTGAAAGTGATTAGGGCGTAGTATTGCCAAAAGAAGAGTTTTTTAAGAAAATAAAGATACTGTACTCCATTAAGGTGGTTTTCTAAAACATCTGGACCGATGAGTCGGTCATCAATAACACCGCGTCACACGTTTACGTTCATTACGCAGCCCAACGTTGCTACGTCGTATTCTCACGCGCGTGCTGGTGAAGAAGGGCATGCGACTGACGCCCGTGATTCTGAAACAGCTGCATGTCGGATACGTTTAAGAAAAGTGCATATATTCGCTTGAAGTTTTTCCTTCGGAGTCATGTACCTCAAATTATGTACCTTTCCTCCCCATTCAGCCTTTTGTCCTTGCATACTTCGCTATTCAGCAACTTTGATGATTTTCGCAATACTGTTTCTCGTTCAGTCCTCTTGAATAGCGCAGGCTATGTTGATAACTCTCACTGTTCCTGTCGATGTCTCATTTCAGGTAACAGGCGACTTCAGGGGAACCAGTTATGGTTACGCTGCACTTAGCCATACGTTGGGCGACCTTTGTCATGAAAGAAAATTTTGAGTAGTAGTGTTCTTCAAGGATTAAGTTTTGGAAAAGGAGTAAATTTTGTTTCTTTGTTTTTTTTCTGCGCTGCCTAGAATCTAGGGCAACAAACGACACAGCACGATGTACATCAAAGACATGTCCGATTTTTATTCCATAAACCTGCCCGTCCGTTTGGAGGACGGACAGGCACCGTCATCCAAGGGGAGCAGAGTGCTTCCGCAGTTCCGGCAGCGAGGGTGGCGGGGGCTTTTTCCAGGACCTCTATGTCCAAACTCGCCGCTGCGTTATATAGCATCTAAAATTCCATACATATAAAGTGGCAAACACTTTGTGGTCCTTCCCCGTGGTTCATCTGGTGCGCGGTGCTGTTGGCTAATAGAGTGGACGCGATGGTCAGCCGCAGGGCAGGTGCACCGCCTGCGTCCTACTGTGCACCTGGCTCTGCATCAACATGTGACCGCGCACGCCATTGCAGACGTAATGATCAACTTAAACTATTCGTTTCTAACTCGTGACTTATCTACTCAAAGTGTAACACTCACGTTCGTCAATCGAACGTTGGTATTTACTCGCGAAGTAACAGCTTCCAATTGATTTTCATTAAATTCACACTTTATTTTATATTTTGTCTATTTTCTTCTACCGATTCCCAGGGTCGCCCACTGCTACAAACATTTCCTAATTTTAACTGTCTCTTAAAGGATCGTACGTTATCGGTGTGTTACGTACAGATAACACACACTGTATAGCAATTATTCCTGCCCGTGTTGCCGTCCACGATGTATCTCAGTAAATGAATCAAGTACAGTCATTAAATTTAATGACCTATTTATGTGAATTCAGTTGAACCTTTTGTCAAGTTTTTCTAAAACTCACACACTTTACAAAGAATGATATTCATACGTTCGGAAATACTTTTGAGAGTTCTGTTTTGACGAAATGGTTCTGCAAATAGACAATTGGTCCTAGTTAATACTAAGGACGGTTGTGTTTCTCAAAAGTGTGGTTTTATAAAAGGTAGCTCGTGTGCAGATAATGTAACTGACCTCAGATATATGTTAAAGAAAAGGCAGTTTAACCTAAAAGCCTACTTCACCTTTGCTGACTATGGAAAAGTTCTTCATTAAGTAAACCGGAAACAGTTGTGACGTTAAACGCAAAACAATCGATACGCCAAACAACTGATTCACGTATGCAATATAAACACCAATAACGGGGCAAATACTGTATTCGATGTGGGATATCAACTAACAACAAATTTCAGTAAAGGTGAGTGGCAACATTGTAACTCCTCTCCAACACTCTTCAGCATGTACGCAGATGAAGCGGTCATATATTGTAGAAAAGAATGTTCACCCCGGAATAAAAGTGTGTAACACTTTTATAAATACGATCGTACTCGGAGATGATCAATTCATTCTTCACAAAGATGAAGACATACATCACTGAATACGTTAAATGTTATTAACATAAACTGTAACCAGCAGACATCCAGGAAAACAAAAGTTGTAGGATGGCAAGCTAAATATCCTAACATTAGAGCTAACATGCTAACAGATAATCAACCTGTACAACAAGTTCCCAGTTTTACTTACCCAGTTTGTGAAATATCTTTTAATGACGACGATGGAGTGAAAAAGAAACTTCATAGATTCAGTATGTGTAGAAACAGTCGATGAGCACTGGCAGGTGAAGTACGAGAGGGGACTCTGATTTTGTTCTATCAAACTATGGCTTTAAGGACTCTGCTGTAAAGACGTGAGACGTGGTCAGTAAAATCGATTATATCTTAAATGAGATTCCAAGAGCAATATGGAGTAGTTCACTAACTGATAGGAAAAGGAATGAAGAAGTTAATAATTAATAGTTTCCTTTGAGGACAAAATAGCTGAGAACAGAATGAATCGTAGAGGTCACGAACTAAGGGTAGATAGCACCAAGCTCTGTCCTCGACTATCATCCTATTGTAAGACTAGACAAACTTTCTCCTCGACTCTCATCCTACTGGAAGAGAAGGCGTTTGTCATGCCTCCAAAAACCAATCTGAAATCTGAAGCCGGAACACGTATCCATGCAGAGGAAATACGAGTATCTCAACACTGGTGGAATTATTATGAAACTGAAAATAACCTGTTTCCTGTTCAAATGCTCTAAACGCGAGTGTTACCGTATGTGACCTACTTACCTGGACCATATCTATACAACACGTTATTATAGACGTAACTTTCACATTGTTTTAGTCACATATGAAAAGTGTTGAACCAACGAATTTGATAGGCTACTCCGTTAGGAGAGCTCTTATTGGTCTCCAGATAAACAATACAGCAGCCGCCTCGGCTTTTGTAGCGCTGACAGGAACAACTGTTTTCACGTATCTTAATCTTAGTCCATGCAGAACATCACATTGTCAGCTTCCAGTATATTTTTATTGAATTACTGTTTGTAATCAAAAGAAGAACGTTAAGCAAAAATGGTAACGACGACAACGTATGTCATCGTGAAAACCTTGATATCAGATCGCACAAATTGGGATTACTGCCTTAGGGAAACACAGGGGTTTTGTTGTATTGGATGTTAAAGAATAAATAATAAGTATTTTAGGAGATGATAATATAGATTAATGAGAGAAAAAGAGAAAAAAATTCATATAATATACATCCTCTCTTTATTGGTTACCGAATTCAGCCGAAACAATAGTCACAGAAAATGTTAAGTAAGGGAAAATGATTAAGTTCAGTGTAACTTTCTATAAATTACACCTCCGATTGCAACAAACTTTCGGAACCTCTTCTGAGATCAATTTGGTGTTCTTTTACGTGGGTAGCACTATTCATAGTGCAAACGATCAGTTATTCTCTTGTATTTACTTCGCCTTTTAATTGGTGACCCGAAAATGTGACCTGGCGATCAGGCCTCAAGAGAATGTAAGTATGATGACAAATGTTCTGTGGTCCGGTCTAGCTGGAACAACATAATCATCCTTATAACCAAAGGAACCTCTTCCAACCACGCTGAAATTGCGTTTGAAAGGAAGTCTAGGCAATGGAGCCCAGTAAAATAACGAGGTAATGCAAAAGGCCCTATCAACTGGCTGTCTTAATATACCACACCTCACATATACATAGAAGAATTCTTGAATATGTGCCCCCACAAAGAAATACAGGGTTTATCGGCCCACGTATATGAATTTTGAGAGTTGCTGATCCAGTCACGAGTGAAAGTTGCTTGCCGGCCGGAGTGGCCGTGCGGTTCTAGGCGCTGCAGTCTGCAACCGAGCGACCGCTACGGTCGCAGGTTCGAATCCTTCCTCGGGCATGGGTGTAAGTGATGTCCTTAGGTTAGTTAGGTTTAATTAGTACTAAGTTCTGATGACCTCAGAAGTTAAGTCGCATAGTGCTCAGAGCCATTGTGAAAGTTGCTTCAAAATACACACATCAAAAAAGTCTTGCATCACCCCTGTTCCCAGAGCTCCTCAAGATAGACCTTAACTGTAGATATTGTCACAGACACAGTCCCTTTGACTGTTCAGAGATGTCACTAAACCCTCCCATAAATGTAAACAACCATGCATGAGCGGCGCCTATTAGACGGAGGGGGTCCTACAGCCGATCAGTTCCAGTCATTCCACCGGGAAGGAAGAACACGGCGCCAGTTCTCTTTAGTTCAACCATGCGTAGACGGTCCACACCGCGGTTCGATCTAGTTCGCATTGTTACCGTGCACATCTTGTGAATGACTTCCTTCTGATAACGACATCGCTCCACTAGATTGGCCAGCGGGTTATCCAGACATGAACCCTATCTAACATGCCTGGGATAGATTGAAAAGGGCTGTTTATGGATGACGTGACTCGTCAACCACTTTGAGGGCGTAGAGGAGTGGGACAATCTCGACCGACAGTGCCTTGAACTTGTGGATAGTATGCCACGACGAATACAGGCATACGTCAATGCAAGATGATGTGCTACTGGGTGTTAAAGTTACCGGTGTGTATAGCAATCTGGACTACAACCACTGAAGTTCTCGCTGTATGGTGGTACAACATGCAAGGTGTGGTTTTCATTGGCAATAAAAAGGGCGGAAATGATGTTTATGTTTATCTGTACTCTCTCGGAACCGACGTGATGCTAAACTTTTTCTGATGTGTGTATTAATGGGATTACTCGGTAATTCATTCTAGTCGTCTACCTCCGTCTCCTTCTCGAAGGCGCTGAATTCGTTGTAATTGATGCGGCTAGAGGCCGTGTCTATGTCTTGATTGTTTTGAAAGATAGCGTCCGTATCGGCTTTCTCCATAGTAAAAATAGTTTCATGCGCTAAAGAATTTCTCTCCTTCTCAGTAATCTATTCTTTCTTCAGTTCCAGAATGAAAATGTACATTAATCGATTTTGTATTTTTAGTTTCGTTTGAAATATGTATCCTGTCTTCTGACCCAATTATTCACGGTGTTTTATAGTTAGAGTTGTACTCTCTCTTTATTACAATGTTACGTTCTTTGTTGCTGGAATCAATCCCAGTTAATTTCTCAGCTGAAAGTACTAGAAGACAGATCGAATAATCGAAATTGGAAGTCCCGTTTTTAATAAATGGATCGAAATGTTCCAAACAATTCTTTACATTATAAACATTAAATTTGTCTTCTATTTTAATCACGTATAGCCGTTTAAGTTGGCGCCCCATGTCTTTCGTGAGACGAAAGCTAGAGTATGCCAGCGGTTTTATGTTGAAATTTTTTTCATTTAACAGTAGAATTCCTGTAGTAGTTGGTGTTACAGCTGCACATTTTTTAGACTGAAGTCAGCTGATAGGTACACCCGCTTAAAGGAAATCCCTCTAGCTAAGGGCTCACCTTCAGAGGACGTCATGTTTCCAAGTAGAGAAGGAGTTAGCATATTTCATCAAAATATACGAGGTATTAGAGATAAAGTTAGTGAATTGCTTATAGATGTTGACTCTGAAATTATTGGTATGTCGGAGCACCACCAAAACAATTTGACAATTCAGAGGCTTCCTTTACCAGGATACAGGATAGCTGGCTGTTTCTCAAGGAGTCCTTGAGGTATTGGGAAATGGCTATGTACATAAAAAACAGTATTCAATTTGAGCGCATAGACGTATCACGGCACTGCATTGAACAGATATTTGAATGTTGTGCAGGGGTAGTTGAATTTAGTGAAATTGAACTCCTAATTGTTCTTGTTTATAGATCCCCTAACTCTGACTTCAGAGCACTTTTGCTCAAGCTAGAGAGGGTTCTTCATTCACTTTGTAGGAAGTACCAGAAATTAGTTATATATGATGACTTCGATATAAATTTTGTATATGATGGTGCAAGAAAGAGGATGATGGTAGATCTCCTAAATTCATATAATCTGATGCAGACTATGTTTTTTTATCCAACTAGGGTGCAAGGGAACAATAGCACAGACATAGACAATATTTTTATTCAGTCTTCATTATTACATGGGCATTCTGTTAGTAAAGGTGTGAATGGCCTTTCAGACCAGGATGCACAAATTTTTACACTAAAAGGCTTTTGTACTCAAACAACTGTCACATACAATTACAAACTATGTAGGAAAGTTAATCCAACAGCAATAGAGAGTTTTTTAAAGCTTGTCAAGGAACAAGAGTGGCAGGATGTTTATAGTGCTGATAACACAGATGATAATATAATACTTTCCTTAAAACATTTCTCATGCTCTTTGAGAGTTGCTTTCCATTAGACCATTCTAAAAGGGGTACTAGCAGTAAAGGGCAGCCCGGGTGGCTGACGAGAGGGACAACGATACCATGTAGAACAAAGCGGCAATCATAACAAAATGTTCGAAGTAGTCACAATCAAGTTGCAGTGGCCCATTACAAACAGTATTGTAAGGTACTTAAAAATGTTATTAGGAAGGAAAAGAGTATGTGGTATGTTAATGGAATAGCTAATTCACCATATGGTCAGTCGTGAAAGAAGTATCTGGTCAGCAGCACAAGGTCGATGATGTAAAGTAGTTCGCAGTAAAAAAAATAATCTGTTACTGATAAATCAGATATATGTACAGTATTTAACAATCGTTTTCTGAGCATTACTGGTGAATTAAATAAAAATTTAGTTTCTAAAAGGAATCATATAACTTTCTTGGCAAATGTCTTTCCGAGGTTGATGTCTGAAATACTCCTGTGTGATACAGGCAAGGGGGAGATTGAGTCAATGATTAAATCACTGAAGACTAAGGACACTCACGGTTATGATGGAGTGCCTAGCAGAATATTAAAGTACTGTGCTGCACATATCAGATCTCTATGTAGCCAGATTTGTAATTTTGTCCGTTATGAATGGTCAGTTTCCTGAAAGTTTAAAGTACTCAGTAGTAAAGACGCTGTGTAAAATGGAGAAAGGGATAATGTAGATAATTTTAGACCTATTTGTATTCCATCAGTGTTTGCAAAAGTTATTGTAAAGGCTGTGTATGTCAGGCTAACTGATCATTTTATATCACACGATTTGCTATCAAACGTACAGTTCGGGTTTAGAAGTCGTTTAACAACTGAAAATGCTATATTAACTTTTCTCTGTGAGGTGCTGGATGGGTTAAACAAACGGTTTCGAACGCTAGGCATATTTTTTGATTTAACTAAGGCGTTTCATTGTGTTGGTCACAAAATATTGCTCTAGAAGTTGGACCATTACGGAATACGAGGAGTAGCTCACAATTGATTCACTTCTTACCTTAGCAACAGACAGCAAAAGGTCATTATTTACAGTGTTCAGAATGGCTGTGATGTGGGGTCTGAGTGGAGTACGGTCAAGTGGGGGCTGCCCCAGAGATCAGTGTTGGGGCCACTCCTGTTCCTTATTTATATAAATCATAAAGATGTTGTGGGAAACATTTCCTCAGTTTCAAATAGTGCAGTTAATGACCTAAGTTCATGACTTCTAGAAAATAAACTAATGCTAAATCACAGTAAGACTCAGTTTTTACAGTTTCTCACAGACAATTCAACAAAACCTGACGTTTTAAATTCACAGAATGGGCATATGATTAGTGAAACTGAACAGTTCAAATTTCTAGGTGTTCAGATGGATTGTAAATTGTCGTGGAAAGGCCACGTTTAGGATCTTGTTCAAAGACTTAATGTTGCCATTTTTACTATTCGAACGGTATCTGAAGTGAGTAATCATTCGACACGGAAATTAGTCTGGTTATTTTCATTCGCTTATGTAGTGTAGCATTATATTCTGGGGTAACTCTTCCCATTCTAAAAGTATATTTTTGGCTCAGAAACGGGTGGTTCGGGCAGTTAGTGGTGTAAGTTCACGAGCCTCTTGTCGACCCCTGTTCGCGAGTCTGGGTATTTTGACTTTGGCCTCTCAGTATATATATTCCTAACTGTCATTTATTGTTAACAATACTAGCTTACTCTCAAGAACAAGCAGCTTTCACTCTGTTAATACTCGGCAGAAATCAAAGCTGCACTTGGATCGGACTTCCGTAATTCTTGTGCGATATACTGGTGCATCCATTTTCAATAAGCTACCACTCGACTTCAAAAATCGTAGGAGTAATCCATGGGCTTTCAAATCTAAATTGAAGAGTTTCCTCACGGGTCACTCCTTCTATTCTGTCGAGGAGTTCCTTGAAAAATTGAACTGATTCTTGGCGTATTGTTGATTGTGTTTATTTAAATTTATTGACTTTGTCGGCTTCATAACCATTTTATATTTCTCTGTTATTACTTTTATGTTGTAATTTCATGTACTGACATGTTCCATGACCTCGGAGATTTGCTCCTCAATTTGATCCTGCGGAACGTGACGTGTACAATAATAAATAAAACTTTGGTAGAGTTGTTACAAATGCATTACTCGCAGATTGTAACTTTCAGATACAATGCAAACTGCATCTTCATTAGGTTACTGATATCAACAGTGGCTATTTCTACGGTTTGCTTTATTTTTTTCGTAAATCGTCCATCTTTCGAGAGTATTGATCTCCAACAGCTACTATTTTCCTGATTTATAAAAGTAAACACGAAAAAGCCTAGGGTTAAACTCAGTGAATGACGGAGTATCTCAAGAAATACATGTCAAAAATAAATTTCATTGAATCCTCAAACACAACACAGTTCACTTCCGGAAGGTCAGTGACTATTATACGTTCTTTCGAAGGAACTCAGAGGATTACCGATCCGATTTTCCAAAATTTGCACTTGTGAAAGAATAGGGGAACAATGTAATACGCTGACGTAGCGCAGATTACGCCACATGGTCCACGTATGTGTATGTTCACATTGGAAATTCAACATAAAGTTAAATAACTTAAACTACTTTTGAAGATATACTTGTAGAAGATAACTCTTCAATTCACACTTAAGCGTTTGGAAGGCGGTTCACAAACAACTGTTTCTCACCCATTCCACCCTCGAATAGCGGGTGGACAAATGTGCAACTAAATCTTTCTGTTCAGGCTCTGATTTCCGTTATTTTATAAGTATGGGCATATCTCTGGAGTAGGTTGGGCAACGAAATGCTTTGAAAATGGTGACGAGGAAAAACGGCTTTTCTTGATGAGCGACATCCATCTCTTTTCATATCAGTGACACCATTCGCCCTTTTTCGTGATAGTACAAAACGAGCTGTTTTTCTTTTCTTTTCTTTCCCTTCTGTTCGTAACTTTTGCGATGTCCCTCGTCAATCCTACGCTTTAAGGGTCTCATATCGCGTAGAAATACTCCAGAAGAGAAGTTTTACTCGTATAAGTTGATACTCCCACGGAAAAATAAGAACTAGCGCTCTATCCCTAATTCCGAACTGTCGATAAAAGTGAGTTAGTCAACGCATGTCAGCTGTGGTAAGTGCCAAAAGCATGGCTTCTGGTAGTAGCAACGTGTGCAGTTTTCGTGCCAGGAAAACATTTTTCAGGGTTGATGTGGACAAATGTGAGGATTATGAGGATTACTACGACCCAGATAAAGATCCTGAACATGGTCGTGAACGCAAATGTCAAGCGAAATTGGTTGCTCACTAGGTAAACGCGAATTTTTCTTTGAGCAAGTAAGCAATGACGTGTCCTTTACCATTGTTTACGTTGACAGTGTGATGCCAGAAATGATAAGGGACCTCCTTAGTATGACAAATTACTTTTTGCAGATTTTATGTACTTCATTATTTCAAAAGATGGTAATGCAAAACTGAAAGAATTCGGAACTTTTATTGAAATTGTATTTTTGAGAAGTTTTACAATAATGTTTCGTTAGCTAGGCCGGAAAATAAACTGTGGTAAGTTAATGCTAACCCAATTGCATTGCACTCAGTTGGCAAGTAAACAATGTTAAGTATACCTCGAGGTATTTTTAAGAATAAATGTGTTTTGATATTCGTTTGAATGTCGTTACTCTGTAAGTATATTAAAACGACGTTTTATCTGAATGAAAAAATGGCAATGGATATGCTCGAAATATCTTATTTATGAGATTTTACTGAAAATTCACTCTGCAGTTTCGTAAAACAACCAACTTGTCCCTTACTAAGGTTTTCAGCCGAGCACTTTATTGAAGGAAGTCGTAAGTAGATGAGGAGTGGAATGCTCATACTAAGCTGACCCTCCTCAAAATGAGGAGCGGAAGGGAAGTAAGTATACGTTTCGTTCAGCTGCTAGGCGGTTACGCGCGGTGATGTTGATTACAGATTCAGACAGGTACTAAGAACATCTCGCAGCGGCATGCGAGAAGAGAGCAAAGCGTTGCTCAGCCCACGGCGGACGTAGGAACAGAGGCAGACACTACGACTCAGCCTGCAACTTGCGGCCGAGTTGGGCGGGCGCGTTTGTGTGTGTCTTGGCGAGAGCAAACACGGCGAGCGTGGTGGGTGCCTCACAGCAGCGGTGCCAGGGCGTGCGCCTGCGGGTCGCTCTTCCTCTCACGTCTCTCTCCAACCACTCTCTCTCTCACTCTATATCTGTCTCTATTCCTCCAATTACTTTTCACCTTTCCTCTCTATTCCTGCACCTATCCGTCCTTTTTTCTCATATGATTGCACCCCTGTTTAATATTCTCTACAGTGTATGTCCGTTTCTTTCGTAGGTCTTTATGTCACAAACACACACACAAACACAGACACACACACACACAAACACAGACACACACACACACACACACACACACACACACACACACACATACAGAGAGAGAGAGAGAGAGAGAGAGAGAGAGAGGGAGACTCGTCCAGTCACATTAATGGGAGCACCTGTCTAAAGCCTGAATAGCGAGCTTTTGTGGCGCGAAACGTGCAGTAAGTGTGTCTGTGAGGTCCTGGTATGTAGCGACAGGTGTATGGAGCCTTGCCAACTTAAGTTCCATGACTATCTCCGCTGGGTTTCTCAGCTGAGGATTCCTGGTGCGAACAGTCCGAGTAAGGTGGTCCCACAGATTCACGATGGGATTTTAACCCGGAGAGTTTGGTGGCGATCTATACGACACGTTTCACTGTCCTGTGCTGATTAACTGTGCCTTCCAGAATGACGAGATCACCCAGGGAATGCCACGAAAACATTCCCCTGGCAATAATGCTCTCTTCTCCGGCCTGGATCCTTCCAACAATTGTTCAAATGGTTCAAATGGCTCTGAGCACTATGAGACTTAACTTCTGAGGTCATCAGTCCCCTAGAACTTGGAACTACTTAAACCTAACTAACCTAAGGACATCACACACATCCATGCCCGAAGCAGGATTCGAACCTGCGACCGTAGCGGTCGCGCGGTTCCAGACTGTAGCGCCTAGAACCGCTCGGCCACCCCCGGCCGTCCGACAATTGTTGTAGGGTCGTCAGCCAGTGGTCATATGTCGGACAGCAGAAGACGATTCATCTCAAAATGCCACCTATGGCCACTCTGTATATATCTGTTTGCGGATTCGCATACAAATTCCAGCCTTCGTCGCTGATGCACAGCAGTTAGCATGGAAGAATGAACCAAGCGCCTGCTTCCAACGTTCGCTGAAGGGTCGAGGGGAGACACTAGCGGTAGCTGCTTGGTTCACCTGGGCTGTCATTTGTTCAATAATTACTCGTCTAGTTGCCCATGCACATCTCCGTTGCCGTCATTCACCCCTGCCATCTGTGTCCACAGTGCCCGTTTCGGATTGTGCCATTTTGCCGAGCACAGCGTTCTTTAACCACGGCGGCACAAGAGACGGGTTCAACACGGCGCCCCCCCCCCCCCCCTCCCCGCCCGGTTAGTCACATTATGCAGGCACAGGTCACCTGCTATCGTGGATTAAAACCTGCCCAGATCTCGGAATCGAAATGAACATATAATGAACGTAATTCTAGCAGCTGTTAATTGAAGAATGTCTGATAATTAATTGAAACCCTCAGCTGCCGACAGGTGTTGTTGATATACCTCGATGGGGACAGCTGAAAATGTGTGCGCCAACCGAGAAGCTTCACGGTCATCAATGGTATCTGTTCTTTCGAGAACAGTCACTATCTTCATATACAGTTAAATGGCTGCCCGGCCATTGACCTTCGTCTGTGCGAATGCGCACAGGTTGTCCGAACTCTTACGGGAATCGTCATCTCAGTGTGCGCGAGTAATGAGTGGATAGGCAAATATCTATTAGTTACATGACGTATGTAGATTGTGGACTGTTGGGAATGTGGCTCTCACGGGGAGCGTGCAAGGTCTAAGTCCCTGCAGTCGCGCTATTCATCTGTGCCCTCGATGGCTCGGATGGATAGGGCGTCTGCCGTGTAAGCAGGAGATCCTGGTTTCGAGTCCCGGTTGGGGCACACATTTACAGCTGTCCCCATCGAGATATATCAACAACACCTGTCGGCAGCTGAGGGTTTCAATTAATTATCATTGATTCTAGAGAATCTGCACGGTCGTCAATGGTATCTGTTCTTTCGAGAACAGTACTATCTTCATATAAAGAATGTCTAGAGCACAATAAGAAGCCTTACATTTATTTAAAACAAAGCTTTAAATTAAAACACACAGCGTCTACAAAATGATGCCACAATAATACTCAGTTGTTAATTTGCTTTAAGAAACTAATCACTAGTCCAGTGTCAACAGTTTACGAACGATCACTGCCGTGAGTTAATGAGCCAGCGACTAAAGCTTGCAGTAATTCATTGACAGTTACTTGTAATAAACCACGGCACCGTTTGAAAGCACTTTGCAAAATCTTAATCACTAAATACAGTTTCAACGAACTTTAAAAACACAGAGTTCGACCTCGACAGTTGTCTAACACAATCCTTAGAGCATACTTCCGCGCCACACCATCTACTGCCTGTCTATTAACTAATAATGCGTACACACCAAAGGTGCTTGTGAGCTCTTGTGACTATTTTGGATTTCATCGACTTAACAACGACGTAAACAGTAAAGCGGCTAAACAAACAATCTACTTAACAAAACTATCACTAAAGTATAATCCTACAATCGCATTCAGTGAAGTGGCATGTCTGGTGAAGAACCCTTTACAAAATACTCAAAGTCAAATCAATAAAAAATAAATAAGGATACTTGGAATTATCGTCCTTTAAGTTTAAGTTAATCCGAGGGAACTAATTTTTTTAACACCTTTCAAATGAGCACGTAACGGTGTCTCAAACAGTGTCACCGTAACAAAACTACAACTGTACTTACAAAGAAGGAATTTTCTATCAAAACGATGTTTAAATGCTGTAAGTAAAACAGTAGTATTGACAGACATATTAAACTTATAATGGAATGCCTTATATGTCAAATATCAAAAAATGTGTAATAAAACATCACAACAAAACATGTCATATCTCATAAACAAAACTTGAATATGTGGTGCCTAGAGATTCTATGTGAAGGTTACGGTATAAACTGGACACTTACAAAAGGAAAAATTAGGTACAGCATGAAATGCAGTTACAGGAGAGGGAAGGGTGGGGCCTGTGATTGAAATATTTAATGGTTAGGAATATTTGTTGTGTGAAAAAGATAACGTTTCCAAGGGGTATGGTATGTGTTAAAACATAAGGGAGGGAAGTGAAGGGGAGGAAGAAATAATGTGTCCGTAAAATACAGGAGGCATCTATTAGATTGTCATCACATAAGATCATTAATTGGTCATTAACAACCTACGGCGAGGGCACTGGATCAACAAAGGAGAAACGTAATAAATAAGAACAGGTTGCACACGTGTGGCAGCATTAAGCCAAAAAGATATTAATGGTTGTAGAAACCATAACAGAGAATAAGGATACAATCAGCTTTAACGTTGGACATACTTACGCAGCTAACAAGAGAAAGAGGAAGGTGGTACATGATAGTGTACTGTAATAGGCTATGCTTGTCATAATATTTGTCAACACCCAGTACTAAATTTAAAATTCTATAAAAGTGTGTAATCACGTTTGCAAGAAATATATACATAAAGAAAAAATTAATTCACATAAATCAATTTTTGAAAAGCAAAGAAAGAGATGTCGCATATATAGAATGGTGTCTTATAAGCTGTATATTACATACCTGCAACGTAATGTGCAACTAATTATTCGAATAATACATCTGAAATTGACTGCCATACCTATGTAAAATCAAGAAGATTGTCAGCCCAATATGTTAAGCATGAGTTATTAAAAGTGGATTGGAGTGTCTTTAGGATGGTAGACAAAGAAGGGAAAAGTGTGGGTTGGCTTATTATCAGTACAATAGGCTTATAAAAATTATGCCTTCACAAAGTAAATTGGCCTAAAGTCAGAAGTAAATCTTGGGAGAATAATGGATGGAAGAGGTGGGGGCTGGCTAGGATAGGTGATGAGGAACAAGAAGAGGTTGGTAGGATAGGAAGGTCAAAAGCATTACAAATTGGGGAGGGATTGAAGAAGGTGTGCTGAAGGGACGTACCAAAAGCCTTTACATCATGAGCGAAATCGTTTAACGCACAACAAGGGCTGACGGGTTTGTTGCAGACAGCTGGTGGTACACAGTATCTGTTACAATGCTAGCATTTAATTCTAACAATTTTTCAATCCCATCATTAATAAAAAAAATTGTACAAACAGTAGTAAAACCAAGTTGCAAGAAATATGCATTAAGAGATAATATTCCATGAAAAAACAAATCTGGATAAAAAAGGGAAACTAGGAGTACTTGCATAAAGCAGTGTTTACCAATAACGTATTTATAAAAATGCTACATACTGCGTGCTAACTAGAATAGTCTATAGGTTAAACCAGGGATTTTTGTATAAATAGGCTGGGGTGTTTATAGAGAAGAGGGGGAGGGAGCAGAATGGACAGGGATAGCGTATTGTCAGAAGGTTGTTACTCCTAAAATAAAATGTTTGCAAAAGTTTTAGTAAAGTACACTCCAATTTCTTTTCTCATTCAGAATTATGTCCAGGTGTTGTTTTCAACGCCTCAGGGAGTCACACCTAGTGATACGTGGCTGGCGACCACGGGGCCCCGAGCTGAGTCCTGGCATTGCTTCCACTTACTTATGCCAGGCTCCTCACTCTTATCTTTCCTATCTGGCCACCCTCGGCCAGCTCTTGGTCTTTTCCGACCCTGACGCTATTAGGTTTCGAGGGCTAGGGGTCTTTCATTTTCCAACCTATACTTCTCATGCAGCGTCTGACCCGGAGCGGGCGGCTGCAAAAGGCGTCTGTATCCCATGTTAGGGGCGGCCTCCAGAACTGCGGAAGGCAACGGAATACCACCGCAGATTATCTTCCCTGCATAATGCAGTCTCCATTTTATGCACAAAAAATGGCTTCCTCTCATGTTAAATCAGTGTCCGGAGGTAAAATAGTCCCCCATTCGGATCTCCGGGGGGGACAACTTGAAAGGAGGCAAAAAATCAAAACGAGAATTGGTACCTGGAATGTCAGAACTCTGCTACAAGCAGGAAAACTAGAAAACCTTAAAAGAGAGATGGAAAAGAATCATATGGACCTCGTAGGAGTTGCTGAAGTAAGATGGAATGGACATGGAGAGTTGCAGTCAGATGAATATGTATTCTACTACTCAGGAGGAGAAGTAAAAGGAATTAATGGAGTAGGAATGATTATGACAAAGGAATTGGCTAAATGTGTGGAATATGTAGACTATGCAAATGACCGGGTTATTGGTGTAAGGCTGAAAGGAGCACAAAAAGATTTACTGATTGTCCAGGTGTATATGCCAACTTCAGAACATGATGACCAAATTGTAGAGGAAACGCACAATGTAATAGAGAGAATAATGGACGAAAATAAAAAATGCTGCAAAATAGTAATGGGAGACTGGAACGCCATTGTGGGAGAAGGGAAAGAGGGAAACATAGTAGACAGTCATGGTCTTGGAAAGAGAAATGACAGAGGTGAATGGTTAATTGACTTCTGCAGGGAAAGGCAGCTGATAGTGGCAAACACATGGTTCAAGAACCATAAGAGGAGGCTCTACACTTGGAATTCACCAGGGGATAAATATAGAAACCAAATCGATTTTATACTGGTAGAAGAAAGATACAGCAATGGAATCAAGAAGGTGCACACATTACCAGGTGCAGATATTAATAGTGACCACAACTTACTTATGGCAGAAATAGAAATAAGAAAGAAAAAACTGAAAAAGGCGAGAATGGTGAAGAAATGGGATCTAGAGAAGATAAGGTCCAACAAAGAACAAATTACAGAAATGCTGTCTCGGGACTTTCTAAACACATTACGAGACAAAGAAGCACCTGATAATGCCAACGAGTACTGGAATATGCTGAAAGAGGGATTCATTAAAGCAGGACAGCAAAATATAGGATATGTAAAAGGGAAAAGGTCAAAAAAACCATGGGTCACACAAGAAATGATTTCCAAGATGGAGGAGAGAAGAAAATTGAAAAACAAGAACACTGAAGATGCAAGAAAGATATACCGAAGGTTAAATAACGAACTGCGAAGAGAAACAGAGCAGGCTAGGAAAAAATGACTAAAAGAGGAATGTGATGAAATTGAAGAACTGGACAGGAAAGGAAGATACGACTTACTATACAACAGAGTAAAGACTATGACATGGGAACAAAACAGAGCAGGAAGTGCTACTATGGAAATTTTGAGTAAAGACGAAGAGGTAGTGTATAAAGATCGTGACGATGTCCTCCAGAGATGGGAAGAATATATAAAAGAGCTATATGACACAAATAGCAAACCAGAAACTCTGGAACTTGAATCACACAACAGTGTAAGTGATGAAGAGAAAGGACCGACCATCATAATGGAAGAAGTAAAGTCTGCTATTGCTCCAATGAAAATTGACAAAGCAGTAGGTACAGATACAATACCGGGAGAAATACTAAAATGCTTGAACCACAATGGAATAAGAGAAATATTGAGGTTATGTAATAAAATATATGACAGTGGTGAATGGCCTGAGGACTTTTTGACAACAGTAATGATTCCATTGCCGAAAAAACAAGGAACCAAGAAATGCAGCGAGCACAGGACAATCAGCCTCATTTCACATGCAGCCAAAGTGATGTTAAGAATAATTAATAAAAGACTTGAAAAAGTAGTAGAGGAGAATCTCGGCGAGGAGCAGTTTGGCTTTAGACAGAATACGGGCACCACAGATGCAATAGGGCTCCTACGAATCTTAGGAGAAAGGTTTATTGAAAAAGGAAGAGACCTATATATGTGCTTCATCGATTTAGAAAAGGCATTTGACAATGTGGTTTGGGACAAGCTGGCGACTATTATGAGGGAAAAGAGAGTGGACTGGAAAACCAGAAGACTTATAAACTCATTGTACCTTAATCAAAAAGTTTCAGTTAAAGTGAGAGGAGAAAGTACAAACTGGATCAGACTAGGGAAAGTAGTAAGACAAGGATGCTGTTTATCACCTACTCTTTTCAACCTGTACATGGAAAATATGATTGACCAATGCTCATTAGATGACAAAGGAGTAGAAATTGGAGGAAGAAGAGTAGGGTGCTTGAGATTTGCTGCTGATGACATGGTCCTTCTAGCCACAGGGGAAAAAGAATTACAGGATTTGGTGGACACCATTGCAACTAACGGAAAAAAATATGGAATGAAAATTAACACAAATAAAACAAAAGTATTGGCAATAGGAGGAAATAAGGAACTAAAAATTGTGCTGAATGGAGAAAAACTAGGACAGGTGCAAAATTTTAAGTATCTTGGAAGCAGGATAGTATAACGACTCCTTTTCTTACTAGGCTAATTACTGTTTAGCTCTACAGGGCCATTATACTGAAATGTTTCCCCACACCACCTAGTATTGTCTTTCTATTTGTGTGAGTAACTGTATGTTCACTGTTGTGGGTAAATACATACAGCGTACACAGGGCGGTGTGTGAAACTGATGGCGATTACACGCTTCCGCTGTTGTAGAAATCTGCTCCAGATGCTGCAGATACCGTGTTGAGCTGAAAGTGGTAACCAAAATACGGAGAAATATTCTTCGGGGCTCTGTTGCATAGCAATCAGATTGCTTTCAGTTCTGAGAAATGTCCAGTTACTATTGTGGATTTGAACGATCCATGAAATGACTTCTTTTCCGAAGAAAACATCGAACTATTTCACTAGAACTGAACGCTCCCGTCGGAACTGTTCTCAACTGGTGTTTATTAGTAAATCACAATAGCAGTACATCGCTGGGTGTATAATAAGACGTACCTTCTTGAAATGAACAATATTTTATTGTTCTATTAACTGATTTCCTTCCATATGCACTTATATTTTACAATGTGAATCAAAACTCGCAATGGCGTCGATTTTTTACATCACAAGCATGGCTCTCCTCCCCTAAAAAAATTACTCTTAACAAGAACAAAAGAACTCTATATCCTAAGAATAATTATGTGAGCGCTGACCGCCACAGAGAAATAAACAATATCTTTGTCTCTCTCTCGCACTGTCACAGCAAGTTACGCTGCATGATACATCATATATGCCCCTCTTGTGGACGAACGTTTTTGGGCAAAAACAAACACGAGCGTTCACACAACACTATATCGGTGATTATTTATGACGCTGTATTAATGTCCACTAGAGTATTAATGTCCACTGTATTTCTTATGATATTTTGGTATTAGTGAATGACTATCTAAATGTAAATTATTGATTTGGGTGCATATACTGCTGACAAAGCCTGTGCTGAATTCCTGATGCAGCATATATGCATAGCTTACATGCTTGCTTTTATTCATTTGTCGAGGATGGCATGAGATGTGATCAGAAACCTTTTTCATCATCACTCAAAGCTTCTGTCACTCGCCTTGGGATGTCTCAAACGGATAATCTAGCCATTCAGCCAAGCCCCACAAAGGAAAACCAAGGAAAACCTCGGGGTAGATTTACCATCCTCGTATTTCTCATTTGCAAAGAAAATTAATTGAATTACAATGGAAAATAAAAAAAAAATATTTACAATATGGATTTTTTTTAAATGAATTTAAACACTGTTCACAAAAGAAACACAACACTGTTAATCTTCTGTGTCTTGAGGTGAACCGTCGACGCGTTGGTTTATGTCCATCTACGATTCCCTTCAATCAGTCATCTCCGGGTAACTGATTGAATTCTATTCCCATTTCACCGTCTCCTCGTGGGTATTATGGTTTTCCGCATATGGTTAACATGAAAATAAGAGTCAGTGTAAGTTCCGTGGAAAAAGTGTTTGATCTATGCTGAGCTGAAATAGAATCTAATCTAAAGTTCTTTCTAATTCTCTGTCCTGAATTCGAAATATTCGGAAGTCGTAAGGTGTTCTTCATTTCTATCAACAACCCTAGAATGCACTATACACAAATCCAACTGGAGCTGCCGTGCCAACTTATGCTCGTCATCTTTCAGATGGACTTTAACACTTGTTGATGGGCTTATAACTGAAAGGCATTCGCTCAGTTGGTAACTTCGCGAGCAACAATTGATATAACATAATTTACATACACAGGTATGTTACAACAATAGTACAATTCTAAAGACAATGTTCATCACAAAAGATTGAAACAAAGTAATAGGCGTCCTTTTAAAACTGAGAACGGGTTACCCCTTCCGAACAGCATGACTTCAGCTCAGCGAGTAAAAAAGCAAATACAAACATACATTGAGATTGTTAAGTTGACATAAGAAAAAATATCTTGCCATAGACCAGATTCATTTGAGTCACTAACCCATGGTCATTATGCATTGTGAAACCTGATTGAAATTACTATCTACTAAATAAAATTTTTTTAAAAGAAATCATTCATACTATAGCTAAGTTCTCTGCATACTGAAAAGAAAACTTATCCTTACAGTGGAAAACCTATACATAATGTCTGCATATCTCTCGTACAGTATGCCTGAAAAGGAAAACTAACTACTAAATTGCAAAAAAAAAAAGAAACTATCCTAAGTATGATTCATAGGTTTAATGAAAATTCTCTAATCAATATTATTTGATAAGAATAGTATTTTCAATCTTCAGAATCTTCAGTCATCATGAAATTGCTTTAACAAGTGATGAGGATACATTCCTTTCACCTTTCCATTCTTCACATCCTTCAAAACATAAGTTCCTGGATGGGGTATTTTGGTAATCACAAATGGTCCTTGATACAATAATTGCCATTTTGTGTTCTGTATAAGTGAAGCCTTAGGATGAGTTTTTACTAAAACTTGGTCTTTCACTTTATATGTTTTTATTTTTCCAAGTCGATTGTCAAAATATATTTTCCTTTTTCTTGCCTTGTCCATTATATTGAGTAAGGATTGTCGTGTTTATTTTGTAGGTCTATTTTGTTAATAGCTACTTTAGGAATTGGTCGAATCCAGTCATTCTGTTCCTGTTTTCCAAACATCAGTTCGTATGGGGTGTATTCTGTCGTAGTATGTGGCATATTGTTTACAATTTCCTGAAAATCGTGAAGATAATCGATCCATTTGGGTTGCTGGTTGTGGCAATATGTTCTCATGAACCGGTTTAATTCACGAAAAATTCGTTCCACGGGATTCGCTGAAGGGTGGTACACTGATGTTAGAATTTGTTTTATACCACAACTGGCTAATGTTTGCCTCCAACGAAATCCAGTGAACATTGACCCATTGTCAGAAAGAATAGCCTCTGGTTTGCCTACTTTGACTATATAATCTTTGACCAGCTTCTTGGCTATGGATGCAGCAGTAGCTGATTTTAATGGATAAAGTTTGACATACTTAGTGAATATATCAAGAAAAGCTACAATATATTTGCATCCTCCCCTTGACGATGGTAGAGGACCACAGACGTCGACCGAAATGATTGACAGCGGTTTAGTGGGTATAATAGGATGTAGGAAATCTTTCACACAAAAATTTCCTGGTTTGGCTAGCTGACAAATTTTACATTTCCTTAACTGTCTGTGCACTTTCCTGCGAATGTTTGGGAAGTAGCAATGTGCTTGAATCTTCCGAGCACACTTTAATACTCCAAAATGTCCCCAAGAGATGTGCGTGTGCAAAATTAAGTCATTCTCATTCTTCTCGGGAATACACACCTTCCAATTATCTGAATCAAGATGCCCTTTGAAAAATAAGACATCATCCTCAACTTTGTACAGTCTCTTCAGATCATCGTTTCCAGGCTTTGCTGAAGTTTCCTTTATTGAATGCCAACGAGGATCTTCATTCTGTAGTTTTTCCATGTTCTTACACATGTCAAGAAAATGTTTCCTATATATTCTATCAGTCATTATAAGAACATTAAATTCGGACGGATTGCCGGTGATGTTGATAGTTGACAAATCTCCATCTGGCATTCTAGACAGTGCATCAGCGATGAAATTATCCTGTCCGCTTAGGTATTTAATTTCGAATTGAAACTCTTGGAGTGAGAGCGTCCATCTTGCTAATCTTGGATGTAATAATTTACATGTTTGCAAAAAACTTAACGCTTTGTGGTCACAGTATACTGTTGTCTTCGCTCCATATAAGTAATAGTAAAATTTCTTAAATGACCAGACTACGGCCAATGCTTCCCTTTCGGTAGTCGTATATGTTCTTTCACAAGCAGTTAAGAGTCGGCTAGCAAAAGCTATTGGACAGAAAGTTGATTTCCTATCTATCATCTTTACTTGGAAGAGGCATGAACCTATTCCAATTTCCGAAGCATCTGCCATTAAACCGAATTCTTGGCTCATATCCGGATGATATAATATTTGTGAATTGACTAAGGCATGTTATATTGCTTCAAATGCATTCTGACATTGTTGCGTCCACACCCACGGAGTATTTTTGCGCAACAAGCTGTACAACGGTTCTGCATTAATAGAGTGGTCGTGAATGAAACGCCTGAAAAAAGAGACAACTCCGAGGAAGCCCTTTAACTGTCTTTTTGTTGTTGGAACTGCAAAGTTTTTGATTGCCTTTAGTTTCTCGGAGTCCGGTAAGATGCCTTTTTCATTTATAAGATGACCCAAAAATTTGATTTTATCTCGAGCAAAATGGGACTTTTGCAGATTTGCGGTTATGCCTGCTTCCTTGAAACGTTCTGACACTCTTCTCAATAAATCAACGTGCTCCTCCCATGTGCTCGTAGCTATGAGCATGTCGACCACAAATAAAGTTAAATTGCTTCGAAGTGCAGGTCCCAATGCATGATCTAGAGCATTTATAAAAAACTCCTGAGCTCACGTTTAGCCCGAAAGGTAAAACCTTAAATTGATAGCTTCTACCTGCATGTACAAATGCGGTGTACTTTTTTGATGGTTCGTCTAGAGCCACCTGCCAAAATGAACTTCTCAAATCAATATTTGTTAAGTATTTCATCCCCTCGAACCTTTGAATTAGCTCATCGATGTTTTCCGGGTGAGTTCGCACGGGCATGATAATCTTATTTATCTGCCGTGCGTCTAGCACGAGACGAACTTTTCCTCCCTTTTTCGAGACAACATGAAGCGGACTACAGTATGGACTCGTCGAAGGTTCGATCAGATCCCATTCAAGCATCTGGTGGATTTCCGCATCAACTGCCTTTCGTTGGTGCCATGGTACTGGATAAAAAATACGGCAGAAAACTTGGTGTGGTATCACATCTAAATGGCATGTGTATCCCTTGATTACACCAGGTCTTTCTTGAAAGACTTCATGATATTCCTGTAGAAGATCATATAATTGCTTTCTTTGATGTTGTTGCAAATATTCAGGTTCTTGTACCTTTTCATATACCATATCTTCAGGGTTTAAAACTGGTTGCAAGTAATTAATTTTGTAATATCTTACAGGTTTGCTATGTATCCACTTTATTTGCAGCTTTCGTCCATGACAATATTTTCCATGGGTACTATATTCCCTGAGAAGGTTCACTTGATGTTTCTGATCCATTGTTGTAAAACTGGCACGGCCTAGAGAAAAATCGATATGCCAATTTCTCTCTCTAAATTCATCTATACCCAGGATACAGTCCTCAACCAATTTTTTTATTACAAGGAACGTGCAATTTATAGCTACATTTCCTATATCTAACTGGAGTTGAGTCTGCACTTTAACCTGAGAAGACTTATGACCAGTAGGACCCACAATTCTACAACATTGAACAGGAAAAATCGGTGGATCTGCTTTCTGAAGTATTCTTTGAAATAACTTCTCAGAAATGACATTTACTGCTGCTCCTGTATCTAAAGTAACTTGCACAGTAATGCCTTCAATCGCCGCCTGAATTTTCGCAACAGGTACAGTGATATGTTCCTCTTGACAAGCCATCATATCCTGCTGAAGTTCTTCTATTAATAATCTGCCTTCATTGTACCGGAAAAATTTGACGCTCGAATTTTCGCCCCTGAAAACTTCCTCGACTGCACCGTCGGGGCTTCTGACAGTCGAGTTTAGTTTGACGATTGTCCATTATTAGTAGATGTCTGCTCCGTTACGTCGGTTATTATTGGTGGTTGATTTCTCCATTCATTTGCATTATCATTTGGTATCCAACCTGAAGTTTGTGGTTGGTTGTGATATTCTTGGGTTGGTTGCTGATATCGGCGTTTTTGCTGATAATTCCCTTCTTGATAGTATCCTTTCCTCTTCTTATTATTCTTCCTCCATTTCCGTTTATATGTTTGTTCACATTGTTGGTCATGATTACACTTGTCGGGATTTTCGTTACCAAATTTCACGTTTTTCTGGAAATAATTCACCTGTGGGTTTGGTGAATTGTGTGCAAAAGGTTTGTTTCCATACTGTTTGTTGTTACTATTGTATTTGTTAGGTTGGTAACTTGGTTGGTTATAGCGCATACGAGATTCTTCGAACAGAATGTCTATTGAATCCAATGTGGCTAGAAAATCTTCCACATGTTGTTCAGGCACATGTAGAAGTTTTTCCTTAACTTCAAGTGGAAGTTTGCCCTTTAATATTCGAATGATATCCTGCGTCGGGATTGGTTCATTCCAGTATTTACTTTTATTTATATACTTCTCGAAATACTTTCTTAAAGATCCATTTTTGAAAGAAAAAGGTTGTGGGTCAAAAACTTCCTTACGTAGTCTTTCTTGTACACCTTTATTCCAGTATTTGTGCAAGAAAGCGCGTTCAAATTGGTCATAATCTTGACACCAATCGGATGCTTCTGACACCCACATCGATCCATCTCCATGTATGAATCCTGCAGCGTACATAATTTTTTGTTGCTCAGTCCACATTCGCGGCAATATCCCTTTAAATTGCTTGATAAATACCACGGGATTGATCGACTTCCTTTCGGGAATAAATATCTGGAATTGACGATATTTAAGCATTTTTTCTTCATTCATAGTCACAGGTGTATTCTGGTGGCTACTACGCGGTGAATGATAATCTCGATAATTTGTTTCTGGTTGATTACGTAAATATGCACCAGTACATGGATATTGTTGCATGGATTCGGTTTCACTGGTTTCATCAGGAATGATGTCTGCTTTTGATAAACTGCAAGTAGTATGTGCCCCTCTAGTATTAACTAGACCCTGCTGGCATGCTTTTAATGTATTTTCTATCTTTGCTTTCCAAGCAGGAAATTCATCTCCTATATTCTCCTTAACCTCTTTAACTTCTGCTTTAAGTTGTTCTTGTGCAGCTTCGTTGTTAACTTGCACGTTAGAAACCGTTTCTTTCAAGGTTTTGTCAACATAATTTCGCACTGTCTCGGTTTGCTCTTTCGCCCAATCTTCAATGTCCTTAGAAAATGCGATCTTATGTTCACTGAAAAGTTTCTCTATGTGTTTCTCGCCTTCGAGACTGAGAGTGTCTATCCTCCGAGTAAGCTCAATGACAGCTTGCTCGTTATCGTGCTTAATTGTATTCACGTCTTGCGCAATAGTGTTCTGTACATGGATAACTTCCTGCACTTGATGATTTAGTGTATCTTGACGACGTAAGATGTCTTTGTATTTGTTTGTTAATTCCTGATACTGTTGTTCTTGTGTAACTATGAGTTGTGCCTGACTGGTAATCAAGTGACTCTGCTTTGTTTCCAAACTCTGGAATTTTTCAGTAATCTTATCATTTATTTCTTTTAGTTTATTAGATTGCTCCTGAGCCAAATTAAATTGCGCACTCTCCAATGCCTGTAATCTACGATTCATGTCGTTTGCAAACGTGGATTGTGCCGTTGCAAGATTAGATTGCGTGGTTTCCAATGCTTTAATCCCTTGTGTTATGACAGTCAAACTTGACATCAGCTGGGATAACAAATCGGTATTCTCAGCAATTGGCGATTGCACTGGGCTTAATGAGGATTGTACCGACACAATTTTCGGTACAGTCATTTCGTTTTCGCACGCGTCTGTGTCAGAGATGAAATTCATGTTGTTTGTTGGTTGCATATCTCTGGACTTCTTTCGATATATGAATGTCGGAACTGGCAACCGTTTGTGTCGACGGCATGAGCGCATTAATTATTGCTGGTTGCTCAGCCGTAATCGACATATCGCTAACTACGGCGGTATTAAATTCTGTGGCACTAGTTGACGATGCATTCACACTATTTAACTCATTTTGTGGCATTGTGATGCGTGCTTGCTTATTGGCTTTGAACATAGATCTCGTTATCACCACGTAAATGAGCAATTGACAGTTTCTCCTCTAAATAAGTCCTACAAAAGTGACTATTAAACTTTTACACACGCAAAAACGTTAATGTCCTAATGCTGTTAATGTACACTTTACAATGTGACACAAAAACAGTGCATAGATAACACATAAAATGTTGTCTTACTATATCTACCGAAATACTGGAATTCTAGTAAAAGTAATATAGCAACTCTACTTATACTTAGAAAATTTCTACATGAGGGGCCACTACAATGCATAAATGCTCAAGAAAGCTAGTAATTCAAATGTTCTGGCCTTTTTGAAGTTTCTGCTCGGCTGCTGGGACGGCGCACTCGTTCTCTTCACAAGATACTCCCACACGTTCAGTTAGCATGAAACATACAAAGGACCATAATGTAGTTACTCTATAAAACTAGACATATATACACACAATGAAACATTACTTACTAAATTACTAACATATTTATATTGCAGGTTCACTATGAGTGTTGTCTCAGGATCGTGTCCTGTCTAACGGTAGACATTTATAACGACTCCTTTTCTTACTAGGCTAATTACTGTTTAGCTCTACAGGGCCATTATACTGAAATGTTTCCCCACACCACCTAGTATTGTCTTTCTATTTGTGTGAATAACTGTATGTTCACTGTTGTGGGTAAATACATACAGCGTACACAGGGCGGTGTGTGAAACTGATGGCGATTACACGCTTCCGCTGTTGTAGAAATCTGCTCCAGATGCTGCAGATACCGTGTTGAGCTGAAAGTGGTAACCAAAATACGGAGAAATATTCTTCGGGGCTCTGTTGCATAGCAATCAGATTGCTTTCAGTTCTGAGAAATGTCCAGTTACTATTGTGGATTTGAACGATCCATGAAATGACTTCTTTTCCGAAGAAAACATCGAACTATTTCACTAGAACTGAACGCTCCCGTCGGAACTGTTCTCAACTGGTGTTTATTAGTAAATCACAATAGCAGTACATCGCTGGGTGTATAATAAGACGTACCTTCTTGAAATGAACAATATTTTATTGTTCTATTAACTGATTTCCTTCCATATGCACTTATATTTTACAATGTGAATCAAAACTCGCAATGGCGTCGATTTTTTACATCACAAGCATGGCTCTCCTCCCCTAAAAAAATTACTCTTAACAAGAACAAAAGAACTCTATATCCTAAGAATAATTATGTGAGCGCTGACCGCCACAGAGAAATAAACAATATCTTTGTCTCTCTCTCGCACTGTCACAGCAAGTTACGCTGCATGATACATCATATATGCCCCTCTTGTGGACGAACGTTTTTGGGCAAAAACAAACACGAGCGTTCACACAACACTATATCGGTGATTATTTATGACGCTGTATTAATGTCCACTAGAGTATTAATGTCCACTGTATTTCTTATGATATTTTGGTATTAGTGAATGACTATCTAAATGTAAATTATTGATTTGGGTGCATATACTGCTGACAAAGCCTGTGCTGAATTCCTGATGCAGCATATATGCATAGCTTACATGCTTGCTTTTATTCATTTGTCGAGGATGGCATGAGATGTGATCAGAAACCTTTTTCATCATCACTCAAAGCTTCTGTCACTCGCCTTGGGATGTCTCAAACGGATAATCTAGCCATTCAGCCAAGCCCCACAAAGGAAAACCAAGGAAAACCTCGGGGTAGATTTACCATCCTCGTATTTCTCATTTGCAAAGAAAATTAATTGAATTACAATGGAAAATAAAAAAAAAAATATTTACAATATGGATTTTTTTTAAATGAATTTAAACACTGTTCACAAAAGAAACACAACACTGTTAATCTTCTGTGTCTTGAGGTGAACCGTCGACGCGTTGGTTTATGTCCATCTACGATTCCCTTCAATCAGTCATCTCCGGGTAACTGATTGAATTCTATTCCCATTTCACCGTCTCCTCGTGGGTATTATGGTTTTCCGCATATGGTTAACATGAAAATAAGAGTCAGTGTAAGTTCCGTGGAAAAAGTGTTTGATCTATGCTGAGCTGAAATAGAATCTAATCTAAAGTTCTTTCTAATTCTCTGTCCTGAATTCGAAATATTCGGAAGTCGTAAGGTGTTCTTCATTTCTATCAACAACCCTAGAATGCACTATACACAAATCCAACTGGAGCTGCCGTGCCAAGATGGAAGGAAGATGGAAGGAATAAGTTGGATGGACAGAGTAAAAAATGAAGAGGTACTGAGAAGAGTGGGAGAGAAAAGGCAGTTACTAGATGTAATAAAGAGAAGAAAAAGAAATTGGATTGGGCATATATTAAGAAAGAACGACGGACTGATAAAAACAGCTTTAGAAGGTTATGTAGAAGGGAAAAGGAAGCGAGGAAGGAAGAGATTCCAGATACTGGATGACATGATGGACGGTACAACATACAGCAGCCTTAAGAAGGAAGCAATGGATCGCAGAAAATGGAGAGGCAAAGGACCTGCTAATATAGCAGATAACTGATGATGATGTTGTTTTCAACCACAGTAGATAACCTTTTCTTTTAAGATACGTTTTATACGACATATTTCTTCATATTGTATATTTCTTGTGACTTAGTTAGTGAATTTTTTTCTTGTTAATGTTAATTTTCAAAAAGTGTTACACTTAACTGTTAGCATTAAAATAAAATCTCTGGACAACAATCTATATGGAAATTAAGTACCAGATCCAAGCAGCACACCCATAAAAAAAAAAAAAAAAACTGCTCAGCCCTCGTTAGCGTCGAACGACTCTATTTACGATGTCGTGACTTACAATATATTCCTTTGGTAAACCTTTTTTAACCCCTCCAGAATATGTACCCTTTTGTCCTTCCAATCCTATCAATCTCGCCTTTGTCCCCAGCACCCATTCTAGACCACCCCCCCCCCCCCAACCTTTATCCATTGGTCACTCCCGACTTGCTTATTATTAACTATACAGTATGTAGCAGGTGTAAAAAAACACATTTTATAAGAGACAAATTTATAATTGTGACCTATTGTGACCTCTGTTTCTTTCCTTTTCGAAAGTTAGTATAAGTAAATTAATTTTTTCTTTATGTACATAAGTTGTTGTTGTGGTCTTCAGTCCTAGGACTGGTTTGATGCAGGTCTCCATGCTACTCTATGCTGTGCAAGCTTCTTCATCTCCCAGTACCTACTGCAACCTACATCCTTCTGAATCTGCTTAGTGTATTCATCTCTTGGTCTCCCTCTACGATTTTTACCTCCATGCTACCCTCCAATACCAAATTGGTGATCCCTTGATGCCTCAGAACATGTCCTACTAACCGATCCCTTCTTCTAGGCAACTTGTGACACGAACTCCTCTTCTCCTCAATTCTATTCAGTACCTCGTCATTAGTTATGTGATCTACCCATCTAATCTTCAGGATTCTTCTGTAGCACCACATTTCGATAGCTTCCATTCTCTTCTTGTCTAAACTATTTATCGTCCATGTCTCACTTCCATACATGGCTACACACCATTCCAATAATTTCAGCAACGACTTCCTGACACTTAAGTCAATACTAGATGTTAACAAATTTCTCTTCTTCAGAAACGCTTTCTTTGCCATTGCCAGTCTACATTTTATATCCTCTCTACTTCGACCATCACCAGTTATTTTGCTCCCCAAATAGCAAAACTCCTTTACTACTTTAAGTGTCTCATTCCCTAATCTAATTCCCTCAGCATCAGCCGAGTTAACTCGACTGCATTCCATTATCCCCGTTTTGTTTTTGTTGATGTTCACCTTACCAACTCCTTCCAAGACACTGTCCATTCCGTTCAACTGCTCTTCCAAGTCCTTTGCTGTCTCTGACAGAATTACAATGTCATCGGCGAACCTCAAAGTTTATATTTCTTCTCCCTGGATTATGATTCCTACTCCGAGTTTTTCTTTTGTTTCCTTTACTGCTTGCTCAATATACAGATTGAATAACATCAGGGAGAGGCTACAACCCTGTCTCGTTCTCTTCCCAACCACTGCTACCCTTTCATGTCCCTCAACTCTTATAACTGCCATCTGGTTTCTGCACAAATTGTAAATAGCCTTTCGCTCCCTGAATTTTACCCCTGCCAACTTCAGAATTTGGAAGAGAGTATTCCAGTCAACATTGTCAAAAGCTTTCTCTATGTCTACAAATGCTAGAAATGTAGGTTTGCCTTTTCTTAATCTAGCTTCTTAGATGAGTCGTAGTTTCAGTATTGCATCACATGTTCCAATATTTCTACGGAACCCAAACTGATCTTCATCGAGGTCGGCTTCTACCAGTTTTTCCATTCGTCTGTAAAGAATTCGCGTTATTATTTTGCAGCTGTGACTTATTAAACTGATAGTTCGGTAATTTTCACGTCTGTCAGTACCTGCTTTCTTTGGGATTGGAATTATTATATTCATCTTGAAGTCTGAGGGTATTTCGCCTGTCTCATACATCTTGCTCACCAAGTGGTAGAGTTTTGTCAGGACTGGCTCTCCCAAGGCTGTCATTAGTTCTAATGGGATGTTGTCTACTCCCGGGGCCTTGTTTCGACTCAGGTCTTTCAGTGCTCTGTCATACTCTTCACGCAGCATCGTATCTCTCATTTCATCTTCATCTACATCCTTTTCCCTCTATATACTCCTTCCACCTTTCTGTTTTCCCTTCTTTGCTTAGTACTGGCTTTCCATCTGTGCGATTGATATTAATGCAAGTCGTCCTCTTTTCTCCGAAGGTCTCTTTAATTTTTCTGTAGGCAGTATCCATCTTACCCCTAGTGAGATAAGGCTCTGCATCCTTACATTTGTCCTATACACATTGCAAAAATGATTACACACATTCATACAATTTTGAATTTAATACTGGCTGTTAACAACGTTATTACAAGCACAGCCTATTGTAATACACTATCATGTACACAACCTTAGTATTAATCAGCTAGCTAAGTAAGTCAAAGTTGATTGTATCCTCAGTATTTGTTATGCTTTCTTCAACTGTTAAAAATTTTTTTGGCTTAATGCTGCCATATGTGTGCAACCTGATCTTATTTCTTGTGATATTCCTTTGTTGATTTACTGCCATCACTGTTGGTTGTTAATGATCAATTAATGTTCTTATACTACATTAATTTGGTAAGTGCATCCTAT
Source organism: Schistocerca piceifrons (assembly GCF_021461385.2). NCBI lineage: Eukaryota > Metazoa > Arthropoda > Insecta > Orthoptera > Acrididae > Schistocerca > Schistocerca piceifrons. Next base: position 782,659,626 of record NC_060140.1, on the reverse strand, counting down.
ATGTTACGTATCTGTGACTTCTTCCTCGCTACACTTCGTTCACTTACGTTTTAATACATTTCATATTCCTTGATAAGCTTGTCTTTGTTTCCATAACATATATTCCTAACCATTAAATATTTCTATCACAGCCTCCGCTCTCCCCCTCCCATATCTGTATTTCATTTTCTATATAATTCTTCTTTACATAAATGCCCAAATTATTTATGAGACATGACAGGTTAATATATGATGTTTCATTACATATTTTTTTTGCATTTTTGTATAGGCATCGCTTTATAGGTTTCCTATTTCGACACTGTTGATTTAGCATGTTTTCTAATAAGCACTGGTTTATTTACAGGATTAAAAGTTCAATATGACAGCAAATTCCTTCATTGTATGTACAGTGGCAGCTTTGTGATGATGAAACTGTTTGAGATCCCGTTACATGTTCATTTGAATGATGCAATTAAAAAAACTTAGATCTCTCAAGTTCACATACGTAAGATACACAACCCTAATCTAGGTTAATTCGACGTTATCTTATATATTTTTTCTTAATTTTAAATTGTCTTTACCACACATGTCACTTCATTTTTATGATTACATTTTGATGATACCGTTTGTTACCGATTCCCGTCAGATCACCGAAGTTAAGCGCTGACGGGCTGCCGAGCGCTGTTGGCAAGCAGTGTGCCCTCAGCCCTTGTGAGGCAAGCTGAGGAGCTACATTATTGAGAAGTAGCGGCTCCGGCCGCGGAAACTGATATACGGCCGGGAGAGCGGTGTGCTGACCACATGCCCCTCCATATCCGCATCCAGTGATGCTACGAACTCAGGATGAATCAGCGACCGGTCAGTCCCGTAGGGCCTTCATGGACTGTTCGGGAGGAGTTTAGTTTAATTTTACATAAAGTTTGTTAAGTACGTTGCTTGTTTAGCCACTCCCTGTTTACATCTTTCTTAAATCGTTGTACTCCAAAATACTCCTAAGATCTCACAAGCAGCTCTGATAAGTATGCGTAATCGATGTTACAGCCAACGACACTTTCTTACGATCTTTGTCCAACATTCATTGCATTTTCCCCGTGATTTTTGCTGTTAAAACGTTTTTTTACTGCAGCTGCGTTATAATTTTCTTCAGTTTGAAATATGCTATTGTCTTGTGAGTACGTTCCACATACCTGTGTCTTTTGGAGATTATGTATTTAACAGAAGTTGTATTGTCTATGTGCACTGAAGTTGTTCACTTCAAATGTTGTAGTAACAAACTGGCTACGCTTTGTAAGTAATTTGTATGTTATTTAATGCCATAGTTTTAACTTTGTCAGTCAGCAGACTTTAGCTTGTGCACTTTAAAGATTTTCCTGTCCGTTACGCTTCGGCTTGTTAATTGTCTGGTCGAAGATAGTAGCAGCCGGCCGCTGTGGCCGAGCAGTTCTAGCCGCTTCCGTCCGAAACAACGCTGCTACTACGGTCACATGTTCGAATCCTGCCTCGTTCTAGGATGTGTGTGATGTCCTTAGGTTAGTTAGGTTTAAGTAGTTTTAAGTCTAGGGGACTGATGACCTCAGATGTTAAGTCCCATAGTATTTAGAGCCATTTGAACCATTTGAAGATAGTAGCATTGAGCAAGAAAGATAAACTGCTGATAGATCATGTAGAATGAAGTTTAAATAGTATTTCACTGTTGTAAAGTCCCACGCCATCATAAATCTAAAACATAAATTTATATTCTCAGTTAACAGATTTCTCTTCTTCAGAAATACGTTTCTTGCGATTCCCAGCCCACATTTTATATCCTCTCTACTTTGCCCATAATTAGTTATTTTACTGCCCAAGTAGCAAGTCTCATCTATTACTTTCTCTGTCTCATATCCTAATGTAATTTCTTCAGTATCACCTGACTTAATTCGACTACATCCCATTTCACTTTTTTTGCTTCTGTTCGTCATATATCTTCCTTTCAAAACACTACCCATTCCACTGAACTGTTCTTCAAAGTCCTTTGCCCGTTACACCTGCTACATTCAGAATTCTGAGGAGTGTAATTCAGTCAACATGGTCAAAAGCTTTCTCTGTCTACAAAATCTATAAACGTAGGGTTGCCTTTCCTCAACCTATGTTCTACGATAAGTCGTAGGGTCAGTTGTGTCTCCCCACTCCAAACTGATCTTCTTCGAGGTCGTGTTCTACATATTTTTCCATTCTTGTGTTATTAATTGAATAATTAATGAAGTAGAAAGTAATATACTCCCAGAATCATTAAGATGGCAGCTAATACCTTAGTCAGCAAAACAGTGCTTTCAATGAAGCCTGAAAACGAAACAACATGAGTCCAGACTTTTTTATTGGGAGGGGGTGTGTGGGATGGGAGTCTTTTTGAGTGGACTGATGCGCCCGCCACTAGCTCATTTCCTGCGCTAAGCTCTTCATCTCACAGTAGGATTTGCACCTTACGTTAATTATTTGTTCGATGTATTTTATTTCTTCCTTCAGATTTTACCTTCTACAGCTCCGTCTAGTCCATGGAAATTATCCGCTGAGATCTTGACGTATGTCCTATCGCCCTGTCGTTTCCTCCTTTCAATGTTTTCCATTTATTTATTTCTTCGCCGATTCCACACTCTTTATCTCATCAGTAGACCTGAATCTCAACATTATTCCGTAGCGTCGCATTTCTTGTGTTCCGCTTTTCAACAAACTACGATGCACTACCACACAATGCTCTGCTCCAAGAGTACACCCGCACAAATTTCTTCCTCAATTCCTTTGGCTAGGAACGCCCTTTTTGCACATATTAATCTGCTCCTTATGTCCTTCGTCGTGGGTTATTTTGCTTCCAACGTAGCAGAATTCCTCAACTTTTCATATTAAGTTTCTCGCTATTCGTATTCCTGCTATTCACCATTTCTTGCGTAATTTTTCTGTACACTTTCAGTCTACATTCTGTACTCATGATATCGTTAATTTCATTCAACAGATTCTGTAATTTTTCTTCACCTCTGCTGAGCATAGAAAAATCACTAGCGAATCTTATCACAGATATCCTTACACCTTGAATTTTATTCCCACTCATGATGCCTTCTATTATTTTCATCATTGCTTCTTCGATGTATAAAACCGAACATTAGGGGCAAAAGACAACATCCGTTTCTTACAACCGTTTTAATTCGAGTACTCCGTTTGTGGTGTCACCGCCAGACACCACACTTGCTAAGTGGTAGCCTTTAAATCGGCCGCGGTCCGTTAGTATACGTCGGACCCGCGTGTCGCCATTGTCAGTGATTGCAGACCGAGCGCCGCCACACGGCAGGTCTAGAGAGTCGTCCTAGCACTCGCCCCAGTTGTACAGCCGACTTTGCTAGCGACAGTTCACTGACAAATTACGCTCTCATTTGCCGAGACGATAGTTAGCATAGCCTTCAGCTACGTCATTTGCTACGACCTAGCAAGGCGCCATTATCATTTGCTATTTATCTTGTGATGCATGTACTGTCAGACCGATGTTCACCAATTATGGATTAAAGTTAAGTATTCCAACAGCTACGTACTTTATTTGCTAGACTCAAATCCTTTAACTGTTCCAGACCTCACGCCAGCCTGTGTGAGCCTAAACGCGTGCCTTTCGGCTTCACCTCCTAGTGGCTTGGCTGTCTTGCCAAGTCACAACAAATTGGCGCCGAGGATTGGCGACAAGCCCATTCGCGTTTGTCCCAATACAGACATTTATTTGTGTCATGGCTTCGCCACCATCTCCAGATGTACTGTCCGAATTTTATCGCTTACAGAATCAGCAGACGCAGGCCCTACTGGATGCCCTTGGACAGCTCGTCCAGGGTCAACGTGCACTGCAAACCGATGCGGCCGCCGCCGCTCCACCGCTCACGCAGCCACAACACGCAGTTGCACCACCTTTTCGTCCTTTTGATGCGGCACTGGAAAGCTGGACGGAGTGGTCACGTCAATTTGGATTCCATCTCGCCGCCTACAGAATTCAAGGTAATGAGCGGCAGCATTTTCTCCTTTCCGCCGTAGACATACCGTGTGATAGTGAAATTATTTCCCCGACGCGACGTAGCAACTCTGTCCTACGACGAAATTTTGTCTGCATTAGATGCATATTTCAAAGAATCGGTCAATGTAGTTGCAAAAAGGTATACCTTCTTTCGTACCAAACGTACGGCAGGTCAGACTAATAGAGAGTGGGTTGCAACTTTGCAAGGCCTTACTAGGGATTGTGCTTTTGAGTGTGAATGTGGACTCCCTTATTCAGATACTATGGTACATGATGCAATTGCACAGAACGTTTCTGATGTTCGTATAAGGGAACAGATTTTGAAACTAGTCAATCCCTCCCTTCAACAAGTGATGGACACATTGGATCGGCAGGACACGCTTGACTTTGCTCAGGCATCATTTGAAACTTCACCTGCCGTGTGTCACATTCACCGGCCCGCCGGGCGAGCTGCATGGAACAGTAAACAGTCCTCGCGCCCGGCCACGCCAATGCTGCCTGTCTCTCTGCCACGTGTCCCACATCGGCAAGCAAATGCATTGAAATCATGCCCGCGGTGTGCTACTAGACATTCGCGTGAGAATTGCCCGTCACGCCAAGCTCTTTGCTTTTTCTGTAATAAAAAAGACCTGTTCAAAGTGTTTGCCAGAAAAAGCTGCTCAAACCATTCCGGGCCCTTTGCTTCGCGCCGGAATCGGAATCGAACCAAGAATACTCAGGCTCGTGAACCTTCGCCCATGGAAATTCATGTAGTTCATTCCACTCCGCCCAGTGCCACTCTCTCTAACAGTGACTGTGCTCGTCCCACAAATAGTGTGCGTCGACGTCGCCGGAAATCACGTCAAGTCGCAAGTGATCATGTCCCAGTGTCAGTTCACGTTGCACGCGACAGTCGCTCTTGTCGTCAGCAGGACAATAAACTTTTTGTGGACTTGGACATTAACGGCAAAGTGATACCATTCCAGCTCGATACCGGGGCTGCAGTTTCACTGATCAATCAAGACACTTACAAACTGCTAGGCACATCTCTGTTGCGTGCCGCAAATGTTAAGTTAACTACCTATTCAGGGCACAAGATCCCTGTGTTAGGTCAGTGCAGCCTTCTTGCAACATACAAAAGACAAACAAAACTTGTCATTTTACGTCCTTCGTTCTTCTTCTGCAGTGAACTTGTTTGGTTTAGATTTATTTCAGTTGTTTAACTTGTCTGTAGTCAATCACGTCCTATCAGTGAACCAGACTGTGCCTTCAGCCAGTGTTTCTCGTCTATGTGAAGAATTTGCAGACATTTTTGCCCCGGGCCTTGCCTGCGCTACGAACTATAAGGCACATTTGGAACTGAAAGTAAACGCGCAACCGAAATTTTTCAGAGCGCGCAATGTTCCCCACGCATTGCATGATGAGGTCGCAAGAACATTACACTATTTGGAATCACAAGGTGTAATTGAACGTGTGCAGGCTTCTCTCTGGGCATCACCCTTAGTAATTTTGCAAACGCCTTACGGAAAATTGAGACTTTGCGTGGACTTCAAGGCAACAGTGAATCCCCAACTAGTGACTGCGACTTTTCCGTTACCCCGCCCGGAAGATCTTTATGACAAATTGTGCCCGGGTAAATATTTTTCGAAGTTGGACCTAGCAGATGCGTACTTGCAAATACCGGTGGACGAAGAATCCCAGCGCGTTTTGGTGGTTAACACGCATCTTGCTTTGTACCGATTCAAACGACTGCCATTCGTTTGTGCATCCGCCCCTGCATTGTTTCAGCAATATCTACAAACTGTTTGTGCGTCGGTCCCTACTGCAGCAAACTATCTGGACGATATTGTGATCTCCGGAAAGACGGAAGAAGAACATTTAGCCAATCTCAGAACATTATTTCAGGTCTTGCGACAAAATGGTCTTCGCTTGCGGAAGGACAAATGTGTGTTTTTTGCTCGGGACTTACCCTACCTGGGCCTTGTACTCAATGCCCAAGACATACATCAGAGTCCAGAGCACCTCCGTGCCATACAAGACTTGCCTTCGCCGCAGAATTTGAAGCAGCTACAGAGTGTGCTGGGATAAATAGTTTATTATCATCGCTATGTGCGCTACGCCTCTTCCATTTCAGCTCCGCCTCATCGCTTACGCCGTAAAGGTGTTCCGTTCGTCTGGACGACGGAATGCGAACGCGCCTTTCGCCAGTTGAAATCGACGTTGCTTTCCCATACTTGCCTTACGCCATTCGATCCCCAGAAAACCCTTTTGTTGATGGTAGATGCATCGGATTTCGGGATCGGTGCTGTGCTTGCGCACAAAGATAGTTCGCACGACCGCCCTATTGCCTTTGCGTCCAAATTGCTCTCGTCTGCGCAAAGACATTATTCACAGATCGAGAAAGAAGCTTTGGCTCTCGTATTTGGTGTTGGTAAGTTTCATGATTTCTTGTATGGTCGTCACTTTACCATCATCACAGACCACAAACCTTTGACATCGCTTTTTCATCCGAACAAGCCTGTACCTCCACGTACAGCGCAGAAATTCATTCGCTGGTCTAATTTCCTCTCGCAGTACCGCTACGATATCTTGTATCGGTCCACTGCTAAGCACGGAAACGCCGATACGTTGTCCCGTTTGGCTGTTGCTGAGGATAGAGCATTCGATTTCTCCGAACTTGCTTGCATGTTCCTTGATTCGGAATCCGATGACGTGGTCGAATCGTTTCCGATTGATTTTCGTCGTGTAGCTACAGCCACAGCTGCTGACCCTGTCCTTGCTACCGTTCTGCGTTTTGTTGCTACGCAGTGGCCCTTGTCAAAGTCGCGGATCGAGGATCCGTTGGTTCGCCGATTTTTTGCTCACAAAGAGAGACTTTTTGTACGACGTGGTGTTTTGCTGTTGCGTTCTGATAATGATCAGTCCAGGGTCGTGGTCCCACGTTCGTTACAGTCCTCTGTCTTACGGCTTCTCCACCAGGGACATTGGGGTGTAGTGAGAACGAAACACCTTGCTCGTCAGCACTGTACTTGGTTCGGAATCGATGCTGCGATTACGCATATGTGCTCTTCTTGCATGGCGTGTGCCGAACAACAATCCGTACCACCGCGGAAATTCTTTGCATGGCCGAAAGACACTTCCCCTTGGCAGCGCTTACACATCGATTTTGCTGGTCCGTTCTGGAATGCTCGATGGTTGGTTGTTGTCGATTCATTCAGTAATTTTCCTTTTGTTGTCCGGATGTCTTCCACGACATCTGCCACCATCCAAGCGTTATCCGCTATCTTTTGCATTGAAGGTCTTCCACAGACTATTGTTTCCGACAATGGCCCACAATTCATGTCCGCAGAATTTCAGTCATTCTGCAAGGCCAATGGTATTCAGCATCTGACATCCGCGCCGTTTTCGCCTCAGTCAAACGGTGCCGCTGAACGATTGGTCCGGACTTTCAAGTCACAGATGTTGAAGTTAGAAGAGTCGCTTTCTCGTGAGGACGCGTTATTGCTCTTTTTGTCCTCGTATCGCTCTCAGCCCCGATATGGTTGCTCGCCGGCTGAGTTCCTTCACGGTCGCCCTCATCGCACCTTGCTGTCTTTGCTACATCCGCCGCATCAGGTTCCTGTGCAGCGGCAGACACCTGCTTTTGCCCCAGGCGACGTTGTCTATTATAGCAACTATCGAGGTTCACGGCGTTGGTTCGCAGGGCGCATTCTTCGCTGCCTCGGCCGCGCTATGTATCTGGTTTTGGGGGCCTCTGGTGAGGTGCGTCGGCATCTCAATCAGCTGCGCCTCTGTCGTCGCACGGGTTCTGCTGCTCCCCGTCTGCTTTCAGCGACGGTGCCGTCCGGTCAGCGCCCTGGGGACCCATGTACTGGCTCGCCTCAGCCCCAGGTGTTACCGACGCTGCCTTTCATTTTGCCCCATGGCGACGCGCCGCCGCCGCCGCCTGTTCTCCCGCCGGCGACGTCCGTAGTGGACGCTTCGCTGCAGCCGCCGGACGCCTCCCTAGGTCACGCGCCGCCGATCGCTTCCCGTGACCCGTTGTCCTCCGCCATGGACATCTTACTCGTTCCGGACCACATGGCGTCTTCGCCCGTCGGGTGCCCCGCCCCGATGGAGGTCGACCCTTCGGCCCCTCCTGTCTCTTTACGGGCGCATACACCGCATGTTGGTGTGCACCCTGGACTAGGTTTTCAGGCGTTTCCTAGCTCCCCTCGGACCGAATGGCAGGGTGCGGGTGGCACAACCTCGCCTGTTGTTAGGCTCCCCACCTCGTCGCATACGTCAACATGGGGTCCTCCCCACGGCGGGCGGAAGCCTTATAACACAACCGTACGCCGATTTGCGGGGGAGGAATGTGGTGTCACCGCCAGACACCACACTTGCTAGGTGGTAGCCTTTAAATCGGTCGCGGTCCAAATTACGCTCTCATTTGCAGAGACGTTAGTTAGCATAGCCTTCAGCTACGTCATTTGCTACGACCTAGCAAGGCGCCATTATCATTTGCTATTTATCTTGTGATGCATGTACCGTCAGACAGATGTTCACCAATTATGGATTAAAGTTAAGTATTCCAACAGCTACGTACTTTATTTACTAGACTCAAATCATTTAACTGTTCCAGACCTCACGCCAGCCTGCGTGAGCTTAAACGCGTGCCTTTCGGCTTCACCTCCTAGTGGCTTGGCTGTCTTGCCAAGTCACAACACCGTTCTTGTTCTTTCAGTCTTACTGTACCCAGTTGGTTATTTTACGTATTTATATTGTATAATAACTGTATTTCTATATAACTTACCCCTGTTTTTCTCATAATTTCGAACATCTTGCACTATTTGACATTATCGGACGCTTTTCCCAGGTCGACATATCCTATGAATTTGTCTTGATTTTTTTCAGTCCTGCTACCATTACCAGAACTGCCTCCTGGTGCCTTTACCGTTCCTGAAGTCAAATTGACCTTCATCTAACAGATCCTCCGTTTTCTTTTCCACTCTGCTACAAATTATTCTTGTCAGCAACGTGGATGCATGAGATTTTAAACTGATTGTGCGGTAGTTCTTGCAGCTACCTGTTCTTCTACTTTTTAAAATTTAGCGGATGACATCTTTCCGAACGTCTGTTGGTACGTCGCCTATCTCATTGATTCTACCCCTTATCTGATTTCAAGTCTTCCATAGCTCTAAGCCGTTGGTAACATCGCCGTTGAGTGCCTATAAGCTCCAACTACACACACACACACACACACACACACACACACACACACACACACACACACGTACACTCCACAGCCCTAATGAACCTTCTATTACTAATACTGGATCCCCTATCTCTTCCATATCAGCTTCAGTTTCTTTTTGTACCATGTCATCAGACAATTCCTTGTATAGGTACTCAATTTACGCTTTCCATCCATTCACTCTCTCCTCTAGGTGATTCACAGTACAGGCTTAATGCTGCCACACTTGCTTTTCATTTAACGATTTGGTTTTCTATCAGCTGGAACAGTCCTTCCGAAGGTCATTTCTTTTACGATTACTTCACAATTTTCCAGCTACCATTTCGCCTTGACTTCCGTGATCTTTCTGTTTATAGGATTCCTAAGTTATTTATGTTCCTGTATTCCTGTCTTTCTCTGAAGAATTTTGGACTTCCTTCTTTCCCCGATCAATTTCAGTAGTATTACTGTTAGTTAATGATTCTTTACCTTTACCTTCCTTGTGTTTGTCCCTTCATCTGTGGTAATTCGTTTTAGAGACGTCTGTTATTTATCTCAGTATCCCACTTCCTGCTACATTGCCTCTTCCATATAGTTCTTGCAAAAGTTTAGTCTACTCACCATCATTGGGTAACAATACAATTCAATATCTGATTTCCGAGTCTTTGCCTGACCATGATATAATGCAGCTGGAACGTTACAATGCCCCCAGATTTTTTTCCAAGCATACCTTTTGCGATTATTGAACAATGTATTCGCTATTACTTGTAGAAATTTACTGCAGAACTCGTTAAGTCTCTCTTCCATCTCATTCCTACTACCAAGCCCATATTCTGCCAGACTCTTTCCTCTACTCCTCTCCTTACAACCGCATTCCAATTCTCCACGGCTATTAGATTATCTTCTTCCTTTACATACTGAATTACCCATTCAGTATCCTCATATTCTTCCTCTTTCTCTTCATCTTCTGCTTGCGACGTCGGCATGTGTATCTGAACTATTGTTGTTGGGTTTGGTTTGCAGTCGAGTCTGATGAGAACATCCCTATCACTGAAATGCTCACAGAAACTCATTCTCTGCCCTACCTTCCATTCATAATTAATCTGACTCTCCTTATATTACTTTCTGCAGCTCTCGATATTACCTTGTGTTCATCTGAACAATAGTTTTACCTTCTTTCCACTTAACTTCACTGACCAACACTAAATCAAGACGTATTGTTTCTCTTTTCGGATTTTCTAACTTTCCTAACACGTTCAGACTTCTGACATTCCACGCTCTGACATGTAATGTTTCCTTTTGTTGGTTGCTCGATTTTGTTTTTCATTGTCACGTCCCTCTTAGATTTTCGTAACACAGACTTTTTTTTTTTTTTTTTTTTTTGTCATCAGTCTTCTGACTTGGTTGATGCGGCCAACCACGAATTCCACTCATTTATCAATCTTTCTGTCTCAGAGTAGCACTTGCAACCTGCGTTTTCAGTTGTTTGCTGGGTGTATGCAGATATTTGTTTTCCTCTACAGTTTTTATCGTCTACAACTCCCTCTAGTACCATGGAAGTTATTCGGTGACATCTTATCAGATGTCCTACCATCATGTCCCTTCTTCTTGTCAGTGTTTTTCATATATTCCTTTACTCACCGATTTTCTGGCGAACGCCCTTATTTCTTATCTTATCAGCCCACTTAATTTTCAACACCCTCCTGTAAAACCACATCTGAAATGCTTCGCTTTTCCTCTTTTCTAGTTTTCCCCCATTTCACTGAGCCATGCAGCTCCATTTACTTCGAATTCTCGGAGTCTGTCCGTGCTTTGTTTGTTCGCTTCTTCGATGTTCTGGAAGAGGTGCTCGCCTTAAAGTAGTAACTCGAATTCAGTGACGGTGGTCGTGTGAGGGGCAGCACCGCGGATGGAGTCATCGATACAAAGCACTCGTGTGGACTGGCTCTGGCCAGATGGAAGTGTCAGAGTGAGGTAGGACGCGACCGCCAGAACGGGCGAAAGAAGAGCCCCACAGGGGTCGCGTTCTGTTGAAGAGGATCATCATCTGGCCTGGTCGTTTGTCCACTGATTAGTGACGTTCTTCAACTTCTGTTATTTGGTGGCTTCAGTGCTGCGATCCTGGAACTGAATTTTTATCATAGTTACAAATTTCTGAGTGACCGCTTAGTTGTCTGCTTACGACAGTTCCTGAAAGAATAAGCCTGGATAGTGTGACCTTGGCGACAGCTGCCTCACATTTATTTAATTAATCTGAAGGCTCACTAAGTGTTCAGTTCTACAAATTTCCTGACATCGTCGGGGAAATGGGTGTGTATAACTAATCCAACCCTTCAATTGTGCAAGTTGTTGTCTTCTCCATAGTTAAGTTGGCCGGCTGTCTGGTTTAGCCTTTACATCTGTTGGTCACTTCTTCAGTTCTTCTGGATTTCTGTGATGTCTGTCTTGTGTTTTGGTTCGATACGGCCGTGTCAGGTTGCTTGCCGTCGTTTCTGCCCACTGACTTTTGAGACCCTGGTAGCTCGGTGCTTTTATAGTGACTGTGGTTCCACAGAGGCACTGTGCTATTTCGCATTGGACTTATTTTCCTCTCCGTGCGTGTGTATTGGAACTACTTCTCGACTACTGGTATGGTTTATTTAACTGAAAGGAATTTAAGATTTTATTACGTTTGGTGGAATCTCCGGAGCTTTAATATTTTAAAACAATTATACAAAGTTAGCAGCTTGCCATGAATGTGTATTTTGAGTGTGTCTCTGAAATGGTTGTGTTTCTCTTAAGAACTTTCCTGTGTTTGTTTAACTGAAAGAAATTGTATAAACTTATTAAGTATGGAGAAATCACTTAGTCTTTAGTATTTAAAGCGCTCATATATAACTGGAAATTTACCTTTAAAGTATATGTCGGGGGTGTTTCTTAAACAGTTGTTTTCCTCAAATGGTTAATAGCCTTAAAAAATTCCCGTTGCCTTTTAACTGAGAGAAAATGTAGATTTTGGTGGTTAACGTTTCTTAATTGGGTAATTGTGAAAATTTCTCAAGCGCTCGAGTTCCCCAGTACTTTATGCTACGCCATTTTCGTTAATTAAAACACTGGAAATATTTTATTATTAAAAAGTTTTGGGTGCTTTATACATTTTTTTGTCTTCAGTCTTCTGACTGGTTTGATGCGGCCCACCACGAATTCCTCTCCTGTGCCAACCTATTCATCTCAGAGTAGCACTAGCAACCTACGTCCTCAGTTATTTGCTAGATGTATTCCAATCTCGGTCTTCCTCTACAGTTTTTGCCCTTTACAGCTCCCTCTAGCACCATGGAAGTTGTTCACTCATGTCTTAACAGATGTCCTATCATCCTGTCCCATCTTCTTATCAGTGTTTTCCACTAGTTCCTTTCCTCTCCTATTCGGCGCGGAACCTCCTCATTCCTTACCTTATCAGTCCACCTAATTTTCAACATTCGTCTGTAGCACCACGTTTCAAGTGCTTCGATTCTCTTCTGTTCCAGTTTTCAGACAGTCCATGTTTCACTACCACACAATGCTCTACTCCAGACGGACATTGTCAGAAATTTCTTCCTCGTATTAAGGCTAATATTCGATATTAGTAGACTTCTTTTGGCCAGGAATGCCGTTCTTGCCTTTGGTAGTTTGCTTTTGATGTCCTCCTTGCTCCGTCCGTCATTGCTTATTTTACTGCCTAGGTAGCAGAATTCATTAACTTCAACTACCCCGTGACCAGCAGTCCTGATAAGTTTCTCGCTGTTCACATTTCTACTAATTCTTATCACCTTCGTCTTTCTTCGATTTACTCTCAATCTATACTTTCTACTCATTAGACTGTTCATTCCGTTCAGCAGATCACGTAATTCTTCTTCCCTTTCACTCAGGATAGCACTGTCATCAGCGAATTGTATGATTGACATCCTTTCACCTTGAATTTTAATTCCACTCCTGGACAATTCTTTTATTTCCATCATTGCTTCCTCGACGTACAGATAGAACAGAAGGGGCAAAGGGCTACATCCTTGTCTTACACAGGTTTTAATACGAGCACTTCGGCCGTGGTTACGAGCACTTCGGCCTTGGTCGTCCACTCTTAATATTCCCTCTTTGCTGTTTGTACATATTGCACATGACCAATCTCTCCTTATGGATTCCCCTACTTTTTTCAGAATTTCGATTATCTTGCACCTCTTTCATTGTCGAGCGCTTTTTCCACGTCGCCAAATCCTATGACGGTGTCTCGATTTTTCTTTAGTCTTGATTCCATTATTAACCGCAACGTCAGAATTGCTCTCGTGCCCTTACCTTTCCTAAAGCCAAACTGATCGTCATCTAGCGCATCCTCACTTTTCTCTCCCATTCTTCTGTATATTATTCTTGCTAGCAACTTGGATGCATGACTTCTTAAGCTAATTGTGCGATAATTCTCGCACTTGTCAGCTGTTGCAGTCTTCGGAATTATGTGGATGATGTTTTTCGGAAAGTCAGATGGTATGTCGCTAGACTGATAAATTTTACACACCAACGTGTAAAGTCGTTTTGTTGCCACTTCCCCCAATCATTTTAGAAATAACGCATGGTTTCATAGCAGTTATCTTCTTTGTACCTATGTTTTCCTTCCCAGCTTCTGTTATCGCTTTCTTTTAGTGATGTCCATTCCTCTTCAACTGTACTGCCTATTGAGCTATTCCTTATTGCTGTGTCTATAGCCTTAGAGAACTTCAAACGTATCTCGTCATTCCTTAGTACTTTCCTATCCGACTTCCTTGGGAATTGACTATTCTTGACTAATGTCTTAATCTTTAGCCTACTATGGTGTGATCTGTCTGTATCTGCTCCTGGTTACTCCCTGCAATCGAGTATCTGATTTCGAAATCTCTGTCTGACCATGATGTAATCTAACTGAAATCTTCCCGTATCACCCGGTCTTTTCCAGGTATACCTTCTCCTCTTGTTATTCCTGAACAGGATATTCGCTAGTACTAGCTGAAGTTCATTACAGAACTCAATCTTTCTTCTCTCTCATTACTTGTCCCAAGCCCCTATTCTCCTGCAACCTTTCCTTGTACTAATTCTCCTACAACTGCATTCCAGTCCCCCACGACTATTAGATTTTCATCTCCTTTACATACTGTATTAGCCTTTCAATTTCCTCATACACTTTCTCTATGACTTCTTGCCACTTCACTCAACTGACTCCTACTATATCTAGACTGAGCCTTTGCAGTCCCCTTTTCAGATTTTCTGGTTTCCCCACCACATTCAAGCTTCTGACATTCCACGCCCAGACTCGTAGAATGTTATTATTTTGTTGATTATACGATCTTTTTCTTATGGTAACCCCCCCCTTGGCAGTCCCCTTCCGGAGATCCGAATGGGGGACTATTCCGGAATCTTTTGCCAGTGGAGAGATCATCATGGCACTTCTTCAATTACAGGCCACATGTCCTGTGGATACACGTTACGTGTCTCTAATGCAGTGGTTTCTATTGCCTTCTGCATCCTTATGCCGTTGATCATTGCTGATTGTTCAGCCTTTAGGGGCAGTTTCTGACCCCTAGAACAAGAGAGTGCCCTGAACCTCTGTCCGCTCCTCCACCCTCTTTGACGAGACTGTTGGCAGAATCGGGGGTGCCTTTTTATGCCGGAAGTCTTCGGCCGCCAATGCTGATTACTAATCAAAATGTAAGCAGCGGCAGGATTCTAACCCGGGCCCGCACACGTTTTGATTATGTATCAAAGAAGCAACACCTAGCCTGAAATCTATGCTTGTTTACATTAAGTGTGTAAACTAAAGCGTGAAGATGTTTTCCCTGAACCATGTCTAGCTGTTCCACGTTTTCTTGGTCTAGTTTCTAAAACTGTTATTGTTTTGTTTGATCATTGAAGCTGATTAATCACAGCGTAGCTTTTACTGCTGGGGGGCGTGGGGGGGAGGGGGGGGGGGACAGATGAGGGAATTTTCAAGCGTCTTTCGCCTTGATTGTTTGTGTAGTGACATAATAGTTAAGATAAATTTTGGTTACTTATACATTTGTGATTTTCTGACCACAGTTCATTATGGAGGCGCGGCGTTGCTCAGGGCTCAACTTCAAGAAAGAGCAGATCGCTCTCAGGTTGCCAAAGTAAGCATTGCCGATCATTGCATGGGTGGGTGCGGGGGTTGGATAACCCCTCGTCGTCGGAGCGGAAACTATTGGTGAGGTCGCTGACGCTGTCACATTATACCACTGCGTTGGCCAGCTTAGGACAGAACTTTGATTTCTTGACCGTGCTCCTCACACTCCTAACAACTCGCTCGCCTTCTGGCACGACTACTGCAATGGGAAAACCGGATAAGTGATCTTGGCCATCTTAAGTCTGGTGCCGAACACATGGAAGTTATTCCACAACTACATGGCCAGGTTACTAAATTACAAGGATGTTATAAATCAGCGTGTCGTAGAGGATGTAGCAAATTCGAGTGGGGGTCTGACTCATGATTCAACTGAGCATAAACAAACGGTAAGGCCTTACCCACTACGCCCCCCCCCCCCCCCAGTTACACGACAATGCCAAGTAAATGAAGGTATAAACTCCATTCCCAACTTCCGACACTGTCAGCTGTCTATCTCCCCTTTCGCTCAATTGGACGGACACTCTCAAACAAAATGCCCCACCTGCCGTCAACGAAAACAGTCATTAGTTCCAAAACAAACAAAAGATGATTTAAGCCGCTGATTATCAGCGTAGTCAAGTCCCTGAACGCTAGAAACCAAAGCACTTAATTGGTCAAGGGTGAAGGGTTCACTAGAAAGGTGATGTGAAATCTATCCTCAGGCTTCACCTTTGAATATGTTATCGGCAATCTGACACTGGGGAACTCTAAGGCCTAAACAGCGGTTTGGATCCGCTCAGAATTGCTTAAGTCTGTCGGAATGGACAAGGGACATGAATGGATGCAGGTGATAACACAGAATGCTTACGTACGCGTCACCTGTCGAGTGTAAACGTATCAGGCGTCCCACATCACTTCACCTGCCCACGCCCTACACAATTATGCCGGCCGGGGTGGCCGAGCGGTTCTAGGCGCTACAGTCTGGAACCGCGCGACCGCTACGGTCGTAGTTTCGAATCCTGCCTCGGGCATGGAGGTGTGTGATGTCCTTAGGTTAGATAGGTAGAAGTAGCCATAAGTTCTAGGGGACTGATGACCTCCGAAGTTAAGTCCCATAGTGCTCAGAGCCAATTGAACCCACACCATTATAGAGCCTCCACCAGCTTAAACAGTCCCCTGCTGACACGTTCCACGGATTCATGAGGTTGTCGCCATACCCTTACAAGTGCATTACCTCTGTACAATTTGAAACGAGACTTGTCCGACCAGGAACATGTTTTCAGTCATCAACAGTCAAATGTCGGTGTTGACGAGCCCAGGCGAGGTGTAAAGCTTTGTGTCATGCAGTCATCAAGGGTACACGAGTGGGCCTTTAGTTCCGAAAGCCCATATCAATGATGTTTCGTTGAATGGTTCACACGCTGACACTTGTTGATGGACCAGCATTGAAATCTGCAAGAATTAGCGGAAGGGTGGCACTTCTGTCACGTTGAAGGATTCTCTATAGTCGTCGATTGTCCCATCTCTGATGATCTATTTCCGGCCGCAGAAATGTCGGAGACTTGATGTTATAGCACATTCCTGATATGATACACTCGTGAAATGGTCGTACAGCAAGATCCCCAGTTCACTGCTACCTCGGAGAGCCTGTGTCCCATCGCTTGTGCGCCGACTATTAACACCAAGTTCAAACTCACTTAAAGCTTGATAACCTGCCATTGTAGCAGCAGTAACCAATCTAAGGTCTGCGCGAAACACTTGTTGTCTTACATAGGCGACCGCAGCACCGTATTCTGCCTGTATTTGAATACGCATGCCTATACTACTTTCTTTGACGCTTCAGGGTATGAAGCCAGGAGTAGCACAGCTATGCCTCTGCAAAACCGTGGAAGATAAGTACTTCTCCCCAGGTTTCTACTGTGCTGGCAGACGATGGTAGTGCAGGAAAGTGCGGAATCACGATTCAGTCATACGTCGTTCATCAGCTATCCATGCTTTCCAGCCAGTCCGTTTGAGTTGCGGTGTTAACAGCGCCATGCGCATGGGACGCTATTTTCCTATTCCAGCTGAAGCTAGTATTCAACCAGTGATGCGGGATGACTCTGAATGTAGTAGGAACTCCGTTACATGTTCTCGTGTGGAACAGTTTATGTGGGGATCCACAATACATAGCGTTTCCCTTGTGGTGGCCGGATATCGACCGGATCCTGCCCTCACGCTTCTATGCCGTCCACTGTCACAAGTGAATGCGTCACAAAACTGTATGCTGAACAATTTGACTATCCAACATTAAAGAAGCTCACAGCTAGGCCTTTTTCAAACTGTGTCAGTTACGGATGACGCTTCACCGCAGGAGTAAGCGCTTGATCCTTACTGTTTATGTTCATCACTCTAGATCTGACACTGTTGATACCCATTACATACGTTACCAGATCTCATAACAACGCAAATATATTCTCGTGGTCGTTCTATCGGTCACAGGAACAGCAACTCTAATTCTTCACCTAGAGGTTGAAGCACTTGTGTCCGTGTTTACTAACAAATAAAATTGTTTTTGGGTAAGATTAACCTTGAGCAAACACGATCTCTTTTTTCTTTCACCCAGATATATTTTCCTGAAGTACAGCGTTATCAGTGCTTTTTCTTTTATTTTATTTCTACTGAACAACAAGAAAACGGCAGTTTACTGTATGATTATATATGTTCATGTATAAATTTGTGTTTTTAATAATACTTTCCAAAAACCTGGAATTTATATTTGCACAGATAGTAAAAAGCATTTTTAAGGTTGTTTAATGGAAAGAGAATAAAAAATGACGATCTTCCGACTTAAGCAAAACATGTTACAAATCATCACAGCAGTAGGCTTCGACTCTTTTTATTCTACATCCTGAGGGCAAACGGGACCGCGTGAGATTTACGGAACTTAGATATGGCAGTAGGGAGGAGGGTAATATCAGCCGCAAAACCCCAGATGAGTGCACTAACAAAATAGCAGGATACTTGGTAAACAAGACAGAAGCGTAGGAGCAGGCTGCCAACTGGCTCACTGAGGAGTCGTAATAATGAATCTCCAATCCTAGGGCGCTGAAGAGTTGAAGACGAAGTAGAGTGGAAGCTCCCAGAACTATTTCTACCACAACACAACCTTTGATCGATGTGGCACCGAAAAAAAAAAAAAAAAGGTTCTAATGTGTGTGAATTCCTAGGGGCTAGGGGACCAAATTGCTGAGGTCATCGGACCCTAGACTTACATACTACTTAAACTAACTTAAACTAAGTTATGCTAAGAACACACACACACACGCCCATGCCTGAGGGAGGACACGAACCTCTAGCTGGAGGGGCCATGCAATTCGTGACTTGTCGCCTCTAACCGCGCGGCCAATCGCGCGGCTGTGCCACCATACTGGACATGGGCAGAGAAGGCTCCTGAGGTAGATATTAGATCGTTACTAAAGCTGCAGAGTGGGCGTCGAGTTTTTGAAGAGACTGAGTCCCAACTGCTTGATAAATCTGTCAGTCAGTTACAGCAGCAGAAGAACCCGTGCCAATTTGTAGCCGGACTGGGTTGCTGTCCATCAACACCAGGAGTGACACTGACCTGTTCGAGTACAGAAAGACGTATTGGACAAAGCAAACGTATGGCAGTGCGACCTCCGCACCAGAAATGTCGGATTCTGAAGCGTCTGCGACTGCCCAGCCGACGGACAGGGTGTGGGAGGAGGGCACACCTCCACCTTACGGCTCGATTTGACGCAGGCGGTGCGCATTGCACGCCGTACTGACACTGTTTCCGTTGGTGGCTAATGAGGTACTGACCACATGAGGGCAGTTAGTGTGGGCGGCGCTTACCCTGCTGGACCTTCCCAGATGGATAGAGAAGGAGGAGGAGGGTTCCCCTCGAGAGGTTTGGGAGATTCTAATGGTACTTCCCCTCTGGGAGGGGACTGCCAAGGGCGAGGTTACCATGAGAAAAAGATTGAATAATCTACGAAAGGATAACGTTCTACGAGTCGGGGCGTGGAATGTCAGAAGCTTGAACGTGGTAGGGAAACTAGAAAATCTGAAAAGGGAAATGTAAAGGCTCAATCTAGATATAGTAGGGGTCAGTGAAGTGAAGTGGAAGGGAGACAAGGATTTCTGGTCAGATGAGTATGGGGTAATATCAACAGCAGCAGAAGATGGTATAACAGGTGAATAGGAAGGTAGGGCAGAGGGTGTGTTACTGTGAACAGTTCAGTGACCGGGTTGTTCTAATCAGAATCGACAGCAGACCAACACCGACAACGATAGTTCAGGTATACATGCCGACGTCGCAAGCTGAAGATGAAAGTGTATGAGGATATTGAAAGGGTAATGCAGTATGTAAAGGAGGACGAAAATCTAATAGTCATGGGCGACTGGAATGCAGTTGTAGGGGAAGGAGTAGAAGAAAAGGTTACAGGAGAATATGGGCTTGGGACAAGGAATGATAGAGGAGAAAGACTAATTGAGTTCTGTAACAAGTTTCATCTAGTAATAGCGAATACCCTGTTCAAGAATCACAAGAGGAGGCGGTATACTTGGAAAAGGCCGGGAGATACGGGAAGATTTCAATTAGATTACATCATGGTCAGACAGAGATTCCGAAATCAGATACTGGATTGTAAGGCGTACCCAGGAGCAGATATAGACTCAGATCGCAATATAATAGTGATGAAGAGTTGGCTGAAGTTGAAGACATTAGTCAGGAAGAATCAATACGCAAAGAAGTGGGATACGGAAGTACTAAGGAATGACGAGATACGGTTGAAGTTCTCTAACGCTATAGATACAGCAATAAAGAATAGCGCAGTAGGCAGTACAGTTGAAGAGGAATGGACATCTCTAAAAAGGGCCATCACAGAAGTTGGGAAGAAAAACATAGGTACAAAGAAGGTAGCTGCGAAGAAACCATGGGTAACAGAATAAATACTTCAGTTGATTGATGAAAGGAGGAAGTACAAACATGTTCCGGGAAAATCAGGAATACAGAAATACAGGTCGCTGAGAAATGAAATAAATAGGAATTGCGGGGAAGCTAAGACGAAATGGCTGCAGGAAAAATGTGAAGACATCGAAAAAGGTATGATTGTCGGAAGGTCAGACTCAGCATACAGGAAGGTCAAAACAACCTTTGGTGACATTAAAAGCAACGGTGGTAACATTAAGAGTGCAACGGGAATTCCACTGTTAAATGCAGAGTACATTGAAAGCCTCTATGAGGGTAAAGATTTGTCTGATGTGATAGAAGAAGAAACAGGAGTCGATTTAGAAGAGATAGGGGATCCAGTATTAGAATCGGAATTTAAAAGAGCTTTGGAGGACTTACGGTCAAATAAGGCAGAAGGGATAGATAACATTCCATCGGATTTTCTTAAATCATTGGGGGAAGTGGCAACAAAACGACTATTCACGTTGGTGTGTAGAATATATGAGTCTGGCGATATACCATCTGACTTTCGTAAAAGCATCATCCACACAATTCCGAAGACGGCAAGAGCTGACAAGTGCGAGAATTATCGCACAATCAGCTTAACAGCTCATGCATCGAGGCTGCTTACAAGAATAATATACAGAAGAATGGAAAAGAAAATTGAGAATGCGTTAGGTGAAGATCAGTTTGGCTTTAGGAAAAGTAAAGGTACGAGAGAGGCAATTCTGACGTTACGGCTAATAATGGAAGCAAGGCTAAAGAAAAATCAAGACACTTTCATAGGATTTGTCGACCTGGAAAAAGCGTTCGACAATATAAAATGGTGCAAGCTGTTCGAGAAACTGAAAAAAGTAGGGGTAAGCTATAGGGGCAGACGGGTCATATACAACAACCAAGAGGGAATAATAAGAGTGGACGATCAAGAACGAAGTGCTCGTATTAAGCAGGGTGTAAGACAAGGCTGTAGCCTTTCGCCCCCACTGTTCAATCTGTACATCGAGGAAGCAATGATGGAAATAAAAGAAAGGTTCATGAGTGGAATTAAAATACAAGGTGAAAGGATATCAATGAAACGATTCGCTGATGACATTGCTATCCTGAGTGAAAGTGAAGAAGAATTAAATGATCTGCTGAACGGAATGAACAGTCTAATGAGTACACAGTATGGTTTGAGAGTAAATCGGAGAAAGACGAAGGTAATGAGAAGTAGTAGAAACGAGAACAGCGAGAAACTTAACATCAGGATTGATGGTCACGAAGTCAATGAAGTTAAGGAATTCTGCTGCCTAGGCAGTAAAATAACCAATGACGGACGGAGCGAGGAGGACATCAAAAGCAGACTCGCTATGGCAAAAAGGCATTTATGGCCAAGAGAAGTCTACTAATATCAAATACCGGCCTTAATTTGAGGAAGAAATTTCTGAGGATGTACGTCTGGAGTACAGGATTGTATGGTAGTGAAACATGGACTGTGGGAAAACCGGAACAGAAGAGAATCGAAGCATTTGAGATGTGGTGCTATAGACGAATGTTGAAAATTAGGTGGACTGATAAGGTAAGGAATGAGGAGGTTTTACGCAGAATCGGAGAGGAAAGGAATATGTGGAAAACACTGATAAGGAGAAGGGACACGATGATAGAACATCTGCTAAGACATGAGGGAATGACTTCCATGGTACTAGAGGGAGCTATAGAGGGCAAAAACTCCTAGAGGAAGACAGAGATTGGAATACGTCAAGCAAATAATTGAGGACGTAGGTTGCAAGTGCTACTCTGAGATGAAGAGGTTAGCACAGGAAAGGAATTCGTAGCGGGCCGCATCAAACCAGTCAGTAGACTGATGACAAAAAAAAAAAAAAAAAAAAAAGAAATGGTACTTCAATTACGTAACCATTACGGCACCTCACCTCAACCTCTCGATACCAGCAATATTCTACTGTGTTTCTGTAAAATAGTTAACATATTTCTGCGACAACAATCAGATTTGATTTCATTAATGTAGAGGTACTTCGATACATCGATATGTATATATTCCAATGATATTATTCTTATGTGTATTCTTTCTTTTCTCACTATGATCATTGACGTACTTGTAACTCTGATTTTTTGGCGCATAAGCGGTTATTAGATTGTCAAGCTTTGGTCGTCATGTTAAAAAGACGCAAATTGCAGTCAGTTTATGAAATGTGAACTTTAACAGTGAGGAAGATATTTTCAAGTATGTTTTATATTCTGAAGTGATGTTTTGGAACGAGTTACGTGTTATTGCAACAAAAGTAATAAAAAAGAAGTGTAATTTAAATTCGGAGTGCTGATTAATTTTTTTACGTCACCATTGTTCTAACTTGCAAAAGTTTAATCTTCAAGAATGGTTTACGAAACACATCTATAAAACTTTTGAATATCGCAGAATAACACCTAGGCCTCTTTACATCCGAGCTTGGAATCATCTTTACCCAGATTTTCGACAATTGAACCATGGGTTCACAACGAGACCAGCGTGGAAAACACGAACAGATGAGTGCCTAGTTTATCCATTATTTCAAGAAATGACTTTATTAACTGTGCTCTAATGACACCTGCCACATTATATAGCTTTGTTGTTGCCCGAAAATGCAATATTTAGCAGCGTGAGCAACATTACAATAACAATTAATTTTTGACCTTCGTTGTGGTAGGGTTGTTAGAAGGTGAACACCAACGCCACATCCTGCAGAGTTGCAGACGAGTGCCGAGACTGCTCAGCTGCCAGAATGATGGAGAGATAAGAGCCTAGCGAAGAATCTTCAGGCTTGAGAAGATCTAGGCGGAGAGCCTCTTCTGGGTAATCTACTAGCACCATGTCCCGCACCACTGCAGAGACTCAGGAGTGTTTGCACTGAGCGTTTGCGCACTGGAACCGACAGTCACTTTACGGTCCCTGCAGGTGCGTGATCCATTTCTCGTAGGACTCACTGGGCAATCTGTGACAAAGAAAAAACTTGTAGCGCACGGCTGCTACGGGACTTGAGATACAAAATAGTCCACGATAATAGATTTCATCACTGCATAGGAAAGAGAGCCCTTGACAGAGTCTGGATATAGTAGCTCGATCAACAAATAGATGCCAGGGTCAGAATTTGCTAGGAGACAGCGCGCTGTTGTGTGTCACCTGTTAGTCCAAGTACGACGACATGTTGCTCTATCCGCGCTATGTAACAGGACCAAGGTTCCACGTTGCAGCTGAACTCAAGGAACGGCGCTGGCGGCGACCGGAAGATGAGGATTGAGGAGAGGGTCTGGTCGAGGCGTTTCGCGGAAGCGCCGCGAGTCTCTCCAGAACCCGTTCTTTGGTGCGCTACATACACTGCCGGAGAACGATGACCAGGTGAGTAATGTTAACCGGTTCGTTAGCAGTTAACATGACGAAAGCCGACACAACAGCACTACCTGGGGAGTCACCTGAAAGCCTTTGAAATACCTCGTCGCCAACTGAAGTATTTCTCACACCGAATACTTCCACAAGATCACAAGTAGATATAATTAAACTTTGTTTATTAGAACAAGTAACCTTCAAACACAAACAATCTGCAGTTTCCGATGCAGAAGAACAGAAGGTAACAAGTGTTCTCCAGAAATTCTTCTTAGTAATGAGAAGAAGTTAATCACAAACAATTGATCTACAACGAAGCGAAAATAGTTCTTGGGAGCGTAGATTACTTTTTCTTGACCAAGCAAAGTCCATCTCCAAAGAAAGTACGCATTTAAAGTTCTATCTCGTGAACATCATGACTTGCCCATGGTGCTGAAAACGAAGGCTCGGATCACAGGTCGCGGGAGAGCACCTGCCGAGGTGGCAAAGGCAGCGTCCTATCCGAGGCGATGTCCAAACGGTGATGGTACATCAGTCGCTGGCTGATGAAAACGGAACTGGCTCTCCTCACGGACAGAAATACTCGCGTGGCTGGAAGTTACAATTTTTCTATTTGCTGTCGAAGTTATGGTGAATGCAGTAAGAGGTGCATGTCTGGAGCAGCCCATTTTGCTATCTTCTGCTCCATCCGGATGGTTACTGCGAGGCCCTCTGGAGGCTGGACTGGATGCCATGGAAACCAGCGTGAACGCACAGGGTTTCACCTGACGATCTCCCGCTAAGTATAGATGCGTTGCTGGTTGGCGGCGTCGAAAGCGAAGCCGAGAGACACGCAAGAAGTTTCTCGAAGATGGGTATGAGTACACTTGATTTAGAGGGCCACGTCATTTTTCCTATAGTGGCCTCTCCTTAATTTTCTGATTGGCGAAACAAAAATGTTGGGGAACGTCCTCCCAACTGACTGACTCTGCACTTTTTCGACACTTCGGTTTCTGGTCTGAGTACGGTGACCTCAGCCTCTACTTGCAGAGAGGACATTTCAGCCTCTGTTTGGAGCAGAGTCACTGCGCTTTTTACACTCTTTACAGACGTTTCGATTCCCCAAGCAGTTGGGACGCTCTTCGGTCAGGACGCTCAGACGTCTGGACGATACATCAGTGGCGTGCAAACAAGAACATTTATCGAGCCATCGGCAGCTCCCGCATTCTTACTCCAACGACGGTGAGATTTTCGGGAAAACTGGAGGTCAATAATTTCACGATTAATTTCTATCTGGTCACTGAAGCTGACACAACAGCACAACAACTTTAGTTATGTTTCAAGCATAGTGCAATCACTGTTACCGAGTCAATTGAAATTTTATATCTTAGACAGCTGAAATTAACCATCACATGTTTCCCAACCTGAGTTTGGCCAACCAATCTTATCGTCTACGTCTTTATTACTATTGTCGATACATCTGGAGTAACTTTTATTGAATTTCTTGATAACGTGTTTATGGAAATGATTTTGGGCTAATAAACTGAGGAATTTATCGGATCATTGATTTTAATTCTTACCTAGTCTCACATGTGCATAATTAAGATAACAATACGGTTACTCACACCCATTGATCGATTGCTGGGTCCCTATTAGCGCTTATTACCTGTGTTGCGAACGGTTTAATGTGGGTGGTTCCTTGGGGGAGAGGTATAGACAGATAACTGAATCGTACCTTCTCTCACTCTCTTTCATAGCGCGATGGTTTTCTGAATATCCGGGTGAAACAACATATAAGCTTGTATCTGCTCAAGGCGGGTCCCACCCAGAAAGATATCCAGTTATTTACAGTCATACCTACGATAAGTACGTGTACCGGGTTACTTTGACATCTCATCATGTCTTGTGGGTGATTCGCTTTCTATTACAGACCGTGTGTTTCATGCGCTGTGGCACTATCCAGGAATTCTTACTTTTCTGTCATTTATTGCTCATGTTTCCCCTATACATGTGCAAACGTGTGAGACACCTTTCGATACTGTAATTAATGTTTTATTGCCAGTAGAAATCGACAGATGATATTATTCCCTCATCTACGTCTAACACAAGTGCAACAACAGATGTAAATAAAATAAAACTCCTGATGATATGGTGATGGAATGGTTCATATGGCTCTGAGCACTATGGGATTTAACTTCTGAGGTCATCAGTCCCCTAGAACTTAGAATTACTTAAACCTAACTTACCTAAGGACACCACACACATCCATGCCGAAGGCAGGATTCGAACCTGCGACCGTAGCGGTCGCGTGGTTCCAGACTGTAGCGCCTAGAACAGCTCGGTCATTCCGGCCGGCCGGTGATGGAGTGACTGTTGACAGATATAGCGGAAATAATTAAACAGTGGCGGATATGGACTGTATCGCGTTATTTGTGTATCAGTTTATTTAAACCACTCATCTCATAAGTGTCGTGTGTCACTACTTTTAACGACTGGATTTCACAGGAAAATGCATTTTCATAGTTGATTTACATTATTTTCCGCTCTCGTAACTGTCATGATGCGAAAATGTAGTTTTCTAAAGACATATCGTTCTTCAGATATTCAGAAGTCAACTTTTCATAACAGAGTGGAGGGTAAGACGTACAATGCAAGAATTTTCAGTTTTTATTCCCTGTCGGACCATTTCACATCCATCTGTCTGTCATATCTGCTTTTGTTCTTCTAATATGAGAGCCAGAAAAAATATTACGCTCTGCAAGTTCCATTGTACCCAGACGTCCGATTTTTTCACTTCTTTTTTATGGAAGTATCTGACTGACGTGCGTTTTCAACGTTTTAACGATTTGCAGGGCGCAGTAAACCGGGTGACACATACCAGCATCAGGCAAGATACATGCAGAGTGACCTCTCCTGTTTCGGCCGTAAAAACCTCTCTGCTTTTAACGTGACAGGGGTATATGTAGAATCCATGGACGCAGAACATGAACACATCATCACTGAGATCATTCTGTAAAAATATATTCAATATAATCTTATAACGATTATAATCAACACTTTAAAATAGTAACAAAAAACTACCAGAAAATTATCGGCAGTTCCTTCTACTTGATATTCAAGCAGCGTAACGTATCGCGTATGTATATGGTTGCAATGGAAGGAAGGAAAGTTTAGAGCTTAGCGCTGGACGGAGGCAAATTCTTGTATAGCTGTCACTAAAGAGGTAATAACAATGGTTGTGGTGTCGGGTGGCCGATTAACGGTAATATCTCCAGAATCGGGTATGCTCGATCACCCTCTCATACTGCTATGCTAGTGGCATAATTAGTACGTTGTACCAAACTAATTCAAAGCGTTTTCTTGGCGAATGATGTCAACATAAATGTTGCACATCCTGATTGGAGGAAGAATAATATAGCACATATGGTGAAGTGAATCATTTAATGGTCTAAACAATAGCTAGAGTCCCCTTCACTCAGTACTTTCAGACATACACTTGTTTTGGGTTCCATTTACTTCTTTGATAGAGTAACCTGTTGATAAACGAATTGGAGGACACTGTATACTATGAGCAATACTTCTGTATAGTTCTGTATATATCTTTCTAAGATTTTGCTGTAAATCCATTGATGGCTCAAATCATTGTGACCATACAGTAGCATTTCTCCGTGGCATGGATTCGACAAGTCCTTCGTAGCTCTCTGGAGTTACGAAGTACCAAAGGCCTACACGCCTACAGACAGTCTAACTGCAGTGACAATCGCTCTCTGGGTAGACATTACGCACGAAGAGATGCGGATGGTAGGCAATGACGCTCGTATAGTCCACAGCTGTCTTGATGCTTTTGATAATTATCACAGGTCCCTTAGAAGCAAATATGAATATCCTCCACAGCATAGTATAGTCCTCACTGATCTACTTTCATAGCACTTGGTTTGTTTCGATCAGTCGTTCGCCTGGATGACGCCTCATATAGACAGATCGACCCAGATACGTGTTTCCATTAATCGAGGACACACCCTCAATGATTCCACTCCTACTCAAATCCCCCTTAATATATCGTGCGGTCGACATGGAAACATGTGTTGGTCAGCAGGATGACAATGAGATTATGACATACAGTGGGTGTAAGATCAAGGTCACTGAAAAGATAAGGGGTGGTGGGCAGTTGGCATGGGGCAAGGGGGCAGGGGTGGCAACTTTCGCAATCATGTATCTAATCCAGGTGGAGCCATTTTTCGGATGGGGTCCCAGGTGGACGGGTGCATTCATATCGAACATAATCTGAGAAATAGTGCCCATATTAGGACCCACCTCAACAATTATCCCAGGCCTTGCACAGATGGATCTGTCTCCAACAACGTTGCTACATATAGTGCATGTTGGATCCACAACAAACAATTTTTCATAATGAGATTTTTACTCTGCATCGGAGTGTGCACTGATATGAAACTTCCTGGCAGATTAAAACTGTGTGGCGGACCGAGATTCGAACTCGGATGAATTTCCATTCGGTATAAGCAAATCAGTGCAGGTATTATACTTTCGCAGAGGTTTTTGCTACGGTTAAGATTATGTAAAATTTGAGTAATAGTAAATTTGAGAATGCAAAGGATAACTGTACATCTCCAGCTGGTCTGACTGTCTTGCCAGGCAGATATATAAAACGAATTATACCATCCTGATACATAAAGGAGGCAATTTGTGTCAAACACCATTCGTATATGTAGTCTTCAGACCGTTCTGCAATCTTGTCTACCGTGATGTAATACTAGCTTATGTGAGTTGTTATCATGACGTCTTCCCCATTGTCTCTTCTAAATTTAGAATACATAAATGTTAAATTTTAATTGGATGTATACACGTTGTGAAAGACTGTACCATCAATTGATTATTCGGTAGTAACAGGATCTGTCCCTCGATACTCTGCTTAAAAATGACAGGAACTATAATGGTTTATAAAACTATGCATGTGTGCCTAAAGTCTTTACGTGGAAATCGATTACGCAAAACAGTGATACTGGGTGCCATTTTGTAGACAATCAAATGGTAGAATTCGAAATTCCTCTGCGAGATACCTGGAATCGATTCGGATTCCATGTTACTTTCTGTAGAACCAAGACTGGGAAACATGCTTGTAATGCACTTTCAGTAAGAGGATTACGCTAGTACGATGTCACTCCCTAAATTTTATTGGATCACCAATATGCTCCACCCACAAAAAGTGAGCTAGGGAGGAAATGTTTACCAGCACGAGTCCTAATTTCTCTTACCTTACACTAAATATACGTTGTACAAATTAAGTTCACTTAATACTGTATTTTGAATCATTGAAGCTACCGGTTAAAATTCCCGCATTACGTTATTGTATTGAGAGCAGTATTCTGCTTAGTAAAGGGTGTGTTACAGCACATCAATAAGCAATAATACGTTCACTGCTATGAAATGTGGCATCAACCCTACAAAGCATATGAGTTGACAACATCTTTTTAAAAATTATAAGCATCGTTTTTCCTTCTTTCCAGGATGCTGTATGAGAATCTGTCTTGTGATACGTCGATCATAATTCACCACTGCACACATAACAAAACGCAAATTTAATGCCCCATTATCGTTGAACGTTTATTTCTTAGTGCAATCTACGTAATAAGTTCCTGCTAGGCAGTTAATTTCCACAAACATATCAGTATGTTGTCATTGGAATTATTCTCAGTATTTACAGAGATGAATAATAAGAGATTCTTGTAGAACGTTTTCTGTGTCTGCATTTGCTGGCTGCAGAGCGTTTTTAACAGGTGACACACTACAAACCTTATGTTGCACCAGCTTCCCACTATTTCAAACAACGTCGGCAGTGCTTCTCTGATAACTTTCCTTTAACGCCTACACATCGCCTCTTTCTCTATACGTCATGATAGAATCCGGGGGAAGGACACGCTTGCCCATTACTGCCAGCGACACACACACAGGTCGGTGATTCCCTCCATTTATCAGTTTACGAAGGACGTAAACTGACACTGTCAGCCCATGTCCGGACTCGAAGGCTGTGCAGTTGCTTCTCCTGTGCAAGATGTTTCATTTATTCCCTCAGCGCCTTTCCGATAACATCTCTTGAGCTATCTGACGTCTTGCCGTCGTAGCAAGAATCGAGAAGAATTAGTGGTGATTCTACTGCTATCAGATATCGCAATTTGAATTAGGTTGGTGGAAAGTTAATTGTGACTGAGACCTTTGGAGAATTGGCTTCTCGACTGACGGAGCTCGATCTCTGCAGCTCTCTAATGTCTCTGCGAGATTTTGGCTTTGTAATGAGAAATATTTCACATTTAATTTACTGAGCGCATTCCAATTCAGGTGGCAAATCAGATGGCAGGATCGTGTATGGTACAAGTTATGTATATTTTTATTCTGACTAGGAACCCTGGCGTATCTTGCCCAGTATACTTCCCGTGTAATGTGGGGGATATAGCGGTTCGTTGTACTGCGCCACTGCTGCGTAAGTTTGAAGGAAACCCAATTTAACGTAACCCAGTGTGAAGGACACACAACGACTGGTAGCTCTACTACTAGAATTTCTTAAGAGTCTCTTAGCAATGTCAGACAGTCTCTAATAATAATGGGTCTGGTGTGCGTGCTGTAAGACCTTCAGTACGCACACCATCAGATTATTTGACACGTGGCTCCAACGAAGTAGGCAAGTGTCAGAAATATGTCTCGTGGTCTTATCGTGGCGTGTTTATCATCTGCCGTTAGGTCAGACGATAGAAATGCCACTGGAATGCTTAGAGTAGCAGATTGACGGTGACCAACTTTAAACAGAACTTGATTAATTTTCACACACATTTATTAAAATAATAACAAGCATAAAAATTACTTAACTTTGGTTCTCGACTCTATTTACAATTGACAATCTGAAGTTCCTTTGGTATTGGTACGTTAATCTTATTCTCACATATACCTCTGATACTTGACAAAAGTGCCTATACATTTATCTTCATGGCTATGTACAGGAATATGGTAATATTATTAGGCGCAGACTGAAACTTGACTATAGACTGGTACAGACAAATGTAGAACTCGTACAGACTGGTACAGACTACTGCAGACTGGTCCAGACTGGTGCAGACAAATGCAGACTGACTTATCGGAGGTCTGTACACTCGTTATAATACCTCGTGCGTTTATGCATCACTGCGCGAGTGTAATCCGCGAGGAGAAAAAGTTCTACGTTAGCAGCAATCTCATTGGCTGCATTACATATTAATATGCGGATCGGCGGAAGCAGAAGCTGGTCTGTCTCTGTGGCAGCGCCATCTCGTAGTGCGGAGACGGACGAGCACTGCGCCTGCGCTGTTGTGCTTAGCGGAGCACGCCCTAGTGGGAAAGTTGTGTACGCGCTGACTACACGGAACTATGTAGACAACAATGGGAGAGTTTATTTCCCATTACGTGTATTCAGAATGTAAAAACGAGCAGAAATGAGAATACCGAGAAATTCAACATCAGAATTGGTGATCACGATGTAGATGCAGTTAAGGAATTCAGCAAGCTAGGCAGCAAAGTAACGAATGGGGAATGGAGCAAGGAGGACGTAAGAAACAGAATAGCATTGGCAAAAAGGGCGTTTCAGGCCAACAGATGTTCACTAGTATCAAAGATAGGCCTTAATTTGAGGTATAAATGAAGAAATTCCTGAAAATGTACGTCTATAGCACAGACATGTATGGTAGTGAAACACAGACTGCAAGGAAACCGGAACAGCAGTGAATCGAAGAATTTGAGATGTGGTACAACAGAAAATGTTGAAAATTATGTCACGTGATATGGTAGGGAATGAGGATGTTCTCGACAGAATCGGCACGTACAGGAGTGTACGTAAAAAGTGATAAGAAGAAGGGACAGGATGATAGGGCATCTGCTAAGACATCATATAATAGCTTCCGAGGTACTAGAGAAAAATGTAGAGGGTAAAACTGTAGGGCAAAACACAGCTTGAAATACAAGCAGCAAATATTTGTGGACGTACAGTAGGTTGCAATGCTACTCTGAGATGAAGGGATTGGCACAGGAGAGAAATTCGTGGTGGGACACATCAAACCAGTCAGAAGACTGATATCACAAAAAAAGTGTCATCATTCCACCTGGGAGCACTGGCAGATACCTGCTGTTGCTGTTATTTCATAATGATCAGCTCCCTATGGTGAACAGAAGAAGACAGGTGCCACCCAGGTATGGGCTCCAGTATTAGAAACTGAATGACTGGAATAGGAGGTGGAGTTTATTTCTTATTGGTCCAGAGAGGAAGGAGCAGGAGAGGAGAGTACCTGGTGCCTGACTGGTAGCAATTTTTATCTGAAGATTCGCGAACAGGTTTCCGCTGGCGAACGTGTAGGTGTCTGCGAGTTATGATTCGTTTGATGTGGGGAACGTTCACTCCCTTAACGCATGATTTTCATAGCAGTGCCTTTAGCACCAGCCAGCATACTACAGACGATTTCACAGATACATTGTTTAAATAATTCAGACTTCCGTACCATTTCTGTCGAGAGTGTCTGGATTAGTGTAGGGTAGTCGCTTGGAGCTCTGTCGTTCATGGGCAGGGATTCGGTGACAGCCGCGGTCGCTCGAGGAGTTACACACCCTGCCAGCATCTCAACTAACTTATTCGACCCCTGGTAAATGCAAAGGGAAGCTCCTCGTTATCTAGGTGTGTACTTCTAACAGTGTGCTATTGTTATTAATAATGTATTTTTGGTTGAATGCATCTGAATTTGGCTCTGACGTCCAACAGTGAACTCGTCTTATGACTTAAACTATGACATCGCACATTCTAGCAATGTAGTGGTGGCTTGGCATCGTTTGTTTAAATTTCGCCGTGTAGTATTTCTCATGCATACAGTATCTTTGGTCGGAAATCGGTAAAATCGCAGTGACGTCGCTAACAGGTCATTATGGCGTTAGTTATACCAACATCGTCCTTTCTACACATTTGCACTATGATATCACACACACACTGGTAATATAGTTCAATAGGACAAGGAAGGTGGAGTACTGTGCATTAAAGAAACAACGCTATAGGAAACAGACCCTTATTTCAAAATGTTCAAATGGCTCTGAGCACTATGGGACTTAACATCGGAGGTCATTATCCCCTAGAACTTAGAACTACTTAAACCTAATTAACCTAAGGACATCACACACATCCATGCCCGAGGCAGGATTCGAACCTGCGACCGTAGCAGTTGCGCGGTTCCGGACTGACGTGCCTAGAACCTCTCGGCCACCAAGGCCGGCAGATCCTTATTTCTTTATTATTTCTGCATACAGTTCCATTGCGATATGGAAGCACAAAATTTTGAAAATAGTAGCCGTATGTAGACCATAAGATCGGCCTGTGTGGAATTCAGGCCAGTAGGCGGCATTACCTACGTGGGAACTCCCTCTGTGGGTTCACCCTCAACAGTCTTAACCGATTCTTGGTATAGCAGGTATGTAGGAAATTATACGCTGCTCCTCTTGATTCACTGTAGGACTATTTGCCTCAAATAGTCTACAAACTCATTCGAGCCGTGGCAGCCGGAGCGTGCAGGTCATCGTAGCAGAGCGCTGAGGGGGCCACCAGCTACCGCTACCCTCCACCACAGGACAATGGCAGCAGCGGCAAGCGGACGAGCCGAAGCGTCCAAACATCGTAGATAGGCGGGGAACCAACGATAGCTGTTGCCGCTAAAACGGTAACCTCCAGAAAAGCAATCGTCGTTTACCTCCAGAAAAGCAATTGTCGTTTAAATCAAAAAAGCAAAAGTGTCGGATACCGTTTCGTCATGGCAGCGAAACGAATCTAAGGCGATAAAGCCACAGTTCCAATCACTACATAGTGCTGCACGGCAGAGCATCTCTGCCCCCCCTCTATAGGGACAAATCCGTGCCAGGGCCGGCAGCACTGCTCCGTAACCCGCGCACGAGTAGATAGGGCTGACCACTCCCGTGGATACCTTCAGGCGTCAAAGCAAGGTGCCAACCAAGCGGGAACTCAGCGCCCCAAGTGCGGCCACACACATGCCCAAGTACTTGGACTACCGAACTGACAGCACGCCAGCGCAACATCAAAATCCAAACCGATCCGAGATGACTGGAAGACCGACTGGTGACCCCCCCAACCCCGCTACCATCAGCCCAGCATCCCCAGACGACATACCATGTGCCCAGCGGGAACAGAGGAGCCGGTCCCCATCATCGAGAGGTACCTCACCGAGCTCTTACTGCAGCACGCCGCCACGAAGACCTAGGGTGTCCACCTATGAAATATTCAGCTTACCACGAGAAACCACACAGAACACAATCGCAACTACCTTCAAACAATTCGCTAGCACAAATATGAAGGCAAACATTGTAAATATCAATGTCAGGAGAGGCCTCTCCACAATAATAAAATACGCGTCCGAGGAAGCTGCGCCAACCCTGCAAACCTTCTTCCGCAACCACCTCTCCCCAGCAGTTAAAGTGCAACTGCTCCCACCCAGGGAACCACTACAACGAAGGCAATTGAACAAACCCTCCCTTAGCGCAGTAATCAAAGGTGTAGAGCAAGAGGTGGATGAGGAAGAAGTAAAACAACAGCTTATCGAGCAGGGATTGAAGGTCCACAAAACCTGGAGAATTACCTCCCGCGAAACTGGTGGGCCAACGATGAAGTTTCGAGTACTGACTCACGATCCTGACACCATCGACAGAATGTTAAACGATGGTGTTAGGATTGACTACAAGGTACGAGCGGTAGAACCATCGAACCTACTGCCCCCCCAGCCAGCGCAATGCGGTCGATGTTTGTCATTCGACCACAAAACGCACGGCTGCGTGGCCAAGCCCAAATGCCCACAGTGCAGCGGCGAACACACGCTCTCAAGGTGTAACGCGCCTCCACATAACACAAAATGCGCGAACTGCGGAGAGAGCCACTCGGCACTATCACTGAAATGCCAGAGCCGACCGAAAGAAGCAGTCAACACTTATGCACAAGCCGTCATAAAAACGATTGACGAACCTGCCCCACGCCCCCAAACAACAGCAGAACTGAAAGAAGAGGCGGTCATGAAGGAAGACTTCATCCGCACACTCACTACCGTCCTGCTCAACGTCTTCCAAGACAGAAAACACGAGATTAAGACTGTCTTGCGACAGACCATCAGACAACTTCTAAACAAAGATCTGGAAGTGACACAAAGCAACAACAGGGTCCACGTCACAATTACAGATATTACAGATACGACGTAAACAACTCCCCCCCCCCCCCCCCCAGCTACAACGACAAAAGCGCGATGGCGGGACTGACAGAGAATGACAGCGCAAACATCATGTTTGTGAATGTCCAAGGGCTGCGCAATAGGAAACATGCACTTATGCACAGCATGCATCAACATAAGATACACATCCTTGGCGTGGCCGAAACATGGCTACGCCCATAACAACACTGCAAACTAAGCAGATACACCTGCCATTCCAAAAACAGACCCGACGGCAGGGGGGGCGTAGCAATATACACAGATAGCAACATCCCAGTTAAAGAGATGCCCCTCCCGCAACAATTACAGGATACAGAAGCTGTCGTGGTGCAAATCAGGACACAACAAAGATGTAAGCTGACAGTCGCATGTTTGTACAACCCACCCGGACACCCCATCCCACTAGACTTCTTGCAGTACTTGATGACGACCTACAACAAATTCATCCTGCTGACCGACCTGAATGCACGCCACACACAGCTAGGCTGCACAGCAACGAACGACAATGGACGAGCACTCTTTGACATACTAACAACCGACCCGATATCCAGACTTGCACTCGACCAACCAACATTCATCGGACATCGCGGCTCCTCCACCCCAGACCATATCCTCCATAGCCCGATCCTAACCAATAACCTATCTAATCCCTTCCTAGGTGACCCCATAACCAGCGACCATCTCCCCATCATATTCGCCACAACTGCTATAAACCCACCACCGCCTCACCCCACACAACGCAACATCCGCCTATACGCAAAAGCCGACTGGAGGAAATTCCAAACCATTATACAAGACGAACTAGCACTGCCAACTACCCTGACAGACAACGCCGACCTGGAACACCTAAACGAACGACTAGAAACCACCTTCGCAACAGCAATAGACGAGGCAATCCCACAAAAGACAATAGAGAACTGGAGGCCCACCATTCCGGCGGAGGCGCTAGCGATCCTAAGGCGGAAAAGGCAACTACAGCGCGAAATTAGACGCACGAATAACCCAGACCTAAGACGACAGTGGAACCGACTAAACGCGCAAGCGAAACGCATAATCTCCCAGCACAAACAAAAAGAGTGGGACGACACCTGCCGCCAACTCAACTACAAAGAAGGCAGAAAATTCTGGAACAAATTCAAGACGCTGACTGGACAAAAGAAACCCCCCAACCAGACACTAATAGTAGACGACGAACCAATCACAGACCCTAAAACACAAGCAGACACATTCCAGAACGCCCTCCGAACCATCCACTCCTTCCCAACAGACGCCAAGTTCGACAACGACTTCTACCGACACGTAGAGAACCAACTCCCCGACCTACTAACAAGTCCTACAGCAGAAACAGAAGACACCTCCGAACTGACCAAACCTATAACAGACGCTGAAATCACCAACGCAATACGGACCGGACGAAACTCAGCCCCAGGACAAAACAACATCAAACGTATCCACCTGCAGAACGCCCCCCTCCCTGCCTTAATCCCAATCCTCTCACTGATGTTCAACTACTGCCTAACGACAGAAACAATCCCGACTGCATGGAAGACAAGTAAGACCATAATGATCCCCAAACCCGACAAGCCACGAACGGACCCCCTCTCCTACCGACCTATTTCACTACTGGACGTTATAGGAAAAACTTATGAACGTATACTGACCGACAGACTAAGAAAATATGTGGACAACAAACAACTACTCCCCCTACTCCAAGCCGGCTTCCGCCCCAACCACTCCACCACAGACCCACTTCTGAAACTGACATGCGACATCACCCAGGGCTTCAACAGATCGCACTGTACGCTAACCATATTTCTCGACATCGAGCGCGCCTTCGACCGTCTATGGCACAATGGGCTCCTGTTCAAACTGCTCAAACTCGGCATCCCACCGAAATTTGTACGCCTAGTAAAAACTCAAATAACCGGACGACACAGCAGAGTACATGTGCAAGACGCCACCTCTGAACCATTCACCCCAGAGGCGGGAGTCCCACAAGGTGCAATATCATCCCCACTACTGTACGCGCTATACACACACGACATACCGACCCCAACAGACCAACACGAAAAGATCGCCCTATATGCAGATGACACTGCATATTGGTGCACAGGACTCAGGACAGACGTAATACAAAAAAAGCAGCAAAATACCTGACCAAACTAGAGACATGGATGACTAAATGGAGAATCCGACCCAACCCGACTAAAACACAACTAGTCCTATTCCAACACCGCAACCTGACAGAAAAACGACAGCAAAAACAAGAAGACATAACACTCCGACTATGGAACGAACCCCTACAACTGACTGACAAGGCGAGATACCTCGGTGTCTACCTAGACAAACACCTCAACTACCAAGCCCACCTGCAATACCTGCTCAACAAAACGAGGAAACGACAACAGTTAATCCGACAAGTACAAGGACGACTGTATGGCTGCTCCACCAGGACAGCTATACACACATACAAGACATACATACGACCAATATACGAATACGCCGCTGCACCACTAGGCGGAATACCAAAGACAGTAGCAAACAGACTGTACTCGACAGAA
Source organism: Schistocerca piceifrons (assembly GCF_021461385.2). Classification (NCBI taxonomy): domain Eukaryota; kingdom Metazoa; phylum Arthropoda; class Insecta; order Orthoptera; family Acrididae; genus Schistocerca; species Schistocerca piceifrons. Next base: position 782,622,201 of record NC_060140.1, on the reverse strand, counting down.
CGCCGACTACTACGCAGCATAGCAAAGCTACCATGCCGCACCCCTAGCGACGAAGTATACGAGGCGACAGAAATAACCCCTCTACAAACAAGACTGACAAAACTCAGAGCAAGATACGGCTCACACATCCTACACAAACGACCCGACATGGAAGACATTCTGACGACCAAGCCACGCACAGCAAGACGCCCAAAAAAGAAATACATTTACCCGGCGCGTACAGTAGCACAAAATACAACAACTGAGTTCCCCGACTTAGCACCCACAATGACACAACTGACAGAAGGCGAAACCACCCCACTCCACCTAGACAAAAGACAATAGCACAGCGACAATGACCTAGTGCACCACGACAGCCCCTCACACTCAACACACAACACACCCCATAGAATAAAACACAATAACATTAAGGAAACCATAGACAAGATAAGAACTATTGTTAACAAAAAAAAAAACCAACTCCAAGTACCAACAAAGGGAAAGGAGAATATGTAAAACTAGAATAAGGCAAAAAACATTGTAGCAACCAGCTCCAAGTACTACAAAACAGGAAAGGAGAACATGTAAACATTAGTATTAAGAATAGACTAAGCTAGAATATATCATCTAAAACAACATACTCCATCACAAAGAAGTATCACACAGGGAAAAACAATGTAAACGCTGTTAAAAATAAATCCCCCATTAGAATAATGTGTCACTTCCAGTTATAAACTAATCCAATTATAAACTAAATTAAATTAAGTAAACAATTAGTTTTATTAAGTTAGTCATATTGCTAAACATGTTCAGTTAATACATAACAAAATCAATCTATATCCTCTCATTTTATATACACCAAAAAAAAAAAAAAAAACGTAAAATTAAGGATTCTCAATATAAGATAATAGCATGTAATCAGATATACAAGAAAAATGGAAATAAATAAAATAAAAATGTACCCTATGGCTGATAAAGGGCAAACAGACAAGCCCTAAAACAGCCCGCCTTCTCCCCTTAGGAGAAGGAATAAAAAGTGCTAAAAAAAAAAAAAAAAAAAAAAAAATAGTAAACCGCTCTCACATATGGCTGCTAGTGGCCCAGTCCTTCTGTTGCGATCGTTAATGCACAATACAGGTCGTCTAATTTCAGAAAACTTGAAAGTTTTTAGGTATGCACTACATTCACGTCTGGCCTTTTATATATCAATTATCGAGACTTGAAGTCCTAAGATCTGAATGCAAATAGATTTATGGGATGCATCATACTCATCATACTGCACATATATTCCCATTCTTATGATAAACATTGAACTCTGGTATTGACGCGTTGGTCATTTCCTACTTCACTCACCACAGCAAAGTCATTTTCCGGTATAGGCCCTCATTTCCTCGTCTAGATCCACATGCAGTAACGTTACATGTGCTGGCGAACAGTAGCACACGTGGTGGAGTGCATGCCTATGGCTCTGTGAGCTGAGATAGCTGCAACAGCGGCTGTTGCAGTAGATGCCGCCGCGGCTATGGCTGTGCGGTATAGTTGATTGACACCAGGTCCAATTAATCAGGAATCCCATCTGCGGGCTACTGCTACGGGGTGGGGCCAGCGGTATGTAGATGTCTCCGTCCAGCAGTTTCGCTACTACCAGATCAATGGCGTGTTGCACTGCTGAAACTATAACCACCCAGAAGTTTATATTCAAATATATATTTGTTAATAACAACATTAATTATAGTGATTATATTATTACATGCTTGATTTTAAATCTAATCTTGTGCCTGGCGATGCAATCTGGACCTTGGTACTGCTGCTGGGGCTTCATCAACCTCCCACAATGGGTATCAGACCTTGCGCATCTCGACTTATAATACACTCCTGGAAATGGAAAAAAGAACACATTGACACCGGTGTGTCAGACCCACCATACTTGCTCCGGACACTGCGAGAGGGCTGTACAAGCAATGATCACACGCACGGCACAGCGGACACACCAGGAACCGCGGTGTTGGCCGTCGAATGGCGCTAGCTGCGCAGCATTTGTGCACCGCCGCCGTCAGTGTCAGCCAGTTTGCCGTGGCATACGGAGCTCCATCGCAGTCTTTAACACTGGTAGCATGCCGCGACAGCGTGGACGTGAACCGTATGTGCAGTTGACGGACTCTGAGCGAGGGCGTATAGTGGGCATGCGGGAGACCGGGTGGACGTACCGCCGAATTGCTCAACACGTGGGGCGTGAGGTCTCCACAGTACATCGATGTTGTCACCAGTGGTCGGCGGAAGGTGCACGTGCCCGTCGACCTGGGACCGGACCGCAGCGACGCACGGATGCACGCCAAGACCGTAGGATCCTACGCAGTGCCGTAGGGGACCGCACCGCCACTTCCCAGCAAATTAGGGACACTGTTGCTCCTGGGGTATCGGCGAGGACCATTCGCAACCGTCTCCATGAAGCTGGGCTACGGTCCCGCACACCGTTAGGCCGTCTTCCGCTCACGCCCCAACATCGTGCAGCCCGCCTCCAGTGGTGTCGCGACAGGCGTGAATGGAGGGACGAATGGAGACGTGTCGTCTTCAGCGATGAGAGTCGCTTCTGCCTTGGTGCCAATGATGGTCGTATGCGTGTTTGGCGCCGTGCAGGTGAGCGCCACAATCAGGACTGCATACGACCAAGGCACACAGGGCCAACACCCGGCATCATGGTGTGGGGAGCGATCTCCTACACTGGCCGTACACCACTGGTGATCGTCGAGGGGACACTGAATAGTGCACGGTACATTCAAACCGTCATCGAACCCATCGTTCTACCATTCCTAGACCGGCAAGGGAACTTGCTGTTCCAACAGGACAATGCACGTCCGCATGTATCCCGTGCCACCCAACGTGCTCTAGAAGGTGTAAGTCAACTACCCTGGCCAGCAAGATCTCCGGATCTGTCCCCCATTGAGCATGTTTGGGACTGGATGAAGCGTCGTCTCACGCGGTCTGCACGTCCAGCACGAACGCTGGTCCAACTGAGGCGCCAGGTGGAAATGGCATGGCAAGCCGTTCCACAGGACTACATCCAGCATCTCTACGATCGTCTCGATGGGAGAATAGCAGCCTGCATTGCTGCGAAAGGTGGATATACACTGCACTAGTGCCGACATTGTGCATGCTCTGTTGCCTGTGTCTATGTGCCTGTGGTTCTGTCAGTGTGATCATGTGATGTATCTGACCCCAGGAATGTGTCAATAAAGTTTCCCCTTCCTGGGACAATGAATTCACGGTGTTCTTATTTCAATTTCCAGGAGTGTATATGAAGGGTGGAAAGAACTTGTCCCGCGCCGGGGTTCCCGGGTTCGATTCCCGGCGGTGTCAGGGATTTTCTGTGCCTCGTGATGACTGGGTGTTGTGTGATGTCCTTATGTTAGTTAGGTTTAAGTAGTTCTAAGTTCTAGGGGATTGATGACCATAGATGTTAAATCCCATAGTGCTCAGAGCCATTTTTGGAAAGAACTTGTTTCCTATTACGTAATAAAATAAAACACCTGCAGCCGTCGTTCTGTTGCTAAAAATGGTTCGATTGGCTCTAAGAACTATGGGACTTAACATCTGGGGTCATCAGGCCCGTAGACGTAGAACTGCTTAAACCTAACTAACCTAAGGACATGACACACATCCATGCGACCTTAGCAGCAGAGCGGTCCCTGACTGAAGCACCTAGAACCACTCGGCCACAGCGGCTGGCGTTCTGTTGTTATTTTCTTATATTGCAACGAGTTTCGGTGATTCACTACACTTCCTTAACTGACGCTGAGAGGGTGGTTACCGAAATTGGTTGCAATATAATAGAATAACGTCAGAAAGACGGCTGCAGTTGTTTTATTACGTAAGTGAACGGCTGAACTCCCGCAGACCATCAATCATAAGGATGGACATACAAAATCTTGTTTCCTATTAGTCCATCACTCCTTTAGATCCAGGGTGACGAGGGGATTGACGATCATTGTATTGTGTCGCACAGATCGACGCCTGTCATGGTTTATTAAGTGGGCAAGCCTCCGACCTCCACGGTGTTTGAGGAGGTGTGATCGTCCACCACCTTGTCGCCTTCAACTTCTTTCAATAGATACTCGCGACAGTAGCACCTGAACAACCGTCCAACTCAGCAATTTCCAATATACTGGTTCCCAGGCCCCTGGATGTAAGAATCTGTTCTTTGTCAGAGTCGCTTCTGTCAATGAATTTGCACTTTCATGTTTCGTGCCATCGCTGGAATGATTCCTCATTCGTCTCCCCACCACTTATATTTTTCCCTTAGTGCGTCACATGTCACATGCCCGTAAACCTACAAGGTGGTCTTAAACGTCGGGGGAAGGGGGAGGGGGGGGGGGTAGTGTTCATATCGCTTTGGTGGACGCCTTCTTTCTACGCTTGAAAGTAACGGCTTACGACGTCTGAACGGATACATTTCTAGCATTGTACGTCGTTATGCACCCTATAAACGATATGTATAGGTTTTGTTACACTCTATGGCTCTGAGACACAGAGAGAAGGGGAGCCACAGTATAATGTGGCTACAGGACACAAAGCCATAGTATTGGAAAAGAGTCAAAACAGCATTGAGTGGTAGAGTGACCAATGAAGAGATGTGGAACAAACCAGGAGAGACAAGACTGTGATGAACGCCTGTCAAGGTGAGGTGGGGTTGATGAGTTGGTTATCCGACATCCTTTCGCAGGAAATATCATAGAAGTAAAAATACCAAGGAATCGATGGTTTCCGTAGATCGAGTAGATAACACGACATCTAAAAGCAACAGCGTTCTGTTAACGGAAAAGAATTACAGAAGACAAGGAGAAATGAACGATAATATATACATGCTGCCAGCTGATCTATTGATTGAAACAAGACTTCCAGATGAATGAGGTTACCTACTGGAAATATTTGTTTTCTTGTCTTACTGTTGTCGTTTATTGCACATATTATACAGTTCCTCTGCTAATTAGTTAGTGTAGATTAGAGGTGAAATTTGTGAGCTGTACAGTGTCAAATTCGGCGCCTATTTCCTGAAAATATTTTTCAATTGAGGTCTCCTTTCGATCTGTCAGCAGCGTTGAAAACTTTTTTTTTTTTTTCCAGTGCAGATACGTAGGCTGGAACTTAAATAGTAACAACACTGCTGTGGAGAAGTTATGCAATGGAATCTACTATCGTCGCTGATAGCACACGTTGTTGACACACCTGCCTTACCTCCGAGCAAATGGACTCACCCGTCCCACGTCACCGGCGTGCGCACAGTCCAGGGAAACACAGTCACTTACGAGCGAGCGGTCTAACGTAACGGTGTCACTATGTTTTCGAAACAGAAAAAACGTATTTGGATCAAGACTGAATGTGCCAGAGGTCGCACAGCACGACAGTGTCATCAGGGTCTTCAGGAGGCGTGCGGGGAATCAGTATTTCCTTACAGAACAGTGCCACGGTGGGTAAAAACCTTCACGAAGGCCGTCAAACTGTGGCTGACATGCATCGGGCTGGTCGTCCTAGCGTCTCTGAAGAAGAAGTGCATGCTGTTGCCGCTTTAGTGGACAGTGATTGACACCATACGATTCGTGAGAGCTCGCCCACGAAACCGGAATACCGCATACGACTGTGATTCGCATCCTGAAGCACGTCTGGGCATGCGAAAAACTGCATCACGATGGATTCCGCATGACTTGACGGAAACGCAGAACGGATGCGCTATGAGCGCGAAAGAGGCTTTCTTACGCCGTATCGTAACAATGGATGAGACATGGACTACACAGTACGAGCCAAAACTGAAACGGCAATCCAACGAATGGCGTCATTATGGGTCCCCGCGAAAGTCGAAATTGCGTCATAGCCTCAGTATGGTGAATGTTATGGTGATTCTTGTCTACGACTGTGATGGTGTTATTCTAACGCATTACGTTCCTCCACGGCAGACCGTCAATGCACAGTATTACTGTTCGTTTTTGGAGCATCACTTGTTACGAGCTTTGCGAAAGAAGCGGCAACACTTTCTGGGCAACCCACCCATCATTTTGAACGACAATCCATGGGCGCATAAAGCGCAAGCTGTGGCTGCTCTCTTCGGTCAATCTGCCTGCGAAGTACTGTACCATACTATTCACCATACTCCCTGGACTTAAATCCTTGTAACTTTGATTTGGTTCCGAAGAAGAAGAAACCACTTCGTGGCATTCGCCTCAGAATTGTTCCAGAGATTCGACAAGCAGTAGACCGCTCCATTCGCACCATCAACAGAACAGACTCTGCTAACGGTATACTACGCCTTCCACATCGCTGGCAACGGGTTCTACACAACGCTGGTGAGTACTTTCAAGGACAGTAAAAGGTGCAAATATGTCACTTTTTTGCATCGGTTGTGAATAAATTGTTGCCACTATTTAACTTCCATAGCTGATAATAATGTTGTATACTTACAAAAACATCTGTTTAGAGGTAACAGACATTTTTTCAAAATGTTATAATTCTTGGACGCAACTTCAAGATTCCTTACATTCGGACAGTGTCGAAAAATAAAAGCTTTACTAGGATTTTTATCTCTCACTTAATAATCTTACGTAAGTCAAAGGATTTTACAGTTTTCAGCAGATTTTTAACTGACTACAGTTAACATTTGTTTGAAACGCCCTCTTGCATCAAAGTTATTATACATCCATCTACAATGTCAAAAACTATATGTCTAAACTGAATCTTATGATTTTTAACTTCATCTGTTGTGATCATAATCTGGTCGTAATTGCAGCTTTGTAGGATGGTTTAGATAATTACATACTATCCTAATTGCAGACAGATATATCTATAATAAATTCTGTCTATCGCGGTAGTGTGGCTAGTGCTCATTATTATTTGTCAAGGATCTTATATTTTCAGTAACTAATTATAACACATATAACAACTGCGTGAGCTTTCTGTTATCTATTTTTCACAATAAGTACTTATAAAGTCTTCGTAATTTTCTCAATACAACGTGAAAGAATTAACAGTAGTAAATTTACATAGACGGATTTGAAACAGCTAGGGAGAATGTTAACGCATTACCAAAATACTTTAAAAATTTATCGATTCCTTTTAACAACGATTTCTGTAATATACAGTAACAGGTGCCCGAAACAATTAATATACACATATGCAAAGCAGACAGAGGGCGTTTCTAACCACTCTTGTAAGCAACAAAATCCCAGGCAAGCGAAGAACCTAGAGCGCATGAAATAGCCACTCACAGCTACGTCTCAGCTTCGGCCAATCTCCCAGATAGCTGCACGCTAGACTCTGAAATATAAAGAAAGAGTACAAATTAAATGTACATAGCAAGTGAACAGCTGGCAATGTGTGGACCCCCAACCACTACAGAAACGTGAGGAGATACGACTGAGTCCACTTGGTCCATGAGTATCAAGAAAATTAAATACACACTGAATCTTTAATTTAGAAAACATATACCCTCTATTAAATAATTATTCGGTTTAGAGAGGTTCTTATCGCCAAGATGCTGAACCACATAAAGGCATCTGCCAAACACGACCAACAGAACAATCGAAATCAGTTTACTATAAAATGGAATTGAGCGTACGATATTGTGGGCCGGGAATCCCCCATTCGGGGAAGTTCTGCCGCCGAGGGCAAGTACTTATTGCATTCGACGCCACATTGGGCGACTTGCGCTTCGGAGATGGGGATGAAATGATGATGAGGACAACACAATACCCAGTTCCTGACCGGAGAAAATCTCCTGCCCCAGCCGGGAATCGAGCCCTGGCCCCTTGGCGTGGCGTTCCGCCGCGCTGACCTCTTAGCTAACGGGGGCGGACAGTTTACTATAAAATAACATACGACACTTCAGAAAGGACTGTACAAGGGATGACGGGGAGTTGGTGGTGGGGTGGGAGGGGGTCGAGGAGGTGGCTTATAGTCTTGCGAATCATGGCCCACACTTAATGCTTACGAGAGATAGTGCTCACCGTCGTCCCTGCATCGGGCTAAAGCGAATCATGGACGGTGTATGTGGCCACATTCAAAAGCCTTTGGCAGCAGGAAGACGCATGGTATCCAACTCCAGATACTGATCCGTCTCCGCGACGGTAGGGTGTTGTTGACACCCCCCAATAGATGGAGCCGCAATGTAAACATCAACCTGAAAGACACAATGACCACCACGGCTACCCGGTACGACCGGCGATACTACGGAAGGCTCCATGAAAACAGCCAGACCATAGTTGGTCCACCAGTCATAGGGTGCGCACGTAAGGCTCCACCAATCGAGACGCCAAGTACATTGTATCTCAGCAACGCTAGGCGTAGAATTCCTGCAAGCACAGGAATCGATGCAAACCTACGCAACGCTCAGTTGTCCTGCCCTTAAAGGAAATACTGCGGGTCGGGTGGTAACATGCACTAGGTTCCGGAACTCGAGGAACAACCTGCGGTTCAGCATCCCGATCACTAGCGCTAATTCTTTTCTGACTGAAATTCTCCGCGGTATGTCTCTTTGCGCCTTCGTCCTGGACCGGAAACTAACTGCGTAGATCACTCCGACGACGTCGTATGACCCCACAGAGTGAGGGATTGTAACAGGAGTAACTTGATTCCCTGCTTTACTCTGCGCCCAAAGGTTTAAGACAATCACGTCATCCACCTACAGCTACGCAAGGCGCCTTCCCCTATTATAGTGAGCAGCCTTCCCCTCATGTGAAGGAAAACATGTTCCTAGCAGTTTCCCAGTTTTTCGTGATGACCTTCAGATTAATATCCTCTTAAGGAGGCTATTTACTGACCCAAAAGGTACGTGATTATATTCAAACTAGTTCCAGCCCATATAAAATGCAGTGAGGGGTTAGAGTCTGCTTGATTACGACCAAGTGTAATGAATTATCGAGCTACCGAACAGTAGGTGAGACAGTTGTAAGAGTCTGGGAACGGTACCGATCTGAATCAAGGGAGCTGTAATCAACTACTGGGAGATAACTGACGTCACTGGGTCGCTAGGGCTGGAGAAAGATCCTGCAAGAACGGGATCAAAGACGACTGAAGACAATCGTTCAACATGACGGAAGTACAACCCTTCCGCAAATTGCTGCAGAGAATACTGGGCCGTCAGTAGTGTCCACGTGCGAACCATTCAACGAAACGTCATCGATATGGGCTTTCGGAGCCGAAGACCCATTAGCGTACCCTTGATGACAGCATGACACAAAGCTTTACACCTCGCCTGGTCCCACCAACACCGACATTGGACCGTTGATGACTGGAAACATGTTGCCTGGTCGGACGAGTCTCGTTTCAAATTATATCGAGCTGATGGACGTGTACGGGAGACAACCTCATGAGACCATGGACCCTTCATGTCAGCAGGGGGCTGTTAAAACTGGTGGATGCTCTGTAATGGTGTGGAGCGTGTGTAGTTGGATTGATGGGGGACCCCTTATATGTCTACGTACGTGAGTATTCTATCTAACCACCTCCATCCATTCCTGCCTATTATACATTCTGGCGGACCTGGGCAACTCCAGCAGGACAATGTGGCACCCCAAACGTCCAGAATTGCTACAGAGTGCCTCCAGGAACACTCTTCTCAGTTGAAACTCCCGAGGCATGAACATTATTGCCTGGGATACCTTGCAACGTGCTATTAAGTCTCCACCCCCTCGTACTAGTACCTATTTACGGACAGTCATGTAGGGTTTATGGTGTCAGTTCCATGCAACAACACTGCAGACATTATTCGAGTCCATGCCGCTTCGTGTTGCGACATTTCTGGCTGCTCGGAAGGCCTTCCTCGATATTAGGCAGGTGTACCAGTTTCTTTGGCTCTTTAGTGTATTTGATTTAGACAGGTTCTTTGGTCAGGGTACTAATCCACATAAAGGCATAGGCCCAAAACAGCCAATACAACGGTCGGAATCAGTTTCCGACACTCAGAAGCGACTGCGTAGTGGGAGGATGCGTGGCGGAGGAGAGTTGCTGACTCGTGTATGATGACCAACATCTAACGTCCGCTTGTAAATGGTATTTACCGTTGTTCCTGTATCAGACCAAAGTGAATCATGGATGGTGTACGTGGTCATGTCCACCAGCCTTGGCACCAAGGACACCCCCAAAAGCCGATTCCAGAGTATGATCCGTCGCCGCACAGGTAGGGGAAAGCAGCAACTCCGCACTAGACGAAGGCTTGGTCAGCGATATAACCATCTACCCCGCAGACACGATGACCGATTTTGGTACAAGTCGCGATACTACGCGAGGTTCCACAAAAACACGCAAAGCCTAAGAGATATAGTGCTACAACGATGAAAAATAATATTACGGCGATGTCAAACCTTATTTTCATGATTTAAAGAAGAATTGACGATATTAAAAGGTAATTATAATTTTTTATTTTAATTTTTGTGCTCAGTGAATCAAAGACTTTCTAGTGCACGGAATAAACTAGCATTGTTTGTACTACGAAACTATATATGATTGTTAATTGAGAACTGATTCTATGTAAGACATTTTGTCTGGGCGGATTTTGTTCTCGTTCTGGTCGGTAGAGAAAGAAACGTTTGTTAATCGATGTATGTAATGTGAATGTGTAAAGGCTATAAATAGGAGAGAGAGAGAGATAATCCTTGCGGACAATCATCATATTGTATAAGGAAAGGTAAATAAAAGTTATTCAAAACAAATATCTCTAAAGTGTATCGTCTTGTGATTTCTAAAGACTGAAAATTGCGGTGTTTAATCTAAACCTGTCCTGAATAACAGCGAAGAACATTTATGTCATCATATATTTTCTTCGTTTGACCACGGTTGTGATTCGCATGTTACTTTTTGTTACGCGACGTATTAGGAATATTTTCATTATACGCGCAAACGTGCACACAGCTTTAATCGAACCTGCATCTTTCGTAAGCGATAACTCTTAATTAGTACAATTACCCGAATACCGTCTGAATCACAACCGTGATAACAAAAGTGTTTCCTGGACCTGATTTTTATAAATGTGTAGACTTGAAAGCGAATAGCATTGCACCATCGCTGGCTCGCAACAACTGAAAGAAAACAATACGGGTACTGAACCACTTTAAATTTTAACGCCGTCAGCGTTACGAAATCTGAACGACGTAAGTTAATTAATTAAATACTAACGGGAAGAGACTTATTAAATTTTACAGATTAAATCATAGCAAGAATTTAAAATAGCATCATTAAGTTTCTTTGCATTATTACTTGAGTATCAGATACCATCATATCTATTTAAAAGACAGTGCGTAAATAAAATTGCCACCTTTTATAATTATTATTATAGCAATTCAGAGATTAGGTGCCAACTGTGCCCGCTCTTAAATTCGGTGCTAAGTTGCCAAAACGCGACCACTCGAGACGCAAAGGGAACGATGCTAGGCTACGCGAGGCAAAGAATTTCCGCAAGCACATGTTATTAATGCAGTGTCAGCTCCACCTTCATTAAAGGCAGAAATAATGCGTTTAGAAAGATTGATCAATTACTGTAAAAGTTATAGATGAGTGTATTACACTGTTTACTGTTGAGAGAACCACAAACAGATACAAAACTTAGTAAAAAATATGATCCGTAAGGATGGAATCGCCACTGTCAACGTAATAAATCATTATTAATACAAACTTTTCTCTTTAAGTCGCACTATAAGCGTTATTCAAGTGCAATTCTGTCTATAGAGAACTTTAGAATGCCACCCTAAATGAACACTATTCAAAAGTACAGTCCCAATGGTATAGTATTAACGACACATGGAAACTGCTATTATCGATACTTTTACTTGTGCTACGAAATTGTTTAGAAGTACTTGTCAGATAAGTTTCAAATATCGATAAGTAACTGGACAGGGAGAAAAAACACGGTCGACCCCAGCAGTGCGTATAATTGGCTCCAGCTAAACAGATTAATCATTCAGCAACCGTCGGACTGGCGGTCCCTGGAGTGGCACCTGTGGATGAGCAGCGAGGCTTCCCGTTGACCTTTGTCAGGCACTCAGGAGGAGCCTCCGCCTGCCCCTGGCTGCCTCCCGTGGGTGACGTGAATGTTGCACGTTCCCAGAAATAGCACGAGCCCTCTTGGCGCACGGGGCGAGCTTATATTTTATTCAGTTTCCGCAGGTCCCACTGCCAACGATACGTACCGTACAGTGCGTGCAACACAATAGCTAAGCCTTGGTGAGCTAAGAGCATGTCCCCGAGTGCAACAAATAAAAGCACCTACCCTAGAAAAACGTACGTTTTAAACAGAGGGCATTTTCAGTATTGTAAACCACACTGACGATCGGAACATACAATACCTCTTGTACAGTTCATATCCCAACTGCAGACAAAGATATCAGTCGATGTATTGAATCGTGTAACACTTACCACACCCCTTATTTTTTGAATGCTTCAAGGTTTCGAACTGAGTCTATCGGCAAACAATAGTACGCGGCCGGCCGGAGTGGCTGAGCGGTTCTAGGCGCTACAGTCTGGAACCGCGCGACCGCTACCGTCGCAGGTTCGAATCCTGCCCCGGGCATGGATGTGTGTGATGTCCTTAGGTTAGTTAGGTTTAAGTAGTTCTAAGTTCTAGGGGACTGATTACCTCTGAAGTTAAGTCCCATAGTGCTCAGAGCCATTTGAACCAGTTGAACCAATAGTACGCAGAAGAGAGTATAAACTGTTACTGGTAAATAAGCTACACTTTTATACAGACTGAGGTAATGAATCCAGTATTTTTCTTTCTGTTTAGTGACATCTACATCTACAGGGGTACTCTGCAAATCACATTTAATTGCCTGGCAGAGGCTTCATCGAACCACCTTCACAATTCTCTATTATTCCAATCTCGTACAGCGAGCGGGTAGAATGAACACCTACATATTTCTGTACGCACTCTGATTTCCCTTATTTTATCGTGGTGATCGTTCCTCCCTATGTAGGTCGGTGTCAACAAAATATTTTCGCATTTGGAGGAGAATGTTGGTGATTGGAACCCAGTGAGAAGATTCCGTTGCAACGAAAAATGCCTTTCTTTTAATGATTTCCAGCCCATATCCTGTATCATTTCTGTGACCTCTCTTCCATATTTCGTGATAATACAAAACGTGCTACCTTTCTTTGAACTTTTCCGATGTACTCCATATGGTAAGGATCCCACACCGCCCAGCAGTATCCTAAAAGAGGACGCACAAGCGTAGGGTAGGCAGTCTCCTTAGTAGGCCTGATACATTTTCTAAGTGTCCTGCCAATCAAACGCAGTCTTTGGTTAGCCTTTCTCACAACATTTTCTATGTGTTCCTTCCAATTTAAATTGTTCGTTATTTTAATACCTAGGTATTTAGTTGAATTAACGGCTTTTAGATAAGACTGATTTATAGTGTAACCGAAGTTTAACGAGTTCCTCTTAGCACTCATGTGGATGACCTCATACTTTTCGTTATTTAGGGTCAACTGCCACTTTTCGCGCCATTCAGATGTTTTTTTCTAAATCGTTTTGCAGTTTGTTTTGATCTTCTGATGACTTTATTAGTCGATAAACGACAGAGTCATCTGCAAACAACCGAAGACGGCTGCTCAGATTGTCTCCCAAATAGTTTATATAGATAAGGAACAGCAAAGGGCCTATAACACTACCTTGGGGAACGCCAGAAATCACTTCTGTTTTACTGGATGTCTTTCCTTCAATTACTACGAATTGTGACCTCACTGGCAGGATATCACAAATCCAGTCACATAACTGAAACGATATTCCATAAGCAGTCAATTTCACTACAAGCCGCTTGTATGGTACAGTGTCAAAAGCCTTCCGAAAATCCAGAAATACGGATTTCAGTTTGTATTAGAAACAGATATTCGCAGATTATGCGACATACCTATACCACTACATAAGGACTAAGTATTTTTTAAGGTTCTTACTAAAAACCTCGAAAAGCACTTCAGCGATTTACCTCAAACTTTTTGCATGATACTCTAACCGGCGAAAAAATGCTCCTATTTGTTTAAAAGGTTCTGACTGAAAACAGAGGTACTTACTCTACCTTCCTGAGAACCTTTAAAATATTTACAAAAAATTTTGTCTTGCTATGATATTCACGCTTTTTTTAACATTCAACTCATCTCAAATTCCCCTCAAATTCCCACAAGCTTCCTTAACCGAACTCGTTCACACCCATTAGTCCATCGCTGTAAGTCGCTCATACTCATCCACTCTCAAATTCCCTTTCTCATCCACTCATCAGCCCAACTCATTGCCGTTATCTCTTTGTGCCTCTCTGTCGTTGTGTACTGTGTGACAGCTAAAGACCTCTTCGTTATGTCCTGCTACTACAGTCTCCTCACACTGTCGTTGTCTCCCACTTACTAGTAATACCTTATGCATTCCTTCCTAGTACTGCTGTCCCTTCTCACTGCCACTAAATCTCTCCTTCGTTGTCGTTGTCAAGTACTCTGTTTCTCATTATAACTGCCTCTGACGCACTTTCACTTTCTCCTACTTCCCCCCTCCCTCCGCGCTCTGGCACTGTCTATTTCACTCTTTTCCTAGCACTGCCCTACATTATTCTGTCATCTGTGTTTACTGCCGCTGTGCCCTTCTCTCTCTCACACACTGCCATTGTCTCCTTCTCTATTTCTATGACACAACCAGTGTCTACTACTTGACAGTATTTCTTACTTTTCCGTCTCTTTGCCACTGCAACTTTCGTTACCATGAAAAAGCTCGAATCTGTTCACTTGCTGAGGAACGTAGGTTAAGACAGGTGATATATATGTATATATGGAAGAGATGGACAGAGACAGGGGATGAGGATATGGAGAGAGGCAGAAAGGGACGGGGGGCTTCGGATGTGATGGACTGATAATGGGGTGAGGAGGAGGAGATAGACGAAGAGAGGGGGGGAAGATTAGGGGATATTCTGTTATCACACATCTTTACAAATTTCACTTTGTCGAGTTTGCATAAAAGCAATTCCTTGGCTGATATTTGACTTTTGACTTTGAGATCCAATCGGCCGGAACGCAGAAGTGCTGATTATTATAAGAATGGTGGCTTCCCTCCTGCGTAAATTTATGTCACATTTATGTAATTTTATTAAATTTGTTGCAATGACCGCCAATACCTTTATGAATTGACAAACAGGGCGTACGTTCGCTGTTCGGTTCATAGATCACCATGACTTAAGTAATTCGAGATCACTGAAAAGCACATAAATACTCACTCCCAGGCATAAATAATAACTTCAGCATGCTCTGCCTACATTGGAATCGTCGAGTCCTCGATTTATAGGAATAACTGGAAATTTTACGTAAATTGAACCAGAATCCACTACATACACTACATTTGGAAAGGACGAAGAAAAACGGTTATTAAATAACTGTATCTTAAATAATACATTATTGGTCAAGGCCTATTTTTCTAGAATTCGTTTGTTTATTTCAACTCTTAAACTTATTTCCATGTGATTAGTGTCACGAGGCGCAAAAATTGATGACATTGTAGACAATAAAGAGACTAGCGACGGTCGTTTTGGTACGCGCCATTCGCAAGCAGAGCAGGGTAGTGAGGCATCAGTTATTGGTGCCAGAAGTACCCTCCGTCACACACCGTTTGGTGACTTGCGAAGTATGATGTAGATGCAGATGTTATGCAATGTAAGACGCTATGTCCGATCATGTTATCGCTACATAGCTGCTTGCATTTCTACACTTTGGATTCTTTTTATTCTGATTTTTATGTACAGTATTTTTTTTACGTCACGTGAGCCCATAATGTATCATACTTGTATTATGACGATTTACTTGGTATGGCTTATGTTGACATTACGTTTTATTACCATTTATCACGGTTTTTTATTCCCTGTTCATTCATTGGACACGTGTCGCTTTGTCTTGTTACCATAACTCACGTATTTCTATATGTCTGTCAGTCATCTTGCCGGCCTACCATAGCTTATTTATATTACATTATCATTTTCGTTTTAATTGGAGTATTGTAAGCGCCATGACTTCAGTTAAGATTTACCACACCTTCATTAATACCGACATAAGGTTACTTCCTCTGGCACACCGTCTGTGTCCTCGCCGGTCGGTGCCTCCAGCCATCTGTTCAGCCATTGCTAGCGTCCACAGCGTACGGCCGCTCGACGGCGGACAGCGTGAATACAGATTTTGGTTTTGGTACCTTTCCTTCGTCTTACCCTGTAGGCCGTTACATTTTTACGTCCGTTTCGTTCTTAGGCCCTTTTCTTCCTGGTCCCGCCAGAGGTGCAGTCTGTTCTTCTGGTTTTTCCACATATGTTATATTATATTTCTCCCCTCCTCTCGTTCTGTATGTTACAGTTTTCTATATAGCTGAAAACGAGTTTTTAACATGCCGAATGCAATTGTGGACTGAATAAATCAGTATTATTGATAGGTGTCATGTATAATTTTGGTATCTGAATCGATTGTGAGTGAGCAGAGATGCTGCAAAGCTGTATCGCAGAAGTTAAGTTAGTATCTCTGATGCGTGGTAGGGAGCAATGGGGCAAACAAGGTTGAGCTGTGTTAGAGTAGAGCAGACTATATTTAGCTATGTTAGAGTGAGGAAGCAATGGCAATATTATGTTTCTAGGTTGTAACGGAAAATAATTTGTGATGGAGGAAGTCTCATGGAATGTTGGAGGTACATATTATGAGTTAGATTTTTTTCACTATTGCTGCGTTATCGGACTGATTAGGTTATTATACTAAGAGTTGCTAGATTTGAGACAAAGGAAAGTTCATTGTTTGGGTGTTAAGAAGTTCATTAAATTTAATATCTGCCTTGTGCATATTTTCACAGGATACAAAGAACTTAGGGTTGTTATTTATGTGCATCTTAAATTTTTTACCAACCTTTCTCTTACACTTTTTAATGGATCTGATACCAAGGGGGTTCGAAAAACAGTTCGATTTGCAATTAACAGAGAACTCATTGCACCTCTCCAGTGTCTCTGTGTAGATACTGTAATGTGCAGCTTTAGCATAGCGGTGCGAAAGACAGACCAGTACTGCAACGCGTTATCCAGATTTGCGCAGAATATACGTAAGGACAATTTTTTTTGTTTATTCAGTCAGGGCCAACTTGTGTTATTCACAGACACTGTTTGTGATCACTTTTACAAAACCAGTTTCTGTAGGTGTCATATCAATGTCCATTATTGAGGCAGCTTATATTGTTCAAAACCGAGCGGGGTGGCGCAGTGGTTAGCACACTGGACTCGCATTCGGGAGGACGATGGTTCAATCCCGTCTCCGGCCATCCTGATTTAGGTTTTCCGTGATTTCCCTAAATCGTTTCAGGCAAATGCCGGGATGGTTCCTTTGAAAGGGCACGGCCGATTTCCTTCCCAATCCTTCCCTAACCCGAGCTTGCGCTCCGTCTCTAATGACCTCGTTGTCGACGGGACGTTAAACACTAACCACCACCACCACCACCACTGTTCCAAATTCTGGCAGTCAGCTTGATGACTTTTACAGTATGATGTACTTCCCTTTTCATTCCTACAATTAATTATTATTACAGTGCAGCTTTGCTTTCACATTACGATAGTACAAGTTTAATTACGACGGTTACAGCTCAGAGCTTACAATCAGATAAAGTACTTCAGTCACATTTTTCAAATATTTTAGAAAGAACTTTCACAATATAATTATTTTTATTTATTTTAAGGAGAAAATTTCATTATACCTGAAGCAGATGTAATTCTGTTAACAGGTTACCTTCCATTCAGAAGGCTGTTGCACTCAGCAACTGTTATATTGCTTGTAAATAACATATTTCAAAAAGTGGCTCTGAGCACTATGGGACTCAACTTTTGAGGTCATCAGTCCCCTAGAACTTAGAAACACTTAAACCTAACTAATCTAAGGACATCACACACACCCATGCCCGAGGCAGGATTCGAACCTGCGACCGTAGCGGTCGCGCGGTTCCAGTCTGTAGCGCCTAGAACCGCTCGGCCACCCTGGCCGGCCAAATAATAGATTTATTGGCAGATCTATATTTCAGTTAGAAACTAGCCATTCTCAATGCACTATCAATTTTGATCAATGCATGTAATGCCTGTTGGTCGGGCTACATCCGCAGTTCAATAAACTGTGGATGAAGCTCGACCAACAGGCATTAAATGCATTGATCAAAAGTGATAGAGCGCTGAGAATGGCAAGTTTCTAGCTGAAATCTAGATCTGCTAATAGAATTTAAAAAGGACGGCTGATTGCTGAAATCTATTACTTACAAGTCATTCTATTAGACAAAGAAATTTTCGTCATACCTAAAGGCCGTTAGTATCACCAAACTCAGTGTTCGCACACTCATGCGAAAGACAGTAAAAGAAATTGAGGATATCAGTGCAAAAACGGGAACGCTGAACTCTGTATTTAAATGTTCCATTCCAAAGGAAAATCTAGGATTGTTGCTAAAAATAAATTCTCGTACCACTCCAAAGATGAGTGGATTAGATGTTAATGCCAGTAGCACAGAGAACCTGATAAAAACCTCAAAACTGAACAAAGCATTGGAAATATTCACAAGCCTGTTTGAAAATCGACTACAATTGAGTACCGAAGGGACCACATACTCTACTGTGTAAACATCGACATACTGATAAGGAAAAAACCAGATGTCCTTGATATTGTCCACTTGAAACCAGTTGTGCCACCAATGATTACCAAACTATGAAGGGCAAGTAAAATAAAGCCTGTTAGATTCCCCACCGGTTTTAAAACCGAAACTGCGGCTGCGTTAGCTGTCTTATAAAAATAACACAATGAAGATCCTTCGAATAGGAAACTGTGTCTATTGCTTGGAAGAAAACACCGGTCATTCCCATGTACAAGAAGGGCAACAGAGGTGATCCACCGTTCAATATCCTTGACACCATTAATCGCAGAATCTTAGAACGTACCCGTAATCGACCCATACCTCATTCTTTAAAGGAAGGGGCCTCACACGTCTGGTTACTTTGAAAATGAGTTAGTGTGTCACGTACCGGGTGGTTGTGATTAAAGTGCCGCAAAGCATAGAGTGTGGGCTGTTGTTATCGTGTGCCAGCAAAACTTGGTGATTTTATAAGGCGTTAAAGCGGAACGGATATACGATGGAACAAAATAGTCCCAGTTTTGATCACCAGGTGCAAATATGGCGTTGCGATTGCAACAGAGACGTATAGAAAAGTTTCCATATGTAATAGATTAGCAACAGATCGTGGGCAGAAAACGCCAAAGAAGTGAGAAAGGCATAATTTTTTATTACTAACCGCCTCTTACAGAAGTTGTTAAATAAGAGCACCGGAGACGTCAAGGAAATGCTGCGTACGTAAAATGACGTGATAATCAGTTGCTCGCAGCAGTTCCAGTGAGATCCCAGAAACGTGTTCCTCTTTCGCATCAGGTAGAGGGCGAACGTGTCCCTAGTAAACGCGTTCTTTTATGTGTCGCCAGAGCCGAAAGTCACATGGATTCAGAGCAGATAATCGTGTAGGACACGTATCTGGAGAAGGAAAACCTCTTGATATAACATGTTCGTGGAAGGTTGCATTATGCCGATCTTTCACTGGCTGAGCTACATGAGGTATTGCCCACTCTTGCACGAAAACAGTCATTTCCACACAGCTGCATTCTTCCAAAGAAGGAATCACATGCTGTACAAAAAGGTCTCGATAACGAGCACACCTCACCGTACACCTGAAAGTCCCTCTGGATGTATTCGCTTCGAAAAAGATCGGACCAAGGATAGAGGTACTTCTGCATTCACATCACACAGTCACATACGGCGAGTGGAATGGCCCTTGATGCACACCACGTGGTCTAGCAGTGCCCCAAATTCGGAAGTTCTGTGTATCCGTAGAACACTGTAGCGCCTCGTTACTCCATGGAATATTTGCCAGCCACGTGTCATCAACTTTATCCGTGCCATAATCCGAAGAGCGAATTCAGAACGTTGCTGCGAATCATGAGGTTTCAGTTGCAGCACCGTCTGTATGTTTTAGGGTCAAGTACAAAAAGGACCGCCGGCCGAAGTGGCCGCGCGGCTCTGGCGCTGCAGTCTGGAACCGTGAGACCGCTACGGTCGCAGGTTCGAATCCTGCCTCGGGCATGGATGTGTGTGATGTCCTTAGGTTAGTTAGGTTTAACTAGTTCTAAGTTCTAGGGGACTAATGACCTCAGCAGTTGAGTCCCATAGTGCTCAGAGCCATTTGAACCATTTTTGAACAAAAAGGACCGCAAAAGTTTCCACTCTGTTGACCATGAGATCGGCGATGCTCGTGACATGGCGCCAGCACTAGCACTACCCGGGGCGCGTGCTGCATCGCCATTTAGCCAGCAACAGCAAACTCGTCAATAACATCCACCGGATTAGGACGCTTTCCTCTTCCAGGCGCCACACCAAGCTCACCCGTGTTTAAAGGTATCATGTTCACCTTTAAAACATGTAATGACCTCGGCTCTGTCTCCTCAGACCTTCCTGTCGGCGCTGGCCAGGGTGGCCGAGCGGTTCTAGGCGCTACAGTCTGGAACCGCGCGACCGATACAGTCGCAGGTTCGAATCCTGCCTCGGGCATGGATGTGTGTGATGTCCTTAGGTTAGTTAGGTTTAAGTAGTTCTAAGTTCTAGGGGACTGATGACCTCAGAAGATAAGTCCCATAGTGCTCAGAGCCTTTCTGCCGGCAATCTCTCACACTGCAGCACTGACATTGTTGCCGTTCACATAAAACAATGTTTCACTAACAGCGCACGGTCACTCTTCTCGACAGCAATATTGTTCACTCGCGTCATAGCATGTTAAAAACCTGCGTGGATATCGTATTGTCATACAAACAGTGTAGATCTCCTGATTTTCACGTTGTGACCACAAATGGTACTATTGATTTTTCCAGCATTAATCGGTTCCCCATTAACGCATTAGCATATCTACCAAGCTTCATTGTCATACAATAATTTACGGCCGACATTTGCCCTCCAAGAGTAGCTGCACTTTAATTTCAGTTAGCACTAAGTATGTAAAACATCTTTGGTTACGCAAAACGATTGTTATTCCGTTTTATTAATTCCGGATTATTCACCCACAGAATAATAAAAAAGTAAAACCAAAGTTGGGTAATTTTCCCACCGTGAGAAAAGCATCCTCAAGACATACTTTTATACGAGGTGCAATAATAAAGTAATGAGACTGATGTGAAAAAAAGTTTACCGCTTTAGTCAAGTTTAGTGTTGTCTCCTTCAAATTAGTTCCCTTCTGATTGCACATACTTTTGCCAGCGCTCCTGCCATTGATGGTAATATTTCTGGAACTCATCTTCTGTAATACCCTCCAAGACCCTCATCCAACTTTTTGGACATCGTGTGTTGTTAGAAAATGGTGTGCCTTGACCGCCGTTTTGACTCTTGTAAAGAGAAAAAAGTCGCATGAAGTGATATCTGGTGAATAAGGTGGCTGTGGTGGTACTGAAAGTTGTTTTGAGGTTCAAAATTGGCTGTACTAACAGAGCAGTATGGGATCGCACATTATCGTGATGCAGAATCCAAGTATCAGCAATGTTGGCACAGACACGAAGAACTCTTTTATGAAGTCTTTCTAAAGGTTCTTTGTAGTAGTATTATTTAACTGTTTGTCCAGGAGGCACCCACTCTTTATGAACAATTCCCTTGGAATCAAAGAAGCGCACAAGGATGCATGGTCGTCCACTGGGGTCTTCATCTTCAACATTCGTTCTTCCTTCACTAAACATTTTATGCCAACGAAAAACTTGAGTTCTTGACATAACCTTGTCTCCAAAAGCCTTCTGAAGCTAACCGTAAGTTGCCTTCGCGTTTTCGCCTAATTTAATGCAAAAAGAAATGGCATACCGTTCCGCAATATTGTGCGGTTCCATTTCTGTGACGAAAGACACAAACACGTGTTAACTTATTACAGCACAACTCACGACTGAGCAGTTGCATCGATGTGCTGCTTGGACTAGAAGCAGCTTACAGACAAAGGTCACAGGTATTGTGCCTACGCAAGCCTGCAGGGTTGCCACAACTTGCAAAGAAAATCAGTCTCATTACTTTATTGTCGCACCTCGTATACAGCATCTAGTTTTAATACTTCACTCATTCTATTAAACCTTAAGTGTAAGACTATGCTTCTTAATAAATGACGACACCAAATTATATTTTTAAATTTGTTAATCAATGTAATAAAATATGAAAACTCAGTTATTCGTCACCCCTGGAAGCCATTACATAGACAATCTGAAACTGTCTATGCAATGAAGCTTCCGCACAGAAATGTAATGCTGTGTCTCTAGCAGAATGGTGTCTTCCCTGCCAACCAGCATGGATTCCGAAAACATCGATCACGTGAAACACAAGTCGCGCAAGGTAGGCAAATGTGGTGTATCTGGACTTCTCAAAAGCTTTGGCTCATTACCACCCATACGCATAGTATCGAAAGTACAATCATATTGGGTATCAGGCGAAATTTGTGACCGAATGGAGAATGGCTTAGTGGGGAGGACACGGCATGTTCTGTTGGATAGAGAGTCATCAACAGATATAGGAGTAGCTTCAAGTGTGCCTTAGTGTAGTGTGTGAGCAGCCTTGGTGTGTTTTGTGTATTATCTTGCAGATTTTTCGCTAATAATGTAGTTTTCTATAAAGAATTGCTGTTTGAAAAAGGTGCACAAATATTCTCTCAGATCTTGAAAAAGTGGTGCAAAGGTTGACCACTTTTTTTTTTTTTCTCAGCGCAAGACGAATAATCGTAGTGTCCAATGACTGCAATTTCAATGACAACCAGATGCAACCTGTCAACGAATGCAAATGTCTGGTTGCTACAATTCGTAAGTATATGAAACGGAACTTTGAGACAGGCTCAGTCGTATGTAAACCAGGTGGCAGATTGCGCCTCATTTTAGAATCTCTACGGAAATGCAATCAGTCTAGAATGGAGATTACATACGAAACATTCGTGTGACCTATCCTAGTATATTGAGTAAGTGTGTGCGGCCTGTACCAATTAGGACTAATACGGGTCTTTGAGCGTATACAAAGAAGGTCAGCACTTATGAACCCAGGTTTGTTTGACCCATTGGTGAGTGACAGGGATATGCTGCTGCTTTATGATAACGCACGTCCCCATACCGCAAATGTCATAACGCAGAATTTACGCCAACTCAAATGGGAGACACTAAAGCACCCGCCCTGTACTCCTGATGTCACACCTCCAGACCCTTAAAAGAGCCCTTCAGGGGCTGATGATGGGCTTTCCGTAGTTATGTGCTTCTTCACGCAGCAGGACATGCTCTTTATCAAAAAGTATCTTGAATGAGATTTTTCACTCTGCAGCGGAGTGTGTTCTGATATGAAACTTCCTGACAGATTAAAACTGTGTGCCAGACCAAAACTCGAATTCGAGACTTTTGGCTTTTGCGGGCAAGTACTCTACCAACTGAGCTACCAAAGCACTGCACACAGTTTTAATCTGCCAGGAAGTTTCATATCAGCGCACACTCCGCTGCAGAGTGAAAAATCTCATTCTGGACACATCCCCCAGGCTGTGGCAAAGCCCTGTCTCCGCAATATCCTTTCTTCCAGGAGTGCTAGTTCTGAAAGTTCGCAGGAGAGCTTCTTTGAACTTTGGAAGGTAGGAGACGAAGTACTGGCGGAATTAAAGCAGTGAGGACGGGGCGTGAGTCGTGCTTGGGTTGCGTAGTAGGTAGAGCACTTGCCCGCGAAAGGCAAAGGTCCCGAGTACGAGTCTCGGTCCAGCACATAGTTTTAATCTGCCAGGAAGCTTCAAAAAGTATCTTGAACCTGCTGCCCCTTATAGCATCCGAACAGGGACCGTTAAAACCAGACGAGGCTAATGGCAGTGGCATTCCAACAATCATTCTTCTTTGCACTGAGTACACGAATAGACCTGCTAAAGGTCACTAACGGGTACAATGAGGAGTTCCATCTGTCACACAGTTAAAAATGGTTTGCAGAGTACATGTTTCGATGTAGATGTGGGGTTCTGCCAACATACAAACAGACTACTTAAATAGCTCCCCCACTCCCCACAAAAATTATTTCAAATTGTTTTTGGCAGGGGCCTAGATTAAGTTGTTAAAATTTTTGATATTAACAATATAAAATAGACCAGATTCACACAAAGGTTAAGTCATATGTTGTTGGTCAATAAAGTAAAAGTTCGCCTCACAGTCCCTAAAGACAGTCCTAGTAATTCATCAGAAGAGAAGTCTGCGCCAGTTTTGCGCACAAAGGCTGAGCTGTATATGAAAATGCACATGTAGGAAGTGGATAACCACGCAGTCTTGAAGGAGTAGTGTTGTGGTCCCACAGAAGCACAGTGCTGAATCATGACATGAAGACTTCAGTTGATGTCGTAAGATTGGTAGTGGGCCAAGACAGAGCAGACCCACAGCAGTATCAGTCGAAGTCTCGAAGAATATCAGTAGAATCACAGAGCGGACCCACTTTAGTCCTTGTAGAGACCATGATAGTAGTGGGCCACCAAAGGTGCAGACCCACTGTAGTCCTAGTAGAGATGGCCAGCACCCATGTGTTGCCACTGTGTGTTTACACAATCACAGCTGAAGAGTCTTCATCAATACTGATTACATACTAGTGGCTCATTGACTTGCTATATTATCAAGTCCATGAGCCACTACAGTGTAATCAGTATTGATACGTATTACAGCTCCCCAAGCCATCACTTGTGCACTCCCAAATTTTTTTTTTTTTTTTGCAGTGTTCTTACAAGCAGCAATGCTGTTAACCACTCCCTTGCTGATTATCAACACACATGGAAGCACTAACACAGTCATATAATCTCTGAGATTTGATACATACAGTATGACCAACTGACAAATGTGTGTAGTAAAAAAGAATACCTACTGTTTGCCTAACTTGAAGAACTGGTGTCTATGCAATTAAAATTTTACACTATAAGAATACAATTAAAAATGTAAAGAAAACATCGTTATAGTAAAGAACATGATAATACAAATAACATTTGTAGTAATACAGGATTTACAAAAAGGATAGAAATACGCATACATATGAGTATTACAGGAATTACGACATAAGTAAATAAATGAAAAATGAGAATATCAGTAGAAGCATAACAGAATAAATAACGTATGAACATGTTCCTGAAGTAAAGAACATGGTACAAATACAGAGATTAGAAATGTCAATAGCGAGGTCAATGGCCTCTCTTTTCTACAGCTATGGGAGCACTTGCAGGAGCGAGGCGAGCTTAAAAGCAGCTGAAGTGGCACCAGTAAAGTTGACAGGCAGCACATTAATGTGTATATTTCAAGGAGGCTAACGAGCACCCGAGCACAGCAGAGCATTACGTCAAGATCACACATACTCTATACCGACATATTTATGACAACAGTTTCAGCCACGATAACAGTTACGTACAAAAATTAACACGTTGAAAAATTACAGAAAATTGTTTATAAACGAAATCTCATCAATAACAGTGTCCTAAAATTTCCGTCACCATTCTAGTACTCACATTCTCATAAATACTTTTCATATTGATCATAACCATATCTCGACATCATAATACATATCGTCATCGTAATAACATCATCATAACCCATCAGTCAAATTTAAAAATCGTCATATATTCCTTCAATAATCTCAAAACCTCTAAAAAATTCTCTCTGCTTGTTTCAATAGTGTTGTCTACCTCAAACGGGCTTCAAAAATCATGATCACGTGCAATATACATTACTCAAAGCTCTCGCAGTATCACAATGGTTCTGAAAATATATGTGAACACTTCACAAAATGCAGACGAAGTACAATTCCATAAATGCGAAGTAATCCAACAGTGTAATTGCCTAGGCATCTGTCCGAGACATAGTAAAAATGTTCATTTCTCTCCGTTAAATGACCAGAAAGCTGTGTAATTCTGTGTTAGAGAATATGGTACCGATGTATAAAACTGTATAAGAAAATACCATAGTAGCTAGGGCTCCTTCAGCTTGCCACACGCATGGTATTCAAAGTAGGCATACCCCCATGAGGGATAATGCGATTATACCGCAGATCTTACAGATTAGAACTGCAGAATGAAAGGTATCACTGAGAACCTTGTCTGAATCATTGTGGTTTTGGAGTTACACTCGTATGGTATGAGACGTTCCCGGGGGGTGTGGGAGGGGGGGCGGGTTCTCTGGGGGCAGAAACGCCCAATAAGACTGGGTTCAGCGTGGCCTATTGTGGGATTGTGAACCACTGAGGGCTACAGCGGGACGAAGTGTGTCTGTCATTTCTAGGTGCCCAGTTTAATACACAATCACTCAAATGCTTGTCACGTAGCGCTAAAGTGTAATTCTTGCTGCAAGAAAGTTTCTGTCATTGCTTAACGGTAAAAATGTACCAAGTGTCGTAGTTATCGTCGTTCATAAGCAAACTTCTACAAAAATCAATGTACCTACCATGTCATATACAAAAATAAAGTTCTATGCGTATAAATGTAGTTATTACGTTCACTGCTGGGACCTTGAAAGTACTGTATTGTAAAGTATTGATGTGAGACTGTGCAGACATAAAACAGGTACAGCGTAAAAGCAATACTGAAAATTTTGCCACTCATAAGGGGCGTCGTAATATAGTCGTGTAACTGTCAAACAAACCTAATATTGTATCGTCTGTGACCTCTCAGAAAGTGCTTTAATTAAAAATTTCTTTTCAAGTAAACAAAAATGTTGCAGTAACCTCATTAGCAGTATATGTTCCGAGAATATGAGCATTATAGTCGTGTCTTCATCGTTCAACTGACAAGCGAAAATGTACTCACAACGAGACTGTGTCGTCTGTCTTAATATGTTCCACAGGTTCTTGACTGGATAGTTGACTTCAAAACGTTGCTGTATGATAACAGTTTCTAAACGTGACAATGTGAGAACTTGAAGAGAAAAATTTTGTAGCAAAGACTAAGTCAGAAAGCAATTTATTTCTCAATAAACGGTTTTACATGAGAAACGCGGTGTAATCCTTTACTTTCCTTAGTACGCTGAGCTTCAGCTTCATTGCAATTATCTGCAGTGTACATCGGATCCCGTAAGGTCCATCGTAAATTAGAAATAATTTGTGACTCAAATGTTTCTTCTTATGTGACAGTGAATGGGCTTTAATGAGAACTTTTTGACCGATTTGTATTTTTTTTTATTTGTCTTACCGTGTAGTTTTCTCCTTTTGTCTGCAGCAGAATTTACATTCTTAATAGTCAACTCACTTATGTTCTGATGTCGATGTTTACGTGTACTCGGAAAAGGTACAAGCTCTCCGATTCTGTTCGGTAGTTCATCATTCTTCAGCACAAGAATAGGTGGTAAAGCAGTGGAGTCATGAGGCATTTAATTCAGTACTTTCTGAAATAAGTGTAAGTATCTGTCCCAATATTGATGCTACCTGTGACAATAAAGTATGCAAAGTTTATTAATTTCTTTCATAATGCGTTCATACCGGTTACAACACGGAGAGTACAATGAAAGAAAAACTGATTTGATTTTACAATTCCGAAGCATGCGTGACCAAATAGCAGATCTGAATTGTTCTCTGTTATCTGAAATGACCTTGTCAACGTGTTCAATTCCACATAAGAAATTTTTAACAAAGGCGTTGGGCACAGATCGTCCAGTGGCTTTGCGTAACGGTGTGAAGGAAACAAATTTTGAAGTAAGTTCAACAGCGACGAGGACGTACGAAAAGCCATTCAGTGTTTTAACAAGGGGTCGCAGAAGATTAACAGTAGCTAATTCTTTTAATCTACTAGGAATGATAGGAAATAATGGAACCGATGTAACACTGTAGATGGTTTAGGTTTCTGACAAAGTTTGCAAAAAGACAAGATTCTCCTAATTCTCTTTTATCTTGTTGTTAAAATAACGGGTCTTTCGAAGAATATGACAACATTTTCGTGGACCAAAATGTACGTAGCTGAAATAAATGTACCAGATGAGCTTATCAACAAAATCGTCAGGATTACAGAGTACTCATAGCTGATCATTAACAGTGCAACGTTTGAATAATGTGTTATTTCTACCTAGAAAATAATGACAAGTTTACTTGTGTGTCTTTTTATGCCATTTACTTTTAGTATCTTCCCAGATCGGATCCTCGTGTTGCTCAAGAGCAATGTCCTTTAAAGATGCAGTGATGAAGTTTTCAAAGGCTACGTTTTGAATGTAAAGAATATTGAAATTTTTCCCAAGGTAAGCTTCTGTGTTGCTTTTCTCAAGGCCAGCCAGTGGACCTGACAGTGCGTCCGCAACAAAGTTTCCGTGCCAGGAATGTAGACTATTATGAAGCGGAATTCTTGCAGAAATAATGCCCAACGTTTCAACCGGTCGTCATTGAACTTTGAAGACATAAGAAACTGCAATGCGCGGTGATCACTATAAACTTCAACACGTTTGTCACAAAGGAAGAAACAATATTTGTCTAATGCCCAAACGACAGCCAAAGCTAATCAGTGACGGAATAAATTTTCTTAGATTTTGTTGGCACGCAGCAAGCAAAAGCGATGGTTTTCTGAACAGTAATGTCATTTTCTACAGCTTCTAGAAATAAATGGGCACCAAGACCAATTTGAGAAGAATCCGTGCTAAGACAGATATCCTGTGACAGATCTCGGTCAGCAGAGATTGGCGCATTAAGTAGCGCTGCTTTCAAAGAATCTAATTCTAACTGTGCCTGTTCGTCCCAGTTCCCAATAGTGTTATTGTCAATGAGAGAACAAAGTATTGGAGTTACTAGAATTTGCATATTCGGGAAACAACGGTAGAAATTCACGAGACCTAGAAAGCTGTGAACTTGTCTTTTTGTGGATGGAACAGGAATAGCTTTAATTGCTTCCAGTCTTTCAGGATCCGGTTGAATGCTTTCCGAAGAAATAATGTGACCCAAAAATTTCTTTGTCCTACCGAATTCAGGTTTTTACAAGTTAACTGTAATTCCAGATTCAGCAAAAATACGTAAGAAACTGTAGAGGATACGATTGTGTTCTTCCCAAGAGGCATCTGCTATTATAATATCGTCCACGTACGAGGCGATGTGTCGTTTTAAAGAATCAGGTAATATGGAATTTAGAGCACTTATGAATGGTGCCGAAGAAAAGTTCCAACCAAACGGAAGTTCCCGAAATTGATACCAAACGCCGAAACAAAGAAGTGCCGCACATTTCTACACTCTGGATGAAGTTTAGTTTGATAAAAGCTGGATCTGAGACCAATAAAAGACAACACTTTTAAGCCATTGAAATTCTGAAGTAGTTCTTACAACGTTCGCTGCCTGTCTGTTTCAGGAATGATTATGGTATTTATTTGTCCGGAATGTAAGACAAGCCTGAACGATCTGTTTTTCTCCTCAAGAACATGTAATGGATTATTGTATGAGCATACCGCTGGTCCAATAATGCCCTCTTCAAGCATAGTCTGTATTTCCATTATAACACGGTCTCCATAATATGCCGTAATTACGTATGGTCTGACTCAAAATTTTGTATGCTCACGAACATCCTTTAATTGTTCCTGATTTTTGAGTAAAAATTGTGGAGTGTGATTTTAAGATGTCAAAAACGTCCTGCCTATCAGTGTCATTACAGTTCTCAATTATTTCAATTTTTTTCTGAATTAAAACAATAGTATCTAATATCTCATCAATATCATCCCTGTCAGTGCTTGCAAAGTGATGGTTTGAAAGTCAATGTTCAAATTTCAAAGCTATTGAGTTACCTTCTTTCTCTAAACTTATTTCAGCAGCGCGAAAGTTTAAAATTTCTTTATACTCATTCAAAAAGTCTACACCTAGTAGAATCTCCACCGCCAATAATGGAACAATAAGAAAATTCATAATAAATCTGTGGCTTAGAGAAAAGAATTCTAAGTTAGTTTTTTGGTATGCATCTAAACTTTTTCCAAAAATTGCACCTATTAATTTAATCTTACATGAATGAAGTGTGCTGCAATCGTTCGATATGTTGTTTTCACTGAAAGCTGATCCACTAATTACCGAAATAGGACTGCCGGAGTCAAGTATTGCCGTAAATTTTATGTCATTTGTTGTGATGTGAACTACGGGATAAGCAGTATTGTTCTATTTCATATCATATTCCTGGAGTAAAATGTCCCTAATGTTTTCCATTGTCACGTAATTGATAGTCATGGCAGCTACCTCGTCAGCCTCATAAGTACATTTTGAGGCTGCCTGTTGTGCGATTCACTGTCTATTATCTTTTTGTTGTCTACTGTCGTTACTGGGATTTGGAGGTCTAATTTCTACCACTTCAGCTTGTGGAAACGGCCCTGCCCTATTTGAATCACGTCAGTTCTGATTAAATTCAGGTCTGTTGCCATGACTACAGCGTCTGTCGTCTTCTCGGTAATTCCTGTAATTTCTCTCTTGTCGATTAAGTGGAGAAGAATTTCTCTCGGAATCGTAATTAGAAGGTGCACTGTTGCGTCTGGAGTCACTTTGTCTCCCTTGATAATAATTGTTCTGGTTGCCATATTGTCTGTTTCTACGGTTGTCCCTGTCATAGTCATTACCACGGGAATGAAATCTTTCTTTGTAATTATTGTTATAGTGCCAATGGTTGTCATACGGATGGGGTCTGTTTTCGTCATGATTTGCGTTATAATGGCACACTTGCCGTGTACGATTTATTGTTTCTGTTGTCACGAAACTGTGATGGATGTGACCTGTAACTGTTGTTTTCCTGTTTCCGCATCATGCGATTGTCCGTGTCGATTTAGAGTTCTTGCGAAAGTCCCTGAAAAGCTTCCATATCAACTTTACAACGTCCACCAAAAATAATGTGCTAACGTCTTAAGTGTTCAGGAAATTTAATTAAGCAAATACGAATAAGTTCCGAGGGGCTGTATGGGTTTAACAAATACTGATTCTTGTCTAACACAGCTTCAAAATATTTTACAGGGCTGGAAAATTCAGACTGTTCGAAATGCTACATCAATGTAATACTGTGTTTTACTCGATCTTGTGTAGCCTCAGACCAATATGCAGAAAAGATGGTATGATAAAAATCTCCTTCACTGTGACAGTCGCGAATAACAAATCGCATTCTTACAGCTGGTTCATTTTCTAAATAGCCACACACATAATTCTAATCTATGCTCTAATGACCAGTTAGGAGGAAAACTATGAGAAAATTGATGAAGCCAAGCTTGTGGGTGTATGTCATTACTAGAGTTTTAGAGTGTTTTAAATTTATGCGTTGTGATGAAGGGCTTATAGTCAAAGTCATCTTGTCGCCAAGTCGCAAATCGGGCATTGTTACGTCGTGTCGGCGGTTCCACCTCAAGGCTCGGTGCACCCTGCAGACTCCTTTCAAGATCTCGCAAATACCATGTATTATTACTGTGTGACTTCCGTATTTCTAAATCCCTCTTCAAGCGTCGGAGTGTGAGTATCCTGTGAAATACGTAATTCTTGAATCGCCTGTGCCAACTGACCTTGTGCTACCCGTATTTCTCTTTTGTGCTGCGTATTAATTTGTTTGTGACTCTGTTTAAATTTCCTAATTTCCTCGTACTCCTCTGTGTCAGTAAAGACCACCGGTCTTGTATCATTCTAATCATCATCTACCTTCGTAGATAAATTTGTTAGCTAATCCGAAAGTTTGGCTACTTTTTCCAATAATGTGCTGATTTACTTCTTGCGTTTTTCTGAGCCAAGTTTTAGAGTGTCCATTTGTGTCGTAATCTGTGTCCTTTAAGTTCTCCTGATTTTTTACAAGTTGCGCGACCGTATCGGTAGATACAACAGAGTCAATTTTAGCTTG
Organism: Schistocerca piceifrons; assembly: GCF_021461385.2. Lineage (NCBI taxonomy): Eukaryota > Metazoa > Arthropoda > Insecta > Orthoptera > Acrididae > Schistocerca > Schistocerca piceifrons. The sequence continues at coordinate 782,590,378 of NC_060140.1, read as the reverse complement.
AGAGGAGTTGTGATTTTCGTCTACAGTGTTCTGCAGTTCTTTCACGGCTGCTTCATGGTTCTGTAATGTGTCTTTATGTCGCGAAAAAATAGTTTGAAATGCTCCCAAATTTGTGTTTTTACGTCTTCAGAAATGTTTTGATATTTTGATTCGATTTTGCGTACCTCAGCGGTTAAATCTTTTCGTGTTTGCTCAAGTGTTCGTTTAATTTCGTCAATTATGTCTAACTTTTGAAGTTTTTGCTGTATTTGTTCCTGATTTTGCTCCATTTGTTGCTGCGTTTGTCCCATTTGTTGGTGATTTTGTTGCAGTGTGTCAAACTTTTGAAGTTGTTGCTGTGTTTGTTTCTCAGTTTGTTCAAATTTTTTAATTAGTTGCTATAACAATGCATTAATGACTGAAACACGTCCTTTCTGTTTTTCGTCAATTAGTTTGCACCGAAATATTCGTATTTTAAGAAGCAGAGAGCGCGTCTTGACGTAATTGGGGAAAGTGTTTTGATGCAAAACCTGAATCTACGGTATCTGCAAAATTTTGTTCTGTTATTTAGCATTCCTGAGGCGAACTGTTAGCGACCAATCGATCTACAATAATTCCTTGTTCACTGATTGTTTCAGTTTCAACCTCATTATTTACTGTCTGGTCCATGTCCCTATGCACTATTGCCAAATTATTATCTTGAACATTTGTCCATTCATTACTAGGTAGTGCTAACAAGCTACGCTCGTCGTCACTGCCATTTGTCAATTTGCTTTGCAGCCTAGTGTTACGCTTTTTAAACGCCTTTATTATAACACTACGTTAAGCAATAACACACGAAAAACAATTTGTAAAGCAAAAATAAGAAGAAACATTAACATACACATAAAATAATAAATATCTAATTAGGTGCAAAAGCGACTGCGAAATACTTAGTGCAAATTCACAAGCATGCCACAACTACTTTGCTCATGGCAATACAGTACAACAGTGAGAAACTATAACTACAAGGGAAATTCCATACATACATTTACGCGCTAGCAGTAAACAATAACTAATTTCTAATCATGCACCAATTATTCAAACTACAAGGAAATCAGATGATTCCAGAGAAGCATTCTCGGCTAAGGGTCGACAGGTGAAACTGTACCTTTAATTATTTTTATCATCTAAAAGCTGATCTACAGACTTTTCCCTGACAAAGACAACTCAGACTTTACCTATTCATTTATTACCCATAATGTACAAGCCCAACGCAATGTGACTGCTATACAGTGACAACATGACTTCCAAAAATTAACACAAAAGAATGGCCCTGAATTGCAAGAAATCCTAACGACAACCAAAATTCAAAACATATGAAATTAAATAAATATGAAACTATGTCCAATTCTGTTTACTGTCTTAACTCTTTTAAACCACGAATCCCATTTTTTTTAGAAGTCACTTACCTCACAGAAAATCTTCATAGCACGAACTACAGCAATTACAGAACCAGCAACTACAGCCAGCTAAAGAAAAAGGTTCTAACTACGATTGACTCTAACTACTAGGTGGCATATGGTTAGCAAAAGAAAGATTTTGTTGAAGAGGAAACAATGTATTTAGAAAATTTTTCCTTATTCATGTGACATCCAGTTCCAAAAGTTATAGAGTTGTCAATGATTCCACTACCCAAACATTATCGACCACATCCATCCTCATACATTTCCTTGCGTCTCACTTTACAGTGGATGTCCTACCAACACAGTTATCTCCAATAAGAAAAAAAAGTGTGCATTCGCTTCTCTGTCCTCTTAGTTAAAGCTAGTCCGTCCAATCATAGTATCTCTTGCCGACAGTGTTGGCACAATAATAAATACCTAAAAAGGTGCAAAAGCGACTGTGAGATTCTTAGTGCAAATCCACATGCATGACACAACTATTTTTCTCGTGGCAATACAGTACAAAAATGAAAAACTACAACTACAAAGGAAATTCCATACATACAATTACGTGCTAGCAGTAAACAATAACTATTTTCTAATCACGCACTAATTATTCAAACTACACGGAAATCAGAAGTATCCATCTCTTGGACGCGTAAGTCATGACCGCAGGGCACCAGTCATGAACCCTGTGGCTTCGGCAATCGTCAGTGAAATTCATGAACAATTTGGCGGGCGTGGCTAAGGTTGCTGAGACTGGCTGGGTTTTAGGGTCTGGATAGCGGAGCTGAAATGGGTCTCTTCCGAAAGCCAGATAATCACTGAGCCAGGGTTGGAGCAATTGCCTGATTCGACTCAGATCGGCAATTCGGGCTGAAGCTGTCTCAGTGGTCACTACTGCAAATGCAGTTTTAAGAAGTGGTTCAGTGGTGGATAAATGGAGGCAGTTGCTGCACGGCCAAGAATAGGACATTTGCTCCAAACTGGCATGTTAAAGAGCTCTCTATAGGACATCATTAACAGTCAACGCTAGGCTTGGCCGCTGTGTGGACAGAAACAAACCAGTTGAATGGTTTGCGTTTTGTCCCAGGCCAGAGAATGACGATTCTAATGGATTGATTGGCGACTCCATGGAGTGTCCTGTGCACCACGACCATATAATGGCTATACTTGGAAGGAGAGGCAGCATTGGTCGTATTTTTTTGTTTTATTAAACGAAAAACCGATTTTCGGTCACTTAGTGATCATCTTCAGTGCTGTAATATATAATTTTAATTGGTAAGCACTGGTGTCAACAAGCTTACAGCGATCACATAAACTGATCGCTGTAAGCTTGTTGACACCAGTGCCTACCAATTTAAATTATATGTTACAGCACTGAAGATGGTCACTAAGTGACCGAAAATCGATTTTTCGTTTAATAAAACAAAAAAATACGACCAATGCTGTTTCTCCTTCCAAGATTCCAATGGAGGTTGGGAAAGGGAACTTTGCATTTCAAGTGGAGCACTACCTATGCACTATAATAGCCAAAAGCTGCATGTTAGTGGTTAAGTCATCCAGTATAGTCGACAGCGCTGAACAGAAGCAGTGCATTGACTGTATCGGATAGCAGGCAGTATTATGAACTGAAAATCCGTGGTTATGATGCGAAGTGCTTTGCTTTTTGTGTAGTGGCACATTGACCATGTGAATGTGTTCTCCAAACGTGAGAGTCATCTTGATTCTGTTAATTACACCCCGTTGGCATGACTCCCTTTTACATTTAATCGTAAAGAAGTTGATTCTATCTTCTAACACAATGACAGTGACTGATTTCGTTTATGATATTTGTATGAAGAAAGATACCTTGGTGTTTTTCCATGTAAGAGAGATTCATTTTTATGGTTTACTATGCAGAATATTACAATGAGGTATATGCGTAAGTAGTCCTTTACATAGTTAGTAGTAGTTTGTCGTAGTGATTAATTTGTGATCGTAGTAGCAAGAGATCAGTGTTGAGCCTCGCGCTATGTGCGTGATCTTAATTAACTCTGGGAATTGTTTTAGTGTCTTGTGGTTCATTAGATAGGCTATATTTGTTGCCTCTTCCTGTCTGTGGCCAAGGGCCATAATTTGTGACTGTTACTGTCGCTGCCTGATTATGTGTTGCGGCAAAGTTGAATTTCATTTTGGAATTTGGATGACGAATGTGTCCATAGCCTTCATTCTCTTTCATTGTATTCATTTTCATTGCGTTAGAGGCATTTTAATTGTTATTGTTTGAGTCCTGCTTTCAATATTGAGCTCAAAATTAGATATTGTTTAATGGTTATTCTTCTGTTGTCAAGGACACCTTATATTTAGTAAACTGAGCCCACCCCTTCACAACTCCAGCCCCAAATCTCGCTCCACCCGTGTCCTACGCTACACGCTTGACATATACCCTCTTTATTTCGGTACAAGTCTGCTTACCACATTATTGCCATTATCGTTCATACCTGTAGCCTACCCAGATATATTTTGTGAGTAGTTGTAATCGAACTTTTTTTTTTCAGTCTCAGTTCCAAGAAACACACCTCTTCGAATTTCTCTTCTGGTAGATGAGGGAACTTCACGCAGAGATAATTGAAATATTTTCTAACCCTTGATAAGGGCTTCAAAAATTTGTTTAATTAGGTTCAATTCAGTGTGTACATTTGGCAACAGGTTTCTAAGGTTATGTTGCAGGTAAATTTGTACTTGAGTGATTCTGATCCTGTGTCCTTTAGTCCCTTATATTTATGTTATTATTGATTGAATGCTTATATGAATTGTGCAACAGTATTCTAAGATGGTCATCCTACTGAAACAGAACGATGTGTTCTACATGAATGAAGGCAGAAACTTGAGGTCATTTTTAACTCACACTTCGAAGCTAAAAGTTTATCGCCAGTTGATATGGTTGTCTACAATCGTTTGTTTTGCGTGCTACTGCTAGCTCACAGATTCAGACCATCGCCTGTTCAGTACAAAATTCCGAGAACATTCCGAAAACTCATTTTTCAGAAGAGAGAGGACCACTGCTCTCACACCTACACGTAAGAACATTTCTTAATTATGAGCTGTCTTTATCGTCGGATCTCTCATTGCAGCTTTGCTCAGCAAGTTTGCTTGATCTCCCATTATGTGACTTTCCTTTTCTTTGTTACGACGCTTGTGAATTTCTCCGTACGTCCCCATGCAACAACCTTAAAACTTCAACGTGTCATAAACACAGAAGTGTATTCAGCAGAGGCACTCATGCTCAGAAAGTCTGAGACGAGTCTGATTCTCGTCCGGAAGTTTGTCGTACGTCTGGTGGACTCTTTATCGAACGTTTGTGACAGGTAAATGAAAATTTTTCTCTCGAACATAACTGAAAGAAAATATCAGTAGCTTGTATGTGCAATCGTGTAAAAGACAATTCACTGAAAATTCGGATGGTCCTTTTGAAAATAAAATCTTAGTAATCCGATGTGTAAGTTAAACTTTATAGCAAATTTCTATCTTCATTGATGTGAAAATTTTAATTTTATCACACCAGATCAATCTTTTTGAAAATCCCTATATAGTCGCAAACCTCAAAGTTTTTATCATACGTCACCCAACATCTGACGTAGATGTTGAAGATCATTCGTCACAGTTCACTTTGCAGTTAAAGAGATGCTTCCAAATCCGATAAATGTAGCACGGGAACAATCAACAAAGTAGTCGGCAGAGAATCTGTCTGGAATGAGGTGGTTAACGTTATTAATAAATTGGCTCATAGTTCCAGTTCAGACCTAAATTGAAATTCTGTAGTGAATAAGCTAGCATACGAAGTGAATGGGGAAATGGCGCAGACGCTCTTATTAAAGAGAACATAAATGGGATAAAAATTTTTAAGGGCGTTGTATCAAAAAAATCGCACTGTTTTGTATTGCGCGTCAATAGTTAAAAGAAAACAGTAAGTGATGTAGCTTCTTATATATTTCATTACAAACTTTTTACATCATTGTCGTGTGTTAGTGCCTGGCGCAGTACCATAGTCGTCCACACGATACTGGAGCTGATTAAGCTTCTTAGTGAGTAAGTGGAACAGTCTTTATCAGACAGTGGCTTATCGGCGGCACAGAAGGAAACTGAGACACAACAAGAGCTCACGTGTTGACTGTTCTTCGTGTGCCGCCTCCCTTAGCCAGATCAGCTAGCTGTGCGGAACGGAACTTGAGCCCCCGTTTACGGCTGCTATAATGAGAGTCGACGGAGCGGGCGGTGAAGTGGCTGCTGTTGACACAGGCCAAGGACGGCGTCTTCACCTCCTCCCTCCCCAAAACAAACCCCGCCCCCAGAGGCTGCCCCGAGACTTCGCCGCCGCACCATTAAATCGGATTATTGGGAACTGTGTCACAAACACCATCGCACTTTGTCTATTCGAGGAAATAGAGCAGGTTGAGATGATGTAATATAAAACATCAGTGTTAACCAGCAGTGAATAGACAACTAACCCAGCGTGCAGTAACATGAAGACCAGGTGGCCAGGTGTTTACTGGCGGTTCTTGCTTTTTTCTTCGTATTTAGGTTCTATTGTTGTGGTCTTCAGTCCGAAGGCTGGTTTGATGCAGCTGTCCTCGACAGTATGTTTGGCGATCCTCTCTCCATGACTTCTGCAACGTACTTCTATTTGACCTTGCCTATTGTATTTGAGCCTTGGTCTCCCTCTACTGTTTTTACCTCCAACACTTCCCACCATTACTAAACAGACAATGCCTCGATGCCTCAAGGTATCTATCACCTATCGACCGATTCATTCTCTTATTCTGGTTGCACCTTAAATTTCTTCTCTCCCCAACTCGATTCAGGACCTCCTCGTTAGATATTTGATCTACCCACCAAATTTTCAGGATTCTTCTGAAATGCTGCCTTTCAAAATCTTCTGTTCTCCTCCTGTCTGAACTGTTTATCGTCCTCTCTTTACCTCAATACAATATTCAGACACATTAAATTTATTATGTCATTTTCACTTAGGCCAATATCAGTTATTTTACTGGCCAAATAACAGATCTCATTTATTACTATAGTGTCGCAGTTTCCCATATAATTCCCTCAGCATCGCCTGCTTTAGTTCGATTGCATTCCATTATCCTTGTTTTACTTTTCCTGGTATTAACTTTCGTCTACATCTCGTGTTCCAGTGGTCGGCATAATTGCACCTAGATCAAGAGATCTCAGGTTCGATTCCATGGCGTGTCAGATATTTTCTTCTCTTCAGGAAGTTTGTACTGACATAATTATTTTCATACCATCTTTATTGAAGCACAAGTCATCGACGTGGCATCAAACAAAAGACGCATCAAGTGCCGAACAATTCCAGGAGGGGTCTCTCGGCCAATAACACCACACCTCTTTTCAAAACACCGTTCCGCTGCTCTTCTCAGCCCATATCTCTCTGTAACAGAATTACGAGGTGCGGCTAGAAAAAAACCGAACTGATGCTGGAAAAAACATTTATTTTCAATTATTTACAATTTCATGTTATCTCCTTCAATGTACTCTCCTCCTCCGTCTCTACACCGCTCCATACGAATTTTCCACTGTTCATAGCAATGCTGCAGATCATTTTCGGTAAGTCCATACATTACTTCCGTCGCATTTTCTTTTACTGCTTCAACAGTCTCAAATCTAGTTCCTTTCAAAGCTGACTTGACTTTAGGGAAAAGAAAAAAGTCACAGGAGGCCAAATCAGGTGAGTAGGGTGGATGATCTAAGATGGGAATGTTGTGTTTTGCCAAAAACGTCTTCACTGACAACGCACTGTGAGCTGGGGCATTGTCTTGGTGAAGGATCCATGACTTTTTCTCCACAAATCGTTCCGTTTTCTCCGTACTCGCTCACGTAGGGTAGCCAGGACGCTAATGTAGTAATGCTGATTCACTGTTTGTCCCTCTGGTACCCAATCAATGTGCACAATCCCTTTGATGTCAAAAAAAAACAATCATCATTGCCTTGAATTTCGATTTTGACATTCGTGCTTTTTTTTGTCGTGGAGAACCAGGAGTTTTCCAATGCATGGATTGGCGTTTAGTTTCGGGATCGTAAGTAAAAAACCACGATTCATCGCAAGTAATAACATTTTGTAAGAAGGTGGGATCACTTTCAATGTTTTCCAGGATGTCAGAACAAATCATTCTTCGGCGTTCCTTCTGTTCAATTGTGAGACACTTTGGAACCATTTTTGAACACACTTTGTTCATGTTGAAACTTTCATGAAGAATCTGCCTAACACTTTCCTTGTCAACTCCTGTTAACTCAGACACTGCTCTGATTGTTAAACGGCGATCTTGTCGAACAAGTTTACCGATTTTTTCAATGTTTGCATCAGTTTTTGCTGACAATGGTCTGCCAGTGCGAGTGTCATCACTGGTGTATTCGCGGCCATCTTTAAATCGTTTAAACCACTCAAACACTTGTGTTCGCGATAAACAATCATCGCCGTACACTTGTTGTAACATTACAAACGTTTCACTTGCAGATTTTCCTAGTTTGAAACAAAATTTGATGTTAACACGCTGTTCTTTCTGTACACTCTACATTTTCCGACGCACAGACAAAACGTGAACTACTTAAAACAGACACCACGGGCAGACTGAGTGCAGGAGGCAGATGAAACTCGAGCAGTAGGCGGAGCGAGAGTCACGTGACAGGCCACGCGACTTTCAGCCTTATTGCATTCGTTTTATTGTTTCACCAGTACTAGTCCGGTTTTTTTCTAGCCACATCTCGTACAATCATAGGTAAATTGATTTGTGTACAACTTGTGAATAACTTTTCGCTCCATGTGTCTTAGTCTGCTACCTTCACAATTTGAAAGACTGCGTTTCAATCAACATTGTAAAAAGCTTTCTCTAAATCCACAAATTCTATACACATTTGGTGTATTTCTTTCACCTAAGTTCTAAACAGGTCGTAGTGTTTGCTTCCTAGTTCTCTGCGGAATTCAAACTGATCTTCCCCAACCAGGCACTTCCGCTTTGTCTCGCCCTCTCAAACATGGTATTCACTTAAGACAGCGTTTTGGTTAGGATCGAACGTACATATGGATTTAGACTTGAGCGATTTTAACCAAACTATCACTGCAGTCTAGTTTATGGCATTAGCTGCTAAGTCTACTCTCTTGTCCACGCATTAGTAGCTGTCATGCAATGGGATCTGACGATACGTTTGTCAGCTAGTGAACTATAAGACCATAGAGCTCGCCACTCCTTCGATTTGATCTGACGTGCTTACTGCCGGACAGCAACACTGCGAAAGGCAGCTTAAGCATCTGAAGTAACGGGAATATGACTACATAATACTAATGTATTCCTCTGCTTCTCTTATAGAGACGAAGCCGCAGTTCAGGTCATGGAGTATAATAACACTACTGGAGACACAGTTCTAGCGAAGGAAACAGAGCAGGAACGTTTACTGTAGTACAAGAATTTGTGTGTAAACTAACACGCACATTACGGATATGCAATCTGCCAAAATTGCTTTCGGGTGACGAAAACTGGAGCCACCAAAATCAGAAATGCTCTCATCATCACCGGTCAAAACGGCTATCGAAAAGAAACAAGAACGCAAGGAGAAGAGAAAAAGGTAGAAAAGAAAACACAATCTTCTCCAAAATAAACTACCTCGTTCTGTAAAAAGGAAGATGTTCATACCTTCTCAGAAAGCTGATTATCCATACAAACAAAAAGCGTATTTGCCTAGGGTGCGCAAGTGATTTTGATGATGGCAGAATACCGCGCTACAAATGTAAAGAATGATGGAATGAGGACTAAAAGGATATGAAGGGTATGACTTTTTCTCTTTGCCCATTGTACAATAATTTCAGGTGTGAACTTTTGCCGAATTCAATGCGCTATCTTATCCATCTGAGTGCGTAAGAGAACACAGTTAATGCTATTGTACGCTCACGCTTATTGTGATTGTGTGAACAGTTTTAGCGGAACAGTTAATATTTTAGTGTTTAAATGAAAGATTTGTGTACAAATACAGTAAATAAAAGATTAAGTATATATCCTATGTGAGCTTAACTAGGAAAAGTGCTATAAACTGATGTCTGCAGACAAATAATGCTGAGAAATGGGCTGTTTTACTTGAGCCGAGAACGATCAATATTCCGTGGTCTGCGCTGTCTTTCTGTTGCCGTTCATTGATCATTGTACACTGTTTGCGTTTGTCCCTGTACCTAGTCTGCCGATATGAGGCTATTGTTGGTCACATACTATATACTCAAAACCAGCAGGCATCTATTACTTGACCTCTGCTACAGATGCTCCCAATGACGTGTTGAAATGTCTTTGTTGGAATGGCAACCCGTTCTTCCTCAAGAGCGGAAACTAAAGAACATAGTGATGTCGGACGCTGTGTTCTGGAGCGAAATAAAAGTTCTAAATAACCCACTAGGTGATCCATTGTGTTCAGGCAAGGTCTGTGGCCAGTCTAGTCTAGTCCAGCAACGTCACTGTCTCAAATGTTTTCATATTCTTCCACATTTACTTAAGTGCAGTAACAGGAACACATTGTAACTGTGGAATAACGTATCGATACTAAACTACGCCTCCATAGGCTCCGTTCCACGAGCGCCATCTGCGGCTCGCAATAAAGGCTGCCTGGAGCAGCCACAGGGCCCACTCGAACTCGGGACTTCATGACTACGTGATGCTACGAGAACGCCGCTTAGTCCCGGCTCCGACGCCATCGTCCGTACTTTAGTTCAAAGAGCCTCAACCTTATTGCTATTGTTTCAGCTGCACACTGTTTCTTGCTGCAATATTTGTAATGAATCTTCGTATGCTTGGAGAAATACAAGTTATACAAGATCGTGACCGGGCCAAATATCTCACGAAATAAGCGTCAAACGAAAAAACTATAAAGATCGAAACTTGTTTAGCTTGAAGGGGGAACCCAGATGGCGCTATGGTTGGCCCGCTAGGTCAAACGGATATCAACTTCGTTTTTTAAAATAGGAACCCCCATTTTCATTACATATTCGTGTAGTACGTAAAGAAATATGAACGTTTTAGTTGGACCACTTTTTTCGCTTTGTGACAGATGGCGCTGCAATAGTCACAAACATATGGCTCACAATTTTAGATGAACACTTGGTAACAGGTAGGTTTTTTAATCTAAAATAATGGGCGTAGGTAAGTTTGAACATTTTATTTCAGTTCTTCCTATGCGATGTTCAAATGTTCAAATGTGTGTGAAATCTTATGGGACTTAACTGCTAAGGTCATCAGTCCTTAAGCATACACATTACTTAACCTAAATTATCCTAAGGACAGACACACACACCCATGCCCTGGGGAGGACTCGAACCTCCACCGGGACCAGCCGCACAGTCCATGACTGCAGCGCCTTAGACCTCTCGGCTCCAATGTTTCCTGTGTTAACTTTTTCGCTAATCATTTCTACCCTTGTCCAGCTCTTCTACAACTACAGTTGCCGTACTACTCTGTAGCTCACCTCTCCTTGCTGTTGTGTACAAATCTGTACGCAACACTAACCATGAAAAACGTCTCTGTACCGTAACACCACCTCCTCTGCACGTCACTGTCGGCACTAAACATGACAGCAGCTGACGTTCTCCAGGATTTCGCCTAACCACAACCTACCATCGTTTTGTCACAGAAAATGGCGTAATTTATCATTCCAAACCACTTGTTTCTTACCATCCACATCCCCAAGCATCGCTTCCATTAACTACAGAGGACTAATGAGGAGATGCTAGACCATTGTAGAGCGTTCTTTTTAACCAGTCACTGCACTAGTTGGAGTCCTGGTAGCGCTTTGGAAATCAAGAGTGATTCCTTCCACTGATCTCATGTGACTTTTTATCACACTCCTCTGTCCTTTTCTGTCACGACATGAGCTCTGCCTGCTCTTGGTTTAGCTGTGGTTATTCCTTGGCGTTTCCGCTTCACAGTCACATCACCAACAGCTGATCCGAGCGGCTTCAGAAGGATTGAAATGACCATGATGGATTTGTTAGATTACATGCAACGACTAGTCGACATTGCAAGTCTCGGATTTTCCCTGCTCTTATATCGGCTGATCCACCTCTCTTGAAACTTGATGGTCAGTTCAGCGGTATGTGGAGGTGTCCGGATACTACTGATCAGATAGAGTAGCTATTACAAACGTGTGCAACAGCAACTACTCCTTACTGCCTAATGGCATCACTACAAGATCGAGGATTACGTTGGGGTGAACAGCGTAAACGCTGAAATAAAGTCCTACTATTGCAAATGGAAAACGGCGCGCGTAGTATTCCGATAAAGTATAATCACTGACGTCAACAGACTTGAAGCGGTTGTGCATGCCGAAGGACATACGTAAATCCGCATTCTATACGAAAAAGTGTTCAGTGACATGTTGTGGCATCTTTGAAACAGGGATCGTGGTAACAACGTACGGTTTGCATTGCAGACATCGAGGGGCGGGTGTTGCGCCAAGTGGAAGATACTCCTGAGACGTTTCTGAGCACCATTAGATCTGCTGAAGACATACACGGTGCTCTTGTTCGACCAGTTCTGCGTAAGCTGTTACTTTATCCATGTAATATTGTGTACAGTTTCCCATGCCGCAGCATCAGCGCTACTTTTCTACCTTTGGAGTCTGCGATGGGGAGCTGAAGAGCTATGCTTCACAGCTTGCATGTTATTTACAGATGATCCGATATTCAGACAATGGGTTCGTAAATTACTAAAGTAACAATAAACACGGTCCAGACACATTAATGTGACCTCCGCCTATGTTCGGCGACAATGTGAAATAACCACTCGTAGGTGACAGGGGGCAGCACTCGCAATGGAATGTATATAAAGCGTCTTGAAGGGGGTGTACGCGGCAATCAGTGCAGTTGTCGTCGTAATGCGGAAACGGAGCGATTTGTTTGACGTCCAAAAGGGCATGCTCATTGGCTTCATGGACAAGGAAGGAAGCATTTTCGAAACGGCAAAGTTATTTAACTGTTCACGTGGCACCGTGGTTAAAGAATTCTGTGCTTGGAAAAATGGCACTACCCACAATTGGCGCCGAGGCAAGTGTGGTATACCACGAACAAAGGATATTAGGAGTTCAGTATTTTAAACATAGCTGCGCAACAGCAACGGTTCCACGTAATAAGATTAAAAACAGCCGACCAGTTGCAATGGATAAAGTAATCTTTACCTAGGTTTCGACAGATTTAAATCTATCTTCTTCAGAAGGCGGCCTGAGGACAATGAACATCGTAATTTATGTTAAAAGGTATGAAACATAAGTCAAGAATAGAGTTTAACACGTATTAGAAAGCTCTTGTATTACAAAATATGAGAAGGATTCCTGCTACTTACAGTATTACATTAATATGGAATGATATGTCATTGTCGTTTTTACAAATATCTGCATAGATCCATTAGTCCAAATGAAATATAGCCCTGAAAATAGGGTTTGTCAAGTAAATAAAAATTGGTGTATGGAAGTTGCAGAGCTCACAAGCGACTGAGTATAATCGGCCAGCGTAGTTACACTGCGGCCAGGGCACGTGGCGCTCAAGTCGCGAACTATGTGCCGATTGGCGTACTGAAGCAACATGTAAAATATAAATATTGATTGCGTCCTTAGATAAAGTGACAATAAATAGAAGGAAAGCATTTAACACTCCCGTTGTAACAGTATGGGAGCCTTAGGAACATTAAAGTAGATAAATACATAAAAAAGGCAGGTGGCGCTTACGCCGTGAGTTACATGCAGTGGCATATTAGGAGTTAACGATGGCTTCGGAGTTGAGTACGGGGATTAGACACGCAGCTGTTGAGCAGCTGACCGCCCAGACGAACCAAGGGGCTACCAAGAGTGTCTCCACAGCGAACGTTACTACATATGGGCCTCTGTAGCAACCACCTACTTCATGCACCCATGCTGACTGCTATTTATGATGAAGTCTGAAATTTTCACGTCAGTACCGCAACCGGAAGTCCATTGAGTGAGAACAGGTTGCCTTTTCAGATGAATCACGTTTTATGCTCCATCGGACTGAAAACAAATACCATCCAGTGGAGGGAGCATTTGGTTAGGGAAATATTTTCGTGGCATTCCTTGTGCGAGATCGTCCTCCTGAAAGGCACAATGGATCGATACAAGTATGCATCTATGCTTGGGGACCATGTCCACACCTATAAGCACTTCGTTGTTTCACGGCACAATGGCATCTACCAGCAGTACAATACAATGTGTACACAGATCACAGTGAACGTGGGTGATTTGAGGACAACCCAGATATGTGTACCGTACTTCCCTGGGCACGACTCTTCCTGGAATTAAATCCAATCGAGAATCTGTAAGACCTCCTCTACTCAGTTTCATGCACCTTGGATCCTCAACCAAGAAACATAGTGACCCTGGCCGCAGCACTGGAGCCGGAATGGCTCCACATCTAGTCGATACTCGTACCTTCCATAACCTCAATGACTCTCTTCCTGCATGTCTCACAGTGGCCCGCAGTGCAGAAGGCCGTTATTTGGGGTAACAATCAGGGACAAACTCTTTAGTCGATGAATTAACAGGGACTGTTTATCATCTGTTTACACACAACGGAGCATCATCACATTTACTAAGCTTCGCATGACGTTACCTAGCAGAAACCTTTAATGAGCAATGCTTTGGTCAGGCAGATCCAGTAGCTTTGTCTTCCTGTTTACCTCGCATTAATCGCACTGATTTATTGAAATGGGGACGTTGGAAGGCTATCGGTGACGTTCTCATGATACAGTGATATGTATGAAACCAGATCAGAAGGCATCCATGTTTATTGTCACTAGTTCGTGATTCTTTGAGGAGGAGACCTGAGGATGTGTGTGGGTGAGTGGCAACCAATCTCAGCAAGTCCAGTATTGTCAACAGATATTTTGCTCTCTTAGCACACAATGAACCTAATCTCAGGTAGTATGTATTTTGGGACATTTTTAAACAATTTTTTTTTGTATATTTGACCAGCGTGCTCAATTTATTTGTTTTTATAAACACCGTATGAATGAAGGTCAACCTGTCAGATGAGCAACACATCCACTTTGAAATACCCAACTAAAGAATGGGGTGCAGAATAGGGAGTAAGTAATGTGACAAGGTTCTCTCTGCCTTAACAGGTTGTCAGACTCGGCTTTGTACAGTTCGGCACTTGTTCTGCAAGGACGTAAAAAAAGAGCTTTTCTCGTTGATATACAGATCGTCAGAGTTTTTTGTACATACAAACCTAGACAGAAGACTTCATGTAGCCTATACGTTTCCACAATATAGCAGGCGACTGTATGATCTATGAAGCTGTCGCGATTTAGAAATGTGAAAGTAATTATGATTTTTGTTTTGTGTGAGGAAAGTATTGACTAGCTGCCATGAGAGCCAATATAAAAGCAAATTTAATGTGTTATATTGGCTATGGAATGGACAACTCTCATATGCCCGCCATTCTTTCGTTTTTATGGCGTGAGGACTAAACGTTGCAGCCAAATTAACAATTTGACCACCATTGGACCCGGAAGAAGGCCGCTGCAATCGTGGCCGAAACGTTGGTTTTTCTCCAGCAGCAGTAATTTTTACATTATGACGCGGTACCATACCCAGAAAACTTTTATGTCGAAATTAACAATTCTTTTAAAATTTCTCATCCTGTGGCACAGTGAAGTGGAATTGAAACAGTGACTCCTTACGATAAAAAAAATAACCTTCAAATTATTCCTCCGTGTTTTCCCTCATACCTCCCCTTTTATCGAATGCAATGTTTCTACATTACTTAATTAGATATTATTTCTTATTATTTCCAGCACTTCAAACCTTTATGTGTTTTTTGCTAAGAAACAAGCAGGGAGCACAGTTAATTTGAACGTAACAATTGTAATCCACTTTTCACTTGCCATTTGTGTATTAGATCCATTGACGATATCCTTGAAAAACGACGCAGCTGTAGACAGTGATTAAATATTATATGATTTCATAGTGGCAGAACCCAGATAAATTCCTCCAGAAAGGTTTCCTACAATATCGAGGATTTGTTTCCGCCTGTAACTAAAATCAGTATTTGTTAGTGAGGTAATTGAGAGTGATGGGACCTCTAATAGTTACAAAATAAGGTAGTAGTATCACATGAGAGATTATGACGCGGAATCGTCACGATAATCAACTGAGATGAAATATTAGTCGTCTATTTCAGACGTATTGTCTACTTTTTTCTGACATTTGGAATTATGCATCCCACACCGTTTTTAGCTGCATTGAAACAACATTTCGAAGTTTTGTTTCAACACAAAATTAGTTTTGCGAAGTAGTGTGACTTTTTCATCCGAGTGTTCCAGATTATACTATCGGTAGAGGAATTAACTGATTGATTAACTCTTCAGGCCGCGTGACAGGTCGCGCTGGAATTAACACATCACATTCTGACAACTCTCTAGAGCTAGTAACCACCAGCCAATTTAGGAATGATATTCCATTACATATTTAAAAAAAATGATGGAACTGTCTGTGTACACAAAGAAAAATTGTTGTTTCAACTTCGACGTTCCATTCAATAATAGTGCTCACATATCCAAATTTAACGGGATTTTTTGTAGTGTCAGTTCACCGCTTACGAATTATTTTCACATATTTCCATATTATAACTGTCTATAGTTTTGTGATTATGGCATTCTCTCCCTCAAACAGCTTCTGAGGTCATGGGGAAGAAAACTTTCGCTGCCACATTGCGAGTACTAATAAATTCAAACACGAATGAATAGAAGCGAGCAGGCAGATCAAAGTAAAACATTAAACGATTCACTTTAAAATTCTTCGATATTTCATTGTGTTCCATTATTTGTTAATGTACGTGTGAGAAATGGTAAGAAATATTTCATAAAATGAATGACGTGTCACTTCAGCGTCTATGGGGTATCTTACAATCGCTGCGACAAACGTCGAGGGTATTATAGCGTGTCTTAAGGGAAAATTCGAGGATAAAATCCCGTGTCCGGAAACGCCATCCTCCGACGCTACAGTGTGTTGGAGCTATGGCGCCGTCCGCAGCCACTAGGCCACCCCTTCGGTAACAGACATGACTTTGTACGCTGTCGGGACGTAGTCGGAACGTCTCGCAATGTTGTTTGTCATTCAGTGATCGCGACTGATTGCCACCATCGCCAGCGGAGAAGGTGGAGCTACTGCTGCATAGGCAGACCTTTCCTCCTACGAATGCGATATTCAGTTGCCACCGTGGATGACGGTTTCGGACAGAGGTTTCCATCCGCAGATAATTTTTCTCATAGAGCCCTCTAAATTCTCCAGAGCCATTCCGGTGCACGGGAGGAAAATAAACTATTGATGGAAACCCATGTCCGAAACTGCATCCACCGAGGGAATAGAGAATCGCACTTGTAGGAGACAAGGGCTGTGTACGCAGCAGTAGCCCCATCTCCTCCATAGGCGATCGTGGTAATCAGCCGCGATCAGTGAATAACAAACGTCGCGCGGAGTGGCCGCGCGTGGTTTGAAGAGTCATATCACGGACTGAGCTGCCCCTCCCGCCGGAAGTTCTAGTCCTCCCTCGGGCATGGATGTGTGTGTTGTTCTTAGCATAAGTTAGTTTAAGTAATGTGTAAGTCTAGGGACCGATGACCTAAGCAGTTTGGTCCGTTACGAATTCACACATTTGAATAACAAACAATCATTGCGAAACATTCGACCTACGGTCCACCAGCGCACAAAGTCACATTTGCTGCTGAAGGGGTGACCTAGTGGCCTGCTCCACCGTCTATAGCTTCGACGCTCTGTACTGGGCTTAATTTCGGCCGGAACGCGCTTAGACACCTCCCAGAGACCCTTTTTCTTTTCCTCTTCTTCTTCCTCGTCTTCCTTAACAGTTCAACGCCGGAGATTTGAAATAATACACGTGTATTAAATCACAACGTAACTAAAATTAGCCGCTGCGCTAGTACAAGTGAACGTGACAATGGGTCGCGAACGTGATGTGACGGGCTAGAGGTATTGCGTGTGTGTGTGTGTGTTTTCTTGTGAGTGTGTACGCACGTACAGTATACCCAAGATAAATTTAGTATTATTTCAAAATTGTGATCGGTACATATCCCCTTTTGTTTACGACTGCCAACAACCTCAGCGATGTAGTAGCAAGGCGACGTCACATGTTATATGTGTCAATGAGAAATAAATAACGTAAGCCGTGTCTGAATGTGGACGTCTGTATAATGTTCTTTCACGAAATCATTTTATTCCGTGTCGTAATTTATGTCATAGCTGCTAATCAAATGTGCGTATGGAGCATTCATGACTAAAAGTTGACAGCGTTTCGAGCCGATACGTCCCTTTGTCCACGGCACTCTCGACCATTCAATTTTTATCCGCCCGCACCCTTGTTAGAACATGGTTGACGCTATACAGTAGAGGGGAGCCCCCACAGGGGGCAAATTTTAACTCCCAATCAAGAACGGAGGTGTATATGTTTGACCCGTAAGTCTGTCTGTCTGTATGCTCCAACATAGTTACAATTTTAAAGCCGTTTTTATTTGAAAGCTGGTTTAAGTCTAATCACAAGTTTCTCTCTGTGGCCGGGAGGGGGGGGGGGGGGGGGGAGCAACCTTAAAGTTTAGAAATTAAGCACTGGCCCTTTAGCGTCGTTGGATGACATTTCCGAACACGGTTTCTAGCCTCGATTTGTTCCTCAAGATGCCCTCTCCAAACCCTTGAAGTTTCCCGCAATATTTCGGGGACTTCTTGTGTATAAAGAAGTTTCATAAATTCCTTCCTCAGGGCCTTCGGAAGGGAGTTAATGTGGGCAGAGCTTAACATTTCGTCGACGGTAAGGCCATTACAGACGAATCATAAGCACGGATAGGGAAATGATAAGGAAAGAATACGTGAGTAGTCTCACTACATATCTCCCTCAAATGTTTCTCATTTATAGTGACTTCAACACACACCGTATGCTATGCGCCCAATGTCGGACTGTTACCAACCTCTTGCTGTCAAACAACTCATGTCTCCTGAACTGGGGAAAATAACGTACTTGTCCTGTGATAGAGTTGTTCTCTGCCATCCATCTATCCTCATACTCTCCGGTTCCCATGCACACTGTTCAATGGAAACCGGATGACATATGACGCTCCAGTGACCAGTTCAAAATTTGCTTAAATCTGGCGGAAAGGGCAGTGCTCGATAGAATGCTCCTAGACTGGGACTCAGCAACACTAGCTGGGCACCGTACAAATTGCCGATTGTGTTTCAACGTAGATACAGCATCTAGGACTGGGTGGATCAGACCATTATAGGATCCACACCGCTGCTGGTATATCCATACTGAAACTTCGGGATAGAGGTGGGGATATTCTGTTCCTTGATGGACTGATGAATGTCCCTCTCCGATGAGGGCCAGGTGCGAGGCATTGCGGACGATCAAGTAAAGGGTATATGATAGAACCCTGCAGTCTTTCTGGTGATGAAGGCGAAAATATGATGTACTATTAGGGAGGCAAAATGGAATAGCGGCAACCGTTCAGGAACTCCATAAACGTGTCTAAGCCAAGGATAGGTAGACATTAGGAGGGTTTCAGAGATGTGGGAGATGCTGTATTAATTCTGTAATAGACAAGAACAGGCATTTCCCAGAAGCTGGTGGAGCGTTTCACTTAAATCAACGTCACAGCCAACCAAAATCCATCTTCCCATCATTACCGAGTGCTTGCTGTGAGTGGCGGAAGTTCCATCAATAATGCAGAGGAGAAGTGGCACGTTCCTGCCCCACTGTATGTGGAACATGGATTTAGCGGTGACTGGAGCTCGCGAATCACAACGGTATCACGAAAATCCGTTACAGCATTTTTCGGCACCTCAATGGAAGTGCGGGAAAAGGCTCCTCGAACATTTAACTTAATATGGGAAACTGCCTACTCCCATGAACCATGGACCTTGCCGTTGGTGGGGAGGCTTGCGTGCCTCAGCGATACACATGGCCGCACCGTAGGTGAAACCACATCGGAGGGGTATCTGCTGAGAGGCCAGACAAACGTGTGGTTCCTGAAGAGGGGCAACAGCCTTTTCAGTAGTTGCAGGGGCAACAGTCTGGATGATAGACTGATCTGGCCTTGTAACATTAACCAAAACGGCCTTGCTGTGCTGGTACTGCGAACGGCTGAAAGCAAGGGGAAACTACAGCCGTAATTTTTCCCGAGGGCATGCAGCTTTCCTGTGTGGTTAAATGATGATGGCGTTCTCTTGGGTAAAATATTCCGGAGGTAAAATAGTCCCCCATTCGGATCTCCGGGCGGCGACTACTCAAGAGGACGTTGTTATCAGGAGAAAGAAAACTGGCGTTCTACGGATTGGAGCGTGGAATGTCAGATCACTTAATCGGGCAGGTAGGTTAGAAAATTTAAAAAGGGAAATGGATAGGTTGAAGTTAGATGTAGTGGGAATTAGTGAAGTACGGTGGCAGGAGGAACAAGACTTCTGGTCAGGTGAATACAGGGTTATAAATAAAAATCAAGTAGGGGTAATGCAGGAGTAGGTTTAATAATGAATAAAAAAATAGGGGTGAGGGTAAGCTACTACCAACAGCATAGTGAACGCATTATTGTGGCCAAGATAGACACGAAGCCCACGCCTACTACAGTAGTACAAATTTATATGCCAACTAGCTCTGCAGATGATGAAGAAATTGAAGAAATGTATGATGAGATGAAAGAAATTATTCAGGTAGTGAAGGGAGACGGAAATTTAATAGTCATGGGTGACTGGAATTCGAGAGTAGGAAAAGGGAGAGAAGGAAACGTAGTGGGTGAATATGGATTGGGGGAGAGAAATGAAAGAGGAAGCCGCCTGGTAGAATTTTGCACAGAGCATAACTTAGTCATTGCTAACACTTGGTTCAAGAATCATAAAAGAAGATTGTATACATGGAAGAATCCTGGAGATACTAGAAGGTATCAGATAGATTATATAATGGTAAGACAGAGATTTAGGACCCAGGTTTTAAATTGTAAGACATTTCCAGGGGCAGATGTGGACTCTGACCACAATCTATTGGTTATGAACTGTAGATTAAAACTGAAGAAACTGCAAAAAGGTGTGAATTTAAGGAAATGGGACCTGGATAAACTGAAAGAACCAGAGGTTTTACAGAGTTTCAGAGAGAGCATAAGGGAACAATTGACAGGAATGGGGGAAAGAAATACAGTAGAAGAAGAATGGGTAGCTCTGAGGGATGAAGTAGTGAAGGCAGCAGAGGATCAAGTAGGCTAGTAGAAATCCATGGGTAACAGAAGAAATATTGAATTTTATTGATGAAACGAGAAAAATAAAAATGCAGTAAATGAAGCAGGCAAAAAGGAATACTAACATCTCAAAAATGAGATCGACAGGAAGTGCAAAATGGCTAAGCAGGGATGTCTAGAGGACAAACGTAAGGATGTAGAGGGTTATCTCACTAGGGGTAAGATAGATACAGCCCACAGGAAAATTAAAGAGACCTTTGGAGAAAAGAGAGCCACTTGTATGAATATCAAGAGCTCAGATGGAAACCCAGTACTAAAGAAAGAAGGCAAAGCAGAAAGGTGGAAGGAGTATATAGAGGGTCTATAGAAGGGCTATGTACTTGAGGACTATACTATGGAAATGGAAGAGGATGTAGATGAAGATGAAATGGGAGATACGATACTGCGTGAAAAGTTTGACAGAGCACTGAAAGACCTGAGTCGAAACAAGGCCCGGGAGTAGATAACACTCCATTGGAACTACTGACGGCCTTGGGAGAGACAGTCCTGACAAAACTCTACCATCTGGTGAGCAAGATGTATGAGACAGGCGAAATACCCTCAGACTGCAAGAGGAATATAATAATTCCAAGCCCAAAGAAAGCAGGTGTTGACAGATGTGTAAATTACCGAACTATCAGTTTAATAAGCCACAGCTGCAAAATACTAAAGCGAATTCTTTACAGGCGAATGGAGAAACTGGTAGAAGCCGACTTCGGCGAAGATCAGTTTGGATTCCGCAGAAATGTTGGAACACGTGAGGCAATACTGACCTTACGACTTATCTTAGAAAATAGATTAAGGAAAGGTAAACCTACATTTCTAGCATTTGTAGACTTAGAGAAAGCTTTTGACAATGTTGACTGGAATACTCTCTTTCAAATTCTAAAGGTGACAGGGGTAAAATACAGGAAGCGAAAGGCTATTTACAAATTGTACAGACACCAGATGGCAGTTATAAGAGTCGAGGGGCATTAAAGGGAAGCAGCGGTTGGGAAGGGAGTGAGACAGGGTTGTAGCCTGCCCCCGATGTTATTCAATCTGTATATTGAGCAAGCAATAAAGGAAACAAAAGAAAAATTCGGAGTAGTATTAAAGTCCTTGGAGAAGAAATAAAAACGTTGAGGTTCGCCGATGACATTGTAATTCTGTCACAGACAGCAAAGGACTTGGAAGAGCAGTTGAACGGAATGGACAGTGTCTTGAAGGGAGGATATAAGATGAACATCAACAAAAGCAAAACAAGGATAATGGAATGTAGTCGAATTAAGTCGGGTGATGCTGAGGGAATTAGATTAGGAAATGAGACACTTACAGTAGTAAAGGAGTTTTGCTATTTGGGGAGCAAAATAACTGATAATGGTCGAAGTTCAGAGAATATAAAATGTAGACTGGCAATGGCAAGGAAAGGGCTTCTGAAGAAGAGAAATTTGTTAACATCGAGTATAAATTTAAGTGTCAGGAAGTCGTTTCTGAAAGTATTTGTATGGAGTGTTGCCATGTATGGAAGTGAAAAATGGACGATAAATAGTTTGGACAAGAAGAGAATAGAAGCTTTAGAAATGCGGTGCTACAGAAGAATGCTGAAGATTAGATGGGTAGATCACATAACTAATGAGGAGGTATTGAATAGAATGGGGAGAAGAGGAGTTCGTGGCACAACTTGACCAGAAGAAGGGACCGGTTGCTAGGACATGTTCTGAGACATCAAGGGATCACAAATTTAGCATTGGAGGGCAGCGTGGAGGGTAAAAATCGTAGAGGGAGACCAAGAGATGAATACACTAAGCAGATTCAGAAGGATGTAGGTTGCAGTAAGTACTGGGAGATGAAGAAGCTTGCAAAGGATAGAGTAGCATGGAGAGCTGCATCAACTCAGTCTCAGAACTGAAGACAACAACAACAACAACATGGGAAACTGTACATTTTCGTAATTAATATAAGGAAACTATTTACATTCTCCTTCTTAAACGCGGGAATGAGCGATAATGCCTCGTTGTTTGAGAAATATTGTCTTTATCCACCATGTGAGGAATATCTTCAACTAGCTAGTCCATCACCACATTTCCTAGATGTTAGAATCCAGGTAACTTCTTAATTGCTTTCAATATGGTCTCAGGAGATATCACTCCACTTACGGTATCCTGTTTCTGACGTACACGGCTATACCGCAGGCTTACCTGCTCAGCCATTACGTTACAAGTGTTATTCATTTTGTCCTTGTAGCCACCTAATAATCAACTTCACATAATATTCTCGGAGAACTCCACACATGCGGTATCCATGGATATTTCCTGTTTTCATACGGTCCTTCCTCTCACATGTTACGTCAGATATCGAGTTAATGATGTCTTATCAGATCGTTTTATGAGGGTAACCTTGCTTGTAACAGCTACCGACAGCATTACGGCCACAGTAAGAAGTTCTGTCAGTGTTGTTTAACTGTGCACGACTTTCCAGTTTTCTTGTTCACTTTCCAGGTTTGCAGCAAGTATCACAACGTGTACAAAAATCCGAATGACCTAAAATGCATTTTCATGAAACCCACATAACGTGAATTTCTTGAGTGTCATTAATCCACTTGGCGGGACAGTCGTGTGAATTTACTAAATTACAACAACAAGAACCCACCAGAGAACCGATGGAAATGTAAACTAATGAAAACAATATTTCGAATATAGTGAAGTGAAGTGAGTGTATGGCACCGTTGGCCGGGAGGCCCTTATGCGGGCAAGTTCGGCTGCAAAGTGCGAGCTTTATTTCAGTCTACGCCACATTGGGAGACCTGCGCGCCGGTAATGAGGATGAAATGATGAAGAGGACAACACAACACCTAGGCCCCGAGCCGAGAATATCTCCAACCAGACCGGGAATCGAACCCGGGCCCGCTTGAATGGGAGGCGAGCACGTTACCACCCAGCTAAGCTGGCGGACTTCGAATATAGTGAAACACGTTATCAGACATGTGACATTTCTTAACATT
This sequence comes from Schistocerca piceifrons, assembly GCF_021461385.2. Lineage (NCBI taxonomy): Eukaryota > Metazoa > Arthropoda > Insecta > Orthoptera > Acrididae > Schistocerca > Schistocerca piceifrons. Next base: position 782,566,685 of record NC_060140.1, on the reverse strand, counting down.
TGGTAATGCATTAAGGGAACGGGAGAGAGATAATTTTCTATGTCCCTAGAGCCCGGCATTTCTGAAGCATGCGGGAATATTAACAGGAGCCAACCGCTAGGCGTAAGCACTTCGACACGGTTATCCGGTCGCCAAGAGTGTGACGTCAGTACTTCTGTTTGTGAGTGCAAGTGAACGTAACGGAAAAGTGTGAGTAAATGCAGACCAACCCGCCTCTATAACCCTCGTAACATTATGTAAGAAGCACTGGGTAGGACGCAACACTATCACGGGTTTGGCAAAGCAGTTTTGATACGGAAACAAATTTATTGACGTCATAAATGCTCCCTCTCGCTAGACTGTAATCAGCTGATCAGTAGGATCGATGGCGTTCATGTCGTTCTCTAAGATTTTAACATCTTGTTTGAGAGGGTTGCAGTATTGGTCATACCTTTGTTGCCTGATGTGATGATCACCGACCCAGCATCAAGTACTGAAGTCACCACTGATGGTTAGTCCACAGGTCTATCAGCACCTATGTAGTTCACGTCACCGAGTGTTCTAGAACTTCAACACCGTTAGCGTCATACAGCCTTCGTAATCTTCGTACATACATATTTAAATTGGATGATGGTGGGACACCAGCTGGTATAATTCTTATTAAAAATGAAACTCCTCCAGCTGTACTTAAGATTTCATATTTATTTCACTGCTAGTTTCGACGTTGCGTCAACGCTATCTTCAGGCCCGTACACTTTGATGATATGAACTGTGTGTGGCTGAGTACCTAGTGAGACCGGTCTCACCGCGGACTTCTAGTACTCAGCACACACAATTGATATCACGAAAGTGTACGGGCCTGAAGACGGCGTTGACGCAACGTCTGAAACTGGCATCCAAATAAATCTGAACACGGCTCTGGTTGTCTGTAGTTCAACTATGCATAGACGGTCAATACCGCGGTTCGATCGCGTCCACATTGTTGCTTTGTGCCAGGAAGGACTCTCAGCAAGGAAATTGTACAGGCTTCTCAGAGTGAACCAAAGCGATGTTCTCCAGACCTAGTGGAGATACAGAGAGACAAGAACTGTTGATGATATGCCTCGATCAGGCCGCCCAATGGCTACTACTGCAGTAGATAACAGTTACCTACGGATTATGTCTCGAACGAACCGTGACAGCAACGCTACCATGTTGAATAATGCTTTTCGTGCAGCCACAGTACGTCGTGTTATGATTCAAACTGTGCGCAGTAGTCTGCATGATGCGCAACTTCGCTCCCGACGTCCATGGCGAGGGCCATCTTTGCAACCACGACACCATGCAGCGCCGATGGGCCCAATAACATGCCGAATGGACCATTCAGGATTGCCATCTTCACCGATGAGTGTCGCATATACCATCAACCAGACAATCGCCGGAGACGTTTTGGAGGCAATCTGGTCAGGCTGAACGCCTTAGACACTCCATCCAGTGAGTGCAGCTAGGCGGAGGTTCCCTACTGTTTTGGGGTGGCATTATGTGGAGCTGACGTACGCCGCTGTTGGTCATGGAAAGCGCCTATAGGCTATACGACACGTGAATGTCATCCTCCGACCGATAGTGCAACCATATCGGCTGCATATTGGCGAGGCATTCGTGTTCAGGGACGACAATTCGCGCCCCCATCGTGCACATCTTGTGAATTACTTCCTTCAGGACATCGACTAGAGTGGCCAGCATGTACTTTCCAGACATGAACCCCATCGAACATGCCTGGGATGGATTGGAAAGGGCTGTTTATGGAGGACGTTACCCACCAACCAATCTGAGGGATCTCCACCGAATCGCAGTTGAGGAATGGACAGTCTGGACCAACAGTGCCTTGATGAACTTGTGGATAGTATGCTATGACGAATACATGCATGCAGCAATGCAAGACGACATGCTTCGTGTGTTCAGCAATCTGAACCTCCACCTGTGAAGATCTCGCTGTATGGTGGTACAACACGCAATGTGTGGTTTTCATGAGCAATAAAAAGGATGGAAATGATGTTTATGTTGATGTCTGTCCCAATTTTCTGTACAGGTCCTGGAAATCTCGCAACCGAGGTGATGCAAAACATTTTTTGATGTGTGTGTTTATTATTGGTATAGATATCCGTGCATCCACGCAGAAACTGACCCAGTACTCAACGTTTATGGCGTCATATCTCCTGAACTATGTGTCATACAATGACATAATTTCGTAGGTACATTGAGCAGCATATTTGGATACAGTCTCTAAAATCTGTTGCGAGTATAGTTAGTCCCAAAGAAGCAATAAATTTAAAAGCCGTGCATGATGCAGCAGTTTTCCACGCATCTCACTGTTTATGGCGTGCCCCCTGAACTATGTGTGGTACAGTGGTATAATACTGTAGGTAAATTCAGCGCCATGTATGGGTACTGTGTTCGAAATTTATTGCGAATACAATTAGCCTCAGTGAAGTAACAGATTTAAACGTCATGCACCTTGCAACAATTTTACACGCACCTCATTATTTGTGATGTCATATCTCTTGAACTATTATCGTACAACGACATAATTTTTCACTTACATTCAGCGGTACAGTGTGTACTGTCTGTAAAATCTGTTGCGAATACAAGTAGTAATAAAGGATTAATATATTATAATGTTTTTCCTCATGCGGTACTTTCACTGCATGAACAGCAGAACGGCAGTTTGCGATAAACATTTTTCCTTTCATCATTTCATAGGTATTGTGAAGAGAGAAAAAATTTCTTAAGGGGTTGAAATTAAGTACAAAGTTTATAGTAAGTACCTAAATATTCTCTGTCACAAAAAATGGATGAATGAATTCGGAATTCACACATCACAGGATACGTTTCTGAAACACCCACATCCCTTTGACATGGAGGTGATTCTCACCCCCACAGCAATTGTTCCCTGACAGTGAGGTATATGTGTACCAGATTTGGTTGAAGTCGGTCTAGTTGTCTAGAAGGGGACGTGGAACATACATACACAACATACATATGTCCATTTTTATAATATATGTGGACTGGTGGGGTACCTAACAATGCAAAAATTATAGGAGAATGTAAAGGATCTTGGAATCTAAGCCAAGACCGAGATTAATAAATGATTACTTGCTCTAAAGACTTGCAAAAATCATAACAAAAATTAGCATACAACAATGTTCCCTAAAACTCAAATAAAATTTCAAAATGATTATAACACTTTGAGGGGCTGGAGTACCAAAAAATGTGTAATACAGTATATAGAAAGCACTAAAAAGCCTGCTCGTCTGGACAAACCGAAAAATCAAGTAAACGATACAATAACACGCCACAAATTATAAACAAATTGAACAACGCAAGTTCATATGATATTTATAAAGCTATATTTTGGTCTGGGTACATATAGCAAGCTAGATGCTTAATGGACGTAATCGAAATTTTCTTGTGTTACATAATAAAAAATCAGTGTGCAACACAGATATTTCATTGAGCTGTGCCCACCAATTTCAACTTACAGTACATGATTACTACAGCAAAAGCATAGTTAGATGTTATAAAAAAGTGTTCTCTCACACATCGATGTCAAAATTACACTAATAAAACAACCTGATTGTACGAATGTGTCACAAGGGGGATACTATCAAGCACGTTTTATGTTAGAAGCACGTGTTGTGGAGATGATAGGTCATAAGGATCCAACAATTAACAGTATTTTACATAAAACCTATGTGCCGTATAGCGGAGAAAATCTATTTATATGTCTTTACCTTTTACAAGCTCCAACACTTAACTGTGTGCACAACACACAAAATTAATGAAGTAATGTGATAATTAAAAACAGAATATAGTGGTGTTTCAGTGCACTAGGCGTAGATGTTCCTTAATAAATGCGACTCTCAGAACAGTAGATGTGTGCATGAGCTTCACCACCGAATGGTGGCATGTGTCACTTGTTTACGTTGGTAAATAAATGGTTATGATGAATCATTTTTAAAATAAATTTAACTGCACTGTTACATCAACTCATTCTTCATCACAATGTTTTCAAGTGGGCTTCATTTAAAAATAAAAAAGTATTCTGAACAATTTTCTGCTTGTGCGACACAGCCCAGATCCCGTAAAGCTACACTCAATTAAAAGGGCGGCCTCTTTGGTTTAGAGCTCCCCAGTCGTTGATTTACGTCGTTGAGTTGGACGAAACGGCATTGAAAATGGCGTGTGACAGAGGTTCCTTTGTGGCTTAGAGAGCATGGCGGTCCCTGACTATCTCTGTATCTTCCGCCCAGGCCTCTCCTCCCATCTCACCACAGCCCATTTGCTCCTGAAACAGCTGTATGACTCATTCAGCAAGTTCTCAGATTGTGCCCAACATTGCTCCAGCGCAGTTATATCGCAATTACTGAAAGTCGCTGTATAACCAAGGAAATTTTAATTTAAAAGTACTTTGACACGATGATAGTTCAATATGTTTACTCAGAAATCAAAGGAAGTCAAAACGTAATTTCCACCACAAAAGTCCAAAACATAACAAAATAAAACTCATTATTCATTATTTTACTCAAATCTCACTAGCCCCTAAACCTTAAGTTTAACAAACTACTCTTGCTCTACCTTAGGTGTTTTTGTGTGAGGGTCTAAAAGACATATTCACAATCCACAGCAAGTTCAGCGAGGGTGACGTGATCAAAATTAGATAAGTGTGATAGTGTCGTTCATCGCTCTATTGGCAAAAGCTGGTGTCTGACAAATCCTCAAAACAACTCGGCAAATATCCCACTGCATAATCCGCAGATGGTTGTAAGCCAAAAAATGACATTATAACGCCTGCTGTGCGTTCACTAACCACGCAGAATAGAACAACCGTAAATACTCCTCAAGCCACGTACAGAAGTCGCCTCTCAGACTACAACACGAGTACTTGAAAACTTGAAACAACTGGTAGATATTAATGGTTTCCTCAAAGAAAGATACACCATCTCTCAAAAAATTAATTACAACCGACTTAGAAAGAAAACCAAAACAAAATAGAGTAAGGCACTTGAGAAAGGAGAGACAAGTTTAGAGGAATAACACACCATATTTTATTACCTTATTTCCGTGACGCTTCTGTGAAGGAAAATAAATAGATAGATATGGTCAGGATCCGCCGAAGATTCCCGCTCACTGCACTTCATTATCTAAAACTTTTGCAAAACAATAATCATGCTCACGCAACATGGGATAACTGTGACATTCGATTTTGAGAGTGGTATTAATCGTGTATATACTGCTGCTCACTTTTAACAATAAAACCATTTTTTGCGAGGTACGTTTCTTCTAGGACCCTACGTATCACTCTAACCCTTATTTCCGTCTAAAATATACAAACATATACACATAGTATAGCAACCAAAAGTGTCAAATAAGGGTTATATAAACACTTATTGCCAAACTCAAACAATTACTTATGTGTAGAGAACACATAATTGAATAATATATTTACACAATTAACCACCTATCTGCCCCTGAATCTGCCCTCTGGTTCCTGATTCAGCAGCCAGTGGCATCTTGGTTGATACGTGAGGGTGTTTGTTCATCGAAATCCTTAAAGTACTCATCCCAAGTTTCATGCTCATCCCAAGTTTCATGCCTTCTGTTGTAGTATATCAGATAAATATTTCCCAATTTTCTCATAATTGTCTCTGCTCGATTTTCTTGTGTGCAGTACACAGCAGTATATATTCCCTTTACACTACTTTCCTGTAGCATTCCCTTCTACTTCTTGAAAACTATCGGTTTCCCGGTGTGAAAAAACTTGCGTTTCGCATTACCAACAACATCCAGGAAGTCCCTAAGTTTCCAGTTGCCGTCTTCAGTGGCGCCAGTCTGACATATTTCGACGCTAACTAAACGGCTACAGGGATGCAGCGGTGAACGCCGTTCGTTCTCACAATAGGACCACAAGTGTAGTCAAGTACTTTCATGGAGATAATAGGAGAAAATGCAGTGGCTTGCTTTGTGGAAGAAGGTTTTGCCTTCTGGCTCTTCAAGCAAACTGCCATTACTTTTTCACTCACAGGTTCATGTTGTTAAACTACATAGTCTCTCTCAGTTTGCTGGTGCACTTCTGTAGGCCAAAATGTGCACTGCTCAAGTGGGTGTGTTATATCAGCTTACTGATCAGACCCTCCCGACACTTACCATCCAAAGAATTCATACTGCGAAATAACGTACTGTTTCTTAGCAGAAATTCAGTGATTGTTAGACTAAGTCCTTGGAGTATGATCTGTTGCAGCACTTTGGAGAGTGTTCGCAGACAGCTGATGGACCGATAGTTTTGCGATTGGCGATGGTCCTACCCGAGCTTTGGTAGTGGTACTATGTGAGCAATCTTCCAGTCGGACAGGAAGTATCATTGCAGGAGGCAACTGCTAAAAATGAAGGGTATCAACACCATGAATTTACGCGAAAACTTCTTCAATTTTTCTTTCGCTATACCATCCAGTCTGGCGGCTATTTGGTTGATTAGTCGTTGTACAATAGAGCGGGCCTCCACCTTTGTCGTTAGTAGTGATTCTGTATGTTGTGCCATCCGTCAAATATCTTCTTCGTGGGGCTGTATACTTATCTCCTCCTCTTTGCCAGCGTCCTCATGCGCAAAGACGTTTTGCGTTTTATATATCATGGAATAGGTTCTGACTTGCTCAGCTGGTCAAACAATGGGCCCACTTGTTCCAGAAGTCTGGATTCCCCTGGCCTTGGGTCTCGGAGAGCCTGACCAGATGAGGATGGCCATCTTGTCTTCCCCATTTCCTTGGCGGAATTCAATGATTCTCTAACGTAACTTCCGAGAGAGGTGCTTAATGTCTCGGCGGTCGTGGGGTTCATGGTACCGCTGCCACCATTTTAGCACCCTGTTGTTAAGGTTCCTCAAGCACTGGAACGGTGATGAAACCCCTTCATTGTAGAATGTACGCCAATCAGTTGTGACTGTAGCGTGGCTGTAGACTCTTTGTATCTTTCCGGTCAATGCAATGACGGTCTCCTATATGGAGACTCCTTGGTTCAAATGGCTCTGAGCACTATGGGACTTAACATCTATGGTCATCAGTCCCCTAGAACTTAGAACTACTTAAACCTCACTAACCTAAGGACAGCACACAACACCCAGCCATCACGAGGCAGAGAAAATCCCTGACCCCGCCGGGAATCGAACCCGGGAACCCGGGCGTGGGAAGCGAGAACGCTACCGCACGACCACGAGATGCGGGCTATGGAGACTACTGTCAATACGTCTGTTGTGCGGTGAACATTGTTGCTAAGGAACGGCTGGTACTGATCCAATTTCGTTGTCCGTTGTACTGGAGGGCGGAGATGTTTCAACGTCTATGTGATGATACTAATCACCATATTGTGGTCGGACGTCAGAATATTAATGGTTTGAAGGCACTGATCGATAGATTTTTCACAGTAGCTTTGTCCTACACTTCGATTCAGTGGGCTGAGTTGTTTGAGGCGTAATTTGGATCATCTGACCTCAATGTAATGGCTCCAAATCGTTCTTCCAAGCCATGCATTTGGTGTGGTATGGCGCGGAATCGATGCGAAGTGCTTGGCGTTGACGTCCCTAACGAGATGGATTCTCTTGTGTCGAGCAAATAACAACACAATGTCAACCTCAATGAACTGCTTCTGAGATTTAAGATACGCCGCAATCAATGTAATGATGACAAAGTAGATGGAGGTGTTGATTCTAGTTGCTTTCAATGTATATTCTGTCCATACCGAATATACAGAGTAAAAAGTTATCTAGCTTTGTTGGTCTATGGGCTACCACTGGGATCGAATACCTTCACGGCTCCATCTGCTAAAACTTCTGTTACGCTCATGAAGATCTTCATGAGTTCCGAGAAGTCTAATTGTGAACGTGCATCCATTGTAGCCGCGCTAGATAATTGACCTCTGGTGCCAGCTGAAGTGTAACAGGTGGCTGTTCTTTGAAGTAAAAATTGAAATCCCTTTTCATTGGCAACTTTCAATGGAATGGACGCAGCAACCAGATGTCTGGTCCGTGCCGCTTGTCCCTTCAAAGCGTAAATCCGCAGTGCCTCTTGGAATTTGGGGCATCCTCCTCATCTGGCAGGATGCCGCTTCCACAATTTAAACATTTAGCCTTTTGATTGGAGATTTTTGGCTAGTCTTGAATGGGCGGTGACCCTTGATCTTACACACCAAAGTGTTGGGTTGCAATAATTAACCATGTGGAAGAAACGTTGACATTTTGTACCGTGGGGGCCCCTCTTTTGATTGGTATGTTTTCATTATCACATTAATGTTGAAAATATGCTTAACCTCATATATTGACGCCCTGGATGGGCCTGCCAGCACGGTTCCATAGTAGACTGGCCGTAGTTCTCTCGTCTCTCGATTTGAACACATGGACCGGGGCTTGTTGGAAACTAACGCTGTACAGGGGTTGTGTTAGCTCCTCTTCTGTGATTTCCCCTTGAAGGTATTTGATGACGACTTTGAGAGCCATGCTGGTTGGAGATTCGTGCGTAAAAAAAGGATTTTTTGGATCTTTGGAAAACTGCATACCGATAATCTGACCAGCAAATGATGAGAAGAGATACAGTCTATTGTTCAGAAGTGGGTACTGCACTGAGTAATGGATGGTAATAGGTGGTATCCTCACCGGTGATACTGGAGGGTTTTGCGTCGGTGCAGGGTTTGTGTAGTGGCGCTTTCCAGTTGCGCTCTCTTCTATTGACACCTCCATCTGATTGTCGTCAGGCTGTAGCAATGCATATTTCTTTGAGGTGGGAACAAGGTGATACTGTTTCGCGATGTCCTCCGCTTCATGCGAGTTTTGGCCTTCTTCTTCCCAGTCGTTGATGGACAACCAGTTGAAAATCGTGGTCTTCGTCCTGGTTGGATGGTTGAGCATTGTCGTTGTCCGAAATGTTCAGTAGGTCAGAATCTGACGAACTTTGTATTCTGTCGTTCCAGCTGCTTTAACTGCTATGACCTGTTATCACTGTTTGACAGCATTATTTCACGTCTTACTGAAAGTCCTGTAGCACTTCGTCTCAAGGTCTTCTTTCCTTGGGGCTGCCGTCGACAGCTGTTGAATTATCTGGTAACGAGGAGTGTGTAGAGATTCTGCTTGGCTACACCTGCCGGGTTCTCGACTGCGATCTGTGTCTGAAAGGGAGAGGGCTGATCTCGATGAGGTGGTACGCTGACGATCCATTATCCTCCACGTGAGCTGCTCCTTTGTATACCGTGTGTGTTGCCTGGTTTGTCATAAGCCATTGTCCACATAACGTTGCAGGGTCGTTGTAAGTGGGGCTGGTTGTAGGGCAAGCCCCACTGGACAACCGATCGGTCAACTTCTCTACAACCAAATGGAGAAGATGGCGGAAATGCAGGAGCCATCTCACTAGTCTTGTGTTACAAATCTTTTTTTTTTTTTTTTTTTTTTTTTTTGTCATCTGACTGGTTTGATGCGGCACGCCACGAATTTCTATCCTGTACCAAACTATTCATCTCAGAGTAGCACTTGCAACCTACGCGCTCAATTATTTTCTGGATATATTCCAATCTCTGTCTTCCTCTACAGTTTTTGCCCTCTACATCTCCCTCTAGTACCATCGAACTCATTCCCTCATGTCTTAACAGACGTCCTGTCATTCTGTTCCTTCTCCTTATCAGTGTTTTCCACATATTCCTTTCCTCTTTGATTCTGTGCAGAACCTCCTCATTCCTTACCTTATATGTCCACCTACTTTTCGACATTCGCCTATAGCACCACAACTCAAACGCTTCGATTCTCTTCTGTTCCAGTTTCCTCGCAGTCCATGTTTCGCTACCATACGCACATTCTCAGAAATCTCTTCCTCAATGTCCTTTTTGCCACTGCTAGTCTATTTTTTATGTCCTCCTTGCTCCGTCCATCATTGCTTATTTTACTGCCTATGTAGCAGAATTCCTTAACTTCATCTACTTCGTGACCATAATTCCTGATGTTAAGTTTCTTGCTGTTCTCATTTCTGATACTTCTCATTATTTTCGTCTTTCTTCGACCCACTTTCAATCCACGTTCTGTACTCATTAGATTGTTCATTCCATTTAGCAGGTTATGTAACTCATTTTCACATTCACTCAGGGTAGCAATGTCATCAGCGTATCACATCATTGATATCATTTCACCTTGATTTTAATTCCACTTCTAAACCTTTCTCTTATTTCCATCATTGCTTCTTCGATCTACAGATCGAACAGTAGGTTGAAAGACCCTGTCTGACACCCTTTATAATCCGAGCACTTCCTTCATGTTCGTCCACTCTTATTATTCTCTCTTGTCTCTTGTACATGCTGTATATTACCCGTCCCTTAGCTTACCTCTATTTTTCTCAGAATTTCGAACATGTTGCACCATTTTACAGAGTGAAAGGCTTTTTCAAGGTCGACAGTTTCTACGAACGTGCTTGATTTTTCTTTAGTCTTCGCTCCCATTATCAACCGCAACCCAAACTGATCGTCATCTAGCACAACCTTAATTTTCTCTTCCATTCTTCTGTATATTATTGTTGTCAGCAACTTGGATGCATGAGCTGATAAGCTGATTGTGCGATCACTCTCGCTCTTGTAAGCTCTTACAGCCTTCGGAATTGTGTAGATTTTTCCGAATGTCAGATGCTATGTCGCCCGACTCATACATTCTACATAACAAAGCGAATAGTCGAATTGTTGCCACTTCCTCCAATGTATTTAGAAATTCTGATGGAATGTTATCTATCTCTTGTGCGTTATTTCGTCTTAAATCCTCCAATGCTCTTTTACATTCTGATCCTAATACGGGATCCCCTATCTCTTCTAAATTGATTACTGTTTCTTCTTCTACCAAATCAGACAAATCTTCTCCCTCACAAAGGATTTCAGAGTATTCTTTGCACATATCCGCTCTCTCCTATGAATTTCACGCTGGAATTCCCGCACTCTTAATGTTACCACCCTTGCTTTTAATGTCATCGAAGTCTGTTTGGACTTTCCTGTAAGCAGAGTCTGTACTTCCGACAGTCGTTTCTTTTTCGATGTCTTCACACTTTTCCTGCAGCCATTTTGTCTTAACTTCCCTGCACTGCCAATTTATTTCATTCCCCAGCGCCTTGTATTTCCCGGAACATTTTTTGTACTTGCTCTTTTCATCGATTATTGGAAGTATTTCTTCTGTTACCCATGGTTTCTTCGCAGTTACCTTCTTTGTACCTATGTTTTTCCTTCCAACGTCTTTAACTGCCCTTTTACAGATATCCATTCCCCTTCAACTGTACTGCCTGCTGAGCTATTCCTTACTGTTGTATCTATAGCCTCATAGAACTTCATGCATATTTCGTCATTCTTTGATACTTTCGTATCCCACTTCTTTGCGTATTAATTCTTCGTCACTAATATCTTAAACTCAACCTACTTTCATCACTACCGTATTGTGATCTGAGTCTATATCTGCTCCGGGGTACGCCTTACAATCCAGTACCTGATTTCGGAATCTCTGTCTGACCATGATGTAATCTAACTGAAATCTTCCCATATCACCCGGCTGTTTCCTAGTATAGCTCTTCCTCTTTTGATTTTTGAACAGAATATTCCATATTACTAGCTGAAATGTATTACAAGTCTCAATCAGCCTTTCTACTCTCTCATTCGTTGTCCCAAGCCCCTATTCTCCTGTAACCTTTCCTGCTTCTCCTTCCCCTAAAACTACATTCCAGTACCCCATGAATATTGGATTTTCAACTCCCTTTACGTACTGTATTATCCTTTCAATATCCTCTATACTTTCTCTGTCTCTTCATGTACAGCTTGCGACGTCGGCATGTGTACTTGAACTATCGGTGTCAGTGTTCGTTTGCTGTTGATTCTGATCAGAACAAACCTGTCATTGAACTGTTCACAGTAACACACTCTCTGCCCTATCTTCTTATTTACAACGAATCTCACTCCCGTTATACCATTTTCTGCTGCTGTTCATATTACACTATACTCATCTGACCAGATATCCTTGTCTTCTTCCCATTTTACTTCACTGACCCCTACTATATCTATATTGAACCTTTGCATTTCCCATTTCAGACTTTCTAGTTTCCCTACCACGTTCAAGCTTCTGAGATCCCACGCCCCGACTTGTACAACGTTATCCTTTCGTTGATTATTCGATCTTTTTCTCATACTCACTTCCACCTTGGCAGTCCCCTCCCGGAGATCCGAATGAGGGGACAATTCCGGAATCTTTTGCCAATGGAGAGATAATCATGACACTTCTTCAATTACAGGCCACATGTCCTGTGGATACACGCTATCTGTCTTTAATGTAGTGGTTTCCATTGCCTTCTGTATCCTCAAGCCGTTGATCGTTGCTGATTCTTCCGTCTTGAGGGTCAGTTTCCCAATCCTAGGACAAGAGAGTGCCCTGAACCTCCGTCCGGTCATCTGCCCTCTTTAACAAGGCTGTTGGTAGAATGAGGGTGACATGCTGGAAGCCTTCGGCCGCCGATGCTGTGTAGTAATCAAAATTTAAACAGTGGCGGGATTTGAGGCCAGGACGGAAGATGTTTTGATTATTAACGAAAGACGCCACCCCTAGATCACAGCTGCAAACTACAGATGCACAGTCCCATATTTCCCAAGGGAGAGATGATGAAGCCATTATGGGAAGGAGCGACTCCCAGAGGAAGGAGGTAGTCGAACAAAGGGACTGAGTTTACGGCGTGACTAGCATCACAAGACAAGGGCACGGCAGACACCTGGCATGGGACCCACTCAGCAGCCTTTGTGGCACCTGTATAGGCTGGCTTGGAGAACCGTGGCAGAGTGCCGGCTGGTGGCTGGATATATGCGCCCAAATCGCTGCCAGACCTCAAGGGCGTTGGGTGCTTGTGGAGCTAGCCAGATAGCAACAGCTTGAGAGGACATGGAGGTGGCTGGGCCTAGACATAACAGTGATAGACGAACGTCCAAGCATTCTTTGACGAAAGTGGGCTTTGCGCCACCATTGGGCATGGCCAGTGGAGGCCAGCCACCAGGCAGATAGAGAGGCGAATGAGGTGAGTAGTAGAAAACGAGACCCATGCAGTATTCTTGTCATGAAATGACTAACAGGTGAGATCTGCTGTGATCAGGCCTTGTGGTGAATTTTAAAGCTCAGAGAATGGGAGTTGATGGGATGACCATCAGACTCCATCAGATGAACGCGATAAAAGATGCATGGGGTAGCGACAAAATCAAGGCAGTGCCAAGCAGGTTCCCAAACAAGCCATTGGAACACTGTGCCCTGCCCGCGACGCAATAGCGTACCATTTTCCTTTCCTATCGAAATATCAACAGTTAAAGATATAATTTAACCACGGAGTCAATTAACTGCGCTGCAAGTCAGCGAACATGTACGTCCAGGTTAATGAGAGTGTCGTAGCATTATCATCCTTATTTTGTTCTGTATAAGAATGCGCGCTCGTCTTTTCTTTCTTTTCCTTCGTCGCGCGCCTTTCCGATAGCATCTTAACGCTATCAGACTCTTATTTTCTTCCATTTTGTTCAAATGACCAGAAATTGTATTCCTCTTAGGAATTTATTTAATTGTGCCATTATTATCGCCAATTGCGATTACTGATATGACTTTACAATGAATATTTTTTTCTTTCGCTCCAGAGTCGGGCTAAGTTTATTGTAATTTCTACGTATTTCGCCGGAATACGGCAAAAATTATTTGTTATGTTCATAACTGTGAGATTAATGCACGAGATGTCAGATGTCTGTATAAAAACCTTTTTTCGTTAAATAATAATCGTTTAATTTGCCATTTCTGCTTTCATTTCATACTAACGATCATCAATCCCCAATTTATAAATGTTACAGATTTTTCATTACTACATTTTTTCTTACGTTGCCAACGCGATCCCCACGAAATTAAATTAAACTATTCTAAATTTTCTCGCGAGACCAGAAGACCGTTAGTAATTTCTCTGAGATTATAGAGACCCAAATTAAACGTTTTTCAGCATGCCACGGGTCTACCGACCTTCCCTTCAAACAATAAAAAAGGTAAAGAGGAGTATAATTAACTAAATAGTGAAGTGATTTTCTTTTACGTAGTTGATAACATAGTGTGCAGTTTTGGACAAAGAATAATTTTCATTATAGAGACTTAGAAAGGCGTGTGTGTGCGTGTGAAATATTTAGGTTAATTTTACTTTTCATTTAGTAGATTTCCATTTAATTAATTATTTATTTAATTATTACCTATTATTATTATTATTATACTTGGCGCTCAAAACGAGTGCCCACAAGTAAGTGTGTGTAAAAATTTAAATTCCAATTTGTAATATAAAATTTGTTTTTCTGTTCCATATAACCATCCGATGTACTGTACTACGACGTGGAAAAGGTCCACCATTCCAGTTTACGGCAAATTGCACATCTGTAAGGCAAAAACTCATTGAAGTGAATTTTTTGGCTGTGTCATGACAGTAATTTTCTTCTATAACATTTTTTTCCTTTGATTCTGTACAAAAGTAAAATTGTAGTTATTAGTAGTTTAGCTCAGTGATTTTCGAATGGTGTGTAAACGAAAATCCCATTTTGCAAAAACCAATGTAGGATGGTTTTTGCGTGTGAAGATAAAGAACACAAAATGGCCGATTTGGGCTCTCAATGATAAAAGAGCATTGTAGTCAGAACAATTATTTATGTATGTATGTTACTGTTAAATATTAACATTCGAGTGACGAATTTTTCCCAATTCTTTGAAATTTCATGTTATGGTCAAAATCGGTAAAAAAGAAAATTTACCAATTGAAACCATGGCTTCACCATCAGATTTTGAAATTGAAGCGGTAAAACTACATGAATCACTCATAGATTTCACTGTAAATGAGTGAGAAAATCAAACCACGAACTTGAACATGTCCACCGCGAATTCTGAGATTGCACAAAATAACGAAATTGGTCGTCCGACCACTGCAGTTAATGAAACTGCAGCGGGTACGAATCAATTTAATGGAATGACGGAAGACAGTATTGCGCTTGACCCGCTTACTGCTTTCCTTAAAAAGTTGGTACTACGCGATCGCTAACGTGATCAGCGGGAAAAATGGAGGGAAGCTTTACGAGATCGCGATCGCGAACTGGAAAAAGAAACAGGAATTGCGCAATCACGAACGCGATCAGATAGACAAAGAATTAAAAAATGAAATAAAAAGCGAATTAGCCAACATCAGGTCCGAGTTAATGAATATGAAGCAAGCTTATGCACCAATTATGTATCAAGGCAATAAACTTGACAGTAATGTTGAAAAATTAAAACCTTCGCATTCCGCAATTAAATCGGATGTGGAAGAATTAACATCTGACGTTACAAATCTCAAAATAAATAGTCAAAAGATCTTAGACGAACAGCTAGAAATAACGGAATACACAATTGGATAAACACTAAAGAGACGGAACTTGATTCAAAGATTAATGTTGCCGTCGACAACGCTGTGCAGCGCGCACGGGAAGAAATATGTTCTGCCGTACAAGCGAATTCAGACGCCGCGCACAATCCGCGAGACCGACAAAAAGAACCAAATGAAGAAATGCCTATGTGGACATGGAAAACAGAGAATCACGTCCGTAATTTGGAAAAACCCGTTTCGGCGAATAGAGAAAGGAAATGAATTTTCCTGTTCAACCGCCGAACGACGACAATGTACGAGAAACAACATTCCGGAATGAAAAAATATTCCTAACACCCGACTTGTCACCAGGAAAATGTAATCACGAAGACGAACGCATAGTAAGTTCAGCGAAGATTGAGCAAAGTTTGCTCAAGCATCGCCATTTTCAAACATTTTCCGAGGACAAGAAGTTCATCCAACCAATTGTATTTATACGCGCTTTCAAAGACTCTTCCCCAGATAATGGTCAGAATATCAAAAAATTCAGTTCGTGATGTCACACATCACGGGTGACGCAGCCCTATGTGCTAGCGAAATCCCTGAATCATGAAATGCGTTTGCTGAATTCGAGAAAGCTTTCCTTGCAAAATATTGTTCGACAGGAATCCAAGAACGTTTGCAGAAAGAAGTTTATACCCTGCTTGCGCATATATTTTGAACTATACATTGCGAAAACGAGATATTGGTCTAAGCCTGTCTCACACAAAGCAGTACTACGAATATTATAGGCAAAATTGCCGATCCAACTTAGGGAAAATTTAATAAATGTACCAGATGAACATTTGGAGCATTTCCTTTCGGTGATCGATTCCTTAGATCTAATTCAAGAAGACGCAAAGTCCTACCAAGCATTCACGAATAACTGCAACGGCTGTCGCAGTATTGATAATCCGAACAGTAATGAACAGAGTAAACGTAACCAACACAGAAAAGGTCAATACGAAGAAGTGAATGTGCCTGGTTACAACAATAATCCATGCTTCGAATGACGCGAATACCGGTTACGTAGCCAATAAATGGAATTATCGCAACGGTAACTCGGGAAACGGCACGAGCCGTAAGCGCAAATTCGGAGATGGATATGAGCGGACGATTTGGATGGGATTCGGTTAATGAAAAGGGGACATACAATTCAAGATTTATTTCCCCAAAAGAATTAATTAATTGTAATAAATTACACTGTGGCTTACAAATTACAGTGAAACAAACAAATCAAGCTGCTTACAATATGAGGTAATAAAAAGTTATATGCCACAGGTGAACAGAGAAACTTATTTGTGTTGTTTGAATCACTGCCAAACAAAACTGTTTATAATTTGATATATTAACATATAATCATTGTGCATTAAACTACATACTTTCACCTAATACAGTTAAATTTTGTAATGTGAAGCACAAATGTATAATTTAGAATTAAATTTTCAGTCGAAGTTACTGCTTCCTATACCTTCATTAAAAGAGTGATAAAATTTCCAAAAGGTATCTAAATTAAAAATGCCCAAAACCCCTTAACACAACAACACGTACATGACTAGCTCAAATAATAAATATATGTACGGCAAAGCCCAACATTTACTTCCTTACAGAAAGTTTGCTGATTTCAACAGCGCAGACCACATTCAAACTCTAGCCAACATGGGCCGCTTGCCGGTCAAAACATGTTACGACTGTGGCAGCGGGCAAACTTACATAGGTAATAAAAGAACACAGGCCACCTAGCAGTCTTACCAAAATCAGTTTACACGAAGGAGGAAGAGGGGTGGGGGGAACATAATAAATACCTTACGCAAGTTCACTTGCCAAACCTACTACTACAAATACAGTATAAAAGGATCTCAATTAATGACAAAATTCGGGATAGGCCCAGAAATATTGCACCTGAGCGCTAGTAGCCAAAATAAGGTTGACAGATACCAAGGTCTGACATCATCTTAGGGCTAACTGGCAGAACAAACAAATGGCAATGCCCAAGAATTTAAATAGGATTAAGTACACACGAGGCTACAATCGCTAGCACCTTGGACATCGTCTTAGGCTGAATTGACACTACAAACAAATAAAGGTAAACGAACAGGCAAATGCCCAGCAATTTAAATAAAAATATGTAAGCACAAGGCTAAAAGCAATTGCAAGCAACTTAACAAGCACACATAAAAATATCAGACTGTTGCCACATCACAAAACGGAACAGGCGCGCGAGCAGTCCCCAGCAAGCCAGAAAACCAATAACACACACTCCAGCGACGGAGCCAGCCTGACCACAGTAATTTCCACTCAGAATCAGGGCGCGTGAGCACACCGGGTCCACGCAAAACACACACTGCCAAATAATTCCCACCAACAGATTCGGCTGCCCCCCAGGCGGGAAAACGGGGGTGACGACCGGGTACACACCAGCAGAAAACTCGACACCCAGACTCCAGCCAAAACGCAGAAAATACAAAGAACAGCTGAAGTAAGGTGAAAAGAACCCCGCCACGCAGACCGGACGGAGCAAACACACAGAAAGCCGGCCCAGCAGTCCTTACAACTCCTGGGTGCGGAAACCCAAGCGATATCGTGGCACCCTTTTCAGAGGCGGAGAACCTCGAGCGATCGAGTGCGGGGATCAATCAGTTGTCCACTACAGTACGTCACCGACACGCTACACCGCCCAACGGCCAACTCAACGAGGCCTGCCAACAACGAGACCACGCCTCCGAGCCGGGTTGGAAGGCAAAATACCACTAGCTCGGTGCGAATCCAACTGCCGAGACGAGCGCGCGTGGCCCCCCGCGGAAAACGCTCCAGAGGGCAGCAGCCGCCTCAGCGCCTGCGGAGGCCGAACCAGACGGAAACAGAAATACAAGTCGCTATCGATAGTGCCGGATACGCAACGCGCCAGAGAAATTGCACAGAAATAATTACCATGACTTTGCAAAAACAGACATAATGTCATATGGGATAATAGCAATCAGTGATTTTATAATGTTACTTTAAATCCGTCTTGATTGCAAATTTTTTATTATTCATATGACCGGTTTCGGTTCATTCAGAACCATCTTCAGATCTGTAAAAATAATTATACTAATTTACTATTTCACGAAAGCAAATCTTTTTCATCCTATCTAATCAACATCAAATGTACCAGAACGTACCTGATATTTAAGTTACAGGACTAACCCGTCCAATTAAGCAACTTTCACATGCTACGTCACATAAAATTGGTTGGCAGAGTGCACGTCATTTATATTAATTATAACACTATTAACGACAGGTGGCGTCTGGTACATTTGATACATTCCATTTGCACGTACTGTATTCAGTAGATCTTTTTTATATTAAAAATATTTAATTAAAATATGTAGATGTCAAAGCTAAAATCTGTACTTGTCAGGATTGAAAAACAGTAAAATTATCATTTTTATACGATCTAAAAGGCATAGGGCGATTTATATATCTATGGTGATGGTGTGAACTTGTTTTCTTCTACGGTCTGCTTCCGTGGTTCCCGCCACTTTGGTGTTGTGCCGCGGTCCGCTCAGTAGTCTGCTGTCCATCGCCGCGGGCAAGAGGGCCGCACAGGAGGGCCCCGTCAACGACGCCAGGCGTTGCACGCGTCTTCCGGCTTCTCCACCGCGCACCATCTCTCATCCCTCGGCCTGTATCTCCATACGCAACAGTTGTCATCTTAGTAGGTCGTCATAAATGCTAAAATAGGCGTTATGATTGAATTCGCTTTGTTCGTTGAGGATTAAATCCGGATCTTTATTTTTGTGGGTGTATATTTCGATCTCTTCTAAAATGTTAAGAGATCGAAATATACACCCACAAAAATAAAGATCCGGATTTAATCCTCAACGAACAAAGCGAATTCAATCATAACGCCTATTTTAGCATTTATGACGACCTACTAAGATGACAACTGTTGCGTATGGAGATACAGGCCGAGGGATGAGAGATGGTGCGCGGTGGAGAAACCGGAAGACGCGTGCAACGCCTGGCGTCGTTGACGGGGCCCTCCTGTGCGGCCCTCTTGCCCGCGGCGATGGACAGCAGACGACTGAGCGGACCGCGGCACAACACCAAAGTGGCGGGAACCACGGAAGCAGACCGTAGAAGAAAACAAGTTCACACCATCACCATAGATATATAAATCGCCCTATGCCTTTTAGATCGTATAAAAATGATAATTTTACTGTTTTTCAATCCTGACAAGTACAGATTTTAGCTTTGACATCTACATATTTTAATTAAATATTTTTAATATAAAAAAGATCTACTGAATACAGTACGTGCAAATGGAATGTATCAAATGTACCAGACGCCACCTGTCGTTAATAGTGTTATAATTAATATAAATGACGTGCACTCTGCCAACCAATTTTATGTGACGTAGCATGTGAAAGTTGCTTAATTGGACGGGTTAGTCCTGTAACTTAAATATCAGGTACGTTCTGGTACATTTGATGTTGATTAGATAGGATGAAAAAGATTTGCTTTCGTGAAATAGTAAATTAGTATAATTATTTTTACAGATCTGAAGATGGTTCTGAATGAACCGAAACCGGTCATATGAATAATAAAAAATTTGCAATCAAGACGGATTTAAAGTAACATTAATTACCATGACGCTTACGACGATAAAAGGACACCGTACAAAAAGCCGAATGGCAATAAATGGGGTAATAACAACAGTCTTCCGAATCAGCCAAACACAAATAATCGGAGCCAAACGCCAAATGTAATGCAAGCGGTACCCGTCATTCCAAACGCGAACAGTCAAAGTCACATTGACAGTAATCGTCCCACTACAGTGAGAGAATGTGAAGTAGTAGAACAATCCGGCCAGCAGCAACCGTCAAACTAGAGCCGACCGTTCTGAAAGGCCTCCCGAGCGCGTAAGTGGAGGCAATACCAAAGTCAACCTGAAAGCACTACGTTACAACGACTGTGCCTGTATCAGGGACGAATTATTAGAAGAAGCTAGTGTCTGTAAAAATGACGATGAATACATGGTGCAAGCTGCAATTATGGTCATTATTAATGGTGTTAGTGTGGAAGCAATCACTGATACTGGTGCCACTACAATTGTTATAAATCAGACCTTGTTCGATCAAATTAATCGCTTGAAGAGATTACCTATATTGCCCGTGCAAAACTGCCGTGTTTCTGGCGCATTAGGCGCTGCCACACAGATAGTTAAGCAACAGGTGCAGGCCGATCTCTATGTAGAAGACGAGCAACTTACGTTCCAGTTCTTACTAATTAAAAATTTATTGGTTCCTTGCATCCTGGGACGAGATTTTCTACGCGGTAGAAATGCGAAGCTTGATCTACCTGCGGGAAAATGCGTGGTTACAAACAAAGGCACAAGAATTGCACTACGGTTAATTAGGGTTCCAAATAGACATAACAGATACTGTGGTAATATTATTGTTAAATTGGTAGGCCCAAGAATACTCCACATTTCTAAGGATTTCGTCAGAATCTCTGCACTCGAAAATAAATGACGCAGCAGTACCTAACAATTCAGCATCAATTGTATCAAAAGCATCAGAGTCGACCTATCTGAACCAAACACAGAAGGAAGAACTCGCAAATCTCACTGAAGATTATATGCCTATATTTGATAGTACACCTGGTATGATAAAGAACTTTGTGTATAACATGCAGGCTGCCCCACACGAAACTTCTTGTAGGACATCATATGCCGTGCCGTGGAGTAAAAAAGGAAGCTATCTATTGAAGATACCGCTCAGTGACAAAGTCTAGGGACTTTACAATCAGATAGATTTAAAAAGGTACTATGAATTATCAAATGTTAGTAGACAAAGTGGTACTTACCCACTTGAAGTAATGACCTTTGTTACATGTGTACCAGTATTTGTATGTAAACAACTGTACTGTGTATCTAACTTTTATATAGATTTCATGATGTATGTATAACTAATGTGAATCTGTTTCTGTCAGTATTTAGCTCGTAAGTTTTTCCTTTCGAATTATTTAGGTAAGTAACTTCATTCAATAATCAAAGAGAACTTTCTGATATGTTATGGCTTTAATGGATATAAATAATTAGTCATGACAAGACTGAAGTTAAAAGAAGGAGTAAATTCAAACTTTGAATCACTTGATCAATAGTAAATTTCACTTTTCCAATTATTTATGAAATAATTTCGATTGTTGTGCTATTGTGTTATTTGCAATATGTGTGTATAGAACCCTAAGATAGTCAGTCTCTAGAGAATCAAAGGTGTTCACTTTCTTAAAC
The DNA here is from genome assembly GCF_021461385.2 of Schistocerca piceifrons. Classification (NCBI taxonomy): domain Eukaryota; kingdom Metazoa; phylum Arthropoda; class Insecta; order Orthoptera; family Acrididae; genus Schistocerca; species Schistocerca piceifrons. The sequence continues at coordinate 782,544,977 of NC_060140.1, read as the reverse complement.
CATTAAATTACACATCCTTCTGATGTCTACTTAGTAGCTTTTGGCTAATTTTCGTTGCAATTTTAATTTCGTAAGTAGGAAGTAAATTCGCGAGATTTTCTTAGCTTGACCGAACAACTAATAGCATTTGAATGAGAAAGGAAGTTATGCTTTCTTTCCTGTGAATATTCGAATGGTTTCGAGTAACTGACCTTTGAGTAATTTATATTTCTAATTTCACCGTAATTCTTTATGGATAGTAATAATGATCTTCTGATCAGTGATTGTTACTGTCCAATCCAGTATATGAACCTCCAGCGCGAGTATAGCTGAATGTACACAGCAGTGAACTTCCACGGACCTGTATTTTAAAGAATACTTAGATATTATAACCATAAAATTTGCCCAAAGTGAATACGTTGATTAAGACTTTTAAAATAAAGTGTCATCGAATTTTCACTGAATAGTGTTGTGATTTACTGCACAGTATATATAAAAGCAAAGGTTGTCACAACGAACTGTGTATAAAAACAATCCTATTTAATGAACAATGGTACCACGTCAAGTTTTATGTGGCCTTTTTTCTCCAAGATATGGCAACTGGTGACATTTCCCCATACATTACTGCATGCGAACTGTGTGAAGTGCTTCATTCAGTGACCATAAACTGCAACCAGACAGAAAGTGATCGCTGAATTTTGTGCTTTACTGCCACAAAACCGAACACAAGTGTGATCAGTAGTATAGAATCAACCCAGGAACTGCAAATTTGATCAACTTGTTAAAGACTATGTTTCGTGTGCGTTGTCAGAACATTGAGTCAACATTCTTGATTTGAAATGAATATTTCCTCGCCAGCAGCCGCTAGCGTCGCCTGAACTGTTGTTGAAAAGGTTTACACAGCCCTGTGCGGAGCCAATTAATGTTTCCCGAAACGTGTGTAGAGAGACTTCGCGCGAAACGGCTATCAATCACGCTCCGTGCTCTGTGAAATGTTATGGTTGAACAGAAAAATTCAGGACTCAGTACCTGTCATATAACACAACTTACCTTACAGGGCGATAAGCTAGCGTCTACAAATACAACTATTACAACATGTACTTGGTTTTCTTCATGACCACCTGCAACGAGCTACCACCCACCCATAACGGGCCGCGTTCAAGATTGCTCGTGTCCGAGAGGAAGGAAGGATGAAAGTCGCAGCCAGCAGCCGACGGTGAATCACAGCAGGTCCATCCGGACCTAATACTTACCTAGGGGAGGGCGAGAACTGTACCTAGCAGTCCCCGCCGTTCCATTCAGGTGTTTTTTTTTTTTTTTTGTCACCTCAGCCAACACTTCAATCAAGTCATTCGTCATCCCACCACGTCAAGATTTAAATGGAAAGCTATTATGATACATAACCACAAAACATACACTACACACACAGTAAAGTTTTGAAGTATACTTTGATTGAAATCTGGTTAATTCACAATAACACAGATTTTTATGCAATTGTATCGTAAACTATTTAAGATTTTTTCTGTTAGCAATCTATGATATGCTGTGTAAACATAATCCAGAGTAATATCCTTTTCCGTAACAATATGACGTTAAGGCAAAAAAAAAAAAAAAAAAAGATATATTTATTGTTCTGTGAACATGTAATCAATTGAAATTTGAGTTGAAATATTTAAGGATTGATAAGATATCAGCACAGTGGAACTCTCGTTCAATGAATTGATTTTAAATATTTACTACCTGGTAGTATTCTATAAAAGCATAACTTCCAAACAGTGCTACCTAAAGGATAGTGAATGCCAATGTAAAACGAATTTTACTGAAAACACAATAATACTTCAATATATATAACTACTATTTGAAAATATCATACTGACCTGATTGTAATATAACTACTAGACAAGCGCAACCCTTGGCTCACGGGGGCGTTTTTTTTTTTTTTCCAACGGTTTTGCTTTTTCCGGGCTCACCACTGCCGTATGGATGAGTCGGTCCAAATTTAACAAAACTGTAGTCCAAATGTGAGGGTGCACATGTCAGTGATACAAAGACACTGGAAGCTAAACAATGAATATTACAAAGGGAATGAAAAGCCTATGATCAATGGAAATAACTATTACCTGTCTATGACTAATCAAAGGATCTATTATTACCAAAATTTGGACGGTAATTTCAAAAACATTGTAAACAGTTTTTAAATTCCCGCTCGGGGGCGATGTAATATCGTGCCTTGCCCGCGAAGTAATAACACACTATTTTCCTTTCCTATCGAAATATCAACAGTTAAAGATATAATTTAACTACGGAGTCAATGAACTGCGCTGCAACTCAGTGAATATGTAAGCCCAGGATAATGAAAGCGGCGTAGCATTATCATCCTTCTTTTGTTCTATATAAGAATGCACGCTCGTCTTTTCTTTCTTTTCCTCAGTCGCGCGCCTTTCCGACAGTATCGTAACGCTATCAGATTCTTATTTTCTTCTATTTTGTTAAAATGACCTGAAATTGTATTCCTGTTAGGAATTTGTTTAATTGTGCCATTATTATCGCCAATTGCGATTACTGATATGACTTTACTATGAATACTTTTTTTCTTTCGCTCCAGAGTCGGGTTAAGGTTATTGTAATTTCTATGTATTTCGCCGGAATACGGCAAGAATTATTTTTATGTTCAAAACTGTGACATTAATGTACGAGATGTCAGATGTCTGTATAAAAAGCTTCTTTCGTTAAATAATAATTGTTTAATTTGGCATTTCTGCTTTCATTTCATACTAACGATCATCAGTCCCCAATTTATAAATGTTACAGATTTTGCTTTACTACATTTTTCTTACGTAGTCAATGCGATACTCTTCAAATTAAATTAAACCATTCTGAATTTTCTCGCGAGGCGAGAAGACAGTTACTAATTTCCTGACATTATAGAAACCTTAATTAATCGTTATTCAGCACGCCACGAGTCTACCGACCATCCCTTCAAACAATAACAAAGGTAAAGAGGAGTAGAATTAACTAAGGAGTGAAGTGATTTTTTTTACGCAGTCGATAATATAGTATGCATTGTCGGACAAAAAACAATTTTCATTATAGAGACTAAGAAAGTGGCGTGTGTGCGTGTGAAATATGTAGGTTCATTTTACTTTTCATTTAGTAGATTTCCTATTAATTAATTATCTATTTAATTATTACTTACTATTGTTATACCATATTGTGTGCCACGGAGGTACCTGACGGAGTTAAGGACATGACATGGGCAAGACCCACAATGTGAAGAGAAGGGGCCAAGGAAGGACGCAGGCATCTGAGGATGCAGGCTCAATAGCGTCAATAGAGAGAAAGCCACACCAAGGGCTTAATGTCCAGAGGGACAAGGATGTTGTTATGGAGTTAACATCGTCGTTTCTCCATCAGATGGGGTAGGCGGGGTAAGGAAGTGGACAGGAGTCAAAGGCACAGCAAGCACAAAGCTGTGGCCAGTGTGGGGGAACATCAATAAGGACATAAGTGGTGGTTTGCAGGCCAGAGGGTTGCAGGCTCGTGGTGTCAGACCAGTAGGATGATGGCCCTGCAGGCAGGCTTTTGGGCTTGCAGCATGCAGTCCAAGTAAGTGCTTGCTGGTGATGATGAGTGCACCCAGGTTGGCGGTGAGGGGACCGGTGATGCAAGAACTGAGAGACGTTGTGAGGGCACCAGCCGTGCAACAGGAGTCTGCAGTGGATCTGGTGACACAGCAGTGGAAGGTGTTGCAGCAGGATGCACTGGACAGGGAGATGATGGATTCAGAGACACAGGACTGGGAAGCACTGGATTGGGAAGTTCTGGATGAAGGGCTCCAGAACTGATGGTACAAGAGTGGGTTTGGTCAGACCAGTTGGTACAAGACTGGGTTGTATTAGACCCTGTGTATCAGGTCGGATGGTGTCAGTGTAGGCAGCATCAGAGTTGGTGGCACCAGAGCATGTCCTACTGGGGTGGGTGGCACTGAAGACGATGTTGCAGATGCTGGAGCAATTGGTGACAGAGTGGGTTGTGCCAGAGTACGTGGTGTGGAAGGCTGATGGGTGGGTGACAATGAGTCTGGTGTCACTGGATTAGGTGTCACTAGAGCAGGGGTACCTGAAAAAGAGGTGCCAGAGCTAGCAGAGCCAGTACACAGGAGCAAGTGGGGCCCATGTTGGAGAGGCTGTTGGTCTTCATGTCTCAGGAGTCATTGAGACTTGGAGTGCAAAAGCCGGCAGCAATGAGCCAGTGGTACATGTGGCGGTGGTGCTGAAGACGATGGCAATGGATCAGTGGCTCAGGAATTGGTGGCACTAGAGCCAGTGCCACTGAAGCTGGTGCTGCTGGAGAGGGTGTTGCTGGGGCAGGTGGTGCCAAAGAGAGTAGCGACGGTGAGTGGAGCCGTAGTGGGTGGTATTACAAAAAGTGGCACCAAAGTGGGTTGTGGCGGAGCAGGTGGGTCCATTGCAGTGTAGATGCAAGCAGTTATTTGGCTTGGCACTGAGTGATAGAGTTGTTGAATGTCCTCCTTTGGACTACTGCGCCAAGCTGCGTCCAATTCGGGATGGTAGGAGCCCTTGTTAATAATCTTCTAAATATTCTCGACTGTGGAGAAATCCTTTGCCCTTGAAGACAAAGGTGGGGTTTGACAAGGACGAAGAAAACCTTAGAAATTCTCCTCCAGTGTGGGCTGTTATTACCTCGCTGATATGGCTTGCCATATGGGCAACAAAATATTTTAGATATGTCGCTGTGCTGTAAGGATGACAACGAAAGGGGTCCTACTATGAACTGAAATAGCACCCTCGACTATTCCTGGTTGTTGGCTTGTATGGGGGGGGGGGTATCATGTTGGTATCCCATTGCTGTCTTATGCATCTCCAGCCGCGTCTCCACTGATTAGTTTGAAGTGGTACTCATCACTGAAGGCAATTCTACTCCAGTTAATGAGATTAAAGGTTGAATGTGACCGACAAAATAGCAAACGGGCTTGTTGGTGTACAGAGGTCAATGGTAGTAGGTGCAAGGGGCGCCGTGTGCCCAGTCCCCTTACTGTGAGCCGCTTACTAATGGCCCTTGTGGTTACTGAAGCACCAGCTGCGCGTCGGATCGATGATAATGGTGTTTCTGGGGCTCTGAGTGCCTCTCTAACGATCGCTTGGTCCTCTCGTTTTGTCGTCTCTCTAGGTCGACCATTACCTTCCTGAAGCTGTGTTCGGCCATTGTTCGCCCTTTCCTGCCAACATTGCTGGATAGTGGCATCGCTCCTACTAAATTGTCGAGTGATTCGCCGATTATTCCAACCGCCTTCTTTAAGACCAACTACATATCCTATCTCAAACGTTATTTGCGTATCTTGTAGAGGCGCCCTTTTGCAAGGCATTGTTACAGTGTAACTGAGGACATGGAGTGGAATTCAGAAAAAGTTTATGGTCTTTTAACGACATGTCCCATGCTTGCCATCATTTTCAACAGCGCAGTGAAATTACGTTGCAGTGTCACAAACTGCCAACGTTTACAATCATGAATCTTCAGTCGGTGCCTCTGGGAATATCAATTTGCAAACAGTCTGCATAATTCCTACGTGGCGCGTCGCTTTTTTCCTTTTCTTTTCTGTTTGTTTTTGTTTTTCTTTTGGAATGTACTTTAGCCAATTGGACTCATAATAAAGCAGACACGGCAGCGTCACCAAAAATTTTTCCGACAGCAGAACATTTAGAGAAAAACTGGACGAATGGACACCGTAAACTAAGCGCACATATGTTCACAGAAATTCAGCTATTGCAGAAGTTTTGAGCATACATTACGAACTGGCGATACCTGTCTGAGTTCCAACCCACAACAGATGGCCCTAATTATAACATTGAATTTCCAGGACGCTTGTCTTATACCTCCAAATCTTCAAAAAATCAAGTGAAAAAAGTATGTATTAGGAAATATCGTTAAGTAAATATATCAAATAAAGTAGATAGCAAACTAGAACTACTATAATTTCAATTGAATGTTTTAATCGCTTCGTATTATTTTTTTTCCCATTCAGTACGACTTTGATGCTTCTCAAACTACACGCCCTAAACCAGTGGTTTTCTGATTCTCAAGCTGTTTAAGTCAACGACTCCCTTGACGTGAAGATAAACACCAGTGGCTCCATTACTAATAACGTGTCCCACGACCACAGAACGGTCCTCGAACTGCTTTGTAGGTAGCAGTCGCAACAGGCCTATGGCCTTATCCGTGTGTGGTGTTTCCATTTTTTACAACTTGTTCATGCAATTAAATGAACTGGTAGGATTTGCTTGCTCCTTCATCATCAGTTCTTCAAATTTAAGCATATAAGTGGATACTGCGACTTGCATCTCTTTGTCCACATTCACTCGCGAACAGTATATCGTGTTGATAATTGGTAACGTTGAAAATACATACCTTATGTAAGTATTATGCTGCAAAGTTATAAAAACTAGTACAGCCTGCTTCATCAAACTCCAAAACACAAGGACTCGACTTCAATGTTGACTTTAGGGAAATATTAATAAAATGGTCTTGTTGATGAGTGGTAAGTTTAAATGGTTCTAAGCGCTATGGGACTTAAGATCTGAGGTCACAAATCCCTAAACTTAGAACTACTTAAACCTAAGTAACCTAAGGACATCACACACATCCATGCCCGAGGCAGGATTCGAACCTGCGACCGTAGCAGCCGCGTGGTTCCGGACTGAATGTTTCTTGTCAACAATATAAGAGGAAAGTTCATTTTCGAGTTCATACCCCGTTTTTAAGACGTTCATGCGTTTTGACAGTTTCACGTATCTAACGCCATGATTTGATCGTCCAGTAACTGGCGCAATATTACAGGTCGTCTGCGATCTAATGAAGTTCCAGGTTAACAGGCACTTCAAGTTTAAATGCCATACAAAGCATTCAAGCTAGAGATCATACTTTACTGGATATTCACATCACCCGTTTCTTGATGTCTAGGCTTCATGTCATCTTTCGCCCGAGGTCTATGTCTTCTGGTTATTAGGATATACGGAATCTGTTACTTACGGGTGGTAATATGATTTTATATTACAAGGTCTGAGATTTACATTCTTTTTGATTACATTTATTTTTCTTTTTGCGGAGCTTTCAGCTAACAAATAAAGAAATTCTCTATGTTATGTTCACTTTCTCATATGTAAACCAATACCCTTAATAGGTAGATAGATATATTTAGTGATATGATCATTTGTCTACTTGTATTACATTAACATCATTCTGTAGGTCTTTCTCATCGGATATTGATTCCCACACGAGAAAAATATTATATCAATATTATTCGCTAGTCACTTCAACATAGTTTTAAAGCTAAACGGGATTAACTATTTATTTCTATCAGATGTTCTCCACGCCTCTTTTCAACGTTTTTCATTCCTTTATTTCTTCTATCAATCTACATACACTAATAACCTCATCTGCCAGTTGTCACATAGTATAATGGTTTGAATGCCCTGCTCCATTACAATCCTTTCAGAGTGCTTAGTTCAGTTAAGTACCTCCTAATTAATTTCTGTAAAACTAAGGTCGACACACCATACTGTATAAGGCTATGTATCTACGTTGATTCTTAGAGCAGCCAAGCCATGACATAGCTACCGTTTTGTTGCCGTTATCTTTTATTACAGCAAAGAAAATTTATAACACTTATTCACACTTTGTATTTGTTTCAGCTGGGATTTTTGGCGATCACATAGTATTTGACCCTTTGAAAATTGTAATGTGTCATTTATTAAGTGTGGAGTTCTCAGCAAGTATACATTACTGTAGCTATGCTAATGTACGACACGTTTGTATAGATTATGTTTCGACAGACTCTTATGATAGCTGTACATGTTCTAAATCTGGTGGCGTCGTATTTGACGAAAATGTGTTTTTGATCCATTGGCATACACCGCGTAAGTGCTACTGTTTTAGAAACCTTTTTAATTCCTCCATTCTCTTTGTTACCTGTATATATTTTATATTCTTCTCTCCTTTGCACCTTATGGTTTTCCTCCATGGAGATGGTTATTATACCTGAAACCGCTAGAGAAAAAATACACAACTGAACAGCTGATGGCGTAAATACGATCTTTTAAAAATACTTAACAGGCGTAGACAATCACCAAAAAGAGTTTTATTTTAATTACAAATACATTATAAAGCACAGAAACAGCCCTGAGTGATTCACTTGATTAATACTAATGAAGTAACGTATGGAAGACCCCTACATCTCACCTAATTGCCCACTGGCTGTGTCATACGATAATGGTCGAGTTTTATGTGACAGCTCGTCGGGCCAGTTTCCAATTTTCGTCGTTAACTGTCCCCGACGCCTCATTTACATAATAACTTCGGAACAATGATGTTATCCTGCGCGCCACTTAATCATTGCAACAAGGTAATTTCGACAATAAAGCTTTTATGCTACTTAGTCATTCTGGAAGTTTCGCAATGCTAACCTCCTCTGGCGCGTCCCACAGTTAAGTTCCATGTAGTTCACTGAATTATTAGGCATTGCATGTGGTCTTATTTCAGTAATTTGAGGCGGTGACACTGTATTTCCACTGATTGATCGTAATCTAGCTTTTGAAATTAAAACACAGATGACACATACCACAATATCAGCTACGACAGTGACAAGTATTATGTTGGCTTCAGTTTTTCAAAGTTACAAAATTTGAAGCACTATTCTCATATACACAAATTTAAAAAAAATGTTGCATCACCTCGGTTCCCAGAGTTCCGGAACCTGTACAGAAAATTCGAATAGAGATCGACATAAACATCATATCCGAAGTTTCTATTGCTCTTGAAAACCACACATTACATGTTGTACCATCATACAGAGAGACCTTCAGTGGTGGTGGTTCAGATTGCTGTACACAGGTACCTCTAATACCCAGTAGCACGTCCTCTTGCATTGATGATTGCCTGTATTCGTCTTGGCATACTATCCCAAGTTCATTAAGGCACTGTTGGTCCAGATTGTTCCACTCCTCAACTGTGATTCGGCGTACATCCCTCAGAGTGGTCGGTGGGTGACGTCGTCCATAGACAGCCCTTTCCAAGTCATCCCAGGCTTGTCCGATAGGGTTCACGTCTGGAGAACATGCTGGCCATTCTAGTCGAGCGATGTCGTTATCCTGAAGGAATTCATTCACAAGATATGCACCATGGGTGCGAGAATTGTCGTCCCTGAAGACGAATGGGTCGCCAATATGCTGCCTATAAGGTTGCACTATCGGTCGGAGGATGGCATTCACATATCGTACAGCCGTTACGGCACCTTCCATGACCACCAGCGGCATACTTCGGCCCTTATAATGCCACCCCAAAGCAGTAGGGAACCTTGCTGCACTCGCTGGATGATGTGCCTAAGGGGTTCAGCCTGACAGTGCTGCCTCCAATCACATCTCCGACGACTGTCTGGTGGAAAGTATAGGCGACGCTCATCGGCGAAGAGAACGTGATGCCAACCCTGAACGGTCTATTCGGCATGTTGTTGGGCCCATGTGTACCGCTCTGCATGGTGTCGTGGTTGCAAAGATGGAGCTCGCCATGGACGTCGGGAGTGAAGTGGCGCATCCTGCAGGATATTACACACAGTTTGAGTCGTAACACGCCTTGTGGCTGCACGAAAATCATTATTCAACATGGTGGCGTTGCTGTCAGGGTTCCTCCGAGCCGTAATCTGTAGGTAGCGGTCATCCACTGTAGTAGCCATTGGGCGGTCTGATCGAGGCATGTCATCGACTGATCCTGTCTCCCTTTTATCTGCTCCATGTCCGAGCAACATCGCTTTGCTTCACTCCGAGACGTCTGGACACTTCCCTTGTCGAGAGCCCTTCCTGGCACAAAGTAACCACGCGGACGCGATCAACGCGAGCCGTGTACCTTCTTTCTGGTGGAATGACTGGAACTGATCGGCTGTAGGACCCCCTCCGTGTAATAGGCGCTGCTCGTGCATGGTTGTTTACATCTTTGGGGGATTAAGTGACATGTCTGAACAGTCAAAGGGACTGTGTCTGTGATACAGTATCCACAGTCAACAACGCCTATCTTCAGTTCTGGGAACCGGGGTGACGGAAAACTTTTTTTAAAGTGTGTATCTCTTTTCTTGCATAACGATTTATTGAAAATATTTGTATTCTGATAATACTAACTAAAAGTATCTCAGGTTGCAAAGACTGTTTTATAACTTTTAAAAGTTATATACCCCACTTTGCAGACCGAGGTTTTTTAGTTACTGTGTATTGTAATAAACGTCTGTGTTAACACCAATCGACTACGATGGATATTAAAAGTTTACTGTTTTTACTGAAGTACTTACGTATGCCGATGATGTGGTGATTCTTTTGAAGGCAAGCTGCGAAAGTAACTTTGCAGAAGGGTGTAATACAGCCCTACAAGAACTGAATCAATGGTACCAAGGAGACCATATACATGTTATTAAAAGACAACCTCTATAAGAGACTCGATCATAAAATAAAGCAACAGGTTGATGAAGGAAAAGTCTATCACTAAGTTTGTTAAGTGTACTTTTGTACGATCGACAAAAGTATAGTACACATGTCGAAGAAATAAGCGAGAAAGACACGAACATAATGAAATTACTGACCAAGGCAGTGATGACTAGAAATTATCAATGCTAACAAAACGAAAAATCAAAACCCTATCCTAAATGAGATTGTAGGACATTGAGGGAGTGCCTAGGTTCACAGACTTTTGCGCATAACAGCAGTACCGGTAGTTATCAGCGTTCAACAAGTAATGCTTCTTCTGTTGACCGGAGCTTTTCGCTGTACGTCAGTTGAATTGTTGCGAGTAATACTTGGGATATGTCCTCTCGATAGAGAGAAAGCGACGACGCACTGACTGGAGAAAGATATCACGAAGTGCTGATTTTAATAGGAACAGGGGCCACAAGCAAGCAGAAAATTCACTATCGGAGGCTCCGCTTTTGGTAGAAACAATGGAATGATCCGCAAACAGCGAGATACAGCTTTGGTTGAATGCTGGGAATGAGACACCTCAGTCCCTCAGAGGCGTAACACAATTCTTGACGAGCATCTAACTGAGCGAAAACAAACTTCCGAATGTGCCCGTGGTAGAGAAGACACGCCAGGATGTACTACGCCGATTTTGTTGACATCGATCGGCTGAAACTCAATCTGCTCGGAATACTCAATTTCTTGGAGACACTCCGTAGCAAGAAAACGTTTCAGATTCTGGACCATATCGACAACGTTATTTCATTATAGGTTTGGGTAATGTGCTACCTTATCTGTCAACCCCCGTCCGCTGTACTATGGGAGGTTATGACGTCATATCGAGAAGCAATGCGATCAGGACAACTGAGGGTAACAGTTACAGCAGAAGAATAAGCAGATGCATGGCGTTCGTAACAGCACAAGAGCAGAAGCTCGGCCGTGATTATTATCTCGCCATCCAATGAACTAAAATCGTCATGCCTTAGATCGACGTGTGACTGCACTCCTCACTAGCAACAACATTGGTCCCTTGGATGAAAGCAATCGTCCCATGAAGTCCGTGGGCCAACAGACAACGGAAGAAGCAGTCTGCACCATAGCAGCGTTCGCAGCGAACAAGGTACCTTCAGGTTGTGTTTACGGATGGATGACCCTTGGTGAATGTCATAGAAAAATAACTGGCTCTGCCGTTTATAATCTGCTTCATTTAGTTATATATACAACAGTGACGCGATGAACGGAAGTAGGTTGTTGTGCAATAGTAGTAGTAGACGTAGCTATGTATGCTACTCGGTGTACTCTTCATTAATATTAGAGAAAATTGTGGTGATGTGAACTCTGTTAGCTGTATAGCGCACTTTGTGCGTATTTGCTTCCCTTTCCCTGCTTTCATTTACATCGACAAGCAATTGAAATTAGGACATATCAAAACAAGCGTGATAAAACAGATTGGTACACGTGTTACAAACTGGACAGAATAACAGGTGTTCATCATGCGAGAAGACTGTTAGGGCATACCATTCATTCTGATAACATCGGAGATCTTCTCAACAGAGCCTGGGTCATGTGACTTCTGTGTCGAGACAAAATCTTAGTCTCCATGGTCTTAAGCAAACAATTCTGCCATAATTTCATTGGGACAGGCTGCTGCATCTTCTTACTGAGTTTACATCTTAACAACAAGATGTAGCTGTATTAGGCTAACAAAGACATGGCGTGTCATCTGACAACTGGTTGACTTTCAGCTTGGACGTGGATGCTAGCACTGGCCTGAATTGTACCTTGGTGCTGGAAAGAATGTGAATGGTTTTCTATTCACTCATAATGAAATAAAAGGAACGAATATGAGTCTTAAGCCTTGGTGATGTCGAGGTCATTCGAAGCACAGACAGATAAATATCTAAATGAGGCAAGTACGGGGATGGTAAATCACTAATGACCCACATTTAATCAGTAATCCTCGCGTTGTACAGAAATGATAAAATAAAACGACGAGAAACCTGAAACAGCGTATCTGGTCGTACTTTTGGTACCCACTCCTCTCGAATGTGATTACACTGTGCCACATCGGCCGGTGCACTTCTATGCCGCTGTGTTTGCTTATTTTTGTCTCCCACAGCTCATACCAAGAGGCTTATCTCCATCTTTTGTGTTCTGGTCCAACAGATGCCCATAACATACAGATATCTGATTCTGTTTGATGACGTTACCTTAACAGAGATCAAGTGTACGAAAGATGCTACCTCGCCGGCAGATGACAAATCACAGAAATCCTGCTTGGGGGCCAACTGTCGAGCATTCATCTCCCATGGGCTCTGTATACTTTCCTGCGTCGAAACAAACACTGCTAAAACATTGAGAGGAATGTGGGAAAAATGGCGTCATTCATAGACCCTGAGGCGCACTGTAGGGGTACACGGGGAACTATGTAGGACATTGATGTAAATTTCATGAAAACGTTGTCAGATGGTAACAACAGAAACAGATCTCATGATAATCCACACCGAGTGTGAAGACACAACTTGTGTTACAAGATTTAAAGAGGTACTGAACCTTATTGTAGCACTAAACTATAACACGGACGAAAGACTAGTAAGGTATTCCTAACGCTGCGTCACGAGAGAGGTCGTGCATTCTGGAGAACAGTTCGAATACCCGCCCAGCCATCCAGATTTAGGTTCCCTGTGATTTCCATAAACTGTCTAAGATGAGTGCCAGGATTTATCTTATCAAGGGGTACGACCAATTTCCTTCCCAGCCATATCCCAATATGTGCCTGAACTCCATTTCCAAAGACATCATCGTCGACAGTATGTTAAATCTTCATATTCATTTTTATAACGTGGCTCTGTCGATAATTGTCGGCAACAAGAAGTATTGCGATGTATCCCGAGCTCTACTGATGTACTGGTTTCAATTTTCAGTCTAAAAAACTGTATTGTATGAGACAAAGACGCCTATGACATGGACATTTCACGACAATCATAGCCTTATTGCTTGTAATATCATCTTCAGTGTGAAGTGCGAAAAAAACCTTTTTGCCTTCTTTTATTGGGTACGGTCTCTGTCAGCGTACTTCCACTAACATTACTATAAAGTAATTAAATAGGTTGATAATGAACGCATTTCACGTCAACATGTTTTATGAGTCATCCTTATTTTAGCAAATTTGTTAGAAAAATGTGAGCACGCGTCTCTCGAGCCATCTCTGTCCAGCATCCACCATGAGAAGACAAAGATGGTTTACCACTCTCTCTTTTTCGTTTTAAGACATCTGAAAAAGTGACAGTGGCAGGGAAAAATTGCTCAAGTGAGCGCATAATCCATATATATTATAGAAATGTATGTATGTGTGTATGTATGTGTGTGTGTGTGTGTGTGTGTGTGTGTGTGTGGTGAACGTATGTTCCACATCTCTTCCTAAAGAATTTGACGGATTTCAAACAAATTTGGTACACGTATCCCTTACTGTCAGGTAACAATCTCTGTCGGGGTAAGAACCAACTACCTATCGTAGTTCAGGAGATACGAGGTCATAAACAATGAGTTGCGTGAAAAAATGCCACTTCATGCATGACGTATAAATTTATTGTTTTTGTACTTCTGATTCTATTTGTAACAGATTTCGCAGACATTATCCACAGATGACGATAAAGGTACCTACAAAGTGGTGTCGTGGTACAATACGTAGTTCAGGAGATACGATGTCATAAACAGATTCGTGGAAAACTGCTGCATTGTGCATTAAATTTATTTCATTTTTGCTACTAACTCTATTGGCAACACGTATCGCAGATAATACGAGATCCGCCCACAAAGTAAGTTCCGTTTGGTTATATAAAACAAACGTGTACAGATACAGAAAAAATATTTATTGTATAAAAATCTACAACTGTTAAACTACTTTTCTACATAGCTTCCAAAATTTTGTAGGTACTTGTCATAGCGTGGCACAAGTTTTTGTATACCTTCTCCATAGAAGGCTGCCACCTGTGTATTCAGCCATGTTGTAACATGTTCTTTCATCTCGTCATCATCGTTGAAGTGTTCACCACCAAGGACAGATTTTAGGTGTAAGAAGAGATGAAGGTCGCTAGGAGCGAGGTCCGGGCTGTACGGAGAATGATCAAACGCGTCCCAGTGAAATTCTCGTAAGAGTTGTATGGTCACATTCACCGTGTGAGGTTGGGCATTATTGTGGAAAAAAACAACACCTTTTAACAGTAATCCTCAGTCCTTGTTCTATATTGCGCGGCACAATTTCTTAATGGTCTCGCAGTAAACATGTGCATTGATTGTTTGGCCTCGTGGTAGGAAATCAAGCAGCAAAACGCCTTTTCTGTCCTAAAAAACGGTGCACATGACTTTTCGAGGTGTCAACATTTGCTTAGGCCTAACCTTCGTTGGGGATGAAGTGTCCCTCCATTCCACTGATTGCCGTTTTGTTTCAGGGGTGTCGTACGATACCCAAGATTCATTCCCCGTGACTATCCGAGAAAGAAAACCATCGCTTTCTTCATTGTAGCGTGTTAAAAACTGAAGTGCACTGCCCATTCGTTATTTTTTGTGTTGTTCAGTAAGAATTTTGGGTACCCAACGTGAGCAAAGTTATCGAAATTTCAGTTTTTCAATAACAGTTTCGTGAATTAGTGATCGTGAGATTTGCGGAACTTCTATAGCAAGGGCACTAAGTGTAAACTTACGGTTGTGCTTAATCTTCTCTTCAATTGTGTGGACCAGTTCATCAGTAACCACGGACGGGCGTCCACTCCGTTCTTCATCGTGCACTTGATCACGGCCTTCATTGGACAGTCTGACCCATCTTCTAACCATTGAATCACTCATAGCACTCTGTCCTTAAACATCAGGAGATACAACATCATAAACCATGAGATGCGTAAGAAAATGCCGCATCGTGAATGAAACTTCAATACATTTATTCTTTACTAGTAAGACACTCCTACAGTTGAGTCAACTCAAGAAGATCCATGGCACGTGGCAGCGCTTTTGACAGCTGCAAAGCACAGACGGCTGTTGGCGGAAACAATACCTATCTATGGAGATATGAAGAGACGTTGTCATTGAGACATTTACAAAATCGCGTTGTGGACCCATGAAGCAGGTGTACTTTTGTACATTTGTATGATTGTTTCATAATTTTAAAAGTGTCTGCACGATTACATGGAATTGATACTTCTTCGATATTACACTACAAAGCACAGTTTGTTCGTCTCTTTCTAATAGAAAATTGACAAAATAACTACCAGGGCAGTGCCTGGTTTGTCAGGTAGTCTATAATAATGAGAAAAACATGCATACAAACGGGTCATAAAACCACGGGGCTAAACTAAAAGCGTTGTGTTGCAGTTCGTAGAGGACTGATGCAATATGAGTACGCACTGTCGACAAATATACAGTTGTTATCTATCCTTTTTTCAGTCCAAAGACTGGTTTGACGAACCTCTCCATGCTAGTCGACCCTATGCAAGCCCCTTCACCCCTGCATAACTACCGCTACATACATCTATTTGGACATGATTACTACATCCAAGCCTTGTTCTCCCTTTACAATGTGTACCACCCCACTTACACCTTTCAAAATTGACTTTTCCTTGATGCCTGAGGCTGTGTTCTATCAAACGATCGCTTCTTTTAGTGAAGTTGTGCCATTAATCTCTTTTTCTTCGTTTGTATTCAGTACTTCTTCATATATTACTTTGTATTTCCGACTAATCTTCAAGATTCTTCAGTAGCACCACATTTCAGAAGCTTCTATAGACCTACTTCTCTGAACTGCTAGTTATCCACGTTTCACTTCCGAGCAGGGAACATAAAAATAGTGGTGTCTGAGCTGTGCGCTTGGCTATATCGATTCCTTGGTTGAGTAAACTCTTTGCCTAGCGTTGTTTCTTACAGCTTTCTTCGCGGCAGAGTGGAGGCACTTGGGGCGGCTCCGCAAGGGATTTAACTTGGCGCGCAGCTCAGTCAAGGTCAGCTAGGGTTTTGCTGTTTCGATGGAACCTCGTGGAGGATACCGTCTCGTACCTCGGAGACGGGGTGGTCTGCATGGTTTATGCCATTGCAGCAAGATTTAAGAAATTTTCCTCATATGAAATGAAATAAATACGACATGACAGTGCCTAGTTCACTTAACTTAATTTATCTACATTTTTCTTTAAACATATATCTAATGCAGCGCTACATGAACATTGTAACCAGTACTGTGATAAAAACTGCACTCAGATAACGCTTTTACAATATTGTAATAAAAATGGAAATGTCGTGTGGCTACGGCCTCCAGTCGGGTAGACCGTTCGCCTGGTGCAGGTCTTTCGATTTGACGCCACTTCGGCGACCTGCGTGTCGATGGGGATGAAATGATGATGATTAGGACAACACAACACCCAGTCCCTGAGCGGAGAAAGTTTCCGACCCAGCCGGGAATCGAACCCGGGCCCTGAGGATTGACAGTCTGTTACGCTGACGACTCAGCTACCGGAGCGAACAATATTATAATAGGACATATATGAGTGTGATAAGTTCTATTGACTCTTATCTTTCTGTTCGTTGGCCTCCATCTTATCTTCTAGCTTTCCTTTGTTTATCAGGTCTTGG
This sequence comes from Schistocerca piceifrons, assembly GCF_021461385.2. Classification (NCBI taxonomy): domain Eukaryota; kingdom Metazoa; phylum Arthropoda; class Insecta; order Orthoptera; family Acrididae; genus Schistocerca; species Schistocerca piceifrons. Next base: position 782,527,872 of record NC_060140.1, on the reverse strand, counting down.
ATAAAATGTCTTTGTTGCTCGCCTGTAATAATAAGTGTAGGTCTTATTGACGTCTGTTGTATTGTTCACTAAAGGATAAAAAACAAATTGCATATTAAGACTACGTTATTTGAAGACCCTCTTTCATTTTGGATAAAAGGAAAAAATAATTTCAAATGGGACTTAACATCTGAGGTCATCAGTCCCCAGGACTTAGAACTATTTAAACCTAACTAACCTAAGGACATCACACACATTCATGCCCGATGCAGGATTCAAACCTGCGACCGTAGCAGCAGCGCGGTTGCGGACTAAAAAGACTTCATTCAGGAAAAGTGACTAAATTAAATAACTAAATTAAATACAGAAGATTTTCGTTTGTTTCGCGATTTTATTAAACGCTGTTTTGTGGGTGATTACAATTTGAATATTATATTCAGTAGAACCTGCAGCTATTTGTTTTTCTGGAAGTCCGATAATTTTTCTGAGTGCGGTTATTATGAAAGCAAGCTTCATTGCCTTTCACGGTCACTAAAATATCAAACGAATTGTTTCCAAGCAATCTGTGGGTTGAAGCTATTTTGCAGTTGCAAAGTAAAACGAAGTTAAAGGTGTTATCATTCTTGACCTTTGCGAAAAGATTAAAGACTATGAGACCTAGTTCTCTTATAACGTTACCGCCAAAGACTGAATTCCGGCCGGCCGGGGTGGCCGAGCGGTTCTAGGCGCTACAGTCTGGAACCGCGCGACCGCTGCGGTCGCAGGTCCGAACCATGCCTCGGGCATGGATGTGTGTGATGTCCTTAGGTTTGTTAGGTTTAAGTAGTTCTAAGTTCTAGGGGACCGATGACCTCAGAAGTTAAGTCCCATAGTGCTCAGAACCATTTGGACCATTTCAACGGAATTCCGGTAAATGATTATCTTGAAAAATTTAATATTCTTATCAGAACCACTATATAAGGCAGAATCCACGTAATGTTTCAAGTTGATGTTTACTTCGCGGACCGAGCCGTCGCCTGGCGGGGAGTTGTAGCCTTTCCCTACCTGTGCGGTGGCTGGCCATATTCTTAGAATAGGAGTTCGCGCGTGCTCCTGCTCCCTTGGCTGATGGTCGTGGCCACACACACTGACAATGATTTTCTTCGGTCTGCTACAGGAAGGACAGCGAGCAACATCGTTTCACGGTTGCTGGTCGAGATTTGTGAGACAACAACCCCCTCCCTGTACAATTACTTTAGAGTGTCATTTGTTGTTTTGGCAGTCAACTGATTCCAGTCGTTCTACTGTCTATGTCTGGTCGATACCGTTGTGTGGATTAGCTTCCTGTCGCCAAGACTGTGTTTAAGACAAATACTCGTTAACTGCAAGATTGTGTCAACTTCAGAAGAAAGGTGTATTTTTATTTGTTTTTCCTTTTTTATTAAAATTTTAAAGTGTGTTGTCGCCTGTATTTAAGGGCCTCTTAATATTTATCTTCTTTTGATGCTAGGAGGCCAAGTGGACTCAGTTGTACCCTTATGTTCCGCTGGAATCAATTGCAGTGTAAGCTTAATTTGTACTCTGTGTGTGGATTTTACAATTTGTCGAGCAGTTGTCTCCGAGTTCTCCGTTAATGTATTTGCCTAATTTGTATCTCTCAGTCCGTTCGCTTGCTTGGGATTTCGTTGCTAATAAAAACATTTGGCCTGCTTCCAAGATGTTTACGTGTTAAATTGTTCGCTTTCTGTGATGTATGTTAGTGAAATAAGATGCGTCACGGCCTTATATGCGAAGTCAACAGGCAAAAGTCTGCTTCACAGGCATATACATTATTTTAATTCTCTGATTTCTATGATTATGCCCATTGGTCAGACAGACATTCCCCTTTGATTATTTGACAGCTATGTACATAAAGTTATAATTTTTTCATGTGTGAACTTCTTAAATTCTTTTTTATATTATTGATGTTTGTTGAGGCCTGCTTCACAGACGTGTATATTAAGGCAAATTTCTGTTTCGATGGCTGTCCAAATTAGTTAGATAACAATAATCTGATTGTAAAGTGTAAACTGTCATGCCCGGAAGTGTCACAATTAACAAAATGTTACCGGCTTTTATGCCGTGATAGAATGGACTTTACATTCGAACACAACGTTTCGTCCCCATGTGAGGAGCATATTTTCAACGGGGATCGTAACTGTTTTGAATTTCCGATTCACACCCTGGCTCGTACTGATTGCAGCCAAATTTCGCTTGCGCTTGCTTCGGCACAGTAGCGGGACGTCACAAGTTTCGAATCGAGGCCTACGAGAAAGACAGGCAGCGGCGCGTACGTCGCGAAGGTAGCCCTGCACTCGCTCGCTTGCTCTCTCAAATCAGCAGACAAACTACGTTTCTACACCTGTGAACTCGTAACTAGGCGTGTCAGTACAAACGAAAACTGAATTTTCTACTGGAATCCGCTATTATGGAAGCTTACTTTTATTAGTCCTATAATCATGGGAAGTCCATGGGCCTACTTATAATTTGTTACGGCTGTACTGGCGTACAATAAATTAAATCATGATAAAATTATCATCAGTTGCATAAGGCACCACTTCCAGCATGTAATGAGTACTGTTAAGCGGAAGAGACTAGGTGCAATAAACAAGCCATTATACCATTTACGTCGAGTATTGATCTTAAATTAAATTTTGCTGGAGTACTGTTAATGAATAAGACTTCATAATGGTAGATTCGTAATCAGTAAGACTTCATAATAGTAGGTTCCAGTGGAAGATGCAATTATCTTTAGTCCTTACACGCCCAGCTGCGATTTAACAGGTTTAGAAACGCATTTTGTCTGCAGAGCTGAGCGAGGGAGCGTGTTCAGGACCACCTTCGTGACGTACGTGCCACGGCCTGTCCTTCTCGTGGGCCTCGTTTCGAATACCCAAGTGCAGCCTACTACTGTGGACTGCCTTCGTCCTCTGTTGCTATTACCCCGTGGTGGAAGACTGGTATCACCTTCTTCAGCATCGGAATCCAGATGTCGTTCAGTTTCACGCCCTCCTCCATCCTAATGAAATTCCTCGGGTGTTTGACAATCTCTGTGGCCTCGCTCACCGTAGAGCCTTTCATGGTATCTGCTTGAGGCTGGGATTACTTGAGTCCGATCAAAATGAACGCGGTTTTCTCCTAGTTGCAAAGCATGTGCCGCAACAGACGATCTGACAACCTCCCCTTTCCTGCAATCTTTTGACCGTTCTTGTCATAGTACCTATCTACAACCCCCCCCCCCCCCCCCAACTACACTGAATCCCATAAATTCCTGATTTTTCCAGCTGTTGGAGAGCATCCTTGGCCGATTTTAGGTGATCTTACGTCTTCCGGGGGGGTTTGTAGATTATCGCAATGTTCCAGGTTTTCCAGATTTTTCATATGTGGTCGCTAATGTTCTTAATGGAACGCATTAAAACTTCCGATTTCACCGACGTTTGAGGATAGCTAAGATTTCTGCGCTGTGGTCTTGACGATATTTTTACCTCACATAACTAATAACCATTCTTGAGCAATACAGTGGTGCGATGTTTTAATTCGGCGTGAAGCAGTTCTTGTTAGCAGATGTTCCTTGTTCCATCCGCCAACGCTACTATGATGCCTCGCTTTCGTTGTGGGTGGCTTATGGAATAAAGGTGTAGGTAACGATATGTGTGCCTGGGTTTTCAGTGAACCATGAGGCCTAAGCTACCATCTTGTCTCTTTAAAAGTAGCACATCAAGAAAATTTAATTCTCCGCTTGCCTCCTCCTCCATGGTAAACTGAATTTTCGGATTGATCCCATTGAGCAGTTTGTGAAAACGACCTAGTTCCTGTCTGCCGTTCCGCCACCATACAGATGTATCATTCACGTACCGGAACCAGATATTCGGTTTCTTGTTCGCAGTTTCCAACGCCTGCTCCTCGAATTTTTCCGTGAGGAAATTCTCTATAACTGCTCTTAAGGGGCTCCGTGCAGCGACATCATCCGTCTGCAAGCCGCCGAACACGGGAGACGAAGACTGTCAGCTGTCATCGTGTAAGATCTGCCACACACGCTTTCACGCAAAACTGACCTTATTGTGTGGTGAAAGGAAACTGGAATTCCACCAATCCCTCTCTAAGTGGTCACTTACTGAGACATGTCTATGCCCAGTCCAATCGACCCTGAGAATATATTCGTGTTGTTTGCCCTCATTTCAGGATCAATTTCTTTAGCATCCTTTGTTGGGCGACCTCATTTACATATCATATTTAAATTAATTAAATTTTGATGCCTAATTTTATCACATTCTCTCCAGTCAGCCATGACTCGGGAATAATTCACCTCCCGTAGCTATGTAGAAATTCTTAATACTTTGTGCGCAGTTTCAGGTACACGGATGGTATGTTTGTGTGTGATGAGTGCATTTTGAATGCAGTAGATGTAGATGTTTTTAGTGAACTTAGTGTCTGCTGCCGCAGCATCCCTGTTTCATGTGATATTCAAGAACGTGTACAATGTTGTTGTGTTGGTGTTTTGTTTTCTATTTCTGTTATTCGTTCTGCCGTTACCAGTGTTGCCACAAGGCGTTTTTTTTTTCTGTGTCACTTTGTTAACAGACATAGAAACTGACAGGTCAGTAGAGGAAATTTCGTGAGTGAGAGGACGTATAAGGCACTTTCGTGGAGGGTCTGCGATGTTCGAGTCCACTGGGTAGCATCGTTGTAATGTTAGCAAACGCCACGGAAGAATTAGCTGAAATACAACTAGGAAATGCTGTCACAGCAGCTAATCTAGCCAGAATAAAAGAAAAAAATTCTAAAACCGCAGCTCAGTTAGCTGGCCAAAAACAAGAAAATACTATCACTGTGCCGCAGCTAACTGATGTAAAACAAAGGAATGCAAAACCCCCGGAACAACTTGTTCAGATGTTGCAGGAGAACAAAAGCAGTGTGGAGCCATAAGCAGTCAACTACGTACAGAGACTGAAATGATGCGGTTCAAAAAATGGCTCTGAGCACTATGGGACTTAACATCTGAGGTCATCAGTCCCCTAGACTTAGAACTACTTATACCTGTCCAACCTAAGGACATCACACACATCCATGCCCGAGGCAGGATTCGAACATGCGACCGTAGCGGTCGCGCGTTTACAGACTGAAGTGCCTAGAACCGCTCGGACATTCCGGCCGGCCAAAAAGATGCGGGATGAGAAATACCGTAGAAGTGGTGCAGATGTTCACATGCATGGATATCTAAAAGGAATCGTCCATAAAAGAAATCGATCAGCAGTTATGTCATATCCAAACAGGAGTGTATGTTCTAAAGCATGAGATTTCTGCAAGCTTCATCAAAGTGCCCTATCTACGCAGGTCCCCCAACCTGTTGGCATGATATCTCTCCTACGCAGGATGTGAACATAAGTCGTTGCCTATGATCGGTCGAACATGTAATATCGACCCGGATGTGTATCTAACTAATTTAGATGTATATCTGCATGAGAAAGAACAGACTGAGTGCAATAAAATTTTTTCGTGCAGCAAACGCTTAATTAACATGGAGCGAGCTGTTTGGTTCGATGAAACGATTTGCGACAGCAGTAGTTAAAAAAATCTCTGTGACAAGTTTGTGGCGGCGGAAACTGGCCGCAAAATTGAGTGCAAAGTGAATAAATACCGTGGACGGTATGCGCCACAGTCATGGCAGTCTATGGTAACGTGCGGAGATCGTTTTGTAGTGCTGGCGGGAACTCTGGACGACAAAATGACACAAGAGGAATGATATAATGTTGTTCGCACACACTTATCTGCTCACATGCAGCGTGCACTTGCCAGATCACTATCGACAAAACATTTCAATACACTCTAACTGTTCTGTTAGTTAGATAACAAAGAGTAGGCATGTGGTAAAAAATGTAACATAAATAAATAAGAACTACGGTCATAAAACATCTATCACTCTACATGATAATTCCACATTATATTTTTCCCCTCTCTTCTTCGTTGCTGGAAAAACTAACCCAGAAACCTGTGAAACCAACTAGTTGCCCCAGAAATTATGCGAGAAACTTCGATAGAGTTGTAGAGAGTGTCTTGAGGAACTAATCGTGAGTAGAAACCTGTGTCCAGAAACGTCATCCAGCGATACCACAGAGCGTTGGTGGTATCGCCTGCCACTAGGCTACCCATTTAGCAGTAAATGTGACTTCGTACGCTAAAGGACGTCTCGCAATGTTGTTTGTCATTCAGTGATTACGACTGATTGCCACGATCGTACGATCGTCAGTGAAAGAGACGAAGCTAGGGCGTATACAGGCCTCGCCTCGTATGAATGTAACGCTCTGTTGCCCCAGTGGATGACAGTTTCGAACATGGGTTACCATATTGAGTACTAGTAACAAAAGGAGGGTCATCATTTTTCTTTTAAGGAGAAATATTTATTTCTGTCGAAGATCGATTTCAATCAGTGCGTGACCATCAACAGTGCTCGTATTAAAGCCCTGTGGACTCATAAATACAAACAGTAAAACTGCAGTATCTCCACTTACCAATAATGAGTACCTGTCAGACCAAAGGTACAAATATCACTGGCTGTATTTGTACAATAAAGATTTCTACTTCAACAATCAATGCTAACCCTCCTTTTGTTATTACCCTCTAACATATCCAATGCTTTCCGACGTACAGAAAATAAATAATAAACTGCAGATGGAAACCTGTGTCTGAAACCATCATCCAGCAGGAAAAGAGCATCACATTCACAGGAGAGAATATTTGTCAACATAACAACTGGTTCCATCTTCTCCACTGGCGGTCGTGGCTATCAGTCGCCAGCACTGAATAACTGACAACACTGGGAGACATTCCAATTACGGTCTGTCAGCTTAGAAAGTAAAGTTTTGTGCCGAACTGAGGGCTAGTGGCAGGTGCCGCTGCCTGTAGCTTCCCCGGTCTATAGCGTCGTTGGGTGATGTTTCAAGACACGGTTCCTACCCCGATTTGCCCCTCAAGACACCCTCTGCAGCCCCTCGAAGTTTCTCGCAGCGGTTCTGTGACACCCTGTACAATACTAACACCGTATCCTCTTTCTTACCTCAACATCTCACCCGTTATATAGGGGCGCTGACTCAGTCTTTTAGGCTAGCAAATGGGAAGTCACAAAATGGTCCTGACGTCAGTGGCAGTGTGTGTAGTCTCTGGCGTCAGATGATTGTGTGGGTAATGTTGTGAAGCAAGGTGTGTACAGTGACTGGGAGTGAGAAATGAATGAACAGTGTAGCATTAGCCTTTTACATTATAAAATAACTTATTTGTGAAAAGGAATGAGGTTTCATTATTTAAAGCAAAGTGGTCTTATATTCGGTAGGGTGAAACCACAAGTCTTCATCCAGCCATCCTGATTTAGATTTTTTGTGGTATCTCTAAATTATTTCAGGCAAATGGAGGTATGGTTCCTACTATAACTATCTGTTCCACCCTTTCAAAGTAGACTTGTAAGTACGTGAATGTTTATGTGGTGGATTACTTTACTTATGTTGTTCCTAAATTATAATACGAAGCCATGTCCAATATCGATGTAAAAGATATCTGCGGAGTAATGCTATTCTTTTAGAACAGTTCCACGGCATTTTGAGGTTGCTGAACGATACTGAGGAACCAGGAAAACGGAGGAGGACGCAAGTTACGCACAAAAATAAGGAATCTGTGGCACTGTAAGCATTTGTTCAGCGCAACGACAGGGGGGGGGGGGGGGAGGGGGGGGGGGGGAGGGGGCGGAGTGGAAGCGAATAGGAGAGACTGAGAGAGACGCCGTGGCCTACACTAGAGAGAACAAGGCCAGAATGAAGCTGCGTTTTACAGACGTCGTGTCATTTGCGTCAATGCCTCTGGCATCAACTAAGGCAGACGTGTGCGAAATCGTGGAATTACATGACCGAAGAAAATGAGCTTTCCCAAGGGACGCCTCGTTAGTCAAGGGACATTACACACGTAATATGCGGTACTTGTGATCACCGCCTTACCTCCACGGTACCTCATATCCTACTTTCCAAACTTCACGGAAGTTCTCCTGCACACCTTGCGGAACTAGCATTCCTGAAAGTAAGAAGATGTCGTGACTCGTGTTTGGATAACTCAAGTGGCGATGTGATCATCAATTGGTAGAGAAAAGCAATTCCGACTTTCGATCACCTATCCGGCTCACAAGGTTAATCTGCCGGGAAGGTTCAAATCAGCGCACACTACTGCAGGGTGGAATTCATTTTGGAAGCAATTACCCATACCATGTCTCCGCAATAATCTTTCTTTCACGACTGCTAGGCCCGAAAGTTACTCAGGAGAACTTCTGTGATGTAGGGAAGGTAGGAGATGAGGCAGTGGTGAAAGGCTGATAGGGCAGATACCTCATTTGGTAGAAAATTTCCTTGTGAACAGTCAATGGCCCCACGTTCGAGTTCTGGTCCAACACACTCTTTCAATCCACCACAAAGTTACAAATCGGCGCACACGTCACTGCAGAATGAATTTCATACTAGAGATAAAAGTTTTTGGACCGTTTCTACCACATGTTGTTGATCCCTGTATGTTGTTTGTTGTTTGCGTTGCAAGCAACGAGTTATCAAGAGCATTATTTATGATAATTGTTGACTGCTTCGAGCACAACTGACAATGTCACATCACCAGAATCTCAAAAATAAGTTTTTGACTAAGTTGTTACCTTCTTTTCAATTTGGAAGATAGGATTATTTTATGAATAGGGAATGTTTACAGTGGGCTAAGTGAACATGAGAGGCTACATTACCATGTCTCTGAACTTTCTGTGCCAAAATCTGAAGAGCAATGACAAGGAACCACGTAATATTTTGCCACAAGGCGCACAGAGTTTGAGGAAACAATTAATTAGCAATATGCATTTGAGATTTTCCGAAAAGCGAAACTGGGACAGCATATCGGAAGTGTTTGTTTCACCGAGAAGGGATTGCCTCGTTTAAAGTATGGAGGACAGCAAGAGGGACGGTGCTGAGTCACAACGCCTAAAGGTACTTTAGCAAAGGACAGGGATTATTGTTACAAACAAGCAGATTTGATGTTGGGTCACTGCTTTATTAGAAAGTCAGGAAAGCAGACAAGCACTTGAAGGAAGTCTTGGCAGTATACAAAACAGCAGGAAGCCGCAGTCCATGATGTGACGTATCGCAACACGAAACAACAGACAGCAACATGGGGTTTTCCAGGTTATATGCCCACCATCACAAGACTGAAAATTTCCACCCTGTACGCAGACTTGTGAGAGGTTCTGTAGCATCATTCGTTCAGTACATGGGATTTCAAACTGAAACCACCAATCACCAGGCAGTACAATGGGAAATTAAATGTCCTCAAAGAAAGAGTGGGGGATGATTTAAAGAAACTGCCAAGCAGGAGCATCTGCAGGTCAGTCAGTATGACGAGTCAAGTGAATCAGATAGTCAGTGACCTGGCAGAGAGTAGCTGCACAGGAGACAAAGTGAATTTACCTTCTGCATGCATCCAATCTTCAGTGGACTCATACTTAAAACTTCGAGTCAGACCGCAGCATCCATTTCTTTTAAAGATCTTATGGGACTAAACTGCGTATGTCATCGCTCCCTAAGCTTACACACTACTGAATCTAACTTCAACTAACTTACGCTTTGGACAGCACACACACCCATGCCCGAGGAAGGACTCGAACCTCCGACGGGGGGAGCCGCGCGGACCGTGACAAGACGCCCCTGACCGCTAGCCTGTCCCGCGCGGCGGCATTCATTCCGAGAATCACAACAGACAGCAGAAAATGAACCTAAGTACATTAACACGGCGTCGGCTGCCGGAATCAGCTCTACATGAAAGGGATTAGGCTGCGAGTTGAGAAGAAGGACGAAGAATTTTATCCTCCACCATAGAGTGCGCCCTCCAAACTACAGGACAAGGAAGATGAACGTTACGACATGTCAACGTGTACTACACATGATGAAAGGTGACTTACGCGTCATGCTGACATCACATCTGCCGCACATACTTTCATGTAAAACTGACACAGTCGGTTATCCATCGCCCGCTCCGTCTTACTTACTTGTAAAATTACTGTCATATCTGTGATCAATCAGTTCGCCCATGAGAATATATTTGTGTTGTTTTTATTGCTCTCAGGTGTCCAGCGAGGTGCACAATATTTCGAAAGCTTATCTTACCATCATCTTCAGATGACACATGTAGAATGAGCGTTTGTGCTACATTATTCCACACTTATGGTATTATCGCTCCCCACCCCACTACTCGGTCGCACGCTGTGCAAGGTCGAGTGGTGATGGGACACGGTTGCCGAACGGAGGGCGGGAAATCCGGTATCTCATTGCTTTTGTCGCCCACGTCATGGGCAAAAGTCGCTCTGAGCCGATGTTACATCTTCATTTGCCTGAGTGCTGAATCCCACGCTTTACTGAAACACTTTAATATCCATTACCATAAGTGCAACCACAAGTATCGATATGCCAACGGTACAGACGGCAATTCTTTGTCAAGTCAGTAAACGTATATCAGAAATCTTAGTGGTGAGTATACAAAACACCATTGCCCAATGCTCACTTAACAATGAGCTACAGGAGATCTTTGAGCCCTTTACTTCCTTATGGAGCAAAATTGTATCATGCGGAAGGTGAACGAAGGATATTGCGAGCTGAATCTACCAGACAAAATGAGACGGAAGGAGATTGTTGATTGTTGGTTGATTTGGTGGAGGAGACCAAACAGCAAGGTCATCAGTCCCATCGGATTAGGGAAGGATGGGGAAGGATGTCCTTTGAAGGGACCCATCTGGGAATGTGGCTGAAGTGCTTTAGGGAAATCACGGAAAACCTAAATCAGGATGGCCGGTAGCGGTCTTGAACCTTCGTCTCCCTGACTACGAGTTCAGTGTGCTAACCCCTGCGCCACCTCGTTCGGCGACGGAAGTTGAAGGACGGATATTTCAGATTGAATCCTCAAGATTCTCTGGTTATACAAGATATCAATCGGAGATCTGCTCCACAGAGCGGAGGAAGAGAAGCATTGTCTCCTGATAGTAATCGAAAACAGAGGGGTCACATGGGTCAGCCATCTGCTGAGATATGATGGTATCATTTAAAGGACAGTGGAAGAGATATATACAAGAAGCAGACCTAGGTTACATCAGCCAGATCGTGGAAGATACCAGCTGCATTATCTATACCGCTCTCAAGGTGAAGGCCGAAGACAGAAATGCATGGCCTTACTGCTACTAATGAGCCAGATGATTGAAAACCTAAGAAGAAGAAACTTGGAACCTAAGCAACAGGAAGATAAAGAGTCTTGATGAGAAGAACGAAATGAAGAGTCACTTCTAGACAAGAAGAAATGTGACTACACTGTGACTACCAGTAATAAGGTTCAGACAAAGTCTAGGTTTAATCACTGAAGTGGCATTGCCTGGCCGGTAGGGGTGGCCGAGCGGTTCTAGGCGCTACAGTCTGGAACCGAGCGACCGCTACGGTCGCAGGTTCGAATCCTGCCTCGGGCATGGATGTGTGTGATGTCCTTAGGTTAGTTAGGTTTAAGTAGTACTAAGTTCTAGGGGACTGATGACCTCAGCAGTTAAGTCCCATAGTGCTCAGAGCCATTCGAACCATTTTGGGGTTGCCTCTTATCGTTTGTAACTGGCGAGTCCCGCAAGGCAGGGGCTGGCGGTGAGCGACGGCAGCACCTGGTGGCAGCTGAGCAGATCAGGTGGCGTCCAGCGCGACTGTGGTCGGCATATGAGTGGCGGCCGCGCGGTGACGGCGTAGCGGCTCTGGGAGTGATGGACGCTGGACTCGGGAGGCTAAGTCGGTGGCAGGCGACGACCGCTAGGTGCACGCTGCTGCCGGAGACCCTCATGGCTGCGGATGGCGGCGCTGTTGGTTTGGCCGCTCGAGGAATGGCTCTTGTTGGAGCTCGCGGAACGGCTCGCCGAACGGCTAGCGAAGTACACACACGGCGGAAGCATATACGAACTGTTTACAGGCGGCACGTGACCAGCGTGCTAAGCAGGTCCCGGATTGTGGCGCCGGGTGAAATGATGCTGGTGCCGCTACGAAGAGCGGTGCTTTCGCCGTACGTCTTCTGGTAAATATCATTCTGTTCATCGGCCTAGGACAAGGAGTCTCCCGTTTGTTTCCGGCAGCCGGGTTGTATCGAGACAGTCGTCATAAGGCCGTTTGCGGTGCGATACAGGCAAATATATGCCAGAGTACCGCACTGGGATGCTACAGAAACCATTCTCTCAAAATGGCTCTGAGCACTATGGGACTTAACATCTATGGTCATCAGTCCCCTAGAACTTAGAACTACTTAAACCTAACTAACCTAAGGACAGCACACAACACCCAGCCATCACGAGGCAGAGAAAATCCCTGACCCCGCCGGGAATCGAACCCGGGAACCCGGGCGTGGGAAGCGAAACCATTCTCTCTGTTGATCACGACGTCGACCTTTCATACTGCAGTAGCCTCCTTTACAAGCCTGCCACAAAACTACGTGGTCTGTTTCCAAAGTTCCATGTAGCCATAAAATGTTCTGCCACCACAGATTTTGTTGGATGGTTAACTTCGGTGTGTCTCCAGCCCTACTTGCAGCTTTCTTCGACTGGCCACACAGTTTGCCCTATGTATGCATTTGCGTGGAATGTGGCAGACATCCTGTTTATATAGTCATCTTTCACCACACTTAATATTGCACGCGTGTCTAGGAGGTGGACGCAAAACTCATTTAATGATACGTTGAGCTAGGATTCTGCCAATATTGTCCGATACACTGTCAGCATACGGCCGATAAGCAACTGCCTTATCCTCCTCTTCGAGTTCCATTTGCTCCAACTGCGCCTTCTGCCTGAAAGAACGTCGGATTCATCTTCCTCTCTATCCACACTTCTTGTCGCCAGGATGTTAGAGCTTCCATGGTAGGGCTTTCTAAGTCCGACATTGCACGTGTCCAGTTGACCAGGTAGGTAGCACACCCTCACACTGTAAAGATAACGGCAGCTTAGGCATGGAGATACAAATCAGTGGAGTGGCTTTAAAATGTGGCTTTAGAATATGCCACACAGTGCCGTCCGCCTTGCGCTTGACAACGATATTCCAACAACGGAGGTCCAGAGTTCACCATTCCCTGTCACCTCCACAGTGAAAGAGATCCCAGGGTGCTGAGAGTTCAAATGCTGGAGAAACTCCTGAAGCCATTCACCACCATATGACCACACCGCGATTGGATCATAATCAAATCTGAAAAAGCACGAGGGCTTCGGTGCAGCTGCTCCTACAGCTACGTCTTATGAAGTGTCCATTAATAAGATTATCATAACCGTTGACGGAGGGCACTTGTTGGCCACGTTATCCAGTTTCCCATAGTAGTCGCAAACGAAGAAAAAATTGTGGACGTGGTGACAAATTCGGAGCTATTAGTCATTGTGGGGTTGAATCAACAAAGCAGAGCTCACCATCTGCAGCATCGTCGACAGGACTGACTGTGGACCTTTGGTACAGAGCCGAGTGGAGGGACTGAATCAGAGGCTGAGACGGTTCTGCGACCGTGTGGGCTGCAGATTCCACGACTTGCGCCATAGCATGATGGGGTTTCGTGTTCCGCTGGATAGGTCAGGAGTCCACTACACACAGCAAGCGGCTACACGGGTAGCAGGGATTGTGTGGCGTGGACTGGGCAGTTTTTTAGGTTAGATGGCCTCGGGCAAATGCAGAAAGGGCAACAGCATCAAAGGGTGTGGGGAAAGTCAGGAAATGCGGGGACCAAGCAGCAATCGGTATTATAATTGTAAACTGTCGAAGCTGCATTGGTAAAGTACCGGAATTTTAAGCGCTGATAGAAATCACCGAAGCTGAAATCGTTATAGGTACAGAAAGCTGGCTGAAGCCAGAGATAAATTCAGCCGAAATTTTTACAAAGGCACAGACGGTGTTCAGAAAGGATAGATTGCATGCAACCGGTGGTGGCGTGTTTGTCGCTGTTAGTAGTAGTTTATCCTGTAGTGAAATAGAAGTGGATAGTTCCTGTGAATTATTATGGGTGGAGGTTACACTCAACAACCGAGCTAGGTTAATAGTTGGATCCTTTTACCTCCCGACTCAGCAGCATTAGTGGCAGAACAACTGAGAGAAAATTTGGAATACATTTCACATAAATTTTCTCAGCATGTTATAGTCTTAGGTGGAGATTTCAATTTACCATATATAGACTGGTACACTCAGATGTTTAGCACGGGTGGTAGGGACAGAGCATCGAGTGACATTATACTGAGTGCACTATCCGAAAATTACCTCGAGCGTTAAACAGAGAACCGACTCGTGGAGATAACATCTTGGACCTACTGATAACAAACAGACCTGAACTTTTCGACTCTGTATGTACAGAACAGGGAATCAGTGATCATAAGGCCGTTGCAGTATCGCTGAATATGGAAGTTAATAGCGATATAAAAACAGGGAGGAAGGTTTATCTGTTTACCAAGAGTAATAGAAGGCAGATTTCAGACTACCTAACTGATCAAAACGAAAATTTCTGTCCCGACACTGACAATGTTGAGTGTTTATGGAAAAAGTTCAAGGCAATCGTAAAATGCGTTTTAGACAGGTACTTGCAGAGTAAAAGTGTGAGGGACGGGAAAAACCCACCGTGGTTCAACAACAAAGTTAGAAAACTGCTGCGAAAGCAAAGAGAGCTTCACTCCAAGTTTAAACGCAGCCAAAACCTCTCAGACAAACAGAAGCTAAACGATGTCAAAGTTAGCGTAAGGAGGGCTATGCGTGAAGCGTTCAGTGAATTCGAAAGTAAAAATCTATCTATCGACTTGACAGAAAATCCTAGGAAGTTCTGGTCTTACGTTAAATCAGTAAGTGGTTCGAAACAGCATATCCAGACACTCCGGGATGATGATGGCATTGAAACAGAGGATGACACGCGTAAAGATGAAAAACTAAACACCTTTTTCCAAAGCTGTTTCACAGAGGAAGACCGCACTGCAGTTCCTTCTCTAAATCCTCGCACAAACGAAAAAATGGCTGACATCGAAATAAGTGTCCAAGGAATAGAAAAGCAACTGGAATCACTCAACAGAGGAACGTCCGCTGTACCTGACGGGATACACAGAGTACGCGTAAGAACTTGCCCCCTTTCTAACAGCCGTGTACCGCAAGTATCTAGAGGAACGGAAGGTTTCAAATGATTGGAAAAGAGCACAGGTAGTTCCAGTCTTCAAGAAGGGTCGTCGAGCAGATGCGCAAAACTATAGACCTATTTCTCTGACGTCGATCTGTTGTAGAATTTTAGAACACGTTTTTTTGCTCGCGTATCATGTCGTTTTTGGAAACCCACGGAATATCAGACCAGCTGTGTGGATGGATTGAAGAGTTTTTAGCAAACAGAACACAGCATGTTGTTATCAATAGAGAGACGTCTAAAGACGTTAAGGTAACCTCTGGCGTGCCACAGGGGAGTGTTATGGGACCATTGCTTTTCACAATATATATAAATGACCCAGTAGATAGTGTCGGAAGTTCCATGCGGCTTTTCGCGGATGATGCTGTAGTATACAGCATTAGAAAATTGTAGCGAAATGCAGGAAGATCTGCAGCGGATAGGCACTTGGTGCAGGGAATCGCAACTGACCCTCAACATAGATAAATGTAATATATTACGAATACATAGAAAGAAGAATCCTTTGTTGTATGATTATATGATAGCGGAACAAACACTGATAGCAGTTACTTCTGTAAAATATCTGGGAGTATGCGTGCGGAACGATTTGAAGTGGAATGATCACATAAAATTAATTGTTGGTAAGGCGGGTACCAGGTTGAGATTTATTGGGAGAGCCCTTAGAAAATGTAGTCCATCAACAAAGGAGGTGGCTTACAAAACACGCGTTCGACCTATACTTGAGTATTGCTCATCAGTGTGGGATCCGTACCAGATCGGGTTGACGGAGGAGATAGAGAAGATCCAAAGAAGAGCGGTGCGTTTCGTCACAGGGTTATTTGGTAACCGTGATAGCGTTACGGAGATGTTTAGCAAACTCAAGTGGCTGACTCTGCAGGAGAGGCGCTCTGCATCGCGGTGTAGCTTGCTCGCCAGGTTTCGAGAGGATGCGTTTCTGGATGAGGTATCGGACATATTGCTTCCCCCTACTTATACCTCCCGAGGAGATCACGAATGTAAAATCAGAGAGATTCGAGCGCGCACGGAGGCTTTCAGACAGTCGCTCTTCCCGCGAACCATACGCGACTGGAGCAAGAAAGGGAGGTAATGACAGTGGCACGTGAAGTGCCCTCCACCACACACCGTTGGGTGGCTTGCGGAGTATAAATGTAGATGTAGATGTAGATGTGGGATTCGAACCTGCGACGGCAGCGGTGGCTCGGCTCCAGACAGCAGCGCCTAAAACCGCACGTCCACTCCGGCCGGCGTCGCAGAACACAATAAGTGTTAATTACTTTGAACAGTGAGTAATGACAGTGAAATATTGCAGTACATTTAACTGTGAATTTTAGTACATAGTTCTGACTAATGACACTAGATCGCTGCTGAATATGAACCAGTATAATGCTGCTATCGGACGGGCCATCGAACAGTGGGGACAGCAGTGCTGTGCTCGTACACAGATTTCCAGTATCGGCAGCGTACCGAACCTTTGGAGGGTGTGTCCTCACGACGTCCTCATTTGTGGCTTCCGGAGGCAGTGACTGTCCATAACTTGTGGTTCTCTGGATGACACCAAGAAGGAGATCACATCCACGGTTCCTGAAGGATTAATACATTCAGCTATGATGAAATGTATGATGTATTGGTGACATTTAGTGACGTACGGGTTAATAATTCTATTAGGTGTTTGGCCAGCTGGTACATTGGTTCACCACATTGTTTACAACAGGCCATAAAGAAGGGCCGTGTTTGTAAATTTTTAGCCATGCAGTAGCCTGCAGTCGTAGATTTTTTATGACCGGCGCCCAAGCTGTTTCCGCTTTTGCGATGTTTGTCTTCGATATAACGGCTCTTTTGATTGCGCGTGGTATGTTTCCTGACACACTTCTTCCGCATCATCTCTGGGGTGGGTAGAAAGTACTTGTTGTAACTGATGAAATCTGCAGTCCATATGTAGCAGTCAGAGTTGTCGTGAAATTCAGTCTCATTTCCAGAACTGATTTCGCCACGTCGTCGACCTCTTTTCCCTTTGATTCTGCTGGGTCTGGCTCACTCGTCTGGTGTAGGGTGCCTAAGGCATGCAACCTTCTCAGAATGTTATACAACAATTTAAGCAAATAACATTAATAGTTTTATTTCTATAAAGCAAATTGACAATACTTAACTTGTACTTACTAAGTTGTCGCAAACGAAGGACGACATGCAAGTTTGTCACACGTCACTGTTACTGCTCTGCGAATCCTCTCCACTAATGTCCGTATACTGAGCCGATCTAAGCTTTAATGTCCGCCCGAGACAAGATGGAGCGGGGCTTATATTCACTTCGTCCACAGGTCGCACCTGGTGTGGTGCGGTCCTTGTCAGCGAGCTACTGGCTGACGTTTCCTCACCGTCTTCTCTCGTGTTCAGTTCTTCCTTTTCGTTCCGGCGCTTGTGGTTATGCCAGAACATACCTCCCACCCGAAACGAGGAGGTGGGGGATGCAGGAGTGTGGGCGCAAAGTCGATCCGGAAACTGTGGCTGCAAGGGACGTCAAGCTTCCGGCCGTACCCCGCCATAAGGCCTTCGCTCTGGCGGAAACGTCCCCCGGAAAACTACCAGAAGGGTACGCGTCCACCCCATACTGCCATGAACTAGGTGGAGAAGGCGGCAACTACTGCTGTGTGGGAGGGTCCAGCTCCATCGTCATATGACGAGAGGAGGCGGAGGCGGCGGAGGCTCCGTCTCCATGGGGTCGTCCCAAGGTGTATTGATGACACAGACAAGTGGCTGCTGTGGCCGCACTATCCTCTGGACTATTGAATCTGCGAGCAGAGAGACTGAAAGATCATCGCGCACATGACAGAGGCTATGTTGATTTTAATGGCGGCGCTGCAAGCTATCGGTATCTGAAATAGGATACATGCAAGCGCCAAGACGATACTGGCGGCCTTCCTTCGGCGCCGGATGCTGAGGAGGGTGGAGCAGGTGGAGCAGTGTCCGATGGCGGCTGCCGTGAAGCAATCCCGCCAGCGATGGTCCCTCTCGTGGGTTCGAACGATGTGAGGCGCGAAACAGTTGCAATGTTTGATCACTGGTGGGTATGGAGCGAAGTTCGGCCACATGTTGCTTGAAAGTTAAGAGAAAACGTTCCGCTTCGCCGTTTGACTATGGTTGGAACGGTGCACTAGTTAGATGATGTATGCCATTGCGCTCACAGAATGCTTCAAATTCATTTGACGTGAATTGAGGGCCGATTTCTGACACTATTACTTCAGGTAAACCTTCGAGGCAAAAACTCAATTACAACACCTGATTAGTGCTACGTGACATTGTCGAGTTCATGGGCACAGCAAAGGGGTACTTGCTTTATAAGTCAACCATAATCAACTAATGGGTGTTCCGAAACTGTCCCGCAAAGTCTGTGGGCACACGCTGCCACGGTGAGTTTGCCTTAGGCCAAGCAGAGGATTTTTGTGGCGGAGCGGACTGATTTTCCGCACATCCGTGTCAATGTGATGGCGTCTGTTCTATTTGGGTGTCCACGCCCTGCCAAGTACAGTGTCGACAAGCTGTTTCGTACGAACAATCCCCCAGTGTCCTTGGTGAAGTAACTGTCACACTTCTATTTGCAAAACTTTAGGGATCAACATACGTGATTCGGCACTGTCATTTCGAACAAGAATTACACCTGTCTGAAAAACGAGGCTATGCCGACGTGCAAAATATAGGCGCACTACGGAGTTCATTATGCTATTCAAGGGACGAGGCCAAGATGTGCGAATGTAGTTGGGGATAATGTTCAAATCTGAATCAGCATCCGCGGACTGTGCAATTTTTTTGTAATTCAGTGGAAAAAACTGAAGTATTCGAAATCCTGAGCATCGATGCGACAAGAAGCTGCAGAGGAAGCGTCAAAGTCTGTATCAGGGCCAACTGGAAGACGTAAAAGTGCGTCCGCTTTACCATATTGAACAGTCAGACGATACACAATGTCATAATGGTATTGAGACAACAAAAAATCCCACCTTTGTAATTTTTGGGCAGTTGGTATAGGAACCGGTTTCGTCGGATGAAAGAAGGACTGCAAAGGCTTTTTTTCAGTTACTAAGTAGAATTTTCTGCCATACAAGTAGTGGTGAAATTGGTCACATCATACACAATAGCCAAAGCCTCTTTTTGAATTTGTGAATAGCTACACTGAGACCTGGACAACACTTTTGACGCGAAAACAATAGGTCTGCCATTATCACCAATTTTGTGCGGAAGCACTACACCTATTCTGTAAGAGGAAGCGTCGACTTGTGAACTAAACATTGATCACTGAGCAATGCATCTTTAAGTTTTTGAAAAGCCACTTGGCACTTGAACCGTTGATTTCTTTTCAAAACTTTTCTTAACAATTTACTTCATTTACTAGCGATTCATCAGGAACATTAACACATTTAATCACACTACGTGAGCGTGGAAGTAGTTGCCAGGGTGTAACTGGTATAACAGGTAAATTTTTCATACTTCTAGGTGAGCTAGAAGGATGAAATTTTGGTACGTTGTACAACCCCATAAACGATGAAAAGTCACGTGAGAATTTGGTCCTGCGATGATTACGGATGAGGCTACGGCCCTCGGAAAGCCATCGTGGGTTCAAAATTACCACACTATACTTCTAGTGTTAAAGTCAAATGATACATGACCATCGCGGTAAAATCAAAATAACTTAAAATAATTAAATTCATACAAATTTCATTTAGAAAATCGATATCTCGGCCGCCAAGACCAGTTTACTGGCTGACCTAATGCGAAGTGAATTTCACTGCAAGGAACTTTAATAACATTTAAGACAGAAAGAGGATAGCTAAATTATTCGTTCTGGGGAGATACGGGATCAGACCACGTAACTCTCATCCTGCTGTCAAAGTCGGTTGTGAGCATAGTCCATAAGCAACACACGAGATATCGGCACTACTGAAACATTTCTTTATCGACGAGGAACCATGGCACACCTATCGTCCTGTCTCCGTTGCGGCAGTTTTCACTATGTGTCGAAATAGGGGAACTATGTCCATGTAGGAAACGAGTATGTAATTTTTCCAGGGTTGTAAACCCATTGTTACAGATGAATGTGAAAACTGATTACGGCAAGAGAACTGAATATCGTATGCTTTGTAGATACGGAGCTCATTAAATATTTTTACGCACCTTTACTTCTTTAGACCTCACAGAGAACTGTAAAAATAATCCGAAGAGAAAGCCATTAATTTTGTGAACGATAGCTAAAGTCTGACGACTATCAATGCTTTGCAAATCATATCGCACAATTCAAAGCGTTTCCAGTTTTGGAATTCGATGTAAGTATATTTGGATTGAATGTCATCGAAACACGGCGACTTAGCTTCCATGTTCTCGAAGCTTTATCTCTACAGTACAACCGTGAAAGAAACATAATGGTGACAACTAAATATAGATACAGTAGTGCACACTACATGACCAACCGTTTAAAGAAGACGTTATTCACGAGTCTCCAGAATATTTTCTTTACAAATTCCGATTTTTGAAATCATGCAATACCTTGCGATGCAAGACTTTACAGATGTCAAGTTTGAGAGTAATGTAGCGTCTGTTGTAGTAAGTATCCACAGCAGGAGTAAAGTATTGGCACGTGTTGTGAATTTGGAGTGTTTCCTTTCAAAAAATGGTTCAAATGGCCCTGAGCACTATCGGACTTCACGGCTAAGGTCATCAGTCCCCTAGAACTTAGAACTACTTAAACCTAACTAACCTAAGGACATCACACACACCCATGGCCGAGGCAGGATTCGAACCTGTGACTGTAGCGGTCGCGCGGTTCCAGACTGTATCTCCTAGAACCGCTCGGCCACTCCGGCCGGCGTTTCCTTTCACATATTCGCCATTTACCTGTACTTTGAAATAATGAACAGTGCAAAAACGGATCGTAGTCGGGTTCACTAATTGTTTCGTACAAAGAATTTCTCAAATTAAATTTTGGTATTTAGTCCAAATTTGTACGCTTGCTGTAATTACGTCGCCATTAGATCGAAGCTGTAGAGTACACCTAGAAGACTCTCAGCTGAAGCTCTTCTTCTTCTACGGGAGCATACGCTCGGTAATGCTATGTTCTTAAAGCAACTTCTGGCTACCTCTCAACATCTCGAAAGAAATTATACTGCCCATTGCCCTAGAGAGCCGTTCTGCACTTCATTTGCATTTAAATGGCAGGATGTGCTTTTAATTCATTAAGTAAATGTATACCAAATTTCAACAGTCCAGATGAATTCCCTTCTACTCAAACTCCAGATGCTCTCTCTTGTTTTTGTTCTTATCATTTCCGCGGCTCCCAATCTCGAATAAACTTGCAAAATTAGCATTTTAATGAGCAGGTGAAAAATAATTTCGAATTTGCGATGGAAGTTTCCGTCGACAAGACGCAAGGAGAAGGTCCTTAGCGAGTAAGCCTGATATCCGATCGTGATTATTTACGTAACATTTCTCTGAGAAGATCAAGCAGACTTTTGCGAATTCATCTTCCTGAAGAGCCAACAACTGTTTTATCTATGTCTAACAAGTAGCATTTTAGTTGATTTCTGATTTAGATTAATGCAAAATGATTAGGCAATAATCTGATACATGCTTCGAAGTAGATGAGTTGAAATATTGGTTGCTGTCACTGTAAATGCCCTCCTTTGTACGAAGCAGGCCGTAGAGAATACTAAGTCAAACTTTCTATCCTGGCTCAGTATAACGTTTCCAGTTATGAAACAAATATACCTGTCTGTGTTTTATACTATTAGAAATGATTGAACGTTAGGTATGGGTTAGAAGAAGACTTTAAAGATGAACATGTATATTCCAATGATATCATGTGAATAAACCATTGATTGGAATCAATCAAAACCTCCCAGATTTTGACAAATGTTCCTGTCTGTGGTGATTTAAGGGACACGACAACATGATATTAGCTGTAAGTAAATCAGATGGTAGATTGAGATATATTGGAAGAAACGTAATGAAAGGAATCCATCTACCAAAGGGACTGCTTACAATTCCTCTGTTCGAATTATTCTTAAGAGGTAGGAAAGATTATTGATATACAGATGCAAGCTTCCTCATGGTTTGTTTATTCAGCATGAAAGTATCAGAAAAATCAATGAAACGCCACTCTGGCTGATAATAAGAACTTTATTAAATCCTCGATCAGCATCGACACTTGTGTCGGCACATCTTTAAGTAGATCAGAAACTGCCCTTTTTAATGCATGATATGATGGATATATAGATACGTTACACAAATGCAGATGAAAAACATACGTACCATACAGGTGTAAAAAGAGTATATAACTTACATTGTGCTGTAAGGAAGCAAAATCAACTCTTAAAAAAATAAAAATCAAGTGAATTTCAAAATATCTTGTGTCCAATGACATCGCGAGTGAAATGTGTGGTGTACTGAAATACCACACAAGAAGAGTTAGCAATAGTTGGTACTAGAAGTACCGTCGACGTCCATCCGCCGCAGGAACATTGCTGGAAGCAAATCAATCACGCTGCCCGCGAGAATCACACCCCCCCCTGGAGTGGCAGCACCACCAGGGTCAGAGATGCGCGCTTAAGAAACTGTGCACGAGCAGTCTTGCTAGGAGTTCCTGGAGAACGTTAGTCGTATCTTGAACTCTTCAAGTCGTCGAGTGAGTTAGAAACGGTGTCCGATAGACAGACAGCGATTAAATCTTCAGTAGAAACAGAACAGTGTACAGAATTATCGTATATGGACAGAGACGACCTGCGTACAGATTTGTCTGAGTACTGCAAGTTTGGAACAGTGCAAAACAGAATATTATATTTCTTCCGACTGTAGTTGAGAGAACACTATTTATTTTGCGTTCAAGGCACTGTAGTCAGCGCAGGACAGATAGGTTAAACCTGCGTTCTACAATTGCTGTAACCAGGGCAATCAAAGTTCAGTAATATATTTCACCGTTCACTATTTTGTATTACTTTCACTGAGTGTGTATTCTCCTAGAAGCCACGAATCCATCCTACCGGGACACATGCATTCCCCTTTTTCAGCGGTAGCGAGATTTTCAACAAAGTGGACACCTATAATCTACAAAAAACTGGGAGTGCCAGGATAATAAAACTGTACAGTTCCATACAGCAAAAATATTTATATGTTTTAACTTTAACCCTTTCATTTCCATCAATACGGAAAAAAACAATTTCAAAATTTTTCACATAATTGACCTTTATTTTCATAGTAACCTACGGATACAAGAAGAAAGTGACAAAAAATAAATAGTCAATAGTATTCAAGGGATGGTTTTACTCTGGGACCTGTAGAATCTACAGTTTTCAACCACTCATGTTTGAGCAGGCCGGAGTGGCCGAGCGGTTCTAGGCGCTTCAGTCTGGCTCCGCGCGACCGCTACGGTCGCAGGTTCGAATCCTACCTCGGGCCTGGATGTGTGTGATGTCGTTAGGGTAGTTAGGTTTAAGCAGTTCTAAGTTCTAGGTGACTGATGACCTGCGATGTTAAGTCACATAGTGCTCAGAGCCATTTGAGCCATTTGAACCGCTCATGTTTGAATGTGATATATGTGAAACCAAATTCGCGTTTTTCCTAGACACAATCCCGCTTATCGCAACTTCCACGAACTCTTAATGCCTAAAGCAAATTATAGTCCTAAATAACATGCAAAAATGGGCCCTAAATTTTAGGAATTTTATCTCAAAATTGTATACTGCACGAAGGATTTCATTTCGAAACCACTCATAAAAACGATAGTACAAATTGTAATTTACTTTACAATAACTTCAGATATACTTACTTCACTGTCAATGATTTCTTCAACATGAGCAGTACAAAAAAAAGGGGAAAAAATATCATTCACAGTCTCCTACGGTCACGTAGCAAAATTTCCGTGACGACTGTTGCTTTCAACGCTGTGACTGCTATATTGTACTACATTCGTAGACGTCGTTAGTTTAACACTAAATTTGTATGTCTCGCAACATCATCGGTGGTTTCTTCTTGAAGGCACTGGTAATTCTACAATAACTGATAAAATGATGGTTTCAGACAGAACCCACTGGTACGGAAAGAGTTACGTTGTGACACGTTAAATATTTCAAATGGCAAAAGGGTAAAAGTAATTTTTAGATTTCATAGAAGTATAAAGGTGCAGTGTAAGGTTACGTTCTCTAGTGAGCACAGTCTAAAACACAGGGAACTGTGAGGGCTCTAGTTTAACTCGGACGCATAGTTGGCTTCTTCCAAAAACAATTCTACCAAACTTGAGGAATATCATTAAAGCAAACTGTCAATAACGGAGAGGCAGATGTCCAAGGAACTGATATTTCTTAGTGGGCATTGCTCACTGAGTCTCTTTTGATAGGATTTTTGAAGATGAGTATAAATTTTTATTTCTTCATATAGAGCGTAACTCCGTGGCGAAACTTTCAGGGATGATGGAGAAGGGTAAATGGATCAATTCAAAGTCGGAAAATGTTCGTCACTCGTCACATGCAGGATCTTTCTGAGATAACGTTACAAACTTTCAGCGATGATGGAGAAGGGTAAATGCATCAACTTCTCGTGAGGTACCCTGCGGAAAAGACTGAGTCGAAAGTTCTAAGCGAAAATCGTTCCGATACCTCTATCAGTTGCGTAATCGTACGTGTACTGATGTTGTTAAGATTGTTGGTTAGGAGACGTTCGTAGGTGAAGTATGGACCAAAACAAGAAAAACGTTTCTAGTAAGCATAGGTTCCAACATGTATGTCTTCAGCGGTCTGCCGCTGTGGTTGCCCCGGTTGCTGTCCGCAGTGGGGCTGAGCCCTCGCCTATGGTTGATTGGAAGGTCGTTCCAAGGCGTGGTAGGCAGCGAAAGACGTCCCCGGACGCTGATCAGAAAGCCTCCCCGGTGCGTCTGACAAACAGGTTTCAGGTACTGTCTCTGGCTGAGCCAGATGCAGCTGCCTGCCCTGTTTCACAGGATGATTCTCAGCCTTCAAGGTCCGGGCAACCGCAGAGGGTGGGCTTATTGGTAGTTGGGAGCTCCAATGTTAGGCGCGTAATGGGGCCCCTTACGGATATGGCTGCTAAGGAGGGCAAGAAATCCAGTGTGCACTCCGTGTGCATTCCGGGTGGAGTCATTCCTGATGTGGAAAGGGTACTTCCGGATGCCATGAAGAGCACAGGGTGCAGCCAGCTGCAGGTGGTGGCTCATGTCGGCACTAATGACGTGTGTCGCTTTGGATCTGAGGAAATTCTCTCTGGATTCCAGCGGCTATCTGATTTGGTGAAGGCTGCCGGTCTTGCTTACGAGATGAAGGCAGAGCTCACCATCTACAGCATCGTTGACAGAACCGACACCTTTGGTGCAGAGCCGGGTGGAGGGTCTGAATCAGAGGCTCAGACGGTTTTGCGACCGTGTTGGCTGCAGATTCCTTGACTTGCGCCATAGGGTGGTGGGGTTTCGGGTTCCGCTGAATAGGTCAGGAGTTCACTACACTCAGCTGGCGGCTACACGGGTAGCGGAGGCTGTGCGGCATGGACTGGGTGGTTGTTTAGGTTAGAATGCCTCGGGAAAGTACGGGGTGGGCTGCAATCTCAAAGGGTGCATGGCAAATACAGGACGTGCTTGGATCAAGGAACAGTCGGAATTGTAGTTGTAAATTGTTGTAGCTGTGCTGGGAAAGTCCCTGAGCTTCATGCGCTAATAGAAAGCACAGAATCTGAAATCGTTATAGGTACAGAAAGCTGGCTAAAGCGTGAAATATGTTCTGCAGAAATGTCTACGAAGTCTCAGACGGTGTTCAGGTAAGATAGATTAGGCAGAATTGGTGGTGGAGCGTTCGTGTCTGTCAGTAGTGGTTTATCTTGTAGTGAAGTCGAAGTAGATACTCCGTGGGAATTGGTATGGGTGGAGGTTATACTTAACAGCCGAACTAAGTTAATAATTGGCTCCTTCTACCGACCCCCAGACTCCGATGCTATGGTTGCTGAACAGTTCAGAGAAAATTTGAGTCTCGTAACATATAAATACCCCACTCATACGGTTATAGTTGGTGGGGACTTCAACCTTCCCTTGATATGTTGGCAAAAATACGTGTTCAAAACCGGTGGCAGGCAGAAACCATCATCCGAGATTGTCCTAAATGCTTTCTCCGAAAATTATTTCGAGCAGTTAGTCCACGAACCCACGCGAATTGTAAATGGTTGCGAAAACACACTTGACCTCTTAGCCACAAACAATCCAGAGTTAATAGAGAGCATCATGACTGATACAGGGATTAGTGATCACAAGGCTCACTCCTTCTACTCTGTCGACGTGCTCCTGGAAGAGCTAAAAAATTAAGCAAATTCCAGTGTTATATTCTTGATTTTCTTTATTTAAACTAGTGACGTGTCGCCTGAATATGTTTATTATATTTCATTTTATCTGTTTCTACAATCTACAACTGAATATGTTTCTTATATTTCATTTTATCTGTTTCTACAATCGTGTTGTAATCTTATGTATTGACTCGTTCCGTGACCATGGAGACTTCTCCTTAATGTGGTCCCACGGGACAATAAATAAATAAATAAAGGTCGTTGTAGCTAGGCTCAATACCGTTTCTTCCAAATCCACCAGAAACAAACGCAAAATAATTGTATTTAAAAAAGCGGATAAAGTGTAACTAGAAGCCTTCCTAAGAGACAATCTCCATTCCTTCCGAACTGACTATGCAAATGTAGACGAGATGTGGCTCAAATTCAAAGATATAGTAGCAACAACAATTGAGAGATTCATACCTCATAAATTGGCAAGAGATGTAACTGATCCCCCATGGTACACAAAACAGGTCAGAACGCTGTTGCAGAGGCAACAGAAAAAGCATGCGAAGTTCAGAAGAACGCGAAATCCCGAAGATTGGCTAAAATTTACAGACGCGCGAAATTTGGCACGGACTTCAACGCGAGATCCCTTTAATAGGTTCCACAACGAAATACTGTCTCGAAATTTGGCAGAAAATCCGTAGAAATTTTGGTCGTATGTAAAGTACACAAGCGGCAAGACACAGTCAATACCTACGCTGCGCAGTGCCGATGGTACCGTTACCGACGACTGTGCCGCTAAAGCGGAGTTATTGAACGCAGTTTTCCGAAATTTCTTCACCAGGGAAGACGAATGGAATATTCCAGAATTTGAAACACGAACAGCTGCTAGCATGAGTTTCTTAGAAGTAGATACCTTAGGGGTTGCGAAGCAACTCAAATCGCTTGATACGGGCAGGTCTTCAGGTCCAGATTATGTACCGATTAGGTTCCATTCAGATTACGCTGATACAATAGCTCCCTGCTTAGCAATCATATACAACCGCTTGCTCACAGATAGATCTGTACCTACAGATTGGAAAATTGTGCAGGTCGCATCAGTGTTTAAGAAGGGTAGTAGGAGTAATCCATCGAACTACAGACCTATATCATTGACGTCGGTTTGCAGTAGGGTTTTGGAGCATATACTGTATTCAAACATTATGAATCACCTCGAAGGGAACGATCTATTGATACGTAATCAGCATGGTTTCTGAAAAGATCGTTCTTGTGGAACGCAGGTAGCTCTTTATTCGCACGAAGTAATGGTCGCTATCGACAGGGGATCTCAAGTTGATTCCGTATTTCTAGATTTCCGGAAAGCTTTTGACACCGTTCCTCACAAGCGACTTCTAATCAAACTGCGGGCCTATGGGGTATCGTGTCAGTTGTGCGACTGGATTCGTGATTTCCTATCAGGATGGTCGCAGTTCGTGGTAATAGACGGCAAATCATCGAGTAAAACTGAAGTGATATCAGGTGTTCCCCAGGGAAGCGTCCTGGGACTTCCGCTGTTCCTGATCTATATAAATGACAATCTGAGCAGTTCTCTTAGATTGATCGCAGATGATGCTGTAATTTACCGTCTAGTAAGGTCACCCGAAGACCAGTATCAGTTGCAAAGCAATTTAGAAAAGATTGCTGTATGGTGTGGCAGGTGGCACTGGACGCCAAATAACGAAAAGTGTGAGGTGATCCACACGAGTTCCAAATGAAATCTGTTCGAATTCGATTACTCAATAAATAGTACAATTCTCAAGGCTGTCAATTCAACTAAGTACCTGGGTGTTAAAATTACGAACAACTTCAGTTAGAAAGACCACATAGATAATATTGTGGGGAAGGCGAGCCAAAGGTTGCGTTTCATTGGCAGTACACTTAGAAGATGCAACAAGTCCACTAAAGAGACAGCTTACACTACACTCGTTCGTCTTCTGTTAGAATATTGCTGCGCGGTGTGGGATCCTTACCAGGTGGGGTTGACGGTGGACATCGAAAGGATGCAGAAAAGGGCAGCTCATTTTGTATTATCACGTAATAGGGGATAGAGTGTGGCAGATATGATACGCGAGTTGGGATGGAACTCATTAAAGCAAAGACGTTTTCCGTCGCGGCGAGATCAATTTACGAAATTTCAGTCACCAACTTTCTCTCCGAATGCCAAAATATTTTGTTGAGCCCAACCTACATAGGTAGGAACGATCATCAAAATAAAATAAGAGACATCAGAGCTCGAACAGAAAGGTTTAGGTGTTCGTTTTTCCCGCGAGCTGTTCGGAAGTGGAATGGTAGAGGCATAGTATGATTGTGGTTCGATGAACGCTCTGCCAAGCACTTAAATGTGAATTTCAGAGTAATCATGTAGATGTAGATGTAGATGAGCACTTGTTCATCTTCGCTACCGTGAAAGACATCTCTTCCACTGAACAAGTCCTCATAGCTGTTTAGGTATTCATTTTAGAGACTAGATTTGCTTGATATTTTTGTCTTGTTTTGGTTCATACTACCTCCTCCAAAAAAATGGAACGAAAGGCTTTGCCGGCCAGTGTGGCCGAGCGGTTCTAGGCGCTTCAGTCTGGAACCACGCGACCGCTACGGTCGCAGGTTCGAATCCTGCCTCTGGCGTGGATGTGCGTGATGTCCTTAGGCTTGTTAGGTTTAAGTAGTTCTAAGTTCTAGGGGACTGATGACCTCAGATGTTAAGTCCCATAGTGCTCAGAGCCATTTGAACCATTTGAAAGAGTTTGCAGAAGGTGTTTTTACACGTACAGTGCCTATAACTCTTAACGTATGCAGTTTAGAGCCCGTACTTAGTAGACTTGTTTTCTTTTTTGGTTTGGTCTATACCACCATCTCTGAAAGTTCAATACCTTAAAATCTGAGCAACAGCAGTACCTGTACGTATATTTCACTGTGGGAGGTATCAGAACGATTTTCGCTTGTAACTTTCGACGTGGTCGTTTGCAGGCCAGGGTTCATTACCTTGAGTAGGTACATTTACATAATGAGTATCATGACGAATACAGGGATTAGCGACCATAAGGCAGTTGTTCCTAGGGTGAATACCGTAACACCTACAACCATCAAAAAGAAACGAAACGTACATCGATTTAAAAAATCTGATAATAATGCTGTTAACGTCTTTTTAAAAGACAGTTTCCACTCAATCCGATCTGATCACTTAAGCATAGAAAAGATATGGAATGATTTCAGAGAGGTAGTATCGACGCCAATTGAGAGATATATACCACATATATTAATAAGTGATGGTACTGATCCCCTTTGGTACACAAAACGGGTCAGATCGCGGTTGTAGAAGCAACGAAAAAAGCATGCCAAATTTAAAAGAACGCTAAATCCCCAAGATTGGCAAAGTTTGGCAGAAGTTCAAAACACAGCGCGCACTTCAATGAGAGATGCTTTTAATAATTTACACAACGAAACTCTGTCTTGCACTCTGGCAGAAAACCCAAAGAGATTATGGTCATACCTAAAAGCACACCACGACGCAATCAATACTTTCACTGCGCGATAGCAGTGGTGAAGTCACTGATGATAGTTCCACTAAAGCAGAGTTATTAAACACGGTTTTCCCAAACTCCGTGACCAAAGAAGACAAAATAAATATTCCTTACTGCCAATCAAGAACAACTGCCAGGATGAGAAACATAGAAGTAGATATAATCGTTGTAGCAAACCAGCTTAAGTCACTTAATAAATGCAAGGCCTCCGGCCCAGATTGTATGCCAGTCATGTTCCTTTCAAAATATGCTGATACAAAAGTTCCATATTTAGCAATTATATACAACCGCTCGCTCACAGAATGATCCGTACTAAAGACTGGAAAATTGTTCAAGTCACACCAACACCCATTAAGGTTCAAATGGCTCTGAGCACTATGCGGCTTAGTCCGCAGCTCGTGGTCGTGCGGTAGCGTTCTCGTTTCCCACGCCCGGGTTCCCGGGTTCGATTCCCGGCGGGGTCAGAAATTTTCTCTGCCTCGTGATGACTGGGTGTTGTGTGCTGTCCATAGGTTAGTTAGGTTTAACTAGTTCTAAGATAGCTGTTAGGTCCCATAGTGCTCAGAGCCATTTGAACCACTATGCGACTTAACTTCTGAGGTCAACAGTCGCCTAGAACTTAGAACTAATTAAACCCAACTAAGCTAAGGACATTACACACATCCATGCTCGAGGCAGGATTCGAACCTGCGACCGTGGCGGTCGCTCGGTTCCAGACTGCAGCGCCTAGAACCGCACAGCCACTCCGGCCGGCACCCATTAAGGGAAATAGGGGTAATCCTCTGAATTACAGGCCCATATCACTAATGTCGATTTGCAGAAGTGTTTTGGAACATATACTGTGTTCGAACATTATGATTTACCCAGAAGAATACGATTTATTGACTGCTAGTCAGCACGCATTCAGAAAACATCGTTCTTGTGAAACACAACTAGCTCTTTATACTCATGAAGTAATGAGTGCTATCGACAGAGGACGTCAGATTCATTCCATATATTCAGATTTCCAGAAGGTTTTCGACACCGTTCGTCCCAAGAGTCTTCTAACCAAACTGCGTTCCTATGGAATATCTCCTCAGTTGTGTGATTGGATTCGTGATTTCCTTCCAGAAAGGTCACAGTTCGCAGTAATAGATGGAAAGTCATCGAGTAAAACAGAAGTAATATCCGGCGTTCCGTAAGGAAGTTTTATAGACCCTCTACTCTTCCTGATCTATATTAACGACACAGGAGACACTCTGAGTAGCCCTATTAGATTGTTTGCATTTACCGCCTTGTAAAGTCATCAGAGGACGAAAACGAATTGCAAAATGATTTAGATAAGATATCTGTATGGTGCGAAAAGTGGCAATTGACCCTAAATAAAGATAAGAATGAAGTTATTCACATGAGTGCTAAAGGAAATCCGCTAAATTTCGATTACGCGATAAGTCACACAAATCTTAAGGGTGTAAATTCAAATAAATACTTGGGGGTTACAGTTACAAAGAACCTAAAGTAGAACGATAGCATAGATAATGTTGCGGCTAGAGCAAACCAAAGACTGCGATTCATTGGTAGAACAATTCATCGGCAGAACACTTAAAAGGTGCAACAGGTCCGCTAAAGAGACTGCTTACACAACGCTTGCCCGCCCTATTCTGGAGTATTGCTGTGCGGTGTGGGATCCGTATCAGATGGGACTGACGGATGACATCAAAAAAGTTCAAAGAAGGGCGGCGAGTTTTGTACTATCGCGAAATAGGGGAGATAGTGCCACAGACATGATATGTAAATTGGAGTGGCAATCATTAAAACAAAGGCGTTTTTGTGGGGACGTGATCTCATAATATTTAACCATCAGTTTTCTTCTCTGATTGCGAAAACTTCTTGTTGGCACCCACCTACACAGGGAGAAATGATTATCATGATAAAATAAGAGGAATGAGGGGACGCACAGAAGAATTTAAGTGCTCATTTTTCCAACACGCCGTTCGCGAGTGGAACGGTAGAGAGACAGCATGAAGGTGGTTCATTGAATCCCCTGTCAGGCACTTTATTGTGGGTAATCACGTAGATGTAGATACCCTTCTTCATTATCCATGAAAGTTTCTAACATAATCATGGAATCACCTTTTATATCAATAGAAGTACTACTACTTCATTGTGTGAAAGATTACACGGTTGTTTTCGATACTGTACGTTGTATTACCACGAGGTGAGTTGCAAAGGTGGATTTATCTCCTATGTTCTTTCCTTTTGTTGTATTACCACGAGGTGAGTTGCAAAGGTGGATTTACCTCCTATGTTCTTTCCTTTCTGATTCTATGTTTTCCTTACAGCACGTTTTCGAATTTCTTAATTTAACTCCCGTTGCGGAACCAGCACTCTTCGAACACGGAGAAATTAATATATGTCAGAGAAACGCTCAACAACTCCAGTGGAAGATGTGACAAGGAAATCGTATTGCACCACAGAGGGCCTTTATTTCAAACTTCCCATAGCCCACATACCGAAACCATGTTGAGAAAGATCACTTCTTGCAACATACGTCTCGGGTAATGACCATGACGCTAAAATTTGAAAAATATCGAATGAGTAGGGAAAGGGAAAGCGATATTAATAGACTGTAATGGTACCGCCTTCCAACTATACCCTCTCCGGTTCGTACCCACTTGCACAAAAATTGATTAACAGATAAGAACTTGTAATGACTTCTTAATTTCACAATATTGTGATCTTGTTGTCACCAACCGAAAGTATCTAATAATACCGGAATCCTACCTTTCAGTGCAAAGAGCCGGTCCTCCTCCGCTTCGTAATCATGTCTCCTTCAAAATTGTAGGCTGCATTTCCTCTTTGCGAAACAAAAGCAATAAAAATTGTCCTGGACATAAATTGCGTTTTAAAACTCGTGGACTGCAACTGCGAATTTTTTGAGAAACAACAGAAGTTGTAGTTAATCAATTACAGTTAATATCTCTGGATCCGTCAACACATACATTAACTTCCATTTACGGGCATCGTGTAATTCAGTCAGTTAATGGCACTAGCGCAGCCCTTTAGACGTAAAAGATACATACGACTGTCTTAACATTCCTCAAATTCACTTCAAAATGTATATACATAGAACATTCAGCGAGTAATTATGTTGAGTCACTAACGTTTAGTCATTCGTTTCTCCATAAACGGCTTTCAATATTCTTCATAGTCCCTCTGTACTATTGAATTATGAATATTTACTAAGATTTGTGAAAGCAGTAGTCTATTATCAGTATGTTTTACTGAAATCTCATCAAAGTAGCAACAGAAGAATCCCAATCACTGTTTTTGTAGCTATGAATGTTATTGACAACATATATGGTCACCGGGTTTGAATCATAAGATGAAGGCTTTCACGACCGGATGTTTCAACTGCCGAGAATTCTTCCAGGTTGTATGGACGTGGCCCATGGAACTCTTCTATCCCTGACATTTCGTTGAAAGCTATGTTGGACATCTTCGGAGGTGCTACTGCTGTGCTGTCTTGCTGACAGTTCTCAGACTCAGCACAGCAGGAGCACCTCCGATGATGTCCATCGTAGCTTTTGACGAAATGTCAGGGATAGAAGAGTTCCATGGGCCACGTCCATCCAACCCGGAAGAATTCTCTGCAGTTGAATCATTAGTCCTCTAAACCGTCACCGAAATCTTTCATGATCAGAAAAATCACCAGAACCTATTAACTAGTTACATACTTTTTACAACAGCCAAATTCGGTGAAAGTCAGAGGTACTGTTTTATATTTAGCAGACGTAATAACGCGTACCTAATAATATTCATAATTTCTGTAAGATGTCAGTAGGATAATCTTCGCTTAGAACTTCAAACTGTCCGTCCGCCTTGTGAAATTTAATACTCAAAGTCTTTTGAAACTAAATAAAAATATTTGATTATATCTGCAGCCTGCTTCGAATCTTCATATTACTTCTCTTCATGTTTTTGTTGTTGTTGTGGTCTTCAGTATTGAGACTGGTTTGATGCAGCTCTCCATGCTACTGTATCCTGTGCAAGCTTCTTTATCTCCCAGTACTTACTGCAACCTACGTCCTTCTGAATCTGCTTAGTGTATTCATCTCTTGGTCTCCCTCTACGATTTTTACCGTCCACGCTGCCCTCCAATACTAAATTTGTGATCCCTCGATGCCTTAAAACATGTCCTACCAACCGGTCCCTTCTTCTAGTCAAGTTGTGCCACAAACTCTACTTCAAAAATGGCTCTGAGCACTATGGGACTTAACATCTATGGTCATCAGTCCCCTAGAACTTAGAACTACTTAAACCTAACTAAGCTAAGGACAGCACACAACACCCAGTCATCACGAGGCAGATAAAATCCTCGACCCCGCCGGGAATCGAACCCGGGAACCCGTGCGTGGAAAGCGAGAACGCTACCGCACGACCACGAGCTGCAGACAAACTCCCCTTCTCCCCAGTTCTATTCAATACCACCTCATTAGTTATGTGATCTACCCATCCAATCTTCAGCATTCTTCTGTAGCACCACATTTCGAAATCTTCTATTCTCTTCTTATCCAAACTATTTATCGTCCATGTTTCACTTCCATACATGGCTACACTCCATACAAATACTTTCAGAAACGACTTCCTGACACTTAAATCTATACTCGATGTTAACAAATTTCTCTTCTTCAGAAACGTTTTTCTTGCCATTGCCAGTCTACATTTTATATCCTCTCTACTTCGACCATCATCAGTTATTTTGCTCTCCAAATAGCAAAACCCCTTACTACTTTAAGTGTCTCATTCCCTAATCTATTTCCCGCAGCATCATCCGACTTAATTCGACTACATTCCATTATCCTCGTTTTGCTTTTGTTGATGTTCATCTTATATCCTGCTTTCAAGAAACTGTCCATTCCATTCAACTGCTATTCCAAGTCCTTTGCTGTCTCTTACAGAATTACAATGT
The DNA here is from genome assembly GCF_021461385.2 of Schistocerca piceifrons. Lineage (NCBI taxonomy): Eukaryota > Metazoa > Arthropoda > Insecta > Orthoptera > Acrididae > Schistocerca > Schistocerca piceifrons. The sequence goes on along the minus strand of NC_060140.1, from coordinate 782,492,865 downwards.
CATCAGCGAACCTCTAAGTTTTTATTTCTTCTCCATGGATTTTAATACCTACTCCGAATTTTTCTGCATCTACATCTACATCTACATTTATACTCCGCAAGCCACCCAACGGTATGTGGCGGAGGGCACTTTACGTGCCACTGTCATTACCTCCCTTTCCTGTTCCAATCGCGTATGGTTCGCGGGAAGAACGACTGCCGGAAAGCCTCCGTGAGCGCTCAAATCTCTCTAATTTTACATTCGTGATCTCCTCGGGAGGTATAAGTAGTGGAAAGCAATATATTCGATACCTCATCCAGAAACGCACCCTCTCGAAACCTGGCGAGCAAGCTACACCGCGATGCAGAGCGCCTCTCTTGCAGAGTCTGCCACTTGAGTTTGTTAAGCATCTCCGTAACGCTATCACAGTTACCAAATATCCCTGTGACGAAACGCACCGCTCTTCTTTGGATCTTCTCTATCTCCTCCGTCAACCCGATCTGGTACGGATCCCACACTGATGAGCAATACTCAAGTATAGGTCGAACGAGTGTTTTGTAAGCCACCTTCTTTGTTGATGGACTACATTTTCTAAGCACTCTCCCAATGAATCTCAACCTATTACCCGCCTTACCAACAATTAATTTTATATGATCATTCCACTTCAAATCGTTCCGCACGCATACTCCCAGATAATTTACAGAAGTAACTGCTACCAGTGTTTGTTCCGCTATCATATAATCATACAATAAAGGATACTTCTTTCTATGTATTCGCAATAAATTACATTTGTCTATGTTAAGGGTCAGTTGCCACTCCCTGCACCAAGTGCCTATCCGCTGCAGATCTTCCTGCATTTCACTACAATTTCCTAATGCTGCAACTTCTCTATATACTACAGCATCATACGCGAAAAGCCGCATGGGACTTCCGACACTATCTACTAGGTCATTTATAAATATTGTGAAATGCAATGATCCCATAACACTCCCCTGTGGCACGCCAGAGGTTACTTTAACGTCTGTAGACGTCTCTCCATTGATAACTACATGCTGTGTTCTGTTTGCTAAAAACTCTTCAATCCAGCCACACAGCTGGTCTGATATTCCGTAGCCTCTTACTTTGTTTATCAGGCGACAGTGCGGAACTGTATCGAACGCCTTCCGGAAGTCAAGAAAAATAGCATCTACCTGGTAGCCTGTATCTAATATTTTCTGGGTCTCATGAACAAATAAAGCGAGTTGGGTCTCACACGATCGCTGTTTCCGGAATCCATGTTGATTCCTACATAGTAGATTCTGGGTTTCCAGAAACGACCTGATACTCGAGCAAAAAACATGTTCTAAACATCTACAACAGATCGACGTCAGAGATATAGGTCTATAGTTTTGCGCATCTGCTCGACGACCCTTCTTGAAGACTGGGACTACCTGTGCTCTTTTCCAATCATTTGGAACCTTCCGCTCCTCTAGAGACTTGCGGTACACTCTGTGTAGAATCGAATTGGTATCCCGTCAAGTCCAGTGGACTTTCCTCTGTTGAGTGATTCCAGTTGCTTTTCTATTCGTTGCACACTTATTTCGATGTCAGCCATTTTTTCGTTTGTTCGCTTGTGCGAGGATTTAGAGAAGGAACTGCAGTGTGGTCTTCCTCTGTGAAACAGCTTTGGAAAAAGGTGTTTAGTATTTCAGCTTTACTCGTGTCATCCTCTGTTTCAATGCCATCATCATCACGGAGTGTCTGGATATGCTGTTTCGAGCCACTTACTGATTTAACGTAAGACCAGATCTTCCGAGGATTTTCTGTCAAGTCGGTACATAGAATTTTACTTTCGAATTCACTGAACGCTTCACGCATAGCCCTCCTTACGCTAACTTTGACATCGTTTAGCTTCTGTTTGTCTGAGAGGTTTTGGCTGCGTTTAAACTTGGAGTGGAGCTCTCTTTCCTTTCACAGTAGTTTCCTAACTTTGTTGTTGTACCACGGTGGGTTTTTCCCGTCCCTCACAGTTTTACTCTGCACGTACCTGTCTAAAACGCATTTTACGATTGCCTTGAACTTTTTCCATAAACACTCAACATTGTCAGTGTCGGAACAGAAATTTTCGTTTTGATCTGTTAGGTAGTCTGAAACCTGCCTTCTATTACTCTTGCTAAACAGATAAACCTTCCTCCCTTTTTTTATATTCCTACTAACTTCCATTTTCAGGGATGCTGCAACGGCCTTGTGATCACTGATACCCTGTTCTGTACATACAGAGTCGAAAAATTCGGGTCTGTTTGTTATCAGTAGGTCCAAGATGTTATCTCCACGAGTCGGTTCTCTGTTTAATTGCTCGAGGTAATCTTCGGATTGTGCACTCAGTATAATGTCACTCGATGCTCTGTCCCTACCACCCGTCCTAAACGTCTGAGTGTCCCAGTCTATATCTGGTAAATTGAAATCTCCACCTAAGACTATAACATGCTGAGAAAATTTATGTGAAATGTATTCCAAATTTTCTCTCAGTGGTTCTGCCACTAATGCTGCTGAGTCGGGAGGTCGGTAAAAGGAGCCAATTATTAACCTAGCTGGGTTGTTGAGTGTAACCTCCACCCATAATAATTCACAGGGACTATCCACTTCTACTTCGCTAGAGGATAAACTACTACTAACAGCGACGAACACTCCACCACCGGTTGCATGCAATCTATCCTTTCTAAACACCGTCTGTACCTTTTCCTTTCTAAACACCGTCTGTACCTTTGTAGACGTGAAGTTTCCTTTACTGCTTGCTCAATATACAGATTTAATAACATCGGGGAGAGGCTACAACCCTGTCTCACTCCCTTCCCAACCGCTGCTTCCCTTTCATGTCCCTCGACTCTTATAACTGCCATCTGGTTTCTGTACAAATTGTAAATAGCCTTTAGCTCCCTGTATTTTACCCCTGCCACCTTTAGAATTTGAAAGAGAGTATTCCAGTCATCATTGTCAAAAGCTTTCTCTAAGTCTACAAGTGCTAGAAACGTAGGTTTGCGTTTCCTTAATCTTTCTTCTAAGGTAAGTCGTAAGGTCAGTATCGCCTCACGTGTTCCAACATTTCTACGGAATCCAAACTGATCTTCCCCAAGGTTGGCTTCTACTAGTTTTTCCATTCGTCTGTAAATAATTCGCGTTAGTATTTTGCAGCTGTGGCTTATTAAACTGATTGTTCGGTAATTTTCACATCTGTCAACACCTGCTTTCTCTTCATAAGCATCTCCAATCACTGCTAGACAGCCGGCCGCTGTGGAAGAGCGGTTCTAGGCGCTTCAGTCCGGAACCGCGCGCCTGCTATGGTCGCAGGTTCGAGGATGCCTCGGGCACGGATGTGTGTGATGTCCTAAAGTTAGTTAGGTTTAAGTAGTTCTAAGTCTAGGCTACTGATGACCTCAGATGTTAAGTCCCATTTGAACCATTTGAACTGCTAGACATAGGTCGAAGATTTCTTTATAGAGATCTGCTTTCAATGATCCGCTTATTAGCTAAAATACAACTGTGTTAACAACGTTCTTACATTTCATTTTCATTTTTAATCAAGGAATAGGTCGACAATGTTTTTCAGATTCGTGGGAACTCGCTAGCCGCCGACCGGACTGCAATATCGTCTAGCTATCACTGCAACACCTTATCCGCTCTCAAGGTGGATATGAAACATATAAAGCACATACACATAATCAGTGCAGCTATTGCAGTAAAATTAAAAACGTAATTACACAAACGTATGTCAATATGTAGCTGGCGTCCTTCAGTGGAAATTTTATATTTAATGCTCCATGTCTGTTTCATTTGTAAACTTCACAATATGTAGATGTAGACCTCAACCGCTTTCCTCGATCAAAGTCGCTAACATTCGCTGATGTCATAACACACTCCTAGGATGTAAGTGATATAAATCTTTACAAAGGAAAACCAGTTTCAATTTCAAGTGCTGTGGTCGCTGTCAGAAATGCTGATTTATAAACTGATACTCGTAGTGTCTACATGGCGTATTCCTGCGTGTCATAGGCTCGTGGTAAGAGATGCTCTTTGTAAACAATGCGGCTGAATAGAATGCACAGTCGCTAGTCAGATACTTTCTGGCGCCAAGAAGATTCAGTACTCGCCCTTTGGAAGAAATAAAACAGTGCAGACAGTCTTGGGAGCCTATAAAACGCCAGTCCCCGCTGATCACTTACTGTAGTTCAAGGCAAAATAGAAAAAGAGAGTATAACTACCGCCAAATGAATTGGGATGTTACATGGTTTTCAAAACCCGCCCTACATTGTAAATTGTATTGAAAGCAAAAATAAAATGAAGGAAGCTACGGCATCCCGACTGGCTGGAATGACATTCATCGTGGCAGCTGGTAAGGACACGCCACTCCTCTCGCAACACATTTCGCCAATGCTCGTGAATAACGGAGGGAGCAAAGGTTTGTCTCTGATTATTTCAGCCATGTGTAGCGACTTCAGAAAGAAAGTTACACAGGACTTGCCACACTAAGACTGTAGACGTAATCCAAAATTGAAGTACGTGGAGCAGTAAGATTCATTTAGGCAAAACGCCTAAACTGTACATAAGTTCACAGTGAAATTCTGGCGGTACATAAACCAAATGTATTGTTGCGTCCACACGTAGTGAAACGATGTAAACTACTTGACCAAGGACGCACAGTTGCAGCTGATGCTGAACGCTGCGGAAGCTCATCGACATCGGCCACAGCCGACCATGTGCACGAAATGGAGGAGCTTAACTGTAGTCATCACGGGGGGAAGAGATTTCCAGTGATTAGGACTCTCACACAGTTGTTTTCGGGTGGCTCCTTGATTAAAAAGCGGATTTCTAAAAACGATAAACTGAACTACTGGTACAAATTTCCAGCCGTTGTTTACTTAGAGTTGCTGACTATGTTGTACAATTGTTGGGTTGGGTTGATTTGTGGTCATCGGTCTCGCAGATTAGGGAAGGAAGTCGGCTGCGCCCTTTTAAAGGAACCATTCCGGCATTTGCCGGAACCAATTTAGGGAAATCACGGAAAACCTAAATCAGACGCGGAATTGGACCGTCGTCCTTCCGAATGCGAGTACAGTATGCTAACCACTGCGCCACCTCGCTCGGTGTAAAATAGTGTCATGTATCTGTGGTACTTTGTAGTACAACATTCAGTAAAATTTACTGGTCCTGCCGTAATATTGTATAAACTTAATTTTTGAAGTCCCCTCGCAGTTCACAACTTTTGGGGACAGTTGTGGTTCCATTACTTTAGTACCGTAGATGCAGTAAATACAGGGCGACAGTTACTGAAGTATATGAAAACAAACATAAATTAATTACAAACTAAGGCGTGCTGTAGTGACGTTTACATTCGACATGTAAACGTCACTACAGATATTCGGATTTAGGTTATGACACGTTCGATATGCCTGGCATCATCAGCGATGATGTGGCGCAGACGAATAGAGAAATTCTGCATGACCCGCTGAAGTGTCGGAACACGATGACAGAATGGCTGTTTTCAGCTCAGCAATAGTTTTGGGATCATTGATTTACATCTTGTCTACAATATAGCCCCACCCACAAAAATGAGTCGGATGTGTTCTGATCCGGGCCGCGCGGGATTATCCGAGCGGTCTCAGGCGCTGCAGTCATGGACTGTGCGGCTGGTCCTCAGGGAGGTATGAGTCCTCCCTCGGGCATGGGTGTGTGTGTTTGTCCTTAGGATAATTTAGGTTAAGTAGTGTGTAAGGTTAGGGACTGATGACCTTAGCAGTTAAGTGCCATAAGATTTCACACACGAGGCCCACGCCAGTGGCCTCTTGGTACCCCAGAGCCAGTATGAGGCCCCCAAAGTACTCCTCCAGAATATCACTCTCCTGCTTCGATGGGGTGGATCTCCGTCTTTCGTGAACCACATATCGTCGAAATGAGGGCCACTTTGGATAATGGGATGAAATCATCTTCCAAAACCTTCACGTACAGTTCGTTAGTCATCGTGTCATCAAGGAATTTCGCACCTATTATTCCGTCACCGGACATTGCACAGCACGCAGTGACCCGCAGAGAGTGAAGAGACTTGTCGATCGCGAAATGTGGATTATCAGTTCCCCTAAATGCGCCAATTTTGCTTATTGACGAACCCATCCAAACGAAAGCGAGCTTCGTCGCTAAACCAAATCATAAACTCCCATCATACCCCGCGGCCAACAGTGCAGTTTGAACATCCTAGCACAAACCATTCAGAAATTATGGTGATTTTATTTCTTATAACTCAATAACTGTCACCCTTTAGTTTGTGCATTACCTTGTTAGAATGTGTAATAGTAATGAAAGCAAAAGTGTTTGACTTTAGGGTGGCTGAGAGAGATGAGATGCAATAAAATGTGTTCAGTTTTCATCTGACACAGATCTGGAGATACTGGGATACGCCAGTGAGACTGCAAAACACAATGCAAATTTAAAACCAGCAAGAGGTAGGAAAGTGAGAAGCCCCCAGAAAAATTAATTAGGGAAGAATAACATTGACAGAAGTACCCAATAACCATAATATTCATAAATAATAAAGTGAGAAAGAACAGTTCATGGTCAGGAGGGCAGGTAAATTCGTGCGTAAATTGTAATGAAACACAGAACACGTGAATTCTTTTTATCCTAATAATATTCAACGATTAAAAAAGTACACTACAAAATATTACAAAGTAAAGTTAAGGAGTACTTAAATAAGAAACATTTCCTTTTGATTCAAATTGGAAAAGAATGTGTTATTCGCATGAAGCCTAAGAAACTTCGTAGCCAAGAGTATTGCCAAATAGAATAGGATTTTATAGGAAACAAGCAGATGACACGCTACTGGTAGTCAAGAAAAGTGTGAATGACATATTAGAAATTCTAAATTGCTTGAATATTCTGTATCATAAGGTATAGCTACGGTGGAACATGAACGCGATAAAAGTATCAACTACCTTGACCTACATATTACAAAACACAACAGTATATACACATACAAAATTTATACGATAGCTGTAGTGAACGACACTACAATCATGTCACACAAAAATTCGTAATGAAACCACATATAGGTTAATGTTAGCCAGGGAAAATAAAATAACCTTGAACCAAGAAAACTAGAATAGGGAAATTAATTGTAGAGAAACAGATTGCGGTTGCCAATGAATACATAGCTTCCATGGTTGAGTCAGTACTGGAAAAAGCAAAGAAGGAACTATACGCAAACCACATTACACAAGGAGAATATAAACACAAATGTGTATCTAGCATACTACACTGCCTGAAAAAAAAAGTACGTGTGGAAAGACGAGATCGACCTCGAACCGATGACGTATACGTGACCTGGGAGGTAGTGGATGTACTGATAGTAATGATGATACACGTCGTCCATCAATAGAGCGCCATTTGTGTCTACCGTTTAGAAGGGAATGTTCACAGCCAGAAGGTTCAGTGTGATGAATCCGTGTGAAGCAAGCAGGCAACAATGCCACGGAGACACACTCGTACTTCCTACAGCCAAATGAGCGAGTTTGAAAGGGGTGAAATAGTGCCTCCCAAATGGCGAATATTACTTTCGGAGAACTGCGACACAAACTGGACGCACTGCGTCCTTTATGCAACGATGCTGTTATCAGTGGTCTCACCAGCATTCTCATACCAGCAGACGAGCTTCTGGACTTTCACGCAGCACGGACGCACGCCGGGATTGAGGCAGCAGTGGCAGATCGTACAGCTATCACAACACAGATAGGAGGGCCTGGAATCTAGACGTGTCAGTACAAACTGTTGCGAACCGCCGGGGTGGCCGTGCGGTTCTAGGCGCTACAGTCTGGAGCCGAGCGACCGCTACGGTCGCAGGTTCGAATCCTGCCTCGGGCATGGATGTGTGTGATGTCCTTAGGTTAGTTAGGTTTAATTAGTTCTAAGTTCTAGGCGACTGATGACCTCAGCAGTTAAGTCGCATTGTGCTCAGAGCCCTTTGAACCTTTGTTGCGAACCGGTTATTAGCAGTGTGACTGTGGGCACGCATACCTCTAGCCCATCATCCACTCACGCCAAACCATCGACGTGCGCGACTGTTGCCGTCAGAGGATCACTTGGAAGATGGTACAGCGTGTTGTGGTCTTCGGCGATGCCAAGCAGATTCTGCCCGCACGCAAGTGATGGATGTTTGTGCGTACAAGGTAGAGCGGCTGAGCGCTGTCTCGTAGAGCTCATTGTCCAAGACACATTGGCTGCTCCCCAGGCGTTATGATCTGGGGTGCGATAAACTACAGCTCTGTTCAACTTCTGGAGGGGACGCCAACCAGCGCTTGGTAGGCGCAGAATGTTGTTAGACCCGTTCTTTTCGTTCTTGCAACAGGACGTTGATGTGTTGTTCCAACAGAATAATGTTCACTCACACACTGCCCGTGAGACTCGACGTGTTCTGGGAGACGTGCAGCAACTTCCCTGACCACCACGATCTCTGGAATTGTCTTCAATCGAGTACGTCGTGGACGTAGTAGGACGAGAAGGGACTCTTCGACTCGTCAAACAACAGGATTACTTGAACAGGTCGAGATAGCGTGGCGTGCCGTATCCCAGGAAGTATCTGATGATGCCAGTCAGCGTCTTCATTGCCGCCAGTCCAGACTGCGTACTAACATGTGTGTTTCAGCAGGGGTCGATACTTGGTACTACAGAACCGCTTTTGCAGTTGATCTGAAATGTAGTCATTTCACGTACTCCATATGCACTTTTGTAAGAGGAAAACTTGAGCGAATTGGAAACTGCTGTGGTTTGTCCGGCAGTTTGTATATTGGAAATATATTAGTCTATGAACTACAATTGGAACTAACATACGAAGTGTTATTATGACCCATTCTGGAATCTATATGTATGACACATTCTGGGATCTATATGACAGGAACGTAGCATTTTATTCCTAGAACAAACAATGTGAAACTTCCACGTCAAGTATTCAGAAAACATTTGAGCTTACACAAACAACTGACACAGTCAGCAACAAGCACACATCCGCAGTACATGACACTTCTTTCAAAATGTGGAGCAACAAATCGAAATTTTCAAACTTTATGTCTTCAATTGACAAATCGAAGTACTCCACCGACTAAATGAAAGTCATGAAATGAGTTGGTTGGAAAACTGAAGATATTTCACATTATAAAAAAAATGAAGCTAAAACAATGAATGATATTTACTTATTTAGCAGACATTTATTATACAGACATATCATAAAAATTAAATTACATATACATATGTACATATTGACACAGAAGAAACTAAAATTTGTCTTTACAACTGAATATCCAATCCTTCAGTCCAGTGCACTGCATCTGGAGTTGCTAGCAGGAAGTCCTCTTCGGCACCGTGGTAGGCTAGAATCCTGCATTCACTGACAATGTGGTGAACGGTCTGGTATGGAGCCCCGCAGTCACACACTGGATTAGGCACCTTCTTCCAGCATCCCTGCACCTGCCATGGCCGGTACGGATTCTGTTGAGAGTAGTCCAGGTCTTGCGTGGTAGGTCGAATCCGCTTGGAAGTTTAGCACCTGAAAAGATGTTATGCTTCCCACAGACCTTTCCCTTCTTCAAGAGGTTTGAAATCCTTAGCAACCATGTCAGCAGCATCGCACAGAGTTGGATGGCGTGATTTCAGTCTCTTAACATTTAAAAGTGGCAGGTTGCTAAGCACAGGTAGGTTAGAATTCCTGCAGATCTTGTGGAATTCTCTCATAAGGGCAGTACATCTGTTTTCCAAAGTAGTTGAAGCAGTGGCGCAATAGCTGTGGCAAGCACGTGGCGACTATCTGGTCTCTTCTCTGGCGGTTTAATGCTCTATTTCATTTCTTCTTAGCGACGAGTTTATCATTTTTAGAGCAATTACAAATACAAGAGCACCATTTTACAGCCGGAACCACATCCGAGGACATTCGATCACAGATTTGGTTTCAGAACGCCTCACATGGCACCTGCGGTGTTGACTATGCGACTGCTGGCCACAGAATGCCTAACGTGCTCTCTCTCTTGCCGCCCAGATTGACCTCCGCTTCCACCTTCTCTTGCGCGCCAAGCCCCTTCTTTAGTGGAGGGAGTTCCCTGCGTCTTTAAAGTTACATCATATAACTTTCCTAAGTATGAACCAGTTATTTACATACACTTGTGTTTTACACTACTGGCCATTACAATTGCTACACCACGAAGATGACTTGCTACAGACGCGAAATTTAACCCACAGGAAGACGTTGATGTGATATTCAAATGATTAGCTTTTCAGAGCAATCACACAAGGTTGGCGCCGCTGGCGACACCTACAACGTGCTGACGAGATGAAAGTTTCCTACCGATTTCTCATACACAAACAGCAGTTGACCGGTGTTGCCTCGTGAAACGGTGTTGTGATGCCTCGTGTAAGGAGGAGAAATGCGTACCATCACGTTTCCGACTTTGATAAAGGTCGGATTGTAGCCTATCGTGATTGCGGTTTATCGTACCGCGACATTTCAGCTCGCCTTGGTCGAGATCCAATGACTGTTAGCAGAATATGGAATCGGTGGGTTCAGGAGGGTAACACGGAACGCCGTGCTGGATCCCAACGGCCTCGTATCACTAGCAGTCGAGATAACAGCCATGTTATCCGCATGGCTGTAACGGATCGTGCAGCCACGTCTCGATCCCTGAGTCAGCAGATGGGGACGTTTGCAAGACAACAACCATATACACGAACAGTTCGACGACGTTTGCAGAAGCATGGACTATCAGCTCGGAGACCATGGCTGCGGGTACCCTTGGTGCTGCATCACAGACAGGAGCGCCTGCGATGGTGTACTCAACGACGTACCTGGGTGCACGAATGGCAAAACGTCATTTTTTCGGATGAATCCAGGTTCTGTTTACAGCATCATAATGGTCGCATCCGTGTTTGGCGACATCGAGGTGAACGCACATGGGAAGCGTGTATTCATCATCCCCGTACTGGCGTATCACCCGGCGTGATGTTATGGGGTGCCATTGGTTACACGTCTCGGTCACCTCTTGTTCGCATTGACGCCACTTTGAACAGTGGACGTTACATTTCAGATGTGTTACGACCCGTGGCTCTACCCGTCATTCGATCCCGGCAAAACCCTACATTTCATCAGGATAATGCACGACCGCATGTTGCAGGTCCTGTAGGGGCCCTTCTGGATACAGAAAATGTTCGACTGCTGCCCTGGCCAGCACATTCTCCAGATCTGTCACCAATTGAAAACGTCTGGTCAATGGTGGCCGAGCAACTGGCTCGTCACAATACGCCAGTCACTACTCTTGATGAACTGTGGTATCGTGTTCAAACTGCATGGGCATCTGTACCTGTACACGCCATCCAAGCTCTGTTTCACTCAATGCCCAAGCGTATCAAGGCCGTTATTACGGCCAGAGGTGGTTGTTCTGGGTACTGATTTCTCAGGAACTATGCACCCAAACTGCTTGAAAATGTAATCACATGTCAGTTCTAGTATAATATATTTGTCCAATGAATACTCGTTTATCATCTCCATTCCTTCTTGGTGTAGCAATCTTACAGACTCCAAGAGCTACGGAAGAACAGTATTCAGTTCCGATGGTTGGTTGCCTGGGAACATGCTTTCACCCAGCTTACGAACCTTTTATGCTTGGTGCCCTGCCTTACGCTGTTTTCTTCATCGCATCCCCTTGTTTCAGCTGGTGATGCAATCCTCTATGGCATTGGTCCAGGCCTGTGGCACCATATCCATAGCAGTACTGAGTAATTCATCGCCTTTACATAAAAAACGCCCAGAATCCCTAATTCGACTGCTCCCTCCGTCCTAGGTTCACGCCCAGGGGCGCGTGCTGGCAGCATATCTGCTGTTCCACCACCTGCTCCAGAAATCAGTTCGTTGTCTGGTATCTCATTCCTTTTGTTGATATTTCTAATAGCCGGATCACATGCTTTGCCAGGTACGTATCCGCTCTCACGATTTATCAGCAGCTCCCTTACTAGAATCTGAATATATTCCTTAATGACAAAATCTGTGTCAGAATCTGTCTTGCCGGATAATGCGCCACGAAAAGGATTTTTGGTTCCGCCGGTTGCACAGAGCGTGTAGGATGTCGGGCTCTCCGATTTTGCGACCGTTTGTAGCCGTTCTTCCGGAAAACCACCAGCAGATTTTGTCTGTCTTAGCTTTTTAATAACCTCGTCTGGCAAGCCGGATTCCTTAAGAATCGGCATGGCCTGCCTCTCCATCCTCTTGGTATGGTAAGTGTCGATCTTCCTGTATGCACTGTCTTCTAGCAGGCGCCGCATTTTTTCGACGTACTTCTGCCGAGATGGGACCACAGTCGCGTTGCCCTAGCCAGCTGGTAAGATCAGATTGTCAGAACCGTCTCTTACTTTCCTAATATCTGTCCTCTCTCTGTTAGAAACGTTCGGTTTCATAGGTCTAGTTTGAGTGAGAGCACGACATATATCGCTACGTACTTTTTCAGCTGTTTCAAGGGAGGTCGTGCTGAACCTGCTGAACCAACTGACGATATCCGTAACAGGTGCAGATTTAGGAGTGGGTGGAACATTCAGTTCTTTCTTAAGAACTGACACGGCTTCTTCATCCAGTTGCTTGTCCTTGAGATTATGATGGTCTTGCAGGGAACTTCATGAGACTTCCTCTCAGATAAATTCTCGAATGGCTCCTCCGATGGCGCAGCTTCTTAGGTCTTTTCATGCTGCGATACATCTCCTCTCCGTAGGCCTATATAATGTGATTCTTAAGCCCCTCCCGGCGGTCACCGTGTCGATACAGTTGAGCTGTGAACTGCCGGGTGTTGATGTCCAACACGCAGACGACTACGCTGCCATCAACAGGTTCGATAATGAATTTCGTGTTAATTCTATTACTTATGTACAGTGAAAGAGGCACTAACATATGACTCTAATTGCATGTTAATGTGCTTCCGTCTCTTAAACTTATAAATGAAGTGTTCAGTTCATACTGAATTGAATTTGCAACCTCAACATTTTCTGTGGTATATTTGTACACCCTAAATCCATTGCCATAAGCACGTTAATGCAGGTCTTTCATTCCTTTTTCTTAAGTTAGCCACACGTTGATTCATGTGCACAACCAGCCAACCACGTATTGCAATGTGTTGACTTATGAAAATGACGTGGTATATCAATGCTTAATAAAAAAGTAATATTATGATGTACGTCTTACCAGTCGTTCAAGCTACATATTTTAAATAATCACTATTTCATCGTACATAATAAACCTTTCCAGATTCAACTCAATTTAACCTCCGTGCATGTTTTCATTGAAATCCCTCTGTATTGCATAGACACTCTTCAATTTTCGTGAGCTTTAATATCATGCCGTGTCTCCAAACTCTGTCGTTTGCTAATGTAATGTCGAAAAACGCAGCAGATATTTCCAATTGTTTTTGGTAGGATGGTTCTATGAACGTTGTTAATGAGACAATTTGATCCGAGCAGTTAGACTGAGGAAGAAATCTTGCCCGTTCGGTTGAGGTGTGTTTAAGTACGTGAGGGTTAATCCTCTAGATGTAAATCATGTTGAGCACTGAAATTCGCCCTCGTTTTGCGGGGAATCATTTGTCTTTTCCTATTTTCAAGATGTCGATGTTATTAACTTACTTGAGTTGATGGGGAAGAATGTATGTCTGCAAATATCGACGAAAATGTGCGAGGAATTCGTAGGGCTGTCATGGAAAACAAGGAATTTTCTCAGTTTAGTTTCTTTAAGAGCTACTGTAATGATTTTTCCGAAGCTGAAGGGGAGCAAGTAATTTGTTTCTGTGCTGCTGGCTGTTTTGACGTTTATGAACTCTTTTTTTAACCTTAACTGTATTCTTTGGATCTTGTGGAGCTACTGAGGTGGGCATAATACTATTAGCGATTGGATTTAGTGATACAGAGTCGCATACAATTTTCATAGGGTACCAAAATCCAAGCTTCCAACGGTCTCGACCCACTTTCAGCGTCTCGCAGTATCAATGTTGTGAAGCATCCGTCTGTTGTCTTGTCGGCTCCTCTTTGCTCATTCACGTTCTCGCACTTGACAGTCGAACCGCGGTTGTATTTCTTCTGGCAGCCTCTAGGACTAACTTCTATTGCTGTAGTGACAAATGCTTCAGCATAGCTCTGGTGGTTCCTATCTGTTGCCGGTATCCATACCATGGATTTGTCTAAGTTGACGGAGAACGCTTCCCAGTTAACATTTCTGGAATTCCCCATAGGTCATGGAAAATGTCGCATTTCTAGGATAACGATACCCAGTTCGGTGAAGACGATCCTGCCTATGTGAGAAATCGAAGAGACCTTCATGTATTGCAGCTGCTAGCTGGCTATTATTATCTGAGGACACAAAGCAAAGGTCATGATTGTAGTCCAGCTGACAACCTGCCGATCGAAATGACCTTCGACCTTTAGCGTCAGACCCAAGATACGTGGAGTGCGTCTCAGACAAGCTACTCAAAACACACCATTTTCTTCGTTTTCTGTTGTAACCTCCCAGCAAAAATAAGTTAAATAAAAAATGTGAAATGGAGCCAAGCTTAAATTCCCCACAAAAATTGAAGGATGAAAATTGACCATAAACCCACACAATTATATTAATTAAATAATGAACCATGAACCAAATGTAACCTCCTAACAGATATAATAATATCTGGTAAATTTTACACTCCTGGAAATTGAAATAAGAACACCGTGAATTCATTGTCCCAGGAAGGGGAAACTTTATTGACACATTCCTGGGGTCAGATACATCACATGATCACACTGACAGAACCACAGGCACATAGACACAGGCAACAGAGCATGCACAATGTCGGCACTAGTACAGTGTATATCCACCTTTCGCAGCAATGCAGGCTGCTATTCTCCCATGGAGACGATCGTAGAGATGCTGGATGTAGTCCTGTGGAACGGCTTGCCATGCCATTTCCACCTGGCGCCTCAGTTGGACCAGCGTTCGTGCTGGACGTGCAGACCGTGTGAGACAACGCTTCATCCAGTCCCAAACATGCTCAATGGGGGACAGATCCGGAGATCTTGCTGGCCAGGGTAGTTGACTTACACCTTCTAGAGCACGTTGGGTGGCACGGGATACATGCGGACGTGCATTGTCCTGTTGGAACAGCAAGTTCCCTTGCCGGTCTAGGAATGGTAGAACGATGGGTTCGATGACGGTTTGGATGTACCGTGCACTATTCAGTGTCCCCTCGACGATCACCAGTGGTGTACGGCCAGTGTAGGAGATCGCTCCCCACACCATGATGCCCGGTGTTGGCCCTGTGTGCCTCGGTCGTATGCAGTCCTGATTGTGGCGCTCACCTGCACGGCGCCAAACACGCATACGACCATCATTGGCACCAAGGCAGAAGCGACTCTCATCGCTGAAGACGACACGTCTCCATTCGTCCCTCCATTCACGCCTGTCGCGACACCACTGGAGGCGGGCTGCACGATGTTGGGGCGTGAGCGGAAGACGGCCTAACGGTGTGCGGGACCGTAGCCCAGCTTCATGGAGACGGTTGCGAATGGTCCTCGCCGATACCCCAGGAGCAACAGTGTCCCTAATTTGCTGGGAAGTGGCGGTGCGGTCCCCTATGGCACTGCGTAGGATCCTACGGTCTTGGCGTGCATCCGTGCGTCGCTGCGGTCCGGTCCCAGGTCGACGGGCACGTGCACCTTCCGCCGACCACTGGCGACAACATCGATGTACTGTGGAGACCTCACGCCCCACGTGTTGAGCAATTCGGCGGTACGTCCACCCGGCCTCCCGCATGCCCACTATACGCCCTCGCTCAAAGTCCGTCAACTGCACATACGGTTCACGTCCACGCTGTCGCGGCATGCTACAAGTGTTAAAGACTGCGATGGAGCTCCGTATGCCACGGCAAACTTGCTGACACTGACGGCGGCGGTGCACAAATGCTGCGCAGCTAGCGCCATTCGACGGCCAACACCGCGGTTCCTGGTGTGTCCGCTGTGCCGTGCGTGTGATCATTGCTTGTACAGCCCTCTCGCAGTGTCCGGAGCAAGTATGGTGGGTCTGACACACCGTTGTCAATGTGTTCTTTTTTCCATTTCCAGGAGTGTATAAGGACAGCAGCGCTGACCTTCGGCCCTGTATTCTGAATAACAAAAAAGCAAAAATTCTTACATCAATAAAAACTGCAACTATATATGCTCTTATTATACATTCTTCGACACAGCTTCGTGCAATGCTGGCCTATATATATTTTTTGGATTCTTGGAAGCAATGATGATGCATTGGAAAAATTCTTTAAATTGAAATGAATGCTCTTCTTTAAAAAATTACTTTATATTATGAAAATTATTATTGGGGCATCTTTTTCTGAACAAATTAAATTACAATTAACGTACATTATTAATTATGCGCAAGGCTGCTTCTTTACCTTCTACAACAATACTCATCCTCCAGAGTCCTGACCAGAGTCGCGACCAGACTGCCGACACGCGCAGGCACGCGCCGACCGCCAACTACCGTATCCGACTGACTACTGTATCCGACTCGCGCAGACAAGCGCAAACTGACCACTACTGTCGACTCGCGCAGACTAGCGCAGACTCGCGACAAGCAACAACTAACAATAAACTACTCTCTGGTCAGAGATTCTGTCATGCCTTGCCCATCGCCAGCGAAGCAGACACACTGTTCACTTCCAATACTGTCGGTGACTGCTGAAATCCTGGGGCACTGGGGCAGTTGGATGAAAAACGGCTTTCAGCACATGTTTTGGTCAAATGCTAGTGCGAGACTTGTAGATATTAACGACGGTGATTTCGCCAATCCTCTCAGTTATCTCATAAATACGACTGTCTGTGAAAGAGGTAACGATATTCGCATTGATTTCACATACATTGCTATCCCATAAACTCTGTCATACATAGCGCTCAGAAAATCTAAACCAGATATTTGGCTCCCGATTTAAGGTTTTCTTCGAATGCATTGTGTGTCTTCTTTACAGTGACCAGTTCGATGTCGTTGTCACTTAAAATTTTTTGTAGGTTTTTGACATGTGGCTGTCATTATTCCCTCTTTATTAAAGTGGGAGACTGGTTGAGAGAGAGTCAGAACTTCGTACTCAGAGGGACCTTACAAGATCCGTTTATTGGAATTAAGCCAAGATATGTGTTGTAAGTGGCAGGAAATCTAAGTGACTGATGGGAACAGGCTGTGCTAGTTCACTTAGCGTTATTCGAGGTGCACGTGTAATAACCTGCGAAGGACGCGAACTAGTATTACATAAATTTTGCGCATTCATCGATTTACTCTTTTTAACTACAGCAGCAATGTGCATGAGCAGTGGCTGGCTCGTTGCTATGCGTTGGGTTAAAACTTGGTTTCCATTCTGTGTTTAGTCTCCCACGGTTTTCGCGATTATGCTGTTATCCTCTCTTTTCACAGGTGACAGCAGAGGTGTGTATCGATACCCGCACCTTGGAATATCTTTGGCCTGGCGCGTATAGCTTGCGGGTGGGTTGTGTGCGGGCAGTTGGTCGGTTGGCGGGGAGCAGTGAGGAAATCTCCACAGTGTGTATTTTGGCCGGGCCCACTGGTGGCCTTTATGCTGTGTCGGAGTGTGTGGCACTGCTCCCATTACTACGAGGTTCGTGGCTCACCGATCCTGGACATGAAAGTTGAGTTTCGACTTAATCTACCAGCAAGTCACGACTGTTCGCACTGTGTCGCTTGGAGTTCGTTGTCGGCTGCTGGGATATTCCCGCCAGCAGCAACATGTGTTTTGAAGTTGGCAAATTTTAACCAACCTCCAGCGGAGTTTAACAGTACTTGATTATTTGAATTGAAGTGCACCAGAGAAATCTTCTGCCTTGTGCCCGTCAATATTCCAGTTACCTGCCCTGGCCGTTGACATAAATTCAGGCAGTGTATTTTCCTTATCGTGTTGTCGCTGTCCAGCACGGTGTGTAGTTTGACAGCTCAATGTATAATTGGTTATGGGCGCCAATACCTTCTACGTTGTTCCATTCACCACCCTGTTGTGTGCTGCTCGGGTGAAACAGAGGTTAGCTTGTCGGTGGATCCGTTGACTGTCTGTCGGTTGGGTTGTCGTCGGATCGACATTGGTTGGGCCGACTGCCTGTCTCACCTAAGCGAGCGTTAGTGTTTGAATTCCCGGCCGACCCTCGGAACGTCTGGAGCCCTTGGGTGTATTAGCTTTTCTTGTTTGTTCTTGTTGTTTGTACTTGTATGGCTTCTAGCCGATTTTGATCTTAAAGTGCCAGATTATTTGGGCCTTCAGCCGATTTTAAAGTTGTTCTGCTCTTAAGTTGTCAGGTAGTTGGGCCTTCAGCATAATTTAAGAACTTTTTAAAGTCAGTACCGCCATTAGACTGTATTTTATTTTCAGTGTTACATTTACAAGATCTGCTAGCAGTCAAGATGGTATACTCAGTGATAAAACAAAGTAGGCTTTTACCAGAAATAGTGACCCTTAGACAATGTGTCTAATAGTGTATTTTAAATACGACAGTATGCCAAATTAGGCCCTGTATAACATTAAAACACTTTATAATGGCACTTTGAAGCCGAAATCATGATTGTGTAAATGTAACACGGAAAATAAAAGTCTACTGGTGTCACTGACTTTAAAGAAATATATTATGACTGTGGCCCCACATTATGAAAAAATTGTTAATTTAAGAACTGTTTTATGTGAAGCCATTGGCATTTTTAAAGTTAATGTTATTGAGTGTTAAGTGATGGACCTTCAGCCGATTTTGAATTTAAGTTGTTTTGCTCTTAAAGTGTCAGATTCTTTGGGATTTCAGCTTAAGGCTGTTTAAAATTTTGTTTTTGGTTGAGCTTGAAGTTATTGGCTTTCACCCGTTATTAAATTAAAGTGGTCTTGCCCTTAAGGCATGAGATTGTTCTGCGCATTGAGCCGCTAATAAACATCCAAAAGTAAAGCTGTGTTTAAAAAAAAATTCTTGGCTCTTGTAATTTTGATAAAATAAAAGGTAGTGTGTTGGAGTGTAACTTGCTGCCGCTTATTTTGGTCCCTTTCAACAACTTAAACTACCTGTCCTGCCCTGCAGGTTTAGCAGAGGGTTTCACTGATAATACTAGGTGGTCGTGGATTATTTCGGACACATCCTTTTCTTGAAATTGCTCCTGGACAAAAGTTTGGCCTATGCGAATGCGCTAAACCTAGTAATAATCGAACTGTTGGGGCGTTGCGCGTTGAGGCCGTAACTAACGAGTTTGATCTGGTCCATCCCTTGCCCCATCAAGCTCCTCGGTTACGAGATTTGTTGCACAGTTTTCCCCAGTTCCTTAGTGATAACCTGGGTGTTACTAACGTTCTTGATTATCATATCCATCTGTCCGATAATATTCCGGTTAGGCAGTCCGCATACCGCCTCTCACCCCCCAAGGTGAAGATACTGAAGCCTAAGATATCTCAGATGCTCCAACAAGGAGTGATTAGGCCTTCTACACCTGCTTACGCTTCCCCAATATTTCTTGTACCTAAAGATCAGGAGCGTGATTTCAGACCTGTGGTTGACTACCGCCATTTAAACGCTAAGATTGTCCTTGAATCGGTACTCGTACCCGATCTGCATAATTCATTTACCTGGTTTGCCGGCGCTTATTGGTTTACAGTCCTTGATTTGAATCAGGCCCACTATCAGATCCCTTTGGCTAAAGAATGTAAACATGTACCGTTTTTTACTGATTGGAACTTGTTTGAGTTCAGGAGAGTTCCTTTTGGATTAGTAACTGGAGCGGCTGAGCTTACTCGTTTGTTGGATAATACCCTTGGCGACTTGAAGTTAGCCTCCGTGTATAATTATTTAGACGACTTGGTTATCTATAGTCGTTCGTTTGAGGACCATTTGGAGCATATTCAGCAAGTTCTTTTGAGATTAGAGAGCCGGGCTGACCGTTAAGCCTAGTAACATCACGCTAGCCAAGCAGCAGGTGTCTTTCTTAGGTCATATAGTGTCGGGTCAGAGTATTCGCATTGACCAAGAGCGAACTAAAGCCCTACGGGCTTTGCCTCCAACTGCTGATAAGCGGGGAATTGCTAAATTCATAGGCATGGCAAATTATTTTACGCGTTTTGTTCTCAATTTTGCTCAGTTGGTGGCACCCTTAAATCCAGCGTACCGGAAGGGCGCGCGTTTTGAATGGGGATCGGCTCTGGAGGCTGCGTTTGAGCATATTAAAGGCAGCGATAGTCAATCCTTCGGTTCTTCGGGTATCCAATTTTAATAAAAGGTTTGTTCTTCAAACTGACGCTTCTAATGCTGGTATTTCAGGAGTTCTTCTCCAGGAGTTTGAGGGGCAGAGACAGCCATTAGCCTACGCGTCTCGTCGCTTAACTGATGCCGAACTCAAGTACTCCGTCTACGAGTGCTAGGCTTCGGACGTTTTATTTGCATTAGAGAAGTACCGCTTCTACCTTGAACATCGAGTTTTCCAATTAGAAACCGACAAGGCTTTGAGCTGGATGTTGGCTAGGCGGCGTAAAACCGGCCGTATTACCAGGTGGGCAGTACGCATTTGGCATTTCAGTTTAAACATGTGAGAGGCTCTTAAGACATCCTTGCCGATGTCCTGAGCTGGACGTTCGCCGAAACTTCACCTAGTGAGAAAAACCAGCAGATAGAGGGAGACAGTCTTAATTGTATGTGTTGAGTTATCTTCCCCTCTTGTTTGAAGATGTGGCTCAGCATCAGGATCAGGACCATGTTTGGGTCACCATTAAGCAACGTGTGTTGGCAGGAGAGCTGTCGGATGAGTATGTTGATAAGAGTGGTTCAAATGGTTCAAATGGCTCTGAGCACTATGGGACTTAACAGCTATGGTCATCAGTCCCCTAGAACTTAGAACTACTTAAACCTAACTAACCTAAGGACAGCACACAACACCCAGCCATCACGAGGCAGAGAAAATCCCTGACCCCGCCGGGAATCGAACCCGGGAACCCGGGCGTGGGAAGCGAGAACGCTACCGCACGACCACGAGATGCGGGCGATAAGAGTGGTATTCTCTGTAAGAGGGTGGGCGAGGCTAAGCAGTGCAAGATCTGTTTGCTTGTAACTTTGGTGCGCCCGATTTTATGTTATTTTCATGATTCGTTGGTGGGTGGCCATTTGGGTACTTATAAGACTCTCCAAAAAATCAAGGAGCATTTAACTTGTCCCTCCACGGACCGGGATGTGAAAGAGATGATATCCCAATACCGCTTGTGTAATGTAGCCAAACCCGAGAATGATTGTCCTATGCACAAGTTCTATATTGATTATTTAGGGCCATTACCTCGTACTCGGGCGCTAATGACCATAGCAGTTTTGCGCCCTAAAACCAAAACAAAAAAAATTACCTCGTACTAAGAAGGGTCATCGATACGTACCTGTTATTAAACATGCGTTCTCCAGATTTACTTGGCTCCTTCCGAGCCGTAACATTACCACTGTCACCATTATTTGATTTAACTAATGCCTACAGTGTTTTTGGCTCACCAAAGCAACTTGTTAGTGATAATGCTCCTTTCAAAGCCTACTGTTTTCAGAATGGTGTCAGGCATCTCACGACCACCCCGTATTATCCCCAGGCGTCCTTTGCGGAGAGAGTTAACCGAAATCTTAAGTCCACGTTGATTATCATCACAACACCCCTAGTAAATGGGACTCCAGTCTTCCCTGACTTAGTTTGGCCTTTTATACCGCCAGTCACAAAGCCTTGCGAGCTACGCCCGCCTTCTTGTTCCTTTCCTATTCGGTTAATTCCCCTCTTTCCAACTTGAGGGGAATTCATGATCTTATTCCAGCCGATATTAGTCCTTCTGTTATCACGAAAAACTGGAACGGGGCCAGGCATAATATACTCAGAGCCCACAATAATTAAGCTGAGCGTTATAATGGTAATCGAGAAACCTTTAAGGCCAGGCCAGGGAATCTAGTTTATGTCCCCAGTTTCCCGTGGAGGCAGGTGCGTGGCGGGAATCTTTGTAAATTTACTCCTCGTTTTCTGGGGCCTTGCACTATCATACGTCTTTTAGGCACAAGAAATCTGCTGGTCAAGGGGAATAGTTTAGGTAAGCAGTATCGAGTTCACCATAGCCGAGTTCAGGTAGCTCAGGGCTTGAATCGCCCCCTCCTTGTGTTAAGTTTGTGTGGGGGAGATTAAGCCGTGGGTGACTCATGCTACGCGTTGGATTAAACCTTGGTTGCTATTCTGCGTTTAGTCTCCCACGGTTATCGCGATTATGCTGTTATCCTCTTTTTCCACAGGTGTCAGCAGTGGTGTGCATCGATATCCGCACCTTGGGCTACCTTTGACCTGCCCCTTATATTTTCCGGCTGGGCTGTGTGCGGGCAGTTGGTCGGGTGGCGTGGAGCGCCGAGGAAATCTCCGCAGCATGTGGTTTGGCCGGGTCCACTGGCGGCCTCTATGCGTTGTCAGCGTGTGATGCTGTTCCCATTGCTACGAGGTTCGTGGCTCACCGATCCTGGACATGAAACTGGGGTTTAGACTTAATATACCAGCAAGTCACGACTGTTCACATTGTGTCGTTTGGAGTTCGTCATCGGCTGTTGGGATATTCCCGCGAGCAACAACGTGTGTTTTCAAGTTGGCAAATCTTAGCGACCCTCCGGTGGAGTTTAACTGTAATTGGTTATTTAAATTGAATTGCACCGGCGCAATCTTCTACATTGTGGCCGTTAACATCACGGTTACCTGCCCTGGCCGTTGACGTAAATTCAGGCAGTGTATTTTCCTCATTGTGTTGTCACTGTCCAGCACAGTGTGTAGTTTGACAGCTCAATGTATAAGTAGTTGTGGGCGCCAATACCTTCTACGTTGTTCCTTTGGACTCCCTGTTGTGTGCTGGTCGGGTGAAGCAGAGGTTAGCTTCTCGGTGGGTCCGTTGACTGTCTGTCGGTTGGGTTGTCCAATCGACAATGGTTGGGCCGACTGCCTGTCTCACCTAAGCGAGCGTTTGTGTTTGAATTCCAGGCCGACCCCCAGAACTTCGGAGTGCCCTTCGGTGTACCGACTTCCCTTGTTTGTTCTTGTTATTTGTACTTGTATGGTTTCTAGCCTATTTTTTGATTAAAGTTGATTTTCACTTAGTGTGAGATTCGTTGGGCCTCCAGCCTAATTAAGAAACTGTTTTAAGATAAGGCTTTGCCTTTTAAATTTCTGATTTTGGTTGAGCTTTAAGTTATGGGCTTTCACCTGTTTTTAAATTAGAGTGGTCTTGCCCTTAGGGAATGAGATTGTTCTGTGCATTGAGCCGCTAATTGTTTTTTTTTTTAATTCTCGGCTCTTGTAATGTTTGATCAAATAAAAGGTTGTATGTTCGAGAGCAACTGACAGCCGCTTATTTTGGCCCCTTTCCACAACTTTAACTACCTGTCCTGTCCTGCGGGTTTAGCAGGGCGTCTCAGTACGCTTTGCATTGTTGTCAGTGTGTGATATTACAAAGGCCACCATCGAAGCGTACTCTCTTTAAAACCGAGTCGGAATTCCGCCGAGACTTGGCACGTCATTCGATTCAGCAATTCGCAAGCGTGTTTCGCTGTTTCTTTGTATTGTATTGTCAAAATAGTTCACCGAGCTCCCTATAACGGTAAGTAACGCATTACGGAACGAAGTGTGTGTGGTGCAGCAGTATGCTTATTAAAGTACATCCGTAGCGCGACACAACATAGCGTGAAACAATATACGTCAGTCACTCATCTTTCGATGGTACGTAGGTTTGTCAGTTGATAGCCACACAGCAACAGGACGTCACTGAAAGTTCAGAAGTACACTCGTCATATCCAGAAAATCTTTCAGTGTAATAACGCATTGGAGTGTAATCTTGAAAACGATTAATCGTAGCACTTATTATTTTGGGACCTAGTACTGCAATAAATTTCTACATAAGAGGCACAGTTCAGTGTGGCGATATTACTGAAGTTTCTCGATGATAAAACCAATAGTTGCACAGACGTGGTAATTTAACTGTAAAGTACTTACCTTTAAACCAAAAAATCCTGGGATCGAATCCCATTCGAGCCACCGAAATTTTCAGTGTGCGTTTGATCTAACCTTCACCTCTCGACGATGTGAGGGGTCACCAGGAACAGTGGTTCGGATTGCACATTAAACTGTACGCCCCTCACCTTCCGGATAACTGGGGTAGGTTCAGGATAAACAAGTCGCCGAAGTGGCGTCGAATTGAAAGACTTGTACACTGCAATTAACCCACACGCAATTATAAATGGTCTATGTCTCCATAACAACTCGTGAACCCATTTACGTAAACACTGCACATGACAGTATTTTCCACTTACGATGGACACAGCTCTGTGCTATAAAAATAGTTCTGTCCGATTCTTCTCATCATACAGTCCACACTGCGGCAAAATTATAACATTGGTAGAATCGTTAAAATGTTCTTCACAACATGATTTTCATTCGACGCCGCACCGTCTCGCTATAGCTGCGGGTCCCAACACCACTGTCAGAGTCCAGTCCGTGCTGGTGACAAAGCCAAACACCGGCTAGACTCCGCCAACTCAAATTTCCTAGCGCTGGCGCGCAGCTTAAATGTTTAAATATAGGGCAAGGTGGGATGTCAGTACCGGCCGCTGTGGCCGAGCGGTTCTAGGCACCTCAGCCTACATTTTCTACATTTGCAGGTTCGAATCCTGTCTCGGGCATGGATGTGTGTGCTGTCCTTAGGTTAGTTAGCTTTAAGTAGTTCTAAGTTCTAGGGGTATGATGACCTCAGATGTTATAGTCCCATAGTGCTCAGAGCCATTTTTGAACGACAACGGCAATTTATTCCATACGGAGACTCAAACTTGGATTTCCCGCTTTACGTGAGTGATCTCCTTTAACTGCTTCGGCTCTCCGTGCACGAAGCACGGCTAGAATTAGACTTCTGTAAGTCTTGGTCGATGTGTCACAACCTGCACTCACATGTTATGTATGTTACTCTCTACTAAGGACATATTTATTGAGTGTCAATGCATGCATACATGCATGCATGCATATCCGATGGAACAGGCACCGCAGCGACTGCAGCTATCAAGAAACACAAGAAATGTCTTAGTAGTTGCGAATGTGAACCACGGTCGGCAATATTTTCGTAATAACTGTAGTCACTGCAATGCCTGATCAGTCAGAAAAATTCAAATGGCTCCAAGCACTATAGGACTTAACGTCTGGGGTCATCAGTCCCACCGCGCGGGATTAGCTGAGCTGTCTGGGGTGCTGCAGTCATAGACTGAGCGGCTGGTCCCGGCGGAGGTTTGTGTCCTCCCTCGAGCATGGGTGTGTGTGTTTATCCTTAGAATAATTTAGGTTAAGTAGTGTGTAAGCTTAGGGACTGACGAGCTTTGCAGTTAAGTCCCAAAATATTTCACACACATTTGAACATTTTTTTTTCATCAGTCCCCTAGAACTTACAACTACTTAAACATAACTAACCTAAGGACATCGCACACATCCATGCCTGAGGTAGGATTGGAACCTGCGACAGTAGCAGTAGCGCGGTTTCAGACTGATGCGCCTAGAACCGCTCGGCCACAGTGACCGGCTAGTTCCGTCAGGCATGCATATATGTCCGAAGGAACATTGCATCGTGCCGAATAAACACGAAGTAGCATTGGCTGTATTATTAATCTTAATAATACAGGCAATGCTATTTCGTGTTTATTCGGGAATACGAGGCTCTGACACTCAATAAATATTTCCTTGCATTGTAATTCCATGTATAATCATCATTTTCCCAGATTTTCGAGATGGTATTACACTAACGTAAGGTGGTCGTCTACCTGCAACAATTTTGAACAAAAGATGATACAGTCTCTGTCTACTCTATCTTTGAAATGTTGTTATTAAAGCGGGTAGGGTCTTTCCTGCGCTTAACCGACTTACGCTCCAACTATGAAGAGGGCGACACGTGGTAGCTATAAACTGCAACCTATTTTTGTGCGAAAAGTGCCAAAAAATAAGCTGTTAAAAATAAATGAAGCAGCCTCGTTTAGCGAGATGGAAAATTAACGAGCTGGAGTTAATTTCCTTGCCAAACCAGCAGCGCCGGCGAGTCCCGGATTTATGGGCGGCACGGCAAGCGCCGCACGCCCGTGGCTTTTGCTTTTCCCCGCCTCTCGCACTGCTCTCCTCTCCTCTGCTCACCTGTACCCTCGGGGGAAACGGCGGCTTCCGACCCGCGCGGCGCTACGGCTGCTTCCGCTCCCACAGAGAAAACATTCCAGACAGCTGACTGGCGGCAGGTATTCACGCCGCCGTGGAAGCCGACGCAGACTGTGCCGGAAAGGAGGTAGTTTACCCTACTTTGCTTTGCGCTGGGGCTGCAGTGATTATGTCCCAACAACACACACACATCGATGAATAATTCCAGTCCCAACAGCACGAAGCATCCTGGGAGCCTCTTCCATGGGAAGTTTCATTGAGAGAGTCCTTAAAAAATGTAGTACATCAACAGAGGAGGTGGCTTACAAAACACTCGTTCGACCTATACTTGAGGATTGCTCATCAGTGTGGGATCCGTACCAGGTCGGGTTGACAGAGGAGGTAGAGAAGATCCAAAGAAGAGCGGCGCGTATCGTCACAGGGTTATTAGGTAAGCGTGATAGCGTTACGGAGATGTTTCGCAAACTCAAGTGGCAGACTTTGCAAGAGAGGCGCTCTGCGTCGCGGTGTAGCTTGCTGGCCAGGTTTCGAGAGGGTGCGTTTCTGGATGAGGTATCGAATATATTGCTTCCCCTTACTAATACCTCCCGAGGAGATCACGAATGTGAAATCAGAGATTCGAGCGCGCATGGAGGCCTTCCAGCAGTCGTTTTTCCCGCGAACCATACGCGTCTGGAACAGGAAAGGGAGGTAATGACAGTGGCACGTAAAGTGCCCCCCGCCACACACCGTAGGGTGGCTTGCGTAGTATAAATGTAGATGTAGATGTAGAATATGTTGATGATGGAGAGGGTATTGATGCAGCAAGATGTTGACAGCAGTAGTAGCTAATGTCTGTTGTTAGCCATTTTGTTGGTGTGGGTTGCATTCATGCAGGTGCAAGCATACGTTCAGGGCAAACCTATTGCACTGTTGATTGATTTATGACCCACTGGTCAGAAATCCCTCAACCTTACACTCCCCTCCCACTCACCGACACAAGGAAATGTTTCATATCAAATTCATTGGCTAATTAATTACGATGATCAATTAATTACACTCCCCAATTGTGAAATTCCATGGCTCTCCCTTCCCCTCATCCCCTACCACCCCAAAAATTGGTGGAAAAAAAATCGGTCAGTCTCTGCTGAGTTTTGGACAGAAAAGATCCTAAAAACAGGAAATTCAGCTACATTTAAAAATGTTCAAATGTGTGTGAAATCTTACGGGACTTAACTGCTAAGGTCATCAGTCTCTAAGCTTACACACTACTTAACCTGAATTATCCTAAGGGCAAACACACACAGCTGCCATCACTAATTGGGCAGGGAACTTTGTAAACACATACACTTCAAACCACAATCCATTCCGCAGTAGCTGTCACAGATCTCGGAGACAATGGCAACTCCCACAGGCCCTCATGCTCCACTACATTTGCCATGCATGCAGCTGTACGCACATCTACCACATGCTCAGAGGTGAGAGAAACCGCCACTGTTAGCGTCCAGCTATCAACTGATAGATTTACATGTGAGAGTGGGAGGGGGGGGCAGTAATAGTTATCCAACACAAATACTCGCCATATTGAATCCTTTCAAATTTCCACGTAAATTTCGGAGAATAGTTACAACACCTGCCGTCAAGAAGTCTGCCCAGCACGTGCTGAGTTCTAGTGCGCTGTTCTCCAGCCCAAGGGATGACATGGTTAGGTCAGCTGCAGCCTCATACCCCCATTTCAGGAGACTCGGTGGCGGCTCGCACCTTAGAAAGAAAATGTCGATTCGTTCTAGCCACTTGTTACTTCCACAATCTGCCTGGACACCAACTGCTGTCATCCTAGGAAACCAGCCACATGTATATCAGTTAAACTGTAATTAAATATTACTCTTGCAGCACCAATCTGCTAACATTCGTCAATGTTCCAAGCATCGGTAATACCTCCTCCTGACAACTGTGATTCTGGACGTATTAGTTTCCCATGTAAATCTATATTCTCCTTTGAATGGACATAATTATCCACGTAAAATCTTGCATGTGCTTTACAGGTATAGACGCACTAAAGTCGCGATTTCCTCATCAAATCTATACCCTCCTTATGACTGGATATTGTCCCACGCACATAATTTTCTTTACACATGTGGAATATTGACCACAGTAACTTAATACCCCAACACAAACACATTTCAGACAAGCAGTAAGATTATCGTTTATCTGCATATATCCACACACACTCACCTGCTAAGTTCCTCGATTCTCCTCAGTTCTAGCAAACTATTTAACAGTTAGGTCTTCCAGGAAATCAGATTCGCGAGGAGACTGCAGGTATATTCAATCAAATGTTGAGCAAGATGCTGCAACTCGAAAAATCTCTCACAAACAACTGTTGTAAAGCGCAGGTATCTGGCACTATCTGATAATCAACAGCCCTCCCGCGAACAGAAGGGTTGAAAAGACATCACCGATATGGGTTGGTGTACAATAATAAACATCGCTTATCATAGTGTGCCAAAGAACATATGACGATCTCTTTAGGGGAGCCGATGGGAGTATGTTCTATTTATACATGATGATACAGCCGCACTGAATGCCTTGATTGTACACTATCAGATCGAGTTTAAATCTTCCTTTGGTGTATTGTGCAGGTGTTTACGAAATTAAAAATCACCTTTATGGTCGGATAAACTTGCCAATGCCTTGAAATCACAATTTCGCATGTCAAATCTACTAGTCACACGTAATTTTTTACAAGAATAGTTTCATTATTTTCCACACACATCTGGTGGTATGTCAGAACACTAACCACAGTAACTTTACTTTCCAACAGCGTAACATTCCCGACAAGTATCACGAACATCATTTGTGTGTACAATGTCCGAAAGAGTATGGGTATGTCCACACTCATACCATCTCGCTGTCGTTTCGTACGTTCTAATACAGTTTCCCAGAACAGTAGAAACCCCCCCCCCCCCCCACCCCGCTACGTCGTTGTTTTCCCATATTAGTCAAGTATAAAAGTCATAATTAAAATTAAAAAACACTCGTGTTTTATATTTATGTAACGTACGTTTTTGCATGATAATCAGCGTTTGACGGCTCAGGGAGGGCTGATACCCCAGAAAAGTCACAGGCGCTTGCTAATTCTCTTGAAATCCTATCACGTTCCCACAACACTATTCCGTAGTCAGACGCCAACCTAGTCCTCCACCCACCACGGACTAGGTAGAAAGCTATCACAACGAGACAAATAGCACATTAACTTACAGGGGGAAATTCACAAGCAAGCAGAGTGTGTTCAAACTGCACAAAGATATTCAGAAGCGTAACATCTGCAGTTCAGTCAACAACTTCTCCCTCTTTCTCTCTCCTTGTTATTTTTGTAACATCCAGTGGAGTAAAATTGTGAACTGCAAAAACTTCCCTAACGTTACCTGGTGAAGAACTCAGTAAGATTGTACCGCATCTCTATCATGCGATATATCTGAAAAAATATTGTCTGCTTGTAAAAACCGACCACATATGGTGATCCAATTAACTGTACATGTATTGATTATTTGGAGCAGGTGGCCAGCGATCGAAATCGCTTTTGCAGACCTATCTGAAGTTTTGTCGCTTGTACTGAAGGAAGATCACAAACCATAGACTGTAAACTACATTAGAGGGTTTCCTGTCTTGTTGTTTCATAAGCAGTCTAATAGTTTTTTTTTTTTTTTTTTGCTGTAACGGAATGAAGCAGTGTGTGACTACAGCTCTGTAGACATCCATATATTTAGTTGTTCTAACATGACTTTGAGGTCTGTGTCATTAATGCGTTTCCATCCTTTGCCTTTCACAGAAACTGGACACAACATGGTGTAAACTAAGCTGCTTCCACAACACACAGGATGGATGAAATAAAAGGCAGAAGCCATGTCTCTTATTGTGAAAAGTGTCGAAGATATCGCGACATATTGAAACTGGAAGACTTTGCGGCATTTTGGAGAATTTCCAACTATCCGAAGGTAATGACCTCTGCATTTAAACTCATTTTCCACAGTGATGGGGTCGCAGATGCTTCTGTGTTCCATTTTCAAAGGGATCCAAAGCCGTAGCTCCTCATATTGGTTGTGCATGTTGCACCTGGTATATGATCGATGTTTTGGCGTTCTTTGTGGTACTCATCTTGACTTCCAAATATTTATACACTGCGTCTTTCAATTTTATGACTTACAGACCATAACCATACGTCGAACAAGGGGGTATTCTGCAGGATTTATATTCATAAAAAACGGATGGTATGCACCATCAGTTGACGATCTCACTGGTGGAGGATAGGAATGATTTTCCTTTGCCCAGGCAAGCCTTTGAGTAACCTCATCCCTCCATATTTTTGTCGTATTTTCATCGATTTTAGGTATTTTCCATCAATTCTAGTTATTTACGTTTTTCAGTAATTTCAGTGCATTTTACCCCAATTACTTGAGATCCAAACCAACGCTCTCGACGAGCTGTCACGCCAACAAAACGTCTCATCCCGTCGATCTTGCGATGCTACCAGCCAATGACATTGCACCATGGTTCTCAATTTTTGTATCATTGCTGAACCACTAACTCCATTACCTTGAGAGGACCATACACTTGTGGACCTATCTCGAACCCTGTTAAACTGTCTACATTACATGACACAAATACTGTCTCTTAGTACAGGAAATATCTATCAGCAGAAAGGAGGTGCAAAAAACTACAGTCATTAACCGAAACACTTTCCAAATCCGATAAGATTTTATTACGATTTGCCATCTCTCTATGTGGATGGGAGTCGCAAAGTATTCTCGCATTCATAGGATAAAGTCGTGGCCGGCAAGTGTGGCCGAGCGGTTCTAGGCGCTTCAGTTTGGAACCCCACGACTGCTACGGTCGCAGGTTCGAATCCTGCCTCGGGCATGGATGTGTGTGATGTCCTTAGGCTAGTTAGGCTTAATTACTTCTAAGCCTAGGGGACTGATGACCTCAGATGTTAAGTCCCATAGTGCTTAGAGCCATTTGAACCATTTTGATAAAGTCGTAGATTGAAAGATCTCACCAATACCTTTGATGATTACCACTCCAGAAAACGAATCATATCCATAGCAACATTTTGCCTTCTTTTCGAAAAGCGCTGCCCTTCGGTCTCAGCAGTTGACGTTCTCCGCTACACCTACCATCATCATATGAGGTATGAATATGTTCAATAACTGACAAAAACCGGTAACCACAACAATAAATGTTTCTTGCGGTCGAGACTGTTTATATTCACTTTAAAGTACTAAGAAAAACCTTTGTTCTCCACTAGAAATGCTCTCAAAAAATAGCATACGGTGGTGGCCGATAACTTTGGGGTCACACCTGAGCTTGTGATTTGATAAATATAAACGTATAACTCTAAATTTGGTGGCCATCCAAGTAAAACAATTTGTTGCTGCCGTCTAATCACTGGTCACGAAATATTACTGTTTCCCGGGTTCCCAGTGCTTCCATGTCAATTTTTTCTCACCTTCCTATTTCTGTCACACACTCGTTCCCATAAACAAGAATTTTGTTGCACCAAGCAGAGATGTACGTACTCCCTCATTTTCATTAAACTTCGCCGCGTTTTGGCGTGTTTTCCTTCAATTCATAGGTATTTTCATTCAGTTTTTGTAACTTTACAGATTTTATGTCACTTCTGTTCATGTGCTCAAGGCATCACTTCTGGTCAAATGTTCTAAAATAGCTTGTGAATATAGTACAATTGTCAACACCTTCGCTATTTTTCTGTGCGTGTGTGTGTGTGTGTGCGTGTGTGTGTGTGTGTGTGTGCATATATCTGTTTCAAGTTGGGGTCCCCAGACCATACTCCGAAACTACCACCGGTTTCGTTGTTTCATGCATCTTCCGTTGCCGACGATCATTTTACAGGACTGATGCGGGCATAGCATAATTTCCGAACTGTTATCAGATGCGAATAGTGGGCGCTATGCACGTCTGGAAAGCTATAGAGAGCATGTATCACAAAGAATATATGCTTCTTTCCCTTTGATGTAGAAAGTAACAGTTTCGTTATCTTGAAGTTTCTCACCATAGTGAGTGGGATACAAAACTTGCAGCGTGAATACGTCTCAGGTGTTCGAAATATATTTACTTCGTTGGGCTATTAAGAGCCCTTAATATCATGTGAGTAATGTATCGGAAACCACACTGCTTAGACATATAGATTGCTTGAATGCTTTGTCATCTGGCCCAAACTTTAACTCTAACCCTGTTAACCATAACATTAACTTAATTACTTCCCACATTCGTTGGTAACATAACCAGGATCCACTTTCCTAACAACCGAATATCATGCGTGGCAAGGAAAATTAAATATTAAATATACTAGGAAGTAAAGTACAATTTTACGTCTTAAAGTCACTCTTGCTGGCTGATTAAAACAATTAATGAACCTGTTACTACAATAACTTCAATGACCTTTTCTAAACAAAAGTTTTTCGAATATTGCGAGCAATGAATATGAAAAAACTATAGAATTTTTTTTCGATTCAGATATATTATTTTGTGTCGTGTATTTAATGATTGTTTATAATGATCTTGGCTTTCGTATTTTCGGTGTTGCTTTATTATCTTTCTGGTAAATGTTAATTATGGTTTCTCTTTTAAGGTATTCTGAAGAAACTGGGTAGTTAAATCTTAGTGAAAGTTAATATTATTCTGAGTTCAGTCATCTTAATGATTGCCTCTGGTGACACACCAGAGGCAATGAGTCAGTAGACTTTGATTTCAAATGATTCCAAATATATAACGAAATAATAAGCAGCCAGTTGCATAAAATGAATTTAATTTCTTTCCCGGTTCCGGGCAGTTGGTACCTTCCTTCAGTTGCTGAAAATCGGTAAAATACTAAACTTAATTCCAAATAATCGCCTTTTATGGTAATGGACCAACCAGATTTTTGTGATGTCTTTCATATTTATTTGAGCTCCTGCATACGTAATGACAGTCGTCATCTGCAGACATATCATTAAAACTTACGAAAGTTCAAATACAATTGAACAGTCAGTATTAAAACTGTTGTCCACTTTAAGACTGAGGACCATGCTATTTCATTTAATAATTACATTGTCTCTAAATTGCGGTTTCAGCGTCAGTAACAAACTCGACTAACTAATCAAAGTTTATCTATGCTGTTGCACATGTTGTTTGGATAACATACTTATGAGTTACTGTAACTACTAGTTGTACACTTCTAACAGTTTATATTCCTTGGAATTCATCTCTCATCCGATAATTAAGTACATTTAATCACAGTCGAACACTCTACCAGAGTGGTTTATTTTATGAAAAGTAACCTATATGGTTGGGAAGTATGGACCAGAGTTACGATCTAAAGACCAGTGCAATTTACGAAATGCTCACCGTTTACTATAGAAACAAATGTAATGTTGATGGGTGTTAATAACACAGATACATGCACTGTCAGTGGCT
This sequence comes from Schistocerca piceifrons, assembly GCF_021461385.2. Taxonomy (NCBI): domain Eukaryota; kingdom Metazoa; phylum Arthropoda; class Insecta; order Orthoptera; family Acrididae; genus Schistocerca; species Schistocerca piceifrons. The sequence goes on along the minus strand of NC_060140.1, from coordinate 782,459,183 downwards.
ACTGGGAGAACAATGTGGTCCATGAGCTATGAATTTAGTTCTTGCTTAAGGAGCCGTCGAACAGAAGTAGATTGAGCTGCACTTATGAGGTGTTGTGTACTTTCTTGGACGTATGAAAAACCCTTGTTATTACTGGTTACGAGTCTTTTGGAAAGCTAAATGGGGTGCTTCTCATTGCCACCTGCTAATTGGGAATGGTGGCATGGGGAGCTCTCTGACTACAAAATGTCTCCACTTCCTCAAGGAGCTCCAAAAACCTGTCCTTATCTCCTCCATGCAGTAGCTCCAGTTGCGAGAGCAGATCAGAAGGCTCATACTAAGTGTTAACAAAATTGGCAGCAAAATTTGATTTTTCAGCTATATCACTTCTCTCTAATTCCACATGCTCACGAAATCTAATTTCAAGCACTTTCTCAGTTTGCCCTACATAGCAGCCATAGCGATCAGGAAATTGTAATTTGTATAGATCTGCTCCTGATTCATAGAGAAATTAGTTTTATATGTATTATTAGCTAACACATGATCAAGTTTACTTCCAGTTCAAAAAGAAAGTCCTTAAAAAAAAAAAAGACACCACCCTTGCACTAAGAGTGCTATAATAAGACAACGCAATGTTTATCCTTCCCTGTTCCCTTGTCTTTGAAATTTTATTAAAAATGTTATTTACATAATCTTTAGGACAGTTGTTCATTTCTGCTATACATTTCATAACCTCAAGTTCTCTTTAGTCATCAGAATCTAATGGCAGAAGTTTAACTATCCTGCTGTAAGACGTCGTGGTCTCCTGACCTTCATTGCTTACATATTCCGCCCTCACAATTATATTCGGCACATCAAAACGCTTCATGTGAACCCAAACTCGATAAGATAATGTTAATGTTGTATGAATTCACGTAAACGATATGCAATTAACAAGTAAGCGCACCGTGGTTGAAATACTCAAGGCTGGCGTACACACATACATTCCAGACATGACGGTCACAGATGCTTCTAGTTTAGGAGAGAAACCTGACAACAGGACCCTGGTCCCTTCAGAGGACGACCCAGCCCATGTCGGTTGGTGACTGCCCGTGTAGCAGACAGCGTGGGCCAGAGTGAAAGGAGGCACAACCCTGTGTTTGGCTTCAAAGCATATTCTGCTGTATTGTGTGTGAGTGGCCAGCCTATGCATTCTTTACACACAGCACGCAGTTTCAGAGATTTTCACATGGAGACAGCAAACGCCAAACGCCAATGCTACAGGTTACTGGATTGGTCACCTTAAATGAAACTTCATTCTCCCATTTCAGAAGAGCAATGCTGATTGGCAGACTGAAGGAATAATGGAAGAGACAGAAAGTTATACCCCTTCATGTCTGGCGTGGAGAGGGGCCGTTAAGTTGTCGCTCTTGGAGCGAGGAACAAGTCTCTCCTCAGTACTTCACTGGGAGAGCATATCTGTCGAGAGTGAATCGAAGTGCTGTTCTATGTTGAGTCCTTGCGATTAAGTGTTGTTCACTGGGTTGGCCAACACACTTATTGTGTGGTGTGAACAGACAGAGTTATAATTAAACACCTGCGAGCGAATTTTGAGTATCATCATGGTGGACTGATTATCTGACCGGTGTACCACGCCAATAGTTGGACTAGTGGCGAATAGGAATCCTAGCCTTCATCAAGGCATAGGGAGAATTTTATTGGCGAAGGTCAACCAGATAGAACGAGAGTTATCTTATTTGTCAGCAGTGAGCGGTGCAGACAGCAGTCATCGCAGCTTATGGTATTGTGCGCTACAGCTATTGCGAGCCCCATATTTCCTCCACAACAGTACACTTCACTGCATTTCACATGCAACAGCCTCGACCGTACCTAGCAACATTCTAAAGGATAATTATACAAGATGAGTAGGTGCACCTCTCAGCCATTCTGCCAAGTCAACAACCATCGTAAACTTTGTATAGAAATTTCATTAGCGAATCCTATCCTTGAGAGGTAACTTCACATTCCGAAAAGAACCAGGATATAACTTGTTCAATTCATAACTAAAAGTGCCATTGTGGTTTCTCAGAATTTTTGCAAAATAAATAATAACTTTCGTTAGTTTCATGTTTCTCTTACACTAACTAGCACTACTCCAGTACCCAAGTATCCCACTATGTACATAAGAAATTTTGTGAATTTTTGTGTCATTTCCTTACAGTGGACGACTCCAGAAGATATTTATTGCTGAAAGTTTTTCAGGCATTTCTCTTTAGAACATTAGGAGCGTCTGTCTGACTTTTGTAGTAGTGTGAGGGTGGAAATTGCATCTTGCAGGAGCCACAGGGTAGAGGGTACATCTCAGAATAATTCGTTGCGCAGTTGACAGAATAGCACCCACAAGCTCACACTGCTAATGGCAAAGTTAAAAAATACCTCTTCATGTTGACTGGGATGGTTAGAATGGTAATCGAAACTGCAATAAGTACAAGTATTCTATCGAGAATTGGCTCTGGCATGTGTACTATTTTCATTCCTGATATTTAGACCGAGGTAGTTTATGGTACCTCCCATACCGATTTAAACCGAACGTTTTTTCTAATGCTCTTGAACTGTGTTGCAGTTACATCAGTCTCAAGATTACTTTATTTTATTAATGAGTGTGTCATCAACGTATACGTAGCAATATATAATCTTATGAGCCATTTCAAGACCTTCAAGGACAAATCTATTTCTCAGATAATTAATGAAGACGTCAATAACGGTCCAGAAATAGTACTCCCCATATCTTGGATCAAATGTTATTAATTAACCAACGCTTTTTCATCGTCAAAAAGGAGAGGTGCTATTATTAGTTAAGTGGGGCGAGGGGCAACTCACACAGCGTAGTTAACAAAACCAAAAGTCGTATCACCCTTGATACCCCTCATCGACGACAACGTTATCGTAGTTCACATAATGGCTACGATATGTCTGAGCCTTAATGCTGTAATGGTATTTAAGATGGGGGTATTAATGCTATCTAGCTGTTTAAGTCAAACCTGACTACAGAGTGAGGTCGTCGCTCGGGACATGAGGAATAGGCACTATGCACACACCAATGGGGTGACTCCTTGCAGAGACGTGGTGCAGAAAGGACTTAACAGATCATATTGAGTTGGTGCAACGAAGAGAGGCGACACAGTGGCGTGACGGTGAACTTACAATGCTAGCATTTCAAATTACAACACTCTGAAGGCAGTAGGCAACTAATTTCAAATGCACATGGTGTGTACTACTTGATTTGATACATTAATTATTCGCATATCAGTACTTCTGCACAAATCGGCAGCAGTGATGCCATCTACAATGTATACAAATTTAATGAGTCACTTTTCGAAACCCCTAATTGCTTCCATTGCAAAGCTTTAGAATGAAATCAGTTGGGTGAAACCTTTCTCAAATGACGAAACAGAGTGGCGCCCTGCGTCATTAACTTCAGACTCGTCGAAGCTTTGCACACAAAGATAACACGTGGAATAAAGGCCACAGTTCCGAGCCATGTAAGAAGGCTGATGGTGTCACAACTTCAACACGCCACCGTGAACGTGTCAAACGACGAAATGTCTTGAGAGCCGCGCTTACCCACATTTCACGCCTTCTTTTGAGGCCTCTGCGATGTTGGCTAGAGCCGCGGCGTCCAGCGTTAAAATCAAGTAGGTTTCTTCTGAGTGGACGAAAAAAATAATCCCGACATACCGCCGTTCAGATTCGGCACGTATTGCCTTCAGAGACGGCCCTAAAGCGGTCAGTGAAACCATCCATTCCCCTGCGGCGTTGACTTCCACATGTTTGGAGGTCGAAAGCTGCAGTTCGCCGGTCGGCCGGAGTGGCCGAGCGGTTCTAGGCGCTTCAGTCTGGAAGCGCGCGACCGCTACAGTCGCATGTTCGAACCCTGCCTCGGGCATGGATGTGTGTGATGTCCTTAGGTTAGTTAGGTTTAAGTAGTTCTAAGTTCTAGGGGACTGATGACCTCAGATGTTAAGTTGCATAGTGCTTAGAGCCATTTGGAAAGAGTAAAGCAGTTCCTGGCGCTTGCAAAAGTCACCTGAAATCACGGGCATGTCAAATGGTTGCCTATTTACAGGCGTGTAGCTCTCCATCGGAGGTTTTCTGTGTAAAGGAACATTTTTAAAATTTTCAGTAAATGTTGGTGGATGCCCCCAAGGATATTGCAGAGTTGGGGTATCTTACAAAGACCCTTCGCAGATTTATTTCTGCATGTGTTAAGGCCAAGCCCATCTGTGATCACGCCACAGGATGGTGCAAAACACAAGGTCGAAAAAGCTATCACATCAAAGTTCATCAACTGATTTTGAAAGGTCCCGAATGCTTCCAACCTATACATGAGAGAAAAAATTACAGTAACACTTTACTCCAAACTATAACAATCACGCTCAGCAAGATACAGCCCTAAGTTATCCTTAGAGAGGGATTGCTCACAGTACAAAAACAAAGGTGCGAGGTACGTTAGTTGGAAAGGATATGGAAATATCGCAACAAACACATCTACCATAGATTTTGTATGCGAAGGACACCAGATGACTGCAAATATGTTCATAATACCGAAAATAACGGCAGATATGATAATCGGTGGAGATTTTCGTTTAGCGCAGAAAGCTGTCATTGATCTAGGAAGAGGGGAGTTAATGTTAGGGGAAAGAGAATAAAATAAAAATCAGATCTGATGAGAAGACAATAAAGCTCAAATTCCGGCGAGCTCTTTAAAACAACTACTCACAGACCAACATACAGTTCAGAGGGACGAGTGTAGAAAAAATGAGAACAGAGCATAGTTCAAGTCGAGACAGCGTATTAATGAAATTAAGTGTAAGACTGATTTGAAACTCGAGAATCTGGAAAATGTAGATAAAATGGGCAGGCAAGGGTTGGAGCTTGCGCTCAAAAATAACGCAGAGATCTCCTTACCTAAGACCGGATGCATTAAGGGGTATCAATATAAATTTAAGGAAAAGAAACATAGAGCATTTCGGGTACCTCCTTACGCCATCCCATTGTCATACCGGGAAATGGTTCTAGGTGAATAACGAAGAATGGAGGAAGAAGGTGTAACTGAGGCCGCGAGATCTGAGTATATTAGTCCACTACTCATAGTGGACAAAATGGACTGTGGAATTAGACTGCTGTTAGATTCACACCAAATAAATACCATTATTGTGCCAGAGACGGATCGCCCTGAAAGGCTTGAGGAGCTTCTTCAAATGTTTCACGGGGTTTCGGTGTTTTCCTCACATGATTTGCGATAGAGCTTTTGACACACAAAGCTCGATGCTGAATGCCGAAAATACACGGTCTTTATTCCGTTCGGAAGGTGTTTTCAATCCAATCCATCAGCTGCATTTATCAAGGGTTTTAGCAAAATATTGAGTGAGGAGTGAAAAGAGAAGATCACGTATTACGTGTACGATATACTAATTGCAGAAAATACCTGTAAGGGGCTTAACTAATTCTTAGAGGACTTGTTAAGCAGTTTGAAAAGGTATGGGGTGACTGAGAATATTAAGTCTGCTTCTGGAGCAGTACGCTTAGCTCTGTGGGCCACGTAATAACAGGAGAAGGGGTAAGTTCCGACTCAAAGAGGATAGCAGCAATTGCGAAATTTGCCACTCCTACAAACAGAAAACAACTGAGGGTTTATAGGGATAATAATTTTTTATAAAAAGTTTATCTGTATAGTAATATTAGCTAGCCCCGACTCTGCCAATTGACGGGAAAAGGAACACCCTGGGTGTTGCAGACCGAGAATTCAATAATTTCAAGGCGGCACTCGTCAATGCTCCTATTTTATCACATCCTGACTTATCACAGGATTTTTGTATAGCCACTGACAGCGCGAAGACAGGTCTGGGAGTTACGTTGTTACAGGAGTTTGAACAAGACGGAAAATTAGTGCTCTGGACAATCGTAGGGTACTATCCAAAAGTGAATGGAATCACACTGTTACCGAACTTGAAGCACTTGCAATAGTATGTGGATTTAAAAAGATTAGGTACTTTCTGTTCGGTAGAAAAACAAAAGTTTACACGGACCATAGGGCCCTTGAATTTCTCCTAACCGCCAAACTTCCATGGGAAAGACTAGCGAGATAGGTGGCTGTGCTTCAGGAATACCTGTTATCAACAGTCACTGTGCACCTGGTCCGACAAACGTCATTGCTGACGCCCTATTCCGCTCACCTATTGGTGTAACAGAAGAGACGGCTGAAAAATTAGATCAAGAGCACTTTTCGTTGTTCTACCTCAAAAAGGGTGCATTGGAAAACGTCATCACTGTAACGATGCAGAATATCAAGAATGAGTAGGGCAAGGACCCAGATTTAGTCAAAATAAAGGGAAAATGGATCGAACGCAGGACCGCATAAGACAGCTGAGCCGTGGCGAGTGGCGCTAGTTAGGTTCCACTTGCGTCGCTGATATAGACACTGGCCTGCTCTTGTATCTCTTAACTGTTCCGCTTTGGTTTTCCTCCTGGGGGGGCTGGGGGGGGGGGGGGGCGGGGCGGCTCTCCCCGGTCGGCGTTCAACGTGGCAACATGTTTCGAAAGCAGGCCTTCGCCTCTATCCGCTGTGCCTGGACCTCGCTGTCCTTGCCGTTTTGCCGCGCGCCAGGGGCACGGTGGTGCTTAGTCACCGCTTTTGCTTGCGAAACGGTGGTGGGTCCGTCATCTCATACTGGACATCTCCTCATCACGTAACTGGAAGCATTACGTTACGTATGATTCATATTCTGCTGTTAACCTGTCAAGATTTGTGAAACTTATGGAGGCATGTTGTATCTGCCGGATGGTTCTGAATAAGAGAGTGCTCTACTGAACTTGCGAAGTCCAGAGTTTTACTGCTTGCTTCAAAGGTTTCTTGCACTGTTAATTTGATGCAGTATGTTAATTAGTGTGCTCTTCGCACAGTTTTGGTTTTAGGATTTCTTTTAACATCAAGGCTACAGCTTTTGTAATGTCAGTGTAATTTTAATTGTTCTCTTATTCGGTAAATGTCTGTTTGGTTTTCAGTCAGACTACAGATAGTCACGTAGTTAGTAAGCCCAGAATGGTCTTGCCAAAGGTGAATCACGAGTTGCATTTGACTGCTGCTTGAATTATTTGCAGTTACAGAAATGGTGTGGTATGTGGGGCAGCTGGAGTTTGTCGCCCTGGCGGGCAGGCTGAGATTGTGTGTGTTTGACGTGTTTTCCGACCTGGCTTGCAGCCGGATCATCTTCGAAATTGCTTGGCGGTTGCTTTCTACTCGTTTGTTCCGGGTACCACCGTGTATAAGCCGCGCTTCCATCCTTTAGTTGCGTATCCGGCCCGTCCGCCGGGACGGACGAGCTCTTTTCTTAAGTAACTAAAGCTGAATCATTAGTGTTGTGTAAATTTTGGTTACGAAAGCAATGAACTTAATAGTCTGCTTATAATGGTGGCTGTCTGTGATCCTTTTGCAATCAGATCTAATTATTATTTCTAAAGTACGGCCGGCCGGAGTGGCCGTGCGGTTCGAGGCGCTACAGTCTGCAGCCAAGTGACCGCTACGGTCGCAGGTTCGAATCCTGCCTCGGTCATGGGTGTGTGTGATGTCCTTAGGTTAGTTAAGTTTAATTAGTTCTAAGTTCTAGGCGACTTATGACCTCAGAAGTTAAGTCACATAGTGCTCAGAGCAATTTTAAAATACGGTTAGTTGTACTAATTCATGATCCAATCACATGGTTTTTCTGGTTAGTCTGTTGTATATTTTCTAAAGAGGACAAAGGTCCGAATTAAATTTTCATATTGTTATTCTGCTTTGTAATTTTGTAATAATGAAATTTGTTCCGTTGCTGAAATTAAAATTATGTATCAACAACGAGCTTGTCCATCAGCAAAGATCCCTAGCTTCCTATGTCCCTTGAGTAGCTGTGGTTAAATAGCAATTTGGTTTCTCTAGCACGTAATTGGAGTGGTAACATAGCACAACTGGTAGCAAAACTAATAAAAGTGGGGGGGGGTTCCTTCCTACCCTTAGTAATGATGGTCAAAACGTGTGATAATTGTGTCTGGTAAATTTAGCTAATACGGTTTGCTGTTTCAGGAAGTTGCCCCATGAGTGGACGGACCTGCCCTGGAATTTCATATTAGCGTCGTAAACATTTATTTTACGATCTGCGCCTATGCTGTTTGCCCGTGGATAGCAATGTTGACGAGCTAGCGGCGTTTCTCCGGGCGGTGGCGGCGGATACTCGGGTCTCCTTTCCTCTCGATTACCTTGCTGATGTGGGTGAGTGGCATACAGGCATTAAAGTGTCGGTGCACGACATCGATCGTTTTTTTTGGCCATCAGTCTACTGACTGGTTTGATGCGGCCGGCCACGAATTCCTATCCTGTGCTAACCTCTTCATCTCAGAGTAGCACTTGCAACCTACGTCCTCAATTATTTGCTTGACGTATTCCAATCTTGTCTTCCTCTACAGTTTTTGCCCTCTACAGCTCCCTCTAGTAACATGGAAGTCATTCCCTCATGTCTTAGCAGATGTCCTATCATCGTGTCCCTTCTCCTTATCAGTGTTTTCCACATATTTCTTTCGTCTCCGATTATGCGTAGAACCTCCTCATTCCTTACCTTACCAGTCCACCTAATTTTCAACATTCGTGTATAGCACCACATCTCAAATGCTTCGAGTCTCTGCTGTTCCAGTTTTCCCACAGTCCATGTTTCACTACCATACAATGCTGTACTCCAGATGTGCATCCTCAGAAATTTCTTCCTCAAATTAAGGCCGGTATTTGATATTAGTAGACTTCTCTTGGCCAGAAATGCCTTTTTTGCCATAGCGAGTCTGCTTTTGATGTCCTCCTTGCTCCGTCCGTCATTGGTTATTTTACTTCCTAGGTAGCAGAATTCTTTAACTTCATTGACTTCGTGACCATCAATCCTGATGTTAAGTTTCTCGCTGTTCTCGTTTCTACTACTTCTCATTACCTTCGTCTTTCTCCGATTTACTCTCAAACCATACTGTGTACTCATTAGACTGTTCGTTCCGTTCATCAGATCATTTAATTCTTCTTCACTTTCACTCGGGATAGCAATGTCATCAGCGAATAGAATCATTGATATCCTTTCACCTTGTATTGTAATTCCACTCCTGAACCTTTCTTTTATTTCCATCATTGCTTCCTCGATGTACAGATTGAAGAGTAGGGGCGAAAGGCTACAGCCTTGTCTTACACCGTTCTTAATACGAGCACTTCGTTCTTCATCGTCCACTCTTATTATTCCCTCTTGGTTGTTGTACATATTGTATATGACCCGTCTCTCCCTATAGCTTACCCCTACTTTTTTCAGAATCTCGAACTGCTTGCATCATTTTATATTGTCGAACGCTTTTTCCAGGTCGACAAATCCTATGAAAGTGTCTTGATTTTTCTTTAACCTTGTTTCCATTATTAGCCGTAACGTTAGAATTGCCTCTCTTCCCTTTACTTTTCCTAAAGCCAAACTGATCACCTAGCGCATTCTCAATTTTCTTTTCCATTCTTCTGTATATTATTCTTGTAAGCAGCTTCGATGCATGAGCTGTTAAGCTGATTGTGCGATAATTCTCGCACTTGTCAGCTCTTGCTGTCTTCGTAATTGTGTGGATGATGCTTTTCCGAAAGTCAGACGTGAATAGTCATTTTGTTGCCACTTCCAACAATGATTTTAGAAATTCTGATGGAATGTTATCTATCCCTTCTGCCTTATTTGACCGTAAGTCCTCCAAAGCTCTTTCAAAATTCCGATTCTAATACTGGATCCCCTCTCTCTTCTAAATCGACACCTGTTTCTTCTTCTATCACATCAGACAAATCTTCACCCTCATAGAGACTTTCAGTGTATTCTTTCCACCTATCTGCTCTCTCCTCTGCATTTAACAGTGGAATTCCCGATGCACCGATGCACTCTTAATGTTACCACCGTTGCTTTTAATGTCACCAAAGGTTGTTTTGACTTTCCTGTATGCTGAGTATGTCCTTCCGACAATCATATCTTTTTCGATGTCTTCATATTTTTCCTGCAGCCATTTCGTCTTAGGTTCCCTGCACTTCCTATTTATTTCATTTCTCAGCGACTTGTATTTCTGTATTCCTGATTTTTCCCGGAACATGTTTGTACTTCCTCCTTTCATCAATCAACTGAAGTATTTCTTCTGTTACCCATGGTTTCTTCGCATCTACCTTCTTTGTACCTATGTTTTCCTTCCCGACTTCTGTGATGGCCCTTTCTAAAGATGTCCATTTCTCTTCAACTGTACTGCCCACTGCGCTATTCCTTATTGCTGTATCTATAGCGCTAGAGAACTTCAAACGTATCTCGTCATTCCTTAGTACTTCCGTATCCCACTTTGCGTATTGATTCCTCCTGACTAATGTCTTGAACTTCAGCCTACTCTTCATCACTACTATATTGTGATCTGAGTCTATATCTGCTCCTGGGTACGCCTTACAATCCAGTATCTGATTTCGGAATCTCTGTCTGACCATGATGTAATCTAATTGAAATCTTCCCGTATCTCCCGGCCTTTTCCAAGTATACCGCCTCCGCTTGTGATTCTTGAACAGGGTATTAGCTATTACTAACTGAAACTTGTTACAGAACTCAATTAGTCTTTCTCCTTTCATTCCTTGTCCCAAGCCCATATTCTCCTGTAACCTTTTCTTCTACTCCTTCCCCTACAACTGCAGTCCAGTCGCCCATGACTATTAGATTTTCGTCCCCCTTTACATACTGCATTACCCTTCAATATCCTCATATACTTTCTCTATCTGTTCATCTTCAGCTTGCGACGTCGGCATGTATACCTGAACTATCGTTGGTCTGCTGTCGATTCTGATTAGAACAACCCGGTCACTGAACTGTTCACAGTAACACACCTTCTGCCCTACCTTCCTATTCATAACGAATCCTACGCCTGTTATACCATTTTCTGCTGCTGTTGATATTACCCGATACTCACCTGACCAGAAATCCATGTCTTCCTACCACTTCACTTCACTGACCCCTACTATATCTAGATTCAGCCTTTGCATTTCCCTTTTCAGATTCTCTAGTTTCCCTACCACGTCCAAGCTTCTGACATTCCACGCCCCGACTCGTAGAACGGTATTCTTTCGTTGATTATTCAATCTTTTATCTCATGGTAACTTCCCCCTTGGCAGTCCCCCCTCCCCCCCCCCCCCCCCCCCCCGGAGATCAGAATGGGGGACTATTCCGGAATCTTTTGCCAATGGAGATATCATCATGACACTTC